>NC_081323.1:66890189-68317689 GCF_026419965.1 Kogia breviceps
GTAGGCAGAGCCCCCGGAGGAACCTCAGGCTACCTGACAACACACCATGCTTTCTTCCACTATGCTTTTCTGAATTATCCCTGCATTGTCCATGATGCCTAGAAGTTCATTATATACATTTGTAGCATCAATGGTTGAATTCGTGGGCCAGGTTCTGAACTGCAGTAGCACTTGAGATCTACATCATTGATTTCTCTATTGCCTAACATTGCATTTTGCTAAGTCACCAACTTGGTCCTAGCATACACGAAAGGGACCTCTAGCTAGAACCAAGCCAGGAGCCCCTGACCCCGTATGTTAGGGAAGTATTGACATAGGAGCCAAGGTGATTCTTAGGCAGTGATTTACAAAACAAAATAAGATCTCAGCCTTCTGGTAAAAGGTACCCCTCCCCCCCACCCCCAAAGCCACATGCACCAGCATGTCTTTGGAACATGGTGGTGTCTTTGGAAGTCCAGCAGACTTAGCAGGATGTCCTGTGCTGAGGCAGTGTTTCCCAGTGGTTAAGACCTCAAGCTTTGGAGTGATATCAACCAAGTCCAGGTTCCACTTTCTCTATCATTCTTTCCTAGAGTATTTATTCAGTATCTGCTGTGTGTCGGTATTGTTCCAGGCATTGGGCATACTGGGAGTCCAAGGTCCCTGACTTCACGGAGTTCAATAAGTAGAAACAGACTATGAACACCTAAGCAAAGTCATAAATAAGAAACTGCAGGGGACACGGGTTCATGCCCCAGTCCGGGAAGATCCCACGTGCCGCGGAGCGGCTGGGCCGGTGAGCCATGGCCGCTCAGCCCGCGCGTCCGGAGCCTGTGCTCCGCAAGGGGAGAGGCCACGACAGTGAGAGGCCCGCGTACCGCAAAAAAAAAAAAAAAAGAACACATGAGGGTAATGGCATATTGCATATAAATATCCGTACAGTGCTTGGCATATGTGCTAGGTCCTCTAAATATTAACTATTTGTTTCATTATTTATTTATGGTTACTTTTTATTTGGACATTCATTCCCCAGACCTCTGGAGTATATGCCGTGAATCTCAAAGGTTGCCTTTTCTCTCCAGTCCTAAATGACCTAAGAAGTTACAGCTCAAAGAACCATGAAGAGATGCCACGAGGCAAACACCTAGAAATGGAATCCCATGACAGTTCATGGCTGCCAACGATGAGATGCCCATTAAATCTGCCTGGAGCTTAAAAGTCAGTTCTTTCAGATACCAGGTTCTGTGGAAAATTAGCTTTATCCCAAATCCTTCCACTCTCCAAGCCAGCCAAGTAGAGGTAAAACAGGGCCTCAGGAGAAGGGACCCCGACTCAGAAATCTGCATGGAGTGGAGAAGCAGGGTAACTGTGCCCCACGCCCACCCCACCCCCAACTGTCATTCAAAAGTCAGTACGTACTCGCTGCCAATAACCTACAGCACCCCAGGCCCAGATGACACGTGTAAGTATCTCTTCTCCGCGTGGTATGCAAAGACTGAGTCAATAAGCTTAATTTCCTGTGGATTCCACTGTTCAGTTGCCGCAGCCTAGAAAACTGATCAGATAAAGGCTGTGTGCTTCAGGGAGGACAGCTTGTGTTGTGAGTAGTGGAACATGCAGCAGTACAGCCAGCCAGCCAGCTAGCTGGGATCCTGCGTAATCCCTCTTTGCTCTCGCACTCTGCTGGGGCCTGACCTAGGTATGGCTGCAACTTCCTAACCCTCTTCTGGGAACTTTGCAGGTCGTCATCACATTCTTGTTGGCCCCAGGTCAAAGCACAAAGATTTTTGATTTAGTTCAGTGGTAAGAATCTTGCAGAGTAACATCAGGGCCAGATCGTCTGATTTGAGTCCAGAGCAGTTGGAGGTAAGGATTAAGGGCCCTGGCCTTGGAGGCAGACCTGGGACCCACCAACAGCTTGGTGGCCTCGTGAGCTTCTGTTTCCTAATCTAGGAATCGTTCTCTGTCTACTTCATAGGGCTCACTTATTCACCAGAATTTATTAAGCACCTGTTATGTGTCAGATCCGGGGCTGTGATGCTGGAGGAAATGCAGTAGAAGGCATGTCTCTTTTTTTTTTTTTTTTTTTTTTTGCGGTACATGGGCCTCTCACTGTTGTGGCCTCTCCCGTTGCGGAGCACAGGCTCCGGACGTGCAGGCGCAGCGGCCGTGGCTCACGGGCCCAGCCGCTCCGCGGCATGTGGGATCCTCCCGGACCCAGGGCACGAACCCGTGTCCCCTGCATCGGCAGGCGGACTCTCAACCACTGCGCCACCAGGGAAGCCCAAGGCATGTCTTGATCTTCATGAGATACCAGATGTCCTGGTGGAGATCATAATGACCCACTGTGATTGGGTGCTAGGAAAGAAGGAACAGATCTGGAATTGAGGGAGGTCCTACATGAGATAAAAGCTTGGGAAAGGGCTCTCCAGGGGCTAACTTTGAGCTGAGATGCAAAGGATGAGGGTACACAAATGCCTAAAGTGATAAACACGCAGGACAAGAAATGGATGGAGATCAAGGTAGCAGAAGGGAGGGGACAGAAGCAAAGAGACATGAGTTGGGGTTGAATGGAGAGGTGAGTTCAGAGCACGCCAAGCCTGGTAGGTCCCAGGAAGTAGCATGGTTTTATTCTAAGGGTTTGCACCATCTCTTGCTTGGCAGTTTGCTTTAGCCTCCACATCTGCTTCCCTCCTTCTCCCTTCCGTCCCCCACCCCCCTCCCCTCAACAGATATGCTCAGCACTGCTTCCGGAGCTGCTCTTTTAAATCATGAGTCAGATGAGGTCATGCGTCTGCATAAAGCCTTCCAGTGGCTCTCATGCCACTTGGAGTATAAGTCAAAGGCCCATCCTTGGCCAGGCTGCCACTAACCTCTGGACTTCTTCACCTACTGTCTCCTCCCTCCCTGCAGGCACATCACACCAGGTCTGAGCTTTTCTCTTTTCTTTGCCTAAGCTTCCCGGTTATCAGATTGCGAGTTATATAAGACAAGGCATCCCTTTTTGCTTTGGCTGCCAGGAAGCTCAGAGCCTCATCTAATGTCAGTACTAATCATTCTGTTAGGTTTGGTTTGTAAAGTTTCCCCTTTGTCACTGTGTTTATTGATTTTCTGTCTCTAGTGCAGTCATTGTCTGGCTTCTGTGTCTTTCATCGCAGGCCTGCCTTTTTTTGGAATGGGAAGGTGTAACTTGGAAGTTGGTTTCACGTGTTGTGGTAACCTAACGGGGTGTCCATTCCCCCCCTAGTATGGGTTCTTTTGGAGAGCAGACGCATTGATGCCATTCATGGAGAAAGAATTGTTGGCGTTGCAGGGGGAGAGGGAAACCTCTAGCACCCTGAGGGGACCCGCAATGCATATTCTGGGATAGCGAAGCTAGTAGTTTCTAGGGGGCTCTAAAAATGACTTTGACACAGCCGGTGCGGCTGGGGTGGGCCGACTTTTCCTCTTCTGCAGCACCCAACGTGCTGGTGTGTGGGTGATGAACCAGAGGCTTCTGAAGTCAGAGCCCCATTGGGTTCCTTGCCAGAGAGTGGGAAGCTGGGTGACACTCCAGGGCTGCCATTCATTACCGCAGGTCCTGTCACTGCAGAACTTTCTCTGAATCTCCTGGTCCGAGGGTTATAGAGAACTCCTGAAATGGTTCCTGGAAAAGGGTTATTTAGAAATCAAAACCAGTAACTAGTGAATCAACAAGTTTGCTGTGACCTGTAGAACGTTTTTAGACAACTGGGTTTCCATGTTCTCTTGGCTGGACAAGCCCTGTCCGGTGCTCCTGGCCCCCCTACAGCAGATCAAGGACCATGACTCAGTGATGCACCCTGTCTGGGACTGTACTTCGAATCTCTGGACAGAAGAGAAGTAAAAGACCCCCACACCCCGCCCCGCTTAACCCTGCCCGCTCAATCCCACTCTCTCCCATACAGAGCTCTGTGGGTTAAGAGTCTAGGGTGGATCCTTCCAGCCTGATGCACACTTTCCAGTTGGGGAAACTGAGGCTCAGAGAGGTTAAGAGAGGAGCTTCTTGATCGGGCCCTGACAGTAGTTGCCCCACATCGACACAAACTCGTTCCCAATGCCGTAGTGGAGTTTTTCAAACTTTTTTTCCCATATGGTTTGGATTTTTTTTTCTTAATGAAAAGAAACCTTTTCTCCCTAACTACACCAATAGCATTATAGCAACATGAACAGAGCACCAAGTTGAAGAAGGAAAGAATTCACCCACAGCCCCACCTATCTGGCCAGAAAACAAGCAGCGTACATGGGTCTGGGCACTCTCTGTCCACACACACAGATCATCCTCACAGATTTGTAAGCACAACAAACGTTCCCTTCCAAGGAGCCCCACATGCCATAAAACTCAGCAGCAAAGGGGAGCCTTGTCTTGTAGGTCGCTGGCCACGAGGCAGTGTCTGGAGGCCTGGCTGGTGAGGGAGGCCTTGTTCCGTGCTGTAAGGCCTCGCTGTGTATCCCCTCTCCCCGCTCCTGCCCCCCACCCTAACCCCAGCAGCCAGGGGCTGAGAGGTTGGCCAAGCAGCCCAGCCTCCTGCTTCTTGCCCTCACAAGCGGGCCTCTGTGGGGTTTTCAGGCGCCAGGGCAGGGGTTGGGACATGGAACAGCAGATTTTTGTCTGGTCCTGATGTTGGCAAGACAGCCCAGGCCAGCCTTGCGAACATCACCAGACCAGGTACCTGGGGGCGGACGTGGCAGACAGGAGCACCTTTGAGCCAGAGCGAGACTGCCTAGGAGCCAGTGGGACAGGGCACCTGTGGCCACAGCCCTCTCCCCCAGCTTCTCCACTCAGCCTCTGCCAGTGGGCTCTTTCCCAGAGGACCTGGTCCTTCAGGACGAGCCTGGAGCCTCCATTTGCCACCCAGCAGTCATTTTCAGATATGGATAGCCCCAGAAACATCCCTGATCCATGAGAGCTTGCATAAATGTCAGAACTTGCCAGAGAAGCAATAGAGTATCAGCTTTGAGCCAAACGTCTGGAATTTATTAATTTTTCTGCCCCCTGCCCCTCCTGTGCAAGTTGCTTTATTCTCTCTGTGCCTCAGTTTCCTCATCTGCAAAATGAGATTCTGATAGGGTTGTTGTGAGGAATCAATAGTGAATACACGCGTACACACACACACACACACAAGTGAGTGCAAGGAAAATCTGAAAACTAAGGTGTGTGGTCTGGTTAACAGTACTGGACTGACGTTCATTGTCTGGCTCTGATATTGCACCGCAGTTACATAGGATGTCACCTTTGGGGGAAGCTGGGCCAAGGAACATGGACCTCCCTGGACTATCTTGTGAGTCTATAATTATTTATTTTTAAAAGCTGAAAAAGAAAGAAAGGAAAATACGTTAAAGTATGTAAATAGCCTTAGGACAAGGCTTGGCGTGAGGATGAGGATAAAGATGATCATTTGAGGACGTTTCAGTCCATCCTTTATGGCGCCGGGCCACGAGCGATCTTACAGGCCAAGAGGAAGCAGAGCTTCCGTGGCCTCCAGGGTCCCTCCCCTTCTCCCCTCCCCGCCCCTTCGCCTGGCTGATGCGGGACATTCCCTGTGCACACCTTGCTTCCTGCTGCTGAGCACCCCTCCTGCAATGCCCTCCGTCTGGAATGGCCCTCAAACCCTTCTTGTCCAGTGCGCCCCAGCTCGCACTTGCCTCTTTCAGCAGACCTTCCTGGGCCCCCGTGACCTCTGCCTGGACCTGCACGAGGCTATGGTCCCGGGTGGACAGGCGGCATCAGCATCACGCGGGAACCTGAGACAAATGCAGATTTTCCTGCCACGCCCCCGAGACCTCCTGCATCAGAAAGTGCGGGTGGTGGGGGTGGTAGGGAGATCCACCGTTTAACAAACCCCCAGGTGAGCTTCTCATACTTTAACACAAATCACACCCGGGCTCTTGGTCAAGCACAGATTCTGATTCAGCTGGTCTGGGGTGGGGCCTGGGAGTCTGCATTTCCAAAGCAGCCCGCAGGTGATGCAGATGCTGCTGGGCTCCTGGAGGCCATAGTCCACATCTCCCTTCCACTGCCCAGGCAGTAGCAACTTGGCAATTTGTTGTTGTTGTTGTTGTTGAAACAGCGGGTGGATTTGCAGGGGCTGGTGATCCTGGACTGAGGGGCGGTTCTTCTCATGGAGGGCAGGGGGCAGGCAGCCAGGACCCGTCCTCATGTGGCCGCAGCTGGAAGAGGGAAGCTTGTAAAGTGGCGAGGGCAGGGTTGGCCACAGACCATCCAGGCAGGCAGACACCACGCTCTGCCCGGCCCCCTTTCTGTCCTAATGGTGTCTGGGAGTGGAGCCATGGGACGTGACCCCTGAAAGGGACACTCTTTGTCTACACTTGGAGCAAGCCTCTCTCTTCCTCCCCCTATTTATGCACTTATTTATTCTGCAAACGTTTATTGAAACTGAGTAGAGCAAAGTCACGTCAGTGGGCAAAATAGATTCCCACTCTGCCCTCAGACAGTGCCATCGTCTGTTTGGGGAAAGATGTCAGTCATTGAGCCAGGGCAGTGTTCAGTGCAGTGACATGAAGACGGAGTGTCCTGAGGGGTTCCGCTGCAGGACCTGACCAGGGAGGGTCAGCAGAGTTTCCCTGGGGAAGTGACATTTCTGCTGAAACAATGAAGTGTAGACTGGGTAAGGATTAACTGAGGAAGAGGAAGCAGCATGTGCAAAGGTCCTAGGCTCAGTGGGAACTCATTCCAACTCATAATGACTGGAGAGAAAGCTAAGAAGCAGGAGAGAGTGGGGAAGGGAAGGGGAGGGTGGGCAGGGGCTGTATCTAGCAGGGCTCTGCAGGCTGCAGTCAGAATTCCATCTTTGTCCTAAGAAAAATAGGGAGAATGGAAGGATTTGAAGTGAAGGAGTAGCATCTGATCTGTCTTTTCAAAGGATCGCTCTGGCTGCCGGAGGGGAAAAGGGATGGATGGGCGGGTGAGGTACATGCAGGGGCTCAGTCAGGAATCTGCAGCTCTCATCAGGTCAGGTGATGGGGGAGCTGGAGAGAAGTGGATGGGGCCAAAGGAGACCTAGGACTTGGCAAAGGATTGGAGAAAGAGGTAGTGTCCAGTAATTCATTTCGGTTGCAGCTCATTCCTAAAGGCAGATCCCGGAAGTTTCAATCTAATTCTATCTTTATGCCCTGCCACAAGCCTCCAAGCCCAGCTGCCTTTGAGCTCACATGACTTTTCTCCCCCGCTTCCCTTTTTCCCTGGGGTCCCTCCACCCGTGTACCTGTGACCTTTGCACTTTGCTTTCTCTCTCCGTAGCCTCCCTGAGCATCCTCTGAAAGGTTATGTTCAGATGCTAAAGGGAAGCGCGGGTTTTGCCACCTCTAAGCCCAAACCACAAACCCGCAACTTAACTCCATACCTCTTCGTCTTCTCGACTGCAGAGGCTCATCCACGAAATAGGAACATTAAACCATTTGGGATGAGAAGTGCTTCGAAAGAATCACTTCGGAGGGAGAGGAACGAGAGGCGGGTTGAGTGGCGGGGATGTTTACTATGATATCCACATGAAATCTTCAGGGCTGGAAAAGTAGGTTCTCAGAAAAGTGTCCCTCTTCACAAAGCAGAGCACAAACGATGCACTCTTGTAGCAGCCGACTGTTTCAAAGAAACTGAGCTGGTGTCTGCCCCGGACAGCCTCTCTCCACTCATTCATCATGAATGAGAGCCGGGCTGAAGCAGCCAAGGCAAGCAGGGGCGGCTCGGTGCTGTGCCCTTGCTCCTCTGCCCCTGCCTTCTTCCAACAAGTAGCTGCTGAGTGAGGGCCCACTGTGTGTCGGGTGCTTCAGACTAGTGGTACTCAACCAGGGGGCCCTTGTGCCCCCTAGGGGAGGTTTGGCAAAGGCCAGAGACAGTTGTGGTTGTCTCCATTCCAGGATGCAGAGGGAGGGGTGCTCCTGGCATCTAGTGGGTAGGGGCCAGGTATGCTGCTAAACATCCTACTGTGCACAGACAGCCCCCCGACCACAGAGAATCATCTGCCCGCAAATGTCAGTAATGCTGAGGTTGAGAAACCCTGTTGTAGACCCTTGCGCTTCCCTGAGCCCCCCTGGCCCCTCCTCCCCACTGGGCAGATGTCTTTTGAGCTCTCCTTCATGCTAGGCTCCGCGTTGCAGATTTGCTTTTCCACGAACCTTCATTTTTTTTGGTCATTCACGTTTTCATTCCCCTGTCTCCATCCACCCAGATTTACTCAGCATCAGTCATGGCATTAGGCACCGTTCTAACTACTCTTCCTATTTTACCTCTAATTCTCATGACAATTAGAGGAAATAGGCATTTTTTCCCCACAGAAGATAATGAATCCCATATACTGAACATCCGTGTGCCAGGCAGTGGGAAGGATACTGATTTCCACACCTCATGGCAACTCTGACATGAATTAGGTTTTATGGACCCATTTATCTCAGCATTGGCGCTTGGATGAGAGAAGGATCCCAGTCAAGTTCACAGGCCTAGGAAGTGGGAAAGACGCTTGGGATCGGGGCGATCTTTAGGCTGGTTTGCAGAGCATGGGCAGGTGTCTTAGGACTAAACCAGCCTGTGAGGAGGCAGATAGAGCTTCCGTCTTCTCTGCATCCTCAGCCACCTTAGAGAAACCAAGCGAGAAGTGTCGGTTCTAGTGGAGTCCTACCCTCACTTTATTGGGCGGGGGGGGCGGGGGGGGTACTGAAACGGTCAGGAGGAAGAGCTCTGAAGAGGAGAAGGGCAGGAGCTCCCTTCATTCTGGGGCTGTGCTGTGCCTGGCTGTGGTCTGTGCCCGGCTCTGGTCTGTGCCCATCTTTCGTAGTCTTGGGGACGTCACACAGCAACTTTTAAGTCATGTTTTGTCAACTCTGACACACTGCTGGTATTCCGATCTGGATCTTTCTTTGTCGTGCGGGGACAAGGGGGTTGTGTACACTGTAGGATGTTTAGCCGCATCCCTGGCCTCTACCCACCAGAAGCCAGTAGCATCCCGCCCTACCTCCCCCAGTTGTGAAAACCAAAAATGTCTCCAGGCAGTTCCACATGTCCCCTGGGACGTAAAATTGCCCCAGCCCACAAATTGAAAACCACTGTCCTAAGATAAGCAGCCTCACACCAGTTTTGTGGGAAAGGAAAGCACTGCCCGGAGAGAGAAGTCAGTTGCTCAAGGGGTGATAGTTAGCCAGAAGCCTCATCTAAGACTGAACTCAGGCCTCCTGGTCTCCCAGCCAATGGAGCGCTCAGGACATCGGCCGCCATTTGGGGCACTTGGGGTCGTGGAAGCGTCTGAAGGAATGGGCTATCCTTCTCAACCCCCTACACCCTTTTGCCCTGTTTTGGAGCCTTCGGGCTCTCCCACTCGGCCCAGCCCACTGTGGATTCTTAAGAGAGGGCAACAGACTGGCTGATGGATGCGCTGAGGCTATATTATACCAACCGTGCCTTGGTGATCACCAAGAGGGGAGACAGATCTACTGTTTCTGAACCCCCAATGGCAAGCCTTTCCTGTGATCCCTTTCAAGCCTCTCTATCTTAGAGACTTCCAGGCATCAGCCCCTCTGCAGACCCAGCAGACAGAGGCTGAGCACAATCAACCCATCACTGCCCACCCTTCAGAGGCCATGCTCGCTCCTACTGGGCACTCCCTCCAGGAGCAATTGCCCAGCTGAATTCCATTTTTAGACTCCGCCTCCGAGAGCACAGGAAGGCCCCTGGGCATGGAAGCGGTCCAAGCCTCGATCAATCCCTTCTTTCATTCAGGGCAAAGTTACAAATGGGCGGAGTCATTGGAAAGATTTTCTACTTCACGGTTCAGGGAAGCCCATATGAAAGATGTGTTGATGGATCCCCTTGCACCAGGATGTTACTGGCCTCAGAAAGCCAGGAAATAAGTATCTGCTGGCTATCATTCCGCCACAGAAACCCTCTTTCAGGTCAAATTTCCTCTGTGCCCAAGCTCATTTGATTTAAATCATTTCACTGCAAAATATAAATAAAATAGAGATGAACGCTAGAATGAAAAAGAGAAACACCCTGGTGATGTAGTTTTGACTTCCAGAAAATAGGATGTTAAAACTACAGGCTCGGGCTTCCCTGGTGGCGCAGTGGTTGAGAATCCGCCTGCCGATGCAGGGGACGCGGGTTCGTGCCCCGGTCCGGGAAGATCCCACATGCCGCGGAGCGGCTGGGCCCGTGAGCCGTGGCCGCTGGGCCTGCGCGTCCGGAGCCTGTGCTCCGCCACGGGGGAGGCCACAACAGTGAGAGGCCCACATACTGCGCAAAAAAAAAAAAAAAAAAAAAAAAACTACAGGCTCATATAACTAACGGATTCCCAATCCCCACAAGGGCGTGCTTACGGAGCCAGTTTAATAGGAGGGAAAACTGGGGTCTCAAGAGGGTATCAGAATTTCCTTTTTGTTGATTTCAACATTTTTAAATACTCACAACTAAAATGTGAGGTGGGCAGACTTTCTGTGAAGAGCCAGAGAGTAAATATCTGGAGCTTTGTGGGCCAGATGGCCTCTGTCACAACTACTCGGCCCTGCCGGTGTAGCTCGAAAGCAGTTGTAGACAACATGTAAACGAGCAGGTGGGGCAGTGTTCCAATCAGACTTTACAAAAAGCAGCTGGCAGGCCAGACTGGGCCCAGCACGCAGAGTGTGCTGACTTCTGAACTAAGTGTAATCTTCATGAGGGCAAAGGACCCTGCCCTTTTTTAGTTCATCATTGTATCCCGTTTAGGGAACACAGTGCTTTGCGCATGCACATGGTAGGTCTTGAATGAATGAATGAACCCGGGACCTGTGGTTTCTGCCTGTTGAGACCCCCTGCCTACAGCTCCCTTTTCCTCTTCATACACGTATTTCCCTTTCCTTCCCTTGACCTGCTCTCCGGCCTGCCTCTCCTTCTCACCACTCCAGGCCCGGGAGACAGCTCCCACTTTCCCAGCCTCCCTCAAAAGGCCCCAGGGAGTTGGGTGATGTGGCCCAACGAGTTATTCCGCCAGTAGTGGCTTTTTCTGGAACCTCTCAGAGTTCTGTGTGTGTACTGATTCATCTCTTTACACCCCTCCCTGTCCTAGGGAGGCTGTATGGCGGTCAACAAAGCAAAATAAGATTGCATAAATTAAAATGAGGCCAAGGGAGGGAAACACGATGCTGGAGCCTCAAGTGGGAGTCAGAATTGACTTAAAACACGGGCCACGAAGACCTCGCTTGTGCGGGAACTGGAGATTTGGCTCAGAGCTTTCTGGGCAGCCAGCAGGAAAAGCAAATATACTCCCTTCCACCACTCTGTGTCCAAATAACTGACCCAGATCATTGCTCATGGCAAGCGAAGCTGTTCTTAGCACTCAGGTCAGTTGAAAATGTCTCCAAAGGGACTCACGAGAGGAAACTGTGAGGGCAAAGGAAGAGCAGCTCTGAACCTTGCTCACAGTGGACATGCTGGGAGTTCCTGGCCGTCTGGTACTGCGGTCCCTGGGCTGGACTCGACATCTTGCACTGTTGCTCAGAGGGGTGAAGGCACGTCTGGGTATCTGGACCTGGGTTGACCTGGCAACACCAGAGTGGATTTCAGGGCAGCTTCATAAACATCTGGACCCTGTGGCCTCCGGGCAGCGCTAGAGCATTACGTGGAAGCTCTGAGTCAGGGAGACCAGGTGGACATTCTGCCTCTGCTCTTGACCTTTGGCCTAGTCCCATCACTTCTTTGGACCTCAGGCTCATCATCTGAGAAGTGGGGGTTGATATTAGCATTCAGCACCCGGATGGAAAGACAGCCCTGTGGCCTCTGCAGCTCTCATTTTGTTTAAGCCTCACAGCCATGTTGTGAGGTAAATGTCATCCCCATTTGCCTTATGCTGCTGAGAACTTTAGATCAGGGTTCCTCAACTTTTTTTTCTTTAGTACCCTCCCAAGAAGAAAAATTTAATTTAATTTAATTTAAATTCTCCCTAGTGAGAGAAATTAAATAATAAGAGATAAGATTGATCATGTAATGTTGAGCTTTGGAGAACCACAAACCATTGTAATAGCTAAGGTTTTTTTCACCACTGCTTCCTCTGAGCCAGTCTTTGTTCCCTTGTGGGGATGATATCACCCCATGAGAATGTGTGTTTTAGAGATATTGCTGCTTCTTAAGAGTCCATTTGATGGATGAAGAAACTGAGGCCCAGAGAGGTAAAGTAACCTGCCCAAAGTCCCATAGCTAGAGAGAGGGAATTGGAATTCAATCTTAAAGAGTCAGCCGGACTCTAGACTATGCTTTGAGCCACATGCCAACTAACTGTGCCTCTGTTCTGTGTCCTGCTTTTTTCACTTACCTGTATACCTTGTCCACTGCGCTGTTTCAGTTCACATAGAGTCACCTTGTTCTTTTTATTGCCGCATAATTTTCCATTTGCATCAGCATAGCCTAAGTTATTTATCCAGGCCACAGCTGATGAAGATTGGGGTTATTTCCAGTCTCTGGCAATTACAAACTCAGCTGTAACAATCCTCCCTGCGTGCGTATATGTCATTTTACTTAAGTGCAAGCAACCCTGAAGGTTAAATTCCTCAAAGTGGAATCGCTGCACACTTGCTAAAAGATAGCATTTTGGTTGGGAGTGTAATTCTTACAGAGCCATCCAAAGTGGACTTGGACGACTTTCTCAACTTCTAAGCTACTGTTTTGACCCCCTCATTCCACCTGACCTGGTTATTGATTTAGATACGGGCTCCCCACCCCTGCCACCTTTTATGATGCATTTGGTCACTGGATTGTCCTTGTGTCATCTGGTATTTCCCTACGAGGCTTTGCACAGTTATTTTTGAACTTCAATTCTCATTTCATTAAAAGAAAGCCTGGGCAGCCAGCTTTTATTCCTGCCACCTGGGTACGTGCTTTGACGAGGGCTTAGAAGGAGGCAGCCCATGGCTTCTCCCAGGTCTTGATGCCTCTCGGGTTGGGGGCAAAGCAAAATCCTTCCCGTGTTGCTAGTCCTTTTGAAACTTCCTCTAAGAGCAAAGTCTCAGTCTGCAGACTTTCCTTGACCTTCACTTATATGGGATAGGGCTGTACTTTGGCAGTCAAGGAAGTCCAGCATGAGTGGTCCTGCTTCAGTATCTGCAGGGGGCAAATTAAAATCGCTTCTCCTAGACCTTAGTGGTAGAGTTTCTATGGCTGAGTCAAGACTAAATCGACCCCCATATACTGTGATCTCAGCTAGAAAACCATGAGGTGGAAAGGGGACTGGAAACTCATGGAAGATGCCTTCAGCCCCTCTCTGCGTCAGCGTGGTCTGTGATTAAAGCCTGTGCACTATTAAAATCATCTGAGCAATTAAACCCGATGGTGTTTGGCAGTGGTTTGTTCTGTAAGTTCCATGAGGAAGAGCTGGTTAATGGGATGGCAAGGCATGAATAGTATTTGGTACAAATAGAATCTTGCAGCCTACTTTGGTTGTGAAGTCTGGCTGTCGCTTACTGCCACCCCACTCCCATTCTGTAAACTTTCTCCAACTCAGCTTGGCTGATTAAACATGGCGGCCAAGTTGAAAATTGGATGTAGCTGGATTCCGTGGTGGGTGGTGGGGGGGTTAACCAGGGAGAGGTTCTTGGAGGAGATGTCTTCTGAGCAGTTGCATGAGGAGTGAACCATGAGAATATTTAGGGGGAGTTTTTTTCCAGGTATAGAGAACAGCAAGTGCAAAGGCCCTGAGGTTGGTTATAGCATTTGCCTTGGGAAGCACCAGTGTAAGGTCTGCGAAGAGCACCACAGGAGGTCAGAGCGGAAGGCTATTCAGTCAAGCCCCTACCCTGTCAGGTGAAGACTGAGGCCAGAGCAGGGGTAGCTGACTGTCCCCAAATCATACAGCTGCTGGTGGAACAGTTTTTCAGGACTACTGACTCCCATCCTCACACTTTGAGGGGCCTCAAGTGTCATGTCAAACACCCTGGCTCAACTCCCAACATCCCCATTCACCAGCTGTGTGGCTTAAATTACTTCACTTCCCTGAACCTCAGCTGCCTCATCTGTGAAATGTGAATAAAGAAGAGTAGTTACCTTCAGGCTCGCTGTGAGGGTTAAGTAACACATGGGCTCAGTGTGTGATGTGCAGTAGCTTAGTCTGTAGTGAATCTTAGGGCCCCAAACTTCTTGGTACTGAATATACCCCCCCGCCTACTCCCTCACCCCCAGGTATGACACCCATCCTTCCTCATGTGGCTGTCACCTGACCCAAACCACGTTTGCGTTTGTTTGGACTTTTCTTTGGGGGCTCTGTTTTCCCGATGAAGACTTCTGGCAAGTAGAGCAGTGAAGGATGTGCTTCGGTTTCCTCCTCTGTGAAAGGGAGCTGTGATTCTCATAGCTGGCTCTCAGGTGTGTTACAAGGACCTGGCCTGGCCGCACACGTGGGAAATTCTGTGTGCTCTGCGTATGGTAGTGTCACTAACAGAACGTGGAGAAAAGGGGATTCCACTCCCTGGTCAAGACGTGGTTTAATCCCTCTAAATCACAGTACTCTTGTATTAAAATGGGACACCCAATACCACGCTGAGTTGTTATGAGAATTTAACAAGCTAATAAGTCTAAACATTTAGCCCAGCATCCAGTGCCCTAGAATCAGTAAATGTGACTTCTCTCTTCTCCATTCCTTCCCTTCCTGGCCAAAGTGATTTCCAAGGGTAATTCCTGGTTGTTGCTGTTTGGTTCCATTTTACAGATGAGGAAACTGAGACTCAAAGAGGTTAGACTATTTAACACAGCCAGGAAGTGAAGGAGCCAGCATTTGAACCCTGATGGTTTGACTCCAGCCTGGAGAGCCTTCCTCTGCCCTCTCCCATCTCGAAGCTCCCTCTGGATTCTTGCTGCTTTGATTTGATTCACCCGTGAGCTAACAGAAGGCTGGACCTTAGCAACTCATGTGTCCTTGTGTCTTTGGTGTGAGCTAAAGGGTCAGCCTGGCCCTGGAGAAGCCACCCCCATTTGGTCTTGGGCTCTAGGCTTCTGGCCCCAGCTGACCTCGTCCCCAGCGATCCCTGCTGACATTTGTCTCAGATCCACCTCACAGTTGTATTTTCAGAGTTTCTTAGATGTCTTGCACATCCAGTTCCTCATCCCATGGGACCATATGGCTAATTAGCCTTTGATTATTCACCAACAGAGGCAGGAACGGAGACTCAAATCCTCCGTGCTTTAATCACCCACATGAAACTCAGGCAAGACTGTAGGTATCTGGAGGTGGCTTGGCCAGGATTTGAAGATCAGAGGTGAAAACACTCAAGACCAGTGAAGCCCCTGCCTTCAGTTTTCACATGGGGAGAACCGAACACTGATCTGCTCTCCTCTGGGGCCCCTCACAGCCCCGGGTCCCAGTAATCATGTTTGTTATTGTTGATTTTTGTTTATTTCACTTGGGAAGCTCCTGGCCACCTCCATGTCCCCGCAGCCAGCTTTCCAAGAAGTTCCTTCTGTTGTCACCAGACCAGAGGACAGCTGGCCTCCTTTTAGGCTGCACATAAAGTAGGACATTTCCAAACCAGGAGTTCCACTGTGTGCTTTTGGCAAGAAGAAAGGTCCCTTTTCTTTCATTTTGACTCTATTAATAGGAGAAAGGTTCTAAAGAAGATGGAACACGTCCCTACTTACGATTTGTGTTATCTTTGGTGCAGGTGTAGGGTTGTTCATTCATTCAACAAATAATCTCAACCCACTCAAGCCAGAGTCCTTACAGTGATCTGGATTTGCACTTGGTGACTTATTGGGCTGGCTAATTATTTGCTGGGCTGTCCTGTGCAGTGTAGGAGCTTATTAGCATATTCCCTGGCCTCTACCCACTAGAATGCCAGGACCTTCCATCCCCAGCTGTGTCAACCAAAGATGTCTCCAGACATGCAAGATGTCCCATGAGGGGTGAAACTGCCCCCATGAGAACCAGGGTTCTAGTAGACTTTGTATGATCTAGCCCCCATTCCCCCTCTCTGACTTAATCTCCTACTTTTCATTCTTTTACTTCCTCCATTCCAGCCACACTGGCCTCCTTGCTGGTCCTCACTGGCAAGGTGAGCTCTGCCGGGCACACTGTCACCTCAGGGCCTTTGCACTGCAGTTCTGTCTTCCTGAAAGAAGACAGAACTAGTTTCCCCTAGTTATCCACACAGCCTGCTCACTTACACACTTTGAGCCTCTGCAAAACTCTTACCCTCTCAGTTCCAAGCCTACCTTGAATATTGTTTTAAAAGTTGCACCCCTCCCAGCCTCCTAACCCCCCTTTCTCCTGCTCTCTTCTCCCCTCTTCCCCCATTATTTGTACATATTATCATTATTGTTGCTATTATTTATTGTCTGTCTCCCTACGCTAGAATAAAGTTCCACAAAGGCAAGAGTTTTGTCTGCATTGTTCACCGATGCCTCCCAAGCCCTTGGATAAGCCCTTCTTTTGTGACAGATTTCTACTGTGCCTGCTGTGTACATGCACCAGGAGTGATCTGTACACTGGGAAGATGATGGTGAGCACGGCAGATCAGGGTCCTGCCCGGACAGAGGTCAGAACTCATCACGCAGATCCCACTTGCCCAGAGCTGGAAGATTAACTTTTGTCCCCGGTGCCACAGGAAAAAGGAGCGTGATGATTCCTGGGCTGGGCAGATAGAAGTCAGGACCCTCCCCCCGGGGAAGCAGGGAGCAGGGCTGAGTTCAGGGAGAAGGGCCTTTCTCCCCACCAGGTCTCCCCACTTGGCAGGGCAGGGCCCTGGCCCCAGGGATTCCCTACAGCCAACCTCCTGCGGGGGGGCCCATTGATATTCAGGCCACCCCTTGCTCCGAATAAACATTTCCCTGTCACCCAGCCTTAGGCAGCAGCTTTTGCCTGTGGCCTGAGAGTGTCGGAAAGGCGATAAAAATAGTGTTTAGTTACCCGCACTCTGCTTATTTTGTACTTTCCAGCAGTAACACGTCTTCTGACAGGTCGGGCCAGCCAGCAAGCTCATCATTTCTCCCTGGCGTTGAGCAGCCTTGAGACAGCCTCCCAGGTGCCCCGTTGTCTGACATGCATCTTCAGCTGTCAGGGACACCGGCCAGATGGAGCCAGCCCTGGCAGCCAGGTTTTCCAGAAACCTCCCCTTCCGTCCCCCGTCTTTGTCAGCAACCCCTGAAGAATAGGACAGAAGCGAATTTGGAGGAGGTGCTGGGTAGAAGAACCCATGCAGGGAGACCGCCGCAGGGCTGCTCTGGGGACTCCTAATGGCACTGGCCGGAATATTTTCTCTCTTTTAAGTTTCTCCACCGGTTGGTAGCTGTCTCTGCCCCCGTTTTACAGATGAGAGGACAGCGAGGTACAGAGACGTGAAGTGACCAGCTCAAGATCACACCGGGTGTGAACGGTAGAAGGTGGGGCCAAGATCCCCAACCCCTTCCTTTGGGAGCCCAGCCGGAGCAGGGCCCCATCCTGGCCCCACCCTGACCTCTGCCCTTCCCCCGGGGCTCTCCAGGCTTTCTCTTGCCGGCAGCTGCTTTTTTTTTTTTTTTTTTTTTTAACATGGATCATCATCATAGCATCTTTCTTTCTTTCTTTCTTTCTTTCTTTCTTAACATCTTTATTGGAGTATAATTGCTTTACAATGGTGTGTTAGTTTCTGCTTTACAACAAAGTGAATCAGTTATACATTTACATATGTCCCCATATCTCTTCCCTCTTGTGTCTCCCTCCCTCCCACCCTCCCTATCCCACCCCTCTAGGTGGTCTCCCTGTGCTATGCGGCTGCTTCCCACTAGCTATCTGTTTTACATTTGGCAGTGTATATATGTCCCTGCCACTCTCTCACTTGGTCCCAGCTTACCCTTCCCCCTCCCCATATCCTCAAGTTCATGCTCTAGTAGGTCTGCGTCTTTATTCCCATCTTGCCCCTAGGTTCTTCATGACCAGCAGCTGCTTTTTGATGCCCTTTCTGAATAGCAAACAGTAGTCACTAATGTCGACTCTTAAGAGAGAGATTCTTTTTCCACTTAAAATCTTTAAGTTAGAACCCTCCGGCCTCTGGTTTGGGAGTAAATACATGGCTTTACACCTGTAAAGTGTCACATTATTTAATTGGTACAACTATCCTAAGGGAACCACAGTGGCTTTGCCAAGTGGAGGTTACGTTAGGGAGATGCTGGCAGGTCAACAGAATGAGAGATTAAAGAGCAGTTGTTGGGTATTAAACAGAGGTTTCTGGAGCTGTCTGACGGCATTAAAGTCTGGGATGGCAGGATACCTGTCCCACCCATCACCCATCCTCCCTCGTGGTTTCCTAGGATCTCTGGACGTTAGCTAGAGTAGCAGACAGGAAATCATCTTCCCCATGTCCTAGCGCAGCGTTCTCCTAAAAGGGCTGCTCTGGCGCATAGGGCTTGGAGGGTGGAAAGGCATTCTCTGCTCTCCTTCGCTCGCAGCTGCAGATCTGAATCTTGGCCCTGGAATGCTCCCACGTGGTCAGCGAGCCCAACTCAGTTTATGGTTCGATCGCATGGAGCCAGCAGAGCAGTGTCCGCCAGAGGCTGGTCCCCGCCTCTCACATGCGGTGCCCCACATGGCCCTCTCAGTGCTCAGGGCTGAGGTCGGTTGTATGGGCCTTAGCTCCTTTCACCAGAGGGACTGGGTAGGGCATGGAGAGAAGTAGGGAGCAGGCACCTTATCCCCAGGTGCCTCACTTTGTACAGAAAAGGGTTGCAGAAAATCTGTGTGGCCCAAAGATATAACATCTGCCCAAACGTTCATTTTTTCATTCACCTGCGCTTTAAAGTAAGAGATTTCTCTACTTCACTTTTGATTGCTATTCTGGTGGCACAGTCTCCTACCAAAGAGGTTTTAGACTTCCCCTTTATCACCAGTTTGTTCATGTGATGCTCAGTAAATAAACACTTGACTGTACCAGGGATGCAGGGATGTGAGCCAGCCAGCTCATCTGAGCTCTTCTGTAGAGCCGTGCAGCAGATCATTCCAAATCAGCTCAGCAGATACGGAGACAAAACTAACGCACAGAAAACGCAATACAATCAGAGCTGATGACACTGAAAAATGAGGGGTGACGGAGTCTTCTTTTTTTGAAAAAAATGAGGACTCCCATTTGTGACACAGAAGAAAATAACCAGCTTTGTTTCTCTCTTTGCAGTGCCTACTAGGAAGCTCAGAGACAGAATGCATACCTCTCACAAGTGCCCAGGACTTGTAGTAATTTTCTGGATGCTTACCAAGTTCCTGGTGGCAAATTAAATTTCCTGTTTCTTGCTTACTTCCCCCTACCCTCCTGTGTTTTGTCTGTAATTTTCGGTCAGTGGAACAGTGTGTTTTGCTTAAGCCTTTTATTAACATGGAAGAGCAGGGGTACATAGATATCGAGATAAAAATACAATTTGCGGCTATATCTTTTGCGTGGGTATGCCTTTTAGTTAAGCATGTTTTGCCCCCTGCACCCCTTTTCAGTATATTCTGAATGTGAGGCACTCAGAAGCGTATTTTGGTCTTCAAAGGTCTAGGAAAGTACAGTTCAGAGAGCTCACAGGCTTCCTGGCCTTGGAGTGTGTAGAGGCACTCCCCCCCACCCCCCGCCCCCAGCCCCCAGCCAAATCCACACCCCTTTATCGACTCTGGGCTGGAAGTCCAGGATGTGTGGTCCATTCTTGACTGTGCCACTAACGGGCTGGTGACTGTGGGCAGGCTTTTTCCCTTCCCTGGGCCTCAGTTTCCACATCTCTGTAGTGGGAAATAATTACCCCTACCTGCTGACCTCATAGGTCCCATATCTTAACATGCCGCTCGTCAAATGAAAGTCCTTTTTTTTTTTTTTTTTGCTGTATGTGGGCCTCTCACTGTTGTGGCCTCTCCCGTTGCGGAGCACAGGCTCCGGACGCGCAGGCCCAGCGGCCATGGTTCACAGGCTTAGTTGCTCCGCGGCATGTGGGATCTTCCCGGACCAGGGCACGAACCCGTGTCTCCTGCATCGGCAGGCGGATTCTCAACCACTGCGCCACCAGGGAAGCCCTGAAAGTCCTTTTAAAACAAGACAGTTGGCAGGTGGCCCAAGGATGGTCGGGATTTAGTGGGAGATCCAGAGGTGTTGACAAACACCTGGACACTGTCACCACGCACTCAAATATGACCCTTTGCTAAGTCATTTATTTCGTCTTGATTAAGAGAAGCCTCTGAAGTCAGACAAGCTAGCTGTGAATCTCAGCTCTGTCGTTCGCTAGCTGTGGACCTTGGCTCTTGGTCTCGGTTTCTCTCTCTGTATAACTGAGATAATTATGTACAAAGTGGGTAACACAGCTTCTAGCACAGGGCAAGCATGTGTCATTGGGAGCCATTGACAAGTACATGCTTGTGGCTGGCTTTGGGCTCTTCGTTGAGTGGTTCAGACTAATTAGGGTGCCCCAACTACAGTAGAGGGTTCTGGACATGGAATGCACACATAGCTCTACGCACTCGAGGACCCTGTTCTGTAAGGCATCCTTTTCCTCTTTGCCCTTGGCCGTCGTGGTAATGATGGCTCCAGAAACAGCTCACTCATTGCCAGGTCCTGGGACCAAGGGTGGCTGTTCTTGGAAATTGAATTTAACCATAATGAAAAATGAGATGGGTCTTCCTCTGCCTTCCTAGTTTTAGGACTTTAAAACTTAAGTCAGTCCAGATAGACGTCTTTATTTTTACTTAGAAGGTTAAAAATTCTGGAAAGTTTGACACTAACCCTGACTAACCTTGGATGAAATTTTCAAGACGTGGCTCTCAGCTTCTAAGTTGGATGAGCTCCTTTGCTAAACTCTTAAGTACACTTTTTTTTTTTTTTTCCCAATTGAAGGAAAAAAATAGCCAAGCTCAGAGTTCACTTTAATTGCCAACAAGGTTCTGTATTTTAAGTAGGGCAGCTAAGAATTGAAAAGGGCTCAAGAAAGAGGTGGAAAAGCTGAAATCTGTTATAACATTTAATTTTCTGGATGAGATGTCCATCCATAAAACTGAAAATCACTGAGATTTCATTTGTTCCAGCCCCAGTTTTTATTCTCTGCAAGAAGTCATCATCACATGCCTTGTCTGCTTCTTAGAGAGAGGTTGCCCCAGAGACCGGGTGTGTGGAGTGATGCAAAAGCTCTCAGAATTACTTCTGTATCACTCTGGATTTTTGAGGGGGGGAGGGGGGACCTTTTTGGAGTGAGTCAAATTTCCGCAGCTACAGATCTGAAACTTTTTCTTGAAATGTTCTGAACAGGAGTAATTTGCATTCCCAACTGTCAGAGTGATGATGTTGGATCTTGGATTTAGAATATAATCATAACTTTTTAAAGTTCCCACACCTGGGGAATCCAGAGAGCTATCACCCTAACATTAGGAAAACATATCAGTCAAATTGATTTTTGGAAATGACAGAGATTTGCAAAATTAGGGAGTGGAGTTACACACATGCTGGGAAAACAAAGCCACTGAGTTTAGAGTTAGTTGTCACATGTCGTGGAGTAGAACATAAAAAAGGCGCAATATAATGAGGGGTTTTACATGGAAATCCTAGAGAAAAGGAAGAAGTGAAATTACAGGGAAAAGAAAGGGAAGAAGGGGTGGTACACACAGTGAAGGTGTAGAGAAGTGATCTATAGCTCACGGGCCAAATCTGGCCCTCCACTTGTTTTTTTAAAATAAATTTTATTTATTTATTTATTTGGGGCTTTGTCTAGTTGTGGCAAGCGGGGGCCACTCTTCAGCGCTGTGCGCGGGCCTCTCACTATCGCAGCCTCTCTTGTTGCGGAGCACAGGCTCCAGACGCGCAGGCTCGGTAATTGTGGCGCACGGGCCCAGTTGCTCCGCGGCACGTGGGATCTTCCCGGACCAGGGCTCGAACCCATGTTCCCTGCATTGGCAGCAGACTCTCAACCGCCGCGCCACCAGGGAAGCCCCCCCATTTGTTTTTGTAAATAAAGTTTTATTGGAACACAGCCATGCCCACTTGTTTGCATATGGATTATGATTGCTTTGGCTCTGTAATGGCAGAGTTGAATAGTTGCCACAGAGACTATATGGCCTACAAAGCCTAAAATAGTTATTAGCTGGCCTTTTACAGAAATAGTTTGTTGACCCCTATGGTCTAGATGGTCTAGATCATCATGGATAAAAACTCTGACAATGGTACAGAATCCCTGCTCCATCACTTATTAGCTGCATGACCTTAGAAAGTATCTTCATGCCTCCAAGTCTGTTTCTTTGTCTGTATAATGCTCATTGTATCATTGGGGCAATTTAACAAAGCACCCCAAACTCGGTATTGTAAAACTGTAAGTGTTTTTGTTATTAGTTATTGCTTACAGGTCTTTGGGTCAGCTAGATGGTTCTTCTGGTCTCTGCAGTGGCTCCTCTGATCTTGGTGGGCTCTCATGTCTGGGGATCGACTCACTATGGGCTGCTCTAGGATTGTGTCATCCGGGGAATGCGGACTCTCCTCCATGTGGTCTCTCATCCTCCAGCAAAGGAGCCTGGGCCTGTCCTTATGGCAGTGACAGGGTTCCAAGAGAGAGTGCAGGAAGTGTGCAAGGCTTCCTGAAGCCAGACTTAGAACTGGAACGGGGTCACTTCCACCGCATTCTTTTGGCCAAAGCAAGCTCCAGGCAGCCCCACATTCAAGATGTGGGGAAACAGATTCCAGCCCGTGATGGTAGGACATGCAAAGTCACCTCGCCCAGGCCGGGGATACAGCAGACTGTGGCTTGGGGCCGTCAGTGCAGTGGGTCTACTGTACTCCTAATAAGACAAGCCCCAGTAGGAACAAAAGCGTCATGACCATGACTGACAAGTAGGAGGCAGGTAAGAAATCCCAGCTGCTGCAAGAGTGAGGCTGCACACCTAGGGTTGTACTCCAAGGGTGTGGCTGTGATGGGTGTATCTCGTGGCCTCCCTGCTTGGGCAGGGCATCATGCTTATATTGGGGAAGGGCAGGTAACTGCTACAGGTCCACGATTGAACAAGTGCACTGAATGTTGCGCCTGGCACCTGTTAAGCTCCCATTTAGTGTTAGTCTTGGTTAATAAGTGATTGATAAACTTGATATCTTGTTGTTATTTCCACTGCTAGTCAGAAGAACCAGGCTCTCCCTTCCACACAGACTCGGGGTTGGTGTCTCTGTTTTTCATCTTCAGATGCCCGGTCTCTCTCTCTCTCCCTACCTCTCACCTCTCTCCCTTGATCCCCTGTCTCTCATTCCCTCTTTCTCTCTCTCTTACCCTCTCTCTCTTCCTCATGTAGCTTCTCTCTTGGCGACATTTAGCAGAAAGCCGTTGTGCTCTATCTCTGGGAGCCCAGGCCAGTGAGCCTTTAATGCAAAGTGACATCTTCTCTGAGTCTAGGGCCCTGGGAGTGCTCCCTGGTCACAAGCGCTTTTGGCTGCAGAAGCCTCAAGCAGAGCAGAGTCCCAGGAATGGCTAAATTGTAGCTTGACAGTGTAGATCAGGAAGGGTCACTGTGCAAAGTGGCTGCCTGATTGAGGTGGGGAGATAGCGCCACCGAGGTACCCACTGCAAGAATTTGACAGTTGTCTTGCAGTGGAGAGTCACCGTCTGTGAGGCCAGAGTCTCTCTGAGACTGTGATGAAGTTGTCACAGCCCCTGGGGATGGAAGGGGTCTATTCTGGAAGGATCTGTCTCGACCAGTACACCTTGACTGAGCTTTTGCCCACTTAAGGATACTGGACTGGGCATTTTCTGAGCATCCTTGGATAGGATTGAATCTAGAATTGCGTTAGAAAAGAGGGGTGTGGTGTCAGAGGTGGGTGATGGAACACCTATAGTGATTAAAAGCCAGATGCCAGTCGGACCTGGGTTGGAATCTCAGGTCTGCCATTTATCTGCTGGGTCACTACTTCTGTGTACAGTTGTCCAGGATGTACACTGCACAAGGGAACAAGTTGGATCTGAAATTCAACTTGCAGTTTAGTCAGCAAGGCGTGCAACTAAACTCAGCACTAAAGTTGCCCAGAATAAGGGACAATTCCTGTTAATAATTCTTACAGAACTGCAGTTTGAGAGAGCAGCGGTCTGGACTGGGTAGCGTTGGGAGAGTTCAACCTCTCTAAACCTCAGTTTCCTCATCTATAAAACAGAGATGAAAATAGTACCAGATCATGAGTTTGTTGATCACATCAAGTATTTGTAAAATGCTTGGAATAGTAAAAAGGCCCAATCAATAATGGTTACCCCTAGTGGTTAAGAGGGCAGATGACCTGAGTTCACATTCTGTCCTGCCACTTGCTAGCTGTGAAACCTTGGGCAAGTTACTTAAATGCTGTCGTTTATTCACCTTTTAAAATGGGATGGTGATAAATAATAGTACCTTCCCATGGAGTCATGGTGAGAATTAAACGAGTTAGTATCTATAAAGTGCTGATTTAGTTAGCGCATAAATATCAGCCACGCAAGCCAGTTTTAGTGCTGTTATGACCAAGGATCCATGTGGGTAACAAGTCAGTCTGGCCTAGAGCATTCGCCATGAATAAGTAGCCGTGGATAATTGAAAGTGAGTGGTTTGGGATGCAAGAAACAACAGCTTGTATGTTGGCAAGCCGATGGTCATTCCCACTGTTCCACCAAGAGAGGGAAGAGATTCTCTGACGTAGTGGTTCCAATTTCCCATCTGCCATCCTCTTTCCCGACACTCTAGCCAGTACCGCACGCTACTACCCACCCATAACCTGCTCTCGGTCCACCCTTTCAAGTTCAGAGTAGTGTTGAAGGGGCTTGATTAATGGGCTTCAGTGAGCCTGGTTCATATCCCCGGTCCTACTAATTACTAGCTGTGTGACCTTAGGCAAGTTTCTTAGCCATTTTAACCCTCAGTTTCTTTGCTATAAAATGGGAATAATAAGAGGTCACAGGTTTACTGTGAGGGCAAGTCAAGTGTCTAGCACATGTGGGGAGGCACATGGGCTCAGCTTCATATGTTAGCTGCTGCTGGTGTTATTGTTGGCATAACTTGCACACACATGCACACGCACGCGTGCACGCACACACACACACGCAGCAGGTTTGGGGCTAGACCTTTGGGGGTTATACACATAAGTACGTTCTGCTTCTCGGAAGTACGTATTTGGATGGAGGTTACACCTATGCTAACCAGTAACCCGCGTGCAGTGTGGAGGTGAGAACAGAGTTTTGTAGGTGCAGAGGAGAAGCATGTCTGGTGAGCACACAGCTGTAAAACAGAGGGGAGATGGAAAGCAGGAGTCCTTTGAATGCTAGCTTGTGGGTGAACTGCATTCTCAGCCAAGGCAACAGCAGAGAGCAGCCCTTCCAGGTGGTGGTGGAATGTGCAGCTGGGCTTGAATGCTGATTCTTGGTTCTGGGCATGAACACGCAGTAGCCACTGCATTCCAGCAGGTAGGCACCTCCCGCTCTGAGACCGTGATGGGGTAGGGGCTGCCCCAGGTCACCAGGGATCAGAGCCCCAGATCTGGTAGGAAATGACCGTCATTAATTCTGCCACCGACTCACCAGAAGGTTGCCACTAGGGACCTCCTGAGAGCAGGTCAGATGCAGCCCCTCCAAGACCGTTAGCCAGGGCTCCTGGGGGGCTTCAAATTAATCAGCTCTACCCTGGTACTTGAGACTCATTAGAATTGTGATTTAGGCCCATTTACGGGCGTGAGATCACAACGGGGTGCTGGGTGATTATGGTCACCCAAGCTTGCAGCCGAAGACTATTAAATAAATTCCCCTCACTTCCAGTTTTACTTGTGCCTGTCCCCAGCTGTCCCTGACAACACCCCAGAGTCGGGGAAAGGCCAGAGCGGCACCCAGGAAATGTGTACTCATCATCATGGACTTGGTGAGGGCTGCCTGCACCTTTGTCCCCCCACTCCTCTGTTCTCTGTCTGCGTCCGTGAGTGGTGAGTGAAAGGGCCCCTCCACGCACCAGCCAGAGGGACCTTTGTGAAACATAAGTCTGATCGTGGCACATTCTCCTGCTTGAAGAGCCTGGTGTCTTCCCAAGGCCTTATAATGAGATCTGGAGTCCTTCCCTCTAGGTGGACAGCAAGGCCCAGCCCCATCAGACCCCTGCCTTCCTCCGCTGTTGTACCTCGGACCCTGTGTCCACATCACAGCCCTGCCGGCCTCTTTCTGCTGCCTGCATAGGCTCATTTCTGCCTCGGGAACTTTGCTGTTCTGTTGCTGCTGCCTGGTGCCTCTCGCCCAGAATCTTCATGGGTTGGCTGCTTCCTAACGTCAGGCCCAAATGCCACGTCCTCGGAAACGTCTTCCCTGACACTCATCTGTCATTCCCCACCTCTCGCCTGCTCTGTCTTCCTTTAAAGGACTCAGCCCGATATCACATCATATTTTATAACCATGTGTTGCTCTGTTATCTCTCTGACTATAGAATGTAAGTTCCATGGATCTATTTTGTTCACTACCCAGCACCCAGAACACTAGGTGTTGCTTAGAAGGTGCTCAAATATTGGAAGGATGAATGAATGAATAAGAAGTAGTAGTAACAATAGACAGAATAATAGAGTCATAATAATAATAATAACAATCAATAGCTACTACTCTTCAAGTGCATGCCATGTTCCTGTCACCAGGCTAAGCACTTCACCTACATTTTCTCCTCTGACCTTCACGACAAGCCTATTGAGGTTGGTGCTATTTCCTCCCATTTTACAAATGAGGAAACTGAGGCTTGGAGATGTTGGAAGTAACTCGCCTAAGATCACCCAGCTTGTAAGGGGGGATGCTGAGATGCGGTTCCGTTCTAAACCCCTGCTCTGTGTTGATCTGGAATAGTGAAGACAGGGGGCCATGCCCTCTGTGCTCCTTCCCTGGCTGAAGGGCTCAGGGGGGCTTATTGCTGTCGACAGAATCACAGCTGGCTCCATCAAAGACAGTGAAGTTGGTGAGACTCTGTCTGAAAGTTAAAGTGGTTTTCAAGTGGAAAAATACTGCCTGCAGCCGCCACCATCAAACCCCACCCTCCTTGGAATGGTGGTGATGGGGCTGTGTGTCTGACCCAAGACACACGAAGGACCCTGAGACAGGCCAGAAGACAGGGTTCTGGAGTTTTCTTGCTTTACTTCATAAAGAACGTGAGCTGTGTTTGATTTGAAAGTCCCAAGCAGCTAAGCGGCTTGAGCCATTTGCATCTTTTCAAATTGGAGCTTTTTTTTCCAAACGGAAAATCTGAAGCTCCACTTGAATCTCATTGCTGAATACAAAGGACGCTGATATGGGCTTTCAAAGACTCCAGAGTGTCAAGTGAGAGCCTGGCTGTCAGGGGAAGGCAGCATTGCGTGCTTGTGTGTGTGTGTCTGTGTGTGTGGGCACACACACGCGGGTACACAGGCCTGGACCATGCTGTCTGTGGCCTCTTTCTTGACGCTCTGCACCCTTCTTCTGTGATGCGAGGGGACGGCCCAGCCAGATTCCTTTGTGTCTTTCTGAGTGACTGTGACTGCCACTGGCCTTCGGAGTTTAAGCTCCTGACAGATATTAAAGAACAATTCACTTATTTCGGCTAAACAGAAAAGCATATGGAAAAAGCAAACTGCATTAACATCTGCCGCCTGGGCCCCATCTGCTCCCGTTGGCTTGGCTTCGCCGGCAGACGTGCCAGCCTGTCAGCTTTCCACGGCCGCTC
Organism: Kogia breviceps; assembly: GCF_026419965.1. NCBI lineage: Eukaryota > Metazoa > Chordata > Mammalia > Artiodactyla > Physeteridae > Kogia > Kogia breviceps. Next base: position 66,917,783 of record NC_081323.1, read on the forward strand.
CTTTTTCCTTCCAAGCCAGGGCAGGATGTGCCCGTTCATTTCGATCCACTCACACAGGACCAGGCACGTCCTAGGTGTTTTGGAAATATGGGGAAATGCATGAAATGCAACAAGTGGGGAGGCGGTGGGCTCTGCAGTTCATACTCTGGGTCAGCTGCTTACTAGCAGGCCTTAGGCAGGTGACATGCCATTTTTGTGCCTCAGTTTCCTTGCCTGTCAAATGGGCTTAGCAACAGTGGTAGCTACATATAAGGATCATTGTGAAGATGAAATGATATAATGTATCTAAATCCCTTGCAATGGACGGGGGGCATAGAGTAAGTACGCAGTAAATAACTAATTCTTGCTTTCAGTAAGAATGTTCATTCCCTGCTCCCCACCTGTGTTACTCATCCTCTTTTCTACAGCTTTACGACTTGTCTTAAAAATGGTCACCTAGGGCTTCCCTGGTGGCGCAGTGGTTGAGAGTCCGCCTGCCGATGCAGGGGACGCGGGTTCGTGCCCCGGTCCGGGAGGATCCCACATGCCGCAGAGCGGCTGGGCCCGTGAGCCGTGGCCGCTGAGCCTGCGCGTCCGGAGCCTGTGCTCCGCAACGGGAGAGGCCACAGCAGTGAGAGGCCCGCGTACCGCAAAGATAAAAAATAAATAAATGGTTACCTATAGCAAAGTCTTTCAGCCCCCTGGAAGTTCCCATTTTCACATGGACACCTTTAAGGACACAACCCTTTCTCCCCAACCATCATGTAAAACATACTGGCATCTGGGAAGAGCTGACCGTGATTCACAACAGGACCTGAGGCTGGAGGGGGCTGAGTCGGGGGTTTGCACCTCTGGCTACACATTGGGAGCATCTAGGGAGCTTTGAGAAGTTTCGATCCGCAGGCTCCAGCCCAGGCTAACTCAGTCGTATTCCCCAGGTTGCAGCGTGGGCATCAGTATTTTGAAAAGCTTCCAGGTGATTCCATTGGGCAGCAAAGATAAGAACCAGTGGGCTAAATGCTGGCCATTCTCAGTGCATCATGTTATCTGAGGGAAGAAGAATTAAGAACAAAAATTAAGGGGAGACGGCAGGTGGGGAATGCTAATAAAATATGGAATGAAACAAGCAGATTGCAAAGGGCATATTTACAGCCAGCCTGGTGCCATTTTGTCAAGCTTATAAACACAAAAAACAATATTATATACTGTATGTGGAAACATACAAATTTACTAAAGATATAGACACACAGATGTGAAGGGTAGAAGTGACCTCTGGGTTATTGATAAAGGGGATTAAGTGATGAGAGGTGTTTCAACTGTAACTAGTTTTCTTCCTTTAAAGAGTTGAAAAAAGCATGGCAAGACTGGTACATGGGGGTGTTCTATTATTTTTCTGTACTTTCAGTATGTTTTGAAATCATTCATAATTAAATGATTATATTAGAAATTTCTATGTTTGATAAACATTTGTATTAAGAAAATATTTAGATCCATTTTAGAAAATGATTTAAAAAACATAATTTTACCACCTCACTTCAGAAGTTTAACAACTTTTTAAATGTCCCAGGCCATGGGCAGCCTTTTTTTTTTTTTTTTTTTTTTTTTGCGGTACACGGGCCTCTCACTGCTGTGGTCTCTCCCGTTGCGGAGCACAGGTTCCGGATGCCCAGGCTCAGCGGTCGTGGCTCACGGGCCCAGCCGCTCCGCGGCATGTGGGATCCTCCCGGACCGGGGCATGAACCCGCGTCCCCTGCATCGGCAGGCGGACTCTCAACCACTGCGCCACCAGGGAAGCCCCATGGGCAGCCTTTTGATTGAGGAATGATGCAGGACAGTGGGGTGAGAGAGAAGGAAGAGATGGACAGACAGAGGGACAGAGAAAGGGCAGAGACCCACAGGTGGGGACAGGTTGACCCCCTGGGGGTGTGAATGAAGTCAAGGTCCTTATCGTGCGAGGCTGTCCCAGCGAAGGTGAGGTGCCCTCCACCTGACTTCTTCCAGGACTTGGAATTGTCCTGTTATTGCTGACGTGGACACCTCAAGCCTTGGCTACAAGTGGTAATTAATATAGGAAGGGGAAAATGGGGGAGGCCCAGCCTGACCCTCACGAGCTTCTTTGGCCATCCTGATGGAGTCATCCGTGGCCTGGAGGTGGATGAAACCAGACCAGTGCTGGGCAGCTGATCTCCGCGGGTCATTCTCTGCACAGAGAGTGAGCCCAGGGTGGATCTGAAATTGCAGCCATGGCTGCCCCCAGAGAAACTGCCAGCCCTTTTTCTAGGCGTTTCACTCCCAACAAGAACAGCTCATTCCCAGTCTGTGGCTTGAATGGAGCTGTTTTGGGAAGTGGCTCTGAGCTGAGGCTCCAGAGTCAGGCACTGCGCTTTAAATCCCCAATCTGTGTGGCCTTGACCAAGTGTCTTTACCTCTCTGAGCCTCTGTTTACTCATTTGTTAAAAAGGATATCCTACGACTAATAGGAGTATTATTTACAGCTATGATTTGTGTTTTAGGCACTGTCCTACGCGCTTTCCCAGCAATGACTTGTTACCTCCTCCTAGTATTTTTTTGAGCTGGTTACAGCTGGGAAACCTGCCCCAAATCTCAGAGCTTTGAAATGGCACAGGGACCCAGGCAGTCCACTGCAGTGCTCATGGCCCTGGCTGCTGAGCACACTGCCTCTTTGTAAAGCTGTGGGGAGCATTCAACAGGAGACCACACGGAAAATGCTGCCGTAGCAGCGGGGACTGCGTCATAAAATCATCAACACCTGGTGTCAGCTAGGATTCTCCTAGTCTCAACCAGAGGCGTGTGGATACAACAGATAATATTCTGTTCTCTTCCTGAGGTCCAGCCAGGAGGGGAGAGTTCACAGGTGGCCTTGGTCCAAGTTCAGACACTTCTGAGGCTATTGAGAGATGAGGCTGGGAAGTTAAGAGCACAGGGTTTGGAATCAGACCGGCCTGGGTTTGATCACAGCCTTGCCCCTTCCTACCTGTGTGACACTGGGTGAGTCACGTGACCTCCTCTCTGGGCCTCAATTTACTCTTAGGTCAAGTGAGGCTGATAGCATCCCGTATGTCGAAGATCAACGTGAAGGTTAACCGAGGGAATTTTGCAAAGTGTTAGGTAAGGTGCGGGCGCTCTCCCGTGTAGCCAGTGCCCGGTGGGATGGTATGAGGCAGACATACAGGACGGCGGGAGGTGGGATGGAGCAGGAAGCTGGGCAAGTGGGCAGGGCCTGCTTTACTGGGGGAGCTGCAATGACTCGGGCATTTGGCCTGTGTGTAGCTGTCAGCGTGGGAGTCCCTGTCTTGCTGTCTTAAAACTTTTCTGAAGTGAAAAATCCTGATGGTATTCACCGCCTGAGGAAAAGGAAAGTGACCCGCCCTGGGGGCAGTCAGGCAGCCAGGAGACCCGCAGAGACCCTAGAGGGCTCCCCAGAAGCTGAGGACTCAGAAGGGCTACTTAGAGACGTGTCCCGTCCAGAGAGAAGGCAGCCTGTCTTCAGAACCTCGGTACAGCTGGTCGCTTGCACTCTGTAAAGTTCACAGAAAGAGCCATCTAGTGGCCTGAACTACTGTGGTCCATCGGGTCTCCCAGAACCACCTTCTGCTGGGTCTGTTTCATGGGTCGTTTGAGGATAAAGGGGAGCTTCTTTGTCTGACTCCAGCCAGACTTGAGAAGTCAGGGCACGTCTGCCAGGAAAGATCCACTGAGCAGCCCCTTGAATAAGGAACTTGTCCAACAGCAAACCGTCTCCCCAGCCCAGATGGCACATGTTCTGGGGGAGGAGTGTCACTCTCCAGAACAGGAGAGGCAAGAGGAGGCAGAAAGAGCCCTTTTACCTGTCGCCCGGGCACCCAGCCTCTCTGCAGTTCCTCTTCTTGCTTTCCCAACTCTCTGGGACAGGCCTGGCTCTTCAACTTGCCTAGAGAACCTCTTCCAGCCTCAGTTCCCTCATCTTTAAAATGGGTGGATAAAAACATGTAAGAAATGCTCAGCATTTGCATCTGCAACACGTCCCATCTATTTTTGTCTTTTTATTGAGTTGTTGGTAGGCTGGTTGCCTATCTTGTTCTACTAGAATGTAAGTGTCACGGGAGCAGGTGTCTCCGTATCTTAGTGATAGACATAGCCCTGCTGCCAAAGACGGTGGCTGGCATGTACTTGGCATTCAGTAAATACGCATGAATTGGTGCATCACAGAAAGTTACTCTAGCAGTTTGGGTGAAATGATGTTGATAACAGCTACCTTCCATTATCTGTGCTCTGAGCTGTGCTTTTGCACAAAGTCGATATATCTTCTCAGCAACCCTGTGAGGTTTAGATATCATGATACCTGTTTTACACAGGAAGGAACCAAGGCTCAGAGAGGTTAGCTAACTTTCCGAAGGTCACACAGCTAGGGAGGGGCGGGGCCAGGTTTCAAATCCAGAAGAGTGACCCCAGAGCATGCCCTTGTAACCCGCCAGCATGTCACAGTGGCCCTGATTGCCTATTGCCCCCTCTGACTCAGCACAGTTTGAGAGATGAACATCAGACACATCCCATCTGAAGGCAGTGACCCAAACTGTGCTTTCAGGGGGGGGGGGGAGAACAGGGCACACAAAAGGTAGCTGTGAGGAGGTTTTCCGTCCTGAAGTTTGACAGAGAATGTCAGGGGCTCATGGGCCGTGTGGCGGTGAATGGCATGTCCCATCCCACAAGCCACAGCCCCCTCAGGCCAGGAGGCAGAAGCCGTTTTCCACAGCTGTTGAAGTGGGCACCACTGTCACCTCCGTTCCCATGGCCCTCGATGAAGATGGCTGTTCTCCATGTCACGCCGAACCCACGTGTAAACAGGAAGCACAGGTGGGGCTCCTACAGGTGGCAGGGGGTGGGCCTGCAAAAAGGCAGCCTTCTTTGGGAACTTAGCCAGTGAAACCTTGCGTGGAGGCCCCGTCCCTGGTAGGTAGGGCCAAGGCAAACACACGCTCATAAAGGAGATTTAGTGGGTGACAGTAGCACACTCATTTGTACCGCTGCATAGTAAAGATGATTTATTGGCAGCTGCTGGGAAGCTCAGCTCTGAAATCACATGGATGGTAATATCAGGTGCTTTTCCCTTGTTTCCTCTCCCCACCCCAAATGGCTCTGGCTTTCAGATGGTATAAATTAATTGAGTTTGTATGTATGTATTTGTGCATATAGATTTATTTATTTACAGGCATCTTTCCTTATTTATATTGCTGCCTCCGTGAGCATTTACATTTCTTTAGAGACTCTGCAGTAATGAGCTTACAAGTGGGTCATTCGTTACCCACTTGTGGCAGGGTGTGTGGGGAGCAGGGGACCCGGCAGATGCAAAGGATGAGTTTGATTCATCAGCAGGAGGCCTGTTTGTCTCCTCAAGTGCCCCTTCCCCAGAGGACCTGGATGGGAGAACATCAAGCAGGAGATGCCGGAACAAGGGGGGCTTCCAGGGATTTGGGGCAAGAGAAACACGGACAGTGTGCAGGGAAATAAAACTACAACAGATAGCACACTGAGGCCGGCGGGTACAAAGCTGGGGTTAGTCTCAAGTAAAGGAGACAAGGCAGTGGCGCAAGAGGACTTTACACCAAGGACTCGAGTTGTTCAAGTAACCCTCTGCCTGCTGACCCTCTCTCGCCCCTTAAAGATTTCAGCCCACTTAGTGATTGCTCTCTTCCGGGGTCTTTGGTGGAGGTGGCGTCACCCCCTAGGGGTCATTTTGGGTACACGTCGGACGCTCCTCCAAGCCTGGATGTTAACAGCCTGAGGGAGTAGACTGTAGCTTTTATAGCCATGCTGTGTGATTTTGGAGCATGTTACTTAACCTCTCTGTGCCTCCATACATTCGTGCACCTGTAAAATGTGGATATTAATAGTACCTACCCCAAAGAGTTGTTCTGGGATTCTTTTTCAGCTGTATTGAGGTATGATTGACAAATAAAATTGTAAGTTATTTAAAGTGTGCAATGTAAGGAACTCAGTGGGAACCCCACTGAGTTCATTAACAAATGGTTCTGGGATTTTTAAAGTAATCTGTGTCAAGTGTTAGCGCAGTTCTTGGAATAAGCGTTCTATAAGTGTTAGCTACGCTCGTTGTTGTTACCAAGTTTGGTTTTGCTGGGCTCGCCTGCCCGTGATGCCCTTGTCTGCCTCACGAACATGCTCTTTCTTCTCAAAACTGGGCAGGAAAGCTGCTTTCTCTGTGAAATCCTCCTCTACTCTCCTTGGACCCCGGACCACGTTAGGTTCCAACTCTTGATGAAACCCTTGGCACTCATTCATCGCCCCCCTGCCCGCCTTCACTCCCGTCCTGTATTGAAATAATGTATGTCCACACCCACTCCCCTGTCCTGTGTCTGAACTCCACCGATAGCAGGAAGCATGTCTTAATTCACTTTCCTATCCTTTGCCTCCGCCATGCCTGGTAGGGAGTAGCCACCCAATTAAAGTACATAGAGTGAATAAACCAGTGCTTCTCAACCCTGTTGGACCCAACCCCTCTTCCTGCAATAAATCTTTTAAAATGTTCCTTTTATCTGTCATGAAATGAAATCCATACTTGTTATAACCTACTTACACTCACAACTCTGAAACATATCAATATACTGCCCTGATGATAATATAACGAATATATAAAAGTAATTTAAAATAAAAACAATGTATTTCATTCTGTAAATGATCAGGCACAACGCCTCCAGACTAGCACTTCCCAAACTGTAATGTGCAGATGAACCCCCTGGGGGGCCTTGTTAAAATGCAGATGCAGTGGGTGCAGGTGGGGGCCTGAGATCCTGCATTTCTAACAAACTCCCAGGTATGCTGATGCTGCCGGCTGATGGGCCTCACTTTGAGTGTCAAGGGCCTGAAAGACACATGGAAAGATCCAGTGCTAGATGTTGAATCACCAAGAATTATAGTTACAAGAATTATAGTTACACACAGCTTGTGTGGCTGTTGATGATAGGATTTTTTTGAAATCGTACTAAAATTCTGAATGATGTAGGATCTCCCCTTGAGTTAAAGGTAGTTACTTTCCTAGAAAATTCAGATACATTAAAAGCATTCAAAAGTGCTCTGTGAGGGCTTCCCTGGTGGCGCAGTGGTTGAGAGTCCGCCTGCCGATGCAGGAGACATGGGTTCGTGCCCCGGTCCGGGAAGATCCCACATGCCGCGGAGCAACTAAGCCCGTGAGCCATGGCCACTGGGCCTGCGCGTCCGGAGCCTGTGCTCCGCAACGGGAGAGGCCACAACAGTGAGAGGCCCGCGTACCACACACACACACACACAAAAGTGCTCTGTCATATGTAAATTTGTATTAGGTTCCTGACCTGCAAAATTAAAAATGAGTTGTTCACCCACATGACATGGAGAGACATTCAGAAGTCCTGCAGGATGTGGGACACTTCCTTACTGCTTTGGGAACATGCATTGCCAGGGATCTGGTGTCCTGCCACCAGTCTGTGCCAGGAGAGTCCCCCAGTCATTGTGGCAACCAAAATGGCACCACATGTTTTCAGAACACCCCATGGGGGGCGGTGCCACTTCCATGGAAGACCCTGGAATTAAAGGACTCATTAAGGGCTCTGAGGTCTTTGAGGCAAGGCTCTGAAGTTGAGTTCCTTGAAGATCCTGGGTCCTTGGTTTCCAGCAGGCTCGCGGCATGCGGGTGGGCAAAGGGGACCTGGGCCAGGCTGGACGAGAGCTGTGATGATCTGTAGAGGAGATGCTCCTTCTTGATACTGCGGGCCACTGCTCAGCTCCACACGATTGTCACACGCAGGAATCCAGGCCCAGTGCTATCAGTTCTCCTGATGCTTCAAGACAGTGTGGACCTCCAGATTTTTAGATGGAAGCTCTAGATTTTGAAATGTTGGCTGGGACTAAAAACCAAGCAAATGGAAACACTGTATGAAACAAACCAACATCTGTGCCCTTGGAATCACTGGGGCCCCAGTTATGACCTCTGGTTTAAGCTAGGGATGTGCCAGCAGGTTGGGGACTAGCCACTGCCCAAATGAGTGTGCCCCTCCTCGGGGTCACCCCGTTTCCAGCTGGGGACTCTAACCCTCCTCCCACTTTCCCCCCATGCACATGCTGCTTCTCCGGACCTCCTCCAGCCCCCTCCTCCTCCCCCCTCCAGCACACCTTTCCTTGCTTAACTTGGGCCCTTTCTCCAGCCATCTCCTTTCTTCCTGGCTTAGCTGTCCTGATCTGGGCAGTCAGGAGGGGCTGTTTCTGGATGGGATTAGGGTTTGAGCTGCTGAGGCTGCCAGCACCAGCCTCCGGATCACTTGCCCCTGGCTCCGTGGTTCTCAACCAGGGTGATTTTTGGCCCCTGGGGGACATCTGGCAATGTCGAGAGACATTTCTGGTTTTCACGAGGCTGTTACTATCATCTAATAGGTAGAGATCACAGGTGCTGCTAAACATCCTACAATGCTTGGGACAGCCTTCACAGTTAAGCATGATCTGTCTCCAAATGTCCATAATATCATAGTTAAGAAAGTCTGTCTTGGGCTTCCCTGGTGGCGCAGTGGTTGAGAGTCCGCCTGCTGATGCAGGGGACGCGGGTTCGTGCCCCGGTCCGGGAAGATCCCACATGCCGCGGAGCGGCTGGGCCCGTGAGCCATGGCCGCTGAGCCTGCGCGTCTGGAGCCTGTGCTCCGCAACGGGAGAGGCCACAACAGTGAGAGGCCCGCGTATCACAAAAAAAAAAAAAAAAAAGAAAGTCCGTCTTAGAGGAATCCAGAGGCTTTGTTATTGAAGTAAGACTGTCATTCATTGTGACTGTCACTGTCACATCCTCCTGGTGGGCTGGCAGGACAGCGTGGGTCAAGTCTGGACTCCTGTGCTGAGGCCCCAAAGACGCGGCATTATGGGGTTGAGGTCCAGGCCATGAGGCCTTGGGCAGTGTCCGAGATAAACAAGACCGTAAGGACAGATTTTAATCTGCAAAGTACTATTGCACTAGGGGGAAGGGTCCAGTGTGAACTGAACTCCACTGTGATTTGTACAGCGTGACTGGGTCTTTTAAAGGGAGCAGGAGGAAATAGTGTGGGGGTGAGCAGGGGCTCAGTAGAGTCGGGGAAGTGGAAAATGACACAAAGCAGAAAGGAGGGGCTCTGTCCCCAGGAAACTCATCCGGGTTTGCTGACTGGCGCTTCTCCAAGTTAGTCCTCTTCCCTCCCACAGAGGCTGGGACGGATGCTGGGGCCCTGTCCTCGGGCGTTGGCCGGAGCAAACTAGATGCTATTAGCAGCCTTGAGTTTTCTCGGGCAGGCGCTGTACGGGGCGCTCATGTCATCCAAGACCATGTCCTTGAAATGTCAGAAACTGTGTTAGCGTTTGCTCAAGTCTTTACAGGCCAAGGTTGAGACCTGGTTGAGGAGGGGCTCGGAGGGGCTTGGCTAGAGTTTGGGCAAAGGGGAATCTTTGCCAGCAGGTCACTCTCCCCCCAGGAGGGTGGCACAGGGCTTCAGGGTTCTGAGTCTCTATATAAAAGTATTTATCAGCACCCCATTTCCAGTTGACCTAGATTTCTGTCCGTGTGTGTGTATCTGTTGTGTGTGAGAGTAAAATATAAATCCACAGGCTTGGCGTATAGGGAAAGACCCAACATAAAAAGGTCCTCAACTTTTTATTTCCTCAATGAGTAGATATTTCGGATGACAAGTATTTCAGCAATTCTCAAATTTGGTGGTCTCCATTGACCCCCTTATATTTTTTCAAACATTATTTCAGACCCCCAAAGAGCTTTTGTTTACACAGGTTATATCTATCAATTATTTGCTATATATTGAAATTTAAACTAGGGCATTCTTAAAATGGTTATTTATTGATTTACTTAAATTAACCATAACCCGTTACCTATCTATGTAAGTAAAAATTTTTATGGAAAATGCCTATGTTTTGTACAACAAAAACAAATTTCGTGAAAAGAGGCATTGTTTTACATTTTTGCAAGTCTGTAATATCTGGCTTAATAGAAGACAGCTGGATTCTCACATTTGCTTCTGCTTTCAATCTGTTGCGATTTCACACATCATGGAGCCTCTACAAACTCCACTGCGTGCTTGTGTGAGAGGATGAATGAGAAAAAGGAAAATAACATCTTCAAATTATGATGGAAATAGTGACCTTGGGGTCCCCCAGGAGTCCCCAGGGCACACCTTGAGATCTAGCTCATTAGATCATCACAGTAAGCATTAATTCCAATTAAATCAATTGTAGCTAACATTTATTAAGTTCTAGGCTTTGTGCTAAGTGCTTTACACGTACTAACTCTTTGAACTGTTGTAAAAGCCCCGTTAGGTAGGTACTAGTTATTATGGCCATTTTACAGAGAGGGAGACTGAGGCTCTCAAAGTTAGGTACTGTGCCCGGGGTCACTCAGTGAGCAAGTGGCAGAGGCCGGGTGGATCTGAACGCACTTCACCTCCCGACCCTGCCTTTCCAAATGATTTAGGTCTGCTCATCAAACGATGGGGTGCCAGCTAAAAATGTCAATTGAGTGCTGAGTACATATCAAGCCTCATGCTAATTGTTCTGTTGTTAACTAGAATTAAATATGAGTGTGCCCTATTATTTAATCTCTCCTGCACCTTTGCAAAGTAGGTCTTCCTACCCCCCCCCCTTTTATTGTAGGTGAGAAAACTGAGGCTGTAAGAGCCTAAGCTTCTTTCTCTGTATCTCAGGGTTAAGGGGCAGAGGCTAGATTCCAAGCCAGCTCTATCCATCCGGCTCCCTCCCTCCTCACCCCATGCTGGGCGTCCCGTTAACATGACTAAATTTGCTAAATTACACCAGGCTTATTATTGAGGGTTCTGTTAAAGCTTGGCCTGCCTGTGCCCAGCAGAGCCCACGGGTTTCTAAGCTCTGGCCAGCCCTGCCACTTTTTGTGCATGCAAATGAGCCAGGCGGGCGGGCGAGGGGCCTCTGTGAGGTCTATTTGCATTGGCAGCCCGGTAATTGCATGTCCTAATTGGGTGCAGCCATGCACACTGCGCCTCCTCCATTCCACTGCCCTGGCACAGAAGTCCCTCTGGAAGCAGGTGTGGGCTTCTCCCCCATGTGCCCCTCTCAATGGCCTTGATCACCTTGGTGATTGGAATGAAGCCTCGAACACTGAGTTCAACAGCAAACAGCTACTCAGCTGGCAGTGCATCCACATGGCACAAAAGAAAGCCGTAAACGGGTCGTGATGAGTGAGCAGGTGGGACAGGCGCCCTCACGCCTGCACAGCGCACCTGGCCGGGGCTCCCCTCTGACACCACCTCTGTTCCTCATAGCTGCAGAGAGGCGGTGCAGAGTTGGCAGGTGTGACCTCTGGACCCCAACTGCCTGGGTTTGAATCCCGGCTTCTCCACTTCCTAGATCTGGATTTAGTCACTTCACTTCTCTGAGCCTTCATGATCCCATCCAAAAAACGGAGAGAATAACATAGCATCTCCTTCATAGGGTCCTCACGGGGATCAAATGAACTAGTCTCTGCAGAGGGCTTGGGAACAGAGCCTGGGGCAGAGCCAGGCACTGTATGCATATTTTCTAATAGACGCATGTTTCGTAAGCACCTTGCGTGTGTCAATCACTGTGTTCTGTGCTTCATCTGTTCTCTCAGTTCCAGGGAGATAGATGCCAGCCTCAGCCCCTGCGATGGATGAGGACGTCAGGGTGCAGGGAGATGAAATGGTCTGTCCCAGGTCAAAGAGCTGCTGGAGAAAATGATCACAGGATGAGGCAGGGAGAAGACGATGCACTTAGGAGCATCCATCTATCCCTCCGTCCCTGGTCTCTTAAAATCCATCAGTTATTTCTCAATGATCTGAAATGGCAGAACTTTGTTAATCGATTGTATTGAGTAACGGTTAATTCAGAGGATGTTCAGCAGCACACACACAGGACCTGTCATTTTACAGATGAGAAAATCTGACTGTCGCTAAAGCAAGACAAGTACCCAGGTCTCCTCCTTTCTTGTTTGATGTTCTTTCTACACAAAAATAAGAGCAAAGGTTTATCAATGAGTGGAGAGTTTGAAAACACAGCAACCCACCTCCACCCCTCAGAAACGGGACCTGGGTGCAGGGGAGGAAGTTGGGCCGATTCAGTTGATCAAGCGAGGAGAGATCCATCCTGAAGTCTGAACGTTAGAGAACCAGGAAGGACAGAGCAGACCCAGGCGTCTCTGAAACAGCAGCCTGGGTCATGTAACCTGCCTCTCGAAGCCATCTTGTGCTTGGCATATTTCTACCTGATTGAAATTGACTCTAAACATGCCCAAGGTTGAATGGGAATAGAGGACATTATTGGATTTAATTATTTCTCCGGAATAAAAATGGATTCTAGCAGCAGCTTAGGGTAAGGCAACAGCAGAGCAATTAGAGTTTTGGAGCTCGCATGCAAACATTTGAATGTGCAATCGTTGCAATAAGTACATTAAAATAAAATAAGTCAAAGGGTTGCATCTGCATAAATAACCCAAGGTGAGAGTGTTGGATTGCTTAAGAATAAAGGGGACACAGCTAGCGATCATAATGAAGAAATACTAACTGATCTGTCCTCCAGGTGGAGACCATCAGGGGTGAGATGGTGGAGGCCTGGTGTTGATTAGTAGGGAAACTTCTTTGCTCATTCTTTCTCCTGCTTTGGGTGTGGTGGGCACATTCCGGAAGTTCTGACATACATTCATCTTCACCAAATACCCATGACATAAGTATTATTTTCACATCCCCATTTTCCGGATGAGGAAACTGAGGCATGCAGAATTTGAATCATGTCATTTCTAGCATCACATTCATTCCTTGGTGTGTAACCTTGGTTATGTAACCTCCCTGTACCTTACTTTCCTCCCCTTCATTAGGACTCATGCTGTTGCTTCACTGGGTATTCGGGAGGATTAGAGACACAAGGTGTGTGAAGGGCCAGAGTATGAGGGGTCATGGGTGCTGAGGATATGATGGTCATCTCACATGTATTTGCCTGGAAACCTCCCAAGGTTGGTTTTTCTAGGGAAGGGAACCTGGATTTGGATGTCTGGATCTTGATTCTCCAGGGGAAGAAGAGAAAAGCGGAGACCCGTTTGCCTTTTGGCGAGCAGGTGAAGAGTTAGAGGGAGGGTAAGGTGATATCTCATGCCCATCGAGGGATGGATGGATAAAGAACATGTGACATATACATACAATGGAATATTATTCAGTCTTGAAAAAGAAGGAAATCCTGCCGTATGTCATGCCATGGATGAACCCGGAGGGTGTGATGCTGAGTGAAATAAGCCAGACAGACAAAGACAAATGCTGCTTGATCCACTTACATGAGAATCTAAAATAGCCAGACTCAGAAATTCGGAGAGTAGAATGGTGGTTGCCAGGAGTGGGGGAGTGCAAATGAGGAATTGGTAATCAACAGGCATAAAGTCTCAGTTATGCAGGATGAATATATTCTAGAGATATGCTGTACTACTTTGTGTCTATAGGTAGCAATACTGTATTGTGCGCTTAAAACGTTTGTTAAGAGGGTAGAGCTCATGTTAAGTGTTCTGGCCACAATAAAATAAAATGTACAAGAAAAGAAAGAAAACTGTGGAGGGAAGGTGTAGGAGAACTCATCAGCTATTGTAGGAAGCAACCCTGACTCAGCGTGACAGATCATCCCAGGCCTCTGAGTGATGCCTGGATCTCACTGACTATGGTTCAGTGGCTTTTCTGGAAGCTATCGAATATCTGTGAGCTCTTCATTCTAGAAGACAAAATATTTCCCTTTTGTCTTACGGTCGAATCTTTTGATTGGCAGCTGAGTAGCACCTGGGGCCAGGCGGAAGGCCAAGGGGCCACTGTGAGCTCACCATCCCCACTGTGGGGGTGTCTCTAAGTAGACGACGCTTATTAATCAGGAGTCCTATTAGAATTGATGGTGGCGCCTGGTCCTGACATCACAAATTAACCAGAGGAGCCAGCCGTTCTCTGACGGCCAAGTTAGCTTCGTTGATTGCAGTGCTTCCTACGACTGGTGTTGTTTGGAGAACTTCTGCCAGAAGGTAGTAGAGAATGTGAGCTTTTGAAATTAGTGCTTTTATGGAGGTTTTCTGCTTGGGGGACAAACTGGTGATCATCAGTTAATGATGAGGAAAGAGAACAACCCAGGAACAGTACTGAGGATGTGTTTGATGAGAGAGGATGCAGATGGCTGTGAGGGCAGAGGCCTTTCTGCTCATTCTCTGCCTTCTTGTTAACTTCTAGAAAACGGGCTTAGGACAGAATTTAAATTTTTGTTCTCGGGCAGCAGGAGTCATGGAACTGATTTTCCAATCATTGGAGGCAAATAATAATAATAAATTGGCTCCTGTATCTGAGGATAGCTAAGAGGAAGAAAGCAGATCAGGTTGGTTCCTGTATTAATCAGGATGAGCTAGACTTTGCTGCAGTAACAAAGATCCCCAAACCTCAGTGACAGAAAGCAGCAGAGGTTTATTCTGCCCATGGAGGGTTGGTGGAGTCTATCCTCCACCCTGGCCTCACTCAGGAATGCAGGGCCTTCACCATCAGGAGTGTGTGGCTGGATGCAATGGGGGAAGGAGGGGCATGGCAAACTGTGCACTGGCCCGAGTCACTGGTCTTGGCCACGGCAGGTTGCTTGGCTGTGCCTCATTTTCAGGGGATGGGAAATACAATTGTATCATGTGCCTGGAAGGAAGAGAACTGGAATATTTGTCAAGAGCTTTATTGAATACCATCCCCCCATCCAGCTCCATCCCAACCTAGGCTAATATGAGCAAAGAGAGAGATACCCCATCCATTCCCCCCACAGAGAAGGGGGAGCTAAATGCTCCTCCCTTGACCTCTCAGCCAAACAGAAGAGGCACTAAACCATAGCAAGTTTTAGAAGTAAACAGGTACGAGTTCACAGCCTCCCCTAAATGATGTCTGGCAAATCTCTGAACATCCCCAAGTTCCCCTTGTCCCTCTTTTTTAAGATGGGGGAATGGTAATACCTGTCTTGAAAGTGACTTCTGAAGGTTAAACCTGGAAGGGCTTAGCACAGTGCCTGGCACTGGATACGTGCCCGTGCCTGAGGGTGTTAAAGCAACAAGCCTTGGCGCCTCTTTCTGTAAAATAGTGAGGAGGGTACCCCTTATGGGGCGATTGTTGGTATCCAATAAGTAATACCTGTGAGTCGTTTGCATATGGTGCCTGGCTGACAGCGAATGCTCAGAAAATGCATCTTGAGAGGCTGCTTGGGGTTCTTCAAGGGCCTCTGGACAGAAAGAAGGGAAAAGAGGAATATCAGTGTGGTTTGTTTATAAGAACAGAGGAATGGCCCCTCACTGAGGGGGGTTTCTCGCAAGATACGTGGAGAGGTAAGAAAGACTGGAAATAGGTGTCAGAACCAGAAGTTCCGCTTCACAGACCAGCATGTAATAGCAGCTACTGTGTATGACCCGTAGCCACTGCAGGACCCATCACAGACTCCACTCTCCCTCGGCATCTCCTTGTTCCCTTCTTCCTACCCGTTGCCTCCCAGCTCCTGCCACCTCAAGCTCCTGGTGCTTCGTGGCCCCTCCTTACTGTCCTCTCCCTCTCTGTGACTCCCTGCCACCTAACGGCCACTGGCCAGCCTTGACACGGCTCTTTGGAGATGACATGCCTATCCCAGATCCATGTAGCTGGGTGGGAGTGGATGGGAAGGGAGCCAGGCTGCAGTGCTTCAGGGGACAGAGTGATGGGGGTCAGAAGGGCTCTGCAGCTTCCTGGAAGTGGCTGGTGGAGCTGGTAGCCCAGGGCATGGGGTCTGCGGTCTATCTGGTTTGAATCCCAGCTTCACCACCAACCAGCCGAGTTACCTTGGATAAGTCACTGATGCCCAGTACCTGCAAAATGAGAATAAAAGTAACCTCAACTTACAGAATGGCCACGAGGTATCTTAGTGTAGTCTTCATTCTTACGGCCTCTTGATATTGGTGCTTGATGCTGGGGGAGATGGGACAAAGGCAAGAAGAGGGCAGACACGTTGCTGGGCCAAATGGGGGCATTGGAGACAAGGGCAATCAAACCAAGCCCAGGGGAACCTTCTGGACTCACAGTTCTTGGAGAGCTGGGGTCTGCACACTTTTTCTTAAAGGGCCAGCTTGAAATATTTTAAGCTTTGCAGACCAGTCTCTATGGCAGCCACTCACCTCTGCTTTGCAGCAGGAAAGCAGCCATAGACAGTCCATAAATGAACAGGCGTGGCTGTGTTTCAATAAAACTTTATTTACAAAAACAAATGGCGGGCGGGATTTGGTTCGGGGAGGGCAGTAGTTTGCAGAGCTGCTGAAGTCGAGGAGACGCACTCAGTGTCAGCTGCACGTCAGCCGATCCTGGGCACCAGCACTACCTCCACTGCTCTCCACCATCCTCTTCCTTGAGAACCTTTAATCGGCACATTTAGGAAAACGAACGAGGAAGTCTGCCCTCAGAATTGCTACTCGTTGCCAGTGTGTTTCTAGAGCAATGGGTATAGATTTATGGAGTCAATTAGCGTTCTCTGTGGCCTCTGTGTCCCCTCTGACTAGCTTTGGGACAGTGGATTCTCTTTCAGGTTAAGGCCTTGATAATGGCCTCTAAGCAGAAGCAATGTGTTTTGGAAGTGATGCAGGATGTTAGTTGACCAGTGCATGTGATCCGAGGTCAAAATGGCCAGGGCCCACCTACCCGTGGAGAAGCTGAGTTTGGGGTGCCCGCCTTCCCGGAAAGACTCATTTTCTCCAGAATGACTCTTGGCCTTTCTCTTGACACCCTGCCCCACCACCCCGTGACTTAATCAGTTCTGCTCTAGGTACAAGCATCAAGAGTCAAAGCTCAAACATAAGACTTTCACAAGTTTTCATCCCCCTGGGACTCACTGTAGGATCCTTGCATAGGATTGTCCTATAAAGGGCATATTCCCCTCAAGATAGCCAGTGACGTCTCCCCCTCAGAATTAACTATGGCACGGTCTGATTTCTCTTAAGGGCATAGATCTGC
This sequence comes from Kogia breviceps, assembly GCF_026419965.1. Lineage (NCBI taxonomy): Eukaryota > Metazoa > Chordata > Mammalia > Artiodactyla > Physeteridae > Kogia > Kogia breviceps. The sequence continues at coordinate 66,934,771 of NC_081323.1, forward strand.
GAGCACGTCCTAAAGGCAATGTAAATTATATACTATCCTACCCATATTTTCTCCCCTTAGAGCTTTATTATGGCATTTCTAGCCATTAAATAAACCATCACAGTGCTTGCTGCTAGAATTTAAACAGGAAGCTTGGAACAAACTGTCCAGATTCCAGTAGCGGAGACAACCAAGGAAACGTATATGAAAAGGGGGTGTGGTTAATAACAAGCATTGAGGATCATAGTCGTAGCACGTTAGAGCTTGCAAAAAGCTTTATTTTCTAGTTGGAACATCTCCTATTTCCAGGTTGGGAAACTGAGGTTCAAAGAGAAAAATCTAACATGAAGTCTAACATTAAGCTCGTGACAAAGGCAGGGTGTGGAACCAGGGCCCAGACTTACAAACCTACATGCCCCACTCTCCAGGGCTAGGCTGCTTAGCGTGATGGCAAAGTCAAGTTTCTCTTCTGTGTTTCTTCCCTGTCTCCTCCAGGATGGCTACTTCTCTCACCGGCCAAAAGAGAAAGTGCGAACAGACAGCAACAATGAGAACTCTGTACCTAAGGATTTTGAGAACGTGGACAACAGCAACTTCGCACCCAGGACTCAAAAGCAGAAGCAGCAGCCCGAGTTGACGAAGAAGCCCCCGAGAGGACAGAAGGAGCTTCTGAAGAGGAAGCTGGAGCAGGAGGAGAAGGGGAAGGGGCGTCTGTCCCCAGGGAAAGGTACCAACGAGGTGCTGCCTCCTGGTGAGAGAGCCCCGGTAAACGGCAGCCGAGGGAAGGATGCCCCAAGACAGCCCCACGCCCGGAAGAGTGGGGGCAGCTCCCCCGAGATCAAGTCTGACCGGCCCCTCAAGTGTGACATCTCGGGTAAGGAGGCCATCTCCGCCCTGTCCCGCTCCAAGTCCAAGCACTGCCGCCAGGAGATCGGGGAGACCTACTGCCGCCACAAGCTTGGGCTGCTGATGCCCGAGAAGGTCACTCGGTTCTGCCCCCTCGAAGGTAAGTCTCAGCCCCGTTCTGCTCACATTCTCAGACCTTCTCAGAACAACCGCCCTATTTTTCAAACCCCAAATGAAAACAGGAGATCTTTTGTTTGGGGCCTCCCTGGATTCAGAAGTCTCGTGTGAGAAAAGTTTCGCAAAATCAAATTACCTTTTGTTACAGCTTTAACCTGTTGCTTTTGTGGCAAAGGATAAAATACGGTGCAATCGGGGCTGGTGTGGAAGTCGTAGGAGGCAATGGTATTGATATGGTTTGTTTTCTGTCTCAGCAGAATATTGGGATTAAAATTGACACCAATATTACTATAATCGAATAAGATTTGAAAGGTTTCTAGTTGGTTGCATTGACATTGGAGGCTCTGGAAAACATCCTTCCCATTTTCCTCCACCTAAAATTCCTTCCTTCCTTATTTTCTCCCTCCTTCCCTTCCTCTCTCTCCCTCCCTCCCTCCTGCCCTGTGCTGGGCCCTCTTCTCTGTGCTGATGACCAGTGATAAATCAGACCTCTTGTTGTGATGCAGTGCGAGGTCAGAGCTGTAACAGTGGCGTTCACAAGCACAGGGGAGTGTCCTCAGAAACTGGCGGGGGACAGTTTTGCCCAGGTGAGGCGTCACCGTGCACCTCTGCATCTCACCTCACGCCTCTGACACATATTCCTTGCTGGCAGGTTTCACCTTTTCCAGTGCGTGTGGAAGGGGAGAAATAACAGTTACCGGGCGCTCACTGTGTCCCGGGCACAGCACGGGCACTTTGCATTCAGTCAGCTCAGCTCATCCACCGCCCAGTGAGGCTAGCACCGTCATCGTGAGCATAACTTTTTTACACATGAGAGACGTAAAACAACGTCCCTAAGGTCACATGGCTTGTAAGTGGTCTTACAAGCCTGCAGGTAGAGACATCCTGAGATAGATATTGCCATTCTGGGTTAGGTCATATTTTGTCCGGATCCCTTCTTAAAAAAAAAAAAAAAATGTCATGGCAGAAAATTTCAAACCCACCTCGGAGTAGGGAGAGCCTTCATGTTCCCATCATCTGGCTACAGTTAACTCGTGGTGGTCGCTACTGTTTCACCCATGTACCCCCATCCCCACATAAGCTCATTGTGAGCCAGTAGATTTTATTTTTCCTTGGAGAAGACGTTACATCCCAAATAGTCTGTGAATTAATTCGTCCAGTGGTTTTCTCCATGCAGAGGGCGGACTGCATCCAAAAGACACTTTCTACAGAGAAAGAGCCAGTGTCATTGGGAACAGAGAGGGATGCATTTGAAATGGAGAGATTGTGTTCTAGTGGAGTTCAGCCATGAACTAATAGGAAAAGCCCTTTCCCCTCGCTGGTCCCGGCTTCCTTATCTGTCCAGGCAGTGCCCTGCATTAAATACTCGAAGGGTCTTCCCACTTGGTCTTCCCTTGGGGCCCATTTCCCAATTTGCTCTTGGTCACCCCTCATTCTCATTGGCCATAATCAGTGCAAGGGGTACCCCGCTATCCCTCACTAAATGGGCAAGCATTCAAGATACCTCCTTGTTGCTTCTGAATTCAGATACCACCAAATGCTTTAGTTCACTCTCAAGTGGAGAGAGAAGGTCCCCGACCATGGGACAACCCAGAGGTCCTGAGGGCAGGGGTGGGGGGAGAACACATGGAAAGACCTGCATGGGGCAGGGGCAGGGTCCACGCGTGGAAGAGGAATGGGTCCATGGTCCCAGCGGCTGGGTCTGCCTCTTTGTCGAGACAGAAGGTTAGAGCATCAGGAAAGGTAACAACAGAGCTGGACCAAGAGGCAGGGTGGGGGCAGGGGGCTCTCAGTTCCCCCAACATTGGAGGATTTGGAAGCCAGGCAAGAAGATGCCTAGTGCTTCCTCAGTCCCCCATCTCTCTCTCGAGAAGGATGTGCATGGTAAGAATGGCTCCCAAGGAGAAAGGGGACTAGATCACCCCTAGAGAAATCCTAATTCCGTCTCTCCACTGGACAGGTAAGAAACGAGGCCCATAGAGGAGAGGAGACTTATCATCAAGGTCATCTAATCAGTTAGAGGCTGAACTTGGGCTAAAATTCAGGCCTCCTCATCTCTCACACATGCTTCTCTGTTGACCCCTGGTCACAGAACGGAGGGTGTGGATCAGGTGGGGGACGGCCACGTGGGTAAGTGCGTAGAGAGGTTTGGAAGTGTCCACGGCAAGCCCTTCACGTGGCCCTCTGGGTGGGGTGCAGTGGGGACAGCTTCAACTCTTGACTCAAGTTCATCTGCATTTTTTAAGTGTTCTGTTGGAAACCTGTATCTGTACTATACTCTCTTTTCAATAGGAAGGTCTACAAAGAAAAGGTTTGCTTCTCTCTTGCATTTTAGCCCTTCTCTAAGCAGTCCCGGGGTTCCCGTCATACTCTTGACACGACTTGGCAGATAGTGGCAGAATAAATAATTGGAGATGTTTCCAAAATCTTTTTCTTAGCTGGTGCATGGCCTGGCAGAGGCCTGAGCTGAATGTCTTTCCACGGGAATGACAGTGGGTACTCGCTGTCTACCAAGGGTCAATACACTTTTTCTATAAATGACCAGAGTAAATATTTGAGGCTTTGTGGGCCGTGCGGTCTCTGTCGCAACTCCTCAACTCTGCCATTATATCTCAAAAACAGCCAGGACGATACATACGCAAATGCACTTGGTTATTCCAATAAAACTCAATTTACAAAAACAGGCTGTGGGTGGGATGTGGCCCGTATGGGCTATAGTGTGCTGATCCCTGCAAGGTACCAGTTCTGTGTAGTAGGACCTCCAGCACGGTGCCTCCCATCCCACTATATCCGCACACCAGCCCTGTGAGGTCGGTCTCTTATCGACCCATTTAATGGATGATGAAATGGGGGCTCAGCGAGGTTTAGTCCTTGGCCACAGGTGCATGGCTAGTAGATGGCAGGGCTGGTATCGTATCTCAGGAATACAGAGCCTGAATCCTCCCGAGAGCCTTTCCCTCTTCAGGAGGCAGAAGGTTTCACTTTAGCCTAAACGGTCCGACCCCTGGGATGTCCTGAGCCCGCAGGCTGTTTCTCTCTGCCATCAGTACAGTTGCAAGGAGAAGGGTGGGTGTTGATGGGGGAGCGGGCGGGCTGATGTGGCCTGTCCTGGTCCCGCTGAGACACCTCCAGCGTGGCTGTGCAGCCTGGGGGATTCCCTGTGGCCTCTGCTGCGTCCGCCAAGGCGGCACACCGTCCAGGGAGCTGGGAGCTGGGTAATAAGATGGGCGTCTGAGCCTTGGCACACCAGCCGGTCAGGGCCTTCATTTACTGCACCGCAGCCTTCCCCTTTTGAAATAAATTCTCTGTGAATAGACTAATTGCAAAATAACCCTAATTGGGTAGTTATCAACGAACAACTTCCCGTGGAACAAAACAGCTTACAATTAATGGCATTTAAACCGTAAACTATTCTTCTGCAGAAAGCTAAGATGTAATTACACCCCATACGGAGATCGCGTTCCCTTTCTGGAAACCATGACACCCGGATTTCCCTCCGCTCAGGAGGGATTTGAGCTCCAGCTCCGCGGGCAGTGAGGAAGCCAGGTGGGGAGGGGAGGGGAAGTGGGTATGTGTGTAAACAGACACACACGTACACTTACATGTCTGCATGCAGAAGTACGCGCTGTTTGTCATTTTGCCGAACTCTGCGTCACCCAGACTTCAGCTGACAGGATGCCGGAAGTTGAATATAACTAAGGAAACAATTCCTCATGGCCTGAAGTCTGAAAAGTTACGAGGGGATCGATGTTAAATGTTGGCTTGTGTGAAGGGCTCCCGCTTCTCCACTCCCCACGCCTCCAGTCCCCGCACCCCAGCACCTTCAGGGAAAAGGAAGAGTCTAGAACCCCCGGATTGGTGTGCTCTGCACGGGTACCTTGCCCCTGTGACTCGTCTGCTTCACTGCCAGCCTCTTGGAGGAAGCAGCTGGAATGGTGACGTGTTTTCAGGAGGAAAACGCGGATCTGCGGACCATCCACTCACAGCCCCCAGGAGTGAGATGCGGTGAGGTCGGATGGGGTGCTCTACCCCATCGGCCCCCAAGCCTGGCCTCCGAGCGGGTTGTTTCTAATCCTGCAGCGCCCCTCGTTCCTCCCAGAGCCCCCGGGCTCACTGCAGCCGCCAAGCCACCGGACCCCACCCCCGCCCACGTTCCCCACTCAGGTGGCCCAGCCCCCAGTGCCCCCCGCCTCACCTGCCACAGTTGCCTAGGCCTCCTGTCCCTTCCTTAGGCTCCAGAATCACCCAGGAGCCTCCACGCACTCCAACTGGACCTCCCAGAGTTTCATGGAAATGAAACCATGTTGGATGGAAGGCCCAGGGTGGCCTGGGCTGGAAAAAGCTTTTCCATCGGAAGATCTGCTGACACTGGGTTTTGAATCCTGGTTCTGTCTTTGCTAGTGGTGTGACCCTGACTTCCCAGTGCCTCAGCTTCCTCATCTGTAAAATGGACACAGATACTCGTACCCTATCCTCATAGGGTTGTTGGCTGACATGGGATCATGAATTTGAAACCCCTGGTGCAGAGGGGGATAGGGTGCAGCGAATGTGTTTGGCTGTCGGCCGTAGCAAGGCGGTGGTGGGGGCGTTGAGAAGAGCGGAAAGCCCGCCTGCAGGGTGACCGCCCCTTGCCCAGCCCTAACTGTCTCGCTCTGGTCTTCAGACAAGGCCCCGCGTGCCTCAGCCACTCCCTCCTGCTCATCCCAGGCCCCTCCATTGTTGCCCCCACTGCACACTCCACCCCACCTCTTCCCTCTCCAGATCTCAGCCTAAATGCCCCTTCCTCAGAGAAGCCTTCCTGGACTACACCTTCCGCGGAGAGCCCCGGCCACAGAGGACACACCAGCCCTGGCGAGGGGCAGAGGTAGCTTTCCCAATAAAGACCATTTGACCTGTAAGAGGCATTCTAAGCAGGCAAGGCCTCATTATATTGGGAACAATTAAATGTCAAGATGCTCTCTCCAACAGCCCTCATAGGCCACCGACCTCCTTCCATCTTGAGTTAAAATGCCTCAAGAAAAAAAAAAAAAAGCATCTCAAGAGAGGCCCCACCTGTTACCGGGTGCCTCTGACACCTCCTCACTCTTTGCTGTGCCAGGGAAAGCCAGTGGAGTGACTGCAGCCCAGGTGTCCAGGTGAAGAATGAGAGATGAAAACGGAGAGGTTCCATGGAAAGCAGTCACTGGGAGTGGGGGTTGGCTGCCACCATAGCGGGGGCTCCGGGCCCGAGCCGCTGAGTGGGCCGGTGGTCCTCTGATGAGTGATGAGCAAGGGCTCTCCCTTTTAAGTCAGCTGACGAGCTGCAAGTTTGCAAGCGCGTACATGTGGCAGGGGCAGTGGCTCCAGTATTAGGAGTGAGGACGGACCGGAGGGAGGTTTCTGATGAAAAGACAATTGTCCTTGGACGCAGCAACCCGTCTTTACCCATCAGTCTTTGCAGGAGGCCAAAGACTCTGGACAAATAGGCTTCTGGATGGAGGTGGCTGATGGGAGACTGTCGCCTCAGATTCCCCATCTGTCGGGCAGGAACACTGCTTTCTCCTGGGTCTTTGCTGTATCGCTCAGGATGAGACAATGGAGGAACAGCCGTGGACAACTCAGAGACACCACAGTAATGGGGAGGCCGTGATGAAGCCAGATGATCCTCCTACAGCTCAGCCAAGCCGATGGGGCCGACTTGCCCAAAGGCCAGGTTTGCAGAGGACTCTTTCTCGTCTTTCTCTCGTCAAATCCCAGTGAAAAGGAGGTTTCCAGTAACAGTTCATTGGAGTGGGAGTAAACTCATGCCAAAGGCCCTCCTTGGGCTTCTGAGGGAGGGGTAGGACCCTGACCGCGGTCAGTCCAGAAAAGATCAGCAGACCCCATTCATTGGTCACCCACTAGGTGCCATTCGACGTCCCAGGCCAGCTCTCCCCAAACGTGTTCTGCGAAGGGCCAGATAGTAAATACAGTATGAGGCCTTGCAGGCTGCAGGGTCTCTGTCACAACTACTCAACTCTGCATGAAAGCACCCACAGGTGATACATAAATAAACGACCAGCATGGCTGTGTTCCAATAAAACTTTATTCTGGTCATCAGAATGTGAATTTCACATACTGTTCATGTGTCACAAAAGGTCATCCATTAGAGTTTTTTTCAGTTATTTAAAAATGTAAAAACTGCTCTTAGCTCGCAGGCCATACCAAAACAGGCAGTGGTGAGCTGCCCTTTGCCAGCTCTTAGTCTAGTATCTGGGGACGTAACGGTGAACAAAAGCACAGGATGCCTCGTCCCCGCAGGGCCTCTGCCCTACACAGCTCAGAGCACCATGTCGCCACAAGCTGGACGGTGACTCTGGGAGGCGTGCAGCCTGAGGCCCCACCTTGGTGGAGCTTCTGCCCTAATGGGAGAGGCCGGAGGGGACAGGTGACCCAGTAGACCTACAGTGCACTGTCTGGTGTGACGAGAGCTCGTAGACAAGCACAGCAGGCGACAGGACAGGGGAGGTGGACGTTTTAGGTAGCTGGCCACAGAAGGCCTCTCTGAGGAGCCTCGGTGGTGGTGTCACCAGGAAGAGGAAACAGTCCTAGCAAACAGCCTGGCTTGTTCCAGAGGCAGCCAGGAGGTCAGTATGGCTGAAGCAGAGGGAGCAGTGAGGGAAGCAGGAAGGTGAAGGGTCAGAGGCCAAGGGTCATGGCCAGGCCACCGCAGGGGGCTCGGATACTGATGTCAAAGAGATGGGAGCCATTGGAGGAGCTGAAGAGTTTTAGCATTATCTGATTTTGAATTTTTTAAAAAATTTTATGCTACTTTAAAGATTTTTATCAAAATCTTATTTTGATAAGAACACTTAACGTAAGATCTACTCTCTGAACAGATTTTCAAGCGCACAACGGTGTATTGCTGTTTACAGGCACAGTGTCGTACAACAGATCGCTAGAACTTATTCATCTTGCTCAGCTGTAACCTTATACCCATCGAACCCCATTCCCCATCCCCCCAGCCTCTGGCAACCACCATTCTGCTCTTTGCTTCTATGAGTTTGACTGTTTTATATTCCTCATATAAGTAGAATCGTTCAGTATTTGGCCTTCTGTGTCTGGCTTATTTCACTCAGCATGATGTCCTCCAGGCTCATCCATGTTTTTAAAGCTGAATAATATTCCATTGTAAGTCCGAATTTTTTAATCCCTTCATTCCTCAGTGGACCTTGAGGTTGCTTCCACATCTTGGCTTTGCTGCAGTGAAGGTGGGTGTGCTAACGTAATATCTCTTTGAGATGCTGATTTCACTTCTTGTGGATAAATACCCAGTGAGATATCACCTCACACAAAAGACAACAAGTGTTGGTGAGGATGCAAAGAAATTGGAATCCTTGTACATTGTTGGTGGGAATGCAAAATGGTGCAGGCGCTGTGGAAAACAGTTTGGAGGGTCCTGAAAAAATGAAAAACAGAACTACCATACGATCCACCAGTCCTACTTCTCGCATGATTTAGCTTTAAGGAAGGAGTAGAAACAGGGAAATTGTGGGGAGGTTCTTGCAGCGGCCCCAGTGAGAGGATAGGGTAGTAGGAAAAAGCTGCTAGGATTGGCCGATGGACTGGATGGAGGTGATCAACTGTTGGTGTTCTGGGCTGAGGGGTTTCTTTGGGGCACAAGGAAGACTCAAGCCTGACCCTTGAGCAAACATTTATTGAGCTCTGCTGTGTGCCAGGTCGTGTAGCCAACAGTCCCCCAAGGCCCTCCTTCGGAAGGTGGGTCTCCACAGGCCAATCCCACGTGGCCTTCTCCTTCTAAAGCACCGTGGTATTTTACCCCCTCCCCATTTTGGAATCGTAAAAAAAGCCAGCTGTTGCCCACATGGCTTTTTAGAAAGAGAAACATGCAGTTATGGGAAACATCATAAATGCCCCCCTCACCTCCCTCCTCCCGGAACGGCCTGCCAGCTGCACGCTCTGCCTTGCACTCTGAACGTTGTCATTAAGGTGTATTTGTTCCCTAACTGCCACGCACAGAAGGCAGAGCTGAAAGGTTTAGGCACAGAAAGAAGATGAAAACACCGGCCCTGAAAGAGTGAGATTAGCGCCCTCCCCGGCCTCACCCGGGCAACCCCTTCAGAAACTCCAGGCAGACATTTCCCAAGGCTTCCGCAGTGTATCTGAGACATGGTTAGATGGATTTTTTTTTTTTTTTTTTTCCTTCTCATGTGCTCACAATGACATCTAGAGACTAGGGGACCGGCAGCATGTGGATAACCCTGCATCTGTGGACCACTGCTTGGAGCAGCTCTGCAGAGAGCCTGACTAATCGGGGGCTTTGCAGACCAGTAGGGATTTTGTTCTTACCTGGGTGACCTGGAGGTGCTGCTGAAGGGATTTGAGCAGGGCTGGGGGTGGGGGCTGACCTGACATGTGTAACAGGATCCCCTGGCTGCGGTATTGACAGCAGATGCTAGGGGTGAGGACGGAAGCCGGGAGAGCTCTTAGGAGTCGGCTGGTCAGCATTTGCTCTGAGATTGCACATGGGGCACCAAGAAAGCGCCCCCTACTGTTTATCTGTCTCTGCCCCAGACCCACCCTCCACGTGGCAGGGGCTCTGTCTTACTCATCTGAGAATAGCACTGCTTGGCATGTCATAGGCCTCAGTCTTATCCTCCCTGGGTAAGAAGATAACACGGCTGTTTTGAGCTTCAGTGGCTCAAGCTACCCGTCCCGGGAGCTATGCAGAGGCCCGCATGAACTGGGACGGGAATGGGACAGTTAGCAGTCTGTGAGTGGCGTAGCCACCAGCTGGGGACTGAAAGTGTTTGTCCCCCGCCCCCTTCAACATTCACTCATTCAGCAGTTATCCACCGAGCATCCTCTGTCTATGCGGGGCACTAGGTTTGGGGGATCTGTTTGGGAGGAAAACAGACAGAATCCCTGTTCTTATGGAGCTTGCAGCCTGTTAAACGTGGGAGGGGAGACACATGAATCCAGTGAGCACAAAAATAAGTGCAGAATTGCAACCGCACCACCGATTCTGCAGAGACGTGGTTGAATTTCAGTGGGACTGAGAGATGAAGAGTGGGAGGAATTAACTAGGGAAAGAGCAGGAGGCGGAGTCTTCCAGGACAAGGGTCCATCATGTGCAAAGGCTCTGAGGCAGTAGGAGGCGTAGGGAGGTTGAAGAACTAACAAGACCACCTGGGGAACTCTGAATGTGAGCAGGAGGGTTGGTCTGTCGTCTTCCCAGCCGGATTTTAATTCCCCAAATCACTGGGTCTAGATGATCTACGTCTTTGTCTTGAGCGAGGAGAATGGAGCAGAGGCATCTGTAGGGACCAAACCGAAATCACCGGAGAGCCAAGAGAAGACTGGCCCGAAAGAGAGGCAAGGCTCTGGGAGTCCAGGACCGGGGACGGGTCCCACATTCCCTCCAGAGAACCGTGCTCCTTCCACCTTTGGGCCCTGACCCCCACCTCCACCCCAGCCTGAACGCGGGCTGCCAACTCCAGGGGGCCTCACCTCCCGTGGCACCTTTGTTTTCCAGGACATCCAAGGCAAAGAGGGGAATCCTCAGTGCCTCCAGCGGTGAGACAGACTCAAGCAGGCAGTGTGCCCGAGGGTGTTCCACTGGCACTAAGCTAGTGCAGGCTTAGGGGAAGGCTCTGAACCAGTCTCCCCAGGAAAGCCTGGCGGCCCCTCTACCACTGAGTGAGCTGCCAGACCCTCAGACAAGGCACTTGTCTTCTCTGAGCCTCACTTCTTACCTGTAAAATGGGTTGTTTGATGCCTCTCCTGCCTCCTTGGGTTGCTGTATGAAATACCATGTTTGAGAATATTTAAAATTTTCCCTCTATTCAGTCAGCGAATATTTACAAGCACCTGTTACAAATCAGCATTCGATTATTGCGGTTCGGAAGCCAGCCTCCAGGGTGGGCACGGGTGGACCCGCTTAACCAGCCAGGCAGTTTAGGATGCTTTTCTCAGCTTCCATGAGTGTCTCGCCCAGAACCTGCCCTGGGACCAGGCGAGTCACTAACACAGTTTCTTGTGCTCTGAGTCGTTCCTTCCTTTGGGTGCAGCTGCTTATGTGCCAGCCGCCCAGGGCTGGGAAATCAGAGCCCTGGTGCGGAAAGAGAGCCCAGGCGTGGCCCTTGTAGCATCAGTGGATGACAGTCAGTCCAAGCTAGTCCCTCCTTTTTGCACAAATCAACAAAACCAGCTTGCTTTTTCTCCTCTCTCAAATTATTTGTCAGTTAAGCGTTAGGAATTCCTTTCAACATCACTTCATTCTGGAAGTCTTCTGAGACTCTCTCCCTACATCTCCATGAGGTGCTCAGACTGTGTACCCCCAAATCACCTTATCCTAGAGTTGCCAGGGTCATCTATAGCCCCCCATTTAGCCACGAGGCCAATCTCATCTGTGTGCCAGGTCATATCTCCAGCCCCTGCTGGAGTAAAGTCTGTTTGCTAACCCCATGTTACAGATGGGGAAACTGAGTCTTGGGGAGGTCGAATAGCTTGCCTGGGGTCACACTTGCAAGTGGGAGACCTTTCAGACTCAGTTCTGTCTGCCTGACTTCAAAACCCACATCTCAGCCTCTCTGCTCTGTGGAGCTTTTAGTAAACCTGCCATCAGAATGTGTCGAATGAGTAATCCAGTTTCTCCAGAGATAAAGGGAAACGCAGAGGCAATGTTAACACCTATCTCTAGCTGTTCATTACTCTCCTTCAAAGAACAAGGTGCCGAGGTCTCTGTACAAGAACCTGTGCTTAGATAATAAGGCTTAACCTTGACCTAGGGATTGCTAAATGCCAGGGACTATCCTAAGCGTTTTAGCCATATTAGGTCATTCATTCTTCTGACAAATCTTTATTCCAGGAAACTGACACACAGAGAGGAAGGACACTTGCCTAAAATCACACATTTGCTCAGTGACCGAGCCAGGCTCTGAGCTCAGAGGCTTTGGTGCCAGCGGCAAAATGCAGAACCACCATGCTTCTATCCCTCTAGCAGCGGCTGCCTTCTAGCTGCAGTTTTCCTCCTCAAGCTCTGTCTGTCTGTCGCAAAGAGATCCATGCAGTCAAGTAATCTACCTGGTGCTGGAGCGGGGCTGATCCCCTGAAAGACCTCAGGTCTCGCCTGCAGAGCCGCGTTGGGTGAAAAATAGCCAGCGGCGGTGGCCTCCCATTTTCCTGCCAGTTTCTAGTTTCCATGGTATATTTGTGTTAGTGTAAAAATGACAAAGCAATAACTTTTCATTGTATCCTTCAGTCGCCCATGAGAGACTGGATTTAGGTCACAATTTACTACCCCGTGGAATTGAATCCAATTTTTAACACCATGTCAGCCATTCTAGTATTAGAGCCTTTTAATGGCTGTGAAATTTATACAATGATAAAGTAATTTAAAACATATGTAGGAAGAGCATCAGGCAAATTGATGTATAGAGAGCCCTGTGGTAAAAATGGAACAGGAGATAAACATGGAAAATGGTGATTGATTAGAGGGCAGCTGAAACAGGGCTCGCTTTAAGAAACTCTTAATGGCGAAATTAGTAAATTAATTGATTCCTCGGAATTTTGAGGGGGGTTTATGTTGCCCTAAATCAGAATCGAGGATGAGGCACAAAGTGCAAATTAATAGCTCACCTCAGAGCGTGGCACCGTTTGAGCGAGAAGCCTCGGCTGAGTAACTGGGAGGCTGCCAGGAGCCTGGCCCTGGTGGTGTTTCCAGCGGCCAAAGTGAAAAGATGGGGAGAAGACAGGGCAGCAGGATTTTTTTATTTTATTTTTAAAACTTGCTCAAATAATACAGAAAGCATGCTTGTTATAATACCTTTATTCAAGTGGGACCATATGCATTCCCATTATTTCAAAAAAACTGGAAAACGCAGCAGATAACTGGAAAATCTTTAAAAGCTTGGCCAGTCCCCTCGGAGAGGTAACCACTGCAAGCACATTTTTGGTTTTGTTTAGATATTTAAAACCAGCACTTGCAAAAAGAGAGTTTGTTTTGGAACGGAGGGTTTATAAATAATAAGAAACTGGTGTATAAATATGGAACTTACAAAAATATCAAATCTGGTTCGGGGCATGGGAAAATTCAAAAATCATGTGAAATTGACATCTGGTTCTAGAACTTGATGTTTTTTCATTTGGACGTGTATCTAGGTCTGAGACCTGTATCCGTGTCAGGAGACGGAGAACTATATAATCCTTTTTTTCTGTTTCCCAGTATAATGTTTATTTACCCAGTCTTTTTTATTGCCTATATAACTCTTTGTCATGGCTGACTGTTACTCTGGAGTGTGGCTTCACCACAGCTTAACTAGCCATTCCCCTATTGGTGGACATTTAGGTTGTTGCCAGGTTTTTGTATATTGGGTGGCTCTTTTCTCAACTCTCCCAAAGATGGTGCATAACCTCTACCATTCTAGGGCATCAGAGAAAAGCCAATTGCTGCTTATGATGGATGCCTCAGACATTAGAGCTTAATTCTCTTGGGGACCCTGAGTTGAGACTGGCTGCTCGGAGCATCTGAGAAATGGAATTGGTGGGTCCAAAGGCTTGTCTGTTTTAAATTTTGGTAAATACCATCAAACTATCCTGCAAACATGCTGTACCAATTATGGCAGCCTGTTCTATCCTGTGTTGGTCATACACAGGATGTTGGAAGCTTCTAGAACATCCTCATCCTCCTAAAGGGATCTGCTTTCTTCCCAGGAGCCCTGGTCAGGTTTCAAATTAGTAACGCCTCTGCATCCCAACCTTCTGAGATCCTAGCAGGTCTCTTCCATGACCAAGGACAGTAGTTTGAACATTGAAATCCTTAATACGTGGGCACCTGGGCCTTCCCCCCGAGATGCTGGTCCAGGTCTAGCACGGGACCCAAGAAATTGCGTTTCTAACAGATGCTGCAGCTGCTGCTCCAGAACCACACTTTGAGAACTACTGACCTTGAAGAATGATTCATCCCCTCTAGTTCTGCCCATTCTCCAGGTCATTGGTTCTGAATGGGGCAGTTGTTGCCCCCCAAGGGACATCTGGCCACACCTGGAAACATTTGGCTGTCACAACCTGATGGAGGGGCAGGGTGCTATTTGCAACTAGTGGGTAGAGACCAGGGATGCCGACAAATGTCCTACAATACACAGAACAGCCACACACTACTTTTCCGTTCCCAAATGTCAATAGTGCCTTGCTTGAGAAACCCACCTGTGGTCCTACTGGGATGGTGTGTCTGAGATGGGGCCATCTGCCTCCCTCCGGGGGCCTTCATCTCCTCCACGTGCCTAGCTCACATTCAGCATGGATGTGTCGCAGCCCCAGCCTGGTTCCTGGCCATGGAATACCTCCGCCTCATCCCGCCACCTTTCTAAGCCCTTAGCTGGCTCCTCTCCCCCTGAAGGCTCATCTCCCCAGTTTGAAGAGCCAATAACAATTAGATACCATGTATTGATTACTGACTGTTGCCAGGCTGCGTGCTATGTACGTGGAATTGTGCTTAACAACGAAAGCTTCAGTCAGTTGGCCTGTGTTTGAATTCTGGCTGTGCCACTCACTAGCTGCGTGACCTTGAAAAAGTGACTTCACCTCTCTGTCCCTCATTTTTCATCTGTAAAATGGGCACGATGACTGACATTCCAGTTTATCCCAGACAGTCTCGATTTGTGCCTGTTGTCCCAGTACAATTATTAATACTGCCCCCTTTCCCTCTCTAGAGTTACCCAGCGTGGGCAGTAAATTCTGTGGTCCCTCTCATGATAATAATGGTCTAACCTTGTAGGGTTGTTTGAGCACTGAGTGAGGTGATCTATGTGGAGTGTTCATGCAGAGGCTGGCCCTAGGAAGTGCTTGATAAAAGTTAGCTCTTCTCTTCTGGGTCTATACCTAAAAGAATTGAAAAAAATTTTTAAAAATAAAAAAATAAAAGAATTGAAAGCAGGGTCTCAAAGAGATATCTAAACACCCATGTTCATAGACACATTAATCACAAGAGCCAAGCAACCCAAGTGTCCATCGACAGATGAATGGATAAACAAAAGTTGGTCTATCCATACAATGGAATATTATTCAGTCTTAAAAGAGAAGGAGATTCTGGCACATGCTGCAACATGGGTCAACCTGGCAGACGTTATGCTAAGTGAAATAAGACAGATGTAAAAAAGACAAATACTATGTGATTCCATTTAGATGAGGCCTCTAGAGAAGTCAAGTTCATAGACACAGAAAATAGAACGGCGGTTGGTTGCCAGGGGCTGGGGGAGGAGACATGGAGAATTGCAGTTTAATGGGTAGAGTTCCCCTTTTGCAAGGTAGAGAGTTCTAGAGATTGGTTGTACAACAAAGTGAATGTACTTAACGCTACCGAACTGTACTTAAACTTAAAAGCTTACAGATGGTTGAGATGGTAAATTTTATGCTCTGTGTATTTTACCACAATTAAAAATAAAGTTAGTTCTTCTACAGACATGTATTGCCTCACGTAAGCCTCACTCGGCCTCAGTAAGTTAAGCTTTGTTCTCTTCATTTTATAGACAAGGATCCTAAGACTAAGTGAGGCTGGGTGATTTGTCTACACGTATAGACAAATTACGGAGAGGGTATGGGACATTAGACCGGGGCCCAGTTAGAAGGTTCTTGAAGTCTGGATAAGGCATTTCCCTAGGATAGTAGGGCACCCTTGATGGGTTTTGAGTAGGAACAGTGGCGTGACCTGATTTATGCTTTATGACAGGAGCAAACTTTCCATAAAAGGCCAGTTAGTCTTTTAGGGCATATTACATAGGTCTTTGTCTTAACTACTCAACTCAATATGCGAACAGTATGGAGGTGAATAGGCATGGCTGTGACCAATAAAATGTTATTTACAAAATAGGATGGATTTGGCCCTAGGGCCGTAGTTTGCTGATTCCAGCTTCATAATGAGCTGACTGCTGTGACCTCTCAGCTGTGGTGGGTTGGGAAACGAGTTGCAGAAGACAGGATACTTCCTTGCCTCTTCCCCAGCCATACGCCCAAGAGAGTCCCCCACATCATCACCTGGAACTTGTAACGAGCCTCCCAAGGAAGCAGCAAGCCCCCACTGGTGGCCCATAGGTCCCAACCTAGGTGCAGCCTCCGCTCCCCCTAATTATACTGAAAGCCCCCAGCGGGCAGGACCCTGACAAGGTGACCTGGAGGCCCAGCAAAGCCACAGCAGCCAGGCCAGCCATCTGGGCCCTGGATGCTGGCTTGACAGTGTTGTTTGTTTCAAGACTTTATTAGCATTGCAGCCGCGGACCCGGAGAATTTAGAGGTGCTGTTGCGATCAGCCTAGACCTCAAAGGGCAATCACCCTGGTTATCCAGGCCTCCCTCCTCCCCTTGTTTATTGCTGTGAACAAAGGAAATGCACTGTTAAGGTACATGGAACGCTATCAAGGAATTTAACTGTAATTTAAAAGGCTCTATGGGGAGGACCCCAGTGGCTGATTAATAATGCATTTGCAGAACAGTGAAGACTCCAGCAGATCAGTGGAGCTCAGCCTCCAAACTTTATTTATGCAGCTGGAATCCTATAGGCCTCCTCTCCAGGGGGTTGTCTGCACTGGGGTTTCCTGATTTGCATTACCTTGGGCAGGATCCTTGCAAAATTGAGAATTGCAGAAATGGGACTAGTGAGGTGACGGACAAGGACACGGGGTTCTGATCCTTGGGATTCTGGAGGTGAAGCCTGGTTCTCCAGGGCTAGCTATGGAACCTGGGGCGTGCTGTTTAAACCTCCCTGTGCCTCATTTTTCCCATCTGTAAAGTGGGACTAAAGATAGTATCTAACTCATAGGTTCCGTTAAATGAGATGATGCGTATAAAGCACATAACACAGGACCTGGCGCATACAGAGCAGGCGCTCGCTCAGTATTCACTGTCCTATTTCTGCCATCCTCACTTGGATTAGTATTCCCTTCTGAGGAGCTCAGGTACTGAGGCTGGCTCAGGCTTGCTTCTGAAGAGATGTAAAAAGTCAGTTTTTATTTCCACATCTCACCCAGCACTGAAAATTTTCCTTTCTGCCTCCTGAATATCACTCACTGGTCCCTCCCTGTCTCTCTGTCTCCTGGACGAGTTGCCAACATCTCTTGTGTGGGTTGTGCCAATACGTCCCTAACTCGTCTACTCTGCCGCAACCCCCCTTATCCCGCTGCCAAGTGATTCTCCAGTCTGCATCCAGAGCGTTCTTCTTAAGGTACACTGTGGACATTGCTCCTTGTCTGCCGAAAACCTGCCAAAGGCTGCCTACGGCACTAGGGCAAATCTACCTCCTTACGGTGCCCTTCGGAGCCCCACCTCTCTCTCCAGCTTCATCTCCCATCATTCTCACCCCTCCTTCCCCCACGGCTCACGGTGCCAGGGCCCGCCAGCATCCTGCAGCCCCTAGAGAAAGCAGACTTCAGCCTAAGCCTAGCCCACGTGCTGATCTCCCTGTCCAGACCCCTGTTCTCGTGTCTCTCCTGACAAGCTGCCATCATTCCTTGGATCTGAGTTTAAATCAAGTTATGCTTTCTCAAGGGAACCTTTACTTTTCTTTTATAACATTTATTCTGGTTTGTCACATACATATATATTTGTGGTTGTTTCTTTATCATCTTTTTCCTAATTAGACTCAAATATCCAGGAAGGTCGATTCTACATTTTTATTCACTACTTACCCCATCTGGCACAAAATAGGTACCCTGGAAGGATGGATGAGTGGATGGGTGGATGGATGGATGTGTTGATAGATCAAAAGATGGGTGGGTGTATGAATGGATGGATGAAAAGATGAGTGGATTCAGTGAATGGATGGACAGCCAAATGGATGAATAAGTGGATGGATGGTTTAGAGAAATCGAAATCTGCAGGCAGAGAGTCCAATAAACGTGTTTCGGAGCTAGTCCTGGTGAGAAATGACGATGGGTTCAATTAAGAAAGAGGAGAGGTTGGATTTGAGAACAATTCAGGAGGCAATTTTTTTTTTTTTTTTTTTTTTTTTTTGTGGTACGCGGGCCTCTCACTGTTGTGGCCTCTCCCGTTGCGGAGCACAGGCTCCGGACGCGCAGGCTCAGCGGCCATGGCTCACGGGCCCAGCCGCTCCGCGGCACGTGGGATCCTCCCGGACCGGGGCACGAACCCGTGTCCCCTGCATCGGCAGGCGGACTCTCAACCACTGCGCCACCAGGGAAGCCCCAGGAGGCAAATTTGATAGACCTTGTCAGTTGGCTGTAGAGACGAAGGATGGAGAGGAATCAAAGGAGACACCTGGATTGTTCATTAGAGTGACTGGCTGGTGTTGGTAAAAACCAGCTGAAATGGAGAATTTACCGTTTACCATGTCTGGAAAATGAAGCTGATGACTGCACCCACATCACTGTTGTGAAGGTAAACAAGATAATGTAAACTCCTTGGCTATTTTGCAAAAGCCGATGGAAGCGGGAAAAATTTCCTAGTTTCTGAACTAAACTGGAGTCCAGTTCAGGTGGAGCTTTTGAAACAGGAAGAACAGCTGTGCAAAATCCTGAAGTAGCCAAGCATTTGGCAGGACCGAGAACAGACAGGAGGAATGGGTGACTGAAAATCAGTAAGGAATGGGGGGTCCGCTGGGCCATGATGACAAAGAGGAGGGTAGGGTCTGATTGGGCAGGGCCTTGTAGGCCATGAAAAGGAATTTAGAATTTTTCTTTGGTGGGATCCAACAGCATCACAAAAACCATACCTGATTTCTCAAAGACAGGAGTCCTTGGTCCAAATGGGCTGGCAGCCTGCTTCTGTAAAACCACGGCTGCACCCATTCATATACGTACTGCCTATGGCTGGTTTCGAAACTCAAGCACAGAATGGAGTAGTTACAGCAGAGGCTGAATGGCTCCCAAAGCCTAACTATTCACGGTCTGTCCCTTTACGGAAAAAGTTTGCTGACCCTTGTTCTAAGATAAAAGCTCCCGCTTGCTATGTCCTGTATATATTCCAACATTTTACAGATTTGCCGTAGCCTTCAAAACTGATTGACGGGAATAAATTAAAAATTTAACAAGGAATGACTAAAACATTTTGAGGGTTTCAGTTGATTTTCAGGGATGGGGTAGATGGCTGGAAAAGTCAGAGGAAAAATGCTCTGATTCTAGCTCATTATAAAAAAAAACCCTCCATCCTATGTCCCAGACACACCTACACTCACTGGAGAGATGCTACAGGAAGGCAGGATGCCTGACACATAACAGATGCTCAACAGATGTTTGTGGAATGACTAATGGTTGAATAATGACATTCAGAGGAGTTTGGAGCTGGCCTCTCACCTGGAATGTTTTAATACTGACTTGGAAATAGGATAAAGACTTACCAGCCTGCTGCTGCCTTTTACCTGGGCTCTCTATCAACCTATCTGTCCTGAACGGCCTAAACCCCCAGTGTTCACCTAAGTGGCACCAGAGGAGGCCTTGAATTTTGCCAGCAGATGACACATATCATCGACGCCACTGTGGTCTGACAGGGAGAGAACTGGGCCCAGATGAATATCGTATCATCATTTTAAAATGCTGGTAAGAAATGCTGATTATTACGGTCCACTGCGTCTCTCAGGAAGGAAGAGACCTTTTACCACAGGCATACTTCGCAGCTCATCTGAAACCCAACGGGCTCTGGTTAATTACATTCCACTTCCTGAAACCATGAGAAAGGTTCTGACAAACGAACTCACGCCTGTCAGGAAAAAGGGCATTGCTCTTAAACCTTGAACATCACTGGTATCTTCAACCAAGACACAGTGCTATGCCCGGCAGGCGAGGGGAGGGCACACCAGCTTGTGGGGTGAGAAAATTCCATTTGGAAAAAAGATGAATAATTTCTCCTACATTTCTTTGAGCTTCTTTCCAAAGCGAGACTGGGAAAGAAAATACTGGAAAATACAGCTCTGACTCTGGAACCCTTTCAAATAATAGTAATTATAATAATAATAATAGTATTGCTCATCGATTGCCATTATTTCCACTTCTGGACATTAAAGTTTGAGAAGCATCAAAGCTTTATTACCAAGCAGTGTTATTACACATGCTTGGATCTTTAATTTTTTAAATCCCTGAATGAGATTCACCTGAAGGTTGTTCTCCATCTTACTTTCTTCATTGAACAGTGAACAGTCAATCCTGGTGAGTCCCAAATCAGGCCTCTTCCCAGAGTTACAGAATCCTACACTCAATTGCTAGGTAGATATTATGGGTTGCATCATTTCCCCCAAAAGATGTTGAGGTCCTAACCACCAGGACCTGTGAATGTGACCTTATTTGGAAGTAGGATCTTTGCAGATGATCAAGTTAAGGTAAGGTCATTAGCGTGGGCCCTTAATCTGACTGGTGTCCTTATAAGAGGGGGAAATTTGGACATAGAGATAAACAGGGAGAATGCCATGAAATATAAATGTGGAGATGCTGGTTATATATCTACAGGCCAAAGAATGCCAAGGGTTGCCAATAAATCACCAGAAGCTAGGAGAGAGCCATGAGACAGAATCTCCCTCACAGCCCTCAGGATCTCCACTTCCAGCCTCCAGAACTCTGAGACAGTCTGTCTGTTGTTTAAGGCCCCTGGTTTGTGGTACTTTGGTAGGGCCGCCCAGGAAACTAAAAGAGTAGACATCGCCACCCAGAGGTCCCACTGGCACCTCAAACCCTCCACCAAATCCGGACTTCTGGTATATTCTCCTTTTCAGTCATTCACTCTAACAAACAACCCAGATGTCTTCTTTGCTTTCTGATAGCCATTTAGGCTAGTAAACAAAAGAGAGGCATTTAAACCCTAACACCCTCTGACTGTCACTCTTAGCCTTGGGACTAGGGCTCATCAACTGGCAGGTCTGGACGAGACGTTAAATTTTCTGAATCAGTTGCTAATAATTAAAAATTGGAGATCTTCATTGAAATTTCCAAATTTCCAGATTCCCTTGAAATTAATGGGAAGATCTGGCAGCCCCAAGCCTGCAGTGCTCCATGTTGCAACATTTGTGTTTCTGAGAAGTAACCTCTTCTGCTGGGACACAGATTCTCTCTTCTGCAGTCCCCACCACTCAGTCTGGTTTCCCCCCGGGCCCTCCTCATTCATCGGGTTACCCACCTGGCCCCTGACAACAGCAGTTGACAGGATGCCAGGGGACCAATTCCAGCACAGTGGACAAGTGGGGACAAGGCTCCAGAATTTCCATGGTGAGGAGAAATTAAACCATTCCATCAGTCAGTGAGCCCCCCAGTTTCCACTGAATCTCCCCCACCTCTTAATGACTTTGGTCCTTTCTTCTCCCCATCAATACTGTCTTGGATAAAATAATCAAGTATAAAGTACGTGGTTAAAAATATAAGGATGGAGCTTCCCTGGTGGCGCAGTGGTTGAGAGTCCGCCTGCCGATGCAGGGGACACGGGTTCGTGCCCCGGTCCGGGAGGATCCCACGTGCCGCAGAGCGGCTGGGCCTGTGAGCCATGGCCACTGAGCCTGCACGTCCGGAGCCTGTGCTCCGCAACGGGAGAGGCCACAACAGTGAGAGGCCTGCGTACCGGGAAAAAAAAAAAAAAAAAAAAAAAAAAAAAAAAATATATATATATATATATATATATAGAGAGAGAGAGAGAGAGAGAGAGAGAGAGAGAGAGATGATAGCACCTAGAAACTGGCTTTGGACAGAAGCTGTTTCTTGGAGGATGCTTGAGGTGCCAATTTATCAACACATCAGATTTTCTGTAAATAGATGCAGGCACTAGGCAAACGTGTTTCCAGCCTGAAAGCCCCATGATCAAGAGAGACACAATCCTTAAAGGAACTACTCTGAAGGCATTTGTTGTAATTCCCCACTCAATATCTCAAATGCATAATTCCTACCCTGACTCAGCGCATCTTTGGGGACTGAGAAATAAACAGTCCCTCTCAGGTGTATGAGAGTTCAGATCCTGCTGCCACCGCTTTCTAGCTGCGTGACCTTCAATAGGCCACTCACCTCTCTGATCCCTTTGTAAATGAGGATACTGGTACCTCCCTTTACAGATTCGGTGGGAAGACTAGGAAGAGCGCTCTGCACTGTGTGTAGCACATAGTAGGTCCTCAAAAAACCCAGCATCGTGATGGTGTTAGAGACTTGATTCTACCAACTCTAGGCCACTTTCAACACACTTCATCTTATGTGTGATTCGAATGGCTTTGATGTGTCTGGGATCAGGGAGTTTTTCTTTCTGAAATCCAGAACTTCATTTAATTTGGCATCAGGAACCTTTGTTCCCAAACTGAATTGGAGTGAGCTGTTTTTCCACACTAAAACAAAACAATGAATAAAATGGAGCATTGTGACTCAACTTTTTTTTTTTTTAGGGAGTTTCCCCATTTTCTCATAATGACAATTGCAGTTGAGGAATGCATTGATTAAGCTGCCAGCAAACCATTATGGTCATATTTGTTACTAGAACATAATCTATTTTATTATGATGGGATAATAACTAACACAGTCTTGCAGACAGACATTTCTCTGTGGGCTAAGTAATCATTTACTGTGGATCCTCACCAAAGAACACTGGTTTCATTTTGTTCATGGTGGAGTGGAGCCTTTGAGTTGGGGAGGGGAGAAGATAGTTTACTTTCTTTGTATCTATCACATGGCTCAGCTTGCTGGATTCCCAGGTGGAGGACACTTGGAGTGCTGCTGTGACATCTACAATGATCCAATAGAGATTGCAGAAATATCAAAAAAAAAAAGGTAATCAGTGAGCTTATTTAATTTTTTGTTGTTTTTATCTACTCCATACCCCATAGTGGGTTTGATTGATTTCCCTTGTGCTTATTTATTCATCAGGTTCATTTATTCATTATTCATTAGGCAAACAGGTGATAGGGTATGGCGGAGGACCCAATCCTGGCCTTGCAGAGATCAGTATCACAAGATCTCGAATTGCTCACAGCCTAGCGGGAGAGGCAAGGGCACAGTTGAGCAGTTAGGCTATACAGGGATAGAGATATGCACAGAGATTGCTCATAGCAAAACTGGAGAGATGATTCTGCCACTGCTTGCAGGCAGCCTCAGAAGTGTAGCCCCTAGAGTAGCAGTGATGATGAACTTGAATGCAAGAGGCAGGCCATCTGCATTTGAACCCAGACCCCCTTCACTCACAAGCTAGGAATTCCTGGGCAAATTACATCATTCCTCTAATCCCAGATTTCTCCTTTACAAGCTGGGGGTGATAACAGGACTCCCGCACTGTTGTTCCATTATGTGGATGAATGCTTTGCATTTCCTGTGTATTGTCTTGTTGAAGTCTTCAGTATGGAGGAACCAGTGTCATGGCACTCTTGCTTTTTACCCAGGAAGAAATTTAGCATTTAGAGAGAGTAAGCACCTTGCCCGAGGTCACCAAGCCAGCCAGAGGGAGAACTGGGAGAGGAAGGCAAGTCTCCTGTCCTCCCAAGTGCATGCTCTTAACCAGTATGAAGTGAGCATTTTCATACATCTTTGTTGTTTAATGCAAGGGTCACAAAATACCCTGAGGGGCCAGGCAGGATGTGAATGCCTTCAGCAGGCAGGCGGGGATGTGACTGACTGAATAATAGCACAGGTCCATCTAAAGCCCCAGATGATCTTGCCTTGTGGATTACAAGCTCAGGCTTACTCACTCTTCTAATTTTTTTGAAAATAAGATATCTGAATTTTTGTCCAAAATCCCTTGATTTAACTGACAATTATTTTAATTTAAAACAGAGTGTGAGCCCAACAAAACCCATCTGCAGATGGGGCAGGCCCAGGGGCTGCCAGCCTGCAAGCTCTGCTATGAAGGAAGACCTCTCTGCAGGCTACTTGGTGCCCTAAAAGCTTCCTGCACACTTCGTCCTACTTCAGTTTCTGCTTGGAGGACCCTTGCTGGTCTCTGGGCAGTGAGAAATCTCTGGCACAGGCTGGCAGCAGGGAGCCGGGCTCAGCCCCAGCACCCATCACTCACTGTTCACAAGAAGGATGGTCAGGCTCCATCCTGTAAGGAAGCTTGTCTTCTGGGGCTGCCCCCACTCTCGGAGTGATTTGAAGCAGGCAGGGATGCAAGTTTCCCCGGAGTTGTTTCTGTTCTCATTGTTTCTTTGGGTTGGGAGAGACAAATTGGACCATTCAGGTGCCTTAGTAATCCGCCCCATTCATTGTTAGCATGTGTTTACTAAATGGCCATTCTTTGCACCGGCCAGGGGAGGGGAGGGGTGCCCTGTAGGGGAGGGGAGGGGTGCCCTGTAGGGCAGGGGAGACAAGTAGGTACAGGAATCCTGAGATCATACGGCAAGTATGGTGGAGGCATTAACAAAATACTACAGAACACAAGTGGGGAAGAATTATGCCCAAAGGAGGCAATCAGTGAAAGTGTCATAGTCTTTGAGCTAAATTGCTAGGTGTGGATAGAATTTCACCAGTTCAGGAGAGAAGAGGAAGGACAGTCCAGACAGAGAGAGAACACCACCACCATCGCCATTATTGCCACCACCACCATCACCATTATTGCCACCACCACCACCGCCGTCCAACGCCATCATCAGCCACGAACCATCACCATCATATGATCATCATCATCTCCATCGCCACCAGCACCATCACCGACACCATTGCCAACACCATGATCATCAGCTCCATCATATCCCCACCACCATCACCACCACCATCTTCACTATCCTCAGTGAATCAATAGCCAACATCACTGAGAGCTTAAAGTCCTTTATATGCTTTATCTAATTTGAACCTCACAACCCTTTGACATGGGTACTGACTGTATTCTCATTTAAAGATGAGGAAACTGAGGCTTAGAGAAATGAGGGGACTTACCTTCTCACAGCTCATTAGTGTGACTCCAGATTCAAAGCCAACTGCCTGACTCCAGAGCCCGCACTCAACCCCTGCACCTGACTGCCGGCCGTACACCAATACCTGAAGGGGACAAAGGCCTGAGAGTACACGTGAAGGGATTAGGGCGCTGCTGGCACATAGTAAGTGCCCAATAAGTGTTAGAGACTGTAGATTCTTTCAGAAGAATGTTAATGGCTGTTGCCCAGTCAAAGGGCTTCTGTAGTCAAATACCTGTAGGAAATGGTAGCTGAAACAAAGTGAAGCAAGTTTGGCTGCAGAACTTGTCAGAGCCTTCCAAGTGCAAACACACATTGGGAATCTCCAAGAAGCAACGCAGGAACATTTACCCCCTGAGCATATGGTCAAGATTAGGGTTCCTTGAGAAACACAGATCATGAGATAAATAGTCAAGAGCATCAAAGTGGGGTTAAGTGGGCTCAGGATTTCACAACTGTGGCACTATTGACATTTGGGGCTGAATCCTTGTTTTGGGGCAGGGCTACAGTATGCACGTTGGATGCACTTAGGCCTTGACCCACTAGATGCCAGTAGGACCCGCTCCCCCAGTTGTGATCACCAAAAATGTCTCCACACATTGACATAATGGGGGACAAAATCACTTCCAGCTGAGGGCCACTGGCTTAGCTATTTAGAGCTAAAATTAAAAAGAGAACAGGTCAGAAGTGCCTACATTTAAGGGGCTGGAGGATGAAGGGAAGGCCACTGCTGAGCCAAGGAAAGGAGTAGAAAGAGCTCGGACGACCTAGGAGAGAGATTACCAGGACTGCCAAAGGGGCTGTGGGTTCCCAGGAGATGAGGTAGCCCCCAGTGGTGTCAAAAGCTACGGAGAAGAGGGACCTCGGTAAAAGAAGCTCCCGATCTTCTCATTGATTTCCTTTGGGGAGGCAGCTCCAGTGGAGTAGCAGGCAGCCAATGGATTCCAGGGACCCAGAGGCAGAACTTGCACTGTCCACGGAAGGACGAGAGCAGCCGATAGCAGAAAATGCCATTAAGATGGGAAAATCTGACCTGGTCCAGAGAAGGACCGAGGAGGGCATGGTGGAGAGGGAGTCAAGGAGGAAGTGGGTTGATGAAGATCCAGAAGAGGGCATAGGCAGAGAAAGGTTCAAGGACGTGATCCTTTCACCAAAAGAGGGGCAGTGGGTACTTGCTTCTCACAGACTCCCAGACACCTTTGGTTTAGCCCACTGTATTCGTTTCCTAATTCGGTGGCTTAAAACATGAATTTATTGGTTCATTCTAAAGAATGGGAGTCCTGGAGGTCAGAAGTCCAAAATCAGGTTGTCAGCAGGGTTGGTTCCGGGTCAGTTCCTTCTGGGAGGGGTCAGAGGGAGAATCCATGCCTCTCTCCTGGCCGCCAGTGGTTGCTGGCCACCCTCACATCCCTCGGCTTGTGGATGCACCACTCCATCTCTGCCTCCTAATGGGGGCTGTCTTTCCTGTGTGCCTTCACCTGGCATTCTTATGAGGACACCAGCCATTGGATTTAGGTCAGCTAATCCAGCTGACCTCATCATTTTCTAACTTTGCAACAGGTTTTTATTTTTGCTTTATATGTATTACAGGGTTTGAAACCTAAAGAAATACATTTTCTCTTCAAATTTGGATATGTATATAAATATCATTAGTCTGGACTCAGCACACTCAATGCCGTGGTTTCTTGGCCTGTATCTGCTCTGAAATCATCAAGCTTTGTCTGTCTACCCAGGGGCCCTGAGAACAAAAAAACCACAGCCAGAGTGTATAGTTTTTAAAAGCAAATAAATTTGAAAAGAAAAGCCAGTGAGGAAAAAGGTTTGATTCACCTTCTTAGGGTCTGTAGCTGGGAACCCAAGTTGATTTTGAGGGACATCTGGTCTGTCTTGGGTATTTGGGGCCTCCTACTGCCTTTGCTTCTTTAATGGTTCAATCAAAGGCAAATCCCACAAAAGCTGGCTAAAAGAGCCAATACCCGACTCCAGGACCTGAGGGTTCTTGGCATGGCAGAGTTTTCTCTTCCCAAGCCCAGAGGCTGACCATCTGACCTACATAGGGGAACAGAGCTAGAGTTTAGCAGAGGGGTTCACAGCTGACCTCATCTTAATTTAGCTAATGACATCTGCAAAGACCCTAAATAAAGTCCAAGTGGATATGAAGTTTGAGGAGACAGCTACTTAACCCAGTATATTCACATATAGATTTTTTTACAAATTTGACTCAATAACCATTTTATAAATTGGGATATGGAACATAAGAATCAGTAGTATTTCTGGAGTCTTCTGGAAAACCAGTGGACTGGTTTTAGCAACAGTGGACCGTATCCCCCGTGGCAAAAACAGTTGGCGGAGACACGTGATTGCCCGTGTTAGGGTGAGTGGGCTCGTTCTAACCTGCCACAGCTCCTGCCCAGCCTGCTTTCCTCATTGACCTTACCTGGGTGGCCCCTGTATGGGCTGGAGTTTCAGGTGCCTGGCCAAAGCCCTGGGAGCAGAGCCCCATTTTCTAAATTCCTGATGGTCTGATGGAGATCAGCTGTCATCCTCCCCTGATGTTTTTTCTGATCCTAGGTTTAACCACAGTCATGTTCAACCATCCAGCTTAAAGCACACAGCTGGGATTACACAAGCAGGTAACCCCACTGGGCCCTCCTATGGGTATTGGACCAGGACTGGCTGGGTCTGCTAGTGTTTCTCTGGTTAAAGTTCAGGAGGCCCTTGCGCATGGTGGTGGTTCTGGAATCCCGCTTCCGAAGGGCATGGTGCCAGCTGCAGAAATCAAACAGATCTGACTTTGAGTTCTAAGGCCAGCCCCAAGTACCTGCATGGCCTTAGAATGAGGATTTTGTGAGGATAGGAAATAATGTATGTAAAGTGCCTCAGACTGTCCCAGGTTTGAAATGCGCACTTGATAAATGCAACCGTGAAAAGTTATTACCAGTTCTATTGTTAGATGCGTTCCAAGTCACCAGACAGATGGCACATCGCATTCACAGGTCAGGGAGAGCCAAGTGGATGGAGAAGAGGGAAGACGAAGCCTCCCCCAATCACAAGCCTCAGTAAGGAGGACAGCAGGATTCTAAGTCACCCATTGGCCGTTTCAAACAGGAAGTCTTTTAAGCAGCTACCACCCATCCCCTCCTCCCCCACCTCCACCCGTGTTCTGTGCTCATTTCATACGCACCATCCAGTGTTTAGGTGACACTTTATTAAACAAGGTCTGCCTGTGACCCAGCAAGTCACAATGAAGACAGGAGTTAAGATATAGCTTCCTGCAATGCCTAATTGGATTACAAGGATCATGTGAATGTGGCATTGACTGTGAAATGTGCAGGGGATTATTCAGTAATGACTCTCTTCTGTCGTCCTTCACTAATCCTGTCAATCGGGAATAGCTTTAGATTAGGAGAGAATCCCAGTGGAAGGAGCTGTCTTCCTCATTTACAGTTGGACCTTCCCGGGCGTTGGGGGAGCAGGTGGTTATCCGTGATTGATTGCCCGGTGATGACAGCTGCCATGTGTAAGCCAATGACCCTGGTCCGTATCACTCATCTGGATTCCCGCTCCAACCATCCTACAGTCAATGGACGTTTGTACCCTGGGATCTACCCAGAAGCCCAGGAGTCTCTGTTACTTCCACTCCCTTAAATTCATGAGGTCACTCTCAATTTAAACTCCTAAACATCTCTTGTGTCCATCTCCTCCTCTCCCACCACGTTCCCCCCATTAGGGCTTTATGAGTTCTCTCTTATGGTATTACTGTCACTCCCCCACTCTGTCTCTTGCCTCTATGCCTCTCCAATTAAAACAACAAAAAGGGCTTCCCTGGTGGCGCAGTGGTTGAGAATCCGCCTGCCGATGCAGGAGACACGGGTTCGTGCCCTGGTCCGGGAAGATCCCACATGCCGCGGAGCAACTAAGCCCGTGAGCCATGGCCGCTAGGCCTGCGCGTCCGGAGCCTGTGCTCCGCAACGGGAGAGGCCACAACAGTGAGAGGCCCGCATACCGGGAAAAAAAAAAAAAAAAAAAAAAGATAACAAAAAGCACGGCTTTCAGAATGAGTTTTTAAAAACGCCCTTCTGCTCATATCACTCCCCTGATGAAGATCCTTCCATCACAAAACCAGTAAATACCTTGCTTGTTTGGGTCTCCTCTTCCCTCCGGGGCCCAAGCAGACATTACTGATCAGTCACTGCATCGTTTCCTGCTGAGCAGGATTTGAACAGGGCTTTGCTGTGAGCTCATTGGCACTGATATTTTAGAGACCTTCATCACCTGCGTTCTGCCTGCCTGTCTTGTTTGTCTCTTGATGCTCCAGCTCTTCCCCCACCCCTACTGTGGAATTCACCTCCCAACAATCCTGAGCTCTGGGTAGTTATGAACGACTCATACCCCCAGGCCTTTGCAAGTGCAGTTTCTTCTGCCTGGAATGCCCTCTCTCACACGTGTCTGCGTGGAAAACTCTTCCTTCACTCAGGTGTCATCTCTATGAGTCCCCAAGATGTGGGCATTTTTCTCTAAGCCCCCCTTGCCTGTGCCTCCTCTTCAGCAAGTGTCCCATTGCCCTGAAGTGGTTGGTTTGCATGTCTGGCTGCCCACTAGTTTTGCTAGCTCCTGCAGTGGGGACAGGGACAATGGCTCAAGCATCACTACGTCCTCAGCACCTATCATGGCTTTACTGGAGTCACTAGCTGTTTATCAAGGAAGTGATTGGATAAGTAGCATCTCTTTACTGACCACT
This sequence comes from Kogia breviceps, assembly GCF_026419965.1. NCBI lineage: Eukaryota > Metazoa > Chordata > Mammalia > Artiodactyla > Physeteridae > Kogia > Kogia breviceps. The sequence continues at coordinate 66,964,337 of NC_081323.1, forward strand.
TATTTTATGCCGGACACTGGGCTAAGCACCTACATGCATCATCATCCTCCATTCTTCTATGAGGTAGTCAGGCTTTTTTTCCATTTTGCATGAGAGGTAACCAAGGCTCAGAGAGATAAAGGCACTTATGAGCTCAAGGCCGCACCCAGGAAGGACCCATTTCTGTCTAAACTACTGTTCCCCCGGGGGACATTTTGGCAATGTCTGGAGACATATTTGATTGTCACAACCGAATGGAGGGTGCTCCTGGCATCTAGTGGCTAGAGTCCAGAGATGCTGCTAAACATCCTACAATGCACAGGACAGGCCCCCAATAACAGAGAATTACCCAGCCGCCATTGTCAATAGTGCCAAGGGTGAGAAACCCTGCCCATAACCCTTCGCAGATAATCATGACCTTGAACACCTCTCTGTCGTATGTGTACCTTTTAACTATTGGTGTTTTCACTGGTTTTGGTTGCTAAGGCTTACAAACTGCAAAAATACAGTTAGAAGGATCTGCCCTCTCTTTGGTTACATCAAGACTGGATGGGGGGGGGGGCGCTTCCCTGGTGGCGCAGTGGTTAAGAATCCGCCTGCCAATGCAGGGGACAGGGGTTCGAGCCCCTGGTCCAGGAAGATCCCACACGCCACGGAGCAGCTAAGCCTGTGTGCCACAACTACTGAGCCTGCACTCTAGAGCTCACGAGCCACAACTACTGAGCCCAAGCGCTGCAACTACTGAAGCCTGCGTGCCTAGAGCCTGTGCTCCACAACAAGAGAAGCCACTGCAATGAGAAGCCCGCGCACCACAACAAAGAGTAGCCCCCGCTCACTGCAACGAAGACCCAACACAGCCAAAAATAAAAATAAATTTATTTTTTAAAAAAAAAGACTGGATGGGGACACACATCCAGGTGTACATTCTAAATCATAGGACTTCAGAAAAGACATTAAACCATGACAACACCCAAAGACGATAGGTAGGTCTCAGTGTAGCTATCTCCTCCCCATTCTGTCCACCCCTGAGGGGTCACCTCCAAACCCACTGCTTTATGCAGATTTCCAGCAGCTGAAATAAATACATGCAAATTTGGGGGCGTGGGGGGAGGGAGCAGATGCTCTTAGGAGCAAGGTAAATAAGTAATTTAGATAAATGCAGAGAACCCATGATCCAATCTGCTTACACCCCATGAAGTCAGAAGAGGGTTAACAGTACTCAATCCATTTTCATCAAGAAATTTGAACTTTGGTCCCAGTGTGCAACTTAGCTGCGGTTTTACATTATTTATTATTCATGGGGCACTGTAACTTACCACAGTCTCTGAGTAATCTTTTTAAGCCTGCCAAAAGAACTGGTGTTAATTGCTTACACTGGAACATATTTGCTGTTGGAAATGTCACACCGTAATTATATCCCATTTCGCTGTCTGACAAGTAATATACTAAAAGAAAATTGGGTTTCTTTTTTTCCCCTTCTTCTTCTCCTTCTTCCTGTGATGTGTAAAACCATTCCCGAAACCCTTCAGGCAGCAAGAAGGTGGAAAGTTTCTTTACTTGTCAAGAAGTTAGAAAACTTTGGGGGCTGGATGATGGTGATACAAATGAGCAGGGCTGGCTCATGGACAGACGTGCCAGCTGGACAGTCGCTCAGATCCCACGCCCAGAAGGGCCTGCATTTGACTTATTGCTCTGATTTCACTCTCTTGAAATTCTTCATCATTTTTGAACAAGAGGCCCCGCATTTTCATTTATACTGGGCCGTGCAAATTATGGAGTCCAACCTGCAAAAGTGGAAGGAACGGGGCAGCGACATGGCCCGTGGAGGTGTGGTCAAAGGTGAGGCAGAGTTGATGTGAAAGGAAATGGTGAGAATTTCTGGGACACAGACCAGTTATAACTGGAAAAATATGTGTATCTGTTTGTGTGATTGTATGTGTCGTAAGAATCGGTGGTCAGGCAGGGCAGACTGTCTAATCAGATGGCTCTTTCTGGAAGGCAAGTGACTGTATGTGGGTGGCTGAGTTTCTCTTAAACCCAGAGTTGCTCAACTATGGCACCCACTCCTGTTGCGTAAGTCAAGTTTTGCTGGAACGTAGCCACATGCGTTTGGTTAGGTGTTGTCTGGGGCTGCTTTCTCATACGAGGGCAGAGTTGAGTAGTTGCAGCAGAGACTATATAACCCACAAAGTCCAAAATGTTTACTCTCTGGCCCCTTACAAAAGAAGTTTGCTGAGCCCTGTCTTAAACCAAGGGGGACTTCGTCCACCTGGCTGCACGAGGGGCTCAGAAGTGCTGTCCCAGCCGGGCGGCCACTTTCCCATCCACAGAAGAGAGGGGACAATGGATTTTGATGGGTGGTTGGCTGTTTCTGCCACACCCATTGACTTCAAGAGATTGAACCATTTGCTCACAGAGAGAGGTCCACCTGACTTGAAAGTATTAAAGTGCATGTTCTTTTTTTGATCTGATATAAAAACATGTACCTGTCACTTCCCCATTTCTCCAACATCCTCTGCTTTTCCTCTCTTCCATAAATAAATATGCCTAGTTTCTCTTTTGTCAGTCTTATTCCAGGAGCTGACACCATGGTTTTTTTGGGTTTTTTTTTTTTTTTTTGCGGTACGCAGGCCTCTCAGATTGCGGAGCACAGGCTCCGGACTGCGCAGGCTCAGCGGCCATGGCTCACGGGCCCAGCCGCTCCGCGGCACGTGGGATCCTCCCGGACCGGGGCACGAACCCGCGTCCCCCGCATCAGCAGGCGGACTCCCAACCACTGCGCCACCAGGGAAGCCCGACACCATGGTTTTTGAGGGATGTGAAATAAGAAATGAAGTCTGCTTGTGTTGAAAGAGATACTACAAATTTATTCTATAAATACTGAATCAGGGTATACTGTGTGCTAGGCCCTGGGCTAAGCACTTGGGATAGGATGTTGAATAAATTGTCCAGGTATAAGTAATTAATTAAAGTCCACGTTTTCTAAATTGTAGTCGTCTACCGGCATCAGGTCACAAACAGACGTGCACTGAGTAATCTTCTGATTACTCAAAAGAGCACTCTGCTCAGTGAGAAGGAAAACTAGCGGAGTCACAGTGGATCTTGCCCTGGAGGGGAGATGAGGCCTGCACATGCTTGATCCTCATAAAAGGTGATGCTGCTAAAGGTGTTTGCTCATTCAAGCACCGTTTGGAAAGTTTAGGCTAATAACTAAACGCCTGTGCCTGTGCCTGGCTCGGTGCCTTGCCTTCCATTCATGTCCCCGACTGGTTGCTGACAGGCCAACGCTGAGAGCTTATGTAATAGCTACCAGTTACTGGATGGTTACTCTGTGTCACACCCTTTAATTAAAATATGTAGGTTAATCCTCCCAAGTATATTATTTCCATTACATCGGAGGAAATTAGGCTCAGAGAGGTTCCTGTAACTTCTCCAGATCACACTGTTAGCAGGCACTGGTCCTAGACTTTTCTGCTTTCAGAGCCCAAATGTGCAGTCAGTATATTACTTAGGGCAACATTTGCTGCTGTAAGAAACAGACCCAGTAACGTATGATGCCTCAAACATGAAGGAGGCTTGTCTCTCAATGCTATGCCATCCAAAATGTATGTTCCTGAAATCGGTTCCCCTCCAACTGGTGATTCAGGGACCCAGGCCCCTTCAGTCCTATGGCTCCACCAGCTTCAACACACAGATCACCGTGCTCTTCTGCATCCAGAAGTGGAGGGAGGAAAGCATGGAGGAGAGTGAGAGGGAGGTACCCACGGGTCAAGCCTAAAATGCATGCTTGTTACTTACACTTGCACTTTATTAGCTAAAATGCAGTCGTTGGGCCAGATGTAACTGCAGAGGATGCTGGGAAGTCAGTGCTAATGAGTGGTGAGGAAAAAGCAGAAATGGGTTTACCAAGGAGCCTGCACCACTCTGCGTTGCTCTACTGCTCTGGTCTTGCTTCCCTCTCCTTTGGGTTATTTCTATCCAAGCCCAAGTCCCCTGGCCCCTTTGAAGTATGTGACCACGTGGCTCTTTTCTGGCAAAAGGGTCACCTTCCCCGATGCTGGGGATGCATCTCCAGGAAACATTCCTCTGTTAATGTGGCTGCATGTCTGACAGGGATATGGGACATGGGGGAAGGCGAGGTTAGTAATTTAGTTGTCATTGGCTGACAGGTTAGTCTTAGAATATGTTCCCTGCAATTCAACGCTTGCGAGAGAGAGACGGAGAGAGGCACTTAACAAATGTCAGCTTTTTTTCCCCTTGCACAGCTGTCTCACACTGACCCTGACACGTTCGGGGAGTGTCTCGGCACCGTTCCATCAGCACTTCTTCCCCTCATCCTTGGCGTTCTCGTCTCATTTTCCTAACGAGGTTCCCCTGCGTGGGGTCCACAAATAGCGATCATCACGATCACCAGAGGGCCTTGTGAAAGCTGCCAGGAGAGTGAGCTCCTGGAAGGAGGCCAGGAATCTGCATTTTGATAAGCTGCCCAGTGAATCTTTTGCAAATCACTGGTTTCAAGCAGAGTTTTTCAACCTCAGCACTTGATATTTTGAATCTGATGAATCCCTTTTGGGGGGCTGTCCTGTGCATGGTAGGATGTTTAGCAGCATCCCTGGTCTCTACCCACTAGATCCAAGTAGCACCCTCTCTCCCAGTCGTGATAACTCAAAATGTCTTCAGACAAATTGCTAAATGTTCCCGGGAGGGGGCAGAATTGCCCCTGGTTGGCTTAGAACATGACTTACTGTTCCTGTGCCATAAACTGTAAATGCTTCCCAGGGACCCATGTTCTCCTCTCTGTTGCCCACTCCCATGCTTCTGGGTGGGGTCCTGGGGCTGGGTGTCCCTAATAGGGACATGAGTGGAAGTGATGGTTCACTTCCTGACCCTGGCAGTTAAGGGTGGGTGTGAACCCCACCCTGATCCCTAACCCCTCTGTGCAGCAAGAGGACTCTGAGTGAGATGGTGGAGTTGCAGTGGAAACAAAGTGGGTCCCCAAGTCTCCTCTTGGAGGATAGGCACTGGAAGGAGCTGCCAGCATGGCACACGAGTGAGAAATAAGCGTTGGTTGTGTCAAGCCACTGAGATTTGAGGGCGTACACATTACTGCAGCAGAGCCTTGTGTGGCCCTGACTAATACAGGGTCTAGTGCTCAGAGGCTTCCACGTGAGAAGCAGTCATCTTCTTTCCCTCACCTGCCCCCTGAAACAGGTTCACAATACATTTAAAGCAGAAGCGGGTAGTGTCTCTGAAATCAGATTAGCCGATGGATTCAATGGGGAAAAAGTGCAACAGAACAAACAGAAAACCAAAAACACACGTGACGCTGTGCCTGGCATATTGTAAGGGCTCAACAAAATGTGGGCTTTTCTCAGTAGTCTATTTCTGGCAGGTTCAATGTAGACATTGTTTCTTGGGTTTTGGGGTTTTGTTTTTTTCGCTATATAGCAGGTTCTTATTAGTTATCTATTTTATACATATTAGTATATATATGTCAGTCCCACTCTCCCAATTCATCCCACCCGCCCTCCCGCATTCCCGCCTTGGCGTCCATACGTTTGTTCTCTACATCTGTGTCTCAATTTCTGCGTTGCAAACCAGTTCATCTGTACCATTTTTCTAGATTCCACATATATGTGTTAATATACGATATTTGTTTTTCTCTTTCTGACTTACTTCACCTGTATGACAGCCTGTAGGTCCATCCACCTCTCTACAAATGACCCAATTTCATTCCTTTTATGGCTGAGTAATATTCCATTGTATATATGTACCACAACTTCTTTATCCATTCGTCTGTCGATGGGCATTTAAGTTGCTTCCATAACCTGGCTATTGTAAATAGCACTGCAGTGAACATTGGGGTGCATGTGTCTTTTTAAACTATGGTTTTCTCTGGGTATGTGCCCAGTAATGGGGTTACTGGATCATATGGTAACTCTATTTTTAGTTTTTTAAGAAACCTCCATACTGCTCTCCACAGCAGCTGTATCAATTTACACTCCCACTGACAATTCAAGAGGGTTCCTTTTTCTCCATACCCTCTCCAGCATTTATTGTTTGTACATTTTCTAATGATGGCCATTCTAACCAGTGTGAGGTGATACCTAATGGTAGTTTTGATTTGCATTTCTGTAATAATTAGAGATGTTGAGCATCTTTTCATGTGCCTCTTGGCCATCTGTGTCTTCTTTAGAGAAATGTCTATTTAGTTCTTCCACCCATTTTTTTGATTGGGCTGTTTGTTTTCTTGATATTGAGTTGCATGAGCTGTTTATATATTTTGGAGATTAATCCTTTGTCCATTGATTCATTTGCATTCTAAGCGTTGTCTTTTTGTCTTGTTTATGGTTTCCTTTGCTGTGCAAAAGCTTTTAAGTTATATTAGGTCCCATTTGTTTATTTTTGTTTTTATTGCCATTATTCTAGGATGTGGGTCAAAAAAGATCTTCCTGTGATTTATGTCCAAGATTATTATTCCTATGTTTTCTTCTAAGAGTTTTATAGCATCTGGTCTTACATTTAGGTCTTTAATCCATTTTGAGTTTATTTTTGTATATGGTGTTAAGGAGTGTTCTAATTTCATTTTTTTACATGTAACTGTCCAGTTTTCCCAGCACCACTTATTGAAGGGACTGTCTTTTCTCCATTATATATCCTTGCCTCCTTTGTCATAGATTAGTTGACCATAGGGGCTTTGGTTTATCTCTGGGAGTTCTGTCCTTTACCATTGATCTATATTTCTGTTTTTGTGCCAGTACCATATTGTCTTGATTACTGTAGCTTTGTAGTATGATCTAAACTCAGGGAGTCTGATTTCTCCAGCTCTGTTTTTTTTTTTTTTTTTTTTCCTCAAGATTGCTTTGGCTATTCGGGGTCTTTTGTGTTTCCATACAAATTGTAAAATTTTTGTTCTAATTCTGTGAAGAATACCATTGGTAATTCTATAGGGATTGCATTGAATCTGTAGATTGCTTTGGGTAGTGTAACCATTTTCACAATATTGATTCTTCCAATCCAAGAACATGGTATATCTCCCCATCTGTTGTGTCATCTTTGATTTCTTTCATCAGTGTCTTATAGTTTTCTGACTACAAGTCTTTTGCCTCCTTAGGTAGGTTTATTCCTAGGTATTTTATTCTTTTTGTTGCAATGGTGAATGGGATTGTTTCCTTAATTTCTCTTTCTGATCTTTTGTTGTTAGCGTATAGGAATGCAAGAGATTTCTGTACATTAATTTTGTATCCTGCAACTTTACTAAATTCATTTATTAGCTGTAGTAGTCTTCTGGCGGCATCTTTAGGATTTTCTATGTATAGTATCGTGTCATCTGCAAAGAGTGACAGTTTTACTTCTTCTTTTCCAATTTGTATTGCTTTTCATTCTTTTTCTTCTCTGATTGCCATGGCTAGGACTTCCAAAACTATGTTGAGTAAGAGTGGCGAGAGTGGGCATCCTTGTCTTGTTCCTGATCTTAGAGGAAATACTTTCTCAAAACATCACTGAGAATAATGTTTGCTGTGGGCTTGTCATATATGGCCTTTATTATGTTGAGGTAGTTTCTCTCTATGCCCATTTTCTAGAGAGTTTTTTTTTTTATCATAAATGGGTGTTGAATTTTGTCAGAAGCTTTTTCTGCATGTATTGAGATGATCATATGGTTTTTATTCCTGAATTTGTTTATATGGTTGTGTCACATTGATTGATTTGGGTATACTTAAGAATCCTTGCATTCCTGGGACAAATCCCACTTGTTCATGGTGTATGAGCCTTTTAATGTGTTGTGGGACTCTGTTTGCTGGTATTTCGTTGAGGATTTTTGCATCTATGTTCATCAGTGATATTGGTCTGTAATTTTCATTTTTTGTGATATCTTTGTCTGGTTTTGGTATCAGGGTGATGGTGGCCTCGTAGAACACATTTGGGAGTGTTCCTCCCTCTGCAAGTTTTTGGAAGAGTTTGAGGAGGATAGGTGTTAGCTCTTCTCTAAATGTTTGATAGAATTCACCTGTGCAGCCATCCGGTCCTGGACTTTTGTTTGTTGGAAGATTTTTTTTTTTTTTTTTTGGCTGTACGCAGGCCTCTCACTGCTGTGGCCTATCCCTTTGCGGAGCACAGGCTCCAGAAGTGCAGGCTCAGCGGCCATGGCTCACGGGCCCAGCTGCTCTGCGGCATGTGGGATCCTCCCAGACCCAGGCATGAACCCGTGTCTCCTGTATCGGCAGGCGGACTCTCAACCACTGCGCCACCAGGGAAGCCCATGTTGGAAGATTTTTAATTACAGTTTCAATTTCATTACTTGTCATAGGTCTGTTTATATTTTCTAATTCTTCCTGGTTCAGTCTTGGAAAAATTTGTCCATTTCTTCGAGGTTGTCCGTTTTATTGTCATCTAGTTGCTTGTAGTAGTTTCTTATGACGCTTTGTATTTCTGCAGTGTCAGTTGTAATTTCTCCTTTTTCATTTCTAATTTTGCTGAGGTGCATCCTCTCCCTTTTTTTTCTTGATGAGTCTGGCTAAACGTTTATCAATTTTGTTTATCTTCTCAAAGAACCAACTTTTAGTCTTACTGATCTGTGCTATTGTTTTCTTCATTTCTAGTTCATTTATTTCTGCTCTGATCTTTCTGATTTCTTTCCTTCTACTGACTTTCGGTTTTCTTTGTTCTTCTTTCTCTAGTTGCTTTAGGTGTAAAGTTAGATTGTTTATTTGAGATTTTTCTTGTTTCTTGAGGTGAATGTACAGCAGATATTAACACACCGTTGTAAATCAACTATACTTCAATAAAAAAGTAAATCTAAAAAAATGAAATAAAATAGATAAACAAGAAGGACCTACTGAATAGCATAGGGAGCTATATTCAATATTTTGTAATAAGCTATATTGGAAAATACTCTGAAAAAATAGATATATATAAATATATATATGTATGCATGTGTGTGTGTGTATGTAAGTATATAGCAGAATCACTTTGCTGTACACCTGAAAGTAACACAACATTGTAAATCAACTATATGTCAATTGAAAAACATGAGAAAAGTCAACAGGGACGTTGGCCAGAGTCCCCTCAATTCATCCAGACCACCTCCAGCCCAAGCTGCCACTCTACTCCTCTCAAGCACATTGTACTGAGAACGCTTAGGGGCCCTGGCCCAGGTGACAGCTTGCTGAACTTTCAATTGTGCTTGTATATTTTTTTATGACAGTCTTAACAAATTCTAACCACTGATGCATTATTTAACCAAATGTCACTTCTCTGCCTTTCTCATTTAAGCATCATCTGTTAGATTTACACATTGCTACCCCCATGAAATTAACATTACACATGTTTCCTTTTGGAGCCGACTGAATTTAATTTAATTTAAATTGTTGTCACTGTCAGTAGTCTTCCAGAGCTGCAGTAGTGCGGGTCTTGTCTCCTCAAAGGCTTATCTTAACCCCATCCTGTCTCAAAAGCTACAACTCTGCTTTCCCCTAGAGTTCTCTGGTCTAACGTCTGGTCCACATGTAAGATGAGCTTCGTCTGCCAGTTCATTTATAGGGGTTCTTATTTACGAAAGGGTATTCTCAGAAGTCCCCTGGCTTAAATGAAGCTTCCAAGCCATGGTTGAGAAACCAGGGTCTCTTTGGTCTTCTAGGCTCATCAAGAAGTCTCAAACCAACATGTTAGAGGACTTGATTAATACAAACACCATGGCAAATGATGTTTATCCCACCATGAAGCTCTAGTGGTGAAAGACAAGACATAGCATTTGTTCATTCCACATTTATTTAGAGACTCGCTAGGAGAGAGACTGCGCCCGTCTGCTCCATGCCGGACCCCTCAGTGTGTCACCCAGGAGCAGGCATCTGATAGTTATTTCTCAAATCCGTGATATTCAGTCATACCTTGGAGACATTGCGGGTTTGGTTCCAGACCACCACAGTAAAGCAAATATTGTAATAAAGCGAGTCACACGAATTTTTTGGTTTCCCAGGGCATATAAAAGTTATGTTTACACTATACTGTAACCCATTAAATATGCAATAGCATTATGTCTAAAAAAACAGTGTACATGCCTTAATTAAGAAATATTTTATTGCTAAAAAATGCTAACCAGTCTCTCAGCCTTCAACGAGCCGTAGCAGTAACATCAAAGATCACTGATCACAAATCACCATAACAAATAAATATAACAATAATGGAAAAGTTTAGAATATTGCGAGAATCACCAAAATGTGACACAGAGACACGAAGTGAGCAAATGCTGTTGGGAAAATGGTGCCGATAGACTTTCTCAACACAGGGTTGCCACCAATGTTCAATTTGTAAAAAACACAGTATCCGCAAAGTGCAATAAAGCAAAGAGCAATAAAACGAGGTGTGCCTGTATCCATCCTGTTGTGCGCTCGCTGCCCCACCCCAGGGCATAGCACTCACACGCATTTATAATTATGTTATCAAATGAATGGTGTCACATGCTCGGGAGACTTTTAAAAAAATTTTTACAGTGATCTTAAGCTGTATTTGTGCCACAGATGTCAGCCAAAGTCTGATGACATCTACTCACGCTCAGGAAAGATTGTGACGAAGGCACCCTAAATGCAGCAGGAGCGAACTGAAGTGAGCTGGGGGTGCACACTTGGACTGGACTTGGAGTTCGGTCGGGGGTGGGGTAATTGCATAATAACAATTTCCAAGTACTGGAGAGGCTGCAGTGCTATCTTTGAAGGCAGAATTAGGACCAATGGATGAAACCTTCTGTCAGGCGTATTTTGGAAAAAAACAGCTCAGCACTGTCCACAAGCGTGGCTAGCTGCTGTGTAAGGCACTGAGGTGCACATCTTTGGAGGCATTCAAGAAAGAACTGACATATCCTTCACTATGTTTTTTGTCACTACAGTAGAGAAATTTCAAAAACACAGGAAAGATAGCTGATTCACTTTGTTATAAAGCAGAAACTAACACACCATTGTAAAGCAATTATACGCCAATAAAAATGTTAAAAATAAATAAATCAATAATTTGAAAACCCCAAACAAACACAGGAAAGGATTATGAAAAACCAGAGACCCCCCCCACCCCTTTAAAAAATTCTGCAAAGTACCGTTTTTACCTCTTTGAGACCTTAACTCACGGCCTTTCTTTTGCCTGAAGAGACACCCTCTTTACCTGGCTCCCACCTCCTCATGTTTCAGATCTGGGCTTCACTGTCACTTCTTCAGAAAAGTCTGAAGACCTGGTCTGCATTGATCCCCCCACCCCGTCTTCCTCCTCCTGGTACTCTGCACCTTTTCTTCATTGCATTAAACATCTTTTGTAAAATATGTTTTTCTCTTCCCTTCACCCACCCCCCTACTGGACTGTAAGCTCCTTGAAGACAAATTCAATATCTGTTTCATTCTCTGAGCGTCCCCTGACGGGGACATTGCTCATGGTAGATGCTCAGTGAATATTTGTGAAGGAAGGAAAGAAAGCACATCTGTGCTCACTGACATGGAAAGATCGTGACGAAGGCACCCTAAATGCAGCAGGAGCGAACTGAAGTGAGCCGGGGGTGCACACTTGGACTGGACTTGGAGTTCGGTCGGGGCTGGGGTAAGATGTCAAGAGCATATTGTTGAAAAGAGAACGCATATGGCAAAGCAGAATGTACATAATGATATGTAATGTGTGTGCATAAAAATATTTGGAAAACGTTCACCAAAATGTTCACAATAGTGATATCTGGGTGCTCTACTATTTGAGTTTTTTCTTTTCTTCATATTGTTCTGCATGCTTGAATTTCCTATAGTAAGTATATGTTATCTACATAGACAGAGACACCAAAGAAACCACCCAGAGCTGGCAAAGCTAGATGGGCTTCTTCTTGGTTTAATCCTGTAACTACAGCTCCCAAGTGTCGTGATCTCCAGTCAGGGCGTCTGTCCCCGTGCCCTAGTCTCACCAGTGCAGGGAAACGGACCTATCATGATCCCAAGTGCACCTGAGATGCTGTGTTACCCATTGCCATGAGCCCTCTTGCACGTGTATTTTGACATCTATTTCTTCCTTCAACGGGAATGCATTCAGTGTGTCCCAGGTGCTTCTGGCATTGTCACTGGAGATTGGGCTGAGCCCCAGGGAGCCAGAAGTAAAGAAAAATGTAATCCCTGCCCAGAAGGAACAAAACCTAATGTTGTATTGGATTGACTGTGTCTGTCACTGCTGTTGAAATCAACTGGACACAGCCTGTTAGCCCTGGGGGTAGCCAAGAGGCTCCCACGGGTACTTATTTCTCAGAGTCAGGATGGCTGAGGTTTCTGCAATCAGCTCGCCTAGATTCAAAGCCCAGCTCCATTATTTCCTAACTGTTTGGCCCTGGGCAGATCCCCTCTGTGGCTCAGTTTCCTCATCTGGAAAATGGGGATGACGGTGGCACTCATCTCGTAAGTTTGCTGCAAGCACTAAATGGCCGAGTGACCAGCACAGAGTAAATGCTGCACAAACGTGAGCCTAGGTCATTACTCCTGTCTGCATTCCGTGATGTGACAGCATTAACGTGACAAATGGGTAACAATTGGAGGAAACATCCCTGTTTAAATAGAAGGCATCTGCAGGACGCATTTATGGTGTAGGATCAGGAGGCAGTGTTAATGGCCCTAACGTGATTACTATAAGGATTTTTATTAGGAAAATTCCAACCAATTTGGCATTAATTAATGTACTGTTAACTTTAGCATGTTACTCTTCTAGTCCTTGGAGAGTTGGAGAAAATAAACCTGTTATTTTCTCAAACCCTTTCCTGAGAAGTAAATAAGTGTTGTTCCCTCCTCCGGTGGCTCCATTTGTAATAAAAATAGATGAGTCCCTGTGTTTTTCCAGGGCAGGATTTATGGAGCCTTCGAGGACCTTCAGGAGATGTGAAAGGAGGGCAGAGATGAAAGTGTCATGTGACAGGAAGGCTCTTAGGAGAACCTGTGAACAGCAGCTTAGGCTCAGAAGGCAGGGAGGGAGCAGGTGATCTTAACCCTTCAAGCTGCAGCCTGTAGGAGGGCCCAGGCTCCACTCTGCACCCTGAAGCCAGGCTTCTCACACCAGCCCACCTGTGGTTCCACCTGCAGTCCACTCCTCAGCCACCCTTAGCAAGCCCGTTGTGATGGTTTGTCACTCTCTTCCACTGCAGCCCTTAAAATGATGCCCAAGACCCTGCATGGGGCCCCTGCTGTCTTTCCATCCCCATCTCACCCTGTGCTCTGTCGTGGCCTCTGTGCTCCAGCCACACTGACCCTCCTGCATGTCCCCTCATTTACCATGCTCTCACCCCAGGGCCTTTGCATATGCAGTTCCCTCTGCCTGGGGACACTCTCTGTTCCCCCCTTTTACCTAGTTAACTTCTTACTCAACTTGTAGATCTTACTCCAAGGAATGCATCCCTTGAGCTGCGACTAATATATTAGTCTGCTCAGTCTGTCATAACAAAATACGACATAACAACAGACACTTACTTATCACAGTTTTGGAGCCTGGAAGTCTGAGATCAGGGTGCCAGCTGGTTGGGTTCTGGTGAGAGCTGTCTTCCTGGCTGGCAGGCTGCTTTCTCCCTGTGCCCTCACGTGGCAGAGAGAGAGAGAGCGAGGTCTCTGATGTCTGTTCTTATAAGGGCACTCATCCCATCGGATCAGGGCTCTTCCCTTATGACCTCATCTAACCTTCATCACCTCCTAAAAGGCCCATCTCCAACACAGTCACATGGGAGTTAGGCCTTTAACATAGGAATTTGGGTGAATGACACAATTCCGTTCATAACAAGTCGTATCTTTGAAAAAGGAACAGAACAGTTAGGAACAGAAACAGGGGTTTGATGACATTACTTTACAGCTTCCCAGAAAGGGAGACTGGGTGAGTACAGTGGGAAGTGAGCTGGAAAGGGGAGAAGAGAAATAGAATGCAGTTCCTTGCATGTCGTTATGTAAGGCAATTGTAATGACAGCAACCATTTAATTTTCTTCATATCATGGAAATGATCTGGGAAATATTGATGTGTATGTGTTTATTGTCTGACTTCCCTTTGGGAAGGTCTGCTCTTCAGAAGCCCAGGCTCTCGGTGGCATGTGCTTTGCTCTGTTATACCTAGAACACCGCCTGCCTGGCATGTCATAGGTGCCTGTTCCAGTTACTGCTACTGAGTAAAAAAACCACCCCAAACGTAGTGGCACAGAACACTTCATTTTTTATGCACATTGATTCTGTGGATCGGGAATTCAGAAAGAATACCTAAGAGATGGGTGGTGGCATAGACAAAATAGCCCAGGTTAAGAACCACCTCTCTGTACTAGGCACTTTTCTGAGCACATGATTCCATGGGTCCCTCCCTATGAAACAGGAGTCAATATTTTACCCTTTTTGTACTGATGATGGACTAGAATCTTAGAGGTGATATAACTTGCCCAACCTCACAGAGTTAGGGAGTGAAGAGCTATGGTTGGAAGCCCGATCTCTGATTGCAAAGCCAAACTTCTTTCCACTTGCCATGCTGCCTTTCCAGAGTGACTGCCCATGTTGCCAAAAGTGAAGTAGGCCATCTTGGCAGGGAACCTTCTGCCTCCCAGTAAGATGAGTGGTTCTCAAGCAACAACCATATTGATTCGCTATAGGGGACTCTGGGAAATGTAAAGGGGAAGAGGCTGTTTGGGGGACTAGGGATATTAAATGTCCCATAAGGCATGAGACAGCCCAACCCCACAAAGAATTATTATCTCTCCCCAAATGCCAGTGGTCCCTGTTGAGAAACACTGCTTGAGAAGGGGGGGAAATGTGTGAAATATTAATCTGTACCAAAAACATCTGAAAGGTTACTCAGATAACAATAGAAGCTGTTCTTTCCTTGCATGGTTTAGCTTAGGGCTTGCCTTAGTCCATTTGGGGCTACTATAACAAAATACCACAGACTTGAGTGGCTTATAAATGACAGAAATTTATTTCTCATGGTTCTGGGGGCTAGCAAGTCCAGCAGATCTGGTGTCTGGTGAGGACTTGCTTCTGGTTCATAGAACACTGTCTTCTCCCTGTGTCCTCACTTGCCAGAAGGATAAGGGAGGTCGCTGGGGTCTGTATTATAAGGGCACTAACCTCATTCATGAGGGCTGCACCCTCATGTCTGAATCACCTCCCAAAGGCCCCACCTCCCAATACCATCACCTTGGGGATTAGGTTTTCAACATATGATTCTGGGGGGCACACAAACATCCACACCGTAGCAGGGGTTAAAAGCCCTCATTTTAGTGGCTGACAAATGGAGATTTGAATCCCAATTCCACAGTGTATTAGCGGGCCACAGGTCACTCTGAGTCTTGACTTCCTGAGTCTTGACTTCCTTATCTGTAAAATGGGAATAATTAGAATACCTCCCTCATAGGTCTGCTATAAGAAGTAAGTGAGATAAATCTGTTTAAAAACACTCTGCCCGGGCCTGGCACACAGTAGTAGCTATTCATCATAATAGCACTTTCATCCTTGATGTGTGGGAAAGGTAACATCAGCAGGATGGACAAGAGCTTGCAGGCCTCAGCACAGTGCTTTTGCTGGGTAACCGGCAAAGTGACTGGGACCCAGTGAATTGTGGTGAAATGCACCATACACCATCAATATTTATCCCACCGGTTTCCATTTATTGAGCAGTACATCCTTAGAATATCCCAGGGCTCTTGACAATAAAATCAATAAGACGGTTCAGCCATGGGCTGTGGTTTAATAACTCCAGACTTGAACGAGGGGGGAAAAAAAAAAAACAGTGAGCAGGAAAATTTCCTGAGTGCTCGATCAGGAGTGGAGAGAGACATTTCTCAGAGTGGGAGAAAAATAACGAGTGGGACAGCCTTGGGTCTCCAGCGGAGCAGGAGGCTGTGAGCATGTGAGGTGGCACCCATAGATGTATCTGGGTAAAACTCTTTCCACCTTGAGAGATGCAGGTTGTAAGAGGAGGTTGAAAGGAAAAGAAGGTACAACATGTGGTCCTCAACCCTGACTGCATGCTGGATCACTTGGGGAGCTTTAAAACCTCGCCAATACTGGCACCCACCAAAGTAATTAAATTATTATTTCTTAGGGTGGGACCAAGGCATGGGTTTTGCTTTTTGTTTTGTTCTTTTACGACGTTCAGGTCATTCTAATGGGCAGAGGTGAGCGTCACTAGCCTGGGCCGGTGGTTTCAAACGTCAGCTTGCATGAGAATCACCTGGAGGGCTTGTTAAAACACAGATTGCTGGTCCCCACCCCAGAGTTTCTGATTCACAAGGAGTGGGGTATGGCCTGAGAGTCTGCCTTTCTAGCAAGATCCCAGATGATGCTGATGCTGCGGACCAGAGGCCACATTTTGAAAACTTCTGTTCTAGAGCAGTGCTTTCCACCAAGAGTGATTTTGCCTCTCCTCCCAGGGGACATCTGTCAATGAATGGAGACATTTTTGCTTTTTCACAAGTGGGAGGATACTGCCGGTATCTAGCGAGTAAAGGCCAGGGACGTGACTTAAACGTCTTACAGTGCATAAGACGGCGCTCATCTCCCACAGCAAAGAATTATCTGGTACCAAATATCAAGCGTGCACAGAATGCAAAACCCCATTCTAAAGTAGACAGTGGTTTAGAAGCCATTCAGGGAATATGATGCTTTGGGTCCAGATGAGCTTGGCAGTGAGAGCCTGAGTGGAGACAGAGATGCCCAGATTCTTGCTAGGAGCATGCATGGAGCATGGTATCTGAAATCAGGTCAGTTTGTTGCTGTTTCTTAAGCTCTTCTTCACCTCCTGGCTCTGTGACCTTGGGTGAGTTCCTCACCCTCTCTGAGCCTGGGCCAATTATCCATAAATGGGGATAATTTCCATATGCAGCATTGCTATGAGAGGTAAGAAGTCTGTGCAAAAAACTTTATGAATATTAAATGCTCAACATGTTGGAGTGCAAGTCAAAAGGACAGTGTTTCTCAGCAGACCCCTGTGTCTGTCTCTCTGTCTGTCTGTCTGTCTCTCTCTGTGGCAGGAAGGTGGTCTCCCAGTGGCTACTCCAGAAAACTCCCAATGAAACCCTCCTGGGCCCCTGAAGCCTGGAAAGCAAATGTTATCTGGACCTACAAGTCCTTCCATGAAATATGAGGCTGACTGGGCATCAGTCTGTACCTGGCCTTCACCTGACCTCATTTGTTTAGCAAACTCAGCGCATCCTAGTTGGAAAGCAAGTCTGTGGAGTCTAATTAATATTCTCCAAGCTTCCTTCACACTCTCTCACATTCACGATTTTGCCAAATCCCTATTTGCCATTATGCCCTACTATTTGCATAATGTTTTCGTTGCAATAGACTCACTTTCATCTTTACTTAAGTCAATTGTATTTTGAAAGTCATTTTGCATCACTGCCAGAAGTGGAGATCTCTCTCTCTCCCTTGCCATAGAGACAGCAACCATGCAAATGAATCGGTGAAATCACAACAGTGGTCTTCAGTGCCCGTATTTACTTCTCTTTTCTGCCAGAGACACCAATACTGTGGGCAGATCTCCCCTTGTTGGGAGAGGAAGTTCAGTCCCCTTGCTGTTGAGGAAATGTTTGCATTGATCTGAGACTCCCTTGGTGGGCTGGCTAATCAGAAAGGCTGGATGAGAATTGAAAAGGGAATCCCTTTCCCACTCTGACTTAGTGCCATTTGATGTCCTGTGTGTGGGCTATGTAAATCTTCCCTTGGGAAGAACACCATCTCTGAAGTCCTCATGAGCAGGTCCTGCCCGCCCCGCCCCCCACCCACGCACCCAGCTGTGTGAACAATTACAAGTTTCACTGCATTGGGCAAGGGTTCCAGAGTCACCCCACATGCACTCAACAGCTGGCTTCTCCGCTGTCGAGCTGCATGACCATATTTTGCCTGTGTTATGGCTTTTAGTCCTTATAGCATCCCTTGGAAGTGAGCACTCTTTGACAGATGCGGAAACAAAGGCACACAGCAGCAAAATGACCTGTGAGTAAGTGGTGGGTTCAGGATACAGATCCAGGCTGAGTTCCTGCATGGGATGGCTGAGTTCAGTAGTGCAGGATGGGTTCCTCAAAAAACAACTTAATAGCCGCGGAGCAACTAAGCCCGTGAGCCATGGCCGCTAGGCCTGCGCGTCCGGAACCTGTGCTCCGCAACGGGAGAGGCCGCAACAGTGAGAGGCCCGCATACCGCAAAAAAAAAAAAAAAAAAAAACAACTTAATAAAAATAAAGTTACCATATGATCCAGCAATTCCACTTCTGGGTATATACCCAGAAGAATTGAAAGCAGGGTCTCAAAGAGATATCTGAACACCTATGTTCGTAGCAGCTTTATTCACAAGAGACAAAAGTTGGAAGCAGCCCGGCTGTTCGCTGACAGATGAATGGATAAACGAAATGTGGTACATACACACAGTGGAATATCATTCAGCCTTAAAAAGGAAGGAAATTCTGCCACATGCTAGAACATTTTGCTACATGAAAGAAGCCAGTTGCAAAAAGAACAAATATTATATGATTCCACTTATATGAGCACCTAGAGGAGTCTAATTCATAGAGACAGGAGTAGAACGCTGGATACCAGGGGCTGGGGGAGGGGAATGGGAGTTAGTGTTTAATGGGTATAGAGTTTCCGTTTTGCAAGACGAAAAGGTTGGTGGTGATGGTTGCACGACAATGTGAAGGTACTTAACCCTACTGAACTGTATGCTCAAAAATGATCAAAAAGGTAAATTTTATGTTATGTGTATTTTACCACAGTTTTTTTAAAAAAAGAAGAAATTCAGGATGCTTGGAGGGCCTGTGGGAAGGTGGTGCAAGGAAGGGATGGGGGAGGGGGTCAGGGATGGCTTGGCAGAGAAAGGGTCATTTCTCCTGAGCCCCGAAGGGTGTGTCCTGGCCAGCTTTATCCTTGGACTTGCTCCCTCAGTTCCCCTCTCCCAACTCCGCCATCCCTGCTTAGTATCTCCTCCCCTCACTTCCCATCAGGTCAGGTTGGAGGTAACATGACCACAGGAGTCAGAGCAGCAGCCCTGATGTTAAGAGACATGACCAGGCACTTGCCCGGCTCCTCCCAGGGAGGCCTGGGGCTCCTGAACAAGGAAGAGCGGGGCCCAGCCCTCAGCCAGTTCATGTGAGCGGAGACCGTCCCATGCAACAGCTCGGCCCTGAGGCTTCCACTTCGGCCCCCTGGGCCCTGAACGTGGACGGAGCTGTCCGGCTTAATCCATCAGTCTGAATCGTTCATTCTCTGAGGGCCTCTCCCCTGAGCCAGCAGGGGCGGAGGCGTAGGTGATGGGGATGGCGTGCTAGGAGAGATGAAACCTTGGCCTTGGCTCATGAGGAACTGCCAGCTATCAAGAAAGCCCACCTGATGTGGTATATACAAGGGAGTATCACTCAGCCTCGAGAGAGAAGGAAACCCTGCCATTGTGACAACATGGATGGAACTTGAGGACATGATGCTAAGTGACATAAGCCAGAGAAAGACGAACACTGTGATATCACTTAAATGTGGTCTCTTTAAAACAAGTTAGACTTTTGGAAACAGAGAGAAGAGAAATGGTCACCAGGGGCTGGGGGGTGGAGGAAAGAGGAGAGGTTGGCAAAGGATACAAACTCTCAGCAATAAGATGAATAAGGCCTGAGGATCTAATGTGACTGTATCAAGGTGACCATAGCTGATAGCACTGTGTTGTACAATTGAAATGTGCTGAGAGTAGAACTTAAACATTCTCACCCCCAAAGTACATAATAAACAAACAAATAAGTGAGGTGGTGGATGTGCTAACTAACTAGATGGGGAGAATCATTTCACAACGTGTAGTATATCAGATCACCCCAATGTACAACTTTAATTATCTCACAACTTTTTTTTTTTTTTTTTTTTTGCCGTATGCAGACCTCTCACTGTTGTGGCCTCTCCCGTTGCGGAGCACAGGCTCCGGACGTGCAGGCCCAGCGGCCATAGCTCACGGGCTCAGCCGCTCTGCGGCATGTGGGATCTTCCAGGACCGGGGCACGAACCCGTGTCCCCTGCATCGGCAGGCGGACTCTCAACCACTGCGCCACCAGGGAAGCCCTATCTTACAACTTTATATGTCAATTATACCTCAATAATAATAAATTATACCTCAATAAACCTGAAAAATGGAGGGAGGGAGGAAGAAACGAAGTGAATTACCAAAAACCAACCCTGTCTCAAGGGAGGACAGTTTTCTATTCAGTGATGCTAACTCCATGATTGGGCTAGAATCCCAGACTATGGGGATGTTATCTACTCATCTGCTAGAATAAAGCATGGGTTTGTCTCTGAGCCTACACTCTACAGAGAGGGTAACTCATCAGTTACCCAGGGCCCCTCAGCCTCAGAACCCTCCATGGTGAGATGGGGGTGATAATCACGGTGCCTGCCTTGTAGACCTTAGGAAAATTAAGTCATGAAATCATGTATCCATAGTGCTTAGGGCTCAGTATGCCTCAGACATCATTATTTTTCTAGAAGTGTCTTCAGGACCAAGGAAGGGAAATGACTCGCCTAGGGCCCCATGGCTGATTCACAGAAGAAGCAGGATTTGGACCCAGACTTGTGGCCCTTGGTGTGCTGCCCAGTGAGAGAAAGACCCCTCGACCCAAGTCTCACAAAGAACCTGGAGCCTGTCATGCTTTCCCCTCTGATGACATGAACTCCAGTCCGTGCGGTGTGCCTGGTGGGCAAAGGTGCCCCATCCACGAGCACGAATCACCCCACCGCCAGCAGGGCCAGGGATGGATCGCCCATCCCTCTTTATTAAAAAAGAAAAATTTATTGTATTTTGGAAGAACACTTAGCATGAGCTCTACCCTCTTAGCACTGTTTTAAGTGCACAATACAGTGCTGTTGGCTACAGACGCCGTGCTGTACTCAGGGTCTCTAGAGCTCGTTCATCTGCCTTTCGCCTGAAACTTTTTGCCCATTGATAACTCCTCGTCTCCCCAACCCTTCAGCCCCTAGCCACCATCTCTCCGCTCTTCGACTCTATGAATTAGACCATGTAAGATCGCTCATATGAGTGGGATCACACAGGATTTGTCTTTCTGGGACTGGTTTATTCGGCTCAGCGCATGTCCTCAGCGTTCATCCTGGTGGGAACGCAAAACGGTGTAGCCTCAATGGAAAAACAGTATGGAGGCTCCTCGACAAATTAAAAATGGAACTACCTGTGACTAACCCAGTTTATAGAAGAAGAAGTGACACCCGGAGAGGTGTCCTTCCAAAGCCCCTGCGGTGAAGAGGCAGAGCTGGACCCAGTTCTGAGCCGCAGAGCCCGTGCCTCGCTGGCGGCAGGGAGCTGGGCCCACTCCTGACCCAAGCCCCGTTTGCACACAGCCTTGTCTCCACTGGTCTCCAAGACCCAGCCTCCCCTCTTATTTGGAACCAAGTCAGAAAGCTCCCCTCGCAGTAGCCAGAAGAGGCCCTTTCAGAGTATAAGTAGAAGCGAGGGCTTTGTTGGTGGAATAACTATTCCAGTCAAGAGGCTCCTTCGTTCTGCGTTCGTTATTTAGTCATTGTTTTCAGAGGCAGACGCTGCAGAGGGAGATCGGGGTGTGGATGTTTATTTGCAAGCAGTGGGCTCTGGGGTATACACAGCCCTGGGAGACTGTGCCACCTTGGGGTAGGACGCTAGAGCTGGGCCCACTGGGTACACCAGACTTGATCTTGATCCGTGGGGACGAACAGCCAAATAGAATGATGACAGTAACACTGATGGTGACGCTAGCTATTCCAAGGGACATGAGCATCCACGAGAGACAGGCTCTGATGATAACATATCCATTTTTACAGATGAGAGAACCGAAACTTAGAAAGGTGGCTTAACTGGTCCAAGGTCGTGCAGATCTGCCTGACCAGAGGCCGCACTCCAACCCCTGCAGCTTACTTTCTCCTCCCAGATCATATTCCTACAAGGTACCACAAGCATGATCGTTGCTAACATCACGACATCTGCACAACCCGTTGACCCTTGCCAAGTACCTTCATCTTCATCTCTTTAGAGCCCAAGGTTTACATCATCCTTATGTGACCCATGATGTTAAAGAGACACACAGAGCTTGGCTGGGTAACAGGCCTAAGGTGGCACAGCCCTCCGTGAGTCCCTGTCCTTGGCCTCCACACCTGCATCGCAAAAATGTACTTGATATACTTCCCTACAACCCTGGCTTTTTAACATTTGTCTGAAGTCAGCTTTCCCCGCTGCCTCTAATCACTCTGATTCTTCACCTATTTTCTGTTTTGTGCCACGGGAATCTGATTACACTGTTAAATTCATAGCTTTTTTTTAGGAGCCGGGCAGTGTTTGGGTTTCAGTCTGTAAAGACACACATAGCTCTGACCACACGTCATTGTTATCTGTCCTGCAGCTGGAAAAAAGTCAACTGACAGGCTTCTAGGAATAGATTTTTGTCTTTTGGAAATGGGGACAATTTGATCAAGCATAGTGGCAATGATAGGGCTCTGGCATCACAGACTAGCTCCATTCCCAGCTCAGCCAACTCCTAACTGGGACGTCTCTGAGCTCCAGCTTCCTCAGTTGTATAAGAGGAAGGTAATAACTCTTTTCTCATAGTGGTTTGGATAGAAGTAAAAAAAAAATCATGCACAGAAATTGTTTTACACATAGTAGGCACTCAGTAAACAGTATTAGAACTAGCAATAAGCATCACCTTTATTGTTAGGTTCTATTATAAAAGTAATCCATTTTACAAAATGCAATTAACACAGCAAAGTATAAAGAAGAAATGAAAACCGTCATGCCACCATCTGATCCTCTGTTAATATTTGGGACCACGTCTTTTAAATTGTTATGGATTGCATTGTAGGACTTCTCTTTTGCTTAATATATTATAGACAGTATTCTGTATCAACAAGTATTAAGAAGACCTTTGGGTCGACTCCTGTTTTGGACCATTATACACACTGAGGTGGAGGCCCCAGGACCTTTGCACTTGCTATGCCAGCTGCCCAGAATCCTCCTCCATCCATGATAATTGCATGACTCACTCCCTCAGTTCACTCGTTCAAGCTTGTTCAAGTGTATCCACTTCACATCAGCCTACATTTGGCCACCATAGCCAAATAAACCCCACCCTGAACATGCTTAAATTTTTTTCTTCATAACCTATGTCACTGTTTGCAATCATATTCTCTATTTGCTTACTTTTTTAGTGGCTTTCTATCCCACTAGCCTAAGCAGCATTCGGGAAAGGACTCTGTTGTGTCCACTGACAGGACCAGAACTGTGCCTGGCACAGAGAAGATGCCACATGAGTAACTAAATGAACAAAGAACATCCTATACATAGAGATGGGCATATTTGCCTTCCCCTTCCCCCAGAATAGATTTTTAGGCACGGAGTTCCGGGGTCAAGGGGACTACTTATTTAACCCTGTATACTGTTGCCACATCACAGCCAAGCTGTGCCAGTTGCCACTCCTTCCAGCAGGGTGGGAGAGAGCCCATCCCCAGTTCCCACCCTGCTGGGAACCTCACCACAACCCGCTGACGATCCCACTCCTGGTGCAGGAGGCCGGGTGCTTTTCAGGAGCACAGTCCCAGAAATGGTGGCCCGGGTGGAGGAGGCCCACCCCCGGGGGGCCTCTCTGCCTGGTCTATGGGGTGTTTTCTTGTCCTCTCCAGCAACCCCATGTCTGAGCAGCTTGCCAGAAAGAGCGATGCAGGAGCCAGGGGTGTGGAGGAACAATAGGAAACGGGTTACTGGCAGCTGGCAAAGGGCACCATGAACCTCGGCCCCTTTGAACAGCACCCCACCCTGCTGCAACTCGGGGCAGAGATCGCACATTCAGTCTCCTGTTTATTCGATAAAACCCATCCGGGTCCAACCATGTGCCGGAATGGGGAACGTTGCCATTGGGGTCATGGAGCCAGCCTGAGACTATCCCACCAATTTGATGGGTCCTCGGCAAGGCGCTTCGCCCCTCGGATCCTCACCTTCTTCCTCTACCTCTGGGCTCATAAGTGGACAGGGCTGGTCAGGGGACAGGCGAAGGGCAGGTGTGTAAAGGATGGAGGTACACTGGGGGGCAGGGGGAGAGGAGCAGGCAGCGTCTCAGGCCTGGAGGCATTGTTTGATTCTGAGATTCTGGAATTTTCGTTGGCCTTTACTTTTAAGGATAGCTGCAGTGCTCTGAGTTCGGGTGGATCCAGCTTTTACAGTGTGGCTCCCCTCCTTCCCTCTCCCTAAGCTGTCTCAACGTGTGTGTCTGGTTAGGTGTGTTTGTCTCCATTTATGTCTGTGTGTCTGTCTTTCCCCGCGTTTCTGTGTGGGTCTCTGTACATGCGTGGTCCCCCGAATGTGTGGGAGGCAAAGGTCCTCCTGTCTGTGTGCAGGTTTCTCTCGATGTGTGTGGCCTCTCTGTATCCCTCCCCCATCCCCACCTCTCATCCCCATCTCCATCTCTCTGTCTCCTTTCTGTAGATATTTTTGTCTTTCTCACCCACCCTTATCCCCAAAATAGCTGTGCTCCAGAAGAACTCTGGGTTTTTGTTCCCCTTGTCTTTGCTGCTTCCCCGACCGACTGTCTGACCCAAGGATGGCTTTATACTATTATTTACTTTATACTATTCACGCCCAGAGCCTCTGCTGCTGGTGCGGCAGTGTTTGATTTCCCAGTGATTCTCCAGCGCTCCTTCCCCTTCTTCAGAAGGGAAGCATCCATGTCTGCGTCTATCTGTCTGTGAATCTGCTCTGCTTTCTAAAAACCCTCAAGAGAAGTTACAAAAGGCGTTTCTCATCATCAACACCCAAGTTCCTTTAGACACCAGCGGCCTTCACTCCCCCTCCTGCACCCTCCCGATGCAGCAGAGGGTGGGTGGCCGGAGCAGGGCTCGATGTGAGGGCCCCCTACTCCCGCCTCTGTCCTTACTCACTGTGTGACCCGGGGAAACGTGCTGACCTCTCTGAGTCTCGAGTGTGACAGAGGATTGATTCCTCCTGGAGCTAAGTAATGACCCACACGGAGCCCCCAGGACCGGCACTCAGATGACATCGGCCCCTCTGGACCAGAGCAGCCAGTCTTCTCCGAAATGCATTCATTCACTCACTCATTCACCAACATGGCGAGAGACATCCAGGGCTGGAGAGCGTGGCTGTTCCCAAAGGCCTCATAAACCTCACTTGCTGGGAACTCCAGATCATTGATACCCAGAGACCTTGGGGCAGGGATGAGCGGTGTTATCTGAGTGCCACCGGGAACTTCTACAGAGTGGACTTCCTATGAAACATAGTGTCCACGTTTAAACCTTTGAAAAATCACCCAATGAAATCCAGGTAGAAAAAAGTGACACAAGTAGCCATTGTTTTTAAGCATCCCTCCCTTTGTTTGGTAAAGAGTCTCTAAGGGAGGCAGACAGAGGTTACAGCCAGCCCTGCGATAATTATGATAATTACGCTGCCTTTGGGCTGTGGTTATGGGAAAGAGAATGTAAGCTTTTCTCATATGTCATTATCTTTTTACTATGGATTCTCACATTCCTTAATCCATTTGTGAAAACAGGCTCACATCCCATGTGACTCTGTGCTCAAGACTTTGTCCAGGACTGGCAAGTAGGAGGGTTTAAGGATTCTGGGTGGTTGGTTGGATGGATGGATGGACGAATAATAGGTTGTTGTGTGAGTGTTTAAAGGGACATGATCCTTCCAGGCACACCTCTTGTACGACCACCAGGAAGGCCCAGTGTATTTGCAAGCGGTTTGGAGAGAAGATTAGAGGGTGGTTAGGATAACCCTCTGCTTGCTCCCCAGTTTGTCTTCAACCAGAGCCAAGATGGTAATTATCCCCAGGATCGCAGCTACTGATTGAACAGTCAAGGAGCCAAAGATGGTGGGATATCAGGAGAGCGTGGGGAAATGGGCTCAGGAGCTTTGGGCTAAACTCTCTGAGGTGAGGTCTCCTCTGTCCCTGTAGGCAGATTGTTCACTCCTTCCCCACCCTCCAAGAGCACACTTCTATCATAAAACAAGTGAGCATTGTCTTCTGTTTTTCCCACTTGGCTGAGAGCTCCTCAAAGCCAAGGATTTTTTCCCCCAATTTTATTTTTCTAGTACCTAGCACAATACGTGGCATGTAGTATAGGCTAAGTTAATATTGCGTGGCTCAGTGAGTTGATCGTTAGATGTTTGGAAGAGTGGATGCATGGATGATTTGCTTGGAGGATGATGGGTGAGTGGATGGATGGATGGTTGGGTTTTGGGGGGGAGGTGATAGGCCATTGAATGCTTTGCTAGGTGGGTAGTTAAATGGTTTGTTGGATGGGTGGTTGAATTTGGATGGATGGATGGATGGGTGGGTGGGTGGGTAGATGGATGGATGAAAAGATGTAACCCTGGGCTTCCCTGGTGGCCCAGTGGTTGAGAGTCCGCCTGCCGATGCAGGGGACACGGGTTCATGCCCCGGTCCGGGAAGATCCCACATGCCGCGGAGCGGCTGGGCCCGTGAGCCATGGCCGCTGAGCCTGCGCGTCCGGAGCCTGTGCTCCGCAACGGGAGAGGCCACAACAGTGAGAGGCCCGCGTACCGCAAAAAAAAAAAAAAAAAAAAAGATGTAACCTTATTGGCCACCTAGAGTCAGCCTCCCACATGATACAGGAATCCACTTTGCAGTGCCTCTGACTTCCTCAAGTACATGCCAATCTACCTGCAATAACTAATTTACAAGATATTTCATTAACTACACAGAATTGTTATAAACATTTTCAAATTCTGGATATGGTAACATAGCGTATATTAGTGGTTAAGCACATAGGCTCTGGAAACAGACCTGTGCTTGAATCTCAGCTTAACTTAATTAAAGCAGTGTGACCTTGAACAAATAAATCCCTTGGCCTCTGTAAGCTGTGGTTTCCTCATTTGCAAAACGGAGATAATGGCCCTACCTTTCAGGGTTGCTATAAGGATTAAATGAAATAATGGTAAGGACTGCTGAATGCTCAAGAAGAGGTACTGTAATTGTTATGGTACCAAAATGTACCCGCCTGTAACTTTTATTTTCACCAAAAACCAGATGTGTGCCAGATATTGTTACAGTGTTATACATCCAATGACAAACATTCAGTCCCTCATCTTTTGGCGTTTATGTTCTAGTAGGGCGTTCAGACAGTAAACAAGGAAACAATTTCAGATGGTGTTAAATGCTATGCAGAAAATCGAAATAGGTCGAGGTGAGAGAGAGTGCTGTGGTTGGTGGGGGCCAGGTGGCCTTATTGTGACCTGTGAACTAGTGACAAGAAGATGTAGCCATACAAAGATCTAGGGAGAGTGTGTCCCAGGTTGTCAGGAATGGCCAGTGGAAAGGTCCCAAGGCAGAGACGAGCTTGCTCAAGGAAAAGATAAAAGGCCCTGGGGCTTCCCTGGTGGCGCAGTGGTTGAGAGTCCGCCTGCCGATGCAGGAGACGTGGGTTCGTGCCTGGGTCCGGGAAGATCCCACATGCCGCGGAGAGGCTGGGCCCGTGAACCATGGCCGCTGAGCCTGCGCGTCCGGAGCCTGTGCTCCGCAACGGGAGAGGCCACAACAGTGAGAGGCCCGCGTACCACAAAAAAAAAAGATAAAAGGCCAGGGGGCGAGGTAGGTGGTAGGGGCAATCCAGGCACAGGTGTGTGCAGTCACATCTGCGGGAAGCAGGTTCCACAGGCCATGGACACCACACACGCTCATCTCATGCCGTCCTCTGGGACAACATAGAAGGAGCCTCGCTCATTTGGTGGCCATTCAGCTTCCCAGTGGCAGCTGACAGGCTCCCAATCTCCTGACCTCCAGGCTAAACAGTCCTAGTTCTCAGCTTTCCCAGCTGACATTCGGAGACACCTGCAGCTGCTACCCTGACAAGGTTCTGAGCCCCACAAACCTAGAACCCACAAGAAATCAGGTTAGATCCAAAGGAAATTCGGCTCAGGAAAACCAGACTATTTCTAGTTGGGACTGTAATGAACTGAACCAGTAAAGCTGTGTTCCTCCCTGAAACCTTGCCCCTGGAGCATTTGCAAGGGAAGAAAAGGAGAACAGGTGTCTTTGAGGCTGCTCCCAGGATAAAAGATGTCTGGAATCATTTATTCAGGAGCATCTGGTATAGGTTCTGGGCTTTCAAAGAAAAATAAGCTCTGACCGTGGCTGATCTCCACCCGGGCTGATCCAGGAGCTCAAGCGGGTTCATGGGGACCTAGACCCCCTCCATCACTCAGCAGCGCTTCCCTTTGTGTTGGCTTTCCTCTCCATGTGGGGACAAAAGGGCTCTTAGCATCTGCCAGTTTCATGGATTTCAAACCTCTCTCATCTAGTAGTTCCAACAAAAGTCCAGAATTCTGTCTTCTTGGCTAAACACCTTGGTTAAGGCTGAACCATACCTACTGTGGCCAGAGAGAAGCAGTGTCGTGATTAACCACTTAACCTGATTAACCCTGATTAACCCTCTCCTCCCACACAGACTGAGAATTGAGGGGGGGGATGATGCCCCCCAAGATATCAGAGGATAAATCTCCCATTATGCAAGATGGATGACTTCTAGGGATCCGCTATACAACATTGTGCTTAAAATCCACAGTACTATC
Organism: Kogia breviceps; assembly: GCF_026419965.1. NCBI lineage: Eukaryota > Metazoa > Chordata > Mammalia > Artiodactyla > Physeteridae > Kogia > Kogia breviceps. The sequence goes on from NC_081323.1 coordinate 66,992,891, forward strand.
CTGTCTGCTTAAAAATGTGTTAAGAGGGTAGATCTCATGTTATCTGTTCTTGCTACAACTTTTTTAAAACGGATGCTGTTAGGAGGAGAAGGGAGAGTGTATTCAGTGTATTCTGGACAGGCAAAAACAGCACGTGTATCTTGCATTTCCCAACTGGAAATTAACTGCTCCTTCCTCTGATTCAGAAGTACGCCTCTTACGTCTCTCATCTCCTCCTACCTGGTTGAGTAGTTTAATATGTGTACACATGTCTCCGTCAGTTCTTTTCAGCTCCCTGGGGGTGGAAACCATGTCTTCAGCCCCTCAGGGTTCCTACTCCTGTTGTACCAGGACAGCGTAAGGGTCCAGGACTTGCTTGGTTACGTTGAATCAGGTTTCAGGGCCCGATATGACTTCTGTGCCCCTCCAATAGTTTCCGGGAAGAAGCATCAGAGAAATTCCCCCCCGAGGGCGACCGAGCTCACCCCGCCTCTGTGGTTTCTCGGGTTTTCCCAGGCAAAGCCAACAAGAACGTTCAATGGGATGAGGATTCGGTGGACTATATGCTGGCCAACCGGGTCAGAATCGCCTTTGTCCTGGTGGTCCACGGCCGCGCCTCTCGGCAGCTGCAGCGCATGTTCAAGGCCATCTACCACAAAGACCACTTCTACTACATCCACGTGGACAAGGTGAGGACCGCCCTTTCTCTGCAGGTCTGTCCGCCTCTCTCCAAGCTGACCTCCCTTTCAGGGAAGGCTTGCAGGCTGAACAGCTGCTTCCCCCCAGAGCATTTGGTCTTGAAGTGCCGTGTGTGTGTGTGTGTGTGTGTGTGTGTGTGTGTGTGTGTGTGTGTGTGTGTGTGTGTGTGTGTGTTGGCCATAGACATTGTCATTCGTACCTCTTTTCCTCACTGACCCACTGCCCGATGCAGTGCCTGTTGCTCTGTGAAGATAACTAACCCAGGGGTGGGCACACTGTTTCTGTAAATGGCCAGAGAGCAAGTATTTCAGGCTTTGTGGGCCATACGCTCTGTTGCAGCTACTCAGCTCTGGCATTGTAGCATGAAAGCAGCCATAAAAAACATACATAAATGAATGCGTGTGACTGTGTTCCAATAAAACTTTACAAAAAACCTGCAGCCAGCTTGCTGACCCCTGAGCATCTTGTTCCAGAGGTTTCTGTTGGTCTGCTGACGTGACATGGTTATGTCTTTGGTCAAGAAGGCAAAGGGGGTGCCTATCCAAAAAGTTTGCTTCTAGCAGGCCTGCGAGAGGGTAATGGAGAAATTCCACCTCTTGAAATCCTCATCAGGTCTAGATGCAGCTATATTTCTTAGCTTGTTAACCTCAGACCATATGTATCCACCTTGTAGAAAAATGCAGACTCCCAGGCACCCACCTACACCTAGTGCACCAGTGGCTTGTAGGCGGGGCCAGGGAATCTGCATTTCAGAGAGCTAAAGTAAAATTTTAAAAATAATGAAGTTCGAATAGCAATGCAGAAAGACACCCCAGGCCTGAATCAGTTACTTGGCAAAGTTCAGAAGCCCTGTCAACTAGAAGGGAAGGGACAGAGAGGGGGCAAGGGACAGGTCTTGGTGTTTGCTGCGCTGCTGAATGTCACCCTTTCTCTCCTGGGAAAAGCGCTCTAATTACCTGCATCGCCAAGTGCTCCAGTTCGCCAGGCAGTACAGCAACATCCGCGTCACCCCCTGGAGGATGGCCACCATCTGGGGGGGAGCCAGCCTGCTGTCCACGTACCTGCGGAGCATGCGGGACCTCCTGGAGATGACCGACTGGCCCTGGGACTTCTTCATCAACCTCAGCGCGGCTGACTACCCCATCAGGTAAGGCGGCCCCGGCCCCAGGCCAGCCTGCTCTGAAGTCCTGCTTCCCCTGTCACAGCTGGGAAGCAGCCTGCCTCCTGTCTGCAGAAGCCTTTCTGCCTCTGCGAGACGCTTATGCACTGTCTCCATAGGATCTCTCTGCACAGGGTCCGCCCTGAGCCTGGGAATCATGTGAGCATTCGCTCATTCATTCACTCGTTCAACAGAGATTTCTTAAGTACGTGGTTTTTCCAGCTCTGTTTGAGAACACACTGCAAAGGCCGAAACCTTTGCAGTGGGGGAGACAGACAACACACAAAATAAGTAAAACGGCACATCAGCAAAATAAGGCAGACAGACAGCCGCAGGAGCAGGGGATGGTTGGGAATCTAATGAGAGTGACCAGAGACGTCCTTCCCGAGAAGAATGGAAGACGCTGAGGGAGTGAGCCACCCAGACAGGGAAGGTGGTCCAGGAGGAGGGCAGAGCAGGTGCTGAGCCCTGTGGATGCCTGGTGTGTTCCAGGAACACCAGGGCTCAGGGTGGCTGGAGCAGAGTAAGTGAGGGGAAAGTGGTAAGAGACAGAAGCCAGGGAGAAAATTGAGGTGAGATCATGGAGGTTCTAGAATTTGGCCACTACTCAAAGAAAGATGGGAATCGCTGGCGTGTTTGGGGCAGAAGAGGGTCAAGGTCTGACCTACGTGTTCATCTGAAAGGGACAAAATGGAAGAAGGAGGAGTGCTGTGACAGCCTGGGCAGAATCGCAGACAGGCGTCTCTGAGCTGTTTGGAGGCTCATGGTGTGTTTGCCTGGCTCCTCTCAGATTTTAACACATGAGTTGATTGCCCACATTTTAAAACCAGGAGATTGCAAGTGAAACTACAGATCTCTAGCTTCTCTTGAAGTCCTCCCGCTGAAACTGCAGGCTGCTTGGCCACAATTGTGTGCAGCTGGCGGAACAGCCAGCAGCCCCGAGGCGGGGAGAAACTCAGATGCCACCAGGAAGGCCTGTCCCTTTGCATGAGCATTGATCTACTCTTTAAAAGAGACGTTAAGCGAAGAAAACCCCTTGAGATCTGTAGAGGGGGGAAAAAGGCAAGAAAATGAACTATATTTCCTATCAAGAAGGCAGCACTTTGCTTGACTATGTCTTCCATCTTGATTTTTGAAAAGGCTGAAAAGGAGAAGTGAACGGGGTGAAGGGGAGAGGGCCTTCCTTCCTCTCCTGGCACTGGGTATAGCATTCCCAGAAGAGCTAGATAAAAGTTCTTGTTGTTGTTGTTTAATATTCCTTCATCAGGGCAATTTTCAAACATGCACAGGAATATGAGACTAGTATAGTGACCCCCACGTCACCCAGTTTCATCTATAATCAATTCACCTTGTATCTATTCAAGTATAGACTTTCACCCTCTTCCACCAACCCTTGGTGAAGCATTTCCAAGAAGTCATATAATTATATCTGTAAATACTTCAGTAAACATATCTAAAAGGTAAAGTCTCTCTTGGAATTTAACATCAATATGATTATCACACCCAAAATATTAACAGTCATTCTTAATGCCATCAAATATGGAGATCACATATTCCCAGGAGTTTGGGTTTTGAGTCAAGATCCATATAAGATACAGGCATGGAGGGAAGACCTCTCTTTAAAACTAGCAATGGCTTCTGTCTCCTTTCCTGTGCCTCTTCCAGTCCTGGGCTTGGTGGCATCCCATAATCTCCTGGGAGAATCTGGACCTTGGAGGAGATCAAGGGAAAGCACAATCCTTGGTTAGTTTAGGTAGGATACTCCTGGCACCCTTTGAACCTGAGAAAAATGGTGCGGATTAGAAAGATACCAGTTTTCTTTTATTCATAGTGTGGCAGGAATACAAGGGGGTGATTAGGAAGTATCTCTGGCAGACTTTTACTTACTTACTTATTCATTCATTCAAATAGTCATTCCACAAACATTTATTAAGCAACTACTACGTTGAGTATTACAAGCACTCCCTGGGCATTCAGTGGAGCATGGATCCTAGCTGGGAGGATAGAATTAGATAATCATGCAAGGGACACATCATAGTAGCTGTGACCAGACTGTAAAGAAAGGAAGATGGTGTGAGTGGAGGAGGGGCGTAACCAGGGGGTCGGAACGGCAGCAGTTTTGAGCTGAGACCTGAAGGATAAGAAGGGATCGAGAGACAAATGGAAAACAGAAGCTCCTTCTAGACGAGGATTTCCCAGCCTGGGCACGAGTGACATCAGGCTGGATCCTTCTGTGTCCTGGGGGCTGCCCTGCTTACTGCTGGCGTTTGGCAGTGCCCCTGGCCTCTACCCACTAGATGCCAGTAGTGGGCCCCACCCCCAATCACTTGTGACAAGCGCAAACATCTCCAGATGTTGTTCCCCAGAGGAGCCAAATCGCCTCCAACTGAGAACCCTCTGAATAGCCTGGACTCGGGTCAGAGATGAACTAGTTGCCGTTGAGAAATTTAAACATGGCTGGAGTATAATAAACAAAACAGTGAGGAGGGATGAGTGTAGAGAAGTACAAGGCATGGGTGAGTTAGAACATTCTCCCTCCACCTTCCAAATGAGGACCGCATTCAGAAATATCCCAGAATGCTGAGTGCAGCTGCTAGCGTGGCAGGCACTTCCTTCAAGGGTCTAGGGTCTCACTCCGCCACCTCCGGACCTCTTATGGAGGCCTCAGAGTTCATCTCAGCCTGGGTCAGGTGGTGACACTTGGCCAGAGATCTCAAGGGCAGGTGGGCCGGTCCATGGCCCTTCCCCAAAGAATCTCATCAGGTCTCAATGCTGCCCCCCAGAGGCCCTCTGTTGATTTGCAAGTTGAAGCTGTAACAGTGGCCACTTAGCCAGATCACCTCTGCCAGGATGTCAGGATTTCTAGCGTTTCATATGCAGGAGGATGAGTGCTGAGGCTTCCATCTGACGGCTTAAGGTTTGAGTCTTGAGTTCTGCGACCTTACTAGCGGGTGACCCTTGGCAAGTAAATTCAATCTTTGTGAAATCAGGTTATAACAATAGAACCGAGCAGAGTTTGGACACTTAGAAAGCTCAGTAAATGTCAACTGTTAATTCCCAAGCTGTCTCCAAGGCTGCACCTCATAATCTCCAAGAAAGATCCAGAAATCCTTTCTTAGACCGTGTGGGGTTCAGAGAAGGGAGTCGTCATTTTTTTAGCTTTAATGCTTCGGTTGTCTCGACATCTCTGTCAGTCTGTCTCTCCTCCGCCCCCGCCCCCACGGCCCTCATTCCCATGCGCCCCACCCCAAGCTCTTCTGGCCACTCACGTTGCCAGCCTCGTGGCCAGAGGCACTTCACGCATCAGGCACTGCTGCTTCCTCTTGCTGTTGTTTTCGTAAAATCGCCCCACACAGAAACATATGAATTTTGCAGATGAATGGTTTTATCCTGGGCAACTCTGATAAGCTTTCACTTCCCATCTGCCGCTCCATCTGTAGCTTCCAAAACCATGACTTCTCCCCTCCCAGGAAGGATGAGCAAACTTAGGAGCCTTCTCGAAGGGGCGTGAGTGCCCAAGTCAGTAGCTTCTACGAGGCTCTGAAAACCTGGAGGGATATCCAAGGGCAGAGGCCACCTATCGGGGCTGCTCTGAGCTGTTTGTGATTTGACATCCCCTGCCCGGGTCTGCTGCCTAGTTCTGACTGTGGGCCAGACTCATTGGTCTTCACTGGTCAGTAGCCTCGATGAGACCCTGGACACAGATAGCCTGGCTGCAGAATCTGCCACCACCGACCGGCCGTGTGAGTTGGTACAACGAGCTTCAGCCTTCTGTATCTTGGCGTCAGCACCTAAAAGGGGGCACAATATTAGCACCTATTTCACAGGGCAGTTATAGGAGGATTAGAGGAAGTGTTGCATGTCAAGGGCTTAACACAGTGCCTGACACAGAAAGTGCTTGTTAAATGCAGGCTGTTATTATTATAGTGGTGGAGTAGCGTGGACCCCATGGGCTGGACTTCACCATCTACTGAGTTGCTTTCCTTTTTCCGTTCACTCGCGAGAAGACCAGGAAAATATTTCTTCAACCCACATCTCTTTCAAAAGTGGGAAAATCAAAGTTAGACTTGAAGGCTAAAATGTTTCAAGAGAAGCAGGATAGAACCAACTCATCTGTGAATGGGAAGACTGTTCTTATGTTTGGAATATGCAAGCGAAGTGTGTTGAAAGAATCCAGGTCCTCCCGGTTTGCCGTTGACGTGACCGCCTGGCCCACGTAGGCTCTGGTTGGAGATGTTTACGTATCCAGCGTTTGAATGAAAATGGATGTTTTCAAGCACTGAGACCCTGCTAGGTCTGGAATCCTCAAAGGACATGATGGTTTTTGTTTGTTTGTTTGTTTGTTTTTTGCGGTACTCGGGCCTCTCACTGTTGTGGCCTCTCCCGTTTGTGGAGCACAGGCTCCGGACGCACAGGCTCAGCGGCCATGGCTCACGGGCCCAGCCGCTCCGCGGCACGTGGGATCTTCCCGGACCGGGGTACGAACCCACGTCCCCTGCATCGGCAGGCGGACTCTCAACCACTGCGCCACCAGGGAAGGCCGGACATGATGGTTTTATTCAATATGTTCTATGTACTGAGTAAGGCTGGACACTGCGCTAGCATTCTTTGGTTAGATGGGCCACAGGAAGGGATGAAACCCTAAAGCATTGTGCCGTTGGTCTGCGTGGTTTGGGCCAGTAGTAACAGACCCCACACAGTCTATCACTGGGCTCTGTGTCCCAGAGCAAATCAGATGCAAAGGCCGAGTGTGTCCACGGCCCCTCTGGGGCTCACATTCTGTCTGTGGTGTATGTGTGCATGCGTGGATGCATGCATGCATGTGTGTGCGAGCATGTGGTAGGGGAAAACAGTATTGCGGTTTTTCAGGCTAAACCCAGGATCTACTAATTCTGCCTCTTGGAGATCCACAGCAACAAGGTCTAACCTAGCGGGACCTACCATGTGGATATTTAAGCTACACTTGACCTAGACCCAAACCTCTCTCTTGACATACCACCAGGGACCCAGAGCAGGTGCCTAAGAGGTTTTCTGTGGCTCCTCAGCAGGAAAGGCCAGCTCGTACAGACAAGAAGCAGGTGTCCCGGCTTCTCTGCAACGTCCCCAAGACCAGTGTCTCCTTGGCACTGATCAAGCAAGACTAGCACCCAGATCCAGCAGCCGTTTCCTGTGTACCTACTGTGTGCCAGGCCCTCTCCTGGGACCTTTAACACGTATGTGTCTTAATCCTCATTCCTTAAAACATGACTTCCGGTGTGTGAAAACGTTTAAAGAGGTTAGCATTCAAACAGAACTTCTAGTGAACCTCGCAGGAAAGTTAAGCCCTTGATAATATTCGGCATGGAGCTTAGTCGCCCTGGGATCTGGGCAGAGGACTCAGGCATCTGTGCACAGTCGATCCCCTGCTTTTCATTCCTCTAGTCAGTTCAGTGATTCTTGAGTGGGTCAAGGAAATCCTGTTGTTAACAGCAAATGCAACCACAGCAAATGCATTTACAGCAACTTAGTACATCCCTGGCGTGATTCTAAGTGCTATCCGTGGTCCTGACAGCAATTCCATGAAGTACATACATACTTTGGGGATCCCATTTTTCAGATGAAGAAACTGAGGCACAAAGATGTTAAGGAACTTGACCACAAGGATGCAGCCAGTGATCTTTTTTTTTTAATTGAGGTAAAATTCACTTAACATTAAATTAAGCATTTTAAAGTGTTCAATTCAGTGGCTTTTAGTACATGCACAATGCTGTGCAACTAGAACCTCCATCTGGTTCCAAAACAATTTCATCACCCCAAGAGGAAACTCCATCCCTCCCCATTCACCTCCCCGCATGAGCCCCTGTCAATCTCTAATCTGCCTCTCTGGATTTGCCTACTCTGTATATTTCATATCAATGAAATCGTACAGTGTGTGATGTTTTGTGACTGGCTTCTTTCACTTAGGATAATATTTTCATGGTTTACCCACATTGTCGTATGTGCCAGTATTTCATCCTTTTTATGGCTGAATACTATTCCATTGTGTGGCTATACCACGATTCGTTTGCCCACTCATCAGGTGGTAGATCCGGGATTCTTAAGAGCTCCCCGAAAGCCCTGTCTTTTGGCCAGCCTGGATTGTGCCGTATGTCCTGAGGTGAGGACCTCATCAGGTTTAAGAAGATACAGCTCTATCACGTGGGACTCTGCACAGCATTGGTACTTAGGGACTTTTGTTGACTGATCCCTGATGATGCTGGGGTTGGGGTAGGGGTGCTGATCTGATGCACCCCCATCCACAGAAGCCTGGTGACCTTTCCCATTCAGCCTGGCCCACCTCTGCCTAGTTCTAGCAGAAAAGTTTCCAGTGATTCCGGTTGGCTGAGGCAGATTTGGGGTTGAAGATGGAAAGATGGAGGCTTAGGGTCAGAGCTCTAAGCTTCCCTTTTTCCCCTTCCTCCTTCTTTCACCATCCAAGCCCCTTCTGAAGGCAGCCTGGGGGTGTCCTGGGGAGGAAAGAGCTCAGGTCTGCCTGTGAGGCCAGCTGAAAATGGTCTCGCAGATGAGATCAGGAGACAGGGCTCCTCTGACTTCACTCAGTCATGCAACAGATAATTATTGAGCACCTACTATGTGCCAGACACTGCTGGGTACCAGGTGTTCAACGGGAAAGAAGAACATGGTCAGTCCCTGCCCTCATCCTAGTGGTCAGGGTGCAGACTTAAGCCAGACCAACTGAGCTTGAATCCCAGCTCTTCTGTTTACTAGCTGTGTGAAATTGAACTTGAGAAAAATCACTTATTATCTCTGGGCCTCAGTTACGTCATCTGTAAAATGGGTACAATAACAGCACCACCCCATACGGTTGTTAGAGGATGAAACGGGTTAACGTATGTAATGTGCTTAGCACACGGTAAGTACTGTCTGTGGGACAGCCATTGTTATTGATGGGGGAAGACAGACGTTAACCAGAATGATCACACGAGTGAACATGTGGTCACAAAGTGAGGCAGGTATTCTGAAAGGAAGGAGGTATATAAGAGCACTTAGCAAGCAAAGCTCACCTGGACCAGGGAGCCTGGGGTGGCCTCCCTGAGGAGGCAGCACGTGAACTGAGGTGTGCGAGATGGGTAGGGCTTAGCTAGCGGAAGTGTGCAGGATGGTCCTGGGGTAGTGTTCCAGGAAAGGGGATGGCGTGGGCAAAGGCCTGGTAGGAGGAGGGATGCTGGCACGCCTGAGGAGCTAAAAGAAGGCTGCCGTGGCTGAAACACAGCGAGCCAGGGGTTGCCTTACTACCAGGGAGGATGGTCCAGCCACTTCCTGCAGGGACTTTTGATCACCTGTCTGGTGGTTGAATCCTTAGCCCATGAGCTGTGTGGTTTCAACGTGAAGTAACCTTATTTGCAATGTGGAGGGATCACTTTGGCTACTGTGAGACAAGAGTGGGGAGGGGACGGAGCAGGAAAGGGGAAGCCACTGAGGAAGGATGGGGGCTGCAGCTGCTGACCTAGAACCACATTCAGGGAGCCCCCTCCTCCCTAAACCTCCCGGCTGAGGCCGGAGTCCTGTAAGCCGTCGTGAGCTTCCTGAATCCAAGCAGCAGCTCAGCCTTTGAGGCACAGAGCCAGGCCGCCTCCTGTGTGGCGCTCAGGCCCCCCATCTGCACAGAACAGCCGCATTCTCAGGAGACCCGTAGAGCAGGGCTGGCGCAGAGGACCCAGGATGCCCAGGGAACCTGAGGCCAGAGTTTTAGAAGAGGACTGAGTGTGAGGCAGGAGGGGACAGCTAAGGACTGAGAAAGAAGGTGGCTCGAGACCCCTCTTTGTTCTTTTGGTTTTAATGGTGATAAAACATGCATAACATAAAACTTAGCATCTTAACCATTTTTAAGTGTACAGTTCAGTGGTTAAGTACATTTACATTGTTAGGCAGCCAAGCTCCAGAACTCTTCATCTCGCAAGACTGAAACTCCACATCCATTAAACAAAACTCCCATCACCCTTCCCCAAGGCCCTGGCAACCAGCATTCTATTTTCTGTTTCTGTGAATTTGACTGCTTTAGGTACCTCATGGAAGTGGAATCAGACAGTATTTGTCTTTTTGTGACTGGTTTATTTCACTTACATAATGTCAGGGTTCATTGATGTTGTAGCAGGTGTCACAATCTCCTTCCTTTCTAAGAGTGAATAAATCTCCCTTGTATGTATAGACCACATTTTGCCTACCCATTCACCCATCATTGATGGACACTTGGGTTGCTTCTGCCTTACGGCTATGGTAGATAATGCTGCTATGAACATGGGTGTATGAATATCTGTTCACCTTCCTGCTTTCAATTCTTTTTTTTTTTTGCGGTACGCTGGCCTCTCACTGTTGTGGCCTCTCCCGTTGCGGAGCGCAGGCTCCGGATGCGCAGCCTCAGCGGCCATGGCTCACTGGCCCAGCCGCTCCGCGGCATGTGGGATCCTCCCAGACCGGGGCACGAACCCGTGTCCCCTGCATCGGCAGGCGGACCCCCAACCACTGCGCCACCAGGGAAGCCCCCTGCTTTCAATTCTTTAGGGTATATGCCCAGAAGTAGAATTACTAGATCATATGGTAGTTCTATTTTTAGTTTTTGAGGAACCTCCACACTGTTTTCCTTAGTGGCTGTACAAATTTACATTCCCACAAGCAGTGCACAAGGGTTCCAACTTCTCTACATCCTTGCCAACATATTTTTCTTTTCATTCTTTCTTTCTTTTTTGATAATAGCCATCCTAATGGGTGCAAGGCATTTCTTATTCTTTTCAAGGAACATAAACTCCCAAAACGAGGGCCCTGGAACCCTTGGAAGCTTTGAGTAGCTGGTACAACTCTCAGTAGACCCATGAGGTTAGCTACAGGCAGTTGTCTCCCCACAGGATCATAGCCCTCAAATGATTATTCTAGAACTTCTTCCCAACCCACATCAGTTCCCCTTCTCATTCCCCATCCTAATGAATAAGACCACCTGTTCACCAGCAGCTGGAAACCTGTGTGCCTTCCATCTCACCACTCCATGGGGGCCTGCATATTCTCATTCTAACCCTGACATCTTTCTCATGTGTGTTTCCACCTAGGATTCCTCTATCTCGGCCCAATTCAGACCCTCATTGCTTCACACCTGGGCCTTCAGAGTTCCCCAAGAGGACATAGTCTGAGCCAGACTCTGAAAACAGGCTAGAGCTTCTCCAGGGCCGTTTGGAAAAGCAGCGGCCACTACCCTCTCTGGGAGCAGCTTGCAGGATATAATCATTTATTTACTCAAGCAAGTGTGCAGTTCACTTACCGACTGGGTGTTGAGCCAGGCTGAGTGCCAGGCACTGTGCTAGGGACTGGGAGATGCAGCAGAGGAACGGACTCGCTCATTCACTGAGGGGGTTTACAATCTATGGGAGAAATGGTGATGACGTCAGTAAAGTAATGTTGGGGTGCCATGATGGGGAATAAGAAGGGGGTCCTACTTTAAGGAGCATGGTCAGGGAAGATGAGATGCTTTTAAAGAGTGCTGTTGGGCTTCCCTGGTGGCGCAGTGGTTGGGAGTCCGCCTGCTGATGCAGGGGGCGCAGGTTCGTGCCCCGGTCCGGGAAGATCCCACATGCCGCGGAGCAGCTGGGCCGGTGAGCCATGGCCGCTGAGCCTGCGCGTCCGGAGCCTGTGCTCCGCAAAGGGAGAGGCCACAACAGTGAGAGGCCCGGGTACCGCAAAAAAAAAAAAAAAAAAAAAAAAAAGAGTGCTGTTTAAGCCAACTCCTGAAATGGGGCCCACTGTGCAAAAGAGGGAGTAGAGGTACCAGGTGAAAGGGAACAGCACATGCAAGGGCCCTGAGGCAGGGAAGAGCCCAGCGGGGCCAGGAACTAAAGAGAAGAGCAGTAGGTGGAGCAGAGTGATGGAGGCGGGGGCGGAGCAAGGTGAGTTTGGAGAAACACACAAGCCCTGTGACTCATCCTCCTTCTGCACACCTGCCTCTCCTCTCCGTGCCCTTAGCCTGTGTTGTGGGTTCCTCAGGCTGCTGTACGAAATGACCACCAACTGGGTGTCTTAAAACAACATAAGTGGGGGCTTCCCTGGTGGCACAGCGGTTGAGAGTCCGCCTGCCGATGCGGGGGACACGGGTTCGTGCCCCGGTCCGGGAAGATCCCACGTGCCGCGGAGCGGCTGGGCCCGTGAGCCATGGCCGCTGAGCCTGCGCGTCCGGAGCCTGTGCTCCGCAACGGGAGAGGCCACAGCAGTGAGAGGCCCGCGTGCCGCAGAAAAAAAACAAAAACAGAAACAAACCAGAAATGTATTCTCTCACAGTTCTGGAGGCTCAAAGTCTGAAATCAAGGTTTCTGCAGGCCTGTGCTTCCTCTACTGGCTCTAAGGGGAAATGTTTCTTGCCTCTTCCTAGTTTCTGGTGGTCGCCGTCAGCCCTTGGTGTTCCTTGCCTTGTAGATGCATCACTGCAATGTCTACCCCCATCTTCATTTGGCCTTCTTTCCTATACGTCTGTCTGTCTTCTCACGACCTTTTTATAAGGACACCAGTCATTGGAGTTAGGGCCCACCCTAATCATCTTAACTGATTACATCTACAAAAATCCTATTTCCAAATAAGGTCACCTGCTGAAGTTCCGAGTGGATATGAATTCGGGGAGGGGGCACGCCCTTAAACCCGGTACAGCCTCCCTCCACCCCTTCTTGCTGGGCCAAGTGTGGGATGCAGCTGCCCTGCGGGAGGGGACGGTGCTGCCCTGGGTCTCCAGCAGCATCTGGGGTGGGCATTGCTGGGAGCCCCCTCTGAAGGCAGCTCTTGCAAGGAACCCATCCTCTCAGCTCTGTGTGGGGACGGAGCTGACGTCCTCCAGTTCCTTCATTCAATAATCTTTTCCCGAGCACCTACCAACCTCCGGGCCCTGGCGGACAGCAGACAGCAGGACAGACAGGGTCCCTGCCGCAGGGAGCATGGCATCCCCTGACATGGTTCTCAATGAGGGAAAATCAGAGTTCTGTGTGATTCCCGGAAATGTCCTCTAAAACACCTTTCAAGTATCAGGTTCTTTAAAATATTAGGACTCCAACCCAGACCAGCTGAATATAAATTCCTTAAGGGAAGCAAGAATCTATCTCTTTTTTAAAGCTCCCCAGGTGATGCGAATACACAGAGAGAGTTGCAGATCATTGGTCTGGGGGAGACGTAGACATCCGTCCCTTAATTACAGTAATAAATAGCAAGGTGAGTGCTAGGGTGGAAAATATGTTAGCCTCAGTACTTCGTGGGAGGTCATATTTGGGAGCCCGACCCCAGACCTCTGGGTGCGGCCATCTCTCTTGTTGGCTGCTTTCTCAGCATCCAGCCACTTTTATTCTTTGGGTGATCAGAGATGCACCTCCTCTTTCCTGAGACCCCAAAACCCAGGTGGACACCATCCAAGGAACGCTCCACCCAGATAATGTGTGAGTCGGAAAGGGTGTATTCGCTCAAGCTGTTGGTCACGAGGGAACTGGAAAGACAAGCCAGTAATTATGCCGGTCACAGTTTTGTTTGCATCGAGTAGCAAAATAATCATTTCCTCAGCCCTGTTATTTTTCAGCCTGACGGGTCGTACTCTTGCGTTTGCAGAAACTCAGTTTGCTTTCCCCTTGCTGGCTCTTCTGGGTCTCCTGAGCTGTACTTTCGGTTGGACAGCTCTTCAAGCTTTCTGGGGGCGAGGACTGACCCAGAGCATCCCCTGGACAGAGGGAGGCTGGAGTTCTCATGGGACACAGATGAAAAGCACCGAGACTCCTCAGAAAGTCAAGGTAGAACACTGTGTTGGCTAAAGTAGGTAAGGAAGGACGTTCCTGGGAGGATGGAGGGAGTTCACATAATCAGTGCAGAAGGTGACAGAACACGAGGCGAGAATGACATGACTTTTCTCACCCAACGGACACCGCCATTTGGCTTAAATACTTCCCAGCTATATTGTATGTTTGCTGGCTGTTTGTTTTCCCTTCTTTCGTTACTGAGAAAAGTTCAGTCCTGGGGAAAGGAGGTGGATGGTTTTCTCTTGAGTCATGTGTCCTGGCTTTGGCCAGCAGGGCAGAGCACCTCAGTCATTCCTTCCTGCCTTCATCCATCGCATGCTTATTGAGACCCTACTGGATGCCAGGCAGTGCTCTAGACCTGCGCTGTCCAGTAGAACTTACTGTGCTGATGTCCAAGTGCAGTAGCCACCAGCCACATGTGGCTATTGAGAGCTTGAAATGTGCTTTGTGGGACCGAGGAACCAAATCTCAATGTGATTTGATTTTAATTAAAATGTAAACAGATATTAAGCAGCACAGTCCTTGATGCTCGAGACGGAGTAGTAAACAAAATGATTTTTTAAACTCCTGCCCTTGTGGACCTTGTCGTGGGGCAGGAATACTTCCACTAGAGAGATTTGCACTGCTGTTAGCAAATAAGAGAGAGTGGGTGCTACCAGCTCAGAAACAAATGCGATCTCTATGTTCTGCCAGTCTGGTGGTCTCACCACATCCCAGACTGACCATGCCATGAATTTTGTAAGGTATTTTCTTCCTAACTCCTCCCTCCTCAGGTCTCATAGTTCTTCCTCTTGGCAGAAGCTCTCTACGTGTCCATTGATGGGACATTTCCAGCCCTGGGCATCTTCCTGTCCAGTGCATTGAGCATGTTTGCTTCTCGGGAAAGCTTCAATGATGTGGCTTGTCCACCAGTGGCAAAGAGCAGGGATGCTGTGCCCTCTGGGATGCTCTAAGCACATCCAAGTGCACCCTGGGAATTTGAATGTGAGCCCAGGTGGCCCACAATGTGGGCGATCAGCACTGCAGAGCCTGTTATTCTTCCCCTGCCTCCCCCTCACATGTAACTGCAGATGGAGATTACTCTCAAGGGCATTGTAGAGAAACGGCATGTCTTAAAAGGTCAATGGGATAAAGGAGGGGAGTTTCTACCCCTCTTTATTGATGTTAGCAGAGATTTAGATGAGCATGGGCCCAATGGACAGGGTTATGGTCCAGTTGTTGGGTGGATAGATGGAAACTCTGTGGGTTTTCTCATCATCATCATCATCATCATCATTCATTCATTTCCTTCCTCCCACTTGCTGCCACTTTGAATCATTGCCCAGCACGGAGAGTGGTCACTAGTGGACTCTCAAAATAGATGCCTGGGGAAGCCCTGCACGATCTGCCAGACTCCAGTGGTTAATAATATTAGCTAGCATTTCATGAGTCTAGTCGGCCCCTGTATCCACAGGTCCTCATCCAGGTTGTTTGGATCTGGAACCCGCAGATACGGAGGGCCGACTGTAAGAGACTGAGCATCCTCGGATTTTGGTAGATGCGCAGTGGGTCCTAGAACCAGTCCCCAGCGTATACTGAAGGATGGCTGTATTTACCATATGTGGCATCCTGAGCCAAACGATTTCCATGTGTTATCTGAAGTCCAGAAACCCCAGAAGGTAGATGCTATGTCTGCATCCCATTTTACAGATGAAGAAACCGAGGCCGAGAGAAGTTAAGGAATTTGCCCTGTGCCTCACAACTGGTGGGGGTCAGAGCCAAGACTCACTCATGCTTCTTTCATCACCAGGGGAAAAAGGGAAAAAAACCTGAGTTCTTCACCAGTAGGTCGTATTGCACCCACTGGGCTGTTCTGGACCAAAGCTCTCCTCCGCATTCTTTCCCCATCTAAATCCTTGTTCTCTTCATCTGGAAGAGAATCCAGGAAGCAGAGATGTCCAGTAACCAAGAGAGGAGCAGTGCGCATCAGAACCTGAATCCAGAGCCGCCAGCATTCAGCCAGCTGCTACGCAGCCATCATTTTCTGTTTTGGTCCCCACAGCATCCCCAGGGGGCTGGCACAGAGAAGGGCACTGAGGCTCAGCGGGTTTGAGTGACTTGCCCAAGGCCACACAGCTTGGCAGCGGCCCAGCCTGGGTTTGAAGGCAGGTGCAGGTGACTCGCAAATGCAACCTCTTTCGGCCTCGTGCAGCTGTCTCACTGTGAGCCTGGCCGGCGGTGGACCCCAGGGGAAAAAGCCAATCACAACAGCACAAACCACACCACGTGACCACCATGGCTAGTATGGTCCCATTTCCACACTTGTGGGCTGTCTCCCTCTGGCTGATGGAAGATCCGGCTTTCCCAGTTGTGTTTGCTGTAAGCATGGACGGAGGAACCAGCTGTTCTGCATTAGCTGGGAACGCCTAGCTTTCAAATTCCTTTATAATCCTGTCCCTTTTGATCTCAGACTGTCCAGACCCCTCCCCAGACTGCCAAACGGCAGTGCTGATGGAATTCTCACTCGTTTAAACCTTAGCCTCAAGCAACAAAATTAAGAACGAATGGCTGCCATCCCTTCAAATGTGCACAGTTGTTCCATCGCAGAATCGAAACGATGCTGGCGTGTTCTGCGCCATCACTCACTCCACGAGGGCACGTGAGTGAACGGGCAGCGTCATCCTGACGTGGATTTGAATCTTCTCTCCATCCCCTTCTACCCGCATGATCTCAAGACAGGTGAATCCAACCTTCCTGAGTCTCGATTTTCTCACCTGTAAGAGGGAGACGATAATGTTACCAATGGCCAGGTGGGAATCCAAGGTCTGCCTGAGGTCCAGCTCTGCAAGCTGTCCGATATGCAGCCAGGCGTGGGCACAAAGGCTCAGGCCTGACACCCACGTGCGTCCTCGTGTTCGTCTCTCCCACCATCTAAACGTTGGCCCCAGGATGCTCAGTCCTGGTGACGGCACTGAGAAGACAGAGATGGCCGGGTCCGCCAGGGAGACCACCTGATTACATGAACGGAAGAGGCAGAAGAAGAAAGCATGACTGATTCTGGCCCCAAGCGTTCAGATGCAGCCTAGGTTTGAGGCAAGAAACATGAGAAAAAGTAGTGGAATCCAGGTAGGGGCTTTCACCAAACAGTAACCCAGCGCACTAGTAACCACGCCCAAGCAATCTCTCCGGCCCTGAGTAATCGTACCATCAATTCCTCTCCCTTTGGGTAGACCTAAGGAGCTAGGCAGAGGAGGGCCTGATATGGGAAGCAAGGCCGGAGCCCTCCCCCCACCACACTTTCCTCCTAGGGTCATTATAAAAAAGAGATAGTAGGGCTTCCCTGGTGGCGCAGTGGTTGGGGGTCCGCCTGCCGGTGCGGGGGGCGCGGGTTCGTGCCCCGGTCCGGGAGGATCCTGCGTGCCGCGGGGCGGCTGGGCCCGTGAGCCGTGGCCGCTGGGCCTGCGCGTCCGGAGCCTGTGCTCCGCGGCGGGAGGGACCGCGGCAGTGAGAGGCCCGCGTACCACAAAAAAAAAAAAAAAAATGAGAGATAGTAAAACACAGGGCCCAGTGCAGAGTTGGGCATTTATTACAAGTTCCCAGAAAATGGGTCTCTTATTATTCTTCTTATGATAGCTAAAAATCCTGGACAGTTATTAATTCTGGACCAGAATCATGGTCTGGCCTTTTTTGTGGTCAGTCTGGAGTTGAGCAGCCCGGCCCCCGTTGCCCCGTCCCTGCTGCAAGGCTGTTTGAAAAGAGCCTTGGTGTTGATCAGCCTTCTTGACTGCGGTGGACTGAAGCAACACTCTTGAGTCGTTGTAGCTGCAAATCTCCCTGAAGGTTCAAGTTGGAACCTTCCTCCAGAGTTCTACCTGTAGACCTCCTCTTCAACCTCACTTCCCCCACCCCATCACCAGGCTCAAACAGTCTGTCCCTGACACGCCCGGTGGCCACTATAAGGCTCCCAGGCAGTTTCTGAACGTGTCAGATGTCAGCTCTGACATCTGGATGGGTCCCAGCCTGGGAAATCGTCACAGAGTAGATGCCAAGGCAGAGAGCAGAGTCCCAAGCCTCCTCCTACACACTCTTGTCCATCTGAAGTGAAACAGCCCCACTGAGGCCAGATTGGGCATCTGAAACCCGGATTCTGGCCCTGGCCCAGTGCCCATAACACTGCTTAGTCGGAAAGTGGAGAGTGGGAAAGAGGAGGCCGTTTGGTGATGCTGGCCGGCCTTCCCAGGGCCCGAGTGGAATCCCACATCAGTGTTTTGTTCCCTCATGGAGGAGGGATGGAAATTGTGTCCCCAAGAGCCGCCGGCTGTCTCCTGTGTCCTATTCTCTCCCAGAGAAGGAGTGTCCTCGGTGCAATTTAATTGTGTTCATCAGTCAACATTACTTGGCAAACCCAGCCAGGGGCACAAACGTTGCCACTCCTTTCTGAGCATAAATGTGCTCTTTGAGATGCTGGAATGTGGTTTAAGGCCAAGCAATTTTTTATTACAGAGTCAATCTTTGTTTAAAAGTTTGCCTCCCTGGGGAAGTTTCTAACAAGTTACTTTAAACAATGCATTCTCTGAACACCTACAGCTAAATGGTCCCATTAATCCAAATTGCTTTGCGGGGATGCGGTGCAGCAGCCGTTCAGCAACAGGGCAGTGTCTGAGATGGGCTTCGTTGAGAGCGATGGCTGCAGAACCGAGGTGCGGCTTGTCATGAATTGATCTGCCAGGAGATGCCCGCTCCCCCAGTGTCCCCCGCCTCTATTCATCCAGCCCCAAGCGTGCGCAGGGTGCTGTGCTAGTGCTTCTGTGGTCTCATTTCATCTCTCAGCTACCTGGTTAGGCAGGACCTCATCATCCCCATTTGAGAGACAAGGGATGTGAGGACTCACCCAAGGTCACTCATCTACTGAGAGGTGGACCTCAGGCTTCAACCCACCTGTCCTTAACCACAAGCCGGGGCTTCCCAAGTCTGAGCCACAGTGAGCCAGATGATTTAAAGGAGTACGCAGGTGAGTTTTTGAAAATGGCGGTATTTAGCTATATTAACACGTGTCAGGAAAAACCAGCATGCCCCAGCTTTCTGAAGTTGAAGTTTTCTTTTAAAAAAAATAGTTGATCTAAATAAGAAAATATTAATAAAGCAAAATACGAGGGGTGAGTGGTTCTTCAAATATTCAACAAATATTTATTGAGTGTCTACTAGGTGGGCCAGGCACTTTTCTGGGTGCTGGGATACAACAATAAATAAAGCATATTCATGGTGTGCCCACCACCCCACCCGGTGCTGATGAGAGAAAGAGACAATAGGTAAGAGAATGGGTAATGCATAGGGTGGAAATATGTCTGAGGAAAATTACAGCTTTGGAAAAAGAGAAGGGAGGGTGGGCCAGGAAGGCGCCTTGATAAGGTGGATATGTCAAAAAGTTGAGAGAAAAATGTGTGAATGACCAAAAAAAGAGGAACCGCATAATGGCAGGGGTCAGCAAACATTTTTATTAAGGGCCAGATAGTAAATAAAATATTTATTATTTTTAGGTTAGGTTTTGCAAGCTGTATGGTCTCTGTCACAATGACACAATTCTACCACTATAGCAATAAGGTAGCCATAGACGGGATGTAAACAAATGGGCGTGGCAGTGTTCCAGTAAAACTTTATATATGAAAACATGTGTTGGGCCATAGTTCACAGACCCCTGCGCTAGACCGTTCTGCCAGATCTCCCACATTCAGATAATGGCCTTTCCCAGAGCACACCTGCCTCAGCCTTTGCAGATTTAGTTCCCTAACCACCCACCCATCTTCCCAGGCATGGCCTTTCCTGCATTATCTCGGGTGAGTCTGTCACCCAGGTGCCAACGGTGATGGACTCCTTGCTTCAGCTTTCAGGACCCTGGATAAAGAAAGGGTGGTAGAGATTCCCAAGGTCTTCTGGTCAATGTCCTCTGGAGCCTGGCCTGGACCCCCCACCCAGCCGTGGGTAGCTGAACTTGACATAAAACAACAGTCTCCTTTTACTTTATTTTTCCCCAACCTGCATGGCTTACCAATACTGAACTTGAGCTAGGAAGAAGCACATGAAATCCATCTCACCCATCAGTGTTGCCTGACCAGGGCCACGCAGAGACATGGCAGTTAGTTCACAGAGGGGCCTGCATGACTCTAGGCCTATCCAGCCCTTCATAGTATGTGCCAACCAGAGCAAATTGGATGTTCTTACCACTCAGCCTTCTCTGCAGGAGCCTGTCAGAAATAGCTGGTGCCCCTTAGCACTTAAATCACCCTGTGCTACCTACCTCAGTCTGAATCAAAAAGGTTAATGACCTTGAATCCTGAGACTCATTGATTTCAGGACGTACCCCAGCTTCCTGCTTCCCTTCAAAGCACAAGACTCGTTTATCTTTCCTTGGCTGATCAGGCAAGTTGCTGACTAATGCCCTGAAGCCAGCTAATTCTCAAAGATTTCCCAGAGTGACTGGACCCGTGTTCCTGTAGTGCTTTCTGTAAATCTGGTTGATTTTGTGTGTCTGGTTCCCCACCATCTTTCTGCCTGGATGTGTCTGGCTCCCTGTCTGTAATTTATCCCAGGAGTCTGTCTCGGGTTGCAATGTTGATTTGGCAAGAGAGAGATGAATTTTTAACCAAGGTGATGACCACAAAATACACTCTAATGAAATATCAGCTCTAGTTCTTCACTATTTATTTTTATTGAAGTATAGTTGATTTACAGTGTTGTGTTAGTTTCAGGTGGACAGTAAAGTGATTCAGTTATACACATACATGTAAGTTCCTCACGATTGATTGATCCATTCATATAGTCAATCTGTTGACTGACTAGTCAGCACATGCTTAGCAGAAACATACAGGGTGCCAGACGTTTGCTAGGATCTGCAGTTACAGCCACCAATACGGTAGTTAACATTCCTGCCTTCATAGGTTAGCATTAAATAATTATATCCTTATGACATTGTTAGGACAGAAGTTCACATACATATAATATAGGATACCAACATGTATATAACCTTTTCTCTTCTAGGGAATCAGAGAAAGCTTCCCTGGAGAAGTATCCTTAAACTGAAAGTTAGAAGTAGAGAAAGAACTAATTGGGTGAAGAAAAAAAAAAAATAGGGGACGAGTATTCCAGGCAGAGAGGGCTGCATGTGCAAAGGCCCTGAGGCATGAGGGAACATGGCCCATGCAGCAAGTCAAGAGTGTTAGGTGGACAGGACAGGGTATGGTAAGGGGATAAGCCCATAGAATGAGGCTGAAGAGGTAGGCTGACCCAGATGCTGTGGGACCCCAAGAGCCATGTTAAGAAGCCCCAGTTTATCCTAAAAGCATCAGGTTACCTGTGAAAAGTTTTTTATTGGAAAGCGCCATGATGAGATTGCGTTAGTTCTTAATCAATTGCTTGGCAGTGGGGAAAAAAGTAGAGAGCTATATCAGGCTGCTGGAAGAGGGGAAATACAATAGCTAATATTTTCTGCTAGTGGATATATACATTATAGCTCAGGTAATTACTTTCCTTCAGGCCAGTCACCCCTGTTGTTTCGGTACAGTTATTTTTCTCTCTTTGCTGGGTCTTTCTGCCCCACACGGGTTTCTTAGTCCTTAGGCCCCGGGGTTTCCTGGAGGGACGCCGTAACCTGGAGCCGGATCCAGAAACCTTCTTTCTCATCTCTGTTTGGCAGAAATTTTCCAGGACTGAGGCCCTGGGAAGTGTAGCAAAGCGATCAGAGTGTACACTTGCAGAGTCAGCAGAATCTGAAGCCAGCCTATCCCATTTACTGGTCATGAAACCTTGGGCAAGTTGCTCATCTTTTCCATACCCGGGTTTTCTCATCTGTCAAATGGGAACCATCAGTCACCTACCTCAGCCTTCGCTGTGGGGACGACGCTGTGAAATGTGAAATGCCTTGCCTGGCACAGAGAAAGAGTTCAATCAATAAATGATGACAATAGGGTAATCCCACTAGGTTGACAGTTTTTCAAGTGCAGAAACAACATCCGTTTCACTTAGGTTGTGTCTCCAGTGCCGGGGGCAGTGCCTGGCACATAGTAGGAGCTCAGTAAGTCCTTACTGAAGTAAGAAATCAGGGAGCAAACAGATCCATGGCCATCCCATGTAACACCACTGTGGCTGCAGTGCCAGTTGCCATTTATTGCCAAGTGGTGGAAGACTCGCTGATCCTTTATTGCATGTTTTTTACTTCCATGATCATTAAAAGCATCTCAGAGTTTTTTCCTAGATTGAGGACCAGTGGAAAGGTTTTTGTCTTTACTTATTTCTTTCCACCAGAGGCATTTTCAGATCTCTCCGCCATTAAAATGGAAAACATTCCAAAGAGCCAGAGAGTCCATTTCAGAAGAGCAATGAGCCATGGTGGTTCTCGTCAATCCTAAAGCTGGCTCAGCTACTTCTCCCCTTAACCGGAGGTGCCGGCACAGATAGAGAGGGGCGCCATCTGGGGGCCAAGGGATGGTGACATGTCACACCTGTCCGGCCACATGCTGGCCCCCTTGCAGCCGAGAGAGGAGGGTCCGATGTCACATGTGACCCCCTGATGTCATAAGGCAGGTATCTCAGCTGTCCCTGTCTCCACAAGAGGGGGCTGGGAGGCAGAAATAGCAGCACTTTCCCTCCAGTTTGCATGACCACACCATGTATCCTCCAGGCCTCCTTGGTGAAGCCCTTGGACTCTGAGGTCAGGTGGCCAGGTACAAATCCCTGTTCCTGTTATATGTGGACTGTCTAACCTGGCACGAGTAATTTAACCTCTCTGTACTTCTTCATTGCAAAATGGGTGATGATAACAGCACCCATCATAAGCGGTTGTTGAGAAGGCAAAGTAAGAGTCAGTCTCTGGCAGGTGCCTGGCACCCATGATTTATATCTTCAGCAGTCATCATCATCATCACCATTTTTAGGTGAGTTACCCAAGCTTTGAGAAGCTCAGTTTGCTCCATTGTAAAATACAGCTACTGCTGCCTACGTTCTGGAGTGGTTCAAGGATCAAGTGAATAGTGCATACAAAATACGACACACCAAGCATGATTCTTATTGTAGCTATGTTATAATGACTTTTTTCAGTTTGAAGTTTGGGGCTTGCACTGGTATTTTTTTGGTGCGGTGAAATACGTATATCATAAAATTTACCATTAGTGGCCTTTAGCACATTCACAAGGCTGTGCACCCACCATCACTATCTGGTTCCAAACACTTTAATCATCCCGAAAGGAAACCCCGTGCCCACTAAGTAGTCACCCTCCATCTCCCCCGCTTCCCAGCCCCTGGCAATCACCCATCTGCTTTCTGTCTCTATAGATTTACCTATTCTGGACGTTTCACATAAGTGGAATCGTACAGTATATGGTCTTTTTTGTTTGGCTTCTTGCACTGAGCATCGTGTTCACAAGGTCCATCCATGTTGAAGCGTGTGTCAGCACCTCGTTACATTTTATGGCTGAGTAATATTCCACTGTATGGATAGACCACATTTGCTTTATCTATTCATCTGTCAGTGGGTGTTTGGGTCGTTTCCTCTTTTTGCCTACTGTGACTAGTGCTGCTATGAATATTCATATACAAGGGTTTTTTTGAACACCCGTTTTCAATTCTTCTGAGTATCATTGAGTATACTCTTTAACATATGTGGTTCAGCTATGTAAGAAAAGGAAGAAACAGTAAAAAGATAAAGTAGGAAAAGAGGGATTTCGGCTTCTGTATCTGGATTTCCTTTTTCTGCCGACCTCAGCTGTTTGGGAGCCAGCAAGGGAACCAACCACAGAGAGTTTGGTCTTGGCTTTGTTCTTGAGCTCCTGGGCGCTGTCCATGCCCCAAGGGCCACAGCGCCCCCTGGGGAAAGCCCTGATGACTGTAACTGGTGTGTCTGGGGAAGCCAGCTAGCCAGCCATCCCTCCCCTCCCTCAGAGGGAACAGGCAACAAGAGCTCTGGGATAATCAAACACTTACTGTGTGCCAGGCACTGGGCTGAGCCTTTCACATACACGACCTCATGAAGTCTTTGCCCAACTCAGACAAGGAAACGGAGGCTCAGAGGGGTAAAGTAACTTACAAGGTCACACAGCAGGGAAGCATATCGGCAAGCTTCAAACCCGGTCGCCCAACACAGAGCGAGGTCCCTGCAGGACAGTGGCACATCTGGCTGTCACTCAGTTGGACTCATCTCAGTTGGACCTGCCCAGGTATCTGCCCTGGTGTAAAAGGGATTCTATGTACGTTTGGCAGTTCCATTTCAGGGACCTTGCACGGCCTCAGGGATTTCATTCAACCTTTGCCCCTGTGTATATTAAGCGACTATTATGTGCCAGACATCGTGCCCGCCAAGCCTTTCTCAGCTGGTGTTCCTCATCTGAACCTCAGAACACAGCAGGTCGTCAGAGTGACTGTGTTCTTGATTCTTGCACGTGTGGAACATAACTAGTACCGTTCCCGATACACAGGAGGAAGCTAATCCAGGACATACAGTGGATGCCCCGGGAGCAGGGATCGGTTCTCACAGAGACACGGTCTCAGTCGATCATCGCTGTGTCTCCGGCATCTAGAACAGTACCTGACACACAGTAGGTCTAACATAAATATCTGCTGAATGGATGAGCAGGGATAGAGTGACGTGAACAAAATAGGCGTGACTCCCCCCCTCATGCAGCATATAAATACATCCTGTTTTACAATTTACAATACAGTCCCCTTTAATAATCCAAACCGTTTAAATATTCGAGGACCTCGCACTGCAAATAATTCATCAATGATCAGTGAATTTGTACCAGTACCTTTCCAGCATAGCCATGTGTGGACAGGTCTTTGGAATAGTCCCAGATGACATTTGTTAAACTTTTTTTTCTTAAGAAACACTGTCACTATAAGAACAAAAGGGGAGTGGGACTAAGGCATTACCCCTAGTAAACACATCAGGAGTGGCTGTAAATGGATAGGCTTTACCCAATGAGCAGGATGCATGAGTTCATGGAGAGTCAAATAAAACCGGGGCTTAAGTTACCCCCGTTGAAATGGGTCCATACAACTCAGTGGTACCAGTTGAAAAAGCTGAATCCATGGCTAAAGTCAGAACTTAACACAGTTTTTGGCACAGAGGAAATGCTCAGCACGTGTTGAAGGAAAAGGAGGAAGGAAGGGAGGGAGGGAGGGAGGGAGGGAAGACAAAAGGAAACTTAATCACATCCCCAGTAGTAACACACTTAATACTTTTAAGTGTTTACTGTGTACCATGCACCCAGGCTAAGTGCTTAGCCTAAATGTGTCAGCCCTTTTATCCTCAGAACAACTCTAGGAAACGTGTCCTATTGTGACTCCCATTGTTCAGAAAGCAAGAGAGCTGCTGAGACACTGTATCTACCCAAGGTCGGACAGTTAGTGAGGGCAGAGCTCAGCCAGTCCTGCTACTGAGGTTTAGTCAGAGGCTATACCGCACCCTCTTCCTCTCTGCAAAAGAAAAAAAAAAAAATGGAATCTGAATTGGCTACCTTCTTTAAGGATTTTTGAACATTTCTTTTTAAGCTACTAAATCTTCTTTTCTCAACTGAACTTCACTCAAAACCCCAGCAAAGCTGGCGGTGGCTCCTCTCTGAAGAACCCCAGGTGAGGTCCCACCAGCCCAGCAGTACCTAGGACTGCCCCGGACTCAGCTCGAGAACCACTGATCTGTATGATAACTTCTCTTTTAAAACATTTTGGAAGTTTTCTGTCTCCAGGAATTGCCAAATTCCTACCTCAGAGCCTGTGTCCTCTGTTTAGACAGCCTGATTCTTTCTTACTTTCTCATCAACCCTCTGAAATAACACAAGCAGCCTTGGAAATCTGTGTGTAAAGAATACACTGGGTGCAGCATGTCCTGATCCTCCAGAATCCCTCTTGAGCCAAGAATCTGTGTCTGCTCGAGGTTTGCAAGGGTGGCTACAGCATTTTTTTTTTCCGTGGAGGAGTGTATGGCTTCTCTTCTGTGTTGCATCTTGACCTTGTTCCAATACGAACAGGCTAGCGACCCGGTAGGCTGCCAAGGTGCTCAGGGACAGTCAGCTGTCCTCTGAGCTAAGTCTCACCCCAAGGCTGAAATCTGAACTGACCTAACCCTGAAGTTCTGGGAGATGGAGATCCTTGTTGTATTCCACCCCCAGCAGAACACAGACTTTAGTCCTAGAGAAGTAATAAGAATAACAACGATAATGATAGCTAGCATTTCAGCCTTCTGTGGGCTAAGCTACTCAGCCAAGAGTGATCCCTGTTGATCTCCCCTGCCCACCAGTCATTATCCCACTTCTGATACCAGTTTCTGTATCAGCCAGGATTGTTCAGTTGCAAGCAACAGTTGATGCCCTCTTATTTCATTTAATCCTCATAGCCACCCCGTAAAGTGTAAGTACTGTTATCATCCTCAGCTTTAAAGAAGGGGAAATTGAGCTTCAAATAGATGAAATGACCTGCCCAAGGCCACACAGCTCATAAGTGGTGGAACCAGAACTTGAACCTACATCTCTCTGTATTATTTTAACCACTTCAAATACTGATGTGTTAGTGTTGGTGCACTGGGGACACTTGTCTGGGGACTTGGAATGGATCATAGGTCATTGCCATCATCTGAACCCAGGGGAATGTGAAATGGTGTAAAATATCTGTTTTTAGCCATACACACAGAAGGAAAGTTGAACTTATCAATACAGATCAGTTTAGTTTAACACTCATTTGTACTCTATCCCTTGCCAGTTGAACTGAGCTGGTTCTTGCAAAAACAGGCAGGAACTGACCAGGCAAATGTGCAGGAAAGGTGTCGCCAGCATAAGGGACAGTACGGAAAGGCCCTCATTCTGGAAGGCATCACACATGTGCAGAGCGGTTTCTGTGGGCCACTCTAAAACAGGCATGAGGACCCAAAGAGGAAGAGGCAAGTGCCAGGCCTGTGCTGGACACTGGGGGAAAGAGAGACGAATCAGACAAGGTTCATGTCGTCAGGTAGCTTACAGTCAAGGGAACCGAACATATATAACTTATAAATGGGAACACAGGCATATAAGAGTTAAAATGTCACAGCTTGATAGAAGATTGGTAAGGAGTGAGAATGCCTTCCCTCCAGCATTTCTAAGCAAAGGATTTAGGGACTTCCTTCTGACGGCTCCTTTTTACTGAACACCTGCTATGGGCCAGGTACTGTGTGTGCCGTACGTACCCCCAACACACAGGCAACTCAGAGGCCACTGTCATTCCTGTTTTGCAGATTAGAAAACTAAGACTCAGTGAGCTTGCTTAAAATCAAACAGCAAGAAAGTGGCAAAGATCAGAGAGAAACTTCTACAAACACCTTTCTAAAAACAGCTTTCATTGCAGCGAAGTTTCGGCTTTCCCACATAAATCGCATTTACTTTTAAGAGTCAGTCTTTTGATGTCCTCCAAAGGAGGCCTTGTCTTGTCCCCCTCAAAACCAAATCAAATAACTGGCTGTAATCAGTCGTTGTAAAGGGATGCAGAATCTAGTTAACCAAATGTTCTGCTCGTTTGAGATGTCTCGTGGCATATGAGGACAACCAGATTTCAGAGAATTAAAATACAATCAAACAGACTGCACACACACTCCCGAGCTCCGGCGCAGCTGAATGGCAACTCAGTTCTTCATTCATGATTCCAGCAGTGTTTTTGTATCAGGCTTGGCCTGTGGGTGCTGATTCTTGTCAGTTACCTTTCCATTACAGCCATCTGGAGGAAGGGCTAATGTGTTTAGAGTTCCCACCGATGGAAAGTCAGATAAACTGCCTCTTAGAATGGCTGATGTATGCTTAAAATGAAAAATGTGTGTTTTACAAATGTTCTGTGAAAGTGTTGAGGCTTTGAGAAATGGTTTGCAAGTTCCTAGAAATGCAGTGAGCATGTTTTAATTCTGCGTCATTTTCACCGGTAACAAAAAGATGCATCCAGTTAAAAGCAATTGGGTTTTATTATCCAGGTGGTTATCTAGTTTGCTGTCTGCCTGTGTAGAGGGGAAGAGCTGTCCCCTGGTGCTTTAGTTCACCTGGTGTTTCACCCCCTATCCCAAGAATCTCCCTGTTTATCTGCCTTCCCCATTGTCGCCACCACTAGAGGACAGGTACCATGACTGCCTTACCCACTGAGGTTCCAGGGGTCTGACATTTGACCTATCAAACTGGGAAATCATGTTTCACAGGAGAGCAGACAGAACTTGCAAAGTCTTAAAGTCATGAAAGGACACAGAACGTTTAGAGAACTTCAAGTAATCTCGAAGACTGAACGGGCAGAACCAGCTGACAACCCACTTTCTAGCCTTGCTAAGGACTTAGGACACTGTCCTGCAGGGGATGGAGAGCCACCAAGGATATTAAGTAGAAGAAGGGGCACGATCAGACTTATGTTTTAGAAGATCTTACATCTGCTTCCCTGAGGATGGATTAGAGTGGAGCCTAGAAGCTGGGGCTGCATTTTATCCAGTTCACTTCTCCTCAGGTACCCAACTGTGGCTGTAATTATGCCCCCAGGGTCCAGGAAGAATTACAGCATCTAGCTCTCCCTGTATCCTAGCACTTGGGTCTCGCTGTGAGCTTCCACTGCATCTGAATCAGGGGTTGCCTTCTCTTATCTCCAGTTGCCTTTGCTCTTGCCTCTTCTTCAGGGAACCCTGAACGTGGCCTTTCCTCTGGTTGTTCTAGAGTTCTGGCCTTCCTGAGAGATTTCCTAGCAGATAAGAAGACTTCGGTAAGGCTCAAGCATGAACCATCTGGAAAGTTGAGGACAGTGATGGCAGTGTCTCTCCCCAACCCAAAAAGAAATAAGCCTTATGGAAAAATGGGTCTGAATCCACTTGTGAGATGGAGTGCAGTGAGAGGAACCAGGTGGCTGGGGTCAGATTGTAGATGGTGCCACAGAAAGGCCCACAGCCCGGACAGACGGCCTTATCTATATCAACTCCTGATGTGCAACATATGCTCCACGACGATCCCCTTGGAAGGAAGTAGGAGGCTTCAGAAGGTGGCTGCGGTTTCCTCTGCTTGTTTCCTGGCTCTTTCTAAAGAAATGAAGCACATTCCTGTAGCCTGTTCACCACGAGGAAAGCAGGATTGAAAAGAGCCTGCCCTCCTGACCTGGGGTGCTGAGGTCCAAATCTCGGCTCCACCTCCTCTAAGACTTTGGCCAAACTGTTAAATCTGTGTGTCCCACTTTATTCCCGTATAAACTAGTACCCGCTCGATGGGGTTACTGTGAAATTAAAAGAGAAGGAGGAGCACTTAGCACTTTGCAGGCAGCAAAAGGCACGTTTTCTACCCTCATTATCATTGCTTCTGCCCCACATCCCTCCCAGGTCAGGGACACAGGGAGCCGCGTTCCTGGCACAGGGAACGGGACGGGCAAAGGCACAGATGTAGAAGTGAACGCCTGTGCTCTCCGCCCTCGGGGGCTGAGCCCATCCCATGGGGCGGGCGCTGTGCTGAGTAACTGTTGAGCACCTACTGTGTACCGGGTCCTAGAGGAACAGAATGGAATTAGACCCAATGCCTGCTCGCCTCATGACTCTAGCCAGGCTCCTGAAAAGTATCGTCCAAGGTGCCTGATTGAAAATCCCGGGGCTATTAGCAGACAGATGGACACCAGCTGGAGCAGCTGCCCCGAGTACTGAGGAGGACAGTTCTCTGCCGTGCCCCCCACACCCCTTGCTGCTTGACAGAAGGTTCGTTTTGGGTCCCACTGGCTGTTGGTACCATGGGGAAACCAGAACGCCCCTGCTCAGGCCTGGCCAGCCTGCTGGAGAAGCCCACCAGCCTCCCCTCCTCCATCCCCGTTACAATTTCCTTCTCCCTGCCCACACCACTGGTAGCCAGCTGGTCAGTTCCTGTGTAATGATGTGAGCCCCAGCCACGCCCTTGACCCTTGGGGCAGCCTCAGTCCACGTAATGAGTCTTTCTGAAAGCAAAGAGAGACTCCAAAGCATCCTTTGCACGACAAGTTCCACATCTGGGAATTTAATCCTACAAAAATCTATCATACCCACATGTGGAAAGATAAATGTACGAGAATGTTCACAGTAGCAATACCTCTAAGCAGGGAGGCGAATGAGGAAACAACCTAAATGTCCATCACGAGGGGATCGGCTGTGCCCATTCCATAGGAGGCTGTGCGGCCATTAAAAGGATGAAGTCTTCCTGTGTGTGCTGATTAGACAGAACAGGACACATCGTTACACCAAAAAGCCACGAAGATGCCTGTTCCCATTTCTGTAATTTAAAAAATGGATGTAAATACTACAGCATCTACTTCATAGGGTCGACATGAGGAATAAGTGGGTTAGTAGGTGCAAAGTGCTTAAAATAGTGTCCCCACATAGTAGGTACTCAAGTGTTAGATGCTGTTGTTGCCTCTGCTGTTATTTTTTTTTTAACATCTTTATTGGAGTATAACTGTTTTATAATAGTGTGTTAGTTTTTCCTTTACAACAAAGTGAATCAGTTATACATATACATATGTTCCCATATCTCTTCCCTCTTGCATCACCCTCTCTCCCACCCTCCCTATCCCACCCCTCTAGGTGGTCATAAAGCACAGAGGTGATCTCCCTGTGCTACGTGGCAGCTTCCCACTAGCTATCTATTTTACATTTGGTAGTGTGTATATGTCCCTGCCACTCTCCCACTTCATCACAGCCCACCCTTCCCCCTCCCCATATCCTCAAGTCCATGCTCTAGTAAGTCTATGTTTTATTCCTGTCCTACCACTAACCTCTTCATGACATTTTTTTCCCTTAGAGTCCATATATGTGTGTTAGCATACGGTATTTGTTTTTCTCCTTCTGACTTACTTCACTCTGTATGACAGACTCCAGGTCCATCCACCTCATTATAAATAACTCAGTTTCATTTCTTTTTATGGCTGAGTAATATTCCATTGTATATATGTGCCACATCTTCTTTATCCATTCATCTGTTGATGGACACTTAGGTTGCTTCCATGTCCTGGCTATTGTAAATAGAGCTGCAATGAACATTTTGGTACATGAGTCTTTTTGAATTATGGTTTTCTCAGGGTATATGCCCAGTAGTGTGATTGCTGGGTCGTATGGTAGTTCTATTTGTCGTTTTTTAAGGAACCTCCATACTGTTCTCCATAGTGGCTGTATCAACTTACATTCCCACCAACAGTGCAAGAGGGTTCCCTTTTCTCCACACCCTCTCCAGCATTTATTGTTTCTAGAGTTTTTGATGATGGCCAATCTGACCGGTGTGAGATGATATCTCATTGTAGTTTTAATTTGCATTTCTCTAATGATTAATGATGTTGAGCATTCTTTCATGTGTTTGTTAGCAATCTGTATATCTTCTTTGGAGAAATGTCTATTTAGTTCTTCTGCCCATTTTTGGATTGGGTTGTTTGTTTTTTTGTTATTGAGCTGCATGAGTTGCTTATAAATTTTGGAGATTAATCCTTTGTCAGTTGCTTCATTTGCAAATATTTTTTCCCATTCTGAGGGTTGTCTTTTGGTCTTGTTTATAGTATCTTTTGCTGTGCAAAAGCTTTTAAGTTTTATTAGGTCCCATTTGTTTATTTTTGTTTTGATTTCCATTTCTCTAGGAGATGGGTCAAAAAGGATCTTGCTGTGATTTATGTCGTAGAGTGTTCTGCCTATGTTTTCCTCTAAGAGTTTGATAGTGTCTGGCCTTACATTTAGGTCTTTAACCCATTTTGAGTTTATTTTTGTGTGTGGTGTTAGGGATTGTTCTAATTTCATACTTTTACATGTAGCTGTCCAGTTTTCCCAGCACCATTTATTGAAGAGGCTGTCTTTTCTCCACTGTATATCCTTCCCTCCTTTATCAAAGATAAGGTGACCATATGTGTGTGGG
This sequence comes from Kogia breviceps, assembly GCF_026419965.1. Classification (NCBI taxonomy): domain Eukaryota; kingdom Metazoa; phylum Chordata; class Mammalia; order Artiodactyla; family Physeteridae; genus Kogia; species Kogia breviceps. Next base: position 67,024,366 of record NC_081323.1, read on the forward strand.
TTTATCTCTGGGCTTTCTATCCTGTTCCATTGATCTATATTTCTGTTTTTGTGCCAGTACCATACCGTCTTGATTAGCTTTGTAGTAGAGTCTGAAGTCAGGGAGCCTAATTCCTCCAGCTCCATTTTTCATTCTCAAGATTGCTTTGGCTATTCGGGGTCTTTTGTGTTTCCATACAAATTGTGAAATTTTTTGTTCTAGTTCTGTAAAAAATGCCAGTGGTAATTTGATAGGGATAGCATTGAATCTGTAGATTGCTTTGGGTAGTAGAGTCATTTTCACAATGTTGATTCTTCCAATCCAAGAACATGGTATATTTCTCCACCTATTTGTATCATCTTTAATTTCTTTCATCAGTGTCTTATAGTTTTCTGCATACAAGTCTTTTGTCTCCTTAGGTAGGTTTATTCCTAGATATTTTATTCTTTTTGTTGCAATGGTAAATGGGAGTGTTTTCTTAATTTCACTCTCAGATTTTTCATCATTAGTGTATAAGAATGCCAGAGATTTCTGTGCATTAATTTTGTATCCTGCAACTTTACCAAATTCATTGATTAGCTCTAGTAGTTTTCTGATAGCATCCTTAGGATTCTCTATGTATAGTATCATGTCATCTGCAAACAGTGACAGCTTTACTTCTTCTTTTCCTATTTGGATTCCTTTTACTTCTTTTTCTTCTCTGATTGCTGTGGCTAGAACTTCCAAAACTGTGTTGAATAAGAGTGGTGAGAGTGGGCAACCTTGTCTTGTTCCTGATCTTAGTGGAAATGGTTTCAGTTTTTCACCATTGAGAACGATGCTAGCTGTGGGTTTGTCATATATGGCCTTTATTATGTTGAGGAAAGTTCCCTGTATGCCTACTTTCTGCAGGGTTTTTATCATAAATGAGTGTTGAATTTTGTCAAAAGCTTTCTCTGCATCTATTGAGATGATCATATGGTTTTTCTCTTTCAGTTTGTTGATATGGTGTATCACGTTGATTGATTTGCGTATATTGAAGAATCCTTGCATTCCTGGAATAAACCCCACTTGATCATGGTGTATGATCCTTTTAATGTGCTGTTGGATTCTGTTTGCTAATATTTTGTTGAGGATTTTTGCATCTATGTTCATCAGTGATATTGGCCTGTAGTTTTCTTTCTTTGTGACGTCTTTGTCTGGTTTTGGTATCAGGGTGATGTTGGCCTCATAGAATGAGTTTGGGAGTGTTCCTCCCTCTGCTATCTTTTGGAAGAGTTTGAGAAGGATAGGTGTTAGCTCTTCTCTAAATGTTTGATAGAATTCGCCTGTGAAGCCATCTGGTCCTGGGCTTTTGTTTGTTGGAAGATTTTTAATCACAGTTTCAATTTCAGTGCTTGTGATTGGTCTGTTCATATTTTCTATTTCTTCCTGGTTCAGTCTCGGCAGCTTGTGCATTTCTAAGAATTTGTCCATTTCTTCCAGGTTGTCCATTTTATTGCCATACAGTTGCTTGTAGTAATCTCTAATAATCTTTTGTATTTCTGCAGTGTCAGTTGTTACATCTCCTTTTTCATTTCTAATTCTATTGATTTGAGTCTTCTCCCTTTTATTCTTGATGAGTCTGGCTAATGGTTTATCAATTTTATTTATCTTCTCAAAGAACCAGCTTTTAGTTTTATTGATCTTTGCTATTGTTTCCTTCACTTCTTTTTCATTTATTTCTGATCTGATCTTTATGATTTCTTTCCTTCTGCTAAATTTGGGGTTTTTTTGTTCTTCTTTCTCTAATTGCTTTAAGTGTAAAGTTAGGTTGTTTATTCGAGATGTTTCCTGTTTCTTAAGGTATGATTGTATTGCTATAAACTTCCCTCTTAGAACTGCTTTTGCTGTATCCCATAGGTTTTGGGTCGTTGTGTCTCCATTGTCATTTGTTTCTAAGTATTTTTTGATTTCCTCTTTGATTTCTTCAGTGATCACTTCGTTATTAAGTAGTGTATTGTTTAGCCTCCATGTGTTTGTATTTTTTACAGATCTTTTCCTGTAATTGATATCTAGTCTCATAGCATTGTGGTCGGAAAAGATACTTGATACGATTTCAATCTTCTTAAATTTGCCAAGGCTAGATTTGTGACCCAATATATGATCGATCCTGGAGAATGTTCCATGAGCACTTGAGAAAAATGTGTATTCTGTTGTTTTTGGATGGCATGTCCTATAAATATCAATTAAGTCCATCTTGTGTAATGTATCATTTAAAGCTTGTGTTTCCTTATTTATTTTCATTTTGGATGATCTGTCCATTGGTGAAAGTGGGGTGTTAAAGTCCCCTACTATAATTGTGTTACTGTCAATTTCCCCTTTTAAGGCTGTTAGTATTTGCCTTATGTATTGAGGTGCTCCTATGTTGGGTGCATAAATATTTACAATTGTTATATTTTCTTCATGGATCGATCCCTTGATCATTATGTAGTGTCCTTCTTTGTCTCTTGTAATAGACTTTATTTTAAAGTCTATTTTGTCTGATATGAGAATTGCTACTCCAGCTTTCTTCTGATTTCCATTTGCATGGAATATCTTTTTCCATCCCCTTACTTTCAGTCTGTATGTGTCCCTAGGTTTGAAGTGGGTCTCTTGTAGACAGCATATATATGGGTCTTGTTTTTGTATCCATTCAGCCAGTCTGTGTCTTTTGGTGGGAGCATTTAATCCATTTACATTTAAGGTAATCATTGATATGTATGTTCCTATTACCATTTACTTAATTGTTTCGGGTTGTTCTTGTAGGTCTTTTCCTTCTCTTGTGTTTCTTGCCTAGAGAAGTTCCTTTAGGATTTGTTGTAGAGCTGGTTTGGTGGTGCTGAACTCTCTCAGCTTTTGCTTGTCTGTAAAGGTTTTAATTTCTCCATCAAATCTGAATGAGATCCTTGCTGGGTAGAGTAATCTTGGTTGTAGGTTTTTTTCCCTCATCACTTTAAATATGTCCTGCCACTCCCTTCTGGCTTGCAGAGTTTCTGCTGAAAGATCAGATGTTAACCTTATGGGGATTCCCTTGTGTGTTATTTGTTGTTTTTCCCTTGCTGCTTTTTTTTTTTTTTTTTTTTTTTTTTTTTTTTTGCGGTATGCAGGCCTCTCACTGTTGTGGCCTCTCCCGTTGCGGAGCACAGGCTCCGGACGCACAGGCCCAGCGGCCATGGTTCACGGGCTTAGTCGCTCCGCGGCATGTGGGATCTTCCCGGACCAGGGCACGAACCCGTGTCTCCTGCATCGGCAGGCGGATTCTCAACCACTGCGCCACCAGGGAAGCCCCCTTGCTGCTTTTAATATGTTTTCTTTGTATTTAATTTTTGACAGTTTGATTAATATGTGTCTTGGCGTGCTTCTCTTTGGGTTTATCCTGTATGGGACTCTCTGTGCTTCCTGGACTTGATTGACTATTTCCTTTCCTATATTAGGGAAGTTTTCAACTGTAATCTCTTCAAATATTTTCTCAGTCCCTTTCTTTTTCTCTTCTTCTTCTGGGACCCCTATAATTCGAATGTTGGTGCGTTTAATGTTGTCCCAGAGGTCTCTGAGACTGTCCTCAGTTCTTTTCATTCTTTTTTCTTTCTTCTGCTCTGCATTAGTTATTTCCACTATTTTATCTTCCAGGTCACTTATCCGTCCTTCTGCCTCAGTTATTCTGCTATTGATCCCATCTAGAGTATTTTTCATTTCATTTATTGTGTTGCTCATCGTTGCTTGCTTCCTCTTTATTTCTTCTAGGTCCTTGTTAACTGTTTCTTGCAATTTGTCTATTCTATTTCCAAGATTTTGAATTATCTTTACTATCATTATTCTGAATTCTTTTTCAGGTAGACTGCCTATTTCCTCTTCATTTGTTAGGTCTGGTGTCTTTTCATCTTGCTCCTTCATCTGCTGTGTGTTTTTCTGTCTTCTCATTTCGCTTATCTTACTGTGTTTGGGTCTCCTTTTTGCACGCTGCAGGTTTGTAGTTCCCGTTGTTTTTGGTGGCTGTCCCCAGTGGCTAAGTTTGGTTCAGTGGGTTGAGTAGGTTCCCTGGTTGGGGGTCTAGTGCCTCTGTTCTGGTGAATGAGGCCTGGATCTTGTCTTTCTGGTGGGCAGGTCCACGTCTGGTGGTGTGTTTAGGGATGTTGGTAGCCTTATTATGATTTTAGGCAGCCTCTCTGCTAATGGATGGGGCTGTAGACCTCTCTCGCTCTTTGTTGGGAATAGGGTGTCCAGCACTGTTCGTTGCTGGTCCTTGAGTGAAGCTGGGTCTTGGTGTTGAGATGGAGATCTCTGGGAGATTTTCGCCGTCTGATATTACGTGGAGCTGGGAGGTCTCTTGTGGACTAGTGTCTTGAGGTTGGTTCTCCCACCTCAGAGACACAGGCCTGGTGCCTGGCTGGGGCGCCAAGAGCCTTTAATCCACACGGCTCAAAATAAAAGGGAGAAAAAATAGAAAGGAAAGAAAAGGGAGGAAGGAAGGAAGGAGGGAGGGAGGGAAGGAAGGAAGAAAGGAAGGAAGAAATGAAGGAAGGACGAAAGCAAGAAAGGAAGGAAGGAAGGTGGAGAGGAGGAAAGGGAGGAAGGAAGAGAGGAAGGGAGGAAGGAAGGGAGGAGAGAAGGGGGGAAGGAAGAAGGGAGGGAAGGAGGGAAGAAAGGAAGGAAGAAAGGAAGAAAGAAAGGGAGAAGACAAAGTAGAATAAAGTATAGTTATTAAAATAAAAATAATTATTAAGAAGAAAATTTTATATTAAAAAAAAAAAACAGAAAAACGGGTCGGTCTAACCCTAGGACAAATGGTGAAAGCAAAGCTATACAGACAAAATCTCACACAGCAGCACACACATACACACTCACAAAAAGAAAAAAAGGGGAAAATAATAGTATATCTTGCTCCCAAAGTCCACCTCCTCAACTTGGGATGATTAGTTGTCTATTCAGGTTTTCCACAGATGCAGGGCATTTCAAGTTGATTGTGGAGCTTTAATCCGCCGCTTCTGAGGCTGCTGGGAGAGACCTCCCTCTCTCCTCTCTGTTCGCACAGCTCCTGGGGTTCAGCTTTGGACTTGGTCCCGCCTCTGCTTGTAGGTCGTCCGAGGGCCTCTGCCCTTTGTTCAGACAGGACGGGGTTAAAGGAGCAGCTGATTGGGGGGCTCCGGCTCACTCAGGCTGGGGGGAGGGAGTGGCACGGGGGCGGGGCGAGTCCGCGGCGGCAGAAGCCGGCGTGACGCTGCACCGGCCCGAGGCGCACCGCGCGTTCTCCCGGGGAAGCTGTCCCTGGATCCCGGGACCCCGGCAGTGGCGGGCTGCACAGGCTCCCGGAAGGGCCGGTGTGGAGAGTGACCTGTGCTCACACACAGGCCTCTCGGTGGTGGCAGCAGCAACCTTAGCGTCCCACACCCGTCTCTACTGTCTGTGCCGACAGCCGCGGCTCGCGCCCGTTTCTGGAGCTCCTTTACGCGGTGCTCTTAATCCCCTCTCCTCGCGCCCGAGGAAGCAAAGAGGGAAGAAAAAGTCTCTTGTCTCTTCGGTGGCTCCGCGCCCGTTTCTGGGGCTCCTTTAAGCGGCGCGCTTAATCCCCTCTCCTCGCGCCCAGGAAGCAAAGAGGGAAGAAAAGGTCTCTTGCCTCTTCGGCAGCTGCGGACTTCAACCGGACTCCCTCCCGGCCAGCCGTGGCGCACTAGCCCCTTCAGGCTGTTTTCACTCTGCCAACTCCAGACCTTTCCCTGGGATCCGACCGAGGCTCAGTTCCCAGCCCCGCCCGCCGCGGCGGGTGAGCAGACAAGCCTCTCGGGCTGGTAAGTGCTGATCGGCACCGATCCTCCGCGGGAATCTCTCCGCTTTGCCCTCCGCACCCTGTGGCCGAGCTGTTCTCCGCAGCTCCGGAGCTTCCCGCTCCGCCACCCGCAGTCTCCGCCCGCGAAGGGGCCTCTAGTGTGTGGGAATCTTTCCTCCTTCACGGCTCCCTCCCACTGGTGTATGTCCCGTCCCTATTCTTTGTCTCTGTTTATTCTTTTTTCTTTTGCCCTACCCAGGTACGTGGGGGAGTTTCTTGCCTTTTGGGAGGTCTGAGGTCTTCTGCCAGCGTTCGGTGGGTGTTCTATAGGAGAAGTTCCACGTGTAGATGTATTTCTGATGTATCTGTCGGGAGGAAGGTGATCTCCGCGTCTTACTCTTCCGCCATCTTTAAGCCGTCTCCGCCTCTGCTGTTATTTCATGATCTTGCTGTAGCCTGAGTTTCATAGTTATAATTTTAAAAGCACAGGAGATTGTTACAGTTGGCCTTTCCACCATCGTGGTTTTCTGTACTTGGGTTTATCGTAGAAAGATGGCGGATGACGCTTCTCCTAGGGTCACACATCCCGTGGCAGATCCATGTGCCCAGAACCATCTGCTTTTAAAATGAAAACTTCTGTGTCCTGGGCATCCCCTCGGTCCTGGGCACCCTGGGGCAGATGGCCACTCTCCATATGCCTTTGGTGGCCCAGTTGCTTTAGGAGGAATACGGACAAGGCGTCATTATTGCTTTTCACGTGTCACAGGAGAAAACATAGAAACGGTGCGTCAGGATGGAATATTATTTAGCCTTATAAAGGATAGAAATTCTGACCCATGCCACCACATGGAGGAACCTTGAGGACATTGTGCCATGTGAAAGAAGCCAGTCAGAAAAAGATAAATACTGTATGATCCCACTTATATGAGGTCCCTAGAGTTTGACTACTCTGAATATTCACAGAGACGGAAAGTAGAAGGATGGTTGCGGGGGGCAGGGGAAGTGGGGAGTTGTTGTGTAACGGATTCAGAGTTTCAGTTTTGCAAGGTGCAGAGAGTTCTGGAGATGGATGGTGGTGATGGTTGCACAACAATATGAATGTTCTTAATACAACTAAACTGTACACTTAAGATGGTTAAGATGGCAAATTTTATGTGTATTTTGCCACCATTTAAAATTTGAAAAATAGAAGGGTACATCAGCTCCCACAAATATTGTTGCATAGGGTAATGCAAAGGTGGTACTTAAATTGACCATATAGAGGAAATAACTGTACAGATGATACACTAGTGGAAGAAGTTGGGGAAATACTGTAGTATATTCTGAGCTCAGATTGAAGGTGCCTCAATGCTCAGCTTGCCCGATCCCACGGGCCTCCATCCACTGCCTCACACACACTTCTGCTCCACACATGGCGTACCCACTGCATCCAGGAGGGCTAAATCCGGTGCCATCTGGGGTCTGGGCATACCTGGCTGCATCAGGGGTTTGAAATCCTGACATTCACAGAACTCTGTGCTGAACTTTGCCTTAGCACCGTCAGCCTCGCCATCAGCCGTGAACACCTCTGGCAGCATATTAGCATCCTGTATCAGGGAAGCGGTACCAGGGTGGGCAGGAGGGACCCAGAGGAGGGCAGCTGGCTCTGCGATGGGCTCCTTCCAGGTGCGACGGAGCAGGACCCATCCGCTCCTTGCCCTGGCACTCGCTGCCTGCAGACAGGCTGGGCTGTGACGGGACTTCTGGGGACCCGAGGACCTAAGAGCTATCCCCCTTCCTCCTGGGTGTCTTCATGCCCAGAGCTAAATGCGTATCTGACACACACAGAGACGGCAGTGTGGTGGTCCTCTGGGGGCCAGTTCGTAACTGTGATGCCAGGTGGGAGACTGTAGACAGGTTTCCTTCTGTGGGGCGTCTCCCAAACCGTGCTCTGCAGAAAACTCGTGGGTATGAAGCACAGAGACCTTTCCAAGTTCAAATCAGGTTGGGTCTTTATACTGCTGTCCTCAGTTCAAAATGTCTTAAGCTTCTGACGCTCACGATGGCAATAATAATACCATTAAACAGCAGTTAACCTTTATCAAGGGCTTGCTGTGGGCTGGGTGCTACCGCATGGGTCTTACATGCATTATTTTATTTAATACTCCCAACACCTGAGGCTTATTGAGATGAAAGTAACCTGCCTGAAGTCTGGGCTCTCCGGAAGAGACCGTGGGGAGAAGATGAAGAGGAAGAGAATTAACTACCAATATTCATGCTGGGCTTGAAGCAGCACTTCCTAAACTTTAAAGGGCACGCACATGCCCTGGGAGTCTTGTTAAAAGGCAAATTTTAACTCAGTATGTCTTGGGTGGAGCCTGAGGTAGGACATGGCTAATAGCAGTGGGCTAATGCTGCTGGTGCCGAGACCAGGCTCTGAATAAGGAGGCAGTGGAACACATGTGTGTTCTCTCTTGTACCTGGGAGGGAATTCGTTCATTCATTCATTCATTCATCCATGCATTCATTTGTAGAAGCCATCTAGTAGCAAAGAACGCGAGCTTTGCATTTGGAACCAGGTTCCTAGTTCTGCACTGTTCACTAAATGGGTGTTTTCTCTGAGTCTCAGTTGCCCATCTGTAAAATGGGAATGAAGCTCGCATTTTAGAGACTCTTTGTGATTATTAAATGCAATAAATGGTAGCAAAAGTCTGCCCTGGGGCCGCAGTGATGGGTCCCAGAGGCCCCACCATGAATCGGAGGAACTGGCATAGACGTGTCTTCTGATAATTTCCACAAAGGGTGGAAGGAAATTGCGGAGGAGACAGACACAAGTGATGAGCTGTGGAATTCACTCGGCAAATGACTCCACCAGAAAGGAGTGAGAAATGCGTGTGAGGGGGAGAGAGCGGGAGAGAGCAGGGAACTGGGTAAAACGACAACAGATCGCAAGCTGTTAATTATCCAGAGGGAACTAAATATTATGTAGGCAATTACCAACAGGCGTCAGAAAGCCCCGTAGGGAAACCTGGTCCTCAACCGAATTCTGTCTCCCCCTGCAGAAGGGCTGGGGGACAGGTTTTAGCTCCCGGGGGAAGGTTCTTCACCCAGGGAGGGGGAGGCAGGGTCCCCTCTGTGTCCAGCCCAGCCAGGACCCAGCGCTGTGCTTTGAAAATCGGCTTTACCCACAAGCTCTGGGCCTGGAATCCGCAGCCCCTTCCCCGTCCACGCTCCCTCCCCTCAGATGTCATCTTTTGAGACGATTTCATGTGGAAGCATCGCTAAGTAAATTCGCTAAATGCCTATTCATTCCCGTCAGATGGGGACGCAGTGAAGCGGTAAATGTGACAATGGCCCCAGCTCGGGGCCCTGAAAAGCTCTTTCTGAGGCTGCTAAATGGAGCCTCAGCCGCTGACCCTGGGAGGCCTGAGGCTTCGTGAGAGGGGGCCCAGGAGCCCCGGCCCGGCCCCTTCAATCCTGCCACTGAGGCGGCTCAGAGGCCCCTCTTTATTATTCCTGCTGCCAGGGACCCATTCAGAGGTTAACTTGTCCCTGTATTCATCAGGACAATAATGAACTGTCGCAGAGAGTAGAGAGGGGGTTGGTAAACAGGAACTGCTAAGACGCCGGAGATGGAACGGGCCTCTGTGGTTTGGAAAGAGAGATTGCTCTCATTTCCTTTGCAGGCTGGTTTAGTTTCCACCTCTCCAGCAACTTCAAGAGGCCCTCAGCCCACAGCAACCCGTAACTGGGAGGGAAGCACGCGTGGGCTCTACCTCGCCTGTTTGCGGAGATGCTCCACGTGCGCACGGACAAGTGGACTTGGCCTTTTGCCTGCGTCCCTGGGATTCGCCTCTGCGCGCATCCGCAGGGCTAAGCTTTCTGCCTTTGTGCCTGGGCGGATTTACCTTGCTGTAGGCACACGGGGTTTTTCTGGCATCTGCAGCCACTAGAACGGCAGGTTTTGAAGTGGTGTTGATTTCTGTAAACTAGTATGGGATGTCGGCAGTGCTCGTTTCCACTGCAGCATCTGTTCACTTCTCTGTCCCCCTCCGCTGAAATTATGAGTTGGTCAACAATAGTCGTCCAGCCAGAGAGCAGGGGCTTGGAGCGGCGCGACTGCAGGTGATGCAGGGAACTGAAGGAGGGGGTGAGGGGTGAGGGCGGCCCTGACACAGTGGTGGGAGGCCAAGAGCAGAGCAGCTCTCATTTATTGTGCACCTACTGTATGCCCTTTAAGTCCACCCAGTTATCCATCAGTATGTATACCTACTGTGTGCAGGGCAGCCAGGTGAAGGCCGCCACTCAGGTTGAATGACTTACCGTAGGACACACGGATGGGTCTGCTTCTAGAGCACAGGCATCGCTTTCTTAGGCACCCACCTGCCCCCCAAAGTCTAGGCTCCTTTCTCTTCCCAGAGATGCGCCTTTACCCCGTTTCTCCCAATTTGAAACAATGGTTAACCCTTTCCTTCTAAGTAAAAATCCCGGAGCAGATAAGCCAGATGATAAAGGAGCTGTCACTTCAGCACCATTTACCTGTTTGGGTTTATTCAGCGTAAGAGGCAACTGCGTTTCTGGCAGATGGAGACCCCGTGTGACTGCCTTTTAAAATACTGTCACAGCTGTATGCACAAGCTGATTAGCTGTGACTACACTGCTAGTGCTGAGATTGATGGCGATAAATCTGGGATAACAATGCCGGGAACAATGTCACCCGTTTGCATCGCACTTCATATTTCTTAAAGCTCTCTCAGTCAGCCTGGGGGTTATGGATTCATTCAATCATTGACTCATTCACTCCTCAAAACGCATTTGAAGGAGTCAGTTTAAATTCATCTCACCTTGAGTCATCCATTCATCCAACAAACATTAATGTACCTCCTACTATGTGCCAGTGATGAGTGAGTTTCATTGGTTCTGTCCTCACGGAGCTTACATCCTAATGTAAGCAAATATAGCTCTTTCAGATGGTGATGAGCTCATGTTGTAAATACAGTGATGTGACGGGGGGTGGGGGAGGCAGGTGCTACTTTAGGTTGGGCAACAACAACAAAAAAAAGCCTCTCTGAAGAGGTGACATATGAAAGGAGACCTGGATGACAAGAGCAGACATGGAAAGATATGGGGTGGAATTTCCCAGGCACAGCAAGTGCAAAGGTCCTGAGGTTACTTTATATCTGGCATTGACGTATTCACTGATGCCTTACTGTTTGCCAAGCCAAGTTGGGCACTGGAGATTCCAAAACAAATAAGGTACTATGCTTATTCTCAAGGAGTTCACAGCATATGGAGTATGTAAGAGACAAACAGTCCATTTTAGCATACTGTGGTAAGCTCAGTGATGGTGACACATGAAAGAAGATGCTTTACCTACCTGCATGGTGTGAAAGGAGGGGACCTGGTTTCTGTGACAAAGAAGGGAGCCAGGACACAAAGTCTCCATGATTTCTGGAGGACCCTGATTTTCCTCTCGGTTTGCTTCCACAGGACAAATGACCAGCTGGTGGCATTTCTCTCCCGATACCGAGATATGAATTTCTTGAAGTCACACGGCCGGGACAATGCAAGGTAGTATATCCTCCCCCTACCCTTGTGCAAAAGGGAAATGAAAATCTGAGTGATCATTTGGGGGCTTCCTTCTAGGCTGGTTTGATGCAGCCAGAGAAAAGTTGAAGATGGGAGAGAGGCGTGGCGTGGATGGGCCTTGGCCCTTTCTTCGTAGCATCTGAAATGGTGTCTCCTGCCAGCCAGGGACAGAGATAACAGTGAATGCGTCTCATCATGTCATAGTCCTTTACACCTATTCCCCCAAGCCCTTTCATGAGTCCATTATCACATTATGGCTGTCCTTCAAGGAAACTAGGGTAGTCGTTTTAATACCCAATTTATTGGTAGGAAGACTTAAGGCCCATAGTTTAAGTAAATGATGTCCCCAGATCATTCATTCGGTCAGCCAGTCATTCAACAAATATTCACTTAGTGCCAAGCATGTGCCAGGCACCCTTCTAGAGGTGAAGAAGACAAAACCCTCACTCTCCTGGAATTTACCTTCTAGCAGGAAAGAGTATCACACCAGCATGGAGTTGAACTCACGTATCCCGACTCCCAGGGCTGTGCCCTCACCATTGCCTCACTCTTGCTGCCTAAGATGTTGGCAGGGATTTGAGGCACCAGAAGCCCAGCCTGGATCTGTTTGCCTCTCTCACTTACACTGAGCAAAGCCTGACAGCATCGCTACAGTCCCGCTTTGAGCTCAGTCTAAATCTCCGCGGCCAGAGATCCGCTAGAAGGGACACAGTCTTGAGCATCCTCTGTAGGAGAGACCACAGGATCCGCTCCACCGTCTGGACATAAAACAGTGCCCAGGATCTCTCTGCCAGATTAGAGCCTTTTCCTAGCGTTGCATTCAGAGCTTAATCTGGCAGCTCACAGGATACCTTTAGCGTGTTAATGTGTTTTGTTTGGCCTTCGTGCTGGTTTTGTTTTGTTTAATTCAGGTGCTTCATTTGAAAGTTAATAGCCCCATTTAAAAATAGCAATATTTCCCAGGGAAACCCAGATTTCCAGCTCATCTTAAAAGAGCCAAAGGTCCAGTAAATCTGTGCTTGAATTTTCTCATGGAAGTTATGATCTGGATCTTAGACAAAGCCCAAGTTCTACAGGTTGCTGCAGTCCTTGCTGCCCTCTCCCCTACCTCACCCTGTTGGCATTTCAGTTTGCCGTCTCTGCTGTAGGTGTTCTCTGCCACTGCCGATGGAGGTGTCATTTTAGCTGTTTCTGTGATCCACTTTACCCACATGTCCACAGAAGGGAGGGACGGAAGCAAGCAGCGAGCTCCATTTCCTGAGCTTTCAGGAAGTAACCCCAGAATCCTTGGGTTGTATCATTTTCCTTAATTTTAACTTTGATTGCATCCAGCTGTCTATTTCTAGATTGGGCCTATCCTACTGGCAGCCTGCATTCTTTACACTTAAAAGGAGCCCCCAGACTTGAAGATGCTCTGTAAATTAGCACAGATTAATATAGCATGTTCTGGCCACTACACTGGAGAGGCCTGGTGGATAAAGAAGAATTGTAGACCTATAGTGGACTGTGTTCCTACTAAGTGCATATCGCCCTGCTGGGCCCTTTTCACACGGGATCCAACTTTATTCTTACAGTCACTCAATGTAAAAATATGTATTATTATCTCCATTTGTCAGAAGAAAGGGGAGCTTTGGGAGCCCAAATGATTTTCCCAAAGTCACACAGCTGGTAAGTGCTAGAGTTTGAACGCAGTTCTCTGGCCCCAAAGCCCATGGAAGCAGGGTGGAGCTGAACAAGTTTCCATGGAGGTGGTAATTTACCAGAACTAGACCAGGTATTGGTATCCCCACCCTTAGGTAGAGAATGAAGATGCTTCTTCACTTCCAGGTAACTTACAATACATGTTTTGTGCAAAGTCATATCGTTAGAAAGGAATCCACTGTAAGTTGATAGACTTGTGTCTGAATTACATCCACCCTAGTACTGTTGTTCCAGCCTACTCAGTATTTATTCTCTATCTACTATTTCCAGGCCCTGTGCTAGGAACTGGCTACAACACAGAGGTTAAAACCTCATGAGTTTTTGAGGTCATACCTCCTGGGTTGAAGTTCTGATCCACCACGTCCTGTCTGTGTTTCACTGGACTGGTGACTTAACCTCTCTGAGCCGGTTCCCTTATCTGTACAATGGAAACATTAATGGACTTATACGCACGAGATTGTTGGAAGGATTAAGTGAGATGTTGTATATAAAGCATCTGGCGTATCATAAATGCCCTATGAAGATGATGATGGTGGTGGTGGTGGTAGTGATGATGTCATTGCCATGATGAACATTGGACTCAAATATTGCAGGTGGGAGAAATAAATCGATGGTGTATAGGCCAGAGTTGTGCCTCTAGGTGTATGAGTACATCTTGTCCAGTTGATGTGCATCAGCAGTTGACAGGTGGTCCCCAAATGGCACAGCAGGATAAAGGGCAGGATAAAGATGCAGGCTAAGGAGTTGTTGCTTCCATCTCCCTCTAAAACCCTAAAACCCAAGGCTCTCTGGACAAAACAGCTCACGAGTTCCAACACTCATGCATGCGTCCTCAGCTGGGATTCTCTCACTTAGATGAATTCAGGAGATTAATTTAGAATTAATTCAGTAGTAAAACGAACCATCAACGGTGACTTTCTCCTCTTTGTCAGTTGAGGCCTCACCTGCGGAGTCAACAAACCTAGCCACGCCCATCTTCCCTCATGTCTCCCACCGGTGCAGCCTGGGTGGGGCTTTGCTCTGGCTCTGCGCCGATGGCATGTTAGGAAGGACCCTTTTTGGTGGGAAGTGACAGAAACTCAGCTCAAACTTGCTTAAAGGGTAAAGGAAGTTATTGGGTGATGCAACTAAAACATTAGTATCTGACTTCAGACATAGCTGAATCAAGCAGTTCAAATGATATCATCAAGCCCAGACTCTCTGTTAATTCTTTTTTTTTTTTTTTTTCTGGCTGCTTAATTATTTCTTATTATTTCTGGAGAGGGTTAAAGTAAAATAAACACATCACATCAAATAGCCAAGTAGTTCACTGTCAGGAATCTTTTTTAAAATTAATATATAACCGACATATTATATCAGTTTCAAGTCAGTGATATAACATTTCAATATATGTATATATTGTAAAATGACCACCACAATAAGCCTCGTTAATATCCATCACCACCCATAGTTACAATCTTTTTTCTCGTGGTAAGAACTTTTAAGATCATAGCAAATTTCAAATATGTACAACACAGTATTAGTAACTGTAGTCACCGTGCTGTACATTACATCCCAGAACTTACTTATTTTATAATTGAAAGTTCGTACCTTTTGACCACCCTCACCCATTAACTTCTATTAGTTCTCTTTCCCTTTGTGTTGGTTTAATTTTCTGGCTCCAGATGGTGACCCTCCTCAGCGTATTAGCCTCATTTTACTGATAAGATAACTGAGACTCAGAGAGGGGAGGTAACTTGCTTAAGCTCACGCAACTAGGGCAGGGTTAGGACTCAAACCTAAGTGAGTGTGTCCCCAGAGCCCAAGCTCAAATCCCTGCATGATGCGGCCTCTCTGTATTCTGGTCCTGCTTTCCTCCAATATGCTGGGTGGCTTTGAGGCAGCCACTCTGCTTCTCTGGGCTTCCTTTTCTCCCTTTGAAAAACAAAGTGGTTGAATGACATGATCTCCAAATGCCTTCCCATTCTGATGCTTCATGCTTCGGGACCAGACAGTGTGACAGAGGCAGAGAGTTTAAAAGACAGAGAGATGGAGAGGGACAAAAGCAAGCAGTGAGATACAAAACAGGCCACAGGGTGCCTTAGTTTTTCATTCCACGTGGTTCCTAATAGCAGTTTTGACCTTCTGTCCCCAACTTCAGCCTTTAGCAGCCAATTTGGACTTCCAGCTCCTGCTGCTAAGAGATGGCATAAAGGCAAACTGGTACTTTAATAGCTGCCAAATTGGTCCTGACTGTTCCTATAAGTAAATGAAGGGGAGTGTTGTGTTCACTGTATTTCCTTGCTTTCCTCCAAAAATGAAGTAGCTAGATATATTGAAAGACATATAGCACAATTACCAGTTTCCCAGCTAAGCTCTGCAGCGCTGAAAGAAGTAAGTGCCCTGAATAAGCAGGTCTTGGCAAACATCCCCAGGAACTCCTGGGTTCTGCTCGGGGAGCATTGGAGAAGTTTCCCAAATCTCGGCAGCTTGATCAAGGCTCAGTGTGTAGGGACAGGCCCCTTACAGGGAAATGGAAAGGGAAAATCACTTCCCTCAGCCGGAATAGAGTTTCCTCTGGGAATTTTCCAGCCTTGATTGGTCTAAGTTCTCCAAATAATTCAAGGTCACCAGGGCCCCAGTGCTTAGCCCTGGGGCAGAGTGTGGTGTAGTGGTAAGAGCATATGGGCAATGGAGTCCAGACACCCGTGCCAAAGTGCCAGCTCTGCCATATGACAGCCAGGGGACTTTGACAAATGGCTTTGACTCTCCATGCCTTCATGTCCTCCTCTTTATAAGATCCGGACAGTGATGTGGGGATTGTGGAGGACTGAGTATCCTCACTGACCACAGGAAGTGCCGAGCCACGGGCTTTCGAGTTGTGTTATCCTCTTTTAAAGAGTGCAGCTGAGGCTTGCAGAGTTGCTTTAACTCGCTCAGGGTTCCACACAGCTGGCATTGGAGCCTGGTTAAGTCTGACTTTTATCACCCCATGATTAGCGACTGCATCTGAGAGGACCTGTTGTTTTCAGTTCTTGGGGTGTGTGGATGAAAGAGCAAAACTCTGCTGATTTTAAGCAGAATCATTTTTAAAGGAGCAAGGGAGGACAATCAGTCCTTCCCCTACTTTCTAGAGTCACCCTATCCCAAAGTGTGTTCACAATCCACCAGTGATATGTGAGATTATTTTGGGGTGATCATAAATGGGCATCATGGGAGAGTTAGTATTGATTTTATGTATATCAACTAAAATTTATATAATTAGCCCATCTAATCGATGATTTCATGGACAGGATGCTTAGAATAAGACTAAGTTTAAAAGAGAACAGTTGAAGCTATCTAAAGTTGGTTTAGAAAAGAAATATTAAGGAAAGTCTCACACAGACTTCATAAAACCTGTATCAGAGCAGTTAAGAATCTGGGTTCTGGACCCTGACTGCCAGCGTTCGTATGCTGAGCACTCTCTAGGTGTGTGGCCTTGGGTAAGTTACATCGATCACTTGTGCTTCGGTTTCCTCATCTGTAAAATGGGAATAATGATAATAAAACCAGCCTCATAGAATTGCTGCAAGAATTAAATGAGTGAATATGTGAGTAAGCGCTTGGAATAGTTAGTTACGCATATTAAGTTGATGATGGTGGTGATGTTGATAGTGGTGATGGTGACAAGGATGGAAAAGCCTTGAAGATGGTATATATACACGTGATTAATGTTTGCGAAACACTTTCTACAACTCTTAGAGAAACAACTAGCATTTCAAATGTAGCAAGACTAGACCAGAAGGAAGCTAGGAGGGGTCCCAGCCCTCAGGTCAGAAGTGGCATAAACAAGTTTCTTCCTGTTCCCTGGTCTGGGGCCCACCTGCTAGAGGTGGCAGTCCCTTGCTGGGCACCAGAATGGCAGCTAAAGCAGCTTCGGCAGCTTCTTCTCTCTGACGTTGCACTAATCTTCAGGCCCAAACCTCCCTTGATGTATAACTAGGCAATTGTTTAACCAAAAGTTGTCAGATCCATCGAGAGCCTGGCCAGGAGCCTCCTCCAAACAAATCTGCTTTCAGGAGGCCCTTTGGTGCCAACTTGCTTATCAGGAGAAGAGCTCTCTCCCCATCTGTCTCGTAGCACCATGATAGATGGGAGGAGGTAATTAATATCTCATCTCCAATGGGGAAAGCAGATTGCATTTCCCTCTTGCTTTTCTTAAACCCAACCAGTGAGTTTATCCCTGTTTGCATGTTCACTTTATTTAATCCAGTTATGGTAACCATGTCAAAATAAAGCTTAGCATCACACAGGCACCCATACAAAGCTGTGCACACAGACACTCTGTGGGCCTCCATATGAGTTTTGAGGTCAACTTTCAATCTTTTCTTTTTTCCAAACAATACATGTCAAAGTTGGACCAAAGGCTAGAAGGAAAATATGTGCAGTGTCATCTCTGAGACATAGAGCATGATTTTTTATTTCCTCCTTTTCTCCCTTTTTGTGTTCCATGCCTTCTGTGGAGGAACTGCATTACTTTTATAGTAAGAACAGAAGGCAGTAGACATTGTTTTTAAATATGTGTGAAATAGGGAAAATCAGTTAGCCCGCAATGGACCTTTAGACTCTTAGAGGTGCAAGCTGATTCGGGCCCATGTGAAGAGCATGGGCCACCAAGCCTGGGATTCTCAGTTCCAGGATTTGGGCCCCTAACTCTGCATTTCTGCTCAGGCTGGGTTTTTTTCCATTCCTGAATGTCAAAGCCAAGTCAGCTTTCTTTGCCCAGGGCATGTGTAACGATAGAGTTTACCATGTGCCAGAGACTGTCCCAAATGCCTTAGAGATATTAACTCTTTCAATTTTCACAACAGTCCCATGGTGTAAGTGCAGTCATTATCATGCCCATTTTCCAGATAGGCACACTGAGGCTAGAGAGATTAAACAACACACAGAGTGGGGAAAGAGACTCGAACCCAGGCAGTCTGGCTCCAGAGTCTACATTCCTAGCCACTGTGCTATACCGTTTCCCTAAGTATGTTCATTGTGGAGTTTCCTGCCATGTCCAGGCCACATGTACTTGTGGCTGATACATTCCTTCCACCAATCAGGTCAGAGTCTGCCTCTCCTGTGACTGGTCTCCTCTGGTGTGAGGTCGTGAAGCTGAGCTTCTCCCTGTAGCTTCCACTCCTACCACGTTAGCTTCTTTTCATTCCTTTGGGCTCTTGCACACACTATTTCTGTCTCCTGTAAAGCTCTTCTCCAGAATTCTTCAGATGATTCATTCCTTCTCATCCTTCTTGTCAGTGCCACCTCCTCAGCAAAGTCTTCCCCAATAGTCTTCACTAATTAAGTCCCTGTCTCTTTATTTTGTCATTGCGCTCTACGTTTTCCTGTATAACACTTATCACAAACATCTAATTACATATTCATGTGTTTTGCAGCTGTTTATGACGACTTACCTATTTATTATCAGAGTGGTGTTATAGTCTTGTGGCTAAGAGTGTGGAATCCAGAGCCTGACTGCTAAGGTTTGAATCCCTTCCTTTCCACTAACCAACGGTGTAGCCTTGGGAAAATTAGTTAACCTCTCTGTGTCTTTGTTCCTTCATCTGGAAAATGAACCCTCATAGGATCGTGATGAAGATTAAATGAGAGAATATATATTAAGTACAAGGAACAGGACCTAGAAAGTAGCAGGTGCTCAATAAATGGTAAATATTATGGTTTTATCTTTCATCTTAGAAGAGAGAGGATAGGGATGATGTCTGTCTTCTTCACAACCATATTCTCAGCACAGAGACCCAGAGAGTTGCTGAATGAGCAAGTGCCCCAAGCCCCTTTTCTCTTCCAACTACTGCAGAGTTGGGGCCTGACAGCTGACTCCAGCCCAGCTTGGGAAGGGACATAACCTACACTGGACCTGTGGGAAATGGCCAGCAGAGCCCCTGTGGAGCTGCCAAACTAGGAACCCAGTGACCTGAATCCTCACTGACTTGTGCCTTGGGAAGATGGGGGGGTTTTGTATTTGTGGTTCTCAGATAGAAGCAGGGTGCCCGTGTTGCTTGTCACCTCTACCACCACAGCCATGGGCATTGCTGGACTAAAATAATTGCAGGAGACGAGTGCCCTGTGAGGGCTTTGGGCTTCTGTCCTTGGTGCTGAAAAGGCATTGCTTCTCAGAGCATAAAGGGTTTCTCCTTAGCTGTGGAGGTGCCCTACACATGCCTGTCTACCAAAACCCAGAATAGAGACGAGGAGAGATAGAAGTTTTAATTTTCTGGCTTGATGAGGGAAAAAGTTAAGTATCTTGGTGAACACTTATTAAGCACTTACTAAGTGCCAAGCACTATGCTAAGCCTTCTCCATATATAATATAACCTCACTTAAATTCTCTGAGGCAGATATTATGGATCACCGGTTTCCAGGTAAGAAGCTGAGGCATCCATGTTCAGGTCTCCCAAGGTTAGTGGCAAATCCAGGACTTGTACCAAATATTCTGGCTCCAGAGCCCAAAGTTTGGCCCCTGTGTGACATGGCTGTTTTGTGTGAGTCCATTCACATAGCTGGCTGATTTCACACATTGTGTTTCATGCTTTGTTCCATGACTTTATTTTTTTTATTTATGGGGTTTTTTTTGCAATACGCGGGACTCCCACCGTTGTGGCCTCTCCCGTCGCGGAGCACAGGCTCCGGACGCACAGGCCCAGCGGCCATGGCTCACGGGCCCAGCCGCTCCACGGCACGCGGGATCTTCCTGGACCGGGGCACGAACCCGCGTCCCCTGCATCGGCAGGCAGACCCCCAACCACTGCGCCACCAGGGAAGCCCCCATGACTTTATTTTTAAACTAAAATGCTTAGGTTGTACATAGGCTAAAGGAGTAATCTGGGTTCAGTGGGAGATCACTGGAGAGAGAAAGAGAAGAAGAGGAAATATTTTTCTAGGCTGTGTGACTTCGGATGACTTTGGCTCACACGTCCTTTCTGAGTCTCAGTGTGTTGGGGTTTTTTATCTATAAAATTAGTTATATCAGCTGATTGCTGAGATTCCTTCTTGCTCAAACATGCTGTAAAATCTGAGGGACAGTGTTCTTCCTTTCAGAATTCATTACAGGACAAGACGGTTCTGGAATAATTCCACACTTGATGAATATACCGAGATTGTAGCCAGGGAATTAACTGAATTGAGAGACTTCTCCATTGTCTGCCCTTTCTGAGGCCATTTCCAAAGGCTACAGATACTTTCTTAACTGACCTCGTCCCCCATGGGGGGGACTCAGGACCCCTTGCCATCCTCCATCTGATCTCCTTTGGCGCTCAACTGAGTAGATTTGATCCGTGTGACATCCTAGTAGAAGCATACTTAGCTCTGACTTTGTCCCATATTGTGGCAGTAGAGAAAAATCTCAGGGAGGCAAACCATCTCTGAGAGCCCAGGAGGTAAAACCAAATGCAAATGATACCATGTTTGCCCTTAAGTAACCTATTCTGAAGACAGAAGTCCCTGTGAGGTCTGGCTGAAAGCCTCTTCCAACCAGCAATGAGCCATTTGCTCTTGGTTCGCTCACTTCTGGGCATTGTCTTTTTGAGGAAACGGAAGTTCTCAGATCCTTCATTAGGGTCCTTTTGGAGGGACCCTGGCGAATTGAGATGAAGAATGGCAGAGTAGTTAAGCATTTGCGTTGGATTCATCCAGACCTGGATTCAAGTCTAAGCCTGTTAGCTGCGTGACTTTGGAGAAATTACTTAACCTTCCTGTGATTCAGTTCCTTTGTCTGTCGAATGTGTGTTAGAAAAATCTGATACCTGGCTGTAACTAATGGCAGCTACTTCCTGACTGCCTGACAGACATGGCTGTCATTGTTCCCTTTATTCATTCACTCAACAGAAATTTATTGGGCACTAGCTGCATGTTAGGCACTGTAGTAGAACACAGAGGTGACCAAAAATAGACAAAAATCTCTGCCCTCTTGGGGCTTTACATCCAGTAGTAGAGATAATAATAATAATAATAATAAACTAAATAAATACCTTGTATATTATATTAGAAAGTGAGAAGTGATATGGAGAAAAATAAAACACCAAAGGAGGATTGGAGAGGGATGTTATCTCTATGAAAAAAAGAACTGATGGTTGGGTCAGCCCATTGCTTGGGTGAAGAGTGCTTACTTTGCAAGGACCTTTGTAAACATCACCCATCACACTTTGGCAGCTGATTTGGGAACTTGTTGGGACAGGTGTCATGGAGCTCATCCTACAGGGGAGGAAACTGGCATTCAGAGAAGTTAAGCCAGCCCCACTTCTCAGTGAAAGCAGAGACAGCATTGGTACCAGATCCTCTTCCTGTCTGCTTTTCTATGGTATCACCTGTTGACCCCAGTTTTACCAGGTAACCAGGTCAACTGGAAACAAAACTGAAGGGAGGGCAGCATCACTGGTCACCTTCTGTGAATTGGGCCCGTTGCTGCAACTCTTCTCTCCATCCCTCAGGTGAGAGAGCCGCGCACCTTTTCCTGGTGAGCCAGCATCGATGACAAGGCTCACCCAGGTGTTCACAAACTTACTTTGGTTTCCAACCTTTACCTTTTCAAGTTACAGTAAATCCACAGGGAAGAATAAGAAAGCAAATCACTGTTGAAACAGCTGATTCTTTTCGCCTGCTAGATACCCAGACTCTGGGCGTCTGCCACCTTCTCCCAGTCCAGACCTCAGTTCCCGGTAGCCCCTTTCTGAGACCTAGGCAATCTGTGGTCTCTGTTTACTCATAATTAACCAAAGCACGTGTTTGCAGCTTATCAGTTTTTGAAGGCAGTAAATACAGCGGCCAATCTCCCAACCCCATGAATATTTCATTTTGGAGATTACTGCATAAATATTGTATTTGGATATGGCGGTCCAGGACATCACATTAAAATTGCAAGACGATGCTGGTATCTCATCTAATGGAACATGAACTTAAAAAGCTGGTCCATGGAAAGAAACATTTTGCAAGTCGTCTCACCTGTATTTCTTCTCTCTCTCTCTCATTCTCAGTTGGTCTTGATTGCCTTGTAAGTTTTGATATAGAGTATCTAAAGTTTAAAGTTTTAAACACAGTTAAGTGCGCTCACTGGGCGTTATCGTATAATTGGCACCAGCCAGAGTCGAGGTAGGACTTTATTTCCTCAGCCTCGGCGGCTTCCTTCAGTGGGTCAGTTAGAGCCAAGTGTGGTGTCAGGGAGTGCTATGGTGAGTGTATTGAAAACCCCTCACCAGCTCGCTCCCCAGAGGGAACAAGGCTTTGCCAACGAACTTGGATTTTGCACTAGGAAAGGTGTGTTAGGGAAAGAACAGGACCAGGGACGCTGGACATGTGGGTCTTCTGGTCGGCTTCTGCCCTTGTTTGTATACTCAGAAAAGTTGTCAGCCTTCTGTGGGCTCCCATGCATCCGCCTAATGCCTGCCCCACACCTCTTCCTGGGTATAACAGAGGGACTTAGAGAATGTCACAGCTGGAAAGTACCCTAGAGATTACCTAACCCAGCGTAATTATGACTGGTGGTCTGTGGGCTGGATTCAGCCTAGGGATATGTCTTATTTAGCCAGAAGTGCTTTTTTTTTTAAGGGATTTGAGTGCTTTTCAGAAAATGCAGTCTCTACATCTTTGCTGACTCCACCTACCCTGTTATCTTATACTAAGCCCCCCTCACAAACTTATATTTTTTGTCTGACCCCTGTAGACATTTAAGTTTATAACCTAGACCTAACCCAACTTTGTCAGTTTCCCATGGGGGAAACTGAGTCAAGGTCATCGTTTTCCACATTCACCCAGCTGGTTACTGGTAGAGCCACACTGCAAGGTAGATGAAAAGCACATTTTAGCAGAATTAAGTCCGTTCACCACCAGCATCATTTTTGTCACCATTTTTATTACACTAGCATCAATTTGGTTAAGAATTAAATATATTACACCATCGTGCTCAGTGAGAGACCAATGTCAAGAAGCAGGTCCTCTATCTATGCAGAAGAAAGTGCTAGGGATGTGGGTTTATTAGTGAGGTTTCAGGCAGTTCCCTTTGGTGGATCTGTGGGAGGCCCAATGGGAGAGAGTCTTTGTAGACTTCAGCATGACCAACAGGGTGGGTCTATCTGCAGCTTCTATGCCCTGACGTCTGGTCATCGCCGTAGACCTTTCCTGAGCAGGTGCCTTGCACTCTTTCAGGACCTGTAAGGTAGGCAGGAAGGAGGAAGCCGGGTTCTAGTGAGCACAGCATCTACCTCAGTGGAGACAGGTAACTCTAATGTGAAGACAGAGATGAGGTCTGCCATGGAGGCACAAAGACCTCTAGACATACAATGGGGGATGCAGCCTGCTCCAGTGGAAGAGGTGGCATTAATGTGCCACAGCCATGGCTACCTGCCCTATCTGGAGCCTAAGAACATTTGCATTCATCACGGTAATGATAAAGGTGAAATCATTCAGGAATGTATGAGTCAGGACTTTTTCAATTGCAAGTGACAGAATCCCATCTTAAAATGCCTCAAGCACTTTGCTGACAAGTCTGTGGGTGAATCAGGTATAGCAAGATCCAGGGTCTCAAGCAAAGTCATCAAGGCTTTGTCTGTCTGTCTCTCCGCCTCCCTTACTTCCTCCCTCCCTCCCTCCCATTCTCCATCTCTCTTTTTTTGTCTTCTATGTTACCTTCGTGATCAGACAACCTCTACACTCGTGGTGACAAGATGGCTGCCAGCAGCCCTCAGCTTACATTCTTCTAGAAAAGCCCTCCTTCCTAGTATCTCCAGCAAAAATCCAGAACCTAGTCTCAGACTCAGCTTGAGTTGCTTGCCCGTCCATGAAGCAATTATGGCAGCCAAGCAGGTGGAGTACTCTGATTGACCAGGCTGAGTCGTGTTCCCTCCCCTGGTGCTGGGGGTGAGGCAAACCAAGTGAACTGAGAGTTGAGGGTGAGCAACTGTCCAAAATAAAATCAAGGTGTGGTTCCCAGAGAATGGATGCCGGGCAGACAGAAACAAGGGAATGAAGCCCCATTATTTGCTACAATGTGGAGGAACACTGAAAACACGAAGCTAAGTGGAAGAGACTACAACTTGTGTGATTCTATCTATAAGAAATATCCAGAATAGGTAAATCCATAGATGGACTGCCAGGGACTGGAGGGAGGGGGGAATGGGAAGTAACTGCTGATGAGGATGGGGGTCTCCTTTGGGGGTGACAAAATATTTTGAAACTAGAGATGACGATTGCACAACATCGTGAATGAACGAATGCCATTGAATTGTATGCTTTAAAATGGTTGATTTTATGTTGTATGAGCTGGAGGAGCATCAAGATCCCTGGGTGGGGAGACCTGTAGACGATAAACTCCCAACAAGATAACCAGCTCCTGAGCAGCAGGGACCATCCTCACTTCTCCTGTCTCCCACCAAGGCCAGCACATGCCTGGCACATAGTAGGTGCTAAATTAATGCTAACTACAAATGAACTGAGAGTTTTGGCCAGAGAGCTTGGCCTAGTTCTGTCTACCCTCCCAACACACCCACCTTACCTGCTCTTTGACCTTTGATTTCTGCATCTACAAATTAGGAAATGCCAATTCCACCCTGCCTGGCTTGCAGAATCCCAAGAGTGTGTGTGTGTGTGTGTGTGTGTGTGTGTGTGTGTGTCTCCTAGAGCAGGAGTTATTAATCTGAGGTTCATGGATAGAAATCAGGGGTCTGTGACTTTGAATAGGAAGAAAATGATCTTAATTTTCACTAAACTCTAACTAAAATCTAGCTAAATGTAGGCTAAATGTAGGGTAACAAACCACCACAGTATTAGCAGTTACTGTTAGGAATCACATTTTTTTTTTTTTGGCCATGCCACGTAACTTATCGGATCTTAGTTCCCTAACCAGGGATCGAACACATGCCCCCTACATTGGAAGCGCAGAGTCTTAACCACTGAACCGCCAGGAAAGGCCCAGGAATCACATATTTTCAAATCGCATTATAATTGATACATCCACTTCTAAATGTCATATATGCTCACCTCTTCCTCAAAATTACAGTAGTTTTTAGACCTACTACAAGACCTTGTTATTAAATGTGTTAAAAAGGAAATATGTAATTTTCATAAATATGGTGTTTTTAATAATATTTTGTAATACTCATCTTAATGTGTGAATCAAGAATCATGTGAATTACTATATCATCACTTTGGTAGTTTTGAAAATATTTTGTAACCCTGTGTATTTTTGTTGTATGCATTTAAAAGCATTATTCTGCAATTGGATAAATTGGGAGTATTGGGTTAACAAATACACACTGCTATATATAAAATAGATGAACAACAAGGATTTACTGTATAGCACAGGGAACTATATTCAATATCCTGTAATAACCTATAAAGGAAAAGAATCTGAAATATATATATATGTGTATATATGTGTGTGTGTGTGTGTGTGTGTGTGTGTGTGTGTGTATCTGAATCACTTTGCTGTACACCTGGAACTAACACTATATTGTAAATCAAGTATACTTAATTTACTAATTAATTAATTAATTTTAAAAATAAATGAAAAAAAATAAAAGCACTATTCTGAGATGAGGGTCCATAGGCTGTATTCACCAAACTGCCAAGGCATCCATGGCATGAAAAGGTGATTTCAGAATTTCTCTAAAGAGGAAGCAGATGTAGCAGATGATCATTGCCATCTAATTGTGCTGGGTGGGCAAGTCTCCTAAGCTCTCTAAGCTTCTGTGTCCTCATCTGTAAAATGGGCATAACGATAGTACCTACCTCATAGGGTTATAGACACCAGCCTTGCTTGTGAAGATCAAGTGAAAAACTACACACAGAGCCCCTAGCTCAGTACCTAGCGCACAGTAAGTACTCAATAAATGTCTTTATTGCCGAGACTGTGCCATTTCATTTGGACTCTAGGTGGCGCTCTTTCACGGCTAAGCACTACTTTGTCTTGCCCAGGTTCATCCGGAAACAGGGCCTGGACCGGCTCTTTCTGGAGTGTGATGCCCACATGTGGCGCCTGGGGGACCGGCGGATCCCAGAGGGCATTGCCGTGGATGGCGGCTCAGATTGGTTCCTGCTAAACCGGAAGTTTGTTGAGTATGTGACGTTCTCCACAGACGATCTGGTGACAAAAATGAAGCAATTCTACTCCTACACCCTGCTTCCTGCAGAGGTGAGTATCCAGGAAAACATCCCTGAGAAAGGTAGGGGTTGGCTCTAGCCTTTGGAGCAAAGGATTTTTGGCAAAGCCACACAGGGTTCAATATGTTGTCCTCCAAACATCCAGAGGAAGATGGGGAACTGTATTGGCTACCAGGGACCTTGCTGTCACAGCAGGGCCCCTGGTCCCCTCCAGTCTACATGGAGATTGTATGGAGTAGATGCACAATGCTGCCACCAGCAATCTAGACAACATCTTTAAAGATGTAAAGTAAAAAAGGCAGTTCTTCCTCAAGACACTTGGCTCCCATTGGTCGTAAAACCATCACCATATACTGATTTTGTTAGAACAAGACACTTTATTGCCATTTTTCAGAAAACTGTTATTTATGTAAATACAAAGCTCTCATACCTACAATAGCAATGGTGCCCCCTAGAATTGTGCAGTGTGTAACCTGCACAACTGTATATGCTGGCCTTTTCAGGAAACACCCACATCAACTTTTGACAGGTCCTCCACGTTTACCAATCATGTAATAACTTTTCAACCCCAAGAATTCCTTTTCTAATTTTGAATAATATTCTATCATTCCCTGAGAGACAGTAGTTTTGGCCTCATCAGTCACACCAGAAATTCCAGTGATCCCAAAGCCAGGGCTTCTGTTGGGTTTGCACTAGCCCCCTGCATTGACAGTCACTGTGTCCAAATGCTTGGGACTCGGCATTTCCTGTCGGCTTTTGGAAGTATTTGAAAAGCTCTGGGAAGTCTGTCACCACTTTTCAGACCTCAGGATGGGAAACGGTCTTAGTTCAGGGTGCTAAAACAAAATACAGTAAAATGGATGTACTTATTATAGTTTTGGAGGCTAGAAGTCCTTAATCAGGGTGCCAGCATGGTCAGGTGAGATCCCTCTTCCGGGCTGCAGGCTGACTACTGACAGTCCTTGCTGTGTCCTCACATGACAGAAGGGGTGAGGGTCCCCTTTATAAGAGCACTAATCCCATTCATGAGGACCCCACCCTCATGACTTAATCACCTCCCAAAGGCCCCACCTCCTCACACTGTCACATTGGGGGTTAGGATTCAAACTATGAATTTTGGGGGGACACAGATATTCAGTCCATTTCAGAAGTCCTATTGTGTAAGATTGCAGGGTATTCTGGAACAGCCCCAGCCCCGTCTGGAAATGGGTAGGGACTCAGTTCTGAAGTGCTGCCCCTAATATGTCAGCAGCCTTCTTATCAGACCTGGACTAAGAGATTCTAGATTAGCTCCCTGACCTCCAGTTCACTTTCACCCTAATTTCCAACTCCAGAAAATTCCAGAGCTGGTTCTGTTTCTATTGAGCCTGCAACACCTCCCACGAATGGCCCACCATTCCTGGCTGTGCCCCATTTTTGGACCACTCAGCTTGTGTGTTTCTAGGCCAGACAAGACAATGCAACTCATTTGATGGTTTCCACATCCCTCACGGACATCTGGGGCAGGGCCAATCTCTGAGTAAGGCTGACTGCCCACTTCAATCCCGAGGGATGATGGGCTTGTGATCACTGAGCCAGGTTTTGCTATTCTGCACACATGTTAAGTAATGAGCTTTTAATCCTATTTCAGCGAAAATCACCTTTTCTATCAATTCTGATAACCTCCTCATCCATTATCTTGCAGGGAATTTCTGTATCATTACAAAAGGACACAGGACAATCGATAATTGGGTACTCTCCCCCACTGCTTGATGGAGAATATGCGCCTCTGTGGGCTTTGAACTGTAGACAGTTCAAGCTTAAAATGCAGGTTCACAGGCATGTCATTTAATATCCTAAGAAGGGCAGCTGGGGTGTGGATAGAGCCTCATGTTGTCCACTCACCCATCGGGAGGGGACTGTCTGGGGCTCGGGCTGTGTAATCAAGGTGCCCATCCCAATGCCAGTTCTCTCTGTCCCAACCGTCCCCCACTTCCCAGCACACACAGGCACTTTACACTCCAGCATCCCTGTTAGATCCTACTTCCTCCATCCCAGCCTTTCTGTCCTGCCCTTCTCCCAGACCACCTCCAGGGGACCAATTTAGAAGAAATCTGAAGGCTGTGCCATGAATTTGTAACAGGAAGACACGTGTTCCCCAACAGCTTTCCCTAAGAAGCAGAGAGCAGGGGAGAACGTATCTGCCTGGTGTCTGAGGTTGTTATAAAATGGTTGTCCAAATAGAAGTCAGTCTCTCAATCTCTCAATCTCTGTCTCTCTCTCTCTCTCTCTCTCTCTCTCTCTCTCTCTCACACACACACACACACACACACACACACACACACACACACACACACACACACACACACACACACACACACACACACACCGTCTATCTCTCTTTCAGCAGCTCCAACCATGTGTCTCTTCTCTGGTCTCTCTTTTCACTCTCAACATTGCCTCTTTCTCAGATTCCTGGGAGAGGTTGACCAAGCCTCAGGAATAGGGGGAGATTACAGCGCCTGGTCCAGCACCATGGACAGTGGGAAGCCCAATGGACCCCCACCTCCTCCCCTCCCAGTGTTGTAGTTGCTACCCCAGTGACTAGGGCAGGAGGGCATCCGTGATTCTGGCCTCCCTCTCCCAGGAGTGAAATTCCAGAGCTTCAGTCTTTGTTTTCAAGGTATCTCAGACCTGAGTCTCTTTGGTTTCAGGTCTAACCATTTGCGAAATCAAGAGCCCTTTTGGCCCAGCGTTTTCTAGAAACTTGTCCCAGTGTTTTTCTCTGGTCCCCATGTGTTGACATACCCTAAGGGACTTTCTCTCTCTGCGGAGCGGACAGAGGATGTCCTGGGTGATAAGAGGTGTCTTGAAATCAGTTTCTAGGCTGCTGCGGAGAGACATCTTAGAGAAACACTCAGAGCAGTAACTCCTAAGCAGCCTTAAGCCACCCTGGGACAAAACCTCCAGGGTACCCTCGGTGGGCCCGGACTGGCACTGACCCCATTTGCAGAGAGAACAGCTGAGTCTCCAGGAGAGTCCCTTCACTGTCAGGTGGCCCTCGGGAAGGACCCCTCGCCCCAGCCCACTCGAGGGAGGCTGGACGAGGTCTCAGGTTGGCCCCTCTCTGCCCTGCAGTCCTTCTTCCACACGGTCCTGGAGAACAGTCCCCACTGCGACACCATGGTGGACAACAACCTGCGGGTCACCAACTGGAACCGCAAGCTGGGCTGCAAGTGCCAGTACAAGCACATCGTGGACTGGTGCGGCTGCTCCCCCAACGACTTCAAGCCACAGGACTTTCACCGCTTCCAGGTGAGCCGCGCCTTCCAGCCGGCGTCTGCAGGCATCCGAGGCAACCCTGCAGGTCATTGGATCCTGCACTTTCCAACCCTGGTTCTTGATGATAATCATGACAACGTCAGCAGTAGCCAACGTTTATTGATCACAAACACCTTGCAAGGGATGTTCTAACCACTTTCCCTGTATTGACCCCTTAACCCCACAACAGCCTTAGAAGATACATACATACATACATAGATTATTGTTCCATTTTAGAGATAGGGAAACTGAGGCAGAGAAAGCTCCATAACTTTATGCAAGGTCCCATAGCCCAGCATATCTGTTTCCAAAGGCCATACTTGGATCCATTTCTCTATACTGCCTTTCAATCAGAATCTCCTGAAATAGTTGTTAAAAATATATTTCTGGGTACAAACTTGATTAGAGGGCAGAGTTCCTCAACCTCAGCACTCTTGACATTGTGGCTGGATAATTCTGTGTTGGGGTGAGGGGGCTGTAGGATGTTTAGCAGCTCCCCTGGCCTCTACCCACTAGGTGCCAGGAGCACCTCCCCCTGTTGTGATAACCAGGGACGGCCCCAGATGCTGCCTAGTGGCCCCTGTGGGGATCCAGTAACACCCTGCAGTTATGACAACCAGGAGTGTCTTCAGACATCGCCAGCTGTCCACTGGTGGCAAACTCACCCCCAGTTGAGAGCTTTTGATCTCCAGTGTGGTCCAGGAATTTTTCATTTTAATATATTACACTTGGAGAAATTCTGATGAGCAGACAAGTTTGTAGAACACCGCGCTCTGTGAACTCTAAAGGAGGAACAAGAAGAAACGTTACTGCCTTCACAGGTATCTCTGCAAGGCCCATCGATTCATAGTTCTGGGGAAGGCAGAGGCAGGAGGGTGGCCGGCTCTCCATCTGCTTCCCGAGACCACCAAGGGTGCCTCGGAGCCCAGACCTATTGAGGATGGTGACCTCTTTCCATCCCCTGTGAGCACGCCTCCCGCTCCCTCTAGGCCGGTACCCTGAGTTCTTCCTCCTCTCCTCCTCACCATGCCCAGCCTCAACTGCCCAGAACGCAAAGAGAGGGCTACAAGCGGTTAAACGAGTCACTCTGAGGTCACTAGAGCCACCACGTGGAGATGATATGCTGCTTCCCAAACCGCTAACGTGGGGGGGGTGGGGGGGACAACAGTGCCAGGCTAATAACCCAGGGCAAGGTGCCCCTGCTGCCTTGCCCTGGTACATAACGGAAACGTCCAGGGAGGACACGGACTGCCCCATGAAGCTTCCACCCTCATAGCCTGGTTCTTCGGAGTGTGGTCCACAGACCGGCAGCAGCATCACGAGGGAGCTTGTTAGAAATGCAGAATCTCTGCCGCTCCTGACCTGCTGAGTCAGAATCTGCACAGTAACGAGACCCCCCCCCCCCCCCCAAGCAACTAGGAGGCTGTTCTATCCCAGGCTGTGTGCCTGGTCCTCTGTGGGCGTTGGCTTCACCGGGTAGAAATCATCTCCATTGTGCGGGTGGGGAAACCAAGGCACAGAGGCAGAGACTTACTTGTCCATGGACACGCAGCTTGTGGAGTGGTAGGGTGCGAGGTCCCACACGGGTGTCTCCAGTTCCAGACCTGGGCTTTTTCCACCAGACCCCGCTGCCAACCTGGTCTCACGCATGGCTGGGTGCAGAATACACAGCAGGTTTCATCCCATCATTCTTCTTCCCTCAGGGTTCCCACCTAATGTCTTTCGCCTGCGCAAGCAGTTGCTGCAATAAGTATTCTTTAGGTCTGTTTTTGGTGACAGATTGAGAGCTACCCAGGGGCCTCCTCAAACCCATGTTAATTGAGGCATGAACTTGGGTGACATTTTAGTTCCATTGTCTGTGCAGAAAGGATCTGCTGAGCAGAAAGAAGGTGGCAAGGGGAGTATTTGACCTATTCAAAAGAGAAAATAAAGAGAAGAATTCCCACTTCCGTAGAGGTCCAGTCATCACCCTCATTGCAAAGGACCTTCATCATTTAGAGCAAGAAGCCGGGTGATTCTTGGGTGCACTGCCCCCCTGGGCGCCGGCACTTGTATTCCAGTCCCAGCATCCTGGGGACATCGTGGTCTCTGATAAAAAATGAGCTAACATAGAGACCGAGTCACACGCTCACAGCTCTTTAATTCACAGTAAACAAAGATCAAGAATATCCCCCAACATCTAGACTCAAGAAACTGCTGCCTGCATGGAGCTCTTGAGTTCTTGTTGAAAGAACTCCGAGGAAGAGAACTGTAAATATAGAAATGTGCCCTTTAGGAGCTCCAGCTGTGATCAAAGAATCTCGGGAGGAGAAAGGAGGCTGCCCTGCCACTGAGTCTGGTTCTCTGCCTCCAGAAAACGAAGACTTGGAAGCCCCTGATAGCAGGCTTAAGGGTGTAGTGATAATAGTCACATAATCGTAGCTGCTAACACCGTGTGCCAGACTCTATGCTAAGTACCCATATTATTATACCCATTTTAATGATGGGGAAACTGAGGCCCTGGATGACTTGCCCAAAGACATATACAGCTTGAAAGATGCAGAATGAGGATTTTAACCTACGTGTTCTGGCTCTTTTCGGTGCTACTATAAGGGAACTGACCTGACACCTCCACCGCAGAGAAGGGGGTGTGGTTCGCAAGGGTCATGAAGCAGAGAACAGATGGGATGTTCCAAATACTAACAAGGGTTTTTGTTACTGAGGCTTCGAGTTCCCCCGACTAGCAGTGTGATCCTAGGATGATGCAGAAGAAAGAGCTTGAGTTTTAGAGTCATCGGATCTGGGTTCAAATCTTACAACTATGTGAGTTTGTACATATCACTTGCCCTCTCCAAGCTCAGTTTCCTCACCTGTAAAATGGGAATCGTAACACCTGCTTTGCAGAGTTACGAGGATTAGAGTTGAGAGGATTAGAGGTAGTGACAAAATGCAGTGCGCTGTATATAGCGTGTGCTCAGGAGTTTTTATTGACATTATTGTTGCTGTTAACCCACTGCAGTGAGAACAGTGCTAGACCCAAATTAAGGTCAATAATTACACTAGATCATAGGCTCCTCAAGGGAGCGGTCTGTGTTTTAATTGTTTCTGTAGCCCTAGACCAGAGGTCAGCAAACTACAGCCCCTGGGCTAAATCCAGCCCACTACATGTTTTTGTAAATAACGTGCTTTTGGAGCATAGCCGCATGCCCATTCATTTACCTGTTTGTGGCTGCTTTCACACTATGACAGCAGAGTTGAGTAGTTGCAACGCTGGAAATATTTATTGTCTGGCCTTTTGCTGAAAAGGTTTATTGATCTCTGCCCCAGACCATAGTTTTAGACCTGGTAGATAATAAAGGCTCAGTATTTTATTTCTCTAACCCTTGACGCTGTATCTGAATCCTGGCTCTGCCATTACCTTGCTGTGTGACCTTAGATAAGTAAGTCCGTTTCTTCTCTGGGACTCAGCCCCCTTGAAAATTTGGTTTACATAAATGGTTCTCAGACACTGCAGCATAATCACCTGGGAGGCTTTTTTTGGATACGGATTCCTAAATCTCATCTTCAGAGATGTTGATTCAGTAGGTCGGTGGGAAGGACTCCTCAATCTCCACAGGTGACTCTGCAGCCAGGTCGGGTGTCCTTCACATTATCCTCAAACCCTAGTGAGCAAATGAATCACCTTCAAAGCCTGTTAAGAATACAGATTTCTAAGCCCCACTCCTGAAGATTCCGATCAATAAATCCAGGGTGTTCCTTGTGAGTCTGTAAGTCAGCTACAATGCCCAGGAGGCAATAGGGAATGGTAGAGACTGTGGTGAGCCAAAAACCCCATGCCCGTCTAAAGGGACAGGTGCTGTTCAGCTTTAACTACTTGTCACCCTGTAGGAATATGGGGCCAGATCATTTCTGTTCAAAGGGAAACCAAAAGTTGCTTCTGTAAACTCTTCTACCTTTTAAATGTTGCCAGCTAATTCAATTTTAAAACATTCTTCTGGACAACTAAAATATATCCATAAGCGGTACTAGACCTCCAGCTAAATGATTTCTGAGATGCATCCCAGCTATAAACATCTAGGATATAATTTATTTCACAAATATTTAAATGCTGCTTACTACATGTCCATCATTGCTTTAAATGCTTTACAAATGTTAACTCATTCAATCCTAACACCCTTTTTACAGATGAGGAAACTGAGAACAGAGAGGGCAGTACGTGTCAGAGCTGGGATGTGGATCCAGGCAGGCTGGCTGCAGAGCCCGGCTCCTAAATACCCACCTACCGTCATCCCCACTTGCTGACATTGTTCTTTTTATTTCGTGAGCGCAGCAGACAGCCCGGCCCACCTTCTTTGCCCGCAAGTTCGAAGCCGTGGTGAATCAGGAAATCATTGGACAGTTGGACTATTACCTGTATGGGAACTACCCCGCGGGCACCCCGGGCCTCCGCTCCTACTGGGAGAATGTCTACGATGAGCCTGACGGCATCCACAGCCTGAGCGACGTGACGCTGACCTTGTATCATTCCTTCTCCCGCCTGGGCCTCCGCCGGGCAGAGCTGTTGCTGCACGACGCCGGGGAGAACAGCTGCAGGTGAGCCAGGGAGCAGGGGCACCAGGGACGAGGGACCGTCCTCCTCTGTAGGGGCTGCAGCTCCACCCAAGCTTCTCCCTAAAATCATCCACACAGACATCGCAGCGTTCAGAGCATTTCCTGTCTAAGCCTTCGTCACCCTTTTACCTTCTCAGGATAGCAGATCCAATATTTACCTAATGATTTCCTTTCTGTGGACTCATTCTTTGTGCTAAATATATGTATTTTAGAAGGAGGCTTTATGTCACCGTATTAGATAGTTATGTTTGTTTTACCTGGAAAGTAATCATGAAAATACAGAACTTTTTTTTTTTTTTTTTTTTTACTTTTTATTATGGAAAATGTCAAATATAGAGCAAATAGAGAGAAAAGTGTAACCCCATCCTCTCATCACCAGCTCTAGCAATTACCAGCTCCCGGCCAATGCGGTTTCATCTGTGCCTTCACTCACCTTCCCCTCATCCCAGATCAGTTTGATTGAAGCAAATCCCATAAATATTTTATCTCTGAAAATTGACTCCTTTTTAAAATGTAACCATACTATCATTACACCTAAAAACATAACCAGAAACATCATGAAAAGGCAGAACTATTATTTTAAATGTTCATGTACCCTTTAGAATCATCTCACCTACCACTAGTGGGTACCAGTTGACACTTCAGGAAAGAATGTTCTAGAATATATGAATAGAAGATGGAAGGTGGGAAAACGATTCAGCATAACCCCATCTCTCCCCTGCCTTTCCCTAAGCCATCCAACCCTTCTCATTTTGTGTACCTTCCCTTCCGTTCTCTAGCAATGTACATTGCAGATATTTCCATAATGACAACAAGGATTTGGTGTCCTGCTTCTTTTGCTCTTTGCTCGGCATTATAATACTAGCCCCTCCTCTCCTTGCTGCTCTGCAGCTTCCGGAAGGATAATGACCCTTTTTAATGCCACTAGTATTCCACTGAGTAGGAATTCCAGAGTTTGCTTAATTCAGCCCTTTCCTTTTGCTATTGGCAGTAATGGACCATTGTAAATCATGTTCTGATGAATATCTTTTTGCAGAAAGCCTCTTTTTTCCCCCCTTCTCTTTTCTGATTATTTCCTGAGGATGGGTTCCCAGAAGTGCCTCTAGTCACTCTCCTTCTCCTTCTTGTTCTGCCTCCCACCTCCCTCTTTCAACAACAAAGAAAAAAAATTTATTAATATCAGTCTTTCTCCACTGAGCCTTCTATGTGTCCCTGCCTGCCCTGCTCTTCCCTCTTCTCAAGAACAGAAGAAAGAGAGGAAAGGAACCATTTTGTTCCCTAAAATTCTGAAAACATGGGGCCCCATGCATGCACGCCAGCTGAATTTCCACAGGGCTGCAACAGTTTTTCCCTCAGCCTTCCCTCTCCTCTCCCTGCAGGTTCTGATTTAGTTTAAAGGGAGACCAGGATGGGTTAAGGACCCAGGACCTGCCATTTGAACTCCACTCTACTTACTAGCTTGGACAAGTCATGAACCTCTCTGAGCCTCAGTTTTCTCATCTGTAAAATGGGAGTAATCATAAGCCTTACAGCATATGGTGTTGTGAGATTTAAAGGGGATAATCCTCCAAAACTACCTTATGAGTTATGTATTATTATTATCCCCATTTTAACAGAATTTTACATATGAAGTGCTTAGTACATGTTTATGCTATTGTTGGTATCTTAGTTGCCAACATTCTTAAACTGCCAAGAGCAGCCAATAGGGAGCCGGCTATGTGAGCTACATGCTTCATCACTGGTTATGTGAACTGTTCATCGCTTCCTCTGTGCTGTTCTTTGCTGACCGTCCCCACAGTCCCCACTCATTCTATCTTTTCCCGGTCTTCCAGGGTCATCTCAGGTGCCACATCCTCTGTGAAACTTGCTAAGAGCTCCCCTGATAGCCCACCCCTGCCTCTCCTGAGCCCAAAGTAGCCTCCAACACTCCCACTGCACTTAGCAGCAGTGTCTTGGATCAAGGTCGTTGGTGAATGTCTTTTCCCCCTGCTAGTGCGGGGTTAGAATCCCTGGCCGAGGAACCACAGTATGTGTCCCCAGTAGATGGGACAGTGCCCGATGCTTGGGAGGCAAATGCCGTTTAAGAGTAGTTTTAATCCCAGGCTTCATAGCATTTATAAGGTAAATAATCTTATAGGAAATTTCAGAAGGTTCCTCCAATTGATTTATAGTTGTTGAAATTTTCATCTGGTATTTTGGGATTAAGCAAGCCATCAAGTTGCCTCAGGCCTGGAATCCTTTGGCTTCTACCACATTTTTTATTATAATGGAACCATTGTGCCTCGCTGTGGGCAAAGCCAATATATATTTATGAATATGAGCCTGCAGATAAATCAGGACAAAGGACCCTTGTCCCAAAAGGCAAAAAAGAGTATAAATTTCTACCCCTGGGCTATCTGAGGAAACAGCAAGTGAAAACTTTATTTCAGGAGTCTCATTTTTCGCTGGGCATTTCATGCAAATTGTGTCTTTCTAGTCTATAGTATAACCTTTCATAAAAATAATGTTTATTGATTTTTTTCTCATTAGGTAATAACACTTGTTCATTGCAGAAAATCCCAAAATGGCAGTTTGAAAGTTTTCTTGTGAGCCCCATCCAGAGATAAGGATGTCAGTATTTTATTACATGTCCTCAAATTCAAATGCCATCAGGGCCAGGCAGGAAGCATGTATCCTCAGCGCAGGGTGGGCTGACCTGTAAACCAGGGACCCCCGGGGTCCCGGTGCTGAACTCCAGCATATCCTCGCCCTCCAGCACATCCAGCACATTGCTTGTGGGAATGTTCCCTTGGAGTTGCCAATCACATCTCCTGAATTTTCAAGACAAATCAGAAATCCACATTTTTGTGTGAGCCTCCTACATTTTTAAATACCCACTTATGTAAATGATAAGAAGTAAAAACACCTTTGGGCCAAGTGAATGCACCTGAGGCATCGTTTAGGTTCTATTGTATTGCATCTGGCATCTTGTTACAACTCTCTTCTTAGTCTTAATTACTTAATTACCATATAGAGTCTAGAGGAGTTACCAGTGGGCTTCGTGTTCAGTCCTGGGTTACAGGTTCCCTAGATGTACCTTAGAAGCAAAGGGTTCAATAGAAAATCCTTCTAGAATCTTCACTCAAACAGTAAGTCTTGATTGAGCACCTACCACGTGGCAGGCTGTGTTAGGCACTGACTGGGTGGTCAGCCATGACCCAGACAGACCAGGCCCCGAGCTCAAGGCCCACCCAGTCTAGTGTGAAAGCAGAAACAAGAACAAAAGATCTATAGAGAATGAAGAATGAAGATAAACTCAAGTAACAGCAGTGAGCTGGTGACTTGAGTTCAGTGGTCAAGGAAGGTCTCTCTGAGATGGTAACATTTAAGCAAAATAAGACAGAGACAACCATGCAATCATAAGAGGAAAAGAGCATCTCCAGCAGAGAGAATGATGTCCTATGCAAAGGCCCTGAGGTGAAAATGAGCTTAGCATGTTCAAGAATCCAAAATAAGGTCCATGTGGCTAGTAGGTGGTAGGTTGGGACAGAGGGAAACAATGAGGCTAGAGAAAGAGGTAGGAGTTTTAGACGAGGTAAGGAGTTTGGGTTTTACCCAAGCATAAGCAAAACCCCTTGCAGTATTTAAGGAAGGGACGATGCATATTGCTACTATGAGAATCAGATATAGCAGACAAAAGTAGGAGGAGGACGAGTAAGGATGCTTTTGCAAAGGTCCAGCAAGGCATGATGTTGGCTTGGACCAAGGTGCTGGCGGTGCATAGGACAATGGAGGATGGATTCAGGTGGAGAAAACAGGATTTCTTGGAAGAAGATAAGGGAAAGCAAGCAACCCAAGATTAACTTCTAGATTTCTGGGGCACTTGACCATTGCTTGTTTGCCTGACCCCTTAGCAGCGCCCCATACAACTGACCACCGCCTTCTGGAAACACTTTCTTCTTTTAACTCCCATGACAAGAATCTCTCCTGCTTTTCTTCCACCTTCACTAGTCAAACACTGACGACCTTACAGAACCAACACTGACAACCTATTATTTACCTATTGCAATAATGTCGTGTAACAAGCCCCAGATCAGTGCCTTGAAACGATAAGCATTTACAGAGCCTTCAAGTTTGCAGGTGAGCTGGGCAGTTTTCCTGGGCTCAGCTGGCATCTCTCCTGCATCTGCAGCCAGCTGCAGGTCTTGGCTGGGAGTGGTTGGCAGATCTAGGATGGCTTCGGCTGGGATACCTGGGGAGGCTCAGCTCTGCTCTCAGTGCCTCCTCCCTCCACAGGCTAGTCTAGGCATGCTCTCAGGGTGATCACAGAAGAGCAAGAGAGGGAGTGGAAATGTGCAAGGCTCCCTGGGGCCCTGGCTCAGAACTGGCATGATACCCCTTCCTCTTCTGGCCAAAGCAGATTTGAGATGGGGGAATAGGCTCGCCTCATCAGTACAAGGAAACCTACAGAGTCACATGGGAAAGAGACAGGAGAGGTGACAAATTGCAGACATTAACGCAGGCAACCCCAGGACACTTTCACAGTGCCACCTATGCTGTCCGCAATTGTCACTAGCCACAAGGAGACATTGAAGTCTAAATTAACTAAAATTTAAAATGCAGTTCCTCAGTTTCACCAGCCACATTTCAAGTGCTCAGTTGTCAGAAGTGTCTGAGGCTACTGAACTGAACTGCACAGATGCGGAACGTTCCAGCATGGCAGTGGGTTCTGCAGCACGGTCCGGACGGAGGGTTTTCTGCTTCCAAAGTCCAGACCAAAGTGGACTTGCGTGGGCCGGGAATGCCCAGCAAGCAGTCTGAAGACAGTGCAGGTTTTTTTCTCAAAGCCCCGAAGGCATCTGATGACAAGGCAGTGACTTCAGGAGATGCGTGCGTAACACAGGAAGGCAGCTTCCCTAACTGTTATAATCAGACATAAAGACTTAAACTCCGGAGCAGGACCTGAGGAAAGGAAGGCTGAGAGGGGCAGTGATTTGTGGAATGCTGTCATTAAGGAACCACAAGCACCCTCTAAGTACCATGCACCTTACACACTGCAGAAGCCGACAGCTTTTCGTTTTACAAATAGGAAGGACAACAGACATCAAGAGCCTCTTGGAGATTAGAGAGGAAGAAAGATGTTCCCCAAAACATTTTTGCTCAAGGATGGTTAATGCAGCATTGTTTAGAATGGCAAAATATTAGAAACCAGTTGAACACCCAATGATGGGGAACCTTCTCTATAATAATACCATATTTGGTATTATATTTCCATATCATGGTATTACATACAATGGAATAATGTATACACACACACAAAAAATCATGTTTTCAGAGACTATTCAAAGACATGATAATGCTCAGGAAATACTATGAAGCAAAAGTAGGATATAGCCAGTATGTATATTATGGTCCCAGCTATGTAGGATTTATGCAAATATGTGTGTAGAAAATAAGGCTGAAAAGAAACATGTCATGATGACATTGTTTGCACACCATTGTCACTTCTCAGTACCTAGCACTGGAGGGTCAGTGAGTGTGAATTGACGTCATCTATGGAAAGAAGCATCCAAAGTCATCATTTTTATTTTCTTGGTTGTACTTTCATACAGTCAGCATGTTTTACATTTATGAGCAGCAAAAAGTTATTGTTAACAGTTGTTGAGATCATAGAAACGCAGGGAGCAGCTTTCGGGAATACAGTGAGCTTTGTATAAAAAGGGGATTATTTTAGGGACAGGATCAGCGTGATGGGTGGGGAACCCCATTGTGATCCAACACACGTCCAGCCCTCACCCATGAGCTTGCCTGAGCCTGTGCGTATTTTTCAGGTACTATCCAATGGGCCACCCAGCCTCTGTCCACCTCTACTTCCTTGCTGACCGTTTCCAGGGCTTTCTGATCAAGCATCATGCTACCAATCTGGCCGTGAGCAAACTCGAGACCCTTGAGACATGGGTGATGCCAAAGAAAGTCTTCAAGATCGCCAGCCCACCCAGCGACTTTGGGAGGCTTCAGTTTTCTGAGGTAAGAGGCCAGAAACTATCACACGGCATCCCCTCTGGCAGTCCACTTGCTGGGTTCTGTTTCTCCTCTGACACTTGTAGTTGGAGCTGGAGGAGAAGAGGACTTGAAGAGGCCCAAAGATAAGCTGGCCCTGTGCCTGGAGAAGGTTCAGGGTGGTCAATATCAGTGCACCAACCAACCTGGAGCTTTGGTATATTTTTATAGTAGAACTTCTATTCCTTTTCATTTTTCACGCTAACCAGTGATTCCTCCTAAACCTATGTTAGTAATAAACCAATAACAAATCAGTTTCCTACTGAAGTTGTGGCATTAGTCCCATCTTACAGATTGGAGAACTGAGGCCTATAGAGAGTCGGTGATTTTTCTGGATCGTAGCTAGGAAGCGGAAGAGCTCAACATTGAATCCAGGTCTCTTAGGCCACAAATCCCATGCTTAATTGTGCTTTTGTTTCCCCAGGCCCTAACACAGGGTTTAACTCAAAGTAAGCACCAGATGAGTCACTGAATGGATGAGTGAATGGATGCATGCAGGCATAGAGGGATGGACAGAGGTGTCAGCAGATGGACAGGTGGTCTGATGCGTGGATCCATGGAATACAGTTTCCACCTCCCCGGGACTGCCTTGGCTTTTAGTTATTTTTCTGCCTGGGGAGATGGATTCACCTAACACCGCCCTCGTAACATCAGCCCGTCCTACCCGCTCATTCTTCTTGCGTCTTTGTCAAACATGCCAAGTTCGTTCCTGCCTCGGGCTTGACTCAATGGTGATCCTCCTTCCTAGAACACTGCCCCCCAGGTTTTCACCTTTTTTGTTGTTGTTGTTCATTCTGATCTAAATCCAAATAGTGCACCTTCAGAGAAGCCTTCCGTGCCCACCCACTTACGCCACATTTCTACACCCAACACATCCCTATTTTATGTTTTTTCTTAGCATTTACCATCTCAAATGATCTTGTTGAGTTCTCTGACCACTTGGTGAGTGTCTGCAAGAGAGCAGAGGCTGCAGCACTGGCTCACTGCTCTTCCCTCAGCACATACAAGAGTACACAGCCTTCGCAGATGCTGAATAAGATTTCTGAATGAGTGAGTGTGTGTGCGCTTGGGTAGTGATGCTGGTGGGAAGGGGAGACGTGATCAAGCTTGATGAGTGTTGCCCACACAAAATTCCAGCACCTGGTTTCTAACTTCCCCGCGTCAGCAAGAAGCTAAAGAGGTGATTCATTCCCGGCGTTGAACGTTCCCAATGCGTTTGGCTGCTGGGTTAGGGATGAAGAATTCTGTTGTAGAATATGGAGAATCTTGAAGGTCAGGAGTGGGGTGGGAGGAAGTGTCTGAGTTGCTTACATTTTCCTCGCTGGTCCTTTTCCAGGCCCTCTGGCCCCGCCTGGCCGACCTGTGCCCGACTGGATGGGCACTGAACAGGCATGGGTGGAAGTTTCTTGTTCGGCCACCATTTCCAGTTAAGGCTCCAAATGGATTGGCTGGATCCGAGCTGCCATGGGAGCCCACTCCATAAATTACTGGTGTCAGGGGGCAATCAGACACTGTCCCAGTTGGATTCTGTGCTGGGGGCCCAAGAGGCCAATTGAAGACATTAATGTCCCATTAGGGAGATGGATGCCTGGTGGCTGGGCTCTCCCTGTTTATCAGCCTGCCAGTGGGTAACTGGGCACTTCTGGCAGTGACGGATGTTGGCCACTCCGTGGCTAGTGATTTGTGAGGGTTTCCGCTACAGCTCTGGTGCCCTTGGTGTGGGAACCACCCAGACCTCTGGCAGAGTAACAGCGTGTGATGCAGGAAACCCTGAAACTTGTGTCTTGATTTTTTTCCCCTTAGTTCTAAGGCAAACAGTGTAAAATTGGACGAGAAGGGGGGAACAAACTGCAGGGCCACTTTGTGGGCTATTGAGAACCTCCGTCGTGTCGGCACCGTCCCAGGGTTTTGCATAGGGCCTGGCTCATGGCAGGCGGCCAGTGTCATTGAATAGCTCCAATTTTTCCATCCCTGGGAGTCCCATGGTAGTGGCTTAGAGGAAAGATGCTCATTCCTTCAGCAGGCAGCCCCCAAGTGCCTACAACACATGAGGTGTGGGAGGGGCAGTAGTGTACCAGACAGATCAGACCCTTGTTGTTGTTGAATTGCCGTCTAGTGTGGCACTCGGCCAATGAGTGAGCAAATAAATGAACAAAAACGCTCCAGTTAAAGGCAAGTATTATAAAGAAAATAAAACTTCATTCATGTGATTCCTGAGGACTTGAGAGGCTGGTAGGGACAGCTTTCTGTTACCAAACCACACTTGGGTCTGCTCACCCAAGCACAGGAAAGCCAATCTACTGACACCGGGTTGTGGTGAAGGAAAGCACAGTGTTTATTCTAGGGCGCCAAGCAAGGAGTCCAGGCAGCTAATGCTCAAACAGAAATTCCCTGATGGTTTTTCGGGAAAGGTTTTTAAAGACAAGATGAGGGAGGGCGGTTGTTGGGTGCAACATCAGCTCATGGACATTCTTCTGATTGGTTGGTGGTGAGGTAATCAGGAGTCAACATCATAAACCTTCTGGTTGCAACCCATCTGGGGTCTAGTGCTTGTGGGCAGCATACAGTTAACTTCTTCCACCTGGTGGGGATTTCAGTATCTGAAAAACAGCTCAAGGATATGGCTCAGGATATTATCTATAGCCCTTGAGGAGGAACTAAAAAGTCCTTGACTTTGTTTAATGACTACACTATTATTTTGTCTCACTTGACTGTTTTCCTTTCTTTCTGAATTTTCTCACTTCTCTAACTTAAATTTATTCTTTGGAACTCAAGGAAAGCCTAGGAGGCTAAAGTTTTTATTCCAGACAAGAGGCAGGTGGAGGACCTAGGAGGATCTCTCTGGACAAGGCCCCATAGAGTCCTGCTGGGTTACATTTGATGGAACAATTCATTTGGGAAGGCTTTTCTAATGAGATAACTTTAGGGTTGAAACCTGTAAAAGAGTCAATGGTGGGAAGACCTAGAACATTCTTGGATCTTCCAAGAGAAGAGCATGCACAAAGGTCCTGAGGCTCCAGGAAGGAGCTTGGCATATTCAAGGAGCAGCAAGGCCAGTGTGGCCAATGAGCAGGAGGAAGGTCTCAGGGGGGCCAGAGGACAGATCATGAGGGGTCTCGCAGGCCCTGGAAAGAAGTTTGAATTGCATCTTAGGTGCAGTGGGAAGGAAGCCTTGGTGACTTTGAAGCTGGGGACCAGTATATTGAGCTTGAACTTCAACACGTACTTAAATTTGAGTAATTGACCACTTGGCAGTGAATGGCAATGGACTTCCACAGTGAGGCCTGGTGAGAAGATCTTGAGGGCCACAGATGATGTGACAGCAATGGGGCTCCCTCTCGGGCAGCCCCACCTCCCCTCATGTTTGGAGGTGGCAGCTGACTTCCTCCTCCTCTGCTAGATATAGGACAAATTCAAGTTTCCCACTGTCAGCTGCTCCACGACTCTTCCACCTGGGTTAT
Source organism: Kogia breviceps (assembly GCF_026419965.1). Taxonomy (NCBI): domain Eukaryota; kingdom Metazoa; phylum Chordata; class Mammalia; order Artiodactyla; family Physeteridae; genus Kogia; species Kogia breviceps. Next base: position 67,067,878 of record NC_081323.1, read on the forward strand.
CTTGGTTTTAGAACTCAGACTTAGGAGACTTGTTCACCGCCGTTTCTCTGGGGGATCCAAAGATGATGTTCTGGACTGTGCCCCCACTCCCCTAACGGGTCGCACATCCCTTCCTTAAGTAGGACCCCAAAGTGGCTTTGTGATCATTGATCCATTTGTCCATGTGCTTGGCTCCTAATCATTCATGACATATGTAGATGATGGATGGATTGATAGAGAGATACTGAGCTCCCACTGCGTGCTCAGCACGCTTTTAGGCACTAGTGATATAGTTGTGTACAAGCCAGATGTAGTCCCTGCCCTCATGCCGTTGATGATTTGGGTTTTTTTTTTTATTTTATTGAAGGATATTTGATTTACAATGTTGGGTTAATTTCTTCTGTACAGCAAAGTGACTCAGTTACACACACACACACACATATATGTATATATTCTTCTTCACATGACAGTTTTGAGCTATGGAGAGAGACATGTAAATTAGAAGTTGTGATACTGCACAAAACAGATGATAGATGATAGATAGATAGATAGATAAGTTAAAAAGGGCAAATGCTTACACAAACACATCAGGGGTGCCTGTAAGCAAAGAAGGCTTCCAGGTACAGGTGACACCTGGGCTGAGAGCTAGATGATGAACTGGCCAGGAGGAGGGTGGGGAAGGAAGGAAGACTGAGCCCGAGAGAGGGCCGGGCGTGGACGGAAGATCAGGGGAGAGAGAGCCCTTCTGGCAGAGGCGCCCGAGAGTGTTCCAGGGTGGCCTGGAGCAGGGGGAAGTAGAGGGGAGGGAGAGGGATGGAGATGAAGCTGGAGTCGGATCATAAAGGACCAGACCTCGCAAGACAGGACAGGAGGAAAGACTGGACTCACGAACAGTGGGAAGGAGCTGGAAAGGATCGTATGGATGGAGGTCGCAGGATCAGGTTTCTCTAGAACAATCTCTGACTTAGAGGCCTAGCTTGCATCCTGCCCACTCATTCATTTATTTCTTCAATAGACAGTGTTGTTTTCATTCCTCCCGTGTTTCAGCTGCTGTGCTAGGCCCCAGGGGTCCTCAGTAGGAGCCAGTACCTGGAGAGGGTGGCAGGGTGGCAGAACAGGCCAAGATCTCCCAAGGCTGGGAGGGATGGCTGCCTCTGTCCCAGCATGACGCCCTCTGCTGCCCCTTAGGACAGCTCCTCAAGGCCAATCTTGGCCTAAAGATGGAAACCTGAAGCAGGTTGTGGGCCTGTGAACATGCACGTATTACAACCACCCCGGTAGGTGGTAGGCGCCCAGCACATATGTTTTGGGTGGATGAATGAATGAATGAATGAGTGGGTGAGTGAGTGAGTGAATGGGAGGCAATATATAGAAGAGCGAATAAGAACCCAGACTCTGGGGTCAGACTTCCTGAGTCGCCCTCACCGATCAGAGCTAGTCACCCAACTGCTCTGAACCTCAGTTTCCTCATGTGTGAAGTGAGGATCATGTCAAGGGTCCCCCCCCCCTCGGTGGAGTTGGGAATGTTAGCCAAATCGATGCACCAAGCTCTCGGTACATATTGGCCGTGGAGCCCTGTGTCCTAGGTATAGTAACTCGTGGCCCGAACAGCGAGAAAGTAAACCAGCTCATGTTTGCACTGCACATGTGAAGTCTACTCAGGGTGTAGACATGTGTAGCCACACCTGCACCCCAACCTGCACACACACACATCAGAGCCGCTGCTCATGGAAGGACCACGGCAGCAGCGTCCTTGCAGTGCACTCATCACCTGCTACCATGCACCCACATGCTGTGTCTTCAGAACATTATATTAAACCTCCTGGGGGAGAGAAGAGCCCCTCATTTCATCTGACTTGAAATAGTATCAAAGCTCAGTATGAGAGATCTATGTGGTTAATTCATTTTTTGCCAAGTCATTCACGCATTCGTTTGACAGGGGATTGATGGAGCATTGATTGTGTACCAAACACAGTGCTGGGCGCCAGGAAGGGGGACCAGCAGGGGACCAGCCACAGGGATTTGAGCAGTGAGGGGACATTTCACAAGGTCTTTCTGGTTACTGGGTGGAGAATAAATTGCAGGCAGCAAAAGGGGAAGGATGGGAGCCAAGAGCAGATTTCTGGGGGGTCAAAGCCATACACACACCCCGCTGGCTGGCAGGAAGGATGGATATTGTACAACCATCTCCCACGCCTAGAGCCCAGCTCAGAATGCTTTAGGGAAGCCAAAGCTGTCTCTTCCTTGGAAAGCTATCTGAACTCCTGCAAATGATAGGCGATACTAAGGGACCCTCGTGTTTCCTAGCTTATAATAGGGCAGCTCCAAATCCTGAGCTCCACTCTTGTTCGGACTGATTGTACTAAAAAGAGGCACATTATCTGGAAAGCCAGTGACCAAAGTGGAAATCAACTGCACCTGTTGAGTGGCAGGGTATATGTTTCCATGGAATGGCCTGCAGACCAGGTATTTATTCATTCCATGTACACACCACACAGTAGGCACAGGAGGCCCAAAGGTTTAGTGAAATGGACCACAGGCCTTGTAATCCTTCAGACTAGGTCCAAATCCCAGGTCTTCTGCTTACTGCCTGTCCAACATTAAGTTACTGAGCAAGTAACTTAATTGGAGCCTCAGTTTCCTCATCTGTTATATGGGTATACGAAGCCCAATAAGCAGTATCCTAGGCCTTCCTAAGAGGCCCAGCGATTTCAGAACTCTCTCTCTCCTGTTTCAGGTCGGCACTGACTGGGATGCCAAGGAACGGCTCTTTCGCAACTTTGGGGGTCTCCTGGGGCCCATGGACGAGCCAGTAGGCATGCAGAAATGGGGGAAGGGCCCCAACGTGACTGTGACTGTCGTCTGGGTGGATCCCGTCAACATCATCGCAGCCACCTATGACATCCTGATTGAGTCCACTGCCGAATTCACCCACTACAAGCCCCCTTTGAACTTGCCCCTGAGGCCTGGGGTCTGGACAGTGAAAATTCTCCACCACTGGGTGCCAGTCGCAGAAACCAAATTCCTCGTCGCACCTCTGACCTTCTCAAACAGGCAGCCCATCAAACTGGGTGAGTACTTCCAGTATTTCTGTGGGGTAAATATTCCATTGCCAGAGGCCTCCTGGGTCCTTCACCTGGGCGGGCAGCGTTGCTCAGACGTGGGGCATGTGGGGCACCTTCGAGAACAGTGCTCTCTTTTCTCAGGATTTTTTCCTGCTCATTTGTCTTACAGAACCTTCTAATTTTCTGCCTGTCTCTGCACACTGAGGTGATGTTATCTGTCTCTGTATTAGACACCTATTTATTAGATGCTCTCTCACTGGACTTCTAGAAGGTCCTGATCATATTTAAGACAGGTGGGAAATAAACCCAAGCTGATATTGAGTTTCAGCAAATCTTGTTCAATGTTTTTTAAAAAATAACTAAAATAAGAATTTCTGTTCATCAAAAGCATGATATACTAGGTGAGGAGACATATCACATACTAATATTTTCACACACAAAAAAGTACTCATATTTGGAATATACAAAAAGTACTCAAGGGCTTCCCTGGTGGCGCAGTGGTTGAGAATCCGCCTGCCGATGCAGGGGTCACGGGTTCGTGCCCCGGTCCGGGAAGATCCCACATGCCGCGGAGCGGCTGGGCCCATGAGCCATGGCCGCTGAGCCTGCGCGTCCGGAGCCTGTGCTCCGCAACGGGAGAGGCCACAACAGTGAGAGGCCCGCGTACCACAAAAAAAAAAAAAAAAAAAAAAAAGTACTCAAATTCAGAAATCCCCTAAGTCAGAGCAAACTACAAGCCACAGGCCAAATCCGCCCACTCCTTGTTTTTGTAAATAAAATTTTATTGAAATGCAGTCACACTCATTTACATATTGACTGTGGCTGCTTTGGGGCCACAACGGCAGCACTGAGTAGTTGCCCACAGAACCAAAAGTATTTGCTATCTGGCCCTTTAGAGAAAGGGCCAATCCCTGATAGAAAAGAAAGAAGAAAGAGAGAGCATAGGCACACACATATAAAAAGATGCTCAGCCTCATGAATAATGAGAGAAATGCAAATTAAAAGCAAAAAGAGATTCCACTTCACATCTGCCACGTTAGGACATGTCTGAAGATGAGACAACATCATTTGATGGTCAAGATGGAGAATAATAACTGTCCGTGTAAGTGCTAGTGAGAGAGCCGTGTCATAAAATGAGTTCTCATTTGCTGGTGAAGTTGAACATATACACATACCCTACCGCACAGAAATTCCACCCGAGGTAGAGGCCATAGAAACTTGTACAGAAATACAGCAAGTTGTTCATAATAGCACCAAACCAGAACCAATCCAAACGTCCGACATCCAGTGGACCAACAATGTGGTCTGTTCTGACAGTGGAGGTCTACGCAGCAGGGACCACAGCGTAGGACCCTCCACGTGCTGATCTGGATGAGCCTCTAGAACATAATGTTAGGGTGGGGATATCATAATTACCATGCATGTATTTAAAGTTCAGAAACAGGCCAAGCCAACAATATAGTATTTCAGGATTCATGTATCAGTAGAAAGCTGTGAAGAAATGAAGGAAATTTTTAACAGGAAATTCAGGATGGTGGTTCCCGCTGGGCATGGGGTCAGGGAGAGGGGTGTCAGACTCCAAGCATGCCTGCCTTTTTTCTTTCTTTTTTTCCAAAAAGGTTTCTTTTATTTTTCTATTCCCCACCCCCCTTTCTTTTATCACAGGTAACGTCTTCCTCCTTGCTCAGTCCCATCCCCAGCAGTGGCCACTGCCAACAGTTTGGTGTACAGTCCTTCTAGAGGTTTCTCAGTGCTTTTAAAGCATTGACGTAAACACAAAATAAATCACAAAGACATTGTCATTTTTTTTTTTTTAACATCTTTATTGGAGTATAATTGTTTTACAATAGTGTGTTAGTTTTCCCTCTACAACAAACTAAATCAGTTATACATACACACATGCTCCCACATCTCCTCCCTCTTGCATCACCCTCTCTCCCACCCTCCCTATCCCACCCCCCCAGGCGGTCACACAGCACAGAGGTGATCTCCCTGTGCCATGCAGCAGCTTCCCACCAGCTATCTAATTTACATTTGATAGTGTATATATGTCCCTGCCACTCCCCCACTTCGTCACAGCCCACCCCTCCCCCTCCCCATATCCTCAAGTCCATGCTCGAGTGAGTCTGTGTTTTATTCCCGTCCTACCACTAACCTCTTCATGACATTTTTTTCCCTTAGAGTCCATATATATGTGTTAGCATACGGTATTTGTTTTTCTCCTTCTGACTTACTTCACTCTGTATGACAGACTCCAGGTCCATCCACCTCATTATAAATAACTCAGTTTCATTTCTTTTTATGGCTGAGTAATATTCCATTGTATATATGTGCCACATCTTCTTTATCCATTCATCTGTTGATGGACACTTAGGTTGCTTCCATGTCCTGGCTATTGTAAATAGAGCTGCAATGAACATTTTGGTACATGAGTCTTTCTGAATTATAGTTTTCTCAGGGTATATGCCCAGTAGTGGGATTGCTGGGTCGTATGGTAGTTCTATTTGTAGTTTTTTAAGGAACCTCCATACTGTTCTCCATAGCGGCTGTATCAATTTACATTCCCACCAGCAGTGCAAGAGGGTTCCCTTTTCTCCACACCCTCTCCAGCATTTATTGTTTCTAGAGTTTTTGATGATGGCCAATCTGACCGGTGTGAGATGATATCTCATTGTAGTTTTGATTTGCATTTCTCTAATGATTAATGAGGTTGAGCATTCTTTCATGTGTTTGTTAGCAATCTGTATATCTTCTTTGGAGAAATGTCTATTTAGTTCTTCTGCCCATTTTTGGATTGGGTTGTTTGTTTTTTTGTTATTGAGCTGCATGAGTTGCTTATAAATTTTGGAAATTAATCCTTTGTCAGTTGCTTCATTTGCAAATATTTTCTCCCATTCTGAGGGTTGTCTTTTGGTCTTGTTTATGGTATCCTTTGCTGTGCAAAAGCTTTTAAGTTTCATTAGGTCCCATTTGTTTATTTGTGTTTTGATTTCCATTTCTCTAGGAGATGGGTCAAAAAGGATCTTGCTGTGATTTATGTCGTATAGTGTTCTGCCTATGTTTTCCTCTAAGAGTTTGATAGTGTCTGGCCTTACATTTAGGTCTTTAACCCATTTTGAGTTTATTTTTGTGTGTGGTGTTAGGGATTGTTCTAATTTCATACTTTTACATGTAGCTGTCCAGTTTTCCCAGCACCACTTATTGAAGAGGCTGTCTTTTCTCCACTGTATATCCTTCCCTCCTTTATCAAAGATAAGGTGACCATATGTGTGTGGGTTTATCTCTGGGCTCTCTATCCTGTTCCATTGATCTATATTTCTGTTTTTGTGCCAGTACCATATTGTCTTGATTACTGTAGCCTTGTAGTAGAGTCTGAAGTCAGGGAGCCTAATTCCTCCAGCTCCCTTTCTCGTTCTCAAGATTGCTTTGGCTATTCGGGGTCTTTTGTGTTTCCATACAAATTGTGAAATTTTTTGTTCTAGTTCTGTAAAAAATGCCAGTGGTAATTTGATAGGGATTGCATTGAATCGGTAGATTGCTTTGGGTAGTATAGTCATTTTCACAATGTTGATTCTTCCAATCCAAGAACATGGTATATTTCTCCACCTATTTGTATCATCTTTAATTTCTTTCATCAGTGTCTTATAGTTTTCTGCATACAAGTCTTTTGTCTCCTTAGGTAGGTTTATTCCTAGATATTTTATTCTTTTTGTTGCAATGGTAAATGGGAGTGTTTTCTTAATTTCACTCTCAGATTTTTCATCATTAGTGTATAAGAATGCCAGAGATTTCTGTGCATTAATTTTGTATCCTGCAACTTTACCAAATTCATTGATTAGCTCTAGTAGTTTTCTGGTAGCATCCTTAGGATTCTCTATGTATAGTATCATGTCATCTGCAAACAGTGACAGCTTTACTTCTTCTTTTCCTATTTGGATTCCTTTTATTTCTTTTTCTTCTCTGATTGCTGTGGCTAGAACTTCCAAAACTATGTTGAATAAGAGTGGTGAGAGTGGGCAACCTTGTCTTGTTCCTGATCTTAGTGGAAATGGTTTCAGTTTTTCACCATTGAGAACGATGCTAGCTGTGGGTTTGTCATATATGGCCTTTATTATGTTGAGGAAAGTTCCCTCTATGCCCACTTTCTGCAAGGTTTTTATCATAAATGAGTGTTGAATTTTGTCAAAAGCTTTCTCTGCATCTATTGAGATGATCATATGGTTTTTCTCCTTCAGTTTGTTGATATGGTGTATCACATTGATTGATTTGCGTATATTGAAGAATCCTTGCATTCCTGGGATAAACCCCACTTGATCATGCTGTATGATCCTTTTAATGTGCTGTTGGATTCTGTTTGCTAATATTTTGTTGAGGATTTTTGCATCTATGTTCATCAGTGATATTGGCCTGTAGTTTTCTTTCTTTGTGACGTCTTTGTCTGGTTTTGGTATCAGGGTGATGTTGGCCTCATAGAATGAGTTTGGGAGTGTTCCTCCCTCTGCTATCTGTTGGAAGAGTTTGAGAAGGATAGGTGTTAGCTCTTCTCTAAATGTTTGATAGAATTCGCCTGTGAAGCCATCTGGTCCTGGACTTTTGTTTGCTGGAAGATTTTTAATCACAGTTTCAATTTCAGTGCTTGTGATTGGTCTGTTCATATTTTCTATTTCTTCCTGGTTCAGTCTCGGCAGGTTGTGCATTTCTAAGAATTTGTCCATTTCTTCCAGGTTGTCCATTTTATTGGCATACAGTTGCTTGTAGTAATCTCTAATAATCTTTTGTATTTCTGCAGTGTCAGTTGTTATATCTCCTCTTTCATTTCTAATTCTATTGATTTGAGTCTTCTCCCTTTTATTCTTGATGAGTCTGGCTAATGGTTTATCAATTTTATTTATCTTCTCAAAGAACCAGCTTTTAGTTTTATTGATCTTTGCTATTGTTTCCTTCACTTCTTTTTCATTTATTTCTGATCTGATCTTTATGATTTCTTTCCTTCTGCTAAATTTGGGGTTTTTTTGTTCTTCTTTCTCTAATTGCTTTAAGTGCAAAGTTAGGTTGTTTATTCGAGATGTTTCCTGTTTCTTAAGGTATGATTGTATTGCTATAAACTTGCCTCTTAGAACTGCTTTTGCTGTATCCCATAGGTTTTGGGTCGTTGTGTCTCCATTGTCATTTGTTTCTAAGTATTTTTTGATTTCCTCTTTGATTTCTTCAGTGATCACTTCGTTATTAAGTAGTGTATTGTTTAGCCTCCATGTGTTTGTATTTTTTACAGATCTTTTCCTATAATTGATATTTAGTCTCATAGCGTTGTGGTCGGAAAAGATACTTGATACGATTTCAATTTTCTTAAATTTGCCAAGGCTAGATTTGTGACCCAATATATGATCAATCCTGGAGAATGTTCCATGAGCACTTGAGAAAAATGTGTATTCTGTTGTTTTTGGATGGAATGTCCTATAAATATCAATTAAGTCCATCTTGTGTAATGTATCATTTAAAGCTTGTGTTTCCTTATTTATTTTCATTTTGGATGATCTGTCCATTGGTGAAAGTGGGGTGTTAAAGTCCCCCATTATAATTGTGTTGCTGTCGATTTCCCCTTTTAAGGCTGTTAGTATTTGCCTTATGTATTGAGGTGCTCCTATGTTGGGTGCATAAATATTTACAATTGTTATATCTTCTTCATGGATCGATCCCTTGATCATTATGTAGTGTCGTCCTTTGTCTCTTGTAATAGTCTTTATTTTAAAGTCTATTTTGTCTGATATGAGAATTGCTACTCCAGCTTTCTTCTGATTTCCATTTGCATGGAATATCTTTTTCCATCCCCTTACTTTCAGTCTGTATGTGTCCCTAGGTCTGAAGTGGGTCTCTTGTAGACAGCATATATATGGGTCTTGTTTTTGTATCCATTCAGCCAGTCTGTGTCTTTTGGTGGGAGCATTTAATCCATTTACATTTAAGGTAATTATCGATATGTATGTTCCTATTACCATTTACTTGTTTCGGGTTGTTCTTGTAGGTCTTTTCCTTCTCTTGTGTTTCTTGCCTAGAGAAGTTCCTTTAGGATTTGTTGTAGAGCTGGTTTGGTGGTGCTGAACTCTCTCAGTTTTTGCTTGTCTGTAAAGGTTTTAATTTCTCCATCAAATCTGAATGAGATCCTTGCTGGGTAGAGTAATCTTGGTTGTAGGTTTTTTTCCTTCATCACTTTAAATATGTCCTGCCACTCCCTTCTGGCTTGTAGAGTTTCTGCTGAAAGATCAGATGTTAATCTTATGGGGATTCCCTTGTGTGTTATTTGTTGTTTTTCCCTTGCTGCTTTTAATATGTTTTCTTTGTATTTAATTTTTGACACTTTGATTATTATGTGTCGTGGCGTGTTTCTCTTTGGGTTTATCCTGTATGGAACTCTCTGTGCTTCCTGGACTTGATTGACTATTTCCTTTCCTATATTAGGGAAGTTTTCAACTATAATCTCTTCAAATATTTTCTCAGTCCCTTTCTTTTTCTCTTCTTCTTCTGGGACCCCTATAATTCGAATGTTGGTGCGTTTAATGTTGTCCCAGAGGTCTCTGAGACTGTCCTCAGTTCTTTTCATTCTTTTTTCTTTCTTCTGCTCTGCAGTAGTTATTTCCACTATTTTATCTTCCAGGTCACTTATCCGTCCTTCTGCCTCAGTTATTCTGCTATTGATCCCATCTAGAGTATTTTTAATTTCATTTATTGTGTTGCTCATCGTTTCTTGCTTCCTCTTTATTTCTTCTAGGTCCCTGTTAACTGTTTCTTGCAAATTGTCTATTCTATTTCCAAGATTTTGCATCATCTTCACCATCATTATTCTAAATTCTCTTTCAGGTAGATTGGCTATTACCTCTTCATCTGTTAGGTCTGGTGTGTTTTTATCTTGCTCCTTCATCTGTTGTGTGTTTTTCTGTCTTCTCATTTCGCTTATCTTACTGTGTTTGAGGTCTCCTTTTTGCACGCTGCAGGTTCGTAGTTCCTGTTGTTTTTGGTGGCTGTCCCCAGTGGCTAAGGTTGGTTCAGTGGGTTGAGTAGATTCCCTGGTTGGGGGAACTAGTGCCTCTGTTCTGGTGGATGAGGCTGGATCTTGTCCTTCTGGTGGGCAGGTCCTCGTCTGGTGGTGTGTTTGGGGATGTTGTTAACCTTATTATGATTTTAGGCAGTCTCTCTGCTAATGGATGGGGCTGTAGACCTGTCTTGCTCTTTGTTGGGGATAGGGTGTCCAGCACTGTTCTTTGCTGGTCCTTTCGTGAAGCTGGGTCTTGGTGTTGAGATGGAGGTCTCTGGGAGATTTTCGCCGTCTGATATTACGTGGAGCTGGGAGGTCTCTTGTGGACTAGTGTCTTGAGGTTGGTTCTCCCACCTCAGGGACACCGCCCTGGTGCCTGGCTGGGGCGCCAAGAACCTTTAATCCACACGGCTCAAAATAAAAGGTAGAATAAATAGAGAGGAAAGAAAAGGAAGGAAGGAGGGAGGGAGGGAAGGAAGGAAGAAAGGAAGGAAGAAATGAAGGAAGGAAGCAAGAAAGCAAGGACGGAAGGTGCAGAGGAAGAAAGGGAGGAAGGAAGAGAGGAAGGGAGGAAAGAAGGGGGAAGGAAGGAAGAAAGGAGGGAAGGAGGGAAGAAAGGAAGAAAGAAAGGGAGAAGACAGAGTAGTATAAAGTATAGTTATTAAAATAAAAAATAATTATTAAGAAGAAAAATTTCCTTTTAAAAAACAAAAACAAACAAACAAACAAACAAACAAAAAACAGAAAAATGGGTCGGTCTAACCCTAGGACAAATGGTGCAAGCAAAGCTATACAGACAAAATCTCACACAGCAGCACACACATACACACCCACAAAAAGAAAAAAAAGGGGAAAATAATAGTATATCTTGCTCCCAAAGTCCACCTCCTCAACTTGGGATGATTCGTTGTCTATTCAGGTTTTCAACAGATGCAGGGCACTTCAAGTTGATTGTGGAGCTTTAATCCGCCGCTTCTGAGGCTGTTGGGAGAGATCTCCCCCTCTCCTCTCTGTTCGCACAGCTCCTGGGGTTCAGCTTTGGACTTGGTCCCGCCTCTGCGTGTAGGTTGTCCGAGGGCGACTGCCCTTCGCTCAGACAGGACGATGTTAAAGGAGCAGTTGATTCGGGGGCTCCGGCTCACTCAGGCTGGGGGGAGGGAGTGGCACGGGGGCGGGGCGAGTCCGCGACGTCAGAGGCCGACGTGACGCTGCACAGGCCCAAGGCGCGCCGTGCGTTCTCCCGGGGAAGCTGTCCCTGGATCCCGGGACCCCGGCAGTGGCGGACTGCACGGGCTCCCGGGAGGGCCGGTGTGGAGAGTGACTTGTGCTCACACACAGGCCTCTTGGTGGTGGCAGCAGCAACCTTAGCGTCCGACACCCGTCTCTACTGTCCGTGCCGACAGACGCGGCTCGCGCCCGTTTCTGGAGCTCCTCTACGCGGTGCTCTTAATCCCCTCACCTCACACCCGAGGAAGCAAAGAGGCAAGAAAAAGTCTCTTGTCTCTTCGGCAGCTCCGCGCCCGGTTCTAGGGCTCCTTTAAGCGGCGCACTTAATCCCCTCTCCTCGCGCCCAGGCAGCAAAGAGGGAGGAAAAGGTCTCTTGCCTCTTCGGCAGCTCCAGACTTCTCCCGAACTCCCTCCCGGCCAGCCGTGCCGCACTAGCCCCCTTCAAGCTGTCTTCACTCTGCCAACTCCAGCCCTTTCCCCGGGATCCGACTGAAGCCCGAGCCTCAGCTCCCGGCCCCGCCCGCCCCGGCGGGCGAGCAGACAAGCCTCTCGGGCTGGTGAGCGCCGGTCGGCACCGATCCTCTGCGGGAATCTCTCCGCTTTGCCCTCCGCACCCCTGTGCCTGAGCTGTCCTCCGCGGCTCCGGAGCTTCCCCCTCCGGCGCCCGCAGTCTCCGCCCGCGAAGGGGCCTCTAGTGTGTGGGAGTCTTTCCTCCTTCTCGGCTCCCTCCCACTGGCGTAGGTCCCGTCCCTATTCTTTTGTCCCTGTTTATTCTTTTTTCTTTTGCCCTACCCAGATATGTGGGGAGTTTCTTGCCTTTTTGGAGGTCCGAGGTCCTCTGCCAGCGTTCGGTGGGTGCTCTACAGGAGAAGCTCCACGTGTAGATGTATTTCTGATGTCTCTGTGAGGAGGAAGGAGATCTCCGCGTCTTACTCTTCTGCCATCTTTAAGCCGTCTCTGTCATTTTTTTAAGAATAGAATGATACACTTTGTAGTGAAACTTGCTTTTTTCACTTTCCGAGTCAATATATGTAAAGCTGCCAGCTGCCTAGTATTCCTTTGGGTTAAGGACCCACAGTCTATCTGTCCCTACCCCACTCTCGCCTGGGTAGACACATAGCTTCTTTTGTTGTTGTTGTTACAGATAACACTGCAAAGAAGATTCTTGAACCTAAGATAGTATGTGCCCGTAAAGATGCATCTATAACATAGATTCCTAGAAAAAGAATTTCCAGGTCTCTTGGTGTTTGAAATTGTTCGCCTCCATTTAACAGATCACAAACCCAGAAGCCAGAAACGCATTACAGCCTCTGTTGGCTAAAAAGAGCTCTGGGCTGGGTGTCATTTAGCCAGTGACACAAGGAGAGGGGGACACAGATATGGGGAGGGGCCCCTGGAGTCCTAAGAAGGGAGTGTTGATATGAATTCTGTCAATTTCTGCTAAGTTTCTGTGCTGAACAAGCAGAAAGATTTGGACCTCATGTTTTCAGGTAATGGAAGTCTGCTTCTCCTCTCCCCCATGAAACAGGCAAAAGACAGCTCCTCCAGAACTAGCGGGGCCAGAGCCCATCCACTTAGGGTCCTCAAGTGTCCCACTGATGAGGCTCACATCCTTAGCATCTCTAAGGGTTCCCAAAGCCAGACGTGGAGGAGAGGGATGGAAGTGGCCGTCTCCTCTTTGCTTCCCATACAGCTAATTGGACAGAAAACGAGTGACCCTGAATCCATCCCTACCTCAGTAAAATAGCCCGGGGCCATTCCTGGGGTCCTGATTTTTCCGATCTTTTCTCCTGGGATTTCTGAGGACAGCAAGGCTCTCCCCACGCATGCCCAGGGTGAGCCAAGGGTCATTTTACCCCACTGGGAGCAGCCCCCCTGTCGTCAGTAATTGTATCTGTTAATGATGTTCTGGTGACAGGGACCACGGAGGTGGGAGCAATGCAATTTGTAAAATGATTCATCAAGAGTAATTTGCTATTGATGCATCACTGGTAATCTCAAGAAATCTGATGAGGTGGAATTGAGGGAAATTTAATTATAGAGGGGAGCATTGTGGGCTGATGCTATAATAGCATTTCCCACATTAACCTCATTTTTCATAAGGGTTTTCTGCACCAACCACAATATTTGGTTCCCAGCGTTCAAATGTTTGTTAACTCCTCGTTTCACTTTGAATGTCCTGCCTTTTCTCAGTTTGGGTGTCTCCCCAGTCCCCAGCTTCTCATCTCTGCAGTCCCTGCAGAGATGAAGGCGTTGAGAGGCTCTAGTAGGGAAGTCAGGATCTGCTCCAAAGAGAACAGGCTCTGTCCTGAAAAAACAGAGGAAAAGAAAACAGGTTTTTTTTTTTTCCTGAAAACCCTTTGGTGGGCATCAGGGAGAGGTGGGCCAGACTTAAGGAACTCGAGAAAGAGAAGCTCTGCTAAGTATAGCAAGACAGGACATGTCCTCCAGGCGTGCTTCTCGGCTTTCTCCTACCGGTTACCCTCCAGACCAGAGTCCAGCCCCCCAGCTTCCTGGGGCATTGGGAACTGAAGGAATGACTTTCTCATACATGCAAGTCAAAGCATATTTTTAATTCAGCTAGCCTTTCTCATTGCTTTTTGTTTTTTTTATAAATTTATCTTATTTATTTATTTTTCGCTGCATTGGGTCTTCGTTGCTGCGCATGGGCTTTCTCTTTGTTGTGGTCGGCGGGCTTCTCATTGCGGTGGCTTCTCTTGTTGCGGAGCATGGGCTCCAGGCTCGCGGGCTCTAGAGCGCAGGCTCAGTAGTTGTGGCACACGGGCTTTAGTTGCTCCGTGGCATGTGGGATCTTCCCAGACCAGGGCTCGAACCCGTGTGCCCTGCATTGGCAGGTGGATTCCTAACCACTGCGCCACCAGGGAAGCCCTCCCATTGCTTTTTGAAGGGCAGGCATACATACACGGTCTTTCTTCCTCACTCAGGACCACACATATTAGAGCCTGATTATCCAGGCTCTCCTGGTTGTCTCCGAGGGTGACAGCCACCATCAAGCAAAGAGGAAGCATTGTCATCTGAATGCTGCATTGTCTTATAAGGAGGTTTCTTCTAATCCTAGTGATCTTGGCTATAGCAAAACCTGATTTGGTAAAACACGACCTACCAGAATCATTAGCCAGTCTTTTCAAAAAATATATTCTTGTGTTTGGCAATGAAATGAGTCATGAGTGGGAACTTCCTCAAAATAGAAACATCTAGCTTCTTTCCTTCAGCCCAAATGTCTAGACTTTCTGCTTCCCCATCTTTAAGCCCTGGGAAACAGTCACTGTCTCTCTTGTTCACACGTTACTGTTTACAAAGCACGTGAACTTCTACCTGAGCCTCGTGCCAGCCCTGTGAGTCTAATTGCTGGAAGGGTGAGTATCCCCATTTTGCAGATGGGGAAACCAAGTCTGCAAAAGACTAGCTCCCAGATGGAAAAATAAAATAAAAAACAAAAGCATTGTTTTAGCTTCCTGCTGATATATGAACCTCTTGGTAGAGTATCATAATGACAAGAACGGGCTTTGGAGTCAGCCAGCCCTGGATTTAACTCCCGGTCTGTCTCTAAACTATAGCTGCTTCCATTTCCTCATCTGTAAAATAGGGATGATAAAATCAGCCGTATAGTTGTGTGTGTGTGTGTGTGTGTGTATTGTGTACTAATAATGCCAGTAATAATAATCCTAGCTAAACTTGCCCGAGTACTTAGAATATGCCAGGCACCATTTTAAGCACCTCACGTGAGTCAGCACATTTAATCATCACAAACAAAGCTACGAGGAAGGTACTAGCTCTCCACCCATTTTATTGATGAGGAAGAAGTCACACACCTGGTATGTGGGACATGGGGATTCAAACCCAGACAGCCTGACTGCTGTCCCCGAGCTCTGGCATGAGACCCTGGCGCTCAGCAAGGCAGAACCGTTTGGGGAGCCAGCTGGACCTCCCACCCCACCCCTCTCTGGTCCCAGCTTTGTGCTTTCCAGGACTCCTTGCTGTGGGCCATTCATGCCCCCCATCTTGGACCGAAGCAGAGATCCATGTCTTATACAGAGTTCACGGTGGGCATTCGGCAGCCAAGAGCGGGGCTGCTCACCAGGCTTTGAGGTCCACAGACCCGGGTTCAAACCCTGGCTCCAACTCTCATCACCTGTATGATTTGGGGAAAGATGCTTAATGAGGCTTTGCATCCTCTGTTCCCAATGCCTGGAATTCTCTTCTCCAGGGTCTGCATGTGGCTTCTTCCTTCCCGTGAATCAGCACTCAGCTCAGATGTCATCTCCTCAGAGAGGTCTCCCCTGCCATCCCAACTAAAATAAACACCCTTGTCACTCTGTAACCCAGGAATCAGCAAGCTTTTATTGTAAATGGCTAGATAGCAAATTTTTCAGCTTTGTGGGCCCTATACTATCTCTGTCTCAGCTACTCAGCTGTGCTGTGGTAACAGCCATAAACAGTATGTATCCAAATGGGCATAGCCGTGTTCCAGAGAAACTTTATTTACAACAACAGGTGGTGGGCTGGATTTGGCCCAAGGGCTGTAGTTTATCAAGCCCCTGCTCTGACTCAACACACCCCATTTATTCCCTTCATGACACCTACCACTTTCTGGAATGACCTGATGTATTTACTTGTTTCTTTCCTCACTGTCATCATTCTTCCTCCACTGGATTGCAGCCTCCTTCATTGTCTGGTTTGCTCCACCACAGAATAGAGCCTGGCACTTAATAAATCTGAATCAAATAAATGAACGAGTGCCTTGCAGATGTAGATGTTTCGTAAATATGTGTTGAATGAATTATTGTCTGGACTGTAGAAAGGGCTCCATAAATACATGCTGAATGAATAAATGAATAGACCCTGCTCTGCACAGAGTGGGCTCATACCTGTTGAAGGCATGTCCTCGTAGGCTCAGTTTCTTTGTCTGTACGATGGGAGTGCTAAAAGACCTTCCTCGTGAGATTGTCCCGTGAACTGAATGGTGCTACGCAGCGCCCAGCACGGTGCCAAGCACACAGTAGTAGGTGACCAGTCCGTGGCTCTTGTAATGATGTAATTGTTCCCTTTGGCTTTCAGAGGAGGCGTTGAGGCTGCACAACGGGCCCCTCCGCAGCGCCTACATGGAGCAGAGCTTCCAGAGCCTGAACCCCGTCCTCAGCCTGCCCATCAACCCCGCCCAGGTAGAGCAGGCTCGGAGGAATGCCGCGTCCGCCGGCGCCGCACTGGAGCGCTGGCTGGACTCGCTGGTGGGTGGGATGTGGACCGCCATGGACATCTGTGCCACAGGCCCCACCGTCTGCCCAGTCATGCAGACCTGCAGCCAGACGGCCTGGAGCTCCTTCAGCCCTGACCCCAAGTCAGAGCTGGGCGCAGTCAAACCCGACGGCCGGCTCAGGTAGCACTGGGCACGTGGGGGCCCCAGCGGATCTCAAAGGGGAAGCAGCCAGAGGGCCAGTGGGAGCTGGCCCCTGGCCCCCCACCCCCGGGGGGGTGCCTTTTTGGAGAGGGGCTCTCCTGGCCATCGAATAACGGAGAGGGAAGGTTTGGAGGCCGAAGCAGGTTCTGCCAGCCACCTGCACCCAGCTGGCCGTCTCCCGGGGGTGGGGATGGCTCAGTCCCAGCGCCGTCTCCCGGGGGTGGGGATGGCTCAGTCCCAGCGCCGTGGTGGTCTTACCTCTTCTGGTTGATCCTCGAGTGCTACAGGTTCCTTGTCTTCCCCCTCAATGACCTGACCGCCCCCACCCCGCCCAGACAAGTGATTCCAAAACTTTTATTTTGAGCAGCAGAGCTTTGTTTACTAAGTCGTAGGCGGAGGGAGGTTCAGGGTGAGGATGAAATCCAGGCTGCTCTGGTTGAAGCTGCGAGTGTGAGATTCTTTCTCAAAGCTCAGCCCACCGGGCAGTCCCTTGCCAAGGGCGTCTCCTAAGGTACCTCTTCAGAACCCAAGGGCTCTGCCAAACCTAGTTTGAAAAGCACTGCCCAGAGGGTGGGTTTGATCTCCAGCCCCGCCCTTCAGCTCCTCTTCCTGCTTCTCTGGGCCAGGAAACCCTTGTGCCAGCCCTGAAGTGACAGGACGTTCAAGTCACGCTCGTGGGCCCGTCCCCAGGGAGGTAGCGGGCTTGGCAGGGCCCCCCACCAGCCCTTCTCAGGTTCAGCCATCCTCCTTAGTAACTAGATGGGCCGGAGAGCCTTCTGATGTGCCATGGCCAAGGTCCACCCAAAGTATGACTGCCAGACATCCTGGGCTCCAGGCCACCCTCCCTCGAGGCAGAAACTGGGCAATGCTCACGAGCATGCGGGTCAAGCCCCCAGCCGTTCATGGGCGAGGAGACCAAGACCATGACCCCTCTGGGCCTTGACAGTGGGAACTTTGGGGACCATGGCCTTGAAACTCATAGACACCCTTGGGAGCAAAACTCCTGAGCTGGTCAGCACAGCAATACCTGTCACGTGCCTGAGCCCTTTGTTCTGAGGTCAGGCGTTTGGAACATTTGTGACTCGCACACTCGGTGCTGCTGGGAGCGACCAAACCGCATGGAACAGACTTTTCACGGCCAGGAAAAAGCATTTCAGATTTGGTTTTTAAATTCACGCCCTTTCTTATCCAAGGTGCCAACAGGCCCGTCTGACACGCAGTGTAAAAGTGGGAAGCTTGAGTATCTGATTGTTTGAAACCTAAAGAACAGTGTTATTCAAATTGCTTGAGTTACTAGAAACCCAAAGGGTTTCCTTGCCGTGTGTACATCGGAGGGCTGCCCTGCTCATCCGGAGACCCCTCCCCAGAGGCCCCCTCCTCCGCTGACCCCACCCTCCCCGCAAGGACAGGGTTCTCTTGGAAAGAGCTGGTCCTTGTCGATTTCCCTCCAGTGTGGGTTTGAAAGTACCTCCGTTTGCTCCTAGTGACCTGTCAGCTGTCACCCCTACTCACACCCCCGGCCCAGCAAGGCAGAATGTCCCGTGGGCCATGGAGGATATAGAGAAGGGACCTTTAGATATTTATTATTTATATGTTTTAGTCAATGACTAATTAGTAGGTGCTGTTTTTGCAGCTTGTCAATTACGTTATCTTACTAACTGAAGCTGCCTTTATTCACAAAAGGCCCCCTCCCCCCCTCCCACTCCCTCCCCTCTCATCCCCCAGCCCCTCATGTCTGTCTCTTTCTGTCTCTCTGCTGCTTTATCTATCGATCTATCATCTCTGTCTCTGTCCGCCCTGCGTTCTCCGTGCCCTCAGTGGGAAGCAGGGGGCTTGGACACCATGAGAACGCCTCAACCAGCATCATCCGCCGGCCGGAAGCGGGGGGCCCTTGGGAACAGTGGTGCCTCGCTCTTCCTCATGCAGGGTGTTAGCGTGACTCAGCCCTCCGGCTCTGGGGGTGTTGGAATTCCTGAGCCATCCCCCCCCGCCGCCCCCCAACCCCGGCACAGGGATGCGGCAGGCCAGCGACTTGCGACTTGCGAAGGGAGGCTGTGCCTCCCGGGGAGCCTGGGGGCGTCCCCGCTTCCTCCCGCGACCAGTCTAACCGTGGGCCTCCATGTGAGGGAAAGCAGGCACCCTCCACGCCCTGGAGGAAAAGAATCTATTTTAGGGAGATGGTAGGGGGTCAGACCCGGCCAGGAGAGCCCAGGAGCTGGTCCAGTGTTTCCAGGGACCTCGGCGTGGCTTTCTCAGAAAGCCCACGTGAGCTCCACACGGTTTCACAAGTTCTGTGGGCGCCAAGAGGCCCGTGTCACATCCACTTTCTGCCCCCGGCCTCTGCCTCTGGCCGGGGCCTCCCCGAGCCTGTGGAAGCTGCCCGGGGAGCTGCCCTTTCACCCTCCTCGCCACTAGGGCCCCGTGTGTCATTTGTGATGGTTTGGGGGGGCGCTCTGCCCTGGCACGTCCCTGCGCGCCCAAGAGCCTGCAGACTCCTCGACGGGGCCTCTCCTGCACCCTGACATTGCTGACTCCTGTTCCATCTGGGAACAAGTGGAGAAATGGCAGAGCTGGCTTATTCTGGGGACGGTCCCCACCCCCCCCACCCCCGGCCCAGGCCCCATTCCCTGCTCACTGCCAGGAGTCTGGGAAGCTGAGGAACCTCATGGGATGTTCCTCAACCGCCTCTGTTTTTGGACCAGAGAATCACTTTGAAGATGTTACGTTTGGCTTTAAGGAAAAAAGAGAGAATTTCAAACAAAGCCCAGGATGATTTGAGCAAAGGTGATGGTTTCCCGGGGGAAATAGTTTAACTCATTTTTGTAATCTACCTGAGGATGATTTATTAGTTAGAGGCCATTGGTCAGGCAACCTTGAGCTGTGGCTGCCTGAGGGTTTCAAAACCTGAGAACGTGGTCTCTGGAAATCCTATTAAAGAAGCAGAGGGACTGTGGGCTGAGTCACTGACCAGGTCCTCGGACTTCAGGAGGGCTTAGAGGTGGGACGCGGGTTTGGGGGAGAAGGACGCATTGAATAAGCTGCGACGCTCTGTCCACTTACCCATTCACCCCTGTGACATTCAGGTGGAAATCACGCTCAGGAGGCAGGCAGCCTTCCTGGGTCGCACTTCCCCAGCCACGTGCAAGGCGGTCTGTCTGCAAGGAGGGCATGAGCAGTTCCTAGGACCCCCATGTTCTCAGAAGTACACATGCTCCTCCCGTTGGAAAAAGGCCGTTCTGACCTCATCAGGACTCTTTCCGACTTAATTTGCCATTGTTAGTTTAACTTTCAAAATGCCAGTGGAGTTGAGAAGGAATGAGCACGCCACCCCCAAAAGGGCAGATTACAGCTGCTCTGGGCACATGCCGGGACTGGGGGGGGTACCATGCTTCCTTCCGGTTCTCCAGTTTGCAGGTGCAAGGAGGATGCTGGCTGGAACCTTGATCTCTTTGCCAAGAGGGTGCAGGGGAAAGGAGGGCGGTAGCTGCTGGGTGTGGGACCTGAGCAAAGATCCCTTTCGTAGCCAAGTTCACTGGGGACTCGGGACACGCTCCTCCAGCAGCACCCAAGGGGGCTATGCTAGAAACAGCTGTTGGCAAATACCCGCCAGATCAAAGCCACACCCTCTGGCAGGGGTTACAAGTGGCTGTAGGGTCCAGAACACTAGCATAGATGAGTGACGCAGTTAGTGTAAGACATTAGGGCGTGGTGGGTACTGTAGCCTGCAGTGTGCACATGACACAGACAAAAAACTACAGCTGCACCTCAGCTCCAGCCTGAGTTGCATGTGAGAATACGGGCACAGGGCAGCAGAATCATCTAATTTGGTAAGGGAAACTAGGCTTGTCCTGGTGGGGGAGAAAAAAGCCACCACTAGGAAGGGGCAAAAAACTAACAGCTTATGTCGAGCTCCAAAGGGAATGGGGACCTCTTACTAGTCATTCCTGTCCCAAAGAAACAGTCCCTCAGAGGAGAAGTGTCTCATAACTGGCGTGTTCAGCTCTCCTGGTCTCAAGACAGTTTGCACTGAAGGGAAGATGGCACAGAATTTGCAGACCCCAAGAGCTGCCCCTTAGACATACCGAGGTCCACGTTGGCCTGGTCCCCGCCTTCCAGAATTCCATCCTACCAGGTGGAGAGGTCCAGGATGTGTTTCAGGAGGAGGGGTTGGCGTGTCAAACAGCCCGGCTCTCTCCAGATCCCAGGTTTCAGCAGCCATCTTGCCACATGTCCGGAAACATCTTCGGAAGCCGTGCTCACGGGAGGTCCTCTGTGCTTCTGCCTCACTTACCTTACTATGCCCATGAGTCAACCACAGGCGCTACCTCATGTGTCTGCTGAGAAGTTTACCAGGGTGGGGGTGGGGAATAAAGGTGTCCAAAATCTGCTGGAGCTAAATGCATAATCTATGCAAATTCTGTCTTTCTCTTTCTTTCTCTCTCGCTCTCTCAGAAGTATTATTTTTTGTACCTGGCAAACAAGATACTGTACAGACCCCTCTTAAGACTGAGGAGGGCTTTCACGTGCCACCTGTGTCTGCCCCTCACGTTGTCATTGGTTCTGTCCTTGCCAAGCCCCAGGCAGCGAGAAAGCAGCCCTCTGTCCCCCTCCCCTTGGCTGGGAACACTCCAGCTGCCTCTGCCTACACAGCCCACAGGAAAGCAGGTTCTACACCTCCGTTCCCTGCTCCATCCTCTCCATCCCTCATTTGCCTCCCTATCCTTCCCTTCCCCCCACCCCCAAAAGCCGTAGGTTTCTCCTTTTTGAAATGAGGCCTTAAAATTATTTGGGGAAAGCTAACCGCCCTCCCCCTCCCATTTCCACCAACATCCGAGAAGAAAGAGCATCTTGAAGCTCTCAGGGCAACCTCCTAAGCCAGGGACTGCCAATCTGTAGCTTGCAGATGTGATAGAAATGGCTTCTCTGTGTCGTCTTGAAGAAAAATATTCTTCTGTTTTTCCTATGGGTAAAATGAAGGCTTGGGTGCTCATCTAAACCTCAGCCAACTCCCGAAGCACTCTCCTAGAGCATATCGCCACTGCGATGGGCTGCCGACAAGGGCTTTCCAGCCCTCCCCCGCCCCCAAAGACTTGGTGACTTTAGGTACTTCATTCACGGGTAAATCAGGAGAGTTTCTCAATTTATCTCTTCATCCTTCCTGCCTGGAAAGCGATAGCATTAAATAGTCCCAGCGATGGGTCATGTTCTCAAAGGGATCACACTCTCCCTACTTTCAGAATCCCCCCATTTCCCTGCCATCGCTACAGGGCTGATGGAGGCCAAAGACAACCCCAGGGTTTTCATAGGAAATTCACTGGAATTGAGCGCAATCGTCTTTGTCGTCCTTTGTCTTTTTTTTTTTTTTTTTTTTTTTAATATATAATGTTGTCAAAGGCATTTGGGTATTTTTTTTAGAGGCCTCACAATAAGTTATTACCGTCCCCCTCATTGTTTTTCAAAGACATGTGGTGATATAGTTTTTAAAAAATAACTATTTTGTTATAGATCATAATACGCATAAAACTGTACAGAAATATTTTGTAATGTATTGATTTTAAAAAAAGAGAGAGACTGTAAATAAAGTTTTAAAGAGAGAATTCGAAGGGCACTCACTGAAAGATGTAGATATTTTGCTATTTATTTAAAGGAGTATTTTAAGAGATACTGAACTATCTGAAATTGACCAGTAATCAAAGTTCCAATCATCCGAATGCTTTTCCTCTCAGTAGAATGTGATTCTCAGAAACAATTGCACTACCCACCCATTTTTGCACCTTTTCTGTCTTTTCATTTAGCAGAAAAACAACAACGAAATTGTGCCTTAGCTGTATTTTTTTGTCTAGGGGACTGTTTCTGTCTGACAAAGCAAAATTTTTTGCAGAAAACAGTGGATGTATTGAATACTGTATCATACCAAAAACACTGCAGGTGTATATAGATGCTTTCTGTCATACTGTGTTTTCAGATGCAGAATTTTAAAATTAAAAAAAAATACTGTCTTTATGGAACAGTGGGTGTATGACTTTTCAGTGATAAACTGCATCTTCATGCAATCCTGTATTCACCCCCCTCCTCTGCACTGTCCTCCTGCTGAGACCATCTCTCCTGGGAAAACCCGATGTGTGCACACACTCCCTAATCAAGCCTGCTGTCATCTCCCAACCAGATTATTGCAACACCCTCCTGTAAATGATACCCCTGGTTAAGGTAGAAGTGTTTGGTTTTAAATCCCTTTGTCAAGTAGAGGATAGTGAGGAGGACTGCCATCTAAAGTGGCAAGCGTTTTCTATACCCAGCTGGCCGGTTGTGTAGCAACCTGTTTTCCTTTCCTCTTCACTACACAGCTAGACTGCATTTCCCAGACTTCCTTGCTCTCAGGTGTGGTCATGTGACCAACTCCTGGCCAATGGCATGTGGGTGGAATGGATGTAAGACACTTCTTAGACCTGGCCCATAAAACTTCCCAAAGAGCTGTCTCTCTCTCGCGCTCTCTCTCTTTCCTCATTTACCAGCTCAAGTGTTTTAAATCACCTTGATTTGGGGCATTCATAAATTTGTCTATTCTACTGCTCTTCTTGAAAGCTTCACACAGCCCCCAACTTAAAAGACGGCAGAGACACAATATGCGAGGAGCTGGGCCCCAGATGGTGACATGGAAGACCACCCCTATTTGACTATGATGTGAAGAGAAAGAAGCATGGGTTATGTTATGCCACCGAGAATTTATCTATTACAGCAGCTAGCCTTACCTTAACTAATTCATCCAGATATGGAAACTCAGTCCTCTGGGAAAGTCCAAGTTTCAGCCCCTTCATCCTACAGGTAAAGATACAGAGACTCAGATGGGTGAAGCTACCAAGATATGAGCATCCTGGTCAGAAGTAGAACCAAGGTTTCCTATCCTGCAGTGAGACTTTCACAAGTCATTAGAGGACTGGTTTTCCATCCTTTGGTTGGCCTCATTACAACATTTATAGTGACTCCTGACGGCCACAACCAAGGATTGAGAGCGCCCAGGTGCTGGGTCACAGACATGCCTTTAAATCATCCTTCAGAATCCTAAAGGCAAAGATTGGCACTGAGACCCAGATGGGACTTTACAGCTGGAACAAAGTTGGTTAGAGAAGGTAAGTGACTCTATGTGTGGAAGGATGGTTGGACCCCAGGTATAGTTGCCAAAACCTTTTTTCCAGTTGGGTCTTATAGCCAATCTCCCCCTCCTTTGCTCAAAGATAAGTCCTCAAGAAAAAAAGGGTTTTCTTGCAAGGGAAGGATAAACTTCCAAAACCTCCATGAGAGGGAAGATCAAAGATCTTGTTCGCCCAGTGTCCCCAGCACCTAGCACAGTAAGCCCAAGGTATGGGCACTCAGTGAGTATTTAGTGAATGAACAAGCGAATAAAGCCATATTTCTTAATTAACATACGGGCATGGGGTCATTTGTCCAAGATGCTGTCTTTACATCCAACATTTGATTGATAATATTTGGCAAAACATGGGTTATTGTAAAGTAAATAGTGATTTTTCCCTTCAGTAAAGATGTTTCTGGGCCTTTTTTAATGAAAGAGTTGGTTGGAATTTCTTTCCTACTGATTTATTTGACCTGTCACATGTCACCTTTTGTTCAGAGAATAGTAGTGGTTGGCTTAAGTTCGTCAGATTAATGGTTTTAAAGGTTTTATTTTAAGGGAACCCATTTTCAAACAAAATTGTGCATTAAACCCCCATATTGTATAAAAAAGACCTGGGGTCCAGTGGTTAGGATTCCATGCTTCCACTGCAGGAGCCACGGGTTCCATCCCTGGTCTGGGAACAAGGATCCCGCATGCCGTGTGGCGCAGCCAAAAAAAAAAGTTGGGGGAGGGGAATTGGGGCTGGCAGAGAACAACAGTGGTTGCCAGAAGGAAGAAGGAAGCGGGGGGGCGAGGGAAATAGGTGAAGGGGATTAAGAGATACAAACCTCCAGTCATATAATAAATAAGTCACGGGAATGTAATATACAGCACAAAGAATATGGTCAATAATACTGTGTTCAATTTTTATGGGGACAGATGGTTACTAGAATTAGCTTGGTGACCATTTCATAATGTATGCAAATGTCAAATTATTATGTAACACACCTGAAATTTACATGCTATTGTACATCAACTAAATATTTCAATTTAAAATAACAGAATAAAACAAAATGAAAGAAATCGGGGGCTGGGAGGGCTGGTGCAGTTGAAGTGGGAGTGGAAATTGGCTTAGCAGTGCCTCCCTCTCTCCTCCTCAGCCAGTCCCTTTGGTATCTCCACGGGGTAGGTATGTAGACAGCCATGCTTTAAAACTCTTACCTCTCATAGAAGTAGCTGGACCTTTGGTGGGGTTGGTTGGAAACCTGGCTGCCAGGGTGCTGCGAGCTGAGTTTTGGCTGGCTCTCTGAGAATGAGACCAAACTAAGAATAATTCACCCCTTACCTGCTCTTGGAAAGTCAAAAGGGTGGAATTTTAGAATTGGTGCCCAAAGGAGGTATGGCTGGCCTGAGGTCAAGTGTTGGACACTCTTGACCCTGTGCCTCCATATTTAGTTGGTCTGATCTCCTTCTCTGCTGGGAAGCTGCACGCTGCCCCAACCTACATGGTCCAAGTTTCAACCAAGCACTCGACACAGAACATGTAAGGTGCCAGCTCCTTACAAGAAAATGTTCTCAAAATATGATTTTTGGATGTTCCTATCTACATTAGTCAGGGTTCTTTCACTTGGAAGTAAACAGTAGCCCAACTCAAACAAGTTTAATCAGGAAGAGACTCTATTGACTCATGAAATTGCAGAAAAGAACAAAATTAAAATGCAAAGGACAAGAATGAGAGCCTCTCTAGGAGACTTAAGAATGGGAACTGGATCCTCAATACTCTTGGTCCCCTTTTCCTCCATTTCTGCTGCTCCCAGTTCGATTCTGTTTTCCCCTACAGACAGCTGGTGCCATGTGATAGAGAAAAAAGGCCCTAGAAGTCCCTCCTTCTTATCCTTTAATATGCACAACAGAAAAAGATCTATGTCCTTTGTTCTCATTGCCGAAAGAAATGGCTCCAACAAGCAAGCTTTGGGCACATGCCCAGCACTGGACCCTATCACTGGGGCCAGGCAAACAAGGTACTATAATTGGCTGAGTCTGGATCATGTACCAACCCCTGTGGCCAGGTGATCGGGTAAGAAACTGTGATTGGCAGCCCCATCCCAATCACATGGTCAGAGTGGAAGAGGAACATTTGCCCAAGGATGTGCTGAACAGACAAAAGCAGCAGATGTCCATCCACTGGTCACAGCCAGCTCCTGGCTCAGGTGGCTCCTCAGCTTACCAGTCCAATTTGCTCCTGCTCCTCAAATGCCCACATTGTCTCCACCCAGGTCCTAGCTATCTTCCTAAAGAGAAGGATTCTGGGCATGTCTTGAGCAAATCGTTTTAAAGAAACATCATGTAGATGGTAAAGATTTCCCCTTCACTTCATTAGTTGTATTTATGCTTATGAAACAACATGATGAATCTCTCCTTTCCTCCTTGTGGCCTGGGCACAGGACTCATTTAAAAGGCTCATGTTACTGCCCTTTACTAATTATGGTAGATGGTTCTAACTTGCATCAAAAAACAGAGTCTGTGTACCAAAGACTCTGGTACAAAGTCTTTGTACCAGACAAAGAAGAACGACATCTTTTTCCATGTTTCTGTAGCATCAACCTCCTGGGCTCCCAGTCTCTCCTCTGCCCCCGCAGCAGGCACCCAGAACCCTCATGCTAGCAAATTCATCCATGATGAGGTGACAGAGCCTTGCTGAGTTGGTGTTAAGGTTCTAAAAGAGGAGATGAGGAGGAAAGTAATGGTTAACCCAGTTGAAAGGCACTGATAGCAGATAAGCTGGTGGACATCACAGCAGATTGGGTAGGACTCAGGACAAATATGGGGAATACTTTTTTTTTTTTTTTTTTTTTTGCGATACGCGGGCCTCTCGCTGTTGTGGCCTCTCCCGTTGCGGAGCACAGGCTCCGGACGCGCAGGCTCAGCGGCCGTGGCTCACGGGCCCAGCCGCTCCGCGGCATGTGGGATCTTCCCGGACCAGGGCACGAACCCGTGTCCCCTGCATCGGCAGGTGGATTCTCAACCACTGCGCCACCAGGGAAGCCCGGGAATACTTTTCAAATCACATTATCAAGTCTGAACTCCTTACTACCAATTTTCCAGCGCCACTGACCAAAATAAGGACCCCTCCTCCAAGCTTAGAGTCAGATAGTCCTGTGTTCAAACACAGATTTCATTATGGATTAGCTGAATCAAATTCCCTAACATCTCTGAGCCTCCGCTTACCTGTCTATTTGGTGATAATAGTTACTTACTCCTAAAGCTCTTGGGAGAATTTGAGAAAGACAGTGCACGTAAAACACAAAGCCTACTGTCTACACTTAGGAGGAGCTCAAAAAAAGGTCAGCTCCCCTTGTCTTCACAACCCAAAGGTAAAGCTCCTTGAGGGCAGGGACAATGTCTATATTTTCGGCACACAGTAAGGGGCTTGACACAAAATGGTGTGCCAGTGTTTGATGAATGAATAAATGAACAGGACTGCTACTACTTCCATAATTTCTTCAGGGGCGTTTCATTTTGTCTTGTCAGAACAATTATTTTCTATTTGAGAATTGATGTCTTCTCTTCCTGACAAGGTGGTATCACCTTGACTTCTAAGATTCAAGTGACATTTTCTCAAATGCCCTGAATGAAGGGAAGCACAGCACTGCCCCCAGTCTCTTTGGAGATTCTTGGGGAGCCTCAAGTTCAGCTACAACCTGGGTTCCACTTCCACTAAATTGGTTCATTTTACAAATCACTCCTCTCTTCTGCAGGTTCTTTTTTTCAGTTCTAGGTACTTCTGCTGTAAGCATCTTTGCCATAAACATCTTTGCTGCAAACATTTTTGCCTCATAACTACTTGGCCATAAGGCAATCTTGCCGTAAAAGATAACTGGTTGACAGCTTGGTTTGAAGTGGTTGACAGTTTGGTTTCATTTCTTAGTGGACATAGGACTCCAGTTTTTACATTCCATCAATCTTAGCCCTCATGATAGTCTATACAGTGATGAGTAGGCATGGCAGTCTTAAAATAGTACATGCTAACTACTTATACGGACTTGGTAGAAAAGATGGTGATAAAACTTACAGGAAGTATGATTAAGAGAGTATAAGGGCTTCCCTGGTGGTGCAGTGGTTGAGAATCCGCCTGCCGATGCAGGAGACACGGGTTCATGCCCCGGTCCGGGAAGATCCCACGTGCCGCGGAGCGGCTGGGCCCGTGAGCCATGGCCGCTAGGCCTGTGCGTCCGGAGCCTGTGCTCCGCAGTAGGAGGGGCCACAGCAGTGAGAGGCCCGCATACCGCAAAAAAAAAAAAAAAAAAAAAAAGAGAGTATAAAGCCAGAGTGAATGCTGTACTAGAAAATGATAATGTATCAGTTTACAAATCCTTCAGTGACTTGAAGGTGTAGAGTTGAACCCACACCTTCCATAAAACTTTGGAACGTCTATCAGTGGACATGTGACAACCTGCTAAGAACAAACAGCTTTCCCAACGCGATACAAAGCTCAGGTACAAATATGCATCCTAGTATTTGGAAGCTGATGCCTCTCTTAATGAAGAATTTTATCAAAATAGAAAAAGTGTGATGCCAAATGAGGAGACAAGTCAACAAGCAAAATAAATAAATAAATAAATAGTATAAACTACTATGAATGAAAGACCTGGAAGACAAGTGCTTAGATACAACATGCAAAATAAAATCAGTTATTTGCGCAGTATTGCCATGAATTTACACACATTTCAAAAGTATTCAAATATTTTGTATTTTGCAATAAAGTCTTTTTAATTTTTGTTACCCATTTTTCATGTTTCATTATGTCCTTTTTAATGCCCCTCTTTTATTTTTCCTTATTTTATCTTTTACAACAAACCTGCCTTATGGTCAATTAGTTACGCAGCAAAAGTACTTACGGCAAAAATACCAGGCAAACTTTTTCTTTCTGCACATCACCCCTCCTAATAAACACCCCAATCCTTCAATCCCCCAAAATACTACGGCTAGACTATGTAAACCGAAGATTTTACCAAAGGTTTCAGGTAAGAAATTGCATGAGAGCATTTCAAATAACTTAGAATTTAATATTAGATGGTCCCATTCTCAAAATCCCCAAATCCCTGATCAGCCACCTGCCTGCACGTTCTCCAGCATCCAGGCACCTGTCTGCCGCCCTCTCCTCATTCTCTTCTTCTGTCTGCTCTCAGGCACCTCCCCCACTCAATGCCCTCTTATCTCGTCATCCTTCTGTCTCTTTGCAGACCAGTCCCTCAGGGACTCACTCCACACCTACAGAAAACTCTAAATGTAAGACTCCCCTTGGTTCTAAACATACACAGTTCTCTCCTAAGAGGAAGGAGCTCTGGGACCAGCTTCGAAAAAAATTACTACAAAGTACTTTTCCCTCCTGATGGTTTGATTTAACACACTCCGTGTCTGCCAAGTGGTGTCTGAGCACTTTGGCTCCTTTCCTTAGATAATACTTTTTACTTTTATTTTTTTTGTAAAACATTTAGGATCTTCCTCACCACCATGGGAATCCTTTCAGCATCTCCAAATTCCATCATTAACATCTGCTGATTTCACTGGGGATGGATGGTGGGCAGGTAGGATGCAAGAGTCCAAAGGAGAACTTGGATGAACTCCAGGATCAAGAATTGCTCAAAACTAAGATCACTGACGTTCTCGGTTTGGTTCCAATAAGTACAGTCCTTCCTGCCAACTTTTATTTTCCAACCTTGACTATTCATGGCCTGCATCTGCAGACACTGACACTGACCTTGTCATCAAGGAGTCTAGAATTTGTTTATCTGATATGGATATTGGCCCAAACTTAGCTTCAAAGACTAGAAACAAGGGAGGAAGGAACATCCAGGGACATAAGGGACTTGGAACCCTAACTAACTGTCCCCTAACTCAAAGTCTGACCTTTATCTAGAAACCTAATTGTTCCATCCCTTGGCATTCTCCAATAGGAGATATATTATTAGAATATAAGATTTATTATTATAAATAATAATATTACTTACTATTATTATTAGGAATTGGCTCACATGATTATGGAAGCTAAGTCCCCAGATCTGCTGTCAGCCAGCTGAAGACCCAGGAGAAGTGATGATGTAAATTGCAGTCCAATTCCAAAGGCCTGAGAAGCAGGAAAGTCGATGGTGTAGCTGCGGGTCCACAGGCTGGTGACTCGAGACCCAAGAAGAGCTGATGTCTCAGTTCCAGTCTGAAGAAAGGAGAAGACCAATGTCCCAGCTCAAAGCAGTCAGGCAGGAGGTGTTCCCCCTTACTTGCTGGAAGGTCTATCTTTTTATTCTATTCAGGCCTTCAACTGATGGGATGAGGTCCACCCACATTAGGGAGAGTGACCTGCTTTATTCACTCTGGTGATTCAATTATTAATCTTATCCAAGACACACCCAGAACAATGTTTAACCAAATATCTGAAGACCCCTTGGCCCAGTCAAGTGGACACATAAAATCAACCATCACACTCAGTTTCTCTTTCTTTGTAATGGGCATAATACTGGCCACCTGGAGGCAATACTGATACAAATTGAAAAAGCACAACCAGTTAACATAGGTTTGAGATCTGAACCTCCCACTTATTGGTTGTACGACTTTGAGCCAGTCAGTCAATTTTGTGACACAGCTTTTTATTTGTAGAAAGAAAAGAAAGGAAGGAAGGAAGGAAAGAAGGAAGGAAGGGAGAGAGAAAGGAAGAACACGAGGGAGGAAGGGAGGGAGGGAGGGAGAGAGAGAAAGAGAGAGAGAGAGAGAGAGAGAGAGAGAGGGAGGGAGGGAGAAAGGAAAAGAAAAGATAATCTTATCTGCCTATTAGTGAAGGGTTCTCATAAGGTTAAATCAGTGCCTCTCAACAATGGCCACAAAATGGAATTGCCTAGAGAGGATTTTTAAATGCTGCCCCAGCCACACCCAAGACGAATTAAGTCAAAATCTCTGGAGGTGGGACCCAGGCATCAGTAATCAGTAAAGCTCCCCAGTGATTGTAATGTGCAGTCAAAGTTGAGAACTCCTAGATTAAATGGATGTGAAACTGTTCCCCAAATGTTGGGAATTATCATTATTACCCTATGCTTATATCAGCCCTTCATGTAGTAAGAAGAAATCTCCTGTTTTAAGACCACAGACTTTACACATACACACCAGTGCCCCACGTTGTTAAAATCAGAGCCACGGGGCTTCCCTGGTGGCGCAGTGGTTGAGAATCCGCCTGCCGATGCAGGAGACACGGGTTCGTGCCCTGGTCCGGGAAGATCCCACATGCCGCGGAGCAACTAAGCCCGTGAGCCATGGCCGCTGAGCCTGTGCGTCCGGAGCCTGTGCTCCGCAACGGGAGAGGCCACAACAGTGAGAGGCCCGCGTACCGCAAAAAAAAAAAAAAAAAAAAAATCAGAGCCACAAGGATAAAAGTGAGATCCAAGGTATTAACGGAAAACATCTCAATGGTCTGGCTCTACTCAATTTTCCTTAAAACATGACTCTTAGGGCTTCCCTGGTGGCGCAGTGGTTGAGAGTCCGCCTGCGCGGGTTCGTGCCCCGGTCCGGGAGGATCCCACACGCCGCGGAGCGGCTGGGCCCGTGAGCCATGGCCGCTGAGCCTGTGCGTCCGGAGCCTGTGCTCCGCAACGGGAGAGGCCACAACAGTGAGAGGCCTGCGTACCACAAAAAAAAAAAAAATAAAAATAAAAATAAAACATGACTCTTAAAATTGTACACCCCAAGAACTGTGAAGAGCAGTACAAATATATCGGTCTTCTTAATCTCCCTGCCTCCAGCCAAAGCGGTGCTTTGATCACACAGACAGACTGGGTTCCGTAAGTTTTTTGGGGTGGCCGTGGGGACTCCATCACCTGCCATTGCCCACTGGCACTTTAGCCAGTTTCCCTCTGGCCCTCGCTCAGGCCTCACAATCCCTTTGCTTGTACATGAGTGACCCCTGCCCAGCTGTGCATTGCAGAGCCAAATGAGAACACACAATACCTTGGAAGCCTTTCTGTATTCTGCAGACCCTTTCTTGACCGTCTTTCTGACATCTCCTCTTTCATCCTAGGCCATTGAAGGAAGAGGAGCCCAGCATGCAGTAGGTGTGCCCACGACTGGGCTGACGCTGCTTTGTGGGTGGCCTCAGGCTGTCCTGCCGCCGGATGAAGTGCCTCCCCAGCTAGGTTATTAAGCTTGTCTGGGAGTAGGATCATGTGATCTAGATTCCTGCTCCATGAAGCACAGCATCAGTATCACCTGGGAGCTCGTTAGGAAAACAGCATCTCAGGCTCCACCCCAGACCTACTGAACCAGAATCCTCATTTTAACAAACCACCCAGGTGATGTATATGCATGGAAATTTGAAAAGCACTGATCTATACGTTTTATGTGTCCAGACAGGTCTTTGAGTCATTCAAACAAATAGACAGTTACCAAGCACTGTGCAAGGGACTGTGGTAGGATCTAGGAATATAACTGTAAATAGAAACCAGTCCTGATGCTCAAGGAACCCACAGTGCAGTAGTGAGGGAGACAGACTGTGACAACATAGTCTGCTAAGTGCTAATGTAAGGATAACTGGAGAACACTGTGGGACCATGGACAAGGGGCTCTATGATGGTTTTAAAATGTGTCCACAGACTCTCCTCCTTTCAAGAGGTAGAGCTTAATTCTCTTCCCCTTGAGTGTAATCCATATTTAATGAGTCACTTCTAGTCAATAGAATATGATAGAAGCCACAGTATGTGACACCGGCCTCTAGGACATTGCCTTACCTTGCGCAAGCTGCTATAACAGAATGCCAGTGGGGGTTTTATAAACAACAAACATTTATTTCTCACAGTTTTAGAGACTGAACTGAAATCAGGGTGCAAACATGGTCAGGTTATGGTGAGGACCCTCTTTCACGTTACAGACTGTGATCCTCTTGTCATATCCTCATATGGTGGAAAGAAGGAGAGGGAGTCCTTGGGGTCCTGTTTATGAGGGCACTAATCCCACTCCCTAGGGTTCCACCCTCATGACCTAATCACTTCCCAAAGTCCCCACCTCCTAGAATTGGGGGTTAGAATGTCAATATATGAATTTGGGGGGTACATAAACATTTAGTTCACTGCAGATATAAAAAACATTGTAGCTTCCTCCCAGCTGTCTCTTGGACCACTCTGGGGAAGCCAGCTACCACGTTGTAAGGACATTCAACAGTCCTATGAAGCAGCTCATGGGGCTAGGGACTGAGACCTCCTGCCAACAGCCATATGAGTGAGCAATTTTGAAAGCAGATCCTCTAGCCCTCATCAAGCTTCAGATGATTGCAGCCCCAGCCAATGTCAAGACTAAACTCACGATAGACCCTGACCCAGAACAAGCCAGCTAAGCTACTCCTGAATTCCTGACCCACAGAAAACATGAGATAATAAATATCTGTTGTTTTAAAGTGCTAAATTTGGGGGTAATTTTTTAAGCAGCAATAGAGAACTAATACAAGTACCTAACCACATCCTGAAGAAATATTCCCTCCCCCAAGGAAGTAATCTCTAAGACCTGAAGGATGAGTGGGAGTTAGTCAGGCAATATAGACAGGAGAGAGTGTTCCAGAAAGGCCCACAGCATGTGCAAAGGTCTGCTAGGGAGTGCGTGGTACTTTGCAGGGACCACAAGTGATTCAGATAGTGAAGGGGGAACAGTGATGGATAACACTGGAGAGGTTGGCAGGGACCAGGTTATACAGGGCCGTGAAGAGGAACCTCGACTATCATGAGGACCATGTAGGATTTTCATGGTCAGATTCATGCTTTATCACATGTATCCTGGTATCTTAGGAAGACCAGGTTGGAAGCGAGTCCAGATGGGAGATGGGGAGACCAGAGAGCAGGCTACTGCAGAGTCCAGGTGGGGAACTATGGCAACTGGACTGAGGCAGGGCTTCTATAAACATGACGTGATTACTACTGCTTTCAGATGTGACTGCACAGGGGACAGGAGTCTTCTGTGTCTGCGCATGCATATTCATGCTCAGCATTTGCTGGCTGGGAGTATGTAACTTCAGGTAGGGTGTAGAGGTGGAAGGTAAGATAATAAAAGAGTAATTGTGTACAGGCACACCTTATTTTATTCTGCTCCACTTTATTGCGCTTCACAGATATTGCTTTTTCTTTTTTAAATTGAAGGTTTGCGGCGACCCTGCATCAAACAAGTCTACTGCATCATTTTTCCAACGGCATTTGCTCACTTCATGTCTCCATGTCACATTTTGGTAATTCTCATATTTCAAACTATTTCATTATTATTATATTTGTGATGGTGATCAGTGATCTTTGATGTTACTAGTACAACTCACTGAAGGCCCAGATAATGGTTAGGCTTTTTTAGCAATAAAGTATGTTTTAATTAAGGTATGCAAATAATTTTTTTAGACATAATGCTATTGCACACTTAATAGACTACAGTATAATATAAACATAACTTTTATATGCACTGGGAAACCCCCAAATTTGTGTGACTTGCTTAATTGCAATATTCACTTTATTGCAGTGGTCTGGAACTGAACCTGCAATATCTCTGTCATGGCCTCTGTCAGGACACTGGCCAGCACCCCCTACCACCTCCAAACACCAAAGCTATGGAAATTTGGATCTTTCCTTGGGGAAAGCTCCAAGGGAAACTGAGTCCAAGAGGCCTCATTTTAGGAGGTGGAAATAATAAAAGCTCCTTCGTTGCCCCCTCACTCTCAAAAGACCTTTTTGCTGTCCAGAATAGTCAAATCTATAGAGACAGGAAGTAGATGAGCAGTTGTCTGAGGCTGGAGGTGAGGGTTGGGATATAAGATGGTGAGAGCTAAAGGTTACAGTTTCTTTCGGAGGCGATGAAAACGTTCTAAAATTGACTGTGGTGATGATTTTTACATATGCGTGAATATGCTAAAAACCATTGAACGGGGCTTCCCTGGTGGCGCAGTGGTCGGGAGTCCGCCTGCCGATGCAGGGGACACGGGTTCGTGCCCCGGTCCGGGAGGATCCCACGTGCCGCGGAGCGGCTGGGCCCGTGAGCCACGGCCGCTGAGCCTGCGCGTCCGGAGCCTGTGCTCCGCAACGGGGGAGGCCACGGCAGTGAGAGGCCCGCATACAGAAAAAAATAAAAACAAACAAACAAAAAACACCATTGAATGGTCGAGTTCTATAGTATGTGAATTATATCTCAATAAAAATGTTTTTTAAAAAAAGACAAACTTTTTTTCATACTTATTGGAGAATATAGAAGCATGGGATGGAAATGCTGTTTGACATTAAATCATATATTCATTTGATTATTGTTTACCTACCTCAGATAGAACATAAGCTTCATGACGACAGAAAATTTGTTTTATTCATCACTGGTTCTCCAGAGCCCAAAACAGAGCCTGCCACATAGCAGGTGCTTGGAAAAGATTGATGAATGAATGAACATCTTGACCAAGACCACCAGTCTCTTAAGCAAATCCTCTCCTTGTTCTAGTGGAATAAGTGTCCTTCCTCCTTTCAAAGGTCTCTGGGGTGATACTGCCTTCTATAAGAGTAGCTTGGAGGAGGCTGCCACAATAACTTGTGATATTGGCATTCATGCAGAACCCTGATTCTTAGCAGCCTAGGGATCCAACCATCACACCAGGACGCTCCTCCTCCATTTGACACTATCCCGTTTAAACTAGCTAAGCAGCACCAGTTAACACTCATTAATCCAATTTTCATGAAATTGGACAAGCAGACACAGAAGTTCACAGAGCAGAACAAATTACTGGAAACCAGAGTGAAATACCTCTTCCAGCTTCTTAGCCTGCTAAGGGCCCTTCCAGCGGGAATTGGAAAGCAGGCAGCAGTTCAAATTCACCTTGCATGCAGACTGCTGTCTTACCATCATCAGAGGCTTGAGAAATGAAAGGTCATGTAATAACAAGCCCTTTCAGGCTTGTTGGAGCTGGAGCACAGTGAATCAATCATGGCACCCCTTCTGGTTGGTAATTCCTGATGCCTGTCCGCACACATACGTCCTCTCATTCAACCTTGAGATTTGAGCAGAAATGGAATCTTACATCTGATGACTGAGAACATGAAGGTAAAAGGGGTCAGCTGACTGGCTTATGGACCCAGAGTTGGCGGAGCCCTTGCAGTAAACCAGCTAAGTCCGTGAATCTTGGTTTTTTGTTTCGTTTTGGTTTGGTTTGGTTTGTTTGTTTTTAAAATTTTATCCAAGTAGAGTTGACTTATAATGTTATGTTAATTTCTGCTGTACTGTACAGCAAAGTGACTCAGTCATACATATATATTTTTTTCATATTATTTTCCATTATGATTTATCACAAGCTATTGAATATAGTTCCCTGTGCTATACACTAGGACCTTGTTGTTTATCCATCCTGTATATACTAGCTTGTATCCACTAATCCCAAACTCCTGATCTTTCCCTCCCACCCCCCACCTCCCCCTTGGCAACCGCAAGTCAGTTCTCTATGTCTGTGAGTCTGTTTCTCTTTCATAGATAGGTTCATTTGTGTCATATTTTAGATTCCACATATAAGTGATATCATATGGTATTTGTCTTTCTCTTTCTGACTTACTTCACTTAGTATGGTAAAATCTAGGTCCATCCCTGTCTCTTCAAATGGCATTATTTCATTCCTTTTGTGGCTGAATAGTATTCCATTGTGTGTGTGTGTGTGTGTGTGTGTCTCTGTGTGTGTGTCTATATATATATGTATATGTATATATATATATATACATATATATATACATATACATATATATATATATACACCACGTCTTCTTTGTCCATTGATCTGTCAATAGACATTTAAGTTGTTTCCATGTCTTGGCTATTGTAAATAGTTCTGCTATGAACATAGGGGTGCATGTATCTTTTTGAACTAGAGTTTTGTCTGGGTATATGCCCATGCATGTAAGCCCATGAATTTTGAAGTCAAACCCAAGTTTGAATACTAACTTTGCCAATCACTCTCTGACCTTAGGCTGATTAGCTCTCTCCAAGACTCAGTTCTCTCATCTACAAATTAAGTAGCAACTACAAATTAACTTCTCAGTGCTAAGTAAGATAATGCATATAAAGTATTTATCACAGGTCATGGCAAAAAGCATATTCTCAATAAACGTTAGCTTGAAAAGAAACCACTTAGGCTCTTTCCATCCTATGTTTTGTGAAAAACTCTAATACACAATGTTCTGATCAATAACCATCCCAAGCCTTCAATTCCCTTCCCTAATTCCTCCTGAATGAACCTCGGGTCAGATGATAAGATGGGCATTCAATCCACAATCCAGATATCCCTTCACTTGACATTTTCTGAAGGATGAATGGATAGATGAAGAGATAGATGGGTGATTGAGAATTAGTCATTGAATTACTGAACGAATGTGGAGGTGAATGGATGAGTGGCTAACAAAATTAATGAGTTAATGAATAAAAAATAGCTAACACGTATATTACAAACTCTGTGCACCGTATAAAGGTCTTTAGTCGGATTGTGTTTCAGGTCTTGCCCAATGGTCCCATTCCCAGTGATACTTTCCACCATGCTATCACAAATACTGTCAGCTTCTCTATCTCCCTCCATAGTATTTATATATTTTTATATTTTTATTGTCTGTCTATTCCTACTAGAATATAATCTCCATGAGGGCAGGGATTTTTAGTCTATTTTATTTACTTTGATGCCTTCAGCACCAAGTATAGTACCTGACAAATAGAGAGCTCTGACCCTGGATAAATATTTGTTAAATGCATGATGTACCTTAATGCTCTCGGCCAACCAATGAAAAAGGTACAATTTTTGTTCTTGTGTGACAGATGAAGAAACTGAAACCGAGAAGTATAATTTGTCCAAGGACATACAGCTAATAAGTGACAGAGCCCAGATTCCTACTGACCCTAAAGGATACTCTTGACTATTGTCAAAAAGAAACAACAGGCCCCAAATGGAGTCACTTGCGCTAAGCCCACATCACCACCAAACCAGAGCTTGACACCTAACCTAATTACTGTTTCAACCTCCCCAGGGAATGCAGTCTCAACCGGTCAGTTTGGAATTTCCTGGACAGTGCCAATGAAGTAATCTGCCACATAGACCCTCTCCATTTCCCCAGAGAAAGTCGAGGTAATCAGCCCTTTCCTTATCCCTTCCCCCTTCTGCCCTTAAAAGCCTTTCATTTTATACAGCTCCTCAGAGCTCCTTTCTACTTGCTGGATGGGATGCTACCTGATTTATGAATTGTTCAATAAAGCCAATTAGATCTTTAAAATGTACTCAGTTGAATTTTCCTTTAACACTGTTAAGCAGCACTACCTCATTTTAGAATGAATGAATGCAGGTCAACTCTTTTGAAGACTTCACCTGGCTTCAGTTGAAGTGCTAACAACAGAACACAGCTGGTCCCTACCTATCTTTTTCTTCCCAGGAGGAACCATGATTGCACAAGGATTGCTGAGCTTTGCTGAGAAAAGAAGGGGAGGTGCTAGCTTTCCTAGAGGCAGGCCAGACTCAGATGTGTGGTTGGGGAGTGATGGACTCGTGTCTCTTAGTTTCAGCTTACAAACTTCAATTGGCTGCTAAGAAACTGTACAAAGGGAGGCCCATTAGAAGCCCTCAGAACCCACACACAGTTACATAATACCAGGCCCTTCCTTTATAGAAATACAAATAGTGCAAGTCCAAGACCGGCCTGTAATCTGTGCTGCCTGGGATAAGGGGATTTCTGTTTGGAGCTCCCAAGAAATCCCATCTCATGGGGGATGGGCTGTGGAGGAACCAAAGGATTGGGGGAGGGGTCTTCCTTCGGTGCCACTTCCAAAGGACTTAAATATTAATATGCAATCCAATCCCCACTCCACAATAACCAGATCTTACACAATCAGTATCCGCACTAATTAATTCAGTGATCCTGTTGTGTTATTTCTAGCACTGCTTTTCTGGCATTTCCAATCAATAAGCAGGGAAAGCGATTTTATGGCCCCAAATGTTGCAAAACCATGACATTTTTCTCATCAAGCTAAGTAAGTACCTCTCACTCCTGGAACTATTTCCTGATCTGTACTTATCAAACCTAATTCAAACAAGGGGGTCACCAGGAGTAACTAAGTAATCTCTGGGTGGCCCTGTATACCCCAAGCCAGCTTTGGTTGGAATCTCCTGATACGGACAAGAACACGATTCCTGGTCAGCAGAGAAAGGTAGGTTTTATGATTCATTGTTCCAAATGACAAGTGACTTGTAACCAGGATAACTCACCCACAACTACCTAACCCATGGCAATCACAATGCCTTATAGTCAATACATTTTATTCCACACGTATTTATAGAGCATCTACTATGTGCTAAATACACAGTTTAGTTTTCAAGGGGATGAGGGTACAACAGTACCCAAAGACACAGCAGCCCCGTCCTCTTGGAGTTTATATTGTAATAGAGCAGAGAGGTAATATATATGTAAATAAATAATATCAGTTATTGACAAGGACTGTGAAGATAATCAAGCACAGTGATGCGATAGAGAAGGCATGAATAAGGAGAAGGGCAATC
This sequence comes from Kogia breviceps, assembly GCF_026419965.1. Classification (NCBI taxonomy): domain Eukaryota; kingdom Metazoa; phylum Chordata; class Mammalia; order Artiodactyla; family Physeteridae; genus Kogia; species Kogia breviceps. The sequence continues at coordinate 67,107,268 of NC_081323.1, forward strand.
ACACATCTTGACTGAACCACGACTATTGTCCTGGCTTAATTGTTATAGAGGCCCTTTCACTCTTACAAATGCTCTAGATTTGATCATAAATTATATGGTCACCTTATTAGTGATCCTATAGTCATTGGCTACATTAGACAAGGTGGTCAGGGAAGGCCTCTCTGAGGAAGTGATAATTCTGCTACAGCCTGAATAGTGAAAATAAGTCATCCCGGGGAGGGTATCCTCGGCTGAAAGAACCGGAAGTACAAAGTCTGGGGGGAGAAATGAGTGTGACTTATTGGAGAAACAAAGAGGTCAGTGTCGCAGAACCACGATGAACTGAAGGGAGGGTATGAGATGAGATTGTAGAGATGAGCAGGGGTCTGCTCACAGGGAACCATGAACACCTGGGTATAGGTCTTAAATTTAATTGTAAGTGGTATGGGGACCCATCGGCAGTTTTAAGCAAAGGAGTGACATGAGTCAAAATTTTAAAAGATGGCTCTGGCTGCTACAAGGAGAATGGATTTTAAAAGGCTGTGGGTCAAACAGAGGGATCAGTTGAGATGGTATTGCCACAGCCGAGGTGATGGAAGGTGAAGGCTTGAAGGAAGATGGTAGCGGTGGAGACGAAGAAACAGGAACAGATTCAGGCATGTTTTTTTTGCGGTACGTGGGCCTCTCACTGTTGTGGCCTCTCCCGTTGCGGAGCACAGGCTCCGGACGCGCAGGCTCAGCGGCCATGGCTCACGGGCCCAGCCACTCCGCAGCATGTGGGATCTTCCCGGACCAGGGCTCGAACCCGTGTCCCTTGCATTGGCAGACACATTCTCAACCACTGCACCACCAGGGAAGCCCCTAGGCTGATTATTTTTAAGAAACGGCAGATGTAGGAAAAGTTCTGAAAGGAGAGTAGAAGTTATCCCTTTGTAAGAGACATTTATACTTATGAGGGAAATCTTCATCTGTAAGGGTGTCTCTCTCTCAGTACCAGGAAGAAAAGGTGGTTCTAAATCACAAGAAACTCTTATCTAGGGAAAAAGTGACTTAAATCGGTATAAGAACCACACCCTTGTTTACTATGCTTTGCCTGATAACCTCCCATACCTGAACCCCCTCCGACATCTTCCTTTTTATTTAGCTGGAGGCGGTATTTAAGGTAATGGCTTGGGCCATGTTGGGGAATTACTCAATTTTCCTCAGTATCTCCCATGTATACAGAAGGCATACATGTTATTAAACTTGTTTGTTTTTCTCCTATTTATTTGTCTTTTATTTCGGCAGTTGGGAGGGGAGGTCCTCATCCAGGAAACTAGAAGGGTAGAGGGAAAATTACTTTTCCTCCCCTACAATACCATTATTGCCTCTGTTTCACAGGTGAAGGAATAAACCTCGAAGATGATACATTATTTGCACGTGTAACTAAGCTGTGGTTCAAAGACGTGCACTAGGATTCATGTAATATCACATCCTAGAGGAAACAGGGCAGAATTCACACTCATACGTTCACACACACACACAGACTGGCCCCATTTTGCCCAGATCTAGGATTTTTACTTTGAAATAATCTTTAGATAATATTTCAGTGGTTGGATGGAACTAACCCTAGGGAAATGTTACAAGGCAATACTTTAGAGGAGGGTGAGGAAGAGCAATTTCCAGGGTAGGGCTGTACCTTCCTTTCAGATTCTAAAGAATAGGAAACTTAGTCCAAAGTCTTGGCCGAGCAACTGAAAGAACCTCCAAAGATAATGTTAAAGAACAAAATCCAACAGAGTAATTTTTTAACATTTTTCTTGGTTTTTATTCCATGATTCATGCATCATCTAGCACACAGAAAGGAGCTCTGAGGCTCTGTACAAAATGAAAGACTTTTACAGGCAGAAAGGAGCAGGACAAGCAAGTTATACTAGACAAACTAGGATCGGTCATGGCAAGGTCACTTTCCTTTAGGGGCTGGTGAGGGTCTAGCAGCAGATGACCTCACTAGTGCTGAGCAGGTGATTCCTCATTATGTTAAGATTCCATTTCTGGGCGGGCTGAAACTGTGGTTAAATTGAATCTCAGTTTGGTGATGTAGGGCTTAGCATAAGCGACTCCATTTGGGGACTGTGTTGTCTTGTTTTTAACAATAATACGTTCCAGGAAAAAGGCTTAGAACCAAGGATTCAGCCTCCAGGATGGTGCTAGAATCACAGGATGAATAGAGAGCTTTTTTCAAGAACCTTAAATTCTCCACTTGAGCCAAACCATTTCCTTTTGAAATCCCAAGCCCTACTAAGATCCCCCCAACTCTGAAGCAGACAGAACACTGACGTCAGAAGAAATTTCCACAGGCCCATCTCATGGACCAAAGCTTGTTCGCCACTGGGGAGTCCCAGCATCCTAGAACATCTGCTTTGTCCAGATGGGCCTGTCTGTTGCAAACCTCACTGTTAGTCTCACCTTGAGAGTATCTGGCTTTAATCCATACTGGTCCTGACCAGTCCAGCCTTTGGTGACAGCACCATCGTTTCTCCCAGGGGCCATGCTTTCTCCCTGCCATCTGGCAGGAAATTATTTGATTAGCTGAAATACAATGAAGGTTGGGCTCAGGGAGGAGAGGAGAGAATCCACCATGGTCTCAGGAAACAAGAGGAGGCTGGACACTTAGTTTAAGACAAATCCTATTAGCAATAACACGGACCCGTGGAAAGATTCTGTTCAATAGCTCTGAAGACAGACAGGAATGTGACAGGAGAGATGTGTTGAACCTGTCAGGTTAGATGATAAAAAAATCAGTTCACTTTCAATTTTCTAGATGTGGGATCAGTGCCACTATTCTTGTTGCTTTTAGCCTCATAGAGAGAGTGATGCCAGCCCAGAGGTTGTCAAAGCCCTCACAGAGCAGGAGTATTTGCTTTTTTTTAAATGAAAACATAGCTGCAGCCTCAGCATGGGAGATTCCACCTCCCAGAAGGCATTTTGGAAATGTGTGGAAGCTTTGGGTTGTCTGATTCTTGGAGGTACGGTACCATGCATATTGAGAGCGTGGGATCCGTGCCACAGAGAGGACCACTTCAGCCCATGCAGAAGTGCCCAAGTCCCAGCTGACTTTCTAATGTCCCTCTGGACACTCAGTCAGTGAAAAACTTATTTATAAAGTCTACTTTCCCTAGAAACACAAACTTAATTTTTCACAGTCTTAATTTATACTGAAATGTCTGTGGACTAAATTGTAAACCTCACTTTGTTTTATTAAGAACTCTACCAGCAGTTCCTTTGCTATTTCAGGAACCCCCATCACTGGTGGCGAAGCCACTCAAGGTACGAGTCCCCAGTAAAACACATCTGTGTCAGCTGGTTTCTGCAAGCATCCCATTAGTGGTGAGTCTAGATAGAGATGCAAGAATCTGCCTTCATCATCTCCTCTATATTCACAGCCAAGCAGTTACCTATTGAAATACAAATTATTTTATACAAATTACTTTTATACAAAATTATTTTATACAAATTATTCTCCTGTATAATATAGTTAGGGCATTCTATTAAATTTTTATGAAATTATGTGTAAGTGAGTTATATAACCTATGAATTTCATTTCATGTAAAGGGGACGTCACAAAATATTAGTTATAAAAAAGGGGCATTGAGTCTGACAAGGTGGAGAACCACAGAAATACAATGAAACAACATTATTAACGAAAATTTTGAAGAAGAAAATAAATCACCCTAGTCAGCCATTTTCAGTCTTTTAATATTCCTTCCCAGTCCGCTTTCCCACACATACCCACTTTTGAAGAGCTGCAATTATAGTTCACATAACTATATAGTCCTAGCTGCAATCATAGTTGCAATTAAAGGTTGGCTATTTGCAGCGACCCTTTAAGGAAATCCATTCGGTGGATATGGAATCTGAGGTTCAGGGAATTTCTGTATCTTTGCAGCATTTATGAGCATCTGAGCCAAGTTTTCACTTTAACTTTGATTTCAAAATGAGCTGCTCCCAAACCAAAGTCTGTTTTCAGAATAAATGTTAGCTTTTGCTGGAGCAAATGATTCTTGGATACAAACAGTAGAGGCCAAGGATTTGGGAAACGGAGAAGACTGGGAGGAGGTAGAAAAGAAAGAAACAATGGAGGGGTAGAAAGTGGAGGAGGAAAATGTGGAGGGAGCCTGACGGGTAAGGGAAGTGGAGAGGGTATGGATGGAAGGGGAGGAGAGAGAGAGAGAGAGAACAGGAAGGGGATAGATGAGTAAGTTCGATGTTGTTTTCCCACAAGAAAGAAAACGTGATTTAATTCTAGAAATTTACAAGCCAAGATAAAACAAAAACTCAACGTGGAAGACCAAACAAGACCAGCCATCCAAGACAGGGTCACGACCCAGGGCAACCCAAACCAGCAGCGGGTGTGTCCAGTCCGGGCAGGATCCGGGTCTGTTTCCAGCGCCTGCCCCTAGTCTTGGCTGAACCTCGTCAGCTGGCCCTCCCCAGGGCTGGCTTGGGGTCCACTCTGAACCTCAGAACTTGAGGCTGAAGGCGAGGCCTGCAGCCGAGGCCCCCTGGTTTGTGGAGGCCGACGCCCAGCCAGCTGTAACCCAGGCCTTCCTCAGGGGGCTGCAGGCAGTTGCCACCCTTCACTCTTTGCTGCTCGCTCTTGATGGGCCACGTCGGGAACCCTGGGGGGCCGATGGGGCTGGGGGATCTCATGGAAATCCTCGTGTACGAGGCTGTCTTCCGAGTTGACCCTCCACCCTGGGAAGTAGGTTACAGGTGGAAGCCCAGGTCTGAGAAAGGCGGTTGTCACAGGGGTGCTTGGTGAAGGTCATCTTCTGGACTGTGGGGAGGTCTTTGTAGCCAGGCTAGATTTTCTCACTGGGGGTCCACAGGTCCTCAAACACTATGTTGAGCTCATTGATTTCCACCTTCCCGGGGAATAGTGGCTTCTGAGTCAGCAGCCCCCCGAAAGATGCAGCCTACCGACCACATGTGCACTGGTGTCCTATACCTCGGCACCAAGCAATCTCTCTGAGGTGCAGTACCACAGGGCTGCGCTGACCAGGTGTGACCTTCAGTTAGGGTGTGGCCAGACTCCCACCAGGAGGACACGCCCGCCTGGCTCGGCAGCGGCTTGGACGTCTGTGCTGGATCCAGCTTGTCCTGCAGACGCTTCGCCAGCGTAGCAGCTGCAGGGAGCACCAGGGTCTTCACCTCCCCAACGAAAGGCTGCTTCATGGCCTCCATCAGGCTCTTGAGGTCATGGTCTACGCAGTTCATCACGGTGTAGATCTGTCCATGTCGCTGCCCATGACCGCTCCTCTGACAGGTGATACTGCTGGGGTGCTGGGCCTTGAGGATGAGGGTGACCTTCCCCAGCAGCATAAATCAGAAGCCCTTCTTCTTCTCCACCTGCAGCCCCTTCGGAGCCACGATCCGTCTGTTTTCTTGTCCTGTGCTCTGTGCACCGCCCCGTCAGTGCCTCCTTCCATCCTGGCCGGGCACTGGTTTCTTCCGACGGCCCTGCAGCCACGTGGGTGCTGGGCGGGCTCCTCTCTTGAGTCCGGTGGGCGCCTAGGTTGGGAGTCGCAGGAGGTCTCCTCGGGCCCCGGTGCTGCTCTGCGGGTGCCCTCACCCACCGCACGCCTCTCCCCCCTTCACTTTCCCCAGCCCTCGGTCAAACTGTGGCTCCGGAACAACTACAATATGCTTTTCTTTCCCTCCCTCTTCATCTCCACTCATTTCGGGTCCAGGCGGGTCCTTGCAGTTGCCACCCGCACCCTCCACCCCCCACGGCCCGCCCCCCGCGCAATCTCCTCTTCCTCCTCAGAACCGGAGCTGGATTCCACTGACAGGGACTCAGCTCAGCCGGTTTTCCTTTGCACGTCGCTGACCCCTTGTCAGGCAGACAGCAGGCCTCTCTCCGCCATCGTGTCCCCTGTCACCAGGGCCCAGCTCACAGGCGGTGTCCAGCAGCGTGCCTTCACCTCGAGTCGCGGTCCCGTCTCAAGGCCCAGCGATGGATGTGCAGCCTCGCACTTCCTGCGCTCCGGCTACTACGGCTCCCTCGTCTTGCTTCCTCTTAACTGCTCAAGGTGGGCCCTCCTCTCCCGGAATGCTCTCTTGCCATCTCCCTCCTCCTTTGTCTTTCTCATTGCAGCAGGCTTTATCCTGTTCTCCGCAGTTCTCTTTCACTCCAGCAAGCTTCCCGCCTTCTGCTGAATGACTACGATGCCTCCATTTCTCTTCTCCTCTTTCCTGTGATGAGCCTCTTCTTCCTGCAACACTTGCTGGGGTGGTTCGCCAGCCAAAGAATCAGCGTCCTCTCCTCTCTCTTCCGCGGAATCCTTTCTTGTGTAGGGCGAGGTCCTATTTGCTCTGCCTCTGAGGTGGTGCCTCCAACTTCCCTTCCTCAAAGGAATCACACTTCGCACCTGGCTCATCCGAATTTTTTTAAGGGTTTTAATCTCTGCTTTCTCCTCTTGTTCCTTCCATAGTTCCTTTGCCTGAAGACTTTCATCTAAAGTTTTCACTTTCCGAGAGTTCTCTGCATCACCCATTTGAGTTAAAACACCCTATGCTGCCATCACTGGTCTCAGAACCTGAGGCCAGAACCTGGTCCCTTCCTGTGTTAGCACAGACTGATTTTCTTAAGCCAACCTAAGTTATTTATTTAAGCCATCCCCTGCCATAAACAAAAGGAGGGAAAATCAGTATGCTGGTAGGAAGGGAAGGAGATGCGGAGGGGAGAAGCTGGAGGAGGAAGAGGAAGAGGAGATGGAGGGTGGAGAGACGGGAGGGGGGAAATGGAGGAGCCAGGGGAAGACCCCGAAGTAGCATCGGGCCCCAGCTCTGCCATCTCTGTGACTATAGGTGAGACACTTCTCTCTGTGTCTTCTTTCCCATTTGCATGTCTGCCTCATAATTGCCCAAGGCTGTAGTAAGGTCAACCAGCAATGATAGATGGGAGAGAACACTGGAAAAGTTCAAAGGCCTGACGCAGAGGTGGAAAGGGCCATGTTCTAGCTTCCTCGTGGAGACCTCCCCACTGGATCCTCCACACACCGCAAGCCCAAGTGGGTATGTTTGTGGTTATACTGTGTGTGCCTTCTCTCACATCCCCACCTACAAAGAGCTAATTTCAGAGGAAGCAACTGAAATCCACCCACCACCAAGCAACTCATATGCTATGATTTCCCCCCAGCCTACTGCCATCCCTGTGCTACGAGAATAGCCTTGGCCAGACCAGAGGGATGTACAAAGCGTTTGTGGCTGAGGTCCACTGAATTCTATTAGCAAGTTTCTCCTTTGTTAGCAATTTCGCATTGCATATTAGCATTCATTTTCATATCATATTAGTATTCATCACAAAAGGCTAATCCCATTAGCACTTTTTACATTGTGTTAGAGAAAACAAAGAATTGCTTTGTACCAATGCAACAATGCAACAAGAATGGCCTTGTTCATCTGCTGCTTCTCTGTTTACTCCAGATCTGCCCCACCTCTCTCAGCAGAATTACCTACTAATAGAGAACACTCATGGATTTAGACTCTATGAGCCATGTGAGCTATTCCAGAGCTGGGATTTGCCCTTCCAAAAATTCCCACTCATTTATTCATGCATTCATTTAATATTTATTGAGCTTATACCTGTACCAGGTATTGTGTTAAATGCTGGAGATGGAGTGGCTAGTAAGACTCTGTGAATAAAAGACAAATAAATATTTTCCTCAGGTTACAGTAATATATAAACAAATTGCAAGGGAATGGTTAAGCAAACGTTTTTTAAAGCACTTTGTACCTGGTTGAACCTATAAGAAATAATCCTGCATTTTCATTATATTTCATAGTTCAAGATTGTCCTTATTCCTGATTTGTTTCTGAACAAGTAAGGTGTTTTGAGCATTTTGAGGTTTGCAAATGTGGAAATTTAGAGAATGAACACAACATTTAAATAGCTTTTATTTCTTTAAAACAATGAGTCTACTTTCTTATATTTTCAGATTTTCTCTAAGTAAAATTGACCACTCCTCACTTATTAGGTTCAGATACTGAAATTATTGCAATTTCTGTTTAAATGTCTCATTTACCAAAGGAATGGCTATTAGAAACCTTATGTGGGTATGTCACCTGCAGGTCCCCATGGCTATGCAGATGAAATGTAAAGATGGGGGAAAGAGACTTTGTCAACTGTAAAGCTTGCTACAAATGTGTAGAGCTGTGATTACAAATCAAGTTGATGTCTTGTGCCAAGGAAAAACACGATGAAGACCAAGAGTTCTTAAATACTCTCGTGCAGAAGAAATCTTCAGCTGTCTGGTGAAGCCTATGAACCCCATCTCAGAAAAATTAGGTTTTTAGATGTATAAAGTAAAGTACATAGTGATTCAAAAGAAACATTATATTGAACTACAATCACCACAATATTTTTTTTAAAATTATGATAAACGAATATATGAGGTTCTTTAAAAATAATAATAATGGAAATCTTAATCCAGTTGAATGACTAGCTGCTCCAGTAATGACTGGTACTCTTGAAGAGCTTAGTAAAGAAATCACTCATTACTTAAACACAGATCAAGGTAAAGAGAGGCCTGGTCCATAGAGCTGATGAGGAGGAGGATGAGGATGATGATGATGATGATGATGACAATAACTCTATGATCTTTTGGACCCCAGTTCTTCACCCCTTTCTTTTTTTTTTTTTTTTTTTTTTTTTTTGTGGTACGCGGGCCTCTCACCGCTGTGGCCTCTCCCGCCGCGGAGCACAGGCCCCGGACGCGCAGGCCCAGCGGCCACGGCCCACGGGCCCAGCCGCTCCGCGGCACGCGGGATCCTCCCGGACCGGGGCACGAACCCGCGTCCCCTGCATCGGCAGGCGGACTCCCAACCACTGCGCCACCAGGGAAGCCCTTCACCCCTTTCTGTATCCACACACTTGCCATAAAACTTTGCAATTCATCCTACAAAAGGGAGGGTGTATTTCCTACTCTGACTTTGGGCTCAACCATGCAACTTGCTTTGGTCAATGGGATATTAGCAGACATGACACAGGAGGGATTTGAAATGTGCTTGTGTGGTTGGGCAGACCCTCTATAACTCTACCATCACCATGAGAAGAGCTTTCCCTGGGTATTTGCCTCCCCTTCAGCCTGGGCACCAGAATAAACACATGAGGATCAGAGCCACTCTATCATGAAGTGAAACAGATGCTTATTATTGTATGTCATTGAGATTTTGTAGATGTTTGTTATGCAGCAATAGCTGACTAATACATGGTGGTGAGGGCAATGATGATAATAATAAACGTATTTACTTCTATTTATAGAGCGTATGAGGGCCCTGGGTAGTGACATCTGAGTTCCTTCAAATACAGGCTCTGCAACTTACTATGTGATTAGGGCATTCCACCTCTCTTAATCTCAGTGTCCTCATCTGTAATATAAGAATCATATTTGGGCTTCCCTGATGGCGCAGTGGTTGAGAGTCCGCCTGCCAATGCAGGGGACACGGGTTCATGCCCCGGTCCGGGAAGATCCCACATGCCACGGAGCGGCTGGGCCCGTGAGCCATGGCCACTGAGCCTGTGCTCCGCAACGGGAGAGGCCACAACAGTGAGAGGCCCGTGTACTGCAAAAAAAAAAAAAAAAAAAAAAAAAAAAAGAATCATATTTATCTTACAGTGTAGTTATGAAGAATAAATGGGGTGATGCCTATTAGGTGCCTGGTACACAGTAAGCACTCAACAAAATAAGAAGAAAGGGAGGAAAGGAAGAAGGAAGGAAGGAGAGGGAGGGAGGAAGGAAAGAAAGGAAGGAATGGATGAAGCGAGGGAAGGAGGGGAGAGAGGAAGGAAGGAAAGTTCATGAAAACAGAAAGTTCACCTGGAAATGTGGGCAAAGATTCACAGGTCACACTTCACCTGCCTCAGAATTCTTTCCACCCAGCCTGGACTCTGAGAAGTATGCTGGGCCATCCTCCCTGGGCCTCCCAAGGCAGACAGCATTTCCAGGAGTACTGTGCCTGGTGTTTAACGCTCTCACAAGGCTTCCTTTTAAACGGGTTGCCACAGGAATAGAGCTCCTGTACTGGCAAAAGACTGGCAGAAGGAATGGGGGTGGAATCCACCCTCATGTATGCTCACTAGGAAATTATCCCTAGCCTTTGATATATTAAAATTGAAGAGCCGGTAAATGCCGGTTGTCATGGCAACATCTCGCATGCTGCCCCGCGCTTGGTGGTGTAAGTTCACTTTCCTTTGGGTGTTGCGGCCTAATTAACTGTTATTTTTGTCAGTGTGGAGGAAGAGCACACACTTGGGGGGGTTGGCGGTGATAGCAGTCCCTGTGGACTAAGTTAATCTTCATAGGCTACAAAGAGAGAAATGGCTGAGCCCCAATCATATTTATAGTCTCAGGAAAGTTGCCAGTGTTTAAGTAAGAGTCAGAGAAAATATTCGCGTACACCCCAACTTCTCTCTTTGGCAATTTCAATTTCTCTAGCAATCACAAAACTTATTTGGGATGGAGAGGGGATAATCGACAGCAGTTAAGCCACACCAAGGATCAGTCCTTTGTTCCTGGCTCCAGCTGACTTTGCACCCCTGCCCCCCTACCACCCCACCAGGCACGCATATGCTCCTGGGCCTGGCCTCACTGGAATGTCTAGCTTTGCACCATCATCCTGTGAAGTTGGTACCACGCACTAACGGCGTGCAAGCAAAGCTAGCAGGGACATGTGAAAGCCACTCAATGTGTATCTCTATCTCCACACCCAACTCTGTCTCAGTTATGCTGGCCAGCTTGGTGGATGCAGCCAATTCCCTAGAGATCTCCAGGAAAGAATTCCATGTTGCCACAAGCCTGAACGTCAGAAAGCTGTCTTGTTGCAGTTTAAATCAATTTGTTTTCAATTTGGATTCTTAGATGAGCTGGAGGTGACCTGTTATAATATGAATTGCTCAACTCATCTCTTTCTTAATTCTTTTTCTGCTTCCTGCCACGTATTTTTATAAATTTATTTATTTATTTATTTATTTTTGGCTGTGTTGGGTCCTTGTTGCTGCACGCGGGCTTTCTTTTAGTTGTGGCGAGCGGGGGCTACTCTTCACTGCGGTGCGTGGGCTTCTCATTGCAGTGGCTTCCCTTGTTGCAGAGCACGGGCTCTAGGCATGCAGGCTTCAGTAATTATGGCACACAGGCTCAGTAGCTGTGGCTCGCGGGCTCTAGAGTGCAGGCTTCAGTAGTCGTGGCGCATGGACTTAGTTGCTCTGCAGCATGTGGGATCTTCCAAGACAAGGGCTCGAACCCATTACCCCTGCATTGGCAGGCGGATTCTTAACCATTGCACCACCAGGGAAGCCCTGCCACATGTTTTTTGTTCTTTTTTTTTAACATTTTTATTGGAGTATAACTGTTTTACAGTGGTGTGTTAGTTTCTGCTTTACAACAAAGTGAATCAGTTATACATATACATATGTTCCCATATCTCTTCCCTCTTGTGTCACCCTCCCTCCCACCCATCTAGGTGGTCACAAAGCACAGAGGTGATCTCCCTGCGCTATGCGGCAGCTTCCCACTAGCTATCTAATTTACATTTGGTAGTGTATATATGTCCATGCCACTCTCTCACTTCGTCACAGCTTACCCTTCCCTCTCCCCATATCCTCAAGTCCATGCTCTAGTAGGTCTGTGTTTTATTCCTGTCCTACCACTAATCTCTTCATGACATTTTTTTTTCTTAGATTCCATATATATGTGTTAGCATACGGTATTTGTTTTTCTCCTTCTGACTTACTTATGACAGACTCCAGGTCTATCCACATATGGTATTTGTCTTTCTCTTTCTGACTTACCTCACTTAGTATGACAATCTCTAGTTGCATCCATGTTGCTGCTGCAAATGGCATTATTTGGTTCTTTTTCATGGCTAAATGGTATTCCATTGTATATATGTACCACCTCTTCTTTATCCATTCATCTGTCAATGGACATTTAGGTTGTTTCCATGTCTTGGCTATTTTGAATAGTGCTGCTATGAACATAGAGGTGCATGTATCTTTTTGTATAGTTTTGTCTGGTTATATAGGGTTGGGCTATTAAAACATTTCTTCCAGGCTTCCCTGGTGGTGCAGTGGTTGAGAGTCTGCCTGCCGATGCAGGGGACACGGGTTCGTGCCCCAGTCTGGGAAGATTCCACATGCCGTGGAGCGGCTGGGCCCGTGAGCCATGGCCGCTGAGCCTGCGCGTCCGGAGCCTGTGCTCCGCAACGGGAGAGGCCACAACAGTGAGAGGCCCGCGTACTGCAAAAACAAACAAACAAAAAAACATTTCTTTCTATATGTTCTCTCTCTTGAGGAGTTGAAGGGAAATCTTTCTGGTTCTTCTCTAGTTCTGTGTTTCCATTTCTGAGCAAACCTCTCTGTAAGGATCCTTCTATCTTTCCCTCTTATCTTCCATTCCCTCTGTGTCTCTCCTCAAATCACTCTCTCTCTCTCTCCTATAACCTTCAGAACCCAGAGAAGATGGGAGATAGTGAGGTTTGACAAGTGTGGTGGGCATTTTTTGGTTTTGTGTGGTCAGCATCTCTTTCTCCTACTTCTGGTCATGACACCCCAGTTGTCCTGAGAGGGACCACCTTGTGTTCTCAGACCGCATCACTCAGGTGATGCCATCCTCAACTCCAACAGGAAGCATGTGACTCAGCCTGGCCAATCAGAGCACCATATCCCTGGGCCTTGGTGATTGTTTTACTGGGGGCAGGTGACTTAATCAGAGTTGAGACAGAAAAACAAAAGCTTTTCTGCTGAGCTTGAGCTGTGAGATTGCAAGCCTAGCTCTCCAGAGCATGATGTAGCAAGACTATGGATCTAAGATAACCACATCTCCTTGGCCCCCATCATCACCTCGTCCCACAGATGGGAAGCAGCTGAAAGAGGCCAGGGGACCTGATTGTCCAGGTCTCAAGTAGATCCTTCACCAGGGTTCCACTTGGTCAAGATTTGTATACTCGTCATTAAAAACATACCCCTCCCCAACATTAGAGCTACATAGTTTTTGTGGTAAAAAGTGTGGTCTCCAAAGTCACGCAGACCTGGCCTCTATTCCAGCCTCCACCAATCATGGGCTGCATGAACTTGGGCAAGTCACTTGGCCTCTCCAGAGCCTCAGTTTCCTCATCAGTAAGTTGGGGATATTAGCACTTTTGTCATAGATTGTTGTGAGAATTTAATGAGGGCATATGCTTTATCACAGTACCTGGAACCTATAAATATTCTAAAATGTCATTATTAGCTCAAAAAAAAAAACCCCCACAAAACCCAAGAGTAGCTATCTAGGCTCTAGAAGACTATGAGTTTGCCATGGGCTTTGGATGAATGCTACAGTAGATGGGGGAAAGGGAAGTCGGTTTATTCTATCACTTGGAAAGAAAAGGGATTGGGGGTGGGGTGGCCGTGATGAAGGGAATACAGAACTTTAAGGAATTGGCTTAAGATTTAGTCTTCAAAGAGCTGCCACTCCTTGACAGTAGCCATATTATGCTTGACTGTCAGCTGTGACAAGCTGGAAGTGGCCAATCTTTGCAGACGGGCAGATAGTGTAGCTATCACATTATCCTGCTATAAATTAACACTTCAACATGAAACTGGTGTTGAAATGCAGCTCAAATCAATTCCACCACCCTCTCTTCAGTCTTGCCTTGCATTTATTGCCCTCTGATTCATATTGGGCATCCAATGAACCCAACTGGCCTCCACTCCATTTTTGTTACCAGCCTGGGGAAAGAAAAGGAGGATTCTGCTCATCTGCAAGTAATAACTCGAAACAGTGGTAGAGCTCATGCCAGTGGCTGGCTCTTTGCTGTTGTCATTGTTGTCTCATTCTCAGTCATTATTGTTGGCTTCTATTGTAGACTCAAGCAGTGTTTGAAATCTCAGCCCCTTTCATTTCTCCTTTGCTCTGAAGGGAACAGCTACGCACAGCCCACCGGTGGGGAGATTTCTTCCTCTATCATTTTACGCTACATTGCAACAGAAGTCGCATGACTCCAAAGGATGTTTTTGACTTTAAATTTCGTGTGATCTATTTATCCAATACACGTGTTGAATTAGAAATTGATTTGTCACTCCCAGATAATAATGTTCAGAACGGCACTTCCTGCATGAATCATTATCTTCGGCCTGGAGTTGTTCTACTAATGAATATGCATGAGCCCAGAGAGGGGGAAGAGAGATTTGCACAACCTGTTTCCTGGAGGATCAGCTCAATGTTCTGAGTTGAAGCTTGCAGAGTCAAGCCCAGCGTCTGCCTCAGCAGCCACAGCTCGTTCGGGCTTCTCGGAACACCTGCTCCCTGGTGATGGTGAGTGCCCGTTGCCGGCGACAGCGGGGAGCCCACGCGGCCAGGGAAATGTTGCTGCTCATTCATTCACGAGCCATGAACTTAGCGGAGGGTTAGAAGGCAGCGGAAGCGAAGTGGGCGCACAGTGTCCTTCAGAAATGCCAGCTGGAGAATCGAGAAACCATGAGGGCTGCCTGCTGGCTCTGCCTCCAAGGAAGTAGGAATTAGAAACAAGAGGGTAAAGAGTGATTATCAAAGACAAATGATGTCTGCTGGCTGCAGCCATGGCGAGAAAAGGAGGCTCTTCCCAAATGAGCAGCTGAATGTCAAATAAAGGTGGGTCGGGGATGCATTGCTGAGGAACCAGCTGCCCTGCAGTCCCAGAGCAGCTTGGCCACATCTCCATGCTGTCGTGCTTTGAGGCCCTTTTCTCAAGATCTAGGCTTCAGTCTCTGAGACAGAACTTATTTCCTGCCACAGAAGAGGTGGTTCTTCAGAATATCTCATGCCATTTGGATGGGTTTCATGTCCAATCAAAGTTTCTAGACGCTGAAGCTCTCTCTCTCGTATCTTCTGCAGTGATCGGAAGGCATCATGTTTATGGATCAGCTACTCTGCTCTAGTCATTGCCCCAGATAGAACTACAATCGTTTCTGAACTATATGAATGTCCCTTTTCCTCAGCCAGAGCACCCACTGCCCTGGAAAGGAAAGATTGGGATAGTTATGGCAGAAACACAAAGAGAAAGGAGCAATGTCCAGTTTTTGACTCCCCAAATAGGCTCTCAATGCCCATAATGAATGAGACAATAGTTTCTCTTTCTCTTTCTCCCTCTCTTGCTCTCTCAATATATATATATATATTTCTCCAGAGAAACAAAACCAATAGGAGATATATCTATAGGATATATACAGGTTCTGTTTCTCTGGAGAACACTGTGTGTGTGTGTGTGTGTATATATATATATATGAAGAGAGAGAGAGAGATTGATTTATTATAGGAATTGCCCATATGATGACAGAGGCTAAGAAGTCCCATAATCTGCCATCTGCAAGCTGAAGAACCAAGAAAGCTGGTGGTGTAACTCAATCTGAGTCCAAAGGCCTGAGAACCAGGGAAGTCGATGGTCTAAGTCTCGGTCCAAGTCTGAAGGCCCCAAAACCAGCAACACCAATGTCCAAGAGTAGAAAAATATGGATGTCCCAGCTTAAGCAGAGAGAGCAAATCTCCCCTTCCTCTGCCTTTTTCTTCTATTCAGGCTCTCAGTAGATTGGGTGATGCTCATTTGTGTAAGTGAGGGTGGATCTCTTTACTCAGTGTACCAGTTCAAATGCTAACTTCTTACAGCAACATGGATAGACCTAGAAATTATCATACTAAGCGAAATAAGTGAGAAAGAGAAAGACAAATATCAGATGATATCACTTATATGCGGACTCTAAAATATGATACAAATCAACATATCTATGAAACAGAAACAGACTCACAGACATAGAGAACAGACTTGTGGTTGCCAAGAGGGAGAGGGGATAAGGGAGGGAAGGATTGGGAGTTTGGAACTAGCAGAGGCAAACTATTATATATAGGATGGATAAACAACAAGGTCCTAGTGTATAGCACAGGGAACTATATTCAATATCCTGTGACAAACCATAATGGAAAAGAATATGAAAAAGAATATATATATGTATTAATATAACTGAGTCACTTTGCTGTACAGAAGAAACTAACAGAACACTGTAAATCAACTATACAACAATAAAATTTAAAAAAAAACAAAAACAAATGCTAACTTCTTCCAGAAACACCATAACAGACACACCCAGACATAATTTTTGACCAGCTATCTGGGCATCCCTTAGACCAGTCAAGTTGACACATAACATTAACCATCACAGCGGTCACTCTGCAGTGGACACAAGCACAGGACACGCAGGGCCAAGACAAGACCCAGAATCCCACAGTGGCAGCCAGAGAGGACAGGGAACAGCACATGGACAGAGACCACTTCTCCTTGGCTTTGAAACACCTGACCTTCATGAGGGCAGACACCACCTTCGAGAGATGGAGGAGAAAGAGCCCAGGAGAGAGGAGACAACCACCCCAGAGGGCTTTGACTGTTGACTGATGCTTTGCCAAGACTGAGTTAGCTTGAAAAAGTGATGTAAAACCAGTACCTCTAGAACTCCTATCCCAGGCATCCCAGAGGTGAGGATGTTGAACACAATGAGATCAATTACAAAAAATGGAGGAAGTTACACAGATTCCCTAGCTCACCTGAAGCCTAGTGAGGAAACGTCAAATCTCCTGCATGTGGGGCCGGTCCAGGGTTTCAAAGGATCCCAGGGCAGCCCGTTCCTACTGGGCGAGGCCAGAATTGTGACCCATCAATGCAAAGCCACTGCTTTTTATAGTTACTGGCCTGGAATGTTCTTTTTTTTTTTTTTTTTTTTTTTGCGGTACGCGGGCCTCTCACTGCTGTGGCCCATTGCAGAGCACAGGCTCCGGACGCGCAGGCTCAGCGGCCATGGCTCACGGGCCCAGCCGCTCCGCGGCTTGTGGGATCCTCCCGGACCGGGAGGCACGAACCCGCGTCCCCTGCATCGGCAGGCGGACTCTCAACCACTGCGCCACCAGGGAAGCCCTGGAATGTTCTTTTTGTTTACTCATTCTTCCATGGCAAGCCCAGAGTAGCATTCGGTCTAATGGAAGAGTGACAAGGACAGAGATTGTTAGACTCTAAAATGGGAAGAGGCCCTTTGGAAATACGACAGTAGACTCTGTGGGTTCTGTGGGAGCACAGAGGTGGGGCAACTCCGTCTGCCAAGTGGAAATTAGAGTGCTTTGTGGCAGAAGAAACATTCTAAATGACACATGCACGACATCCTGGCTACTCAAAATGTAGTCCATAGACCCGCAGTATCAGTATCACCTGGGAGCTTGTGAGAAATGCAGAATCCTAGGCCCTGCCCCAGTCCTGCTAAATCAGAACCTGCATTTTAACAAGATCCCAGGTGATTCATATGCATGTTAAAGTTGGGGGAAAACACATGGCAGGCGCTGTATCGTGAGGGACCCAGAGGCTCTTGGGCCCCTAAGAACCCTCCATGATCCAGTAGGAAGCAGCTGACACAGCACACCGGCCCACCCCTCTCCGGGCTCCCAGAGCCTGAGCTGTGTCACAAACTTTCCAGGACATAATCAAACTAAGAGTCCCCTGAGGCACCAACGCACAAACTGTGAAAATCAGATTTTCCTTTAAATCAAGCCTTACAAAGTGTTTAAAATAGACTTAGAAATGCCAGAGAATCTCACCTGCTAAGGAAAATGATACAGCACGGATCCAAAGAAGAACTTGTCAGAGGTAGAAAGAGATCCAAAATGCACATCCCAAGACAAAGAGACAGAGAGAGAGAGAGAGAGAGACAGAGAGACAGAGAGACAGAGGGAGGCATGGGGAGAGGAAGGGAGAGGAAGCCAGAGGAATGGAGGAAGAGAGAGGGAGAGAAATGGGAGGGGAGGAAGTCATGGAGAAAGAGAGAGAGATGGGATGGAAAAAAAGAGAGATGGGGAAGAAATGGTTGGGAGAGAGCTGAGAAAGGGAGATGGGGGAGAGAGGAGGGAGATGGAGAGGAACTGGACACACTTGGGAGAGAGATATGGGGGGAGAGATGAGAGAGGGAGAGAGAGAAGAGGAAAGAAAGAGATGGAGATGTGAGGCTGGAGAAAGAGGAGGGAAAAATTAGAGGAGAAAGAGAGAGGGTTTGAGTCAAACTGGAAATCAGAGGAGGTAAGGAAGAAGAAGAACTTGTTGGGCTCGCTCCACTCGCTGGAGCCACCTGGAGCCAATCAAATAAGGACGTAGGGAGAATCTGCCCTGGTCCCGAACCCAGGCCTCTCTGTAAGTGGCCCTAACTCCCTTTCTAAGAGGTCTTTCCCCCATTTCCAGCTGCAGCCACCACCCCAACCAGCAGGCGTCCTTCCCAAACACACGCTCACACTCCCATGCCCTTCTCACCTTATCCCAGGGCAACTCCCATGCACTCTTCAAGCCCCAATTCCAACCCCTGTTCCTGGCCCAATTGGCTTCACACAGGATGAACTGCTCTATCCTCCACGCATCACAGCGATCCCTCCCACCAGATCCTCTCTGGGACCACTTCTCTCCCCAGCAAAGGTTCCTGTCTACTTGTATGTCTCCTCTATCAGAACTTGAGCTCCCTGAGGACAAGGGAGGATGTCTTATTCAATTCTGTAACTCCGGCATCTGGCAGATGCTTTGTCAGAGTTGGCACTCAGTAAGTGTTGGTAGAATAACTTTAGTCTTTCTGAGAGATATCGAAAGAAAATCGTATCTCAGCTTCAAAGATAATAGAGTTTTTCTTAGTGCAAATGAGTAGAAGGCCACAATCTAGATTCCATAAGACCAACATGTGATTTAAAAAAACATTGCCACTCTCCACCTCCATGCCAGTGGCAGACATCAGTAATCAATCAGGGCACTCTCCTACTGATCCCAGATGTGACCTCAGAATCTTTCCCGACACCATGGTAACCCAGACACTGACAATTGATTGGAGTTAGCTTATTGGTTTCCATCACCCAGACACTCAAAAGAACCAGTAAAATTGATTCTGTTGGGTAAAAAACAAACAAAAAAATTTTACATGCTATAAGCATTTATGAACACATGCACATATACATATTTATAATAATTACTGATAAAAGTTATTGGTTGTTGTGCAAAGTGCTTTCCATACATTATCTCAGTTAATCCTCAGAAAAAACCTCACGAGTTTGGAACTATGATTACCCCTGTTTACAGATAAGAAAACCAAGTTTCAGAGTGATTAAGTAGCTGCCCAAGGTTAGTAAATAAAGTGAAAATTAAAGCCTTGTTTGTTTGAAGTCAGGATCAATGATGTGAACAATTATGCTACAGTCTTCAGTAGGAAAAACAATTAGTAAATTCAATGGCCTCCTGTTCAGATTATTTTTGAGGTGGTTCTAATCATTGCTGTTAATCGTTTCTTCATTTTGTCATCAACTTTTAAAAGTCTCATCAGAGAACCAGATCCGGTCATCCCTTCTGTGTGTCTACATCTTCGAAACCAGGTACAAGATTTCACCCGTTTTATAAATTTGTCATCATAATAGTTATCACTTACTGAGAGTCTACCACGTGCTCGGTACTGTGCTGATTAGATGATTACCTATGCAAAAGGCTAATTATAAGATGCAAAAACTGAGGTTTAGAGAGGATTCCAAACCTGCTTAAGACTTCACAGCTGGTAAGAGTCAGGATTTGAACTCAGGCCATTTGACTTCACATCCTGCATCTCTAATCCCCATGCAGTGCCTCCAGCTGGTCTTGGTACAGCTCTTGCCCTAACACAGCCATAAACACACAGGAGAAAAGACGTAACCTATTCCATGATGCATATAAACTAGAGTTTATTTTTATTTCCTGGTAAAACTGTTCCCAGCACTGACTTACTTAGCAAAACATTAGGTTTTTTTAACCCCATCTTTTTGCTTTTGTTAAACTAACTGCCATTTTTGTCTATAATTTTGAATTCCCGTTTTCCACTTCAAATCTATCATGTAAGTCGACGTTGACAAAAAGAGGCTCAAGAGCTCCTGGAAGTGGGCTTCCTCCATCTGGTGCGCTCTCCCCACCTGCCTGATAGTGGAGCCATCACAAGCCTGATCATTTAAGCTCCGTGGTTCCTGCCATTCAGCTTCTATAAGACTACAGTCTTCTCTTCAACAGGAATATCATAGTCTTGTTATTTGCAGGGAGATTCAGCTAGCCAGGGAAAGAAGTTGGAGGCTGAAGTGTTTGAGCAGAGGTAAAAATCTTGGGTGAAAAGTTGCAGAGAGGAGAGAAGATTGGAGTTTCTGGACCACTGCTTTATGCTAAATGCATCCTTTATTAGGTCACCAAATAAGGAAATGATGTCTCTTTTCCCCTAGTCTGCTGGGATGGCAGCCAATTGCTTCTTAGGCTCTGCTGATCTTGTGCAAAGAGGCAATATAGCAGACCAGCGAGGTCCAAATTCAGCTTTGCTCTTTCCTAGCTGTGTGACCTTGCAAAGGTTGGCCAGCCTCTCTGGACCTCACACACCTCATCTGTGCAATAGGGATAAAGAACATATTACAATGTCGAGAACATACACTAGTTTCTGCCACGTTGAAAACTCCGTGTGAGTGTTAATTATAAATATGAGACACATTAAAACACTGGGTTGATGGAATATGTCAGAAGCGTATTTACTGAAAGATTGATGAGACCTTAGGTCTCCAGGGAAAGGAAAAGGGCGCTCCCCTCTACGGTGGCAGCTTTGGAACATGAGGACGCTAGGGTCCCTCCTCCTCCTCCCCCAGGACTGTACCTCCATCCTGCCCTTTCCTTGTCCTCATCTCTTGCCTGGAATGACAAAGACGGGTAATAAAAAATACGTCAGTCACATCATAATATCAGCTTCCATTTTTTGATAGCCTATGCTGTGCCAGGCACTAGGATAGGCAATTACATGCATGCCTTCCTCCTCCTGACAAGCAGGTAGGGTGCATATTAGTATCTCCACTCGCTGGGGAGGTGCAAGGAAGTTAAGGATGATGCCCAGGGGCACAGGGGCAAGTGGCAGAAATTGAATTTGAAGCCAGTTCTGTCTCATTTCAACTCCTGAGCTCCCCTTTGCAGACACCCTCTTAGATTGGGTTCCCCTGAAAGCAGAGCCTGAGACATGGGCATGGATGCAGGAAACATGCTTGGGAGGCGACTTAGGAGGCAGGAGAAGTGAGAGGAGAGAGTGAGGTGGAGAAGGAGGGACGGGCAGCAGAGTAGAGCTGTTATCACGGTGGGCAAGCAGGGTGCAATCGTGCAAAGACCCTCTGAGGACCCATGTAGACTGTGCCTCAGATTCATCCCAGGAAGCATGGACCTGGGACATTTCTCCCCCGATGCCCATTGGTTGAGGGCTAGTGGCCAGGGACTTGACCTCCTGCACGCAGCCAGGTAAATTCTGTGCAGGCGCTGAGTCCCTTGATCAGAGAAAGCAGGGGGTTGGAAGAGGGGGGAGACACCTGTAGTTTGTACCTGAGGTGAGACATCTGGAGCATGTACACAGCTGTCCACATCTGAAATCAGGTCAGCCAAGGGGGTGCTGGTCTGGGCACCGAAGGTGTCTGTATACAGTACCCCCTCACACAGCCTCATTGGATCCCTGGATACGTCTGGACAGGAGTTTCACTTTCTGAGGGGAAGGTGCTGCTGTAGGCTGAATGTTTGTCTGCCCTCAACATTCAAATGTTGAAGCCTAACTTCCAGTGTGATATTAAGAGGTGGGGCCTTTTGGGTGGTGATGAGCTCATGAGGGTGGAGCCCTCATGAATGGTGTTAGTGCCTTTATAAAAGGGACCCCGGAGAGCTCCCTTGCCCACGTGAGGACAGGGAGAAGATGGCCAACTTTGAACCAGGAAGTGAGCTCTCACCAGACACTGAATCTGCCAGGCGCCTTAATCTTAAGTCCAATTTTCAATTCGCAGCCTCCAGAATAGTCAGAAATAAATTTCTGTTGTTTGTAACAGCCCAAATGGACTAAGATGGGTGCATACATTTCTTTTGCTTCTCACTTGACTTGGGAGGAAAACAGTCAAGACATGAGGAAATGAAGGAATCTAGGTGATAACACAGTCTTCTCTCATGTTAAACTCTCATGTTAATTCTGCTCTGCCACACACTAGATCTGCAGTTTGGGGTAAATTATTTTCATATTATGTCTCTCCATTTCCTCATCTGTCCATTCTTCTCAGAGGAAGTATCTATTGGGCAATAACTATCTAAATAAATATCTATCTCTATGTGTCAGGCCTTATTCTGGGCATGGAGAATACCCTACGGAACAAAACAGGACACCCCCCCCCAAATCTCCACACTCACTCAACTTATTTTCCACTGGGTGAATACAGACAATACACAGAAGAAAACGTAAGATACTGTGAATTAAAGCGTGGAAGAGAGATGCAGAAAATGTGGGCCAGGGGGGAGTGGGGAGGAGCATTCTGTGTTAAGGTGCTTATTAGGTAGAGCCTTCCTCGGAAGGAGGCGTTTGAATAAAGATAGGGCAGGGATGAAGGGGGAAGCATGTGGCTACCTGACAGAAGGGCTTGCCAGCCAGAGGAAGCAGCAAGTGCAAAGACCCCGGGGTGGGATTCTCCTCGGCGAGTTCCAGGAATATCAGGAAGGCTGTGTGGCTGAAGTAGATTGAGCGGAGGGTGAGAACAGGTGATGAAATCAGACAGGAAAGTGGGGAGTGGCGCCCTGCGGACTCTGGATTTCACCGTGAGTGGGATGTGAAGTTGCAGGAGGGTTTTGAGCAGAGAGGTGACGTGGTGTGACATATTTTTGTAACATCACTCTGGCTGTGTTAAGAATAGACAGTGAGGGGGCAGGGGCAGAAACAGAGAGAGAGAGAGAGTCAGGAGGCCACTGCAGCAGTGGGGGTGATCCACGACGGGGGTGTGGGCTAGGGTGGTATCCGTGGAGGTGGTGAGAAGTGATGGATTTTGTAAAATGTGCAGAACGCTTTCCAGACCTTAGACACACCACCTCGTCCAATTTCCACAAAGACTCGAATGAGCTAGGGATTACCATCTTCCATCTTTACAAATGAAGAACAGAAAGCCCGAGGTCACACAGCTGACACGTGGTCAGAGCAAGCCGAGGACACGGGTCTCCTGAGTCAATTCTTTAAGGTATTTCCCCAACTCCAATGACCCTCCTGCTGCATTTCAGTCAATAGATCGTATTGTCTGTGAAGACTCCACTTCTTGAGAACAGTGCTTTCTAAATGTACTCTAGCACAAGGCCCCCATTTCCAGAGCCAATTAGGAATCGAGTATAAAAATGTTTTTGGCAGATCCAAGACCTAGAGAGAGAGAGAGAGAGAGAGAGAGAAGCAGAGAGGGTAGCACTGAAAATTCCGGTGCTTTGCAGGCAGGGATCAATTCCTTAGGGTATATTTTTCCCTTTACTTGAGGTTGTAAGTGGAAACTTAATTAAAAGTGTGACTTGATTCAGAGGGGCACGGAGGATGTGACACTTTAGAAATACGACAGTGTTGGACTTGGCAGTGATTCTGAGAAAATGCCTCCGCGAGACTTCAGACATCTGCATGCAGGATGATACAGAGGGAGACTTCAGAAAGACAGAACTGTACCATCAAATATGTTATAATGTATAACATATAATGGTAGTGGAAGGTATTTAGCCAGCCCTGACCTCCCCCTATAGCTCCAAACTCGTGTATTGAGTTGTGTACCTACATCTTCATTTGGATAGAGAATCAGCATTTCAGACCTGCAAGCCCCAAATGACCCCCCAGCTCCCACCACCCGAACCTGTTCCTTCTGATCTGATCTTTCCAACTCCGTTAACACACCGCCACCCACTCAGCGCCTCCAGCAAACTCTTAGCAGTAGTCCTTGATTTCCCTCTCTCCTCCTCACCTCTAAGATCCAGTGTCTCTTAAGTGCCATCTGTTCTGCTTCCAGAATGTGTCTCTGCTCTGTTCCTTTCTCTCCACCCCCACTGATAAAACTCTCGGTGTCATCATCTCGTGAGGAGTTACTGCAGCCTCCTTTCCCTGCCCCCCCCAATCCACATGGAGCCAGCGTGAGCCTTTTACAGCATGAAATGTAAACCTGAACAGGTGTGTATCCTTAGAATAAAAGACAAACTCTTTAAGATCTTGTATGATCGGGCGGCTAACTTCTTCTCTAATCTCGGCTAATGCCGAGATTATCTCCCGTTTATCAGTTTACCAGCCACCTGGCCTTTTTTCGGATCTTTCCATGCACAATGCCCTTTCCCTCCTCTGGACTTTGCAGATGCTGTTGTTTCCTCTGCTTAAAATGCTCTAGGGTCAGCTGTTCTCAAGACTGGTTCCTCCTCCTCATCCTTGAGCTCCCAGATCAAATACACTCTCCTCGGAAAGACTTTCTCTCATGACATTTTCTCAGAGTTGCCCAACCTCAGGGCTATTGGCATCTGGGGCCAGATCACTGTCTCTTGTGCGGACTGTCTTGTGCATTGTGGGAGGCTTAGCAGCTTCCCTGGCCTCCACCCACTAGATGCCCTTAGCACTTCCCTGCAAGTTGTGACTGCCCAAAATATCTCAAGATATAGCCAAATGTCCCCTGGGGAGGGGATGGAACAAGTCATCTACAGTTAAGAACTATTTCCCATCTAGAGTTTCCCTGACAACTGTGTTTTATCTTTTAGCCCTTTTGGCTCTTTTTTTTTTTTTTTTTTCATGTATTTCACATTCTCTGCAGTTAGCTTTTGTATTATTGTGTTCTCATGTTGCCCTCAAGAATGTAATCTTCATGAATGAAAGAACTTTGACTATTTTATTTATAGTCTGAATCCCCAGAACCTAGGAAAGTGGAAATTGCTCGACAGATATCCACTGAATGAACAAATAGTTGATATTCATTAAGTGCTTACCATGAGCCGAGCTCTGTGCTAAGCGCTGCTCGTGTGTTGGCTTATTTAATGCAGCTAATGAGGTCGGTAATACTGTTATTCCCATTTTCAGGTGTGGAAAAGAGAGATTCAGAGAGATCAAGTCATGAAGCAAGTAAGGGACAGAACCAGGATACAAACCCCTGAGTTTGCTTAACTGCTGAGCTCTGTCGCCTTCATGTCTCCATTGATGAAAATATCAACCATGTAATTTTCCAAACTGGAAGCTTTTGTTTTGTTTTGTTTGAATTTGCATTGGAGTATAGTTGATTTACAATGTTATGTTCGTTTCTGCTGTATGGCAAAGTGAATCAGTTAAACATATACCTGTATCCACTCTTTTTTAGATTCTTTTCCCATATAGGCCACTACAGAGTATTGAGAAGAGTTCCCTGTGCTATGCAGT
Source organism: Kogia breviceps (assembly GCF_026419965.1). Taxonomy (NCBI): domain Eukaryota; kingdom Metazoa; phylum Chordata; class Mammalia; order Artiodactyla; family Physeteridae; genus Kogia; species Kogia breviceps. Next base: position 67,132,502 of record NC_081323.1, read on the forward strand.
AGGTCCTTACTAGTTATCTATTTTATATATAGTAGTGTGTATGTGTCAATCCCAATCTCCCAATGTATGCCTCCCCCGTCCCTTTGCCCCCAGTAACCGTAAGTTTGTTTTCTACGTCTGTGACTCTATTTCACAAACTGGAAGGTTTGAATCGTTCTTGGCTCTTCCTTCCTTTCTGTGTCCTATCAGTCCTTCAATCCCATTAACTAGACCCCATAAATGCTACTCACATTCAGCCCCTCTTCTCCATCCTGTTGCCATCAAATTCATCGAGGTCCTCATCAATTCATAGCTGGTACTAGGAGGAGCCTCCTAAATCTGGTTTCTACACTGCCAGCCTCTACCCACTCTTTATCACTTCTGTATGGCACCAGCATTCATGTCTCCATCAACTCAGGTCATGCTCTGGTTTTGAAAATGTCTGTTGGCTCCCTGGTACCTAGAAGATAAAGTCCAAACTACTTAATGGAACCTTGGGTATTTTATTGATCTCTCTGAACTTCAGTTCCCCATCTATAAGAATGGGGAAAAGAAAAGAACCTTTTCAGAGATATTTTAGGATTCAGTGGGACAAGGCAGGTGATCACTGATAAAGGATACTCAATAACATTGATTTCCTTTGCTTCCTTTTCTTCACAATCTGAACCCAATCTGCTTCTTCAACTTCATCTCCAGTCAATCTCCCCACTTATTCTCCTTTACCTAGTGAATGCCTATTTATCCTTCAAGTCACAGTTCAAATGTCTCTGACACTGTCACGTCCCCCCGCACTATCTCTGGCAGAGTTGATGACCCCAGGTCTGGAGTCTCAGACCTCTACTCTAGCATTTAACATGTTGTCCTTTATACATTTTGTTGTCATTATTTGTTTACAAATCCTCCTTCTCCATTAGACCAAGGGCAGAAACCTATGCATTTCTGGATGCCTAGCACTAAGCAGAGGGCCAAGCACATAGTGACTACTCAGTAAGTGACTACTTTCCATGTAGGGAAATTGCAACACAATTCTAGAATCACACAGACCTGGGAATCAATGCTAACACTGACCCAAATTTGTGGGATAATCTTAAGCAATTTATGTTTCCTTTCTGGATCCTGTTTTTTTTTCTCTTAAAAAATAGAGATTTTTTATATATTCCTTAGAGGATACAGTAGATAATTGACATAAAATATCTAGTGTAGGCCTAGCATATGGTTGTCATTCAATAAATGGCATGATATTATTCCTACCCAAATTTATTAGTTAATTACTGTATTCAAGTAAATTAGGGTCTACTAATAGTCTAGGGAATCAAGGAAGCTAAAATATCGATACTTGGAATGATTTGGAAATAATATAAAGCACTGTATAACATAAGCCTAACTAAGGCCCAAAACAATAGTTGTTATATATTGGTAGGAAGGTGGCCTGGAAAAGTCACGAAATACTTCCTGGAAGAGGTGGCATGATAGATAGTCTTCAAAGATGGCCACCACCAATTCCTTCCCTGCTTGTATGTACATGCTGCTTCACCCATCAAGAGATGAAAACCATTTCTCCTCCCAATGAAATCTAGGCTGCCTGGTGACTTATCAATAGAATGAAAATGGAACTAGCTTTTACGAGGCCTGGCAGCTTCCACTTTTGCTCTTAGAAGCAGCCACCATGATATGAGACTCTTGGCCTGGACTACTGAATGATGAGATATCACACAGAGAGAGTCATGGTTGAAGGAGAACTGAAGTGCCCAGCAATGGGAGGGAAACTTCTTGGACATTTGATCACAGCCTAGGCAGCCAAGAGGGCAGCTGAGTGAAAGACATCAGCCAATGCCACATGGACCAGAAGAGCCACCCTGATGAGCCCTGTTCCAATTCAAAATCCACAGAGGCATGAAAAATAATAAAACATTGCTGTTTTAAGCTGCTAAATTTGGGGATTATTTGTTGAAAAGCAATAGATAAAAGAAAGAGGGGGGAATTTGAATGTAGTTGGGCCTGACATGAAAGGGCAGGCATGGTGAGAAAGGTCTTCCAAATAGGGAAATCCAGTGTAATGTTTGAATTCATCTTTTTTTTTTTTTTTTTTGTGGCACGCAGGCCTCTCATTGTTGTGGCTCCTCCTGCTGCGGAGCGCGGGCTCCGGACGCGCAGGTCCAGTGAACATGGCTCACGGGCCCAGCCGCTCCGCAGCATGTGGGATCTTCCCGGACCGAGGCACGAACCCGTGTCCCCTGCATCGGCAGGCGGACTCGCAACCACTGCGCCACCAGGGAAGCCCTTGAATTCATCTTAATGACTGACTGTTCCACGCTTACCCTCCACCCTCTCAACCCACATCCCCTCACCTGCTACACTCCAACCAGGCTGAAGGCCTCTCAGGCCCTCTTTTAACTCCCAGCCTCTGGACCTGCTCTTCCCACTGCCTCACTCTTTCTAGTCCTCTTTCAGCCCCCTTTTAGGCTCAAATGTTGCTTCTATTGGTGAGCTTTCCTTTGCCGTGTCCACAACTCAGCATGTATCACGGTGTTGCTCTTGTTAGTCTAATGACATTATTTCTTCAGGAGGTGATTAATTAATTGAGGAAAAGGAAAGCATTTACTGTAGAATGCAAACTAATTAATGAGGAAGGAATAAGGGAATTAGAAAATTACCATTTGCAACCATCATAGTAATAACTGATTCAGGCACAAATCACCAATAGATGCTAAAAGGAGTGGGTGTAAGGTTGATGAGGTACAGGATACTTGCATAGCCTCAGAGTATATGCCCTAAAATTCTTGATTAATTACAAAGGCATAAAAGTAATTTTATAATGGAGAAACCTTTAACCAAGTGATCAAAGTTAATACCAATAGTGGTGGAACAGACTAATGTCCTACACCAACTGAATGATCAGCGAGAAGGACACAACATCACTTGTTTAATAATCTGGTAAAAATGTATTAACCTGAATCTAATCAGGAGACATCTGATAAGCCAAAATTTATGGACATTCTTTGCGGTACGCAGGCCTCTCACTGTTGTGGCCTCTCCCGTTGAGGGGCACAGGCTCCGGACGCGCAGGCTCAGCGGCCATGGCTAATGGGCCCAGCCACTCCGCGGCATGTGGGATCTTCCCGGACCGAGGCACGAACCCGTGTCCCCTGCATTGACAGGCGGGCTCTCAACCACTGCGCCACCAGGGAAGCCCTATGGACATTCTTAACACTTTTCAAAACATGTCAATATCCCAAAGACAAAGAAAGACTGAGGCAACATTCCAGAGTAAAGACAGAGACATGAAAACTAAATGCAATGCATGATCCTGGGTTGAATCCTGAACATGAAAAAATATGCTATAAAGGGTGTTATAGGAACGTCTGGTGAAATTATAATAAAGTCTATAGATTAGATAATTATATTGTGTGAATACTGAATTTTTTCTGATTTTGATTATTGTGCTGTGACTTAAGAGATGGTTCTTGGCACACACACTCTGAAGAATTTCATGGTAAATGGGGCATGATATATGAAACAAAATGTTTAAAAAACACTATGCATGTATATATATATATATATATACACACACATGTAGAGAGAAAATAAAAGCAAACATGGAAAATTAACAGTTGATAAATACAGGTGAAGAGCATACATAATTTGTACTAGTCTTGAAACTTGTCTATAAGTTTGAAATCATTTCAAAATGAAACATTGGAAAAATAAAATATTGTATCAGATATTTGGTGGATAAAATATAATGTCATACAACTACACAGCCACCAATTTGGCTAAAATGAGAAAGATGGACAATACCAAATGCTGGTAAGGATGTGGGAGCAACTGGAAACTGTTTGGCAGTTTCTGCTGAAGTTGAACAAATTCATACCCTATGACTCAGCAATTTCATACTGAAATATGGACCTATAAAAATGCATATATATGCAAATTCTGCCAAAAAGTGTGCATTAGAATGTACTATAACATGGCTATACTTCACAGCCAAAATATAGAAACAACTCAAACATGTACCACATGGATAAACATATTGTTGCATATTATTCCCCAAATGGAACACTACACAGCAATGAACAATGAATTATTTCTACCAACTAAAAGAGAGAATGAAACTCACAAAAATATTAAGCAAAATAAATCAAATAAAAATAGTGCATCCTGTATGACTCCATTTATATCAAGTTCAAAAACAGGCAAAAACAAACCTGCAGTTGTTAGATGCCAGGATAGTGGTTACCCCTTGTGGGTAAGGGGTTAGTGGCAAGAAATGGACATGAAAGTACTTCTGGAATTCTCCTAATGCTTTGTTTGCTGATCTGGGTGCTGCTTACTTAGATGAGTCCCTTTCGGAAGCTTACTGAGCTTTACCTTAATGACTCAGGCACTTTTCTGTACGTATGTCACTCTTCAACAAAATGTTTACATTAATAAAAAGAAAAGGATGATGATAATAATGCCTAAGAGTACATACCAGGCTCTGTTTAAGTGCCTTCCATGGATTAATTCAGATTGGCAAATCATGAACTATGTGCTATCAGGGAGCTGCTATTGCCACATGCCTGTCATCTTTGCAAATGGAGAAACTGAGGCCCAGAGTGGTTAAGCAACTTGCCGAGGGTCACACAGGCAGGAAGTGGCTGATCAGAACTCAATCCAGGCGGTCCAGCAACCAACACAGTCTGCTTTCCTAGGTGCTATGTTCCACTGCATTTTAATGAAGAGCCCTTTGGTGTAGAGAGGATCTTCTTCATTCCTTCATCGAAGGGCCTCCTGAATAAACCCATGACGTTGGGAATTATGCAAATGAGCTTAAAGAATCAGAGTCTGCTAATAAAGATGGAGAGAGAAACATAGTGCCAAACTGAGGCTGATCTTAAATGCCACGTCTCAGTCCTTATTTGCAAAATTAAGATCTAAGGGGGGGTCCGGGGTTGGGGGGACCACCCCAGCCATAAAAGGCAGGGTGGATACCCATGAGATAAGATGGTTGAAGAAGTACTAATGATCCAATTAAAAAATGGAATGCAGCTCTGTGATTCTTGTTCCAATTACCATGGAATCTGAGCCCTGTATGTTCACTACTGCAAGAGAAAGTATAGGAGGAAATTAACGTTTTGAGTTTGTTTTCTTCTACCTGTGGTAGATACATTTTTTTGAATTATTAATCTGTGGCTTTTTCACTGTATGTTTGTTTGGTTTTCCATTCCAAAGAGAGCTTAGGGATCTTTACTGAGCAGACTGCAGAGTCTTTACAGTCAGTAAAGTTTACCATATTCTGTTAAAGTTTCATGTGAAGAAGGGATGAAGTAGCTTTACCAGATTCAGGGGAGTGAGAAACAGCCAGAAGGAGTCAGGGATTCCCTCAAGAGATAGGAAGAGGGTGAAAATGGAGAATGAGGGTCCCCTGAAGAGTAGAAAATTTGGCCTGTGTAGGAGCAATGCCTGGAAAATCAGGACAGGCTATAAGGACCCCCTCTGGAAGCTGGACCCCAAGCTCAGGGACCCTCAGCCCTACCAAAGGGTCTTGGGCTCCAAGCTTAAAATAGAAGCAGAAGGTCCACAGCCCAGTGCTTCTCAGCAGTGGGTCTCCTACAAATAAGTACTCAACTCAACAAATACTAAATGAACTCTAGGGATGAGGAAGCTCAGTATTGACTGAAATTATTTTTTTTTATCAACCTCCAAGTTTGAGAGTTCAGGGTAAAGTTGAGTTAAAATAAGGAAGATTAAAAGTGGTATTTCTTTCACACTTGAGTCTGAGGCTTAGATGCATACCTCCTCCATATGAAATGAGTGGAAACTACCCCATACAGACTCCAAAGAGCATTTTGCATTGAGAAAAAGCACTTGTATGGAAAGAACGTGATCTCCTCTGCCTTTCCTGGTGGCTGCTTAATAATTCCCCAAGCCCCACTCCACTGTGACAAGCAAGGCTAGGTTTGACTACACATTCCCTTTTTTTGACCTTGGGGTCCAATTGCTCATGAATTCCTGACGTTACTATTTCTGTCAGGCAGGGCTATTTTAAAGATGACTTTGAGTTTTAACAAAACTGAATTAACTATTCAACCAAGAGGAGTAAAGATATGATTGAAACGTGTGATGATGCTATTATCGTCACATGTTATAAACCAGGTGTATCAAGCCAGGATGTTTAAATTTACCTGGAAGACAACTGTTCCCACTACCAGGGGTAGCACAGAACTATTCAAGTACAGAACTGGGAAAAAATATGAGAATCATCATGGAAGCTGGATCCATTAGCCCAGATGTGTAGAAGGCTTGCAGTGATGATAATTACACATCATTAGTGTATCCGCAGAATGAGATCCCTTCTTTCAGCAGGAAAGGGAAATCTACCCAGTGTAGGTGAATACACAGCATCATGGTGGCAATTCATCACCATCTGGGCTCTGGGAAAAGTGCCTCCTTCCCCAGAAACTTTTTCTGCAGGCATGAGAGTGCTGGAACATTCAGTGAAGGGTAATTGGCTAACAGAGAAAATCGCTGTTGTATGGATACCAGAGAGGGCTGCGTAAGCAGAGTGTCAAAGCTGGGTAGCAGGAGACAACGTCTCGATTAAAAATGACGAGTGTCAGCAGGTGTACGTGGACATCATTTGCAAATCCTCTCTCACGTGAAGCCTTTGTGCTGAGTGGGAGACATGAAGGGGCTTGGAGGCACAAGGCAGCGTTTCACTGGCATTTGTGGCTGGATGTATTTGTGCAGATGACCTAAGCAGCCCCAGTCTTTGGAGAGAAAGCATGTGGAGTATTGACACTGCAGAATCACCCACGTAGGGGTTCAACTCATCAAACAGAGCTAGCTGGTGAAAAGTTGAGGGCTTTGAAGGCTGTGGAACTATGTTGACAAAGTGGAGGTTAAGTTTGGGTGCTCCGGGCAGGCAAGATTCAAATCCCAGATCTCTCATTTATTGGCTACGTGACCTTGAGGGAATGACTTCACTTCCCTAAACCTCCATTTCTCCATCTATAAAGTGATGACCTGTCTCAAAAGATTATCATGAGGATTCAGTGATATATTCATGTCAAAGTACATGGCACTGTGCCTGACATACGGTACCTGTTCACAAATGTTAGCTGTTATGAGGAGAATGTTGGGATGTGTGACACCGTGAGAAACATATATTTGGTCTCTGCGCCCGGTTCCTGACACAGAGCTCCTAAATCCCTTGGAATTGCCTGGGTGACGGAAACATCTTTTGCTCTAACGAGGAAACTCTTGATGGGATCCTGGATACCTTCAGGATGGGGGCGGGGCACCAGAAAGACCAAGCTTTCGGCCCCATCCCCCATCTTCCAAAGACGATGAGTTAATGATGGGTCATGCTCAGGTGAGGAAGCCTCCGTGAAAATCCCTAAACAACGGGGCTTGAAGAGCTTCCTGGTTAAGGAACACAGCCACGTGTCAGGAGCGTGGTACACCCCAACCCCTCAGGGACAAGCTCCTGTGCTCGGGACCTTTCTAGATGCTACCCTGTGTGCATTTTCTTTCTTTCTTTTTTTTTTTTTTTTTGCGGTACGCGGGTCTCTCACTGCCGTGGCCTCTCCCGTTGCAGAGCACAGGCTCCGGATGCGCAGGCCCAGCGGCCATGGCTCACGGGCCCAGCCACTCCGCGGCATGTGGGATCTTCCCGAACCGGGGCACGAACCCGTGTCCCCTGAATCAGCAGGCGGATTCCCAACCACTGCGCCACCAGGGTAGCCCCCTGTGTGCATTTTCATCTGGCTATTCATTTGTATCCTTTATGATATTCTTTATAATAAACAAGTGAACGTAAGTAAAGTGGATCTCTGAGTTCTGTGAGCCATTATATATAGGAGTGAGGTGTGAGAACCTCCAATTAATAGCCAGTTGGTCAGAAGGACAGATGACAACCTGGGACTTGCAACTGGCATCTAAATTGGGGGGCGAGGTGGTCAGTCTTGTGGGACGGAGCCTTCAATCTGTGGGATCCACTCTCACTCTGGGTAACTAGTATCAGAAATGAATTGTAGGACACCTAGTTGGTGTCTGGAGAATTTGGGAACCGGCTGGTGTGGGGAAAATCCTGACACACTGCCGTCAGAAGTGTTCTGTGAGTAGAGAAATCATTTTTCTTAAGGGTGCCTTCCAGGTGGTTTGTGGCTCTACCAATATGAAAAGCAGGGCTTCCCTGGTGGCGCAGTGGTTGAGAGTCCGCCTGCCGATGCAGGGGACGCGGGTTCGTGCCCCGGTCCGGGAAGATCCCACGTGCCGCGGAGCGGCTGGGCCCGTGAGCCATGGCCGCTGAGCCTGCGCGTCCGGAGCCTGTGCTCCGCAACGGGAGAGGCCACAGCAGTGAGAGGCCCGTGTACCACAAAAAAAAAAAAAAAAAAAAAAAAAAAATGTTAATAAACTTAGAGCAATCTACTGGGTAGAGAGGCCACTAATATAAGATAAATAATGGTAGTGAGGTGGGTGAAAACAAGCTTATAAATTCTCACTTGCTTATTAAGGGGACTCACAGTTATAATGTATATGACTGCATATAGATGAATTATAAATGTATGTTTTCCTTAAATACCAAACGCGGGCTGCTTTTCCTCCCTTATGCAAAATAAACAACTAAAGTCAACAAGGAATGAATTAAGATTCGGTTTACCTTCCTATTACCAAAGAGAATCCTTCACAGCTGGAAGAGAACTTTGAGACCAGCTGTCTGTTCCAACTCCTACCTTTTGCATATGAGAGCCATTTAGGCCACACCAGGATTTCAGATGATTTGAAATTCAAACACACTAGTGCAGCCAAACACATTTTAATTGACTCCTTACCACTTACAGCTCTAATCAAGGTCTGAGTCTTCTGTTCAAAGCCAACAACTGATTAGCCTTAATGATACATGGACAGAGAATCCTAATTCATATCGATTCCAGCTTCAGGCCTTTGCTGTTATTTCAGTCCTGAACTTACATTGTTATTATCCAGATTACAAAGCAGTATTGATTGTTTTCCATCTTCAGCTGGAGCACTGATGGGCCTATCTTTTGAGATTTTTTTTGAAGGTCATTTGAAACTACTAGGATTGTACATGCTGACTCTAGATAAACAGAATGAATATAATCTAGGATGATGAACAAAGCCATAGATGAGTTTGGGGGAATCCCAGAGCAGAGAAGCCACTGCCTCATTCCCCAGGAGTCCGTAAGAATTATACAGAAGATCCTTGTCCAACATGGCACCCAAGCCATAGAGTAGGAGAGGCTGAGGGGACTGTCTGGGTGGATAGAAGTGAGGGCAGACCTGTAAATCCTTATCGTATGAGTGTGGTGTGGGGAAAGCAGTTGAGAGCTCTCAGTCTCCTAAGAAAGGCTCAGAAGTGGCTGTGAGAACCAGGAGACCAAAAAATGTCCTCATGGGTGGGGGTTAGGGATGTGGATGCTTTGACTTGAAAACCAAAGGTTACTGTAGAAACACGGTCAGCAGCAGTACAAGCAACAGGCATACACAACTACACAAGGTGGCGACAGCAGAGGATGACACTTCTCCCCGTGGTCTGGCATGCCCCAAAGCTAAGTCTCCACTTCACACCAGCACCTTCAGGCATCCCTGGTGAGAAGGACAGAAAGCAATTGGAGAGAGAAACTTGGATCAACTGAGTAGTATCCAAAAGAGACTGACTTATAAGCCACAAGTGATTTCATTTCCTCGAATTCAATTTTCCAGTGTATAGTGGAAGTGAGTGCTTGAGAGTGAAATTAAATTCAGTTAGAGAAAAATAAAGTTCCATTTTCACCCATCTGAGTTTTGTAACTGGGAAAATACCTGCTGCATAAAATAAGCTCCTAATACAGTGTCAGGCTTAATAACTCTTGGCTTCTGTAACTACTGTTACTATTAATGTTACTGTTGTTGTTGTTATCATTATTATTATACTGTGAGCTCCTGGAAGCAAGCATCTTCTGTTTCTGTATCAACAAGGTTTATTACAGAAGCTCCTCATTACACATTTGTTGACTAAGGGACTCAAAACCTGAATTTATCCCAATGAGCACTCAATGCTATCATTTGCAAAACCCAATGTCCAGGTGGCATCTCCATGGGTCTAGTTTCCTGAGTGACTGGTGAGAGAACTCCATCAGCCAGTGTTAGACATAGATCATGAGTAAGAAATAAACTTCTGTTGTGCTAAACCATTGAGATTTGCAGGTTGCTTGTTACCACAGCACAACTCAGCTCATCCTGACTGATACAAACTAAAATGTGAAATGTATTCAAGAGGAAGTACCTAGTCTGTGAATTTAATTTGCTCTATCTGTATTTTATAGTCAATGAATATGAAAGTCAATCATATTAAATGATTTGTCTAAGGCCACACAGTCAGTAAAGGACAGGACCATCTAAGTCCAGAATCCTAGAATTTTCCATTCTGGTGTGGAATTTTCCACACCAGACTGCCCCCAAATGAATCCCTTCTTGTACCTACTTCTCAACTATGCATTTTACTTTGAATTTCAATGGAGATAGCTACTTGATTTGTATTCCTTTCCACTTCTCCAAGCAGTTCTAAAGTAAGTAAGGTTTGAGATGGTGTATAAGGAACGAGACATGACAGTTGGGAGAAATCCCAAGTAGAAATGACAAATCATTACTGTAAAATTTGGGGTGTATGTCACCAGTAGGAGCAGTCACTGTAATGTAGCAGAAAACTCTGATGGAGAAATGAGCAATGTCCTGTTTACCTGTAGGCTGGGATAGAGTAAAAAAGAATGACAGAAATATTGGCAAGGCTGGGGACCAACCAGAACTCCCACACATTGCTGGCGGGAATGTAAAATACTTCAGTTACTCTGGAAAACAACTTGTATCTATTTCTAATAAAATTAAATACACCCCTACCCGATGACCCTGCAGTTTAAATTCCAGAATTATATCCAAGATAAATAAGTACATATGTCCACCAAATAATTTGTACAAGAATGTTCATAGAGGCTTAATTCATAATAGTCCCAAATTGGAAAAATGCAAGGTCTTTGATAGGAAAATAGATAATTGGGGTATGTTCATATAATGTAATATCATCAATTTAAAAGTATGAATATGGAAAAACATAATGACATGGGTGACTTTCAAAAACATTATGTTGAGCAAAAGAAGCTAGATACAAAAGAGTGTCTACTGTATGACCCAATTTACAAATAGCAAAAACAGGCAAAGCTAATCTATAGTGATTAAGGTCAGACAGTGGTTACATCCAAGGTGGGGGCACTGGCTGGAGAAAGGTCATGAGGGATTTTACTGAGATGATGAAAATGTTCTATAACCAGATCTGGATGGTGGTTACATAAGGCATACACCCATGTGTAAATCCACTGAGCTGTATACTTAAGATGTGTGCATTTTATCCTATGTAAGCTATGCCTCAAAATATACGAAATAATAAAAATTTAAGAGAGGACGATAAAAATTGTATCTGCCTCTTAAGAGGGCAAGCAGAGCTTTTGAGTCCTGGAGGTTTGGGCGCCCTCACTCAGCACAGAGGGGAATGGTTGTGGAGTTAGAACAGAGAGGAAGTGATCCACTGCTGGGATGGCTTGACTGCGAGACTGGGAATGGAGATTGTGCAAGGGATGGAAGCCTCAGTGAAGACTGCTCATGAATGTAATGGATGAGTCAAGAGTATAGAGTGGAAATCTGTCGCTGAGTCTGTGGTCCATTGGAGATGAATCTCTGAGGGGCATCTCTGCATCATCCAGAACAAATGACCCAGGGCCAGATCTCCATGGCATCGTGACACAGCTGAAAAAGCACCATGAACAATGACATCCCCAGGGAATTCAAAACCAAGCTTCACTTCACTTTTCTAAACACCTCACAAGTCCCAAGATTCTTGTATAACCCCGAGGGAGAGCAGGGGTCCCCTAAGAGTGACTGATATTAAATTTCTCATCAAAACTTGTGGGCTAAGGCTGAGAGCCAGAGTCAATTGTAGTTACTTATTGCTAAGTGTTATGGAAACACTATAGTCACGTTTTTCAAAGTGAGCCACCCTGAAGTTCGCAATGAATGGCACCCTTCAGAAAGAGGAACCAAATGCAACTTCCTCGCAACCAGAACACTGGGCTCCAAACCAGTTTTGGCCACTTGCTGCTATATAACCCTGGGCAAATCACGACTCCTCTCTGAGACTCAGTGTTCTCATCTGTAAGATGGGGATGGTAGCTCCTCCTCCCTCACAGAGTTGTTAGGATGAAATGAGAAAATATGTGTCATATCGGAAGCCCTATACAGATCAGCCACTTGGTTGACTCAACTCACTTGCCAGCTCTTTGCTCAGAGGCTGTGTATATCAGACATTCAATGTGGAGACAGGTCCTTATTCAAAAATGGACTCACTGGGGCCCCCAGCTGGGAGCCTGAATTCACTCATTGACAATGGTGGCTATTCAGATGAAGCAACGTGAAATAGAGGTGTGTGATGACCCAGAAAATTCTAGAGCTGGGAAGGCAAGCATCAAAGCGTGTATGAGAAAAGAAAGCAACAGGTTTGGGGTTGATTTCTGAGGGTGGTGGTCTTGGAGGCTGAATTTGTCATGCTGCCTGAAATGACGATTTCTTGAATCTTCTTCCCCACCAAGTAAATACACACACACTGGCTTTCAGGGCTTAGAGACAGAATGGGACATCATAAAGTATAGCTTTGAATCTTGTTTCTCATTGCACCCAGATTTCTTCCTTTCTCACTGCCCCAGTCCAGCCAAACCCAGAAACATTCATCCCCTTTCGAAAATCCCTGTGGGTTAGATGTCTTCAGATAATGAGAGAGAATCAAGAGTCCTACTAAGCACACTGGTGTGGTAGAATGGGCTAGACGGAAAGTAATGAGTCTGGGTCCAGTCCTGGCCTGCCCCTTACCTGCCCTGTGGTGCTGCTTAAGTCTCTTTATGTCTCTCAACACCAGTTTCTCCATATGTATAATCAAGGCTTGAAAAAAATTAATCGGATAACATTATTTTCAATTTTAGAAATTATTAATGAAGCAGTGAGAACCTGGCAAATGAAAGTTACTTAAAAGATGAAATTATGGAATATTCTTAACTCACCATTCACCAAACAATTTTTGAACTAAAAAATGATGGAGCAAGACTTGCCTCTTTTCCCCCAGGAAATTACAGCCACAGAATGTGCCCTGGTCTCAGCTCAGTCCACTAGTCTGGTGAGATACACAGTGAGAGCACACAGGGAGGGCTTTACAAGGACTGGGGGCAGGGGTACTTCCCTAAGGACAGGATGCTTCAACTGAGACTTGTTTTAACTTTATCCTCCCTGTAAACATATAGATCAATGAAAAGAAAATGAACATCACCTCTAATCCCACTACTCTGAAGTAACCTGCACAAACCACACACACACACACACACACACACACACACACACACACACACACACAACACACACACACACACACACATTGGTGTATTCCCTTCCATACATGCAAACCCTTTTTAAAAGGCTGGGTCATGCAATAGATGCTATTTTTAAAATCTGCTCATTTTTCATTGACTATATTGTGAACATCTTCCTAAAACATGAATTCATTTTAATAATTTCATACTATCCTATTAAGTAAATGTACCATAATTGGTTTAATGAAGACTCTAAATTTGGACACTTAGGTTATTTACAATTTTCCCTGCTACTATAAGCAAGTTTGTGATGAATATGTTTGTAGCTAATTTTTGCACATCTTCCTTTATTTTCTCAGAATGAATTTCTCACAGTGAAATTATTGAGTCAAAATCACTTCTCTCTTTTTTTTTTTTTTTTTTTGCAGTACGCGGGCCTCTCACTGCTGTGGCCTCTCCCGTTGCGGAGCACAGGCTCCGGACGCATAGGCTCAGCGGCCATGGCTCACGGGCCCAGCCGCTCTGCGGAATGTGGGATCCTCCCGGACCGGGGCACGAACCCACGTCCCCTGCATTGGCAGGCAGACTCTCAACCACTGCGCCACCAGGCAAGCCCTCACCTATCTTTTTAAGGCTTTGGATACATGTGGCCAGATTTTCTCCCAGAAGATTTTTTTAATTTTCAATGTCACCAGCAGTGCATGAATGTGCCAATTTTTCCCACATTCTCTCCATCAGTACCTATTATTGTTTATGTTTATGTATCAGTTGTACTTACTTTGGCCTTTCAAAATTGCCTATTTGTGTTTTCCTTTCATATTAATTTGAAAGATCTCTTTACATATTAAGGATAATGTCAGTCTGGTCTATCATATTACAAATATTTTCTCAGTTTTTCATTCATGTAAGGATTTTTTTAACCTATTTTCCTCACAGAAAAACTAGTCTGGTTATTTAAAGTTTTCACCTTCGGTTCCACATAAGAAATTCCTTCCTTACCATTTTATCTTTTAAATAGTCCCTTATTGTTTATCCTAATGCTTTATAGTTTGGTTTTAAAATATAAAAATCTTTACTCAAATGATTTGCCTCTGGGATACTATGGAGATGATAAAGGCCAGGTTTCAATTTTTTACTTCTGTGTGCTTTTGTCCTACCGGTCTTACGATTTGTTTTTACAATAAGCAAGCACTACTTTCGTAGTTTGAGCAACTATGAAAAATGAGGGAATTCCCTGGCGGTCCAGTGGTTAGGCCTCCGCACTCTCATTGCCAAGGGCCCAGGTTCAGTCCCTGGTTGGGGAACTAAAGTCTCACAGGCCATATGGTGCAGCCAAAAAAAAAAAAAAAAAAAAAAATTCCAATTAGGAAAAATGTATCACCACTGGGCTTTTTATTTTGGAATCTGATATGTAGAAATTTAACTTTTGTTGGTTTTCTAAATGGTTCCTCAGATGCCCTGAAGGAATCAACCAGGTGAGGAAGGTGAAAAGGACATTGCAGTGAGGGGAAGCGTCCATTCAGAGAGGCAAGAAAACAGCCAGTGCGTTCAGGGAATTCCAGGTCAGTCCACATGACTGGAGAAAAAGGTGCGGATAGACTCCTCTCAATTTTTGAGGGGATTTGCGGGGGGTACATTTTAAAAATTTAGAATTCAAAGATGAACATTGTCATGGCTTGTGACAATGGTGCCCTCCCTTCTACAATTCATAACTATTAAACTTTTGCTATATTTGCTTTATCTTCTTTTAATAAAAGAAATTAAACAGTACAAAGGAAATCAAGGTTCCCTCTAATCAGCATTCCCTGTTCTCTCTCTCATGCTGTGTTCATGTGTTTGGTATGTTCCCACTTATGCTCCAATAAATTACACAAATGAATGTGTATGTGTGTTAAGATTAGGTTAGGCTGCAAGTAAAAGAAACTCCCCAAACAAATGGAAGATTTCTCTCGCATATAAAAGTCTTGATGGATAGTCCAGATCTGATGTGGCTTCTTTAGATTTCAAGAGCCCAGCTTTTTTCTATCTTGTAGCACCTCCATGCTTGGATTCCATTCCGAAACTTACTTCTTGGTCCAAGATGGCTGTTCCAGCTCCTGCCATCACATCCATATTCTAACCAACAGAAAGGTAGAAGAGGTAAAGAAGAAATATGAGAAGGAGGAGAGGAAGGTGTTGTGGTTTGAACTGTGTCCCCCAAAAGACATGCTGAAGTCCTAACTTCCAATATCTGTTAACGTCACCTTATTTGGAAACGGGGTTTTGCAAATGCGGTCAAGTTAAGATGAGGTCCCACTAAATTTGTATGGGTCCTAATATGACTAGTGTCCTTGGAAAAAAAGGGGAGACACAGACTCAAACACACAGGGAGAATGTCATATGAAGACAGAAGCAGACATTGGAATGATGTGTCTACAAGCCAAGGAATGTAAAGGGTTGCCAGCAACACCAGAATCTGGAAGAAGGCACGGAACAGATTCTCCCCTAGAGCCACCAAGAGAGCATGGCCATGATGATAGGAATGCTGGCCTCCAGAGCCAGGAGAGAATAGATTTCTGTTGTTTAAAGCTACTTAGTTTATGGTGCTTTGTTACAACAGCCCTAGGAAACCAATACAGAAAGGCAAGGGGTAGAAGAGGAAGAGACAGGAGAGGGGAAAAGTTAAGAGTGTCTATTATGCCTTTCACCACCATTTACCTTCTGAATGATAATATTTTTTTCACTTTTTTTCTGTTACAAACAGAGCTACAATAAATGTTGTGCTATCTCTTGGAGCATGTATAGGAGAATTTCCCTAAAGCATGTACCTATAGGTGGAATTTCTAAGTGATAACATATGTACATTTTCAATTTTTTGATGTTATTTCCAAATTGTTTTCTCAAGTGGTTGTACCAATATACACCTTCTCTTGCAGTATATCCACTATTTTACTGCCAATACTTTATTTTAATGGACTTTAAATTTTTTTCCCCAAAATTACAGGTGAAATAATAAAATGTACTCATCTTAAGTGTACAGTTAAATAAATCTTGACAAGTGTATACCCCCATGTAAACATTTGACATGTCATAATCAAGACATAGAACATTTCTATCACACAAAATAATTCCTTCACATATTATAAAAGAGTCTTAAGCCAATAGGTTTGAAAATTTAGATGAGATGGGAACTTTTCTTTAGAAACAATTTAGCAAAACTGGCACAAGAAACATCAGAAAATCTGAATACTCCTATAGCTAATAAATAAATTGTATCTGCAATTATTATCCATCCCTCCTGCCCACATACACAACACACACACACACACACACACACACACACACACACACACACACACACACACACCAACTTCTGGCCCAAATAACTTTACCAGTGAATCCTTCTTAGTACTAAGAATAGAAAAAACACCAATCTAATAAAATTCTCAATTAACGCTTCAATTTAATACAATCTCATTCAAAATTCCAGCGGGGTTTTTTGTTGTGGACAATGACTCCAACGTGTATATGGAAATGCAAAGGGGTGATAAAGATCATCTTGAATAAGAACCAAGTTGGAGGTAGGCTGGTGGGGTGTGTTAGTAATGTCCTATACCTTGATCAGGTCTCGGGGGAGTAATCACTTTGTAAAAATTCAATGAGCTCTTCACTTGAGATTTATCCACATTGTATGTTACGGTTATATATTAATAAAAGTGTTTACAAAACAAAGCAGCCACCACAATAAAAACTCTCTGCTTGCCAGGAGCAAAGTTTTCCTGGAAAGTCCCTATTATTTACACCTGGCACTTTGATGGGATCTATTGTTGTATCTAAAAATATTAGAGCAGGAATCAGTCAGACTCACTTTCAAATTTGGCTCTGCTGCTTGGATTGATATAATGACTTTGGAAAATGGTCTAGCAGTGAACATATGTATAGCCTATGACATGGCAATTAAACTACTAGGCATATATTCAACATCAGTGAGATACAGGCCAGGCCAACAATCAAAAACATGAAGCAACTCAAGTGCTAAGGACTGACCGCCATTGGGCAAGTTGCTTTACCTCTTTGAGTGTTAATTTCCACATCTGTAAAATGGACACAACAACACCTACAGCTACTTCACAGAATTGTGTCCAGGCAAGGAAAGTACTTAAGACTAGCATCTGGCATATAGCAGATGTTCAATAAACAGTGGCTGACATTTTTATTGGACTTTTAAATAAAGATGCCATTATTCATACCCTAATAAGGTATAAAACGCCTCTCCCGCCACTCCTATAGCACTAGACTTCCTCCTGACATCAATATTCGTATTATGTTTTGCAAGTGAGACAACGAGGCTGGGAAATATTTCTTCATTTGAGAAATCTTGACCCGCTCTGCACAAAGTGTGGCTGGTAGACTAACAGGGAAGGAGAACTTTTGCAAAACATCACAGCCCTCCCTGGGGTGAGAGCACCCCCTCCCGTCCCTGTGTCTGAGATCAAGGTACCCCTGTCAGTTCACTAAGCATTTCAAGTCCCATCCTGTCCTCTTGTCCTCGCCCAGAATCGCCTGCCCTCAGTGAACTGCCTCTGCTGAGTTCCCTCCATCTGGAATCCTCTGGGAAAACAGACACGGATTGTGTACACTGCAGAATTAGCCTTTATATTTCATTGTGTGTCTGTTGAGGCGGCGGTGAACCAGATGTGCTTTTCAGCAGACATGACTTCAAAAGCCGTAAACACAGTTATCAGTAAACTGCAGAACAGGAGGCAGCCGACAACAGTCGAGGTCACTGACAGGTGACATGGCAAATAAAGGGAGATTAAAAGCCATTCTTTGTCTGACATGAGCCCATTTGATACTTACCAATGGCCGGATACGGAACATTGCCTGCTCTTGATGGGAAGGCATTGAACATAGTGTAATTTCTTGGAAAGTGAGTCCCCGTCATTTTTCTCCAGAAAAAAAAAAAAAAGGAAAAGAAATAGAACAAAATACAAGTAGCTCTCTGCTGATGGTATAGATGTTTTCACTTATTTAACACTAACCTTATTAAGAGTTTGCCATTGGCCAGATTTTCTGCTAGGCATTCTCTTTTTCAATCCTCAGCCATATTTATCCTCATTTTAATAATTATTTTCCCTGGGCTTCCCTGGTGGCGCAGTGGTTGAGAGTCCGCCTGCTGATGCAGGGGACACGGGTTCGTGCCCCGGTCTGGGAGGATCCCACATGCTGTGGAGCGGCTGGGCCCGTGAGCCATGGCCACTGAGCCTGTGCATCCGGAGCCTGTGCTCCGCAAAGGGAGAGGCCGCAACAGTGAGAGGCCCGTGTACCACAAAAAAAAAAAAAAAAAAAAAATATTTTCCCTTTCCATTCAGGAAACTGAGACTCAGACAGTTTATGGTCACCTTCCCAAGCTTGGCAGTGACTAGCCAAGCCTGGGACCCAGAGATTATGTTATAACGCTTACACATGATGACAGAGGGAGTATATTAGGATGACACATCCAGATGGCATGGCTTTCTGGCAGTAGAGCAATTGGCACGCAGAGTGAATCCTACCTATTTTTTGGACACAATCCTCTCTGCAGCTGAGAAACGTGCACTCTAAAGAATTGCTAGACGTGGTCATTTGCAGCCCTTAATTCTGCCTCTCTGTGGCATAAGTAGGATTTTCATAAAGCAAGCTTTCTTCCACCCCAAATAACATTTTACATGTGCCAAGGAAACATACTCTTTGAAAAAGCCCAATCATGAGAAATCCTTCTGCATTTCACCCACCAATCTATCTAATATTAAATGTAGATGTTACAAACCAGTTTGAAAATCAGGTTTAAACCACTGGGTGCATCCCTAAGAACAAACCAAATTAAGATGATATGATTCTCCAAATATTTGGTGTCAACTTTATGAACTTGGGATGCTACTAGGTGCAGCATGAGGGTGATTTCAAGCCTTTGACTAACCTCTCTGAGTTTCAGAAGCACGTAGTCCTAGGACACAGGAAACAGTGTAATGGATGGTTGGACACACAGGCTCTGGAGGCAGATAAACCAGGTCCCAATCCTGGTTCTCTGTCATTTCTAACTGTGTGGCTTCCAGTCAATTTCACAACCTCTCTGAGCCTCAGTCTCTATATGTAAGAAATGGAAGCACTAACCTTACCTCCCTAATAAGATTACTCTTAGGATTGAATGAAATGCTATATGTAATTGTTCAGCACAGTGCCTGGCTCTTGGTAAATGCTTAGGAAATGTAATTATTTTGAAATCTTGTTTGGGCATGCCAATCAACACATACACACACACATACAGATTTCTGCATTTTTATCCGACTCTCCCTGCTCTCAACTACTTTTTTTCAAATAAAGGTCTATTTGCTAAAATAAATTGAAATGGGTAAAGAATATGAGGCACAATTTATACTAGATATATCTGCAATTACTAACTCTGAATTAAACATATCCCTTCATGAATAATGAAGCAGAAATAGGCCAAAGGAAAAAATGAGATAAGATCTTAAATCCATGTATTTTTAATTGCTTCATTATCTAAAACTTGCTATGAATAGCAGTGGATACAGTTTGCTGTTTAAAGCACAAAAAGAAATAGGAATTTTCAGCCAAATCACAAAAGGCTATCAAAAATTAATTTTGTGTGCTGTGATCACTGAAAATGTAAGTGATTTTGAGGCAGAGTGACATTTAAAAATGCCATTTATATGCTAATAATAAATGAGTCATAATTTTTTCATTTTGATGCAAAATAAATTTTATTTTCATTTTAATGAACTGTAGTGAATTTTAAGCTTTTACTTTCTATCTTTAGGTGAAAGTTTGGGACAGATAGCAGAAGGTTGGCCAATGATAGGCAAGAGATCTCAGAGGAAGTGAAAATGGGGCAGGTTCTGTCGTCTGCTACTGGCCACCTAAACTGGATGGAAACTTTGGAGTTGAGGTGGTTTCTTCTAGGTTTCTAGAAATTTCCAAAAGTTAGATTTACCTCAGAGGTGGTGGCTAACTACCCATTAGTGCCACATCAGAAAGAGATATCTATGAACTTTACTGAATTAGTGATCCTTTTTTTTCTTACATGGAACAACAATCGTATTCTAGAATTTTAAAGAAGAATGCAGTCAGTTAAGTGATTCTTGGCATGCACACTGCCCTCTAAGGATATTTTCCAATAATGTTTATTCTTTATCAAAATGTCTATGTCAGACATTTTGCTAAGTATTATTATGTTCATTCTTTTATCTAATCTTCCTGACATCCCTAAGAAGGTGGTATTATTATAATCCTCATTTTACAGATGAGAAACTTGAAACACAGAGAGGGTAAGCAATTCCCCCAAGATTTGACAGATTGTAAATTGTGGAGCTTAGATATGAACTCATATCTGTCTGTGAGTTAAGTGCCACACATTTATTTATGAACAATGTCGACTGCTTTTTCAAAAGAGAAAATAGAGGGCTTCCCTGGTGGCGCAGTGGTTAAGAACCTGCCTGCCAATTCAGGGGACATGGGTTCAAGCCCTGGTCCGGGAAGATACCACATGCCACAGAGCAACTAAGCCCGTGCACCACAACCACTGAGCCTGCACTAGAGTCCACGCACCACAAGCACTGAAGCCCGCGCACCTAGATCCCGTGCTCCACAACAAGAGAAGCCACTGCAATGAGAAGCCTGTGCACCGCAACTAAGAGTAGCCCCCTGGGCTTCCCTGGTGGCTCAGTGGTTGAGAGTCCGCCTGCCGATGCAGGGGACACGGGTTTGTGCCCTGGTCCGGGAAGATCCCACATGCCGCAGAGTGGCTGGGCCCGTGAGCCATGGCTGCTGAGCCTGTGCGTCCGGAGCCTGTGCTCCGCAATGGGAGAGGCCACAACAGTGAGAGGCCCGCGTACCACAAAAAAAAAAAAAAAAAAAAAAAAAGAGTAGCCCCCGCTCGCCACAACTAGAGAAAGCCCATGCACAGCAACAAAGACCCAATGTAACCAAAAATAATTAATTAATTAATTAAATTATTTTTTTTTAAAGAGAAAATATATATGAATGTTTAACCCAAACAAATGAATTGTGAATGGTGAAATTTCAGGCAACAGTGAGAGAAATGCTTGTGGGGAAACCAGGAAGAAAAACATCAGGGTACCCTAAGATGTCTCTGTCCATTCTGCCGTCAGGATGCAGGTAACTGCTGAACACCTGGCCTGTGCCCTGGCTAGGTTTAAAGCCCAGTTAGTTATTTTATCACTTCTGAAAAGGTGGGGTGCTCAAGACTTCCACACATGTGTGCCAGGGCTTTGGTGAAAAATACCCAGAGTTCTGCTGGGCTGAGAGGCCATTTGTTTTTACTGAAGGTCTGATGTCTGACTTCTTTGAAGAGAGGAGTCATGTCTCCAAATTCATTTCTGTGTTCCTCTCATTCCTCACTCTTAGATCTTGGGTTGCATTTGCCAGATTTGGTTCTTGATGTTAATTCTCTTTAACCAGGGTCTCTTTAAATGGGACCCCGTGAGTTATGGAGCAGTAATTTACCCCTTCAGATCTAGAGGGCACAAGGCCACAGGCCAGCTCCTATTAAACAGAAAGGTCTGAATTATTATCCTATAATTCACCTCTTGGAAGTGTCTTAATTCAATTACACTGTGTCCCTAAATGACCATTAAGAGGAATAGAAAAAGAGTTCTGCATTTCTCTTGTTACAATCCAAAGTAATTTTCAGTGCCAGAGTTCTTCCTTTAAAGTCATTAGAAAGAAAATTAAACAGAAAGATGAAAGAAAAAGGCCCCTTATCACTGGCAATGCAGCATAGTAGACAATCAATCATATTTAAACCAATGGAAACATGGCAGAGATCACAGCAATCAAGTATCTTCTTTGTGGCCAAATCCCTTTGATTTATATCTTCTCTCCTCTCCCATTTTTTGATTGTTCTACTAATAAGTTTGAGTTAAAACTACTGCTAAATTCTGTTATCATCTGCCCTATGATGACATAAGACAGTACAATAAATACAGATGGCCAAAGCTTGGTGACATGCCTAGTTCCAACAGAAGGAAATATAATCTGAGTTTCACAGAAACAAAAGAATTTGAGGTGCCCTTGTGTCTTAGTTTGGGTGCTCCCAGAAGCAGATCCTGAGACAAGGAGCCATACATGCATAGCTGATTTGAGAGATGAAATAGTGATATTGGGAAGGGAAAGAAGCCAATATAGGGTACCAAGCAAGTTACTCCCATGGGCAACCAGGGCCCAATCCTACTGGGGAACCCTAGGTGACAATGTAGAACAGGCACCTAAGAGTGGTGAAGGAACTGGGGTATTTATACACCAACTCCCTCCAGTGAAGGGTGGAGAACTGCTCAGGAAAATGATGAATTGGTCAACTTTGTCTCTGCTGTCATCTTGCATTTCAGGAATCTAGAATTCTTATTTGATCATCCAATTGACTTTGTTCCATTCTACCTGCATGGATATGGTCAAAAACTATAAAAAGTGCCATTCTGAAGCTCTGAAACACTCATCCCCAATTCCAAACCACATCTATGGTCAATAGTGGGCAATGGATAAAAAGCTCACATAGACCCAGGCTCAAATACTGTCAGGTGGGCAGTTATTATTATCGTGTGATCATGAGCGGTTACCTCTCTGAGACTTGGGCTTCTCATCTGCAAAACTGAGGGAATATTTCCCAGGGTGCTGTAGAAAACAAATGAGGTCACCCTGATAAGATGCCCAGCACACACGTGACCATTATGATGCTGATGAGGTTGATGAGGATTCGCTTTAGGGGTAGGAAAACCATTTCTTCTTCCAAGTCTGGAAACTACCACCCCTTCCTTCTTAACCTGGTCCATTTTGTTTAACTTTCTGGATGGATTTACTCTTATATGCAGAAAGCAAACAGCTCCTAAGAATCTAAATAGCTATCACTATCTGATAATTCACAAGCCACATCTAGGCAACATGAATGCTTTCAGAGAAATCCTACAGGGTTTATTAAAACAAATAAGTTTATTCAAAAATTCAGATTTCCAGTTCTATTGAAATGTCAAAAGATCTTGCCACATTGGACCCAACTGCCACTCTGCAGCATTGGTCGGACATGAGGGACAGATGTCCCTTCTAGCTGGGTGAGCCCCTCCAGTTCTACCAGTCTGTAGTTTTATGACCCGCTTCCTGCCTTCCCATACCTGCCTGAGCATCTTTCAGTTTGCAACTACTAGTTCGTCTACCCCAAAACGGTTGCTTTAGACATACTCTGGCATAACAACAAAGGTCTATCCAAAATTACTTGTCTTTCCTCTCATTTTAATGAGGCAAAGACTATTGAAATGTGTTTCATATAATCAGCTATGAATACAGTACGCAAAAGAGTGGATTTGGGGCTTCCCTGGCGGCGCAGTCCCCGGCCGACGCAGGGGACATGTGTTTGTGCCCCGGTCCGGGAAGATCCCACATGCCGCGGAGCGGCTGGGCCCGTGAGCCATGGCCGCTGAGCCTGCGCGTCCGGAGCCTGTGCTCTGCAACGGGAGAGGCCACAACGGTGAGAGACCCGCGTACTGCAAAAAAAAAAAAGTGGATTTTGCTGCTGCTGCTGCTGCTGCTGCTGCTTAAAAAGTATCAATGGAACTACTTAGGCTTAGGACCGGAAACTGTGCTCTACCATCAAGAATTAGAGAACCAGGCTGGTCAGTCGCTGGACCAAAGGGCTGAATAGGCACAAACCTACCAAGCTGAGGTGTGCGGCTCAAGAAGATGAGATAAGGAAGGCGCCCGAGTTTAGTCTAATGGCCTTGTAATTGGCTGATCATCTGCCTCTTGTGAACAAGGCAACTTTTGTACCTGGGTGGTTACAGACGTGGGAATGAGGGGCTGTGGGTGGTGATTACTTAATGAGGAGTGTTAGGCACGTGGTGGAAAATCACTTCTGCTGAAGCATAAAGGAAATGGGTAGGCATCTGGGGAGGCCTGGAGAGAAGAGCCGTCCTTGAGCTTCTGGCCCAACTGCTCCTTTTGAGAAATTTGCTGACCACATCAACAGACTCCACTTGTGGGCACGTTCTCTTTAGTGCAGGGTTTCCCACCCTGGGCATCACTGACATTTGGGGCTTAATGATGCTCTGTTGTTGGGAACTAGCCCATGCACTGCAGGATTTTAGCAGCATCCTTGGCTTCTGTCTACTAGACGCCCAGAGTACCCCTCTCCCCAGATGTGAAACCACAAACGTCTCGAGACATTGCCAACATCCGCTGGGAGGCAAAATCACTTCCAGGAGTCACCCACTGGTTTTAGCTGTGCCGTATTTAATTATTTTTTCAAATTACTGAACTACCTTTAAAATCAAGGAATATTACTTTAAATCCTGATTTCTGGTCTCTCTGTGAAAAGTTCAGATGAGTTGGCGACACGGGATTCTACCCGTCCTCTTTCTGTCCTGGCCTCTGGTAACCCCTCTAGCCCCATCTCCTGTACTCCTGACCCCCACCAACTCCCCCTCTGTACAGCTGGTCCCCAAGTTATGAAGCTTCGACTTAGAATTTTTCAGTTCTATGATGGTGTGAAAGTGATGGTACACCTTCAGTAGAAACTACTTCGAATTTTGAATTCTGATCTTTTCCCAGGCCAGCAACATATGGTACCATCAAGCCTCTCTTATGAAGCTGAGCTGTGGATGCAGCTCCCAGTCAGTCCCGAGATCCCAAGGGTGAACAACCCATGCTTAAAACCATTCTGCACCCAGACAACCATTCTGTTTTTTGCTTTCAGTACAGTATTCAATAAATTATGTGAGACATTCAACACTTCATTATAAAGTAAGCTTTGTGTTAGATTTTGCCCAACTGTAGGTGAACGTAGTAAGTGTTCTTACGTTTCAGGTAGCCTAGGCTCAGCTGTGATGTTCAGTAGGTTAGGTGTATTAAATGCTTTATTTTATTTATTTTTATTTTTTGTGGTACGCGGGCCTCTCAGTGTTACGGCCTCTCCCGTTGAGGAGCACAGGCTCCGGACACGCAGGCTCAGCGGCCATGGCTCACGGGCCTAGCTGTTCTGCAGCATGTGGGATCTTCCCAGACAGGGGCACGAACCCGTGTCCCGTGCATCGGCAGGCGGACGCTCAACCACTGCGCCACCAGGGAAGCCCTAAATGCATTTTTGACTTCCAAAATGTAGGGAGTGTCAAAGGAGTTGGAGATGCGGGGAGGGGGAACACAACTTGGACTGGGAATCGGCAGAGCTTCCCTGAAGAGGTGACGTTTGAGCCCTACAAGGAGCTGACTAAACAAAGAAGGGAGAGGGGCATTCCAGGCAGATAATACAGTATGTGCAAAGACCCTGAGGTGGGGAAGAACAAGGAACTAATAGCAAGCCAGTGGAGCTGAACTGCAGATTACAAGCTAAGTGTGAGACGTGATGGAGACCGAAAAGGTAAGCAAAGGGTAGGTCACACGGGACCTGAGACCACGTTAAGCATCCTGAACTTTAACCATGAGAAGCGAGAACCGACATCGTCTACCCCCAGACTGGACTCTGAGAACCAAAACTGCATCGTATCTATTCATATATGAACATGATTCTGTCACTCCTCTGACTTCATTAGCGTGTCTCTCTTTTGGGGGGGAGTCTCCTGATCAGGCAAAGGATCTGACGTTCATTACAAGAACTTGAGAAAAAGACTCGTCACCTCTTCAGTGAAAAACGTGGACAGTTTATACTCAAGATTTTTCATCCCTTGCCTCAAAATCCACACCTCCGTGTGTCCACCAAGCCTGAACTGCTGCATCGTGAGCCTTACCTATCCCAAATAAGCGCCCACTTTGAAAGACCCCGTCTTAAATCAAACCTCCAGTTCCCACTCAGTTCTGACCCTCCCTTCCCTGCAGACACACTGCCATCGCTTTGCAAGGTGGAGTCTTCCTTACAGCCATAAGCAATAAACTCACTTTGTCTTCTCAACAGGTTGTGTTGGTGATATCACAAGCAGCTTTTGGCAGCAAAGAGTTCTGTGCAGGTGGCCCCTTCGTCTTGTCACTAACCTTAAATCGGGAGCCCGCATGCTCTATTTATCTCTGGCCCTAGCACACCTTTCAAATCTTCTGACCTCACAATGCCTTGACTAATCTATTGGTTCTTTCCATAGATCAAAGAAGTAGAAATGAAGAATAAGTAATGAACAGAGGATTGGATCTCTCCCCTAGCTTCCCTTTTCAGTAATCTTGCAAACAAACTGTGTGAACGAGGTAACACCTAAAGAAAAATCACAAGAAGTCAACAGGCCTTTACACAAGCCTGCACACAGTGGGGGACGGCAATGAAGGTGAGGCCTCTGAACCCCCATCCCAATGACTAACTGAGATCACTTTCCTTTTTCCCTTTAAAAACTTTTGTGGCTGAGCGGACTCTTCAGGGATGGCTTTTGGGGGACACTGAGTCCACCGTCTCCCCAGATCGTCGTCATTCTGATTAATAGCAACTTTCTGTTCTACCTTTGTCTCTCTCAAGTATTGATTTTTGAGCAGCAAGCAGTTGCACTTGATTCAGTAACAATATGAGGAGGAAGTTTCAGGCTGGAGCCATGCAGGGAATTTCAACAGGAAAGTGACAAACACACGTGACAAGTCTGGCACTGAGTGAAGTCCAGAGAACATCTAGAAATAGAACACTACTTGCAAATAACATCTGTTTTTTTCTTGGTCACCTTCAAGCAATCTAGACAATCGCGAACATGCAAAGCCAGCAGGACAAAGGAAACGAAAACCACGCAGGAGGCCTTGGTAAAGAGAAGCAAATCCACACACAACGCCACCACACCCCCGTCATGCTCCTCTCCAGCAGAATCCAGGTTCTGAACTCTTTAAAGATGTTTTTCCGTTGCTGTCTTAACATTATACTGGAAATTGCACAGGCTTGGGTTTCGTCTTTAATCAAGTGAAATTGCACCATAATTTTGTTTAGTCATTAAAATGTTCTTTAGCAAATCTTGTCAACAAGAGCCATTTAAAGGGTTTTAATCAGTCTTAGTCAATCTCGAACAAGGTAGAGGCACAATATTTGCAACAAGACAAGTGGGATGCAAGATACCCAAGACAGGCAGCCTGAGCATCCTGCCTCTGCTGTTCAGAGAGCTGTTTCCACTCCACTTGCTTTTCCTGCTGTTCAGACTTGCCAGCTTTCACAGCCATCACCACATCCAACTTAGCTTACACACAACAATATCATTTCAGAGGATCTTAAGGCTTATGTATCTATACAGGTGGGGACAGGAACGCAGAATTTGTGAATGGATAGTGTTCTCCACATGGCAGGCAGACGCTCTCTTTGGATTTAATTTTAAAAAGAAGAATCATCCCTTATGTGTCTTTGTCTCCCAGAAGACACTATAGTCCATGCAAATCCTATCAGGATTAGAGACCCCTGAGGGGAGGGCATAGCCCAGAATGCACTGCCAGAAGTAGACCTTGAAGGTGTCACCAGATGGAATGTCCAGCTCAACGCTTCTCTCCTGAATCTTACAATTTCAGACAGCCATTCAAGTCTGTATGTTAGGATGCTTGTCCCAGCAATAACAGAAATCCCCCAACTCAGACTGGTTTAAATTATAAAGAAATTGTTCATCAAATTGTCACTCAGCTGTCCTGCCAGAATCTTCAACTGAAGGTGTCTAAGTCAAGTTTGATGAGAGTCTGCATTACATGACATGGTAAAGTGTACGGATTCTGGGGCCAGCCAGTCTGGGTTTAAAATCCTGGCTCTGCCATTCCCTAGTTGTGTGACCTTGGGAAACTCACGTAACCCTCTCTGCCTTGGGTCTGCATCTGTAAAATGGGGATAACGATGATCCTTCCTTCAGAGGCTGCTGGGATGATTATGTGAGTGAATGGCTGTAACCTGCTTAGACCGGTGCTCAGTACATAGTAAGCTTCATAGGCCTTTGAGTTTTATTTGCCCCCCAGAAGTCACACCCACACTTGACCCTCCTCCTGAGTTTCCCATCTCAGAAAATGGCACTGCTCTCCATCCAGGCACTGAGACCAGACGGCTACATCCTCCAGACTGGAAGATGTACTTCTTTCTTACAATATTTATGAAAAATCCAAATTTAAATGTTTATTTGGTTATTATTAGTTTAATGTGTGTCTCCCTCTCCCTAAGATCTAAGTTGAGATTTTGTGTGTCTTGTTCATCAGTGACTGGCACACAGTATTGAATGAATGAATGAGTGAATGAGTGAGTGAGTGAATGAATGAATGAATGAATGAAAGAGTTGGAGGTCTCATGAACAGTTAACAACCAGAAACTTTTAAGAAGTTATGAAAATTGAAATCAATGATGAGTCAAGGAGTATTATATTGTGATTTCTAATAAGAAATATATATATTTGGCCTTCATCCCTGTTTCTGGCACACAGCCATCAAGGTGTCTTTTGTTATGTTAATTAGGTGACTTTTGGAAATTACCCAGGGATAGGGGCTGGTGCCTGTGGAGCCGGGCGAGTGATTGGAGGGTTGGAACTTTCAGTCTCAACCAATGTGACCTCCAGGGAGTGGACAGGGGCTGGAGATTGAGTTCAATCACCAACGATTCTTGTGTTGCAGGAAGGGGGACCCCTTCCAGGGCCTGCGAGTGGGCTCTTGTCTAACACTCGGAAACGAATTGTCCCAGGAGACACACGGGCTGACAAAGCAAGAGACTTGATTGGGAAGGGGCGCTCGAGAGGACAGCAGCAGGTAAGGGAACCCAGGAGAAGTGCTCTGTCACGTGGCTCGCAGCCTCGGGTTTTATGGTGATGGGGTTCGTTTCTGGGTTGTCTCTGGCCGGTCACCTTGCTTGGCCCAGAGTTGGTCTGACTCAGGGCCCTTCCTGGTGCGTGTCCATCACTCAGCCAAGACGGATTCCAGTGAGAAGGATTCTAAGAGGTTGGTGGGACATATGGACTGGATTCTCCTCTCTTCTTTATTGAATTCTTCCTGTTGGTGGTAGCTTCTTAGGTCCGCATTCCTTACCAGGACCTCCTGTTGTAAGATATCTCAGGCAAATGCTTACCATCGGCCTGGCCAGGGCGGACAATTTCGGTCAGTGGTTCCCCTAACAATTGAGTTAATCAGTAGTGCCTAAGTAAGGAAGCCTCCATAAAAAGCCAAAAGGACAGGGTTCAGAGAGCTTCCAGGTTGGTTGAAGGTGGCACACCTGGGGAGGGCAGGGCAATTCTGCACCCCTTCCCCATGCCTTGCCCTGTACAGCTCTTCCATCGGCTGTTCCTGAGTTATAACCCTTCATAATTAATTGGTGACCTAGTAAGTAAAATGTTTCTCTGAGTTCTGTGAGTCACTCTAGGAAATTAAACAAACCTGATGAGGGAGTTGTTGGAACCCACAATTTAGAGCCAGTTGATCAGAAGCACTGGTGACAACCCAGGCTTGGTTCTGGCATCTGAAGTAGGGATTGGGCAGGGGGCAGTCTTGTAGGATCTGCTGTAGGTAGAGTCAGAATTGAGTTGAGTTGACACCCAGCTGATGTCTGAGAATTGCTTGTCTATGTGGGGACACACACACACACACACACACACACACACATTGGAATTAAAGACCAGAACCCTTTTGGGGGTGAGGGGGAATAATTCACTGTTTTGCTTGATGACATAGCTGGGGAAGAGGGGAAAGCGTTGTGTGGATGCAGTTTTGTTTAGATTGCTTGACTTCCTTTTTAGGATCACAGGGAAACAATGCCTACAAATGTCACGCATAGCTGTCTGAGAGGTGGAACTGGGAGAGTTTGGAGGAGAGGGGAAAAGAGCACAGTTTGCAAAAGAAGGCTTTGAAGGAGGCATTGCTCCAGCATTTCTGAGTCTTCTGCTTTCTTAAGCTCAGGGCCATTATTTCCAACTACCTTTTGGTGTCCAACAAGATGTCCTTCAGACTCTTAAACCAAATAAGTCAAAAATTGAATTTATCCATTTTTTCCCTCCAAATCTCCTTTTCCTTTGTCTGTGACATTAACATCCACCTAACACTAATCAGGAAAGTCATCCTTGATTCTACCCTTTCTCTCAGCCTCCCCTTGCCCCACTCTTGCTCCATTGATATTAGATCAGAAGTGAGGTCAAGAGTTCTTTATAAAATATCTGGACAGCAGTTATAGAGACTTTAGCCCTAGAGAGGGTCCCACATGCGAGTTTCCTTCTCTGCCAGACACAACACCCTGTGCTCATGGGCAGGGATCTAGTCTGCCGAGAGAGTTTGCATTACCGTAAATATGGGCACAGCATTGAAGAGGTCCTGGCCCAATTAAGTTCCTTTGCATTTGCTTATGAAAATGAAGACACTCCAGTTCTAGACCGTATTTCCTTTACCTCCCTCAAGGCAGGCTACAGACAGAAGACATCACCATTGAATTTTCTCTGTTTGTCGTATCATCCCCAGCATCGCAGAGGGATCCCTGAGTTGTGAAAGAAGATAATCCACACCCACTTCAGCGGTGCCCACACTGTACGGATGACAAGGGCCAGTTTTTCTGTGTGGAGGACCAAACTCTCCATCCTGCAGGAATCTGAATATTCAGAGCCCTCCTAATGTTGTGTCCAGCACATGACCATGGGCTATAGACCAACCTCTTGATCGTGGCCCACAAATTCAAGCCCCTACCGACTTCAGCCTCCCCTTTCTCTCTTTGGTCCTAACACACTCTGTTCTGGCCACACGGACCTTTATTTTTTTCATTTCCCCCAATATCTGTACTAACCACCCCACTGGTCTGAAACTTTGTACAATCTCTCCTCTACCTACCGTGGTCACCTGGCCAGGGCCACTCTCCCTGCAGACCTCAGCTCTGACATCACTTCATCCTCAGTGCTCACCAACCTTCCCAGTGTGGCCAGAATTCAGCCACTGTATACCGGTGCCAGATCAAATCTCAAAGACAAAGTTTTGGGTGAAGTAGAAAGAAATAGCTTTACTGCTTTGCCAGGCAAAGGTGGCCACAGCAGGTTAATGCCCTCAAGACTGTATGTTTCGCCCTGGAGGGGGTAGTGAGGAGTCTTATAGTGTTCAAGGAGCAGATGGTGATCAGCTTGTGGACACTCTTCTGATTGGTTGGTGGTGAGGTAATCAGGAGTCAGCATCATTAACCTTCTGGTTCCAACTGGTCTGGGGTCTACGTGCTTGTGGGCAGCGTACAGTTAACTTCTTCCACCTGGCAGGGGTTCCAGTTTCTGCAAAAGACCTCAAGGATATGGCTCGGAATATTATCTAGAGCCCTTGAGAAGGAACTAAAATGTCCTTTGTTAAATGACTAAACTATTATTAGTTTGTCTTGCTTGACTGTTTTCCTTTCTTTCCACATTTTCTCACTACTCTCATTAAATTTATTCTTTGACTAAAGATTTTCTACAGACAGAAGGAAGGCAGAGGACATGGGCTCGGTTACACCACAAGATCAGCCCCCTCCCCAGCTACACGCTCTCAAAGGTTTGTGTGACCTCCAGTGCTAGTTCCAATTGATTTGTGTGATTCTTTCACTTATGCCTGTCTCTCTCACTAGACTGTATGCTTCTTCTTCTTTTTTTTTTTTGTGCTACGCGGGCCTCTCACTGTTGTGGCCTCTCCCGTTCTGGAGCACAGGCTCCGGACGCACAGGCTCAGCGGCCATGGCTCACGGGCCCAGCCGCTCTGCAGCATGTGGGATCTTCCCGGACCGGGGCACGAACCCGTGTCCCTTGCATCGGCAGGCGGACTCTCAACCACTGCGCCACCAGGGAAGCCCTGGACTGTATGCTTCTTAGGGCAGGGATCATATCAATGTAGTCCCAGAACCTAACACAGCATCTAGTACACAGGAGGCACCCCAGAAATTTTTGTTTGTTTCATTAATTAATTACTACCTGGCAGTTCACTCAGCACTAGGTACAAATAGATGAATCAAATGCACAGAATCTATTCTCATGAAACCCACAGACCAGTTAAGGAGCTGACAGGAACATAGGAAGCTACAAAAGAGTGCCATTAAAATGTACAGGTAAGAGGAGAGGACTTTCTAAAATTTTTTAATCAGAAAAATAGGAAATGGCAGAGGAGCTGAACCTTGAAGGCTACATTGGATTTGGATTCACTGGGAAGTGAGAATGACGATCCAGAGGAGGAAACAATAAGTACAGGTACAGGGCTGAGAAAATGCAGAGGGCTGAAAATCAAGGTGAGATTTTAATGTGCTATGGACAGTAAGCCCTGCCAGCCAAGTGTCAAGCTTCACCACCCCAGAATGTTCCCAAAGGTACTGGAGATGGAAGCTTTGCCGATAAGCATCAAAGCACCAGCACCATGTTATCAATGGCTTGGCTGGGTGACCTCCATGCAGGGTTCCAATGAGGCTGAGTTCTGATGATGTAGAGTTCACTGCATAGGCTTGGAGCCCTCACCTCCCCATCTATGCGTGAATCTAGCACCCAGATTTTCACCCCTTCTCCATGGCTGTAAGATGCCCTCACCCTCAATGACCTTCACACTCAGGCCCTTTGTGACCAGGATGCAAGAAGGAGCTTGGTCTGATTTAGTTTGGGTCTGAGCTTTTAAAGACAGTGTCCTGAGTGAACACGATCTCCTGCTCTGATGAATCTACCCAGCATTCCATGCCCGCAAAGAGCATTGAAGCAGGGGATTGGCAGAGAGGAGAAAGCAGCGCAGGTAGGTGTAGGGGGAGCGGAGATAGGAATAAGAAGATGGGAAAGGGAAGGTACCATTCCCTAAATAGGGGAAATAATGGTTAATAAGAGTTATTCTTTCTGTTTCTTCAGCCAGATGCAACTTTCCCTCTTGACTTGATTAAGTCTTATTCAAACCTCAAAAGTCCATCACCTCCAGAAGTTTCCTCTTACCTCTTTCATTTCTATTTATTTATTTAATTAAACATTTTTCTTTCATAGCGAGACCATAGAACATAAGATCTATCCTCTTAGCAAAATCTTAAGTGGACAGTACAAGATTGTCAAGTCTTACGAGTGAACTTATGTACAAAACAGAAATAGACCCACAGACGTAGAAAACAAACTTATGGTTACCAAAGGGGAAAGGAATGGGGGATAAGTTAGGAGTTTAGAATTAACACATACACACTACTAAATATAAAACGGATAACCAACAAGGACCTACTGTATAGCGCAGGGAACTCTACTCAATATTCTGTGATAACCTATATGAGAAAAGAATCTAAAAAAGAATGAATATAAGCATATGTATATGTATAACTGAATCACTTTGCTGTACACCTGAACCTCACACAACGTTTTAAATCAACTATACTTCAATACAAAAATAATAATTTACTTTAAAAAACTTGTTAGAAAAGATTGTTAAGGACCAGCCCTATACTGTACAGTGAATCTCCAGCGCTGTCCTACCTTGATAAATCAGGTTTAAAAAAAAAAATGTGAGCACAGGACAGGTGTAATTTGAAATGACCAGTGGACCTCTATGAGTGCCTCCTTCCCAAGGACTGCCTCTTCCCAGGGATGAGACCCTGAGGCCCCTGCACTAGGACAAGTAGCCATTGCCCATGACTTCTCCTTTGCTTGTGGAGCATGGGAAACACTTCTTTCACCCAGAAGAAAAACAGCTCCTAGGGTGAGGCGTGGAGTTGGACTCTTTAAAACTCTGTCTACAGCAGCTTTCATGCAATCAGTCAGCTAACCCTCCAGTCTTGCCTGTTTCTGCCCTCAGATCAGATTCAACCCAGTGGTCTCTCAATACTGTGACCCACTGTTGGGTCCTAGACCCACATGTTGAGGCCTAGAAGCTAGTAGTTTCATATTCAGCCCAGACTCAGGAGCCCAGTTTCTAACTCCTACCCCACCCTTGTCCTCTGGTCAAGCTTTTGTTTACCTGGGTCCCCATCTTTTGCCATAATCAGGTGTTACGAAACTTTGAAGTGAGGAGTTGAGTCTCATTTATCTGTATGTTCTCTCCCATACATACACAAAACTATTCCCATCAAGTTATAATTATTATTTTGCATAATATGGAGAAGCCATAATTCTACTGCTTAGAGCTGAGTGACCTTAGACAAGGTCATCCAAGCTTTCAATGCCTGCCTTTTGTAGACTGGTGATAATGGACCATCTTCTAAGACTGTGGTGAGGATAAGGTTAGGTGTGTAAAGGGTTCATGGTTAAGAGTACAGTAGATATTAGCTATTATTACTAGGTGCTCAATCAGCGTGTTTATCAAATGGAGTCATTAACAGACCTCCCTTTTATGGGCTCTGCTTGGCAGTAAGTGTATTGTGTGTAAATGTTGAGAGTAGGATGGGGAAGGAGGAAGGGGCTGGCAGATGGGTGTCCCCGGGTTTCCTTTCCCCAAGACTATCAAGAAGAAAAATTGTCAACTTGAGTTTGGGCTTTAGCATGAGAGCAGTGAGTAGAAAGATAAATGGAGACTTGTCAGTCTTCTCTGAAATCTAGGGCATTAGCTCATTTTCTTTTTAAAATAAAATAGGTCAGCTAAGCGAAATTGTGTGCTCAATCAAAGATGTTTCTGAGTGTGAGTGTGTGTGAGAGGGAGAAGGGGAAAGAGAGAGACCCAGCGGGGAGCTTGGAAGGGCTGGGTTTCCCTGTGCCGTGTCCTTACACTAAGAACCTCCTTGTGGGATTTCATACTGTTCCTGTCTTCTCTTGTGGGAATTACAATCATCAGGCTGATGAGTCTTCTGTTACTGATTGTGTGTGTGTGTGTGGGGGAGGGTTGCATTAGGCCATCGTGGTTAATAAATAGAATCAAAGAGATCTGGCTTCAAACCCTAGCTCTGCCACTCACTCTGGGTGATCTTGAACAATTTACCTTAATCTCTTTGAGCCGCAAGATCTTCCTATATAATATGGAGTCAACATCCCTTACATTGGTAAGTTTTTGTGAGTATTAAGTTACATCAGATATATACAGTGGCATGCACATAGAAGGTGCTGAAAATAAAAAGGCAGCTGCTAGTAGTAGTGGTAGTAGTAGCTGTAGTAGTAGTAGGAGGAGGAGTTAACAGTAGCAGGGGTAACAGTAGAGGTAGTATCAATAGTAGTGGCAGTAACAGTAGTAATAGCAGCGGGAGTAAGAGTAGTAAAACAGTAATAGCAGTGGTAACAGTAGTCATGATGGTGGTGGTTATAGTACTTACAGCAGTAAAGTAGTAATAGTAGTAGTAACAACAATAGTAGTGGTAGCAGTAGTAATAGTAATAGTGGTATCAATAGTAGTGGTAGTAATAGTAATAGCAGCAGTTGTAAGAGTGTAAAATAGTAATAACTATAGTAATGGTAGTAATGGTGGTGGTGGTCATAATAGTAAAGTAGTAATAATAGTAGCAGCAGTAGTAATAATAGTGGTAGTAGTATAGTAATAGCAGCAGCAACAGTAGTAAGAATAGAAAAATAGTAATAGCAGCAGTAATAAGTCAGTCATGGTGGTAGTGGTCATAGTATTCATAGTAGTAAAGTAGTAGTAGTAGTAACGGTGGTGGTGTTAGTAGTAGTACTAATGGTAATATTTTCTACACTCTTCCAGCTATATTCTCTTGCTCATAAGTTTCTAGCATCTAAGACCATCTTAGGAATCCTTGATAACCTTCTCAACAATTTAGCACATAACAAGGACTCAACAGAATTAAAATGTGTTCCTAAAGTCTCTCATTATAACTTAGCAGCACATTAAGGAAACAACGAAATGCTGTTTCATTGTACCTTGGTACCTGGGTTTATCCTAAAAAGAAGCTGGGGCTGGTCACCGAAAAACTTCTTCTGTGGACCAGTAACTCATTTGCAAGGCTACGTTAAACACTATACCATCACATCATCTTATAAACGGTGGCAATGACCTTGGCAAAAATATATGCGTTAGAGCAGATGCAACCCTAGAAAGACAGAAGTGCTGAGTTCTTGAGCTTGATATCCTCCCTGGCAGGCAGCCGCCAACTCCAGACAAGCGTATCCACTCTTGCAAGACAATAAAACACTTTGAAAAACTGCCCACCATTCAACTGTGATCCCAAATCACTTTCTTTTCCCATTGATTCCTTGTTCAAACTTCTGGGGAAACTAATTTGAAAGAAGGTCAGCGCTTTAAAAGGGGTGCTTGTATTTCCTGCATGTCTGGTTTAGGCTGTTTGAAGACAATAAAGAGTCTCAGAAGGTTTTAAGCTGTTACCTTTCCACCAAAATCACTCTCAGCATGAAAACCACATGTGACCTCAGACCCAAACCTATTTATGTCTGTCTCTCTCATATGTCACTGTGAGAATCAGGCCAGACGGACCGGTTCCAGGGGCACCACTGTTTACCTGGAGATCACAATAGTGATTTCTGGGTGTGCATAACCCTTGCCATCAGCAACCCTGTAGAGCTGACTATTCCTTACAGACACTTGTGGCAGAGTGTGAGCTGCTCTGGAGGCTGCAGGAAGACTTGTGTTTAAAGCCAGTGTTTTTCTTCTCCAACGGGAACTCAAGGAGAAGTTGCTGGAAAGAGTGGGGGATGTAGAATACTTTTGTAATATCAAGATCAAGTTCTGAGCCCCTGCTTGGCTCCCAGGAGCTCTGCCTCTCTCTGTCTCGATCAGAAGTAGTTTCACTGAAGGCTTCTGAATTCCCTCTGGGAGCGATCAGCACAGGATAGACCCCTGTCCAGCAACGGGCACTCACCCGAGTCCAGAGCCTCTCTTCAGATCAGAGCTCACCTCAGCTGTCCGGCTATCGGGAAGTTTCTGCTTCTCTGACTGTCTGAGCTCTGAACCCAGGCTCAGGAACCGTGGGGCACCCCTGAGCTGCCTTCTCTGAGCGACATTTCTTGCCTGCTTCACAGCAGCCCCTGCCTGGTTCTTTCATCCTTAACAATCCATTGGAACCTGACCTCTGTGATTCACTGACTTTTTACGTTTCTTCTGTAACTATTCATCTTTTTCCTTCCAGCCAGACTCTTGGTCTAGGCTCCTCTGTTCCTCTCTGTTCCATTCAGCTTGTATCCTGACGGCTCAGGACCCATAAGCTCATCACTTCTGAACAGCAACAGTGAGTGCTAGGAGATGGAAAGTTCTTGAAACGTCTGACGGAAAATTCTATGCTAGGCTCAACCATCGATCAAATAGGAGTCTACAAGAAAGACATTTTTCGACGTGGAAGGACCCAAAATATTTCTCTCCCATGCACTGTTTCTTGGGAAGCTGCTGAATGGGTGTACTCCACCAAAAGGAGAGGGTAAATAAAGGAAGGGGAAGAAACAAGATCTGAGGAATCCAACGTGGCAAACCAGGGATAGTAAGTCCCAGAACCATATTGAGCTACTGGCTTAAAGAGTGAGTCATCCAGTGAGAGTGGTCAAGGAGATGTCATCAGGGAAAAAGGGCAGAACCTATCGAATGTGTGTAATTGTGTCTGTATATTAGGAAGATCATTGACTGGTATTAACAGAGTAGTGGGGGAATTCAGAAAAAAAAAAAAAGATACATATAGAGGAAACGAAACATTTCAGCCATAAACAAAATTTATATAGTTGTAATAACATAAACATTATTATTGATTTAACCAAGTATTTTGATATCATTAAACTGAAACATAGTAAATTGAGACAATTAAGGGTTGGAAGAGAACGTGGTGAAGTTGACTAAAAAGAGCTAAACCTTCAACCATCACACACAGAAGGCAATAGGGAATTTCTAAAACTCATGATTCCAGTAATAGAGGGATAAGCATATTAAATACACATATGTAAGGAAATACCCAAAGAAATAGCTGAAGAGAATGAACAGTAATTTCTGGGGCGCTAAACTTGATCTATTTCACACTAGGCTTTTAAAGATTTTTTTTTTTTTTTTTTTTTTTTTGGCGGTACGCGGGCCCTCACCGCTGTGGCCTCTTCCATTGCGGAGCGCAGGCTCAGCGGCCATGGCTCAC
The DNA here is from genome assembly GCF_026419965.1 of Kogia breviceps. Lineage (NCBI taxonomy): Eukaryota > Metazoa > Chordata > Mammalia > Artiodactyla > Physeteridae > Kogia > Kogia breviceps. Next base: position 67,170,758 of record NC_081323.1, read on the forward strand.
AGGCCCAGCCGCTCCGCGGCATGTGGGATCTTCCCGGACCGGGGCACGAACCCGTGTCCCCTGCATCGGCAGGCGGATTCTTAACCACTGCGCCACCAGGGAAGCCCAAGATTTTTTGCTTTTTAACCATGTACCTGTATTACTTTAATACAAATGAAAAAAATTAAGATGTAATGTTTGTTGTCAAAACCAGAAAGCATGGAAAAATATAAAGAAGGGAATGCAAAGCACTAACAATCTCACAATCTTTAGATAACCACTATTCACATTTTTCTGAATTTTCTTATAATCTTATTATGTACGTTTTTAAAGAATTGATGGCTATACAATATTATGGTTTTCTTATTTTACATATTTCATCTAATATTATATCATGAGAATGTTCTCAAGTCATTAAAATTGTTTAAAACATCACTTTAACATCTGCAATATAGTCCATTAAGTAGATTTACAATAATTTTCCCAGTCCCTTATCATTAGACATGTAGCTTCTGCCCAATTTTTCACTTTAATTTTTTTAAAGTGTCACAATGAGCATTTTGGTACATAAACCTCTTTCCTCATCTCTGATTATTTCCTTAGAAGTGAAATTACTGGATCAACAATGAGAAAAACAGAAATATTTAATGAGCAAAAAGCAGTGAAATTGTTATATGAACTTTAAAAAAACCCTGCATAATTGTTATAGATTTTTTAAACACTACATTTAAAAGATCTTCCTTAAGATATTCACACCCTGAGGCAAGTACCATCTGCCAACTTTTAGGCAAAATGGTTAGACTGCAGTTGGAAAGGAATGCTTATTTAGACAGTGACTTCTGCACTGAGAGATTACTGAGAAGAGTCAGCATCACTAAATGATTTGCTCTGGAGCTTCCCCACTTCCTTTCTCATAGATTATCCTGAGAGAATATCGCAGACTTGTCCAAAATTAGTGGCAGAGCTGGGACCCCACCTTGGATTTCATCCTAACTCCTGGTCTCATGCACACTGTAGTATCACTTGGTTTGAATAGATGTGTAAACACGTAACTCTTTTACTATCTTGACTGGTCATTGACATTTAAAGGTGACCTGATAAAATAGACATTTCACAATTAGCCAAAGAGTTTTCAGAGAACTTGAATAATAAGTGCACAACTTTCTGAAAGGAAAAATGAGTCATCGATGGAACCAGAACCCATAATTTCATCAAATTCAAGGAAAAGAAAGAACCCAATGCTTATGTGTATTGTAGAATAGAAGGTCAATTCAAATTATTTGAGGCTTAAATGTAAAAGAGAGAAAACAATACGTTTCTTAGGTGCCTTTTGTTTATATTAATGACCTCAGATTCTTACTTCTTTGTACTTATACAAATATTGTATGGTAGGTGATATTATATTTCCCCAAGTTTCCCTTCTCTCTTGAAAGGGATCACTGTCAATGGAGTATACTTCCCAGCTTCATTGATGGTGGATTGCTAATATGACTGGCTTTGGCCAACGGAATGTGGGCAAATGTGTACGAGTTTAGAGGCTAGGACTTGGAGGCATCCCGTGTTTCTGATCACCCTTCTTGCACTGCTGCCATCATCCGTGAAAGGGCATGCCCCAGGTAGTACACCTAGAGTAGACCTAAACTCAGTTTGCATCCTGAAGTACAGCTATCTCAGCCAAGCCACAGACCAATGAGCCAAAAAATAAACAAAAATACATAAATGTATATAATAAAATAATATATAATTTAAAAATACTGTTGTAAACCAATGAGATTCTGAGGTTGTTTGTCACACAGCATTGACGCAACACTAACTGAGTAATACATACAGCTTGTATTTTTGGATCTTCCCTCATTCTATGTGCCATCCTCAGAAAGCTTGTTAATACTACACAAAGAATAGTAATTTCCTAAATTATAAATTAACAGGGTATTTTATAACATGTTGTTTTTATTTAATTCTCACAAAAGAAAGTGAAGTTGAGAGGTAATATGACTCCTGTAAGGTCACACATTGACTAAGAGATAGGGCTGGGGCTTGTACTCAAGTCAAATGCACCCCCAACACATAGAGAACTACAGCAAACAGTGATACAAATGGTCCAATGAAATTAAGTTGCTAAGATGTTGAAAACAAATAACCTTCCAAGAGATTATTGCCAGTTGGAACAGAAAACAAGAATGGCACGATGTGGTTAGAGAATTCATTAGCAGCCATTTCTTACATTCCTCTGTATTCAGGGAGCAATCTGACATGTCACTGTTATTTGAAAAGCAAACCTTGCATTTCCTAGGGAAAATCTTCCCTCGTGATGTACTGGGTACAGCTTGGTGGCCACATAAAATGTCGCAGTAAACAAGTCAATATATATTTCAAACGTTAATTGCCTTCCCAGACCTTGGAATTTCTCACTGAGCTCACTCACAAGTTTTATTGAGGGCATAAAATTTACTGTGTTGACATACCCTTTAAAGTGCTGAATTCATCAAGGCCAAACCAAGCCCAGATGACATTATAGAGAGTGAGTCAAAATTTTTTATTGAAAGTTTTGTTCCACTCTTCTCCTTTACATCACAACCCAAATTAAGCCAGTGGGGGGCCAGTTGGGGGGGTAGTGTAAATGTAAATGCCAATACTTTTTAAAAGAAATGTATGTAATCATCCTTTTCCAGGCACATTCCTATGGAACAGGCATGAAGCCACATTATCTGTTCTGAAGTCTGGGCCTCAGCAACCAGACGAAATCATGAGTCTGTGTTTGAAATGTCTCAGTGTGGCAACCCAGAGTCAGAGAGGCCCCTTGAGAGTCTCCAATAAAACGATGAGCTTAAAGATTTTTCCTATGGGAACTTCTGATTTGTTTAAAGAGAAGTTTGTTGTTACCTGATTCCCTAAAGTGATAATTGTTCAAAATTTTGCCTCTAAGAGGCTTTGCTTGCAAATAGCATATTGTCATGCCTGGTGAAGAGAGTATCTTAAAACATAAATAACTCTGAAAGATAGAGGAAAGCCTAGCCTTCTGTGAAGGGTTTAGGAGAGTAAACAGAAAGATGAAAAAGGGCATAGGTTGCTTCTAGAATATGTACAAATAGCCCAACAAAATTAGATTACAAGATGTCAACAACAAATAGCATTCAAGCTCCCAGAGACAGTACTCAGAAGTCACAGGTCAATTTCACTCCCTTACTTAGTTAAACACCAATGCTTGTTAAGAATTCTGAAGCCAGACTGCCTGGGTTCAGATCCTGGCTCCTCCACTTATATGTAACATCACTCTAGACAACGGTTTTCTGTCTTTGTTTTGCATCTACAAAATGATAACATAGTATTTTTTCTCATAGCGCAGTTACAAAGGTAAAAGAAGTTAGCATTCTCAATTCTCAGCATGTTAATTATGATAATGAAGTACCGGGAATAAGGAAAAAAATAAAATCTTTGACTTTATTGTGAAGCTTACATTCTAGTAATGTAAACAATACCCTAAATAGACAATTACAATCCAGTGTGAAAACGCTTGAATGACCATCATAAGGGTTCCTTGGGATAGCTATTTAGTTTAATAAAGAAGATTTGCCTGGATACAGTGGTATCTGCCCCATTTATCAGTAGAGAGAAGCAAACTCACACTGACCCATAGATGCTCACACCTATTTGACTCTACTTATTACCTGTCGCTGCATAACAAATTACCGAAAACTTAGTGGCTTGAAACAACAAATATTTATCACCTCATGGTTTCTGTTGCTCAGAAACCTGGATGCAGCTTGGCTGAGTACCTCTGACTCAAGCTGTCTGCCAGGGCTGCAGTTTCACCTGAAGACTCAACTTGTGGGGGGGGAGGGTCAATGTCCAAGGTCACTTGGGTGGATTTTAGCAGATCACAGCCCACAGTCCTTGCCGTGTGGATCTCTACATAGAGTTGCCTCCTGAGATGGAAGCTGGCTTCGCCTGGAGTGAGTGACGGAAGAGAGAGAGGAGACACCAAGATAGAAGCCACAGTCGTTTTATAAACCAAACTTGGAAATGACAGCCCATCCCTTCTGCCACACCCAGTTTGTCAGAAGGAAGTCAGTATGTCCAGCCAACACTCAAGGGGTGGGGACTACACCAGCCATGAAGACCAAGATGCAGGGGTCATTGGGGGCCCTCTTCCGGGCTGTCTGCCACACTCTGTTGGATCATTTCAGGCTATTTAGAAGGAATTTAGCAAAAGCACAAGAAGAAAGGAAGTTAGAAATTCTTCTGGCCACTGTCCTTGCCACAAACCACCAAGCTAAAACCAAAAACAGGGAAAGAAGTCAATCAATCAATTGGTTAAGTGTCCATTTGAATGCCACTTTTTCAAAGAAGCCTCTTCACCACCATGTTATTGTGGCCCCTCCTCCTATTGCTTGTTATACCATTACCTTGTTTGATTGTCATCATTATATAACATATTCTCATTTATTTGCCTATTGATGATGTTTTTCCTATATCGCAACCTCCATGAAGACAGGGACCTTGCCTATCTGGAAACTTCAGTACACAGTAAATATTTATGAAAGAACTGCCAGGATCTCTATACAAACAAGAGGTACATCTGACCTCGAAGTTCCTGAAATGTGGTTAGAAAGATTGGGAACAGTCAGAAATAAGCGTTTGCCACAATTTCATCTTTAGCTGCAGTTTGGCTAGAAGACTGCGGAAGCCACTGGAGGTGGAAGAGTCAGAGGACTCTCAGTGGAGAAGGAGAAGCTGAGCAGGGCTTTGATAGTGGTCGGAATTTGGCAGGAAGACCTCGATTTAAGAGAGTAAAAGGGATGGAAGGAGTAGTTGGGTAGGTAAAGCAGGGTCAGGATCAAACAGCCTGGAAACCTAAACAGAACTGAAAGCCAATCCCAATCCATCGCCAGTGGCCCAGCCAAGTGATACACTGAGGCTGATGTGTCTTCGTGCACTGATCAAATACATGAACGAAGCCACTGACATTGCCAGGCTCTTCCTAGATGTCTTCAAAAATGTCCCCAAGTGAGAAACACATCATTGGTGTCTCTTGAGAATGATTCCCTGCCATCTTATTCTCCCAGTATGAGTTAACATTCTGGAGGATAACCTAATTCCCTTTACTCTGATTTTGTGTTCACCAGCAACCCATAGATGAGTGATTTAACAGCTTAAGCATTTCCACAATGACCCAGCTTAGGCCAAGTGCTCATTTCTGAACCAGTCCCACTGTCCAGGTGATGGAGTTCTCTGATTAGCCAAGCCCGGGTCATGTGGCTGTCTTGTTACCACAGAGTGAGGTTAATCAAGCCACAACAAAGCCACATGATCTAAAAAGAGAGGGAGGATGGTGCCCCAAATGAAAACTGGGGTGTCTTTACCCAAAAAAGTTGAAGGATCCTGGGAAGGGAAAACAACATCCTACACATCCTATCCTGAATTACCCTGAGCGCCCTGAAAAACCACACCGGGGTTCTGAGTAAAATTCTCGGGATCACAGCACCTTATGAGAGGCTTCCACACAATCAGATGAAGACTGTGGAAAAACAGAGCAAAAGATAATGCACCCCAACATCCAAAGCAGCATTGTTTACAAGAGCCAAGGTCTGGAAGCAACCCAGGTACCTATCAACAGGTGAATGGATAAAGAAGATGTGGTATATATATGTGTGTGTATATACACAATGGAATATTACTCAGCCATGAAAAGAATGAAATTCTATTTTTAGTAACATTGATGGACCTAGACAATATTATGCTTAGTGAAATAAGTCAGAAAAAGACAAATACTGTATGATATCACTTATATGTGGAAGCTGAAAAATCAAACAAACAAATATATATAGCAAAATAGAAACAGACTCACAGATGTAGAAAACAAACTAGTGGTTACCAGTGGGGAGAAGGAGGCTGGGGAAAGTAGGGGTATGGGATTAAGCAGTACAAACGACTGTGTATAAAATAGATAAGCAACAAGGATATATTATACAATTGTACAGCACATGGAATTATAGCCATTATTTTGTAACAACTTTTAATGGAGTATAATCTATAAAAATACTGAACCACTAAGCTGTACACCTGAAACTAATATAATAGAGTAAATCAACTCTACTTCAATTTTTAAAAAGAGGGAGAGAAAAAAAAAGAACAGAACTTGTTTAAACCAGAAGACAGACAGAGAACTCCAGGGCCTGGAAGCACCTATCAGGTATCCCATAAAGCAAGATAAATAAGTGTTATTTTCTATTTCTAAGGAGTAGGATCAGAGAAGTGGTAGGCCCTCAATGTTTGTTATAAATGGCAGAAGCCAAAGAGGGAGAGGGAACTCTCACAGTTTTAAAAAGACTTAAGAACATGTGTATACAAATGTACATATGTTTTCTTTTCTCTTGGGTAGATAATCTGAAATGCAATGGCTGGATTATACGTAGGTGTATGAATTAGTTTGTCACGGCTGCTGTTACAAATTACCACACACTTAGTGGCTTAAAACAACCCAAAGTTATTATCTTACAGTTCTGCAGGTCAGAAGTCTGGAATGCATTTTACTGGGCTAAAATCAAAGTATCGGCAGGCCTGAGTTACTTCTGTAGGCCCTCGGAAAAAATCCATTCTCTTGCTTTTTCCAGCTTCTAGAAGCTACCTGTATTCCTTCCTCATCTTCAAAGCCAGCATTATAGCATCTTTAAATCTCTCTCTCTGACCCTCCTGCCTCTCTCTTATAAGGACCCTTGGGCTTCCCAGATAATCCAGGATAATTTCCTGGATTAATTAATCTTCCCATGTCAAGATTCTTAAGCATATCTGCAAAATTCCTTTCCCTATGTAAGGTAACATATTGATGGGTTCCAGGGATTAGCATGAAGTCACCTGGTGAGGGTGGGGAGGGAACTATGCTGCCTACGACGGTGTATATTTAACTTTAAGAAACTGCCCAATTGTTTTCCAAAGTGGCTGTACCATGCGACATACCCACAGGTAGTATATGAGAGTTCTAATTCTTCCCCCTCCTTGCCGATAATTGATAGGTCAGCCTTTTTGATTTTAGCCATTATAATAGGTATGCAGTGATACCTCATTTCTGGGTTTAATTTGCATTTTCTCTAAGCAAAGATGCTGAATATCCTTTCATGTGCTTATTTGTCATTTGTATATCTTCTTTGATGAAGCAGCTGTTTAAAATTATTTTCCTTTTTTACTTGGGTTGTTTGTTTTCTTATTATTAAAACTTGAGGGTCCTTTCTTTTGGTACAAGTCTTTTGTTGAACAGATGCTTTGCAAATATTTTCTCCCCCCATTTGTGGCTTATCTTTCATTCTTTTAACAACTTTACTTAGAATAGCCAAAAACTGGAAACAATTCAAATGTTCATCAATAGGTAAGTAGGTAAACAAATCATGGTGCACCCACATCCAGTAGAATGCTAGTCAACAGCAACAAAAGAATAAACTATCGATACACCCAACAACATGGATTAATCTCAAACTAATCATGAGTGCAAAAGAAGCTACACAAAAAAGTGTACATGCTGCATGACTCCATTTATACAAAACTCTAGAAAATATAAACTAATCTATAAAGACAGACAGCAAATTTGCAGTTGAACTGCAATGGAGGTTGATGGGGTGGGGTTGGGAGAAGCCAAGGGGAGATTACAAAGAGGAACAAAGAAATTTAGAGGGTGAGAGAAATGTTTCAATGTCTTGACTGGTGATGGTTTCATGGTTATATACATAGGTCAAAGCTTATCAAATCGTACACTTTAAATATGTGTAGTTTACTGTGTGCCAATTGTACTTCAATAAGTCTCCTATTTAAAAAGGAGACAAGAGATTTACTAACTAAATGTAACACATAGATCTTATTTTGATCTGGATTTAAACAAATCAGCTATAAACAGAAACAAGTAGAAGAAACTTGGACACTGACTGGATATAAATGATATCACAAAATAAAGGTTAATTTTTTAGTTATTATCATGGCACCTTGGTAAAATTTTTCAGTCCTTTTCTCTCCGAGGTGTGTACTGAATGATTAGCTGATGGAGTGATACGATTTCTGGGATTTTCTTTAGAAGGATCGTGCATGACGATGGAGTGAGTGAGGCTGGAAAATGAAACAAGATTGGCCACGTGTTGATAATTGCACAGCTGGGTGATGGGCATGAAGAGATTACATTCTACTATTCTCTCTACCTTCATGTATGTTCTAAAACGTCCATCCTACATAGTTAAAATGTTCTTTTTTTTTCACGTTTGTTGAATGAATGATACAAGAAGGCATATTTCTACTCAATACAAGATTGATATTTTCTAAAAACAACACCTTTCTGAAAATGGACTCATCTCCCTTAAGCTGTAGTCAGTTGACTAGAGTAGAACAGGAGGTATTCAGAGGCCAGAAGATCCTTTATGGGGGACGCTATAGAGCAGGGGTAAACGGTCTATGGCCCAGGGGCCAAATCCAGACCTCCACCCACAAGCTAGGAATGGTTTTTACATTTTTAAATGATTGGGAAAAAAATTTTTAACAATGTTTTCTGACACGTGGAAATTATGTGAAATTTAATTTTAAGGCTTATAAATAAAATTTCATTGGAACACAGCCATGTCCACGCATTTGTGTATTGTCTCTGGCTGCTTTCATGTTATAATGGCAGTGGGGACCTGCAAAAACTAATCTACTTACTATCTGGCCCTCTACAGATAAAGTCTGCCAATTCTTGACTTAGAAGATAACCTTGAAACCTGAAAGTGTTTTCCTAAACAAACAGCACTCCAGAAAAGTGAGTGGAAAAAGCAGGACATGAACGAGTCCAGCTTTAGGCTCTATTCCTCCTATCAAAAGGAGCCCAAGGATCAGGGAAGATGTTATTTTCAATTCCTTGCAGTAAATGCATTGTCATTTCTGGGAACACGGTGAGTTTGAAAGTTGAGGGGGTTAGGTTTGCCCTCCAGCCTTAGGGCTCAGAACCCTCTTCTGTGGATAGACTTCTATCTATCATTAAATTCTATGGATAAGTTTAAAGAGCAAGGTGTACATATGACCCAGCAATTCCACTCCTGGGTATACATCTGAAAACAACAAAAACACTAATTCAAAAAGACACATGCACCCCAATGTTCATAGCAGCATTATTTACAATTGTCAAGATATGAAAGCAACCTAAGTGTCCATCAACAGATGAATGGATAAAGAAGCTGTAATATATATATACCATGGAATACTACTCAGCTATTAAAAAAATAAAATTTTGCCATTTGCAGCAACCTGGATGGACTTGGAGGGCATTATGCTAAGTGAAATAAGTCAGACAGAGAAAGACAAATGCTGTATGATATCATTTATATGAGGAATCTAAAAAAAATTCAACAAACTAGCGAATATAACAAAAAAGAAGCAGACTCACAGATGTAGAGAACAAACTAATGGTTACCAGTAGGGAGAAGGAAGAGGGGGAGAGGTGATATAGGGGTAAGGGAGTAAGAGGTACAAAAGATTAGGTATAAAATAAGCTACAAGGATATATTATACAACACAGGGAATATAGCCAATATTTTATAATAACTATAAATGGAGTATAACCTTTAAAAATTGTGAATCACTCGATTGTACATCTGTAACTTGTATAATATTGTACAGCAATTATACTTTCATTAAAAATAAAGTAAATAGAATCAAAATAAATAAATAAAGAGCAAGGTGTAACTTTCTGCTCTTATCAGTGTCTGAAATCCTCTGGCATTTGCTCATTTGTTCATTACGTGGACTCTCCCACTAGCTCATGGGGGCAGGGACTCCATCTGTCCTATTCACTGCCGTATCCCATGACTGGAGCAGTCCCTGGCACATAGTAGGCCCTCAGCAACACTGAAGGAAGCCTCATCAAACAGAGAATGAGTGGAAATTACGACACTGAAGCTTAGGGATAAAAAATAGTTTTCTTCTTGCACAGTGAAAAGACTCTTTATTCCCATATTCTTCTTCACATATGTCTAAACATAGTACCTGGAATCGGTACGATATGAGTAGTGAGGGAATTTTGCCCATCACCATTTCTGTGCAAATCGGAATGAAGTTCAACTCCCATTCCAGAAGGCAGCCACTGTTCAGAGTTCTGCTGCATCACATAAACACAACTTTCTCCTCTGTGACAGGGAATGATGCACCTTGATTGGCTGTATGACCCTGTGCGGGTGACTCACTCTCTCTGTGTTCTTCATATGCGTAAAAATGGGTTAGCATCAGTGGGTTTGGGGGAAGATCAAACAAGATAATAATCCGTGAGATGACAGGGCTCAGTTTCTGAAACCAAAACAGTCTTCGTTTTCCATTCTCAGTGACATAAGCCTTCCCCACCATCTGTACGAAAGAACTTGGGATCCACAGTCACAACGTTCACAAAAGCCAAAATGTGGAAACAACCCAAGTGTCCATCAACAGAAATGGATAAACAAAATGTGGTATATTCGTACAATGAAATATTAATCAGCCATAAAATGAATGAAATACTGGTACATGCTACAACGTAGATGGACTTAAAGATATACTAAGTGAAAGAAGCCAGACACCAAAGACCATATATTATATAATTCCATTTATATGAAATATCTACAATAGGCAAATTCATAGAGACAGGAAAGAGATTATAGGTTCACAGGAGGTTGAGGAGAGGAGGAAACGTGGAGTGACTACTTAATGGGTACAGGGTTTCCGTGTGGGGTGGTCAAAAATTGTAGAAAGTGATAGTGGTGATGGTTGCACAATTTTGTGAATGTCTTTAATGTCACTGACTTTTACACCTTAAAAGTGGTTGAAATGGCAAATTTTATGTTGTGTATATTTTACCACCAAAAAAGGCTTTGGAAACTGTGATGTGCTGATTCAAGGAATCTGGAACCAGAACTCCTGGATTTGAATCCCAATATTTGCAAACTGTGTAACCTCGGGAAGCCCTTCACACCATTCAGTTCAGTCTACTTATCTGAAAATGGGGATGGGAACATAATTTTATCTCCCACATGCTGTAGGAATTAAAAGAGCTCATTAATGTAAGCACTTAGAAGTGCACCTGCATATATTAAATGCTCAGTAAATGCTAGTGAGTATAACAAGACTGCTATAGATGAGTCATTCTATCCACACATGCTCTTAGAACAGCGTTTCTCAACCTCCTCACTATTGGCGTTTGGGATGGATAATTCTCTATTGTTGGGAGGCTGTGCTGTGCCCTGTAGGGTGTTTAGCAGCCTCCCTCGCCTCTCCTCACTAGATGTCAATAGCATATATCCTTCCCTCCAAAGCGGTGACAACAAAAACATCTCGATGTTGCTAAATCTCTGTGGGAGAGCAAAATTGCCCCTGGTTAAAAACCACTGTCTTAGCATCCAAATTGCAAAGCTGGAAGGGGTTTTACATATCCCCTTTTCTGATGACTTCCAAATTCTGTGGACTGTGTCCCATGACCCATGATACAGGTAAATGTGTGTAGATTTATATTTATCATACATACACATATGTATCAAAAGTTTCACAATACAATGTTTACCCTGTGTACAGTGTAATGAACTCTGTTTTCAATTCTGTTGTTTTGTATTGTTTCTTTTCTAAAAAATATAAATATATATAAATAAATGAATATATATATGCTGGTCATGACCCTTTAAATTGATTTCATGAGCCACTTATAGGTTACAACCTACAGGTTGGAAAATACTGATCTCGTTAACTTTATTTTACCAAGGGCCAATGAAATCTCCAGACATTTTAGTCCCACGCTGGGCACCCTGCATCACTCATTGTACTGATGAGCGTTTCAGGCTGACCAGCTCACCAGCTTTCCAGCTCCCAGAATGGACCAGGATTCCACTGCCCACACAGTACACGGGCAATAAGCATCCCAAGCTTTTCCTAGCTTTTGATTTATATGTATACACATAATAAATATAAATATACACACATTTTCATGGAAGCCATGAGAGTGGGTAACAGCTAAGACCCCATCCAATTTTGCTTTTTGATGATGCTAAAACAGTTGTTTTTAACCAGATAGACATAAATTTGGAATAATTGAGGGGGAAAGTTTAATTCCAAGGTATTGAGTCACACTCAAATTGATTCTACATTGAAACAACTTCATATTTCTTCTCTCTCTCTCTCTCCAAATAGCAAGCAGCAGGTTGCGAGGGGCTGTATCTGTCTTGCAGAGGCAGGAATTAGCCCTGGCCCTGAAGACCTGCCTTTGCCAGCTCCCGAGACATTTAACACTTGGGCACAACAGAGAGGACAGCCAAATCCTGCCCTGAGCCACAGTAGGAGTTGCTGGAAGGAGAGCTTTCAGATGTAATCAGCCAATCCATTTTTTATAATCTCCTATTACAGACATGGGAGGGGGCAGCTAAAAGGACCTTTTCTAAGAGAAATATTTTCTAGTTTAAAATCTAAAAGGCTGAATCATAGAATCCTTTCACAGACCACTCTCTTCATAATGTTTTTTTCCCCCAAAAGTTACTCAGCTGAGGTTAATGGTGAATAATAACAGCTGACATCTACTGAGCACTTGCCACAGGCATGGCTCTGCGGCAAGTCCTTACACGATCATTTCATCATCTCAAGTGTTTTAGGAGGCAGGGGGCATCCTTACCGTCCCCATTTTGTAGATGGAGATATTGAAGCACAAATTGCATAAATGACTTGCCTTAAATAACAAGGCTCCAGAGCCACTATGCTGGGAAATATACCCAATAGGGTTGCAGATGCAGCCCATAAAAATACAGAACGTCTCTTTGCATGGGACATAAGTACATTAAAAAAGCATTTGTTGTTTATATGAAATTCAAATTTAACTGAGCATCTTGCTTTTTATCTGGCAGTCCTAAACTTGAGCGGTTTGAATTCACAGCTCTTATCCTAAGGCACTCTGCCAGTGGTTCTCAAAGTGTGGTCCCAGGACGAGCATCATCACCACCACATGGGAAATGGCTAGAAATGCAAGTTCTTGGGCTTGACCTAGGAAAGAGAATTCCTAGCGCTGTGGGACAAGTTGGTCAAGAAATGCCTCCTAAACTTTGGTCAAATTTATGACCAAGAGGAAGCGCTGCGGACAAAAAATGCCTGCCACTCCAGTAAACAAGGAATACTGCCCGCCATCAAGCCATCAGCCATGGCAGCTGCCTCCCCAGACCCCCAATACCCTGACCCCTGAGGGTGCGCCCTGAGGGGAATCCAGAATGTAGAAAATCTGGAAGCATGTGCTTTGGATACTGGCTCTAGATAAGATGCATATCTAAGGAATAATTTCAATGAGCCCAGATTCCTGCATCTTCCCCGATACAGAAAAGTGCTAAAATCATTAACTTGAGGTGTCTGTTTTTTGTGATTAGCAGTAAACTTTTGATGTTTGACTACATGGGATTTTTATTGTTTGTTTGTTTGTTTTTCAGCAAAAACTCCTATATATCCTGGCTCCTCTCTTACCTCTTTGGAACAGTTCCTCAGAGCTATCTGAGAGGCTGCCTCGCAGGCTATAGTCCTCAGGAAGTTCCCTGAATAAAACATGACTTTTAGATGGTATGGGTATTTTTTTTCAGTCAACAGGTTTCACCCCAGACCTACTATGTCAGAAACTGTGGGTGGGGTCCCCAGATCTGGGTTTCAGCAAGTTTTCCAGGCAAATCCAATCCACACTCAAGTTTGAGCCACACTGCAGAATACAATATGACCGCCACAATATTCTAAGGCAGGTAGAGATGAAGTCATGCTTAAAAGTGGGCCCCCAAATCTGAACATCAAGGTTTTCCCATGACTCCATATCTCTCCTTTTCCCCTTCTTCTTCATCCAGTCAAGTCCTACATACATCAACCCCCAAGCTCAGTGCACACTTTAACAACATACTTTGCTTTCGCACACTGGAGTCTGTCTGGTGCTTCTTCAGAGACATTCATTCATTCATGGAGGCAGACAATCATTCAACAAAACCTTTTTAGGTGCCATGTGGGGCAGGCACTGTTTACTGTGCACCGAGCACAGTTTACTTCATATTAAAGTTGCTTGTTTAAACACATCTCCTTCCTGCATTAGATCAAGAGCTCCTGGAGGATGGCGAGGAGAAAACTTTTTAATGTCTGAGTCCCTAGTTCTGAGTCAAGAGCCACAAAATGTTTTAATAGAATTATGGGAAAAAATGTGAAAAGAATTCCCACACCCTCCTCATTTTTTTTTTTTTTTTTTTTTTGCCGTACGCGGGCCTCTCACTGTTGTGACCTCTCCCGTTGCGGATCACAGGCTCCGGACGCGCAGGCTCAGCGGCCATGGCTCACGGGCCCAGCCGCTCCGCAGCATGTGGGATCTTCCCGGACCGGGGCACGAACCCACGTCCCCTGCATTGGCAGGCGGACTCTCAACCACTGCGCCACTAGGGAGGCCCAATATAGTACTGTTTTTTTAATAGACTGAAGATGAGCATGAGTAGCAACTATACTGTGAAAATGGCCTCCGGCCTGGAACGTTCTTTACACTTCACCCTTTTGCTCGGATCCTGCTCGCCCTTCAAATCTCAGCTGAAATGTCACCCCCTAAAACCGGGTCAGATCCCACCCTTAGCCTTCACATATCTCCTTCCTAAAAGTTGTCACAGTCAGAACTAAATTGTCGTTGAGCAATTAGCTGCTGCCTGGCTCCCAACTAGAATATAAGCCCCATGAGGACTTGTCCTGTTTGTTCATCATTACATCCCCTGCCTCTAGCACAACAGTAGGTGCTCAATAAATATTTATTGAAAGGATCAATTGAATGAATCGCAATTCAGCCACCCACTAGATGTGTGACCCTGGGCAAGTTACTTGATTCCTCTCTTTAAACCTCGGTTTCCTTATCTACAAAATGGAGATAAAAATAGTACCTGCCTCTCAGGGTTGCTGTTTGATAGAATGAGATAAGCACAGGAACTTGCCCCCAGTAGATGTTTGAGAAAGGTCAGCCTCTGCCTCTACTAGCTATGTTTGTCACCCAAGGGCAAAAAGCAAGGCTATGTAGCACCTAAAACAATATCTGGGACATTGAAGGTGCTCAATAAATCTACGTTAAATAAATGGAGTACATTTTACATGCATTCTCCCAGTAAAGCCTAATAGTAAATACTATGTCATCAATATTCTCGTCTTCATCCCTACTTTACAGAAAAACAAGCAGTGGCTTAGGGAGATGGAAACTGGCCCAAATCACCCAGCGATTTGCCAAGTGGCAGATCCAGATTTTGAGCCCATTTGCTTGAGCGTAACACTAGAATGTCACCCTAATTCTTTGTCCTCTCTAAGCCTCAGTTTGCTTATCTGAAAAATAAAAGAAAAAAACAAACACAGTGAAAACCCCAGCCTAGTTGGTGCCAGAGGTACCCCACTGAGCAGCCACTCCATGAGAACAGTGGGTGAAATCCTTCTAAACCCATTTGCCTGGAGCACGTGCAGTTGGGAGAACTGTTTACATTTTAAGTGTTCATTTTCACCGCACGACACGTAGCTGGGCTCCATGAGGGCTCCTTCCATGCTTTAAGACCAAATCAACACCAATGGGCTCAGAGAAGAGGGAGAAAAGGAAGGCTGGTGGGCTCCATCTGTAATTTGAGATGCAGCTGGCTCCTGACTGAGACAAATTCAATCAGTTTCCTGGCCTATTTCCCTGAGCATCTTAACCATCTCCTGGTGCTTTAATTTCCGACCACCTTGTTTCCAAATACTCAGCCTTCCTTCCACAGATGCTGGGTCTGTTCTCTGCACCTGTCAGTGGGGCATGATGCTCTCCCTATCCCCTGAGGCCCCTCTCCTTCTCTTCCTCTTCTTTTCTCTTTTGCATGCCCCAAACAGCAAACTCAAATCATAAATGTTTCCCATCCAGAAAGCAATTAAATCTCTTTAGCCTATATTTTGAATCAACACACATTTGGGAATGCGATCATGGCAACCGTCTTAATGGGTCCTAGAGTTTGTGTGTCTATTTCCATTTGTGACTGACATTCACATACCTCTATCAGAATTAGTAGCCATCAGTCAAGCAGAAAGTTATTATCAGGCAGCACTAAACAAAACCTCAAATCCAAGTGGAATCGAGGTTTCTCAATAATGGATGTCTGAGTAATTTAACTAATCGCTAGATTCAGCCTAGCTGAGCTTGGTTGTTTTGTTTTCTTTTTTCTCTCATACATAAGTAAACAGAAATCTGGAAAGTTATGAGTGCGCTGCGGGCAAATTAATCTTTGGATAGAAATTCAACTTGTAAGTGTCAACTAAATCCTCTCCATTTCTTTTGAACTATCTGTTTGTTTCTATTTCTTTCAATCTGTGTCATGTAGAGTTTATGCCAGGAATTTCGACTTAAGCTGATGATGAAAGGAAAACTGTTAAAGAAAAGAAGGAAACCACCCACTTATCCTATTTGGCAATTTCTAAAATTATCACCCTTATTTTACTGTCCTACAAAATGCTTTTCTCACATTATAATAACACCTCTTGGCCTCTGTTCATTCTTACCATGTATATTTGCAGCAGACAAAAAAGGTAAGGTTTCCCCTTAGATCAGAGAAAGCTATCATTTAGGGAGTGCAGTGATTGAAGTTTGAATATTACAAAATGCTCAACCCAGAAGGCACTGGGGCAGGTATTTTCCATAGCTAATGATGGGTTTGCTCATAATTTTACAAATCCATCAGCCCTTTTCCCAAGAGACTATGAACAGAAAGAAACTAAAATGGCTTGTCCAAAGAGGCTGGGAAAACCAACAGAGAAATATTCTCAGGATTACATATAAAAAGGAGCACAATATAACAGTAGTAGAACTGGCCCATGATCAGAATTCAAGACTTAGTATCTTAAAATATAAGAGGAGAAACACATGGATTGGCATATAGCACATTGCAATGATTCTGAGTGTGAGTTTTGGCACCAGGCAAAATGAGTCCAAGCTCTGCCTTTAACTGGTTTTACTGGAGTGAATTGTTTAACCTCTCTCAGCCTTAGTTTTCCCATCTGGGAAATAGGGTTAACATTTGTACCCCACCCCCATAAGTTTATTATAAAAAATCAATGAGATAATGAATGAAGCAGTTTACCCAGGACCCAGCCCATAGAGAGCTTCAATACGTTACTATTATTACTAACATTAACGTACAGGATGGTCCCAAAAGTCATCACTGTCGTTATTATTGCTTTCATTACCATTAATGATATATGTTAGTCCCTGGATAGAGGATTTTTTTCCCCCCAGTTTTACTGATATATATTTAACATACAACATTGTATAAGTTTAAGATGTACAAAATGATTTGATACATGTGTATACTACAAACTATTTACCACAATAAGTTTAGTTCACATCCTTCACCTCACATAATTATCGTTTCGTTGTGGTGGTGTTGGTGGTGGAGAGATCATTTAAGATCTGCTCTCATAGCAACTTTCAAGTGAACAATACAGTCTTGTTACCTATGGTCACCATGCTGTCCATTACATTCTCAAAACTTCTTCATCTTATAACTGGAAGTTTGTACCTTTTGACCAACATCTTCCCATTTCCCCCAACCACCAGTCCCTGGCAACCACTAATCTAATCTTTCTTTCTATGATTCAGCGTTTTTTAGATTCTCATACAAGTGAGATAATTCAGCACTTGTCTTTGGCCTATATCACTTGGCAGAATGTCCTCAAGGTCCATCCCTGTTGTCCCAAATAGCAGGATTTCCTTCTTTTTTACAGGTGAAATATATATATATACATATATATATATAAATTTATATATATATATATATATATATATATAAAAAACATCTTCTTTATCCATCATTTGTCAATGGATACGTGGGATGTTTCCATGTCTTGGCTATTGTGAATAATGCTTCAATGAATGTGGGAAGGCAGATTATCTCTTTGAGATAGTGATTTCATTTCCTTTGGATGTTGACCCAGAAGTGGGATTGGTAGTTCTATGTTTAGTTTTTTAAGGAACCTCCATACTGTTCTCCATAGTGACTGCACCAAATTACATTCCCACCAACAGTGCACAAGGGTTCCCTTTTCTCCACACCCTCTAAAACACTTGTTATTTCTTGTCTTTTTGAGGATGGCCATTCTGACAGATGTGAGGTGATATCTCATTGTAGTTTTGATTTGCATTTCCCTGATGATTAGTGATGTTGAGCAGCTTTTCGTGTATCTGTGGCCATTTGTATGTCTTTTTTGGTGGGAGAAATGTCTATTCAGATCCTTTTCCCATTTTAAAATCAGATTATTGGGGTTTTTTGCTACTAAGTTATATGAGTTCCTTATATATTTTAAATATTAACCCTTTATGGTTTACAAATATTATCTCCCTGGAATGAAGATGTTAAAGCCTTAAAGCTTTATTAAAGTATTGCCAGAACAGTCAGGGCAACATGGCTGCTAGAAAGAGCCTTTTGTTGCTGAATACTAAGCATAATTGTATGAAACAGATGTGAGATTACAAAGAAATTTGAAAGCTATTTGTTTATATATGTGTGTGTGTGTGTGTGTGTGTGTGTGTGTGTGTGCGTGGTACATGTGCCTCTCACTGTTGTGGCCTCTCCCGTTGCGGAGCACAAGCTCCAGACGCGGAGGCTCAGCGGCCATGCCTCACTGGCCCAGCCGCTCCGCGGCACGTGGGATCCTCCCGGACCGGGGCACGAACCCGCGTCCCCTGCATCGGCAGGCGGACTCCCAACCACTGCGCCACCAGGGAAGCCCTACATATATTTTTAAAAATAACTTGTTATTACAAAAATAATGCCTGTTCTTTGCCTACAAAAGTTTAAATAATGTTAAATGGGGTGCTCCACTCAGACACCCCAGAACCTCTTTTTCCGTTTCTGCAGACTTCTTCCTCAACTTCAGTAACCTGTAGCTCTACCTCAGGGGACTGTCCCACCAAGTGGCTTTATCCAGATTGCCTAGGAGTTTACATCCCCCTAGGGTGGTCTTTGGCCAATGATTGCTGGGCGAGGGAGTTTGAAAGCCCAGCTTTCTTGCCTTAGGTTAGAACAAGCCTGAGGTATAATTTACACCACAGAGTTTCTCTGGGGGATCAGGCTGGAGTTACCCTCGCTGGGATTTGGCCTGAAATTGCATCCTTGCTTTGCTTCCTCCCTTTTCCTGTCCTGCTTCCCCCATTCCCTTACCAGTTTCTCCTTGAGGCATTTCCTTAATAAATCTATTGCACACAAATTCTCGTCTCAGGATCTGCTTCTGGAGAGGCAGACCTAACGTAATGACAATGAATAATGGTGTCTATCCTGCCATTATGTGTGTGTGTGTGTGTGTGTGTGTGTTTGAATATGTTATGATCTCCAAATCTGACGATTGTGAAATTGCATAGTACACATAATTTGTTTTTAATTTAAATAGTTATCATTACTATCTTTCCATGTCTACAAATATGCTTCAGCAAGATGTTTCTAGCAGCCGCCTGGTATCCCATTATATGGTTGTGCCATAGTTTAACCAGCTCCACTCAATGTTTTATTGTTGGTTGCCACTATGGTAACAATGCTGGGTTGAACAGTTTTGCAGGCAAATTTTTCTGTAAGTCTATTTGCTATTAATCTACTGAAAACACTGTTCCTTGGTCAGGGTAGCCCATTTCCAAGGGTTATGATTCTTATTTCCAAATGTTCCCCAAAACAACGGGACCAATTCACAGCCCTGCTAGCACTATCCTTGGTCTTCATCCCCAACCCCTTCCTCCATCGAAAAGACTAAACGCTGGTAGGCACAGCCTCTGAGAAAGTCTACAACTTGCAGAATGCCAACAGAAACTTGTGTGTTCAAACTAGTTTGACTGCCGTCTCCTCTGCACTAACTGATCTAAGACTAATCTACACTTTAAGTTTTATCTCATGTGAATTAAAATGACTTTTCCTGGAGGACTCAAAGTTCTTGATTTCAAAACTTACTACAAAGCTACAGTAATCAAAATAGTGTGCTACTGGCATAAGAATAGACATAGCCCAATGGGATAGAATAGAGAGCCCAGAAATAAGCCCTCACATATACAGTCAAATGATTTACAGCAAAGGTGCCAAGTCCATTTAATGGGGAAACATGGTCTTTTCAACAAACAGTACTGGAAAAACTGGACATCCACATGCAAAAAAATAAACTGGGGCTTTTTACTTTATACCATATACAAAAATTAACTCAAAATGAATCAAAGAGCTAAATTTAAGAGCTAAAACTTTAAAATGCTTAGAAGAAAACATAGGGGAAAGTCTGTTGACATTGTATTTGGTAATAATTTTTAACATATGACACCGAATGTACAGCCAACAAAAGGAAAAAAAAATACATGAATTGGTCTTCATCAAATTAAAAACTTTTGGACTTCCCTGGTGGTGCAGGGGTTAAGAATCTGCCTGCTAATGCGGGGGACACGGGTTCGAGCCCTGGTCCTGGAAGATCCCACATGCCGCGGAGCAACTAAGCCCCGTGTGCCACAACTACTGAGCCTGCGTGTCACAACTACTGAAGCCTGCACGCCTAGAGCCCGTGCTCCACAACAAGAGAAGCCACCACAATGAGAAGCCGGGGCACTGTGACAAAGTGTGGCCCCTGCTCGCCACAACTAGAGAAAGCCTGTGCGCAGCAACGAAGGCCCAGCGCAGCCAAAAGTAAGTAAATAAATAAACTTGTTAAAATTTTTTTTTAACTTTTGTGTATCAGAGGACACTATCAAGAGACTGAAAACACAACCCATAGAATGAGAGAAAATAGTTGCAAATCATATATCTGATTAGGGATGAATATCAAGAACATGCAAAAAGCAAAAGAACAACAACAACAAAAACTCTTACAACTTGGCAACATCAGAAAAGCAACCCAATTCAAAAATGGACAAAGGTCTTGAGTAGACATTTTTCCAAAGAAGATATTCAGATGACCACTTAGCACATAAAGAGATGCTTAACATTTTTAGTCACTAGGGAAATGCAAATCAAAATACAAGATACTACTTCACACCTGTCTATTATCAAAAAACTGAAAATAACAAATGTTGGAGAGGATGTGGAGAAATTGGAACCCTGGGGCATTGCTGGTAGGAATGTAAACTGGTGTAGCAACTATGGAAAACAATTTAGTGGTTCGTCAAAAACTTCAACATAGAATTACCGTATGATATAGGAATTCTACTTCCAGATAAATATCCAAAAGAACTGAAAGCAAGAGACTCAAACAAATACTTGTACATCAATGTTCATAGCACCATTATTCACAATAGTCAAAAGGTGGAAACAATCCAAATACTCATCAACAGATGAATGGATAAACAAAATGTGATCTATACATACAATGGAATATTATTCAGCATAAAAAGGAATGGAATTCTGATACATGCTATAACATGGACAAACCTTGAAAACAGTTGCTAAGTGAAAGAAACCAGGCACAAAAGGACAAATATTGTATGACTCCACTGACAGGAAGTACCTAGAACAGGTAAATTCACAGAGACAGAAAATAGAATAGAGATTACTAGGGCCTGGTTCCCTCCAGGGGATGGAGAGTTAGTGTTTAATGAGTAACAAGTTTCCGTTTGGGATGATGACAAAGATCTGGAAACGGATGACGCTGATGGTTGCACAACATTGTTTTTTTTTTTTTTTTTTTTTTTTTTTTTTTTTTTTTTTTTTTTTTGCGGTATGCGGGCCTCTCACTGTTGTGGCCTCTCCCGTTGCGGAGCACAGGCTCCGGACGCGCAGGCCTGGCGGCCATGGCTCACGGGCTTAGTTGCTCCGCGGCATGTGGGATCTTCCCGGACCAGGGCACGAACCCGTGTCTCCTGCATCGGCAGGCGGATTCTCAACCACTGCGCCACCAGGGAAGCCCGCACAACATTGTGAATGTACTTCGTGCACACTTAAGAATGGTTAAAATAGTAAATTTTGTGTCATGTATATTTCACCACATTTTAAAATTTGCAAAATAAGTGACTTTTCCTGCTGACTGGGAAAGAAAAGATAAACTTCCTCTCCTGCACTTCAGATGACATTCAGAGTTGACAATAGTAAGGAAGGCTTTCTTTAAGAGAAAATATAGCAGCGGAACAAGTTAAGAGGGTTGGAATTTGCATTTTAATAGCCTGAGTTCAAATTCCAACTCGGCCCTTACGTGCTGTGTGACTCTGGACATCTAGCTAAGCTCCAAGCACCTCACCTGAAATTGCCTGTAAAACAGCCAGAATAATGGTCCCCACCCCATGATGCTTTGCGCATATGAAATAAGATAAGGCTTTGACAAACTTAACTCAGTGTCTGCCACATAGCTTAAAAATGCAAAAGTAAAATATAATTCTGGTTATTGCTGTTATTGGGTGTTACTGTCGTTATTACCTTAAAGTACTTTGGACACTTTGACTGTCTTGATTACTTCTTTTGATTACTTTTCATATCATTAAGGAATAAGCTGGAGGAAATTAATCAGGGGGCATTTTCAACTCTGAAATGGAAAACCCTGATCCTTGTTCCCTTAAAACAATATTTTCGAATTATGCAAGTTATAGGTTTCCTGGCACTTTCTGATCTCTCTCCAATGGACTTGGGTGCCATCAATTTGGCCCTCTTTGCTCTCATTATCAACTGGATAAATTTAGAGAGGACAGTCCTTTAAAGGAGAGAGGATTCAGCAGAGGCTAGTCCCTGGTATGACAAATCCATCTTAAACAGCAGAGAAAGCTGAACTGCCAAATGTCCAGCCCTCCAGGTTCATGTGGCTGTAAAACCCATGCTGGCTGAGAAGGCTCCTTCTTCATGGGATCCATGCTGTGCCTGTATGACATGTATATAACGTCAGCCCCTGACTGAGGAATGACGTACTTCTGGTGTATAACTCCTAGCGCTGCCTTTTTCTTCAGCTAGTGGTGCAGCAGGCTTACTTGGAAAGACTCAGAAGGCAGGCTCAGCATTTTCCTTCTGATGAATTAGCATCTACTTGGTCATGGCTGAGAGGATTGACTTACTTATGGCTTCTGCGTCCAAGTTCAGTTTGGGAGACCAAAGACCCTCTTTCTAATTTGACCCTGCCATTAATTCCTGTGTGACCTTGGACAAGTCACTTAAACACAAATCCATAGTTGCCTCAGATGTCAAAGTTCTATTCTTGGGTGAGGTAGGGGTCAGATATACGTGGCCATTTAGAAAAGCCTAAAGTGTATACACACAAATGTAAGCATTATGACTTTGCTCCCTTGGGGAAAGAATATTGATGCAGTTAAAGATCCATGAGAATATTAGTTGTGAGGCTTCTCAGAGATTCAAACAGCTCCTTTCACAGATGGTGAAATGAAGGCTCAGAGAAGCTAGCGAGTTTTCTAAGTAAAGGACAAAACTAGGCTTAGACACCAGCTTTCATGACTTCCAGCCAGGGCTCCATGAGCCCCTACGTGATGTGTCCCCTCCTCTCTGAACTCAGGCTCAGCTGCCCACCCCTCCTCAAATGTCAATAATTCAACGGGCAAGCGTCAGTGGAAAGGAAAGTCGCTGTAATCAGAAAAGCCGGCAGTCTGGGGAAAAGGTGGACTTGTGTCCTGAGACCGACTCCAAAGTTTCTGCTCAGTCATAACAGTTTTTAAAGGGAAAAGGCAGTGGGTGGGTGGGGGAAATCTCAGTGAATCATGGGGCAGGAGGTTGGGTTCTGCATCCTTCTCTGTTGCGTGCAGGCTGGCTGACTCTCTCTTCAAATGTTATGTTGCCTGCAGGATCTGCCTGCAGGATTTCTAAGGGGCCTGTTGGGGGTGGAGAGCTAGTCATTCTTTACTTAATTCTTCATTCTGACTTCTTTTAATCTAGCGTAGAATCAACAGGTTAGGCAAGGCCTGGTGTGCATTCAGAAGAGCATAAGTCAGGAGGTAGTTTAAATTGCCTAGTAATCTCATTCCTACGATTAGGTTCTTTCAAGGTTAGAGGGGAATAGACATGGGCAAACGGGAAAGGGGCAAAAGAGCTGCTTTCATCTCCATGACTTTTCTGAACTTTTTGGCTTTGACACTCACCCCTGTTCACTGTGTCCGAGGCATGTCATCCTCTTTGCTGTTACCCTAACGTGTTTAGGGCACCGCACTGACTGTTCTACCTGCTATTAAAACATGAGCATTCAGAGAGCAAAAAAGAGCACTCAGAAGTGAAAGATGTGGTAGCACAAAGAAATACTTTGAAAAGTATAAAAGGGTTGGAAGAGTAGATTGACAAAAATTTCCAGAACAGAGTAAAAAGACAAAGGCATGCAAAATAGGAGAGAAGAAAAAAAATTTTTTGAATAGAGAATCTACATCTGGATAACAAGAGTTTCAGAAAGAAAGAAAAGAACAGAAAAAAATGGAGGGGAAAAATCACTCACTTAAATAATTCAAGAAAATTCTCCAGAACCAAGTAGCATGTGTTTCCAGCCCCAGTGGGCCAGAGCAATGGCCAAGGCACATGGTCATGGCATTTGAAAAGGCTGATTCAAAGAAGTTTCCCAAGGTTGCCAAGAGAAAATGTGGGTCCTATGCAAAGAGTCAGAACAGAGTGGCTTTTCAGTAGCAACTCTAAAATCTAGAAGACAGTAATGTCTTTAAAATTCTGAGGAAAATGATGTCCAATCTAGGGTTCTATATCCAGCATTTATGTATAACATCTCCAAAAATATTAACGATAATTCCTTTCTCAGAAACCTGGTGAAAAAAGTGCTCAAGTAAACTGAAAGGCTAAATCAGGAGTGTTGAATACATGTGCTGTGAGAAATAGAGTATCTACGACAAAGGACAAAGGGGATGGCTGTGGGGTGTGAGGAGATCCAGAATGAGAGCTCATTTCCCTGCGATCAGGAGGAGAGGGGAGGATCTGAAGGCCCCAGGAGCTTTGAACTCCTGGAAGGTAAACTTGCTAGCTTACCTGATGAGAATGGATGTCATTACTAGCCAAAAACTGAAGGTCAAATTATTGACAAGAACGTGGAAAACTGAGCAAATTTTTAGAAGGCAAGTATTAACTTCATGGAAAACAAAAAGTTGTGCAGTAAGGGAAATGATAGAATATATATTACATGGTTCAACTGTGGAAGCTATTTGGCATGATCATTCATGACACTGGAAAAAAACAAATATTGAACTATCAAAAATCATTGAGAAATTCAGAGACAGGAAGTGTGTATAGTTTGTGTAGTGGTGGTGAAAGCAGGGAAGGGTGACCAGAGAGCTAAATTCTCATTTTGCTTGAGATAAATAGCTAACATGCCTAAATATGACAAATCAGTATGTAACATGAGAAGAGTATTATTTAGGTATCTGGAGGTCCCAAAAGAATCAGCAATAAGAGTCAACAGTGGCAGCCTATGGAGGGAGGGAAATGGGAAGAAATGAAGGGAAGCAAGTTCCTGCTCTGTTTTTTTTTTTTCTAGCAGCAGAATACCTTTGTTTTTTGTTTTTCATTTTTTTGTTTTGTTTATTGAAGTATAGTTAATTTACAATGTTGTGTTAGCTTTAGATGTATAGCAAAGTGATTCAGATATATATATATATATATATATAGATATAGATATATACTTTTTCAGATTCTTTTCCCTTTAGGTTATTACAAGACATTGAATACAGTTCCTTGTGCTATACAGTCGGTAGTTGTTGTTTATCTATTTTATACATAGCAGTGTGTATATGTTAATCCCAAACTCCTAATTTATCTCCCCTTACCCCTGCTGTCCCCTCTGATAACCATAATTTTGTCTTCTATGTCTGTGACTCTATTTCTGTTTTGTAAATAAGTTCATTTGTATCATTTTTTAAGATTGCTCAAATTAGTGATATCACACTATATTTGTCTTTCTCTGTCTGACTTACTTCACTTAGCATGATAATTTCTAGGTCCAACCATGTTGCTGCAAATGGCATTATTTCTTTCTTTTTTATAGCTGAGTAATATTCCATTGTGTATATATACCATATTCTCTTTATCCATTCATCTGTCAATGGAAACTTAGGTTGCCTCCATGTCTTGGCTATTGTAAATGGTGCCACTATGAACATTGGGGTGCACGTATCTTTTTGAATTAGAGATTTCTCCGGATGTATGCCCAGGAGTGGGATTACTAGATCATATGACAACTCTGTTTTTAGTTTTTTGAAGAACCTCCATACTGTTCTCCATAGTGGCTGCACCAATTTACATTCCCACCAACAATGTAAGAGGGTTCCCTTTTCTCCACACCCTCTCCAGCATTCATTATTTGTAGACTTAATAATGGCCATTCTGACTGGTGTGATCTGCTCTCTTTTTATAACAAATTTTGCAGAACTCTCGATTCTTTAAAGCATATGCACATATAACTTTGATCATATATGTATGTATGTTTATATATATAATATATACATATATAAACTAATGTGTATGTGCATATACGTGTGTATATATATATACACATATATACATATACATGTATATACATATATATGTATATATCAACAGCCATGCATAGTACAGGGAGTTTTAAATTTCCCTGAGCCACACATGACCATGGGAGATATGGAGTTTGTTGGATAATTAGAAGTTGTTGTCAGCAAAACTTGACACTTGAAGGCATAGCCTTGGAAATAAGAGACTAAGTGGGGGGGTCTCTCAGTTCTGGCTTTCTTGCCAACAAAGCCTTGGTATACAAAAACCTGCAAGGCATGTGTAAGAGTTTTATGGCATGATATCAGTACCCCAGAGGCTCTGGAGAAGGCTTTGGGGTGGAGGTAGTTAGGACACCCTCTTCTAAGCATCCCTGGTTGTTGAACACAAATCCCAGCCTCTGGAGCACAAGGGCACAAGGTAGAATTGAGTGCAGATAGCTACATTTTCCATCTTATATTTTTGCTTTTCTTACTAAGGTGGTAACTGTGGGGAATTGTGAAGCTTCTTAACCAAGGCACATAGGAAAGAAGTCTGGGAAAAAAGACCATTACAAAATAGTAACGACAGCCTTGTAAGGTAGCATTACGACATGTAATTTATTTTCCTCCTTATTTCCTACATAAGTCTTTAAATCTAGGAATACTTAAAAAAAATCCTAATACGCTCGCTTTTTTTTTCCTTACTGAAACTAACATTTACTTACATTATTTCCAATAACTCCAAGTTCTATTTTCTGCTTGCATAATCCACTCGAGTAAAACATGGTTGCCAGGGAGACCTGTCCTTAAATTAATCAGCAAACATCTTATGGAAGGTTGCCTTAAAAACAAAAACTTAAAGTGACTCAAGTCTCAATTTAAGAGAAAAATTTCCAAGGAATCGCACTTAGAGAAACACTTGTTCTGCAACACCAGGAGGAAAGTTGGGGAAGACTCTTCCGAAAAATCCTGGGATTTTGCTGACGCTTCCCTCTCTGCTCGCCTCCATCTTGCATGAGCCACTGGAGTCTTGTAACAGCCTCTGAACTTCATTCTCACTCCATATTTGGCACCACAGCAATAAAATTAATGGGTTGAGCATTTTCTACCTAATAAGCGCTGCAGATATAAATGTCTCAGCCATTTGTCTTTTCTAGTGGGGGTTAAAAAAAACAAAAAAACACCACCCTTTACTGTAGCCTTGCCTTTCTCCCATTTTGGTTAACATTATCATTTAAATTGCATCTCACAAGTTACTAGATTAAGGAAGAGGGGCTGTTGGAATAGGTTACACTTTGCTTTTTCCATCCAGGGGACTGTTTAGAGTCTCAAATCAATTCCAACTGACTTTCTAAAATGTGTTAGAGGAAAAAATACATTGTGATAAAGAGCAATTGAAGTGCAAATACCAGGAAGGAAAAAAGACATTC
The DNA here is from genome assembly GCF_026419965.1 of Kogia breviceps. Lineage (NCBI taxonomy): Eukaryota > Metazoa > Chordata > Mammalia > Artiodactyla > Physeteridae > Kogia > Kogia breviceps. Next base: position 67,198,550 of record NC_081323.1, read on the forward strand.
AGTTTGTTTCAGCAGGAAACCACTATAGGTGGAATATGCCCGTCCTTTGTTTTCTTTTATTTTCCTTCCACTGGAAAGAATTTTAACCATTTGACTGTTCATTAACATTTCCAAAATAAGCAAGGGAAAAAGCTTATCTCAAAGGCTGTCATCTTAGAATAAAATACCTGTTAGACTATCCTGTGCATTTTGCTCTTCCCCTCAGACTCTGCCCTCCACCACCAGGAAATGATGTATTTTGGTGTCATTTGAATCCCAGGGCCTCTGCTTGTGTGACTTTGAGCAAGTCACTTAATGTCTTTTCTTGTCTCTGTTTCCTCAGCTGTAAAATGCATGTTATATCGAGACTTACATCAGGGGGGTGTTAAGAACAGTATTTTTCAAATTTTATGACCATTATCCATAAGATTATACATTTTACATCAAAGCCCAGAACACACGTGCAAATAAGTACACACACACATATATACACATATGCATGCATATATATGCCTGTATCTGAAATGTAAATTTCTAAACTAGGGGTTTATCCATATTAGATGTGATGCATTTGTATAGTTTTTATTCTATTTTGGTTTGCTTCATATTTTTTAAAAATTATTTTTACGGCACACTAAGTTGATTCTATCACTAATGAATCACAACCCAAATCGGTCCCAATGCCTGTTTTTATAAAGGAAGCTTTATTGGAACACAGCCGTGCTCATTTATTTACATATATTCTATGACTGCTTTCTTGATACAATGGCAAAGTTGAGAAGTTGCCGCAGAGATCTTCATCTGCAAAGCTAAAATATTTACTCTCTGTCCCTTTAAGAAAAGGTTTGCCAACCCCTGGTTTAGAGGGTGAAATGTATTCCATCCAAGGTGGCAGGCTGAATATAATGCCTGGCGTATCTGAAGGATTCATTAAATATCTTTGTTATTATTATTGTAGGTAATGTTTTCACTACTACTACTAACTACAACCAAAGCTAACTAGCCATGGAAGGAGTTTTCTCATCAAATAAATAGGATAAACAAGTTTAGCTTTAAAAAAAGTGAGAAGGGATTTAAACAACAAACAAGGAACAAAGACTTTGTAATCTAAGCACCAATTTTCATGCTGAGAGTTATTCTATCTTTTTTATCTCAAGCTCGAGGCACATATATATAGCACAGTCACTTTTCTAGGTTGGCATTAGAAGCCTCCTTACTGCCAAACCAGCAGACAGAGAGAGGTTAGACCACATTTAAGCTTTTAAACCCCTCAGATTCCTCCACTGAAGGTGCCCTCTGCTTCCTGTAGTCATTAGAGAATACATCTCTGATAAGCAAAGTAAATGAGATGCAGTGACATTCTGCTAAATGAGTCATTTCCTCTGCTTGGCTGGGCTGGGCTGTTAATTACCAGCTAATCGTATCAATATGGGGGCTGACTGGCAGATAGTGGCTCATGGAGAGAAGGGTAAGGACCCCAGTTTGTCCCCAGTGTCTCTCATTGGGCGAAGTGGATATCAAGCCTGCCAGTCCCATCTGAAAGCATCTGAATGCTGAGGCAATATGGTTTAGAAGAGGGACAAGACTGTCGTTCAAGAATTAAGCAGGGAAAGCACAGGGAAATGGCGAGCCTCCAACAAAATGCTAAGGTGAAGAAAGAAAGGGCCAAGATTGCGGATCATGCATTATTAAAGCTGCATTCTCTCCTCTCTCCATCTCGATCAAATTTTATTTCAGTGAGGCACAGGGGCTTAAAAAGGGATAAAAGACTTTAAAATATAAATTAAGCCCTATTTATTTTACCACCCTGAGTCAAACATGCTGGGTTCTGTCTGAATATGTTGCCCAGAAAGGCTGAATGGGTTGGCTTTCAGCTGCATGAATGTCTATGATTTGCTGACAACTCGCAGAAAGGGTCCTGCAGCCAATCAAATCAAAGGCCCCCTGGAAACAATTAGGTTCTTTCTGAAGATCTCTGCCCCCACTTCTTTTCAGAATTACCCTGATAACCATTTGTGAATCCTCCAAAGAGCCTAAATGAGCTTGTGGCAAATTAGAGGGATGCTTCCTTTTGCTTGCATTCACCGACAGCCTTCTCAAAGGCCCATATACATCAATTTTATGACAGGATCCAGTTGTCAGAGTTTCAATGAAGGAGAATGAGCCCATCAGGTTGGCAAAAATTAAACTGCTCGGTTGTATCCAGTACTGGCAAGGGTGTAGGGAAACAGGCAGTCTCCATGTGTTGGTGGGAATGGAAGTTGGTAGAGCCTTTCTTCTGGAGGGTTTTGGAGGGTCGGATGAGGGCTTTGTGACTTGGCAGTAGGTAGTAACATATTCAATGCACATATGTTCTGACCCAGCAATTCTACCCCTAGGATACTAGTAATAATAGAAAATTCTTATGCAGTGATTAGGGCATGGCAAGGCACTGTTCTAAGCACTTTGTAGAGTCTATACTCTCATCATTATGCTATCCTGTCCCTTGGACCCTACCCCCCAAAAATATACATATTATCCAACACTAAGGGGTGGATTTTCTCACAAACGCTTGCAACTCTGTCAGGACTATTAATATCTCCATTTTGCAGATGAGAAAGAGGAGGTGTAGAGAGGATAACGAATTGACACAAGATAACCCAGCAAGTAGGTGAACTAGAACTCCAGCTCAGACTGTGGGATGGTAGAGGGTCAGCTTTCAACCCCGGCCCAGTTCTACCTCTCACAAATGTGCCACAAATGTGTGCACAGAAAGTTGTCCACTGTTAAATGGTTTAGCAATAGGTTCCCCTATTACACAGGGACCACCTACAAATCCATCAATAGGAGATCACGTATGCCCGTGCCGTGAAATGCTTTGCAGCTATAATAAAGAACAATATAGGTCTTTATGTTCTGAAGTGGAGTGAACTTCAAGAAATGTTAAGGAAAAAAGGCAAGTTTTATGTATACTGTGATCCCATTTGCTTTTTCAAAAAAGATTTTATTTCAGAGTAGATTTAGGTTCATAGCAAAATTGAGCAGAAGATATAGAGATTTCTCACACATCCCCACCCCGACACATGCACAGCCTCCCCATTATCAACATGCCCCATCAGAGCGGTACACATGTTACAAATGATGAACCTATACTGACACATCACTATCACCTGATTCTATAGTTTATGTAAGGTTTACTCTTGGTGTACATTCTTTGGGCTTGGACAAATGTATAATGATATGTATCCACAATTATGGTGTCATATAGAGTAGCGTCATTGACCTAAAAATCCTCTGTACTCTGCCAATTCATGCTTCCCTCCCCTCTAACCCCTGGCAACCACTGATCTTTTTACTGGCTCCATAGTTTTGCCTTTTCCAGGATATCATATAGTTGGAATCATATGGCATGTAGCGTTTTTAGATTGGCTTCTTTCACTTAGTAATATGCATTTAAGTTTTCTCCATGGTCTCTTCATGGCTTGATACTTTGTTATTTTTAGTGCTGAATAATATTCCACTGTCTGGATATACAACAGTTTATTTATCCGTTCACCCACTGAAGGACATCTTGGTTGCTTCCAAGTTTTGGCTATTGTGAATAAAGCTCCTATAAACATCCCGTTTCTTTCTTTCTTTTTTTTTTTTTTTTTTTTGCAGTATGCGGGCCTCTCACTGTTGTGGCCTCTCCCGTTGCGGAGCACAGACTCCAGACGCGCAGGCTCAGCGGCCATGGCTCATGGGCCCAGCCGCTCCGCAGCATGTGGGATCTTCCCGGACCGGGGCACGAACCTGTGTCCCCTGCATCGGCAGGTGGACTCTCAACCACTGTGCCACCAGGGAAGCCCAAACGTCCCGTTTCTTATATGGCTCATTTACTTTTGAAAATAGTGTGTTTTTGTGATGTACACGTGTGTGTACATTTAAACATGTGTGTGCTTAAATCTCAAAAGTATCACACCAACTATTAATAATGATCACCTCTGGAGAAAGAAATTGAATCTAATGCAAACATAAAGTAAAGAATACATTTTATTCTTTTTTAATTCTTTGGAGCTGTGTGTCATTTTATGTTTTTTCATTGAACATGTATTCATGAAATTACTTGACTAATTACATTAAAAATTAAAAACTGGGGGCTTCCCTGGTGGCGCAGTGGTTGAGAGTCTGCCTGCCGATGCAGGGGACACGGGTTCATGCCCCGGTCCGAGAAGATCCCACATGCTGCGGAGCGGCTGGGCCCATGAGCCATGGCCGCTGAGCCTGCGCGTCCGAAGCCTGTGCTCCGCAACGGGAGAGGCCACAGCAGTGAGAGGCCCGCATACCGCCATAAATAAATAAATAAATACATACATACATACTGGGAAAACTAAGATAAAATAAAGAGTAATGTTTCATGCAAGAGGTGAGCCTTATATTTTCATACTCCACTGCAAATGCTCCATAAATGTTTGACTTACTCATCTGAGTAAAGGATGTGTGGTCACTCCTCATTATTCACGGATTCTGTATTTGTGAATTTGCCTACTCACTAAAATATATTTGTAACCTCCAAATAAATGCGGCTTTTGCATGGTCATTTATAAACATGCATATGAGGAAACTAAGGCTCAGAAAGGTAATGATAACCTGACTGCGTTCACACAGGCCACACGTGGCCACTATGCAGTGCTGCCTCCGTAGCAGAAACACAGAAAAGGCAAGTGTATGTGACCAAACAACATTTTTTAAATGAACAGCTATGGCCTTAGGTGTTGAAACAGAGTCTGAATGAAAGCAGGAAGAGAAAAAAAGACATGGGCTTAACACGTACAGTGATAAACGGTCACCCCATAGAAGCTGAGCATGAACAAGGAAGCAAGAGATGGAGCTCTGTACTCATGTAAAGAGTGTCCATTTGGTAAAGAAGATGTGGTACATATACACAATGGAATGCTACTCAGCTATAAAAAAGAGTGGCGTATGCCATTTGCAGCAACATGGATGGACCTAGAGATTATCATACTAAGTGAAGTAAGTTAGAAAGAGTAAGACAAATACTATATGATACCACTTATATGTGGAATCTAAAATATGACACATGGGCTTCCCTGGTGGCGCAGTGGTTGAGAGTCCGCCTGCCGATGCAGGGGACGCGGGTTCGTGCCCCGGTCCGGGAGGATCCCACATGCCGCGGGGCGGCTGGACCCGTGAGCCATGGCCACGGAGCCTATGCTCCGCAACGGGAGAGGCCACAACAGTGAGAGGCCCACGTACCACAAAAAAAAAAAAAACCAAAAAACAAAAAACAAAAAACAAAAAAATAAAATATGACACAAATGAATCTATCTGTAAAACAGAAACAGACTCACAGACATAGAAACCAGACTTGTGGTTGCCAAGCGGGAGGGGACGGAGGGAATGGGAGTTTGGGGTTAGCAGATGCAAACTATCATATATAGCATGGATAAATGACAAGGTCCTACTGTATAGCACAGGGAACTACATTTAATATCCTGTAATAAACCATAATGGAAAAGAATTTTTAAAAGAATGTGTATATGTGTAACTGAATCACTTAGCCGTACCACAGAAATTAAAACAACATTGTAAATCAACTATACTTCAGTAAAAAAATCAAACAAAAAAGTGTGTCCATTTAAGCTGGAGGAAGAGCAGGCATGTCTGGGCTCCACCCATAGCTCCTCAATCACTTCCTCTTCCCATAGGCAGTCAGAAGCTGGAGTGTCACCATTGAGCCTCCATCCAAGGGCTTCCCAGGTGTGCTCAGCCTGAGCTTGTGCCTGGAGCAGTCTCAGCCAATGGATGGCAGGGATTGGATCTCGACCTTCTGGTGGTATGATGCTAAGCCATGTCTCTAAGTGGCTCCCAGAGGGCCCCAGTGGGACTGGGCCCTCGTTGCCCTCAGAAATAACTGGGGCATATTAGTTATAGCTTTGTTCTCATTCTAATAAACAAGTTGGCCTTGTTAAGATGAACACAGAGAATGATTTTTATCCTTCCATTTTTCTTTAAGCCTCTTGTCATTTTCAGTTAGCATGTTGCCATAGACAACAATGGGCAGAGGATAGCAGAGTAGAAAATAGAAAATAGAAAGAACCCAGGTCCAACCTGGATCTGCTTGGCTCAGACTTGTTCTTTAACCACTGTCCACCGAGTCTATTGTTACTTGCAGCCAAATGCAACCCCTACTGATACAAACTCCAAGATGCTTTACAAAAGCAATGGATAACGCTTCAGTGGTATTTCTGCCCAAAATGCACAGCCTATATCTAATCATGACGAAACGTAAGACAAACCCCAAATTAGAATTATCCTACAAGATAACTGGTGGTGCTCTTTAAAAATGTAAAGGTCAAGAAACACAAAGGAAGAACAAGGAACTGTTCCAGATTACTGGAGATTAAAGAGATAAGACATATAAGTAGAATTTGTGATTGTAGGCTGAATATTAGACTAGGAGCAAAGAGCTTGACATGTGATGAAATTTGAATGTAAACTGTGCAATAGACAACAGTAGTATATCAATGTTCCTGACCTTGATAACGGAACAAAGGTTGTGTAAAAGAATGACCTCGTTCGCAAGTGTTTAGGGGTAAAAAGACACTCTCAAACACTTCAGAAACACACACACATGCACACATACATATACATGAAGAGAGAGAATGATAAAGCAAATGAAGAGAAATATAAACAATAGATGAATCTGGATATAGATGAATCTATAATCAAAGATCTTTATGTTATTCTTACAATTGTTCTTTAAATTTGAAATTATAGCAAAATAAAGAATTATACAAAAAACAAGGCATAATAAGCACACTGTCAGGTGAAACCTCCGCTTAACTGTGCTCTTTTCCTCTCTTTAGCACTAACAGTAACGGAGGAAGAGAACAGACAAACAGAAAAACTGGATTGAGGATATAGACAGAATATGGATTGAGGAATAATTGTTAACGTGAAGAACTGAAAATCCCCCTAAAATGGTGCGATTTTAAAGGAGTCACCCCCGGTAGGTGAAGAATGATCATGTTTCAAAAATAATAACTAGTATACTGAGTGTTTACCATGTATTGTGCACTGTCCCAACTGCTTTATGTGTATCATCTCATTTAATTTCATTTAACCTGTTTAATCATTTAGTGTCTAATTCTTAATCATCAGAGATATATTTATAATGTAATGAATCTAATCATTTACTATGCATTGATAAACATTAATCTATTAAGAATATTTAATCATTTATTATGCATTAATAAAAATATCTTGTATCTCATAATATTTAATCATTCAATTTATAAAAGCGAACCCTCAGAGTTGTGGTTTTAAAAAATTTTGTTAATTTTGTCAATAGTTAATGACACTAAAAGCTGACATTTACTGAGCCCTTAGCATGTGCCAGGACCGGTTCTAAGCATTTGACATGCACTATCTCATGAATGAATTAATTCTTACAGCAGCCCAGGAACCCAGTACCATAATTATCTCCATTTCACACTAAGGAGACTGAGAAACTTGGTCAAGTTCACAGTGAAGCAATGTGACGGACGGAGCTGGATTCAAACCCAGATCGGTGTGACTGTAGAGCCCTCCAGGAGTTGCTTTTGAAAATACAGGTGTGTGTGATGAGACAGCCGACTGAGGCTTAGTCCAGTCAGGTGTGTGGCCAACCTCAGGACCCAGCCCAGAGGAACAAAAATAAATAAGAGGCAAAATCAGGCCCTTTTTTTCCTAAGAAACTCATGGTCTGGAAGCTTCCCCAGTTCAGAATCCCAGATTACAGACCCACACACTTCAGCATCTCCAAAGAGTAGTTTATTTAAATTCTGTTGTATCGGCTCCATCTTCTCCTGATGTGAGTATTTAAAATCAGCTTCAAAAGCACTTTAATCTTTATGATTTTTAGGGACTTCCCAGGGCTTACAGCACACCACATCAATCATCCTTTCTGTTAAAAGTGCATCGAAGTTGGTTGCGTCTCAGCAAAGCCCACAGGTTCCTATGGGCTTTGGATTAAATGTGCCTAAGATTAAAGCCTAAGTTAGTGAACTGTGTCTTTCACAAAAGGACCTCAAACACACTATAATAATGCTGTGAAAGTGCAGTTAACACATTTAGAATGGGTCGTTCATTTCAAGGCAGCGTTTTTGCTTTCTTTCCACTCTGCTGGAATTCGCTTTTATTATTTGTCCTTCGGTTCCACTCTTGCACAGAAGATATTTTGTCTTGTTTCTTAAAAAATCTAATCCTGTGTCATACTTCCTCCCACCGCCACCATTCTCTCCTCTCTCCCCTTCCTCCCCTACTCCGCTGTCAATTTTTTAAAAAAGGACTGAACCTCAAAAAGATTTCCATCCTATAAAACTTTCCACCCTTTCTGATGTCAAAGCAAAAACGAACTGGTAATGATAAGAGCTAACAGTCAGAAATGAACATAAATACCCAAGAGGCGAAAGGGATTTTTCCATTTGTGTGAGTTTCCAGCTTCCCTGATGTCCTCTGTGGGTCTGGCTTATGCAACCTTGGCCTAGATTCTTACAGCAGCTGCCTGAGAAGCAGGGCCTAGACTTAGGGTGAGACAAGGGGGGACCTAGGACACAAAATTTAAGGGGACACTGACTCTTGGGGCGTGCAAGTACCCTGGGCACCCTACTTGCTCACTCCAGCCCCAGCCCTGCCAGATAGTCCCCTACCTCCATCCTCAGCATCTTTCTAACCTCTCTCCTCATTAGGGTCCTCAGTAGCCAGAGTCATCATTTTAGAGGATAAATCCAATCCTGCCACTCCTCTGATGAAAAGCCTCTGATGGCTCACCGGCACGGTCAGGATAAAAGCTAGACTCCCTAACTGGGCTTTACTTCAGCTCTGACTCCTGCCCAACTCGCCCCCTCCCGTCCCACCTTTCTCCCCTCCCCTCCTGTGCAGTCTGGGTGTCACAGCTGTCACTCCCTCTTGCTTAAACAGCTCTCTCTCCCTATTTTTCCAAGCTAACTCCAGCTCATTTTTCACCTCTCACTGGAAAAAAAAGAGCAGAGCAGTAGATCAGGAGAGGGGCTGAATTATAGTCACAGGTTGGCTTTGCATCCAGCTCTGCCACTTGCTTGAGCAAGTTACCTAACGTTTCTGGGTTTGAATTTTCTCAGCTATACACTGGTGGCGAGCGGTGCACCTCATGAATTGACAGTGATGGGAGAATTAAAATAAGAGACCGTGCCTGGTGCCTGGCTAGCATTACACGTGTCAGATATCATCGTGCCATCTTCACCAGAGTCTTCTCCATGAGCCCCCAGGTCTAGGATGAACAGCCCCTCTGAGGCAATTCTGTACTACCCACTCTTAATTCTTTCCCGTGTTACCATTATCACTTGCTTAAGTCTGTCTCTCCCTCCGGTAGGCAAGCCTAAAGGCCGAGACTGGATCTGTCTTGTTCACTGCTGTCCTGCTATCATACTGCCTAGCACACAGTAGGTGCTGAAAAACTATGTGTTGGATAAGTGACACATAGTGCAAGTGACACGGCCACTGGAACAAAACCCATTCCAGCTCTGGCACAAGCAGCAGAAGATTTAGAAGAACCCATGATTGCTCTGCAGCGCTCACTGCTGAACTGGAGAGCCTCAAAGTGAAGCAAATTTCAATTCAACCAAATGTGAATGGGATTATGTGCCAGGTATCATGTTATGCAATAGGAAATACGAAGATGAATAAGTCCTTGCCCTCAGTGATGTGGTAGGAGAGATGCTTAGAACTTGAAATGGTCATCTTTTCATGCTGAGAGAAAAGACTCTGCTGATCTGAAATGCATAGTTTCAAGAGTACAGTTTCTTGAACCAGACATATATGGGTTCAAATCCCACAGCCTCACGACTTGCAAACTGCTTGACCTTAAACAAGGTACTTAACTTCTCTGAGCTTCCAGGCTTTTCATCTGTAAAAGGCAGATAATAATAGTACCCGCCTCAAAGGGAGGAAATGAGAAAACCCATGTAGTTCACCTTAGCACAAGGCACGCCAAATAGAAAATACGCAGTGTTGTTATTGGTGTCACTGGTGTTATTATTGCCATCTTCAGGCCCTCACTGACCTAGGTCCATGTACCTTATTTGTTCTTATTCTCTTCTATGAGCTGGCTTTCTTTTTTTATTATTGCTTCAACTTAAAAGTTGGAAAAACACATATGTGAGACTCAGAGTTACTTGGCAGCATGAGGCAAAGCCAATTTTTTGTAACCAGAAGAGCGTTGGAACACTTTTATTTCAAACTAATTGCCAACACAGAGCAAGCCAGGACAGACCTAGAGTTTTACAGTTTTCCGTTCACTGTTTTTGGATGGATTCTCAGAGTCCATGTCTTAGAATGACCTGTGGCCCTGTGATAATCTCATGGGAAAGACTTTGTCTCTTGTGGTGGATTTAGACAAGTTAAAACCAGCTGCTTCTTCTCTATCTCAGAAAGTTCTTTCTTCTTTCTCAGTATGTAGTATTGCTTACCTGAGGCACAATAAGAGGGTATAAAAGGAATGATAAATAGGTCTCTTCTCTTATGTCACCTCTTATTGATTGTTGGTGGGTGCCTGGAGCATCAACTTAAGACGGATTCTGATGTAGCTTTTGGTTCAGTGGGAAAGAGCGTGCTGATTGATTAGTAATGTCTGCCCTGGGTTTGTAGGTGGGGAGTGCCAGAACTGAACGTCCCTAGGTGGAAAGCATTTTTTCCAGAGACCTGGAAAATTCTACCTCCTCTCCATATTCCGCATGCTATTTGCTTCTCTCCATCTTACCTTCCTGTTCAATCCACTGCCACATGGTAGTTCAAAAATAAATTTACTGTTACTTCAGTTGATTTCTTTCCATTTGAAAAGAAGAATGATTCAAGGATGATGCACAGAAGAAAACTCAGTAAAATTTAAGTATTGGGGATAATTGGATCCTGGGTGTCAGAGGCCAAGTGGCAGCACTTAATCACCAAAGGCAAGGTAGGCGTGGTTACAGTAATGGACAGCAAGCAGAGTCAAAACAGTCATCAGAATAGTCTAACTCACAGAGATGGTGTTGGTATAGTGTTGGCTAGTGATCACACTGTAACTAGAGAATAAAACAGATGGGCAATCTACTAAATTCTTACTTGATCTGCACAGCAGAAGAGTTTTAGGTCGAGTGAACAGAAGTCTGACTTGAATCACCAAAACAGAGAGTCACAGGCCCCTAAGCAATTTCCAGACTGGAGTCAGTTACTAGACCCAGAATCCTTTGAATGAAAGGGAGGCTGTGTCCCCTTGAGGAAGGACCTTGCTACACTGCCAAAAATTTATGCAGTTAGTCTTTCTCTCAGCCTTCCAAAAAGGGACCTACAGCCTTTTCTCAGGGTGACTTGTGTCAGAAAAAAGGAAACAATCAGACCTTTTGGGAATACTGGACTCTGGCTCTGAACAAGGCATCTCTGTGGTCCACCAGTCAGAGTGGTGGCTTGTGGAGGTCAGGCTCTCAATCAAAAGTTTTAGTTTAGGTTCATTTCACAGTGGGTCCAATTGGTCCCTGAACCCATCCTGTGGTTATTTCCCCAGTTCTCGAATGCATGATTGGAATAGACATACTCGGCAACTGGCAGAATCCCTAAAAACACTGGCTGTTTATCTGAAATTCAAATTGAACTGGGTGTCTGTATTTATATTTGCTAAATCTGGCAACCCCACCTGAAGGAAATTCCAGGTGAGGAAAATTACCTTGTGAGCAAAGGCTTAGAGGGGAGGAGAGTGAAGGTTTGTTAGGAAGATTGCAACCCTGAGCTGGACCTCTGGTTGGTGTAAAACAAGGGCCAAAGGGTGTGAAATTCACTAGGGCTTGGGAAAGCTCTGGAAATTTCACTTTTTAAAAAGAGCCCATTTGTCCCTAGCCAAAACAACGACCCAAAACCAAACCAAACCCTTGCAGTTTTTCCTCAGTTAATTAACTTCTAGGAAATTCCCTTTATTAGGTCTGGTGATTATAAAACAAATTGTCCGGAAGTGATGATTTAAACAGTGCATTGGCAGGGAGGAACATTCACATGAAAGGAGTCTAATTTTCTTTGAGCTGATGCAATAGCCGCTTTTGTGAATTTGCTGCTTGGATTATGTGCCCAAGGCCGAGAAGAGGTTAAGATGCTTGAAGTAGTTTGAATTGGTTGTTAAAGGAAGGGCTAATCACAGGTGGTTTGGTGCTATACATCAAAAGACCTAAAAATGTACATATCTTTTGTCACAGCAACTCGACTTGGAGCAATTTATCCTAAAGCAAAAATCAGCATAAAGATGGACATTCCAGGATCTAACTGCAGTGATGATTATAAGTGAAAAACTGGAAATCACCTATATGCTTATTAAGAGAGAACTGAGTAGTGTTGAAACATGCATACAACGAAATATTACCCGTTAAAAAGGACCGTGCGGATTTTTTTAACATAGGAAAAATGTTGACAATCAATTGTTAAATTTAAAAAATTATAAAACTAAATCTAGTATGATCCTCTTTTTGTCTAAAAAGAAAAAGTACATGCTCAGAGGAGAAGGAAGATGATGGGAAAGAAACATCTGTGGTTTTATGAGTGACCATTGAATGTAGCTTTGGTCTTGTTTTGCTTTTGCTGATCTGTATTTCTCAAGTTCTTCTAGGATAAATATGGCTTTCTTAAATAACCAAACCATTTTAAAGAAAATAATAGGGGGCTTCCCTGGTGGCGCAGTGGTTGAGAATCCGCCTGCCGATGCAGGGGACACGGGTTCGTGCCCCGGTCCGGGAAGATCCCACATGCCGCGGAGCGGCTGGGCCCGTGAGCCATGGCCGCGGAGCCTGTGCTCGGCAACGGGAGAGGCCACAACAGTGAGAGGCCCGCGTATCGCAAAAAAAAAAAAAAAAAAAAAAAAAAGAAAATAATAGGAAGCTGCCTTGGCTTCGTAAGAAGTGTGAAGGCACAGACCCTCCTCTTTCACAGCTCTCCACTCGGGAGCCCCTCAGGGATGCTCAAGAGACACTGTATTGATAAAAGGCTGCAGAGTGATTTCCCAGGAAGAGCTGTTCTTATTACAGCAGCATATTTCCCTCCCCCGTCACATACCTAACATCTTAATCCCACATCTAGAATACACTCCATGTATATTGAGGAAGAGTTGCAATTACCCTATAGACCATCTCACTCTTTGTTCTTTTCCTCCTCCTCTATCCTCCCTCACACCCAAGGTTATGACTATGTCTCTGGGATAGTTCATCACGCTTTTACCATAGAGACCGTTGACAGTGTTGCTTTCCTGCTTGATTTATGAATCACTCAGTTTCAGCTTGTCTTCTCTCCCTTCCTCCCTGTCACTTTTCAACTCATTTCCCAGCTGGTCACCATTTCCATACTGACCAAGAATGGTCAGGGTGGCAGCATCATTCCTTCTGAACCCGAAACCTGGTGGTCTCCATCCTTTCTGCATCTTAGAATCACCTGGAAGAGCTTCTTAAAAATATGATGCCAAGGCCCTCTTCCCAGAGACCCTGATGTATTTGATCTATAGTGGAGAGTGTGTAAGCTCTTCCAAATGATTCTAATGCATAGCCTGCATTGAGAAGCCTTGCCTTAGCCCCTATAATCCACATAGCACCTGCAGGTCTAAAAGGAATAAAGTCTGCTGTGAAATTTCTTCTACGGAGAAGCACTGGACTATGCCTCGAGCCCAAATGGACCTGATTAGCAAGCCCACTGCCTCAAATTAACCCTTACAATCAAAATTGTTGCTCTTACTTACTAAGACTATTGTCCAGACTGGGAGGCTGAGTCAGCCCTGAAAGCCCCACTTGACTTGTTCCTGAATTGACTGATGTGTTTTTTCCTAAATGCACAGAGCACCCTGGATGTCTCTCTTCTTCTGTCACTCAGAAGCCTATCTGGGAAGCTGACAAGAATCCATCCTGCTCTTCCAGAAGGCTCACCAAGTTCTGTCAGGTTAATTCAAGCTTTCTTCCCCTGTTCTACTCATCATCTCCTGTCTGGACACTACAAGAGCCTCCTAACCAGTCTCCCTCCCATCCCAGCCCCACCCAATTCCATTTCCTCCTATGCCAGTGCCTTAGGGATCCTTCTAGATTTTGCCTGACCACATCAATCCCCTGCATAAAACCCTTCAACAGCTCCTAAGTGCCTGATTTATCACACTGTCATCAGTAATAATAATTATGAAATTAATTTTAACGGTTATACATTTTTGAGTTCTTGCTATGTGCCAGGCACGGTGCTAAGCATGTTACATGCATGATCTCATTTTTCAAAATATTTTATTATGAAGATTTTCGAACATACAAAAAAGGAGAAAGAATAGCACAGTCCCCTCCCTCTCTTCTTCATAATTTTAATATTCAAAAAGCTCTGAAATCCAGAAGTTTATCATACATTTGGTGCTAAAACTCATTTGGTAGCAAAACCTGGCCCAGATAAGTATGAAATTATCTATGTCTTTATTTAATCCACTCTGTGTGACTATTCAAAAGTATCATTGCAGACATATTAATATATTTGATGATATAGGCTGTGATGTAATAATATACAGTGTGTGCACCTGAATGCCTTTCTAAACTCTAGAAATATCTGAATTCAAGCGCACAAGATTTTTGGATAAGGAGCTGTATGTGTGTACAAGGAGCACCTATATACCTGCAACTCAGATTCAGAAACTGTTAGCATTTTGACGTCTTTGGTTTTCCACTGATCTATAGATGTAGATGATATGGATGATACAGATACAGATATAGATGATACCAATTATAGATGTAGACATGGATACTGTTGCAGCCCCCCACCAAAAAATATAACCACATCAAATCCCTGGAACCTGTGAATGTTACCTTATTTGGAAGAGTTCTTTGCAGACTGAATTGAGGACCTTGAGGTGAGGAGATCATCCTGAATTATCCAGAGGGACCCTAAATCCAATGACAATTGTCCTTATAAGAGACACACAGACAGAAGAGAGGAGGCAATGTGAAAGAGATTAGGGTGATGTGGCCACAAGCCGGGGAAAGCCAGGAACGTCAGAATTGGAAGAAGCAAGGAAGGAGTCTCCTCTAGAGCCTCCAGATGGATCAAGGTCCTGCCAACATCTTGATTTCAGAATTCTGGTCTCCAGCACCATGAGAGAATAAATTTCTGCTGTTTTAAGCCACCCAGTTTGTGGTAATTTGTTGCAGCAGCCCCAGGAAACTAATGCAGATTTAAATATAGATACAGATATTGACGGAGCTGTCGGCATAGGCTGAACCATTTGAAAGCGCTTACGCCTTCTTGACACTTCACTCCTAAACCCTTCCATGCCTGCATCTCATGTAGCCTTCCTCGAGCCCCGTGAGATACATGTACATACAGGCACATCTCGTTTTCTTGTGTTTGCTTTATTGCACTTCACAGATACTGCGTTTTTTATAAATTGAAGGTTTGTGACAACTGTGTGTCGATCAAGTCTATTAGAGCCATTTTTCCAGAGCATTTGCTCACTTCATGTCTCTGTATCACATTTTGGTAATTCTCGTAATATTTCAAACTTTCTCATTATTATTATATGATGGTGATCTGTGATCAGCAATCTTTGATGTTACTGCTAAGACTCTCTGAATGCTCCGATAATGGTTAGCATTTTTTAGCAATGAAGTTTTTGTTGTTGGTTTTTTGGGTTTTTTTTTTTGCGGTACGCGGGACTTTCACTGTTGTGGCCTCTCCCGTGTCGGAGGCTCCAGACGCGCAGGCGCAGCGGCCATGGCTCACAGGCCCAGCCGTTCCGCGGCATGTGGGATCTTCCCGGACCGGGGCACGAACCCGTATCCCCTGCATCGGCAGGCGGACTCTCAACCACTGCGCCACCAGGGAAGCCCTGAAGTATTTTTATTTTAATAAAGGTATGGGAGGCAATAAGGCCCTACAATGTTTCTACACAGCAATGGCAACATGAAGTATGTATGTGAGAGAACTTTTGACCCAATAGCCTGAAATACTTACACTCTTACTCTGCTCCTGCAACTCCTTGTAGGTTGTGGGACTTCTAACCTCACCACCCACCCCATCTGAAAGTCCGTTATGCCCCCAACCCCTGGGACAATCACACGCTCCCCACTGGATATCAAAAGCAATAAAGTACTTTTTAAATTAAGGTATGTAATGTACATCGCTTTTTTAGACCTAATGTTATGGCATACCTAATAGTCTACAATATAGTGTAAATATAAATTTTATATGCACTGAGAAGCCAAAAAAAAAATCGTGTGACTCACTTTATTTTGATATTCACTTCATTGTGGTGGTCTGGAACCCAACCCGAAATATCTCCAAGATATTTTGGTGGCATAATTTTTTACCAAGTTATGCCACCATCACCATAAATCAATTTTATAACATTTCATCACTCCAATACTGTCCCTCATGCACATTTACTGTTAGTTCCTGTCCCCACCCCACTCAAGCACTAATCTACTTTCTATCTTTATAGTTTTGCCTTTTCTGGATATTTCATATAACTAGACCATACCATATATGGTCTCTTGCATATGGCTTGTTTTCCTGAGCATAACATTTAAGAGGTTCATCTATGTCGTAGCATTATCTGTAGATGCTTCCTTTTTATTGCTGAATAGTATTCCATCATAAGGATATACCACATCTGCCTATCCATTTGCCAGTTGATGGACGTTTAGGTTGTTTCCAATTTTTGTCTAGCCCATCATATTTTAACCTAGGGCTAGTGGGTGGACTTCACAGCTTCTGTCAGCTCCTTGACATGACATGCAAAATGCGTGTACGTGTTTTCTTTTTCTGCCCTAGGTAACAAGACAGAATGCGGTATGAGATATATGACTGTGCCCATTACAGAGGCCAGGAAATGGAGGCATATAGAAAGTACGCCCAGTTCCATTTCTTGCCACTCTTGGAGTAAAATTCAAAGCAAGGGGATTGCTCCTGACCCGCCACAGAAGGTACAAGCAAACATTCCAGACAGAGAGTTGAGGGGCGTGGAAACCCTACCAGGAAGAAAGGCTTGAGGGCAGGCAGCAGCCCCACCCCCTCGAAAGGTAGAAGTTATCCTGAGATTTCTCAGCAGGGAAGCAGTCGTGCTCAAGCCAACAAGGAGAGTTTCACTCGCCGTGGGAGTCACGCCTGTTCTACCTTCTGATGCTTTGTCCTTCCTGCTGTGATGATGTCCACGAAGTTAGCCAGGGTTAGTCAAGGAGATGTTAGGGCTGGCATGGCTGCCTCCTCAGCGGGGATGCCCGTGTTTGAGCAAAATGACACAGGTAAATATTGCTATTGGGTCAGCTATGCCAAGGTGGGAGCTGGCCGGGGAAGTGACAAGTCCATAAATTGGAGAGGAATTAGACTATCAGAGGGCAGAAGCAGGACACAACAGAGCCACCCACTGGAATCTTTGCCGTAACTCAGGGAAGGCATAGCATCTTCCTCAGGAAGAGGTCATCTGAAGAGCAAATCAAATAAGGATGCTTATTTAGAGGGGGGATTTATGGCTCTATTAGCAAAGTGCTCCATGGGGCTGACGTAGGGAGCCGGGAGAAGAGACTGCATCGTTAGCCTTTCAACCTACAAAGAGGGCCGCCCTTGGTGAAGAGACAGTTCTGGCATTTTCGAAGGGAGGGCTCAGAAAAGCTTGCCAAGGGGCAGTCTGGGAGGTGCCTGTTGGAGCAGCAAGGAAAAGGCAAGGCAAGCAGATTCCCCCCAGTCATCCCCCAATTTAACCACAGAAATGAGTTGGTTTATATAAAGAATTCTAAGCAATTTCATTTAATGAAAGGAGTTCTGCTGTTTAAAAAAAAAGAACGTTTTTTTGGAAACCCCTGTAGCATATCTTTCAGCTAAGCCACAAGATTCATGATGACAAATGAGCTCTTACTATGTAGCAGGCTCCATGCCAGGTCCTAGAGACGAGGTGTGAACAAAACAAGGATGATCCTCAACCTCTTGGAGTTTACAGTCTCCTGAGGCAGAGAGACATTGGAAAGAATGAATTCACAAATAAATGTATAATTATAAGTTGTGATAAGTTCAGTATAGAAAATGGTGATAATGAGGCAGAAGAGCAGCAGGGAGGGGGTGGGGTAGCCAGAGAAGGCTTCTCAGAAGTGACACTTAAATTGAACCCAGAAGTGGAGTGGGAATCAGTTGGTAAAAGAAATGGATTTGTGAGAAGAGCCAGATGTTTATCTAAAACATTACAACTTTTGCTGACTAGCCCATCCACGTGCAGAGGGAGTAAGACAACCCTTAGGAAAGAAACATCCCACATTTACTGAATTTTTTTTCAACTTTTCTACTAATTGGGCTGACTTCCCATATACCCAGTGCCAGCACCCTGGATGACATCAAATAGAGTGGAGGACTCAAAGGCAAGGACCCTGAACAAAACAGTTGCAAAGAGTGGCTTCCAGAAACCTTAGTTCATCCATCCATTTATTCAACAACATTTGTTGTTTATTTATGAGGGGCCAGGAGCTGGGGTGGAACAATGAGGGAGATGAGAACCCAGCTCCTAAGCAGCTTAAAACAAAGTACAGAAGGACAGGTAGATAGGCAGTGTGAGAAGGGCACACCTAGGGGACACTCCTGAGAGACTACAAGCCTCAGATAACATGTGACAGGTACTTGAGAACATGAATGGAAGTGCCAGGCCACCACTTACTCCTCTCCTCATCTCAGCCCAAGCAGTTCTGCTTTAGCCTGTCATCATGCTGAGAAATATTTGGAGGGAAAAAAAGAGGAAAGGTCCACTGCTTAAAGAGAGGAGGAGGCCTCTGGAGAAAACTCCAATTCAAAAAGATACATGCACCCCAATGTTCATAGCAGCTCTATTTACAATAGCCAAGATATGGAAGCAACCTCAATGTCCATTGACAAATGAATGGATAAAGAACATGTGGTACATATATACAATGGAATACTACTCAGCCATAAAAGAGAATGAAATAATGCCCTTTGCAGTAACATGGATGAACCTAGAGATTATCATACTAAGTGAAGTAAGTTAGACAGAGAAAGAGAAATACCATATGATGTCATTTATATGTGGAATGTAAAAAAAATGATACAAATGAACTTATTTACAAAACAGAAATAGACTCACTTATGGTTACCAAAGAGGACAGCAGGGGGCAAGGGAGAGATAAATTAGGAGTTTGGGATTAACATATACACACTACCATATATAAAATATTGATATAGATAAACAAAAAGACCTACTGTATAACACAGGGAACTATATTCAATATCTTATAATAACCTATAATGGAAAAAAAAGGGGGGAGGCCTATTTAAATAAATTATTAAAGAAATCAATAATTAATAACCTTCCAAAACAGAAAGCACCAGGCCCAGAATTCACTGATAAATTCTACCAAAAGTTTAAGGAAGAAATTACACCAATTATACAAGCTCTTTCAGAAGACAGAAGCAGAGAGAACATATCCTAACTCATTCTATGAGGCCAGCACTATCTTAATACTAAAACCAGACAAAGATATTATCAGAAAACTATATACTAATATTTCTCATGAACATAGACCAATATCTCTTATGCAAAATTCCTCAACAATCTATTAGCAAATCAAATCCAACAATGCATGAAAAGAATTACACACCACAACCAAGGAGGGATTTATCCCAAGTATGCAATAATGGTTCAACATTTGAAAATCAATTATGTAATGTAATCAAATTAATGTAATCTATCACACCAAGAGGTCAAAAAAGAAAAATCACATGATCACATCAATAGATGCAGGAAACATAATTTGACAAAATCCACTATGAATTAATAATTTTTAAAAAAACCCTCAGTAAACTAGGAATAGAGGGGAATTTCCTCAACTTGATAAAGAATATCTACAAAATACCTACACCTAACATCATACTTCATGGTGAGAAACTTGAAGCTTTCCCACTAAGATCAGGAATAAGACAAGGATGTCCCCTCATACCCCACTTTTCAACATTGTACTGGAAGTCCTATCTATTTCAATAAGACAAGAAAAGGAGATAAAAGGTATACAGATTGAGAAGCAAAAAATAAAGCTGTCTTTGTTTGCAGATGACATGATTGTCTATGCAGAAAATCTGTAAGTATTTACAAGAAAAAAAACTCTTGAAACTAATAAGTTATTACAGCAAGGTTGCAAAAGACAAAGTTAATATACAAAAGTCAGCTGCTTCCCTATATCAGCAACGAATAAATGGAATTTGAAATTAAAAACAGTATCAGTTACAATTAGCACCCCCAAAAATGAAATACTTAAGAATAAATCTAACAGAATATGTACAAGATCTATATGAGGAAAACTATAAAACTCTGATGAAAGAAATCAAAGATGAACTAAATAAATGGAGAGATATTCCATGTTCATGGATAAATAGACTCAACATTGTGAAGATGTCAGTTCTTCTGAACTTGATTTTTTTTTAACATCTTTATTGGAGTATAATTGCTTTACAATGGTGTGTTAGTTTCTGCTTTATAACAAAGTGAATCAGTTATACATATACATATACATATGTTCCCATATCATCTCTTCTCTCTTGCGTCTCCCCCCCCCCTCCCTTTCCCACCCCTCTAGGTGGTCACAAACCACCGAGCTGATCATGCAGCTCAATAATAAAAAAACTAACAACCCAATCCAAAAATGGGCAGAAGATCTAAATAGACATTTCTCCAAAGAAGATATACAGATTGCCAACAAACACATGAAAGAATGCTCAACACCATTAATCATTAGAGAAATGCAAATCAAAACTACAATGAGATATCATCTCACACCAGTCAGAATGGCCATCATCAAAAAATATAGAAACAATAAATGTTGGAGAGGGTGTGGAGAAAAGGGAACCCTCTTGCACTGTTGGTGGGAATGTAAATTGATACAGCCACTATGGAGAACAGTATGGAGGTTTCTTAAAAAACTAAAAATAGAATTATCATGAACTTGATTTATAGATTTAATGAAATCCCAATCAAAATCTGAGCAAGCTATTTTGTGGATATTGACAAATGGATTCTAAAGTTTATGTGGAGAGAAAAAAAGATCCAGAATAGCCAACATAATATTGAAGGAGAAGAACAAAGCTGGAGGACTGGCAGTATTCGACTTCAAAACTTACTATAAAGCTACAGTAATCAAGACATCCTGTCCGACCTAAGGGGTTGGTATTTCCCTTCTCCCACATGAAAGGCTAGAACTGACTGGAGTTAGGTATTTTCCTTTCCCCAGGTCAGTTAGGCTCTGATGAAACCTCAGAAGGTTAGGCTCTGATTAACCAGTTTCTCCCAAGGGCAAGCTTTTTTAAGAAGAATAGAATACTCCGGCATATTCCAGAATGGTTCATCTTCCCCTCCCCGCTGCTAGAAGCACAGGGGATTTTTTCCCAATATTTACTGTAGGAACCTGGTCAAACTACTGGAGGTAAACCTCACAAAACTGTGGGGGGCCCACTCTTGACTGTGTCCTTCTAGAGTTTTTACTCTCAGAGGTGTCTACACTGAGCCTCCAGTAATCCATCAATTGCAGTTCTGGTTTTCCTACCTCAGCTCTGGTTCCTGTGGTGACTTCCACTCCAGAGTCTCTGCTCCAGCAAAGCCATGACTCTCTATGTTTGCCTATCTGTCCCTACAGTCTTGAGGGCAGCAGTTTGCCCTGTGTCTTCCCCTCTTTTACAGATCCAAGTAGAGTTTTTGATTTTTCAGTCTGTTCATCTTTTTATTTATTGTTAGTACAGAGTGGCAACTACCAACTGGAAACTGAAAGTCCTGTTTCCCCTATTATCAATATTTTGTTTTAATGTAGAACATATCTTACAACTGACGAGTCAGTATTGATACATTATTATTAACTAAAGTTAATAACTTACATTAGAGCTCACTCTTTGTGTTGTACATTCTATGAGTTTTGACAAATGTATCATGACGGGTATCCACCATTACAGTATCATACAGATTAGTTTTCACTGCCCTAAAAACCCCTCGTCCTCCACCTATTTGTCCCTCCCCCCAGCCCCCTGGCAACCATTGATCTTTTTACTGTCTCCATAGTTTTGCCTTTCCCAAAGTGTCACATATTGGAATCACATAGAATATAGCTTTTTAAAATTGGTTCATTTCATTTAGCCATATGCATTTAAGTTTCCCCCATGTCATTTCATGGTTTGATAGATCATTTCTTTTTTAGCTGAATAATATTCCATTGTCTGGATGCACCATGGACTGAAGGATATCTTGCTTGCTTCCAAGTTTGGGCAATTATGAATAAAGCTGCTATAAACAGTTGTGTGCAGGCTTTTCTGTGGACATAACTTTTCCGATCATTTGGGTATATACCAAGGAGCATGACTGCTGAATTGTATGTTAAGAGTGTGTTTAGTTTTGTAAGAAAACGCTAAATTGTCTTCCAAAGAACTGTACCATATTGCATTCTCACCCACAATGAACGAATGACAGTTCTTGTTGCTCCACAGTCCTATCAACATTGGGTGTTGTGCTGTCAGTATTCTGGATTTTAACCATTCTAATAAGTGGTCTTAGTCCATTCAGGTTGCCATAACAGAATGCCATAGATTGCTGGCTTATAAACGACAGAAATTTCTTGCAGTTCTGGAAACTGGGGCATCCAAGATCAAGGCACCAGTGGATTTGGTGTCTGGTGAGGGCCCACTTCCTGATGCATAGACGGCCATCTTCTCGCTGTGTTCTCACGTGGCCGAGGGGGTGAGGGAGCTCTCTGGGGTCCCTTTTATAAGGGCAATCATCCCATTCATGAGAGTTCTGCCCTCATGACCTAATCAATCACCTCCCAAAGTCCCTGTCTCCAAATACCATCACACTGGGGATTAAGATTTCAATATATGAATTGGGGAGTAGGGGGGAAATGAACATTCACTCTACAGCAACGTGTGCAGTGGCGTCTCCTTGTTATTTTAATTTTCATTTCCCCACTGACAGATGACATTGAGCACCTTTTCATATGCTTATTTTAAATCTGTATATCTTCTTTTCTTAGGTGTCTGTTCAGGTCTTTTGCCCAGTTTTGAATTGAGTTGTTTGTTTTCTTATTTTTGAGTTTTAAAACTTCTTTGCATATTTTGGATACCAGGCCTCTATCAGATATGTATTTTGCAATTATTTTATCCCAGTATGGCTTCTTGGATATTCATTTTAGTTTGAATCTAAGTTTACAAAAAGTAGATCAATTTAAAGAAAAAAATATTATGAAAATATAGGAAATCCCTATGGGAAACTACAGATGGTAGTTGCATAAAAATTTTGAAGAGAGTACAAAAATGAAAAAATTCAGGAAAGACTTTTTTAGGTTAAAGTGTTTCTGTCTGTCTTTCACACACACACACACACACGCACACGCACGCACACACACATGCACGAGTCAAATTCCACCTCTCAGAATGTTTTTGTCTCAGCAGGTAAACTCCGGTTTACATAGCACAGGTGGGTTATTATTCCAGCAGCTTGCACATCTGGGGAGTTCATGATTCCAAGTCTGTTAGAAACAATTTTTACCACGGAGTACATGCACTACACACACACACACACACACACACACAATGCACACATCATAACTTAAGTTTTAAGTCCAGTTGAAGGTGAAAGAAAGGAAACTGGTGGCTTCATTCAAAAACGCAATGCTTCAGTTTAACTGAATTCTCACTCATACATAAAGTGTCTTCCTTGGGTCTCCAAATTCTTGGATTTTCACACCATTTTTCCCCTAGCAAATTCACAGAGGCAAGAAAGACACATTCCTCCAACATCTTCAGAAATCCTTGGAGCCACAGTGGAGCAAATTGCATGAGCTAAGGCTGGATGCAGAAAGAAGATGGGTGTATTCAGTGACTTAAGAAAAGGTAGGTACCGTGGTGTCACGGGGGTTAATGGGAAGTGATATGAGGCTAGGGAGGTAAGCAGGGGTTAGTTTATGGGGAGGTCCTGACTGCCACTTTAAGGATTTTGAAAGTGAAGAGACGGTCATCAGAGAGGCAGTGCCAGGGGGTAACATGATAACATTTAACTTGTAGATTAAAAACAGAAGTAGTTCCTCTTCATCATATATTCCTGGGGATGCTGGTTTCAGTGCTAGAAAATTGGGTCACTTGAGTTGCTTATTGCTTTTTGGAGGACTGCGAGTGAGGCAGATGCTTAATAGGCTGTCAACGAAAAAGCACAACCCTAGGAACAGACTGTGGGCTAGTTGAAGATGTTTTTTCTTGTCTTTACTTTTTTTTACAAACACAATTCCCACCCCTCTTTCCAGTATGTGGAGTGTATGTGTAGATTATTGTACCATCTTGGTCACTTTCTAGCACCTTCAATGGAAGCATGGAGCTACTGACACCTTGGTCTCAGGCTTCCAGCCTCCAAAACTGAGAGATAGTAAATTTCTGTTGTTCAAGCCACCCAGTTTGTGGTGCTTTGTTACAACAGCCCTAGCAAATCAACACAGTGGGCGAAAAATCACTGTAACATTTGTAGTATCTGGGACTTTGTCACCAATGGGAATCATGATCTCTTCATATTATGGTCCAGGTAATATAGATATTCCAAAATATCATTTATGCTCATCAGTATTTTGAAACACAATTGTTATTAAACCCACTGCTAAATCATGTTATTTAACATGTGAATAAAGGAGCACATGTGCTACTACATCACAATTTTTTAAATACTGTGAGAACTGCATTTCAAAATAATTGGATTTCTTCATAACTCTATGTTATGTTACATATCTTAAAACATTATTCTAAGAAGGGGTTCATAGAATTGCCAAAGGGGTTCCTAGCACAAAACAGGTTAAGAACCCTGCTTTAAGCAGAAGAGAAATGGTATAAAGCTATAACCCCACACCTCATAACCCCTTCCCCATCAAGGACAGAGTTCTGGGATTGGGGTGAGGGGTGGGTAGGGAGGTGTGTGTTCATGGAATTGCTTTCCTGGTTAGAAAGTATTACACACAAATTTGTCATAATACATGACAAACCAAGTGTAATGCCTCCCCCCACCCCACACCCACAAAACACAATGTAAGCACCCAAAGGCAGAAGCTTTGTTTATTTCAATTCTGTGCTCTCAGATGTATTAGTCTGGATTCTCCAGAAAAACAGAACCAATAGGGTTTAAATATATATATATATATATATATATATATATATATATATATATAGAGAGAGAGAGAGAGAGAGAGAGAGAGAGAGAGAGAGACTGACTGTGTGTGTGTGTGTATGTGAAGGAGAGACTGATTTATTATAAGAAATTGGCCCATAAGGTTACGAACACTGAGAAGTCCCAAGATCTACAGTTGGCAAGCTAGACACCCAGGAGAGTCTGTGGAGTAAGTTCCAGTCTGAGTCTAAGGCCAAAGGCAGGAGAAGACTAATGTCCAAGCTTGAAGGTAGTTGAGAGGAGTCCCCTCTTACTCACAGGAAGGTCAGTCCTCTTGTACTCTCAGGGCTTCAACTGATTAGATGAGGCCCACCCTCTTCAGGGAGGGCAATCTGCTTAACTCAGTTTATGGATTCAAATGTTAATCTCATGCAAACTATTACATATAGAATGGATAAACAACAAGGTGCTACTGTATAGCACAGGGAACTATATTCAATATCTTGAGATAAACCATAATGGAAAAGAATATGGTTTATATGTATATAACTGAATCACTTTGCTGTACAGCAGAAATTAACATAACATTATAAATCAACTATACTTCAACAAAAAAAAATGTTAATCTCATCTAGAAACACCCTCACAGACACCCCAGAATAATGTTTGGCCAAGTGTCTGGGCAGCTGGTGACCCAGTCAAGTTGACACATAAAATGAACTACAGTAAGTCTAAACTGTACTTAGCACACCACTGGTGCTCAATAAATATTTGTGGAATGAGTGACTGAAAAATAAATGCTAGGAACATCCAAATGGGGCCAGGAGGGAGGGGGAGAAACAGCCCGGGGATCTAAAGTGCCCATCATGGGTGCCACGTCTGGTTTCCCGAGCACAAGGGGGCAGAAGGTGCCGGACCTCTGTTGGCTTCTATGCACACAGTGTGCTTTTGACAGATGCCCAGGAAGCCGCAGGGACTGCTTCAGGCTATGTCTGTCAACTAACAGGTTTCCTAAATTGTGGCAGAGGAGCTGGGCTGGGCAGGCAAACTTTGCACAAGGCTGACAGCCAACATCACCGGGCAAACGGAAGACCCTCAAAGGAGATCCTGGCATTCAGGGCAGATTCCAGAGGCTTCAGGACTCCTGGGACCACACGACAGGGACGTGGGTTACGCCGGGAGGCTTGAACAAACTCTCCCTGCTCTGCATGCCCCCCTACCACACACACACACACAGGCCTGCCTCACAAAGTCTCCAGGGCGCCTGGGGACACTGAGGATGGTTCTCAGGCAGATGAGTTATTGAGTCACATGCCTCTTTGAATGTCGAATCCTTTTGAATTAGGGCCTCATCCACCCACAGCTTAACCGCTGCTCCTGACACATCAGAGGGGTTGCTGTGAATGACCTGGATTCCAAACCCCAAGGGGCGCCACGGATGAAACCCACCTTCAAAGGACTAGAGGAGAGTAAGGAGAATTTGAAGTCTGGAGATCATTATTTCCAGCTGCAGGGGAGGCAGGAGGAGCCCTGTTGAAATCTCCCAGGAAGTATCACCAAAGCAACGGCTGCAAGGTTGGCAGAAGGCAGAAAACCCCATGTGCTCATCAGTCAATGAATGAGTGGCTTCCCTTTTTGGGGGACCCTACTATCTGTGAGACTGCTTTCTTGAAGGTCTCACTTTTCTCACACACACACACACACACTTAAAACTATTAGCAATAAACACCACTCTGGAGATTTATGCAGCAGCTAGAATACAGCAGGGGCTGTCCGCCATCCAAGATTGAGAAGGGTAGAAGAGCACGGGCTGACTGGCCATCCCTGGGTTATCTCCTCCCAGTTAGCAGTTGCCATAGCAAAACTTCTTTGGCAAAGTGATAAAGAGAGAGAGACACGGGTATAGATCGGCTCTTTTCTATAGCAGCGCATCGCAGCCGAGACGAAGAAGAGCAAAATGTGGATGGTGCCACAACCAAGGCAGCAGGAAATCTATTTCAGTCCGGGACTCTTAGTCTGGTGAAAAACTTCAGCGGGAATTTTCACAGCCTTTGGGTTTCCTGGCAGTTTGTTCATACTCACTATATATATAAGCCATGGGGGCACCACTATGGCCTGAATTGCATCCTGCCCCAGTTCTTATGTTGAAGTTCTAATCCCCAGGACATCAGAATGTCTTTGGAAACAGGGTCTTTGAACAGGTGATTAAGGTGAAATGAAATCATTAGGGTGAGTCCTAATCCAATATGACTGGTATCCTCATAAGAAGAGGAGATAAGGATACAGAGGGAACACCACGTGAGGACAGGGAGAAGGCACCACCTACAAGCCAAGGACAGAGGTCTCAGGAGAAACCAACCCTGCCGACACCTTGATTTTGGACTTCCATCCTCCAGAATGTAAAATAATATATTTCCATTGTTTAAGCCACTCAGTCTGTGCTACCTTGTTATGGAAGTCTTAGAAAACTCACAGGCTCCCCACGTCAAAAAGCACGAATACATTGTCCAATCAGTAGAACTGCCCATTCAAAGGTATCCCAGGCCAGATGGATGCCTACTCTTACCTGGGAGTCTCCAGCCAATTTCGTAATTTCTAAATTTTAGTGTTGGGGGTAAAGCCCCAATTCCCCACCCTAGTTTCAACTTGGAAACCAAATGGAATCTACATAATGCTTGTCTTTCTTGACATCTGCATGCCCTTCCTGAATGCCTTGTCCATATGTAACCCTCAGGGATGCATCACGTGCCGGGGATTGAAGGTCTGGAAGAAATGAAAAGAGATGGGGCAGAAGCAGCCCTTTGTGCTGATCTACGCTGAGCTGGAAAGGCTCTGACCACGTGACATTTACATTCTCTCAGAAATCCTGGGAGACATTGAGAGACAGCTGTGGTGGTTCCCGTTCCACAAATGAGAAAACTAAGGCAGTGAAGAGTGGAACAGCTTTAAGACATTCTTTTCCAGCCCTCGATGGTGGGCATTCTCTGGTGCTTGCAAGTAAAGCTGTGTGTATGCGTGTGCATGTTCATATGCTAAAATAGCTACCTAATCAGTGTCCTCGTTTGCAGCCTTCGTCCCTCCAATCTCTCATCTGAGCTGTATTCAGAGGAGGTTCTACACTTTATGTCTGATCTTACCACCCCATATTAAAACCTTCCATGACCCCCCACTGCTCTTAGGGTAAGTCTGAAATGCCCAAAATGACTGAGAAGACCCTGAAATATTTGACCCCACCCCAGCCCTCTGGTCTCATCTCCCTCCACTCACCCACCACCCCACTCCCCTCCAGCAGTGCTGAGCTGCCCTCTCTCCTCACCTTTCCTCTGGAAACATTCTTCTTTCTCCACATCATCTGGCCAGCTCCTTCCCATATGTCAGTCTCAGCCTAGGCAACACTTCTTCCAGGAAGCCCTCTGCAATCCCACAGCTGGCTTCAATGTCCCTCTGTGGATCCCCTGCAACCTCTGCTTCCCTGCTTCTCACCCTGTATTATATCATTGGCTTGTCAGTCTCCCCACTAGAGTGTTAGCTTGGTGAGAATAACGTCTGTGTCGTGTTCTTCATTCTTCCCGCAGGCTGAGTACAGCACATGGCACATAGTAGATGCCCACTGAATATTAGTTCAAATGAATTTTTAATAGAAGTCAGATATATGGACATGGGGGCAGGAAAACAAGGTGCCATCCTTCTCTCACGTTCGGACATTTCCGTGGGTAGGTCCCAGGAAGAGAAATGTTTAAAAAAATACACCTTGACTTTAAGTCAAGTAGAGGTTGGCCTTAAATCAACCATCAGTGAAATTTAGCAAAGGACAGTTGTTTGGGTGAAAAAAAAAAAAAAAGCTCAAGTTTAACTGAGTCCCTTCTAGGAAACTGTTTTTGCAAACCATAATGCTCTGCTCAAAAGTAAAAACTGAGTGTTGCCACTCATATCCCCTGGTCCAAAACTCAAGACATGTGGCCACATAGTGCTTCAAGGAAGAGTGGGAAATGTAGTCTATATTCTAGGCGACCATGTGCTCCGTGAAAAATCATTTTACTCTGGAAGAAAGGGAGATTGGATATAGAGGGACAACTGACAGGCCTTTGCTCAGCATCCTCAGGTATCCATAGCAACCCCTCCTACCTACACAGCCTGCATTCTTCGTCGGAGTTCACAGAATCCCCTGGCATGAGCGACAGCAGCAAGAAGAAACCACGCTTCATCCTAAGACTTCTAGGAGCCACTGAGGCATGACATGAGCCATCACATGGGAAAATGGGAAACTGTAAACCTTTCTTCAAAGCCCCAGTGCCCCTTTGCATCATCTCCCCCTCCATTTTCTTGTACCACATTATTTGCAAATTGAGAGGCATCAGGTCTAATGAAGAGATCACTAACTCTGGTCCAGAAGACCTGGGTTTGAATCTTGTATAAGCCCCTGATCAGCTGTATGGCCTTAAAGCATTTAACTCATCTGTGCCTCATTTTCTCATCTGTAAAATGGGGATTGAAAGATCTCATGGGATCGCATTAAGGAATAAGCAGCTCCTGCAAGCGCTCAGTAAATGGCAGCGGCTGTCATCACAATGCTTCTTTTGGCCACCGAGGTCACTGCAGCTGCCTTCTGCACAATCACCCAATAAGTGGAGTTTATTAAAAGAGCCTCCATTCCAGGGCTAAGTCACAGGATTTTCAGAGAATCAATGTGTTAAGCCGCCCAGGATAAGGAGACAGGCTGTAAATAAAATAGGATTCAAGGACTGTCCCAGATGGACAGACCTCTGTACACCCTGGTTTATCATTCTCCTATTTGTTACTGTTATCACTATTGCTAATCACAATAGCATTTGTCTGATGCCTCCTCTGTGCCAGGCACCATGCTTTTCAATCCGCACAATATTTGCACATGGCAAGTTTTCTCATTCTTCTTTCACAGGCCAGGAGTCTGTGTTCGGAGGGGAAAAGTGATTTGCCCCAAGTCACCCAGAGCCAGCCTAGTATTCCGATCCAATTTTAACACAGTACTTTTGTTTGTTTGTTTGTTTGTTTGTTTTGAGGTACGCGGGCCTCTCACTGTTGTGGCCTCTCCCGTTGCGGAGCACAGGATCTGGACGCGCAGGCCCAGCGGCCATGGCTCACAGGCCCAGCCGCTCCACGGCATGTAACGCAGTACTTTTAATTATTCATCTGCTCCTTTTATATTTTATATTTCTTTATGTGAAAAATCTCCTCAAAGCCCTAAGAGTAAAAATCACCCATTATCCCGCCACTTTCTTCTTTTGAAGTCTGTAATGAAAGAATAAGTAAAAGCCATCCCTCCCCCAGAAATAACCACTTCATGCTTATGCAGTTTAATATTCTATAAATTGTCATTCTCACTCTCTTTCAAACAAATCATGTCAAACAGAAGAAGCAAAAACTGCTGTACTAAAACCTGCTGGGAGAAATGGCTTCCACGCTGTATACGCCGGCTTCTGCAGGTATCTTTCCTTGGTTCATTTGTTCATTCATTCATTCATCCAGTAAATATGAACCAAGCACCTCATACTTGCCAAGAACTAGTTTGATACTTAGAAAACAAAAATAAATAAGACTCAGGCTCTGTCTTGGAAGAGTCACCAGCGCAGAGAGAATACCCATCACCCATTATATCATGAAATGGAAAGAGGTATAATATATACCAAGATGAAGGTCAAAACTGAGGAGAAGGCCCATGGTAAGAGATGCTTGCATTCAGGATTAGATGATGCATTGACTACAGAGACCAGGGTCAAGTCATCCCAAGCAGAGGCCAATAGGAGGGAACCTGGAGGACTTTTGTGTGTTGTTAGAACATCAAGGAAAGGGATGGAAAAGTCACCTGCCTTAAATAACATTGTTCAATTTGTAGAAATGTTAACGAAAAAGAGAGACGCCAACATTTAAAAATTCATCATTAAGAATATAACTTGGCAATAAAGGGAAATAAACTACTGATACAGGCTCCAACATGGATGAACCTTGCAAACATGATGCCAGGTGAACGCAGCTAGTCAGAAAAGACCATATAGTGCTTGATTGCATTTATATGAAATGCCCAGAATAGGAAAATCTATAGAGACAGAAAGCAGATCAATGGTTGCCTGTGGGTACTAGGGTATTGGAAGGAAATGGGGAGTGACTACTAATGGTCATGGGCTTTTGGGTGTGGAGGTGAAGAAAATGTTTCAAAATTGATTGTGGTAACGGTTGCACAACTCTGTGAAAATACTAAGAAACACTGAATTGTACACTTTAAATGGATGAATTGTATGGTATGTGAATTATGGCTCAATAAAACTCTTTTTGAAAAAAAAAGTGCTTAACAGAAAGGAAGAAAAACAAATAACTCTATCATTAGAAAAGAAGATACTTCTGGGAAACGTCCAGAAATAAGTATGTGTTCAGGACCAGCTTTTGTTGTCATGGTTGTTTTCCCATGATCTCACTTGGGACAAAGGGAAAATCTACTTTTGAACTGGGTTACCCTGAGAGCCGACTGGTCAGTCAACAACCCAGGCCCAATGTTTTGTCTCCCTTGTTTAGAGGTTACCTAGAGAACAGTGAGTCTCAAAGCCTGGTCCTCGAACCACCTCCATCAGAATCACCTGGAGTCTGAGTTATAAGTGCAGGCTCCTGGCATGACCCAGGCCCGGTGAGGCAAAATCTTGAGACAAGAATCCCAGGAACTCAGATTTTAATTCGGATACGCACCAAAATTTGAAGACCTCTGCTCTAGACTATGATTCCTCCATTGCATGATGGTGGCGCCCAACTGTTTTCTGTGTCTGAGCTGATTCTAAATAGTTACCCAGACTACTGAGGCCATGGAACCGCATCAAGATATACTTGGTGTGGAAGAATCTTTGCAAAGAGATATGTAAACTGTGAGCATGACTGTAACAGATGAGGTGTGAGAGGGTGACTGAGTCTGAATGGGCCAGTGGAAGGCTTCACAGAACATGCTAGGGACAGGAAGACATGCATGGCCAGGAAATGTAGGATGTCAGATTTGGGATTGGCCAGATTTAGGATTCCAGTCCCAAATCTGATTAGCTGGATGACCTCAAATTTAACTCCTGTAATCTCAGTGGTGGGCTGCATCACCCAAGAACATGGCAGCCTGCCCTTTTCCTACCATCTGGATTTCTCCTGTCTACAGTGTATCCTTCTGACCTCTATAATTTGCCCTCAACACTTCTCCTCCCTAAGATGCAATCTCTTCATAAGTGAAATGATGGCTTTGATCCTAACCGTCTAGAGGTTCTCTCCTGGCTCTGACGTTATCTCATAACAAGATCAGAGGACTTTAGGGGAAGATTAGGAAGGCCTCTACCATGATTTTGACCCAGAATTAAAACAAGAAAGGATATGACCAGCATTTTTTGAGATCCATTTGAATGAGGTCTAATTTACAGATGATCAAATGTCCCCCATTTTAAGTGTACATTTGGGTGAGTTTTGACAAACACAACCTCTGTCCTCACCACAATAATCAAATATGGAGTATTTCTGTCTCTCCAAAAAGTTCCCTGTACTCCTCACCCGAAAGTCCCTCCTCAGTGTTTTCTATCACTATAGATTACTTTGGTCTTTTCTAGAATTTCAAGTACTGGAATCATCCAACATGAACTCCTTTGTGTGTAAAACCTGGAGATTCATCCATGTTCTGTCATGCGTGGGTGATGCCTTTCTTCTCTTGCCAGCTTTGTTGTCATGGTTCTGATAGAGGGCAAACATCACTTCCTAGGAAGTACCTCCCCGGACCCAGCCAAGCCTATGATTTGCTCCCACACACCATGTACCCCCACCACTGTAGCCCTCGCCACTAACAATGGTCTTCTCAAAGGCTTCCCAAGGATGCCCCTAGGAAACCCCAAGTTTGTGGGTATTGCTACTACTCAGGATGTCACTGCATTGTTTCTAATGTCCTGGCCCCTGATTTTAATCTGATGGTTAGTGTATCAATATGTCCTAGTGGCTCCTTGCAGAGGGACTCTTGTGGTTGCTACGTCCCAAGTCCCTGTTTAGTCTGCTAAATGGAGGGCCCCTTTCTCATGCCTATCCTCCAGCCAGAAGGTTCCATGCAGATGGTCGCTCCTAAGTAAATGAACTTCTAGTTCCTCTTGTCCTATACCTTATCAATAAGGAGATGTTGAAGCTTATGGGGCAGAAATACATGGGCAGTCCACAGCTAGAGATTGGTCTTTATGACCTTAGAAGTCCTATGACCCTAGGAATTCAGCTCGAGACGTTAGCTTGAGTATTCAGAAGGGCTCCCATTCCAATAATCTCCTTTGTCATCTCACAGGTATTTGTGTGGCTGGTTGGTTACTGTCTCTTTCCGCCACGGCACAGCAGGCTTCAGAGGGTGGGAACTAGTCTGTTCTGGCTCCCCACCCCATCCTCCATGCTTCCCATACTGAACAGAAGGTACATCACAGGGAAGTGTTGACCGAGCCACTGAAGGGGAAGAAAGAAGTAAAAAAGTAATAAAGGAAGGGAGGGAAGGAGGGAGGGAGAAAGGAAGAAGGGCCCCACATCATTGGGGCTCCTCCCGTAACACTTGTAAGAAAGGGAAATCTGATGAAAGAGAACATCAAACACTCCTTTACTTACACCGTGGTATTTTGTACTGTGGTCCCCTCCCTGCGAAAGACATGCTCAAGCCCTAAACCCTGGTACCTGTGAATATGACCTTATTGGGAAATAGGGTCTTTGCAAGTAAATATGAGGTTATCCTGCAGTAGGTTGTACTCTAAATCCTGTATGACTGGTGTGCCAAGAAGAAGAGAAGAGACACAGACACACTCAGGGAGAGGCCATATGGTGACAGAGGCAGAGATTGGAGTGATGCATCTACAAACCAAGCAAGGCCAGGGCTTGCCAGCAACACCGGAAGCTAGGAATAGGCCAGGAAGGATCCTCTAGAGCCTTCAAAGAGAGCACGAAGGCTGACACCTTGGTTTGGGGCTTCTTGCTTCCAGAACTGCGCAAGAATAAATTTCTGTTGTTTTAAGGCACCCAAGTTTGTGGTCATGTGTTACAGCAGCCCCAGGAAGCTGATACATACACCCATCATATGGGATCGTAATAGCCCGTTTGCTGGTCTGTCTTCCCTGCAGAATTTAGAGCCGTGACTCATGCATCTCAGCAGCCACAGGACAGAGACAGTGCGGTGCCCGGCAGAGCTGTTGCTTGGTCTCCACTCCCTGACTGGACAGAAGGGACGGGCTGGTGGAGGCTCCGAGGGACCCCCTCAGCCTCTCTAGTGGCAGTGTTTGCATCTTCTTCCTGGGAAACCAGCTCAACTGCACCACTCCTGCCCACCACCAGGTGGGATTCCTCCTTTGCAGAAAATGAACCGGAGGAGTGATCCTAAGTAATTGCATCCCAGCCAGGACTGAGTTTGAAAAACAAGCACACTTCCTTTCAGCTACTTCCCCTCTTCCCCTACCCGCCCCAGAGACCTCTTAGCGACAGAAAGCCTCACCACTAACCCACTCCTCTGTCCAATAAAATTCTTCACATTGACACAGAGCAGAATAGCTCATCAAGGACAAGACTGGCAGGTGACTGAGCTGTACTGAGAATCACAGTTCATTGACAGAAAATAAACTCCAATTAACAATCTCAGTTGCTTGTTTCACTTCCTGGCTGCTCATTTTTCACTTGTGCTGCTGCTGCTGACACCACCGCCAGCATCTCTGTGGAGACTTCCAACTTGGAGGCCCTGGGAAAATGTGTGGGTCTTTGTTCTTAACCTATGGAGGGGACTTGCATTCTGGGAGGTGAGGTCTGAACATTGAGGACGTGTGGTTGACACGTTGATTCCCTCTAGTGTGTGCACCAGGCACCAGACCACCCCCTTTACCTATCTGTCACATGTGGGCCATTGGTCCCATTTAACAGATGAGGAAACTGAGGCTCAAAGGGGTTAAGGATTTTCTGTCCCAGAGAATGCTACCCTTTTCCCTCCAGTTGCCCAAGCCTGGGCATCATTCTTAATTCCCAAATCATCAATTATTCTTTTCCTTTGGTCTACAAATTAGGTCTCAAATCCACAAGCTTCTCTCCATCCCCACTGCCCTTGCCCTGGTCTAGGCCACTATCACTCAACAAGCAATTATTGGTTGGCTGGTGTACACCCAGCCCTGTTCCAAGCACTGGGGATACATGAGAAAACAAAAGTGGACAAAGATCCTGAGCTTCGAGGAGCCTTCATTCTCGTGTTCCCTTGCCTAGATCACTGCCAGAGCCTCCAACCTGTTCTCCCTTGTCTCTCCTCCCACACAAACCATTACCCACAGTGCAGCTCCACAGTGCAGCTCACGTTCCCAAAATAAAACTGTGATCAGGTCATTCCCTCTTACAATTGTCTGAAGCGTTCCAATTACTTTGAGGATTAAGGTCTACCCTCCTTACTGTGATTTACAAATCCCTCTCATGACCTCGCCCTCGCCATCTCTCCGGAGAGTCACACCACACTCCGTATTCTACTTTCCTTCACATGAACTTTTCTGAGTTTATTTCAGAGTCTAGGTTCCCCTGGCTTCTACACCTTGGGCTTTCTTTGCCTGGCATATGGCTCCCGTACTCTATGTCCCACTCATTCTTCAATTTCAGACTAGACATCGTTTCCACCGATGCTTTCCCTGACCTTCTACCCTACCCAGACTACACTGGGCCTTCTGCTATGTGATCTCATAGCATTG
Organism: Kogia breviceps; assembly: GCF_026419965.1. Taxonomy (NCBI): domain Eukaryota; kingdom Metazoa; phylum Chordata; class Mammalia; order Artiodactyla; family Physeteridae; genus Kogia; species Kogia breviceps. The sequence goes on from NC_081323.1 coordinate 67,234,382, forward strand.
GTCTTCCCACATCCTAGCACGGGTCACACCTTACGATCTTTGTCACTAGATTGTACCTTTGAAGACAGGTATAGCGTCTGCCCTGCTCATCGTTGAATCCACAAACCAAAGCATCCCTCAATATTTGTTTGTGGAATGAATGAATGAATGAATGAATGTTAAAGAAGTGCCAGGTCTCAGTTTCATAGCCAGTAAGTGGCAGGAATGGGACTTGAACTCCAAACCCCCGCTCTTAACCACTGTAGCCCACCGTGAGGGATGTGGTCAGAACATACCATCATGATCATAAATCTTCCTGATCAAAAGCAGAGACTTAAGCTAAGGATACAGGGAAGCGGATGACACACAAGATAGGGTGTGAGTGTTTCATCATCTCAGGTCTTGGGAATGATCAAGTTTCTCCCTGGTTATCAAGGCAATGGCAGAAACACGGAATATCCAAATGAGGATGGATCTGAGATATTACCTTGTCTTTTAGGCCTATAAGAATTGAGGTCCAGAGTGGGGAGGATGCCCTTCTCCAACTTATGCATAGTAAGAGGCAAGTTTTGGCCTGGAACTCCAGGTTTCTTGACACCAGATGCCATGCTTATATCATGAGCATAACCAAAGCTGGGGGAGGTCTAAGTGCTTAGTCATGAGGAAGGGGTCAAAATCCAGAAAATCCTAAATTCGCTCCTGTGCATCAGATCTGTGACTGTGGAGGAGCGGTCTTTACTTCTTTTCTTTGTTTGTTTTGTTTTTTGCAGTATGCGGGCCTCTCACTGTTGTGGCCTCTCCCGTTGCGGAGCACAGGCTCCGGACGCACAGGCTCAGCGGCCACGGCTCACGGGCGCAGCCGCTCCGTGGCATGTGGGATCTTCCCGGACCGGGGCACGAACCCGCGTCCCCTGCATCGGCAGGCGGACTCTCAACCACTGCGCCACCAGGGAAGCCCCAAGGTCTTTACTTCTTGATGGAAAGTTCCTTTCTAAGAAGGAAAGGTGAATATTGACACTACTGGGATTAGCACAGGAACCACTGTGTGTCATTTCAGGAAAACCAAGTGACTTTTACCTTAGTCACCCCCAGCAGGGAAGAGAAGGAGAAACAGAAAAGAAACCTGACCTACTGGTGGGGCTACTTATGTCCACCTCCACTGGGAGGAAATGGGGGCAGGGGTATGTGCGCAGAGTGGGTCAGCCCGTCTGTCAGCTGTGTGCCAGACATGCTAAGCACATTACAAGCCTTGTCCCATTAAATTCTAACAACCCAATGGGGCATATGCCCATAGTTGTACAACTAGTAGGTACCGAGTTGGGACTGGAGTCTGATGTCAAGCCTGGGATTCACAAACAATGTGCTATGTTGACTCTCAGACATCAGAGTTGTTGGCCAGGGGTGGCTGGATGACCACTGATCAAATACTGCCTTGTTTAGGGGAGCCCCAGAAAAAATAAGAATGGCTTCCAAGATCCCTCAGAGAAGCCCACAACTTGGAAATGCCTAAGGATCATGAGAACTGGAAAAAGTACTCACTTTACACATTCTAGAAAGTTCTCACCCATTGAGAACAATGAAAACGACTGCTAAGCATCTACTATGTGCCAAGCACTGTGCTTTCCATAGATAACCTCAACTGGTATGAGGCTGACCCTGGGAGATAATTATTATCTCCATTGTTAAATTTTATCTAAAGCACCTTGAAAGAGGTCAGGTAATATGAACAAAGTCAAAGTAGTGGCTAGGGGTAGGACTCAAGCTTAGGTCTGCCCTTCACCACGATGGAATGCCAAGTTGCCACAGCACGACCAACAACCCAGTGGTAGCACCTGGGGAAAATATAGTGCTTTGAGGTCCAGGGTCCCGATTTCTGTGTCTTGACTTCATCTGTCAGAAAGCACCCGCCTCCCATGGGGATTTGAAGATAAAATCAGGCAACGTCAAAACACAGTGGAGGTTTGCACCATATAAATGTAGGCTCTTTTGCTCTGCTTTGAATTATTATTATTCATTGTCCTTGGAGAGAAATGAAGGGGGGAGAAGCAATTTGTTGCTAAATCGCCAGCTGGAGAAAGATATAACTTAGAATGAAACTGGTTGGGGAGGGGGTGTTCCGCTCTCCTTCCTCAGGCTGAGACCTCTTGCTTTAATTTGCATAAATGCAGATTCCTGAGAAGCAAACATGCAGCCACTAATAGCATTTCCTGCCTCTTGCCCTGGAATGAGCTCATCACCACTCAAGTCTTCCTGCATCCTTCACTCACTCGCAGAATCCTTGGTAGGATTAAAATTGTAGAGATGGTAAAATTCAATAACTGTTTCTGTGACATCTAAAGACCAAATATCAGCTCTTTTTTCCCAGCAGCAGTATCCTGCCCAGAGACCCCAAAGCAAGAGAATGGGCTGGTTAGCGTTCCCTCAACAGCTACAAACCAGGCTCGGGAGCCAGAGAGTTAAACTGTGGCCCTTCAAGTTAACTGATGTAAGCCTCCCTCAGTTTCCTCATCTGTAAAATGGGGGCAATAATGGTGGCCGCCTCCTGAGATTGTGATGGGGATTCAAAGAGCTGACTCATTTTAAAACCTTTACAGGAGGCTGGCATGATGTAAACATTCTATAAGTGGCAGTGAGGGGTTGGCATGACCTGCATTCAGATGACTTAGAGGCTAAGGTCCTGGCTCTGGGGGTAGACGGGCCTGGGTTCAAATCCCAGGGGTCCGTTTCCTAGTTGCGTGACACTGGGCACGTTGGTAACCTCTCTGAAGTTGTTTCCTCTTCTGTAAAATGTGGGAGGCCTGGGGGAAGGGGAGACGACAGTACCTACCTCAAAGGGTCGCTGTGAGGATGAAGTGAGTGACTATGCCAGGCACGTGGTAAGTGTGTGCACTAGTCCACTAGGGCAGCCATAACAAAATACCACAGACTGGGCAGCTTAAACAGCAGACTCTTTTCTCAGAGTTCTGGAGGCTAGAAGCCCATGATCAAGTTGCTGGAGAGTTCAGTTCCTGGTGAGACCTCTCTTCCTGGCTTGCAGATGGCTGCCTTCTCTCCTTGTGCTCACATGGCCTTTCCTCTATGCACTTGGAAGGGAGACAGAGAGACAGAGAGAGACAGAGAGCGAGCAGGTGCCTCTTCCTCTTCTTATAGGGCACAAGCTCTCGTGGATTAGGGCCCCAACCTTATGAAGATCTACCTCCCTGAAGATCTTCTCTCCAAGTACAGTCACATGGGGGTTAGAGCTTCCACATATGAATTTTACTGGGACACAATTCAGCCCGTAACTGTGTTCAAACAACATTAACTATTTTGAGCAGTCCATATTTTAGTTCCATAACTGGAACTAAAATATAAAAGTAGAAAGCTGATTATATGTTTCTCCTGCCCTCTGCATTTCCCCTCCAGCTGCTGAGAAACAGCTGTGGTCACCCCTTCTGGACATGCCATGTCCTCCCCCAGGCATGGATGCTTCTAATAACTCAGACCTTCAGTATTACTGTCACTACTGATGTGGAATCTGTTTTCTCCTTTCTTGTCTCTTTCCTAACCTTCTTTTCTACTTCCCTTGCACCAATGTGAGATAACATCCGTCATTCACAGAACTACCTGAAAATCGATTTCTCTGCCCCTAGCAGCTGGTGGCTTTGCTAGGAAGCAAAATATTTTACCAGCAACAGGTGGGGCAACTGGGGATTCCTGTTTAATACCAGGGAATTTGGGGACCCCAGAGATCCACGAATTCCATAAGAATCCTCAAAAAAAAAAAAAAAATAACATTGTGTTAGAGTCCTGCTTTACAGTTTTACTAGTACAGTAACAACTAATATTTGTTGAGTACCTACTATGCAGTATCTGCTAAGCAGTGTCTGAGAGCTTTACATGGGTCACTTCATTCAACCTTCTTAATAGTTCCATGGCAGTGAATCTCAGCGGGGGCAGAGGAGAGGGACTGTGCCTCCCAGGAGACTTCTGGCAATGTCTGGAGTCATTTTTGGTTGTCAAAGCTGGGGCTGGGTGTGGGGAGACCGCACACTGGCATCTAGCGGGTGGAGGCCAGGGGCGCTGCTCAACATCCTGCAATGCACAGGACGGCCCAAATGTCTGACCCGCAGTGTCAACAGTGCCAAGGTTGAGAACTCTGCTCTGTAAGGTACTCTTAGTATCTCTGCTTTCTAGGCAAGGACACTGACTGTCAGGAATGAGGCAATCAGCTCCAAATCACAGAGGAGGCAGGGTCTGAACCCAAGTCTGATGGATTTCAGAGCCTCTCTCTCCACCACAGACCTATGAACAATCACGCTGATGCATCAAACATAATGTTCTGTCTTCATTAGAGCCATTGGTGTGTCTGAGACTCTGGGACCACGGGCGGACGCCACGCTTTGTTACAGACAGGCTGCTTGAAACAACTCTGCAGTGTGCTAACACCAGGGACAGGGACCAGTTCACACTTGATTCCAAAGCATCCTTGAGCTCTCAGAACAGATACCCTTCACAAAAGAAACTCTGATTCATGAATTTGCCAACTGTTTCTCCCCCCAGCTGCAGCTAATATAGGTATTTCCAGCTATAGATTATATTGAATCTTTGGAACTGAAAAAAAAGGGAAATCAGCCTCAGGTGCTGAGCTAAAGAAAGAAGGAGTTTTAGAAGAAGGAGAATGATTTGCTCTAACTCTCCATATTCACCCTCACGCTTCAGATCAAAAAGTAACTGCCAATTGTTGTCACGTGAAAAGAAATGTAACTGTGTAGGTCAAACTTCCTGATTTCTTATTCAGGGAAATTTTCCATTCCCCAGCTCTCATCAAAAAGCCCAAATCTAAGAAAGCTGTACTGCCAAAAGGGGCTCAGAAAACACAAATGATGTTCTTTAAAAACTCTTTTGTCCATCAGAAAGCAAGCAACTGGATCAGACTAATTATTTCCCAACCAGGACATAAGATTTCCTTTTCGCATCTGCTTGCTTTTTGCTATCAAAGGAGCATTTTTTAAAAAAAATGTATTCTGGACAAGAAAGATCCAAAGAGAGGCACGAGTCCAGAGCAAATAATATTTTTTTCACATTATTTCCAGTTGAATTTGCTTAAATCTGTCATATTTTACTCCTTGTCATTATTTGAAATCTTCACCTTGACTTACGGCTGGTGGGGGATAGGAAGGCACTCCCGTTAATGATGCCGGGCAGCAGAGGATGAAAAAAGAGAAAGACAGGCCCCGGGGTGGCTGATGAATAAAGGGAAGAAGAAAGAGGTGACTGATTTATCTCAATCATGTTATCGATACCCTTGTCTGTGTTAGAGGTGTAGAGAGACTACACATGTGAACTGGATGGGGATTATTCCAAAGGAAAATCAATGTTTGGATTAAAATGTGTTTATGAAGTTATGTCAAGAGAGCTTCTTTTATCTCTTGCCTCAGGAGTACCCTAAGAGGCCCGTGCACGTGAATGATACCTCGCCTTTCCCCTAGCGTACTTGAACACTGCAGGTTAGCCTTGGGAAAGGGAGAAGTGCCCTTCTAAAGACGGTGATGCAAAAATGAAAATAACCATAGTGAAAGCCAATGTTGATTGAGCTATGTGTGCCAGATACTCTTCCAAGCTCTTTGTATGTATTAGTTCATTCTAATAGCCTCAGAAAGCGGGTATTACCACTCTCTTCATTTTACAGATGGAGAAATTGAGGCTCAGTTGTAGCTAGAGGTGTCATGGTTAAAAGCTGGGGTCTGTCTATAAGTGCAGGCTGCCTCAGTTCAGATTGATTCTGCATTCACTAGCTTTGTGATCTTGACCAAACAGAGGTCAAGTTACCTTCCTGAGTCTCAGTTTCCTCATCAGTAAAATAAAGATGATGATGATGATACCTATCTAATTGTCATGGGATTGTTTAAAGGATGAAATGAGATAATCCAAGTAAAGTACTTAGCATCCTGCCTCTCAAAGAGTACCTGTCAGTACATATGAGCTGTCTTTATGATTCATATTTCAGAACTGATGGTTAAGTTCATTATTTTCATTCTCAAGGAGATGTAGACTCAGTCTGGCTCCATGGAAAGATCTTTTACATTTAAGCGTATCTAACTTCTAATGCCTGCTCAGCTCCTGTGTGACCCAGAGCAACTCAGTTGACCTCTCTGAACCTCAGGTGTGTGAGGAAGAGTCTAGTCCAGTGGTGGCCATGTGTTAGGTAATGTGTACTCTTCGTTTACAATGAATAAGAGGCATCTTTCTTTTTTAATTGAAGTATAGTTAATTTATAATGTTGTATCAGTTTCTGGTATACAGCAAAGTCACTCAGTTTTATATATATATTCTTTTTCATATTCTTTCTCATATAGTTTATCACAACATCTTTCTTTTTAATCTCAAGACTCTGCAAGACTCTCCTTCCCTTCCTCCGTCAGTCTCCGTCATCCCTCGGCCTCTCCCAGCCCTGAGGTGACCCTGAACAAGCTCTGGTAGGAGGCCTGGAATTCAACTTGGAGTCCTGTGTCTGTCCTTTGCCACAAGGCCCAGGATGCCTGTTGACTCCCAGGGCAGTCCTTCCAACAAACCCATGCCTGTTGTCCTGTCACTCCATTCTCCCAGGAGGCTGAGGGTCTCCCTGTATTGTTGAGTCTATGGCCAGGAGCTTGGTCCTAGCAGCTCTCTGACCATGGCCCCTCTTCCATGTCCCCGAGCTGTTAGCCAAAGTCCTATATGAAGTCCAGAACCCAAAGTCACCACCCACCAGATGCTTTTGAGTCAAACAGACATGAGTTTAAATCCTGACTATGGCCGATCAAGTCATTTCACCTCTCTAAGCCTCAGTTTCCTTACTTGTGAAATGGAAATAATAAGCCCTATTACTTATGGGGCTGTTGAGAGGATTAAACACAATACTGTATGTAAAGCATTTAGGACAGTATCTGGTTCATGGTAAATTGTCAATAAAAGTTAGTCACTTCCTGTGGACACTTTTCATAACTCAACCCTCACATCCCCACCCAGATCGAGCCCCTTGAACATCATCTGCTGCAGATGCAGCTCAAGTTCACCACATCCCTTTCATGCCAGGTTAGTTCCCCAGCTTGAGCCCTTTATGCTCCTGACACATACTCCCTTTCTTTCAACTCCCCTCAGAGGTTCTTGCATAACCTAGTAAACCTTCCACATTTTACATCTCACTGTCACCCAGTCTCTTGGGGGTTCCTCTATACTGTGCAATTTAAAGACTGCCTAGGGCTTCCCTGGTGGCGCAGTGGTTGAGAGTCCACCTGCCGATGCAGGGGACACGGGTTCGTGCCCCGGTCCGGGAAGATCCCACATGCCGCGGAGCGGCTGGTCCCATGAGCCATGGCCGCTGAGCCTGCGCGTCCGGAGCCTGTGCTCCGCAACGGGAGAGGCCGCAACAGCGAGAGGCCCGTGTACCGCAAACAAAATAAAAACATAAAGACTGCTTAGAACTTTCCAGGTACCAAACGACTGTCCAGTATTATTAGGAAGACAAGCAGGTCTGGGGCAAGAGGCACCCTCAGGCCGAGCCAACACCACATCATTCCCCTCTCATTAGCAGAGTATCCTGGCTTCTCACAGTTCTCTGGTGAGACTCTGTACTCCTCAGAACTTTTGGGGTTGCAAGTGACCCAAAGAGAATATCTGGGTTGCAAGAAACCCAACTCAATTTAGCTTAAGCAAAAAGGCTTTCATTAAAGGTCCAGAGGGTAGTTTGGCTTTGAGCAAGACTTGATCCAGTGTCCAGGAGATAGCGTCAAGAATCTACCTCCATCTCTCTACTCTTTCTTTCCTGTTGGCTTCATTCTCAGACAAGCCCTTCCATTTTCATAGTAAAGATGGCAGCTCCAGGTAACACTCCTACCAGCTTAATATCCCAGTGGAAAGAGAACCCCTTTGCCCAATGGCTCCAACTCAAGTCCCCAAATGGAGTCTCTTTGGCTCTGATTTGGTCGTATTTTTACCCAACCAAACTTGGGTCCACTTGCCTACATGCAGTAAAGCCAATCTACTGACACTGGGTTATGGTGAAGGAAAGTGTAGCATTTATTACAAGGCCAAGCAAGGAGTACCAGCAGCGAACGCTCAAAGGACCCAAACTCCCCAAGAGATTTCAGGGAAAGATTTTTAAAGACAGGGTGCATGACCAGCTCATAGACATTCTTCTGATTGGTTGGTGGTTAGGTAATCGAGAGTCAACACCATCAACCTTCTTGTTCCAACCGGGCTGGGGTCTACAGGATTGTGGGCAGCATGCAGTTAACTTCTTCCACCTGATGGGGATTTCAGTATCTGCAAAACAGCTCAAGGGTATGGCTCAGAATACTATCTATAGCTCTTTGATATCTGTATCAAAGTCCTTGACTTTGTTTAATAGCTAAACACGTATTACTTTGTCTTGCTTGACTGTTTTCCTTTGTTGCTGCATTTTCTCACTTCTCTGATTAAATGTGCCATTTGAGGAAGACCTAGGAGGCTGAAGCTCCTAGGAGACACCAGTCTGTCCCGGGAAGGCCCCATAGGGTCCTGCTCATTTACAACACGGTCACCCCTTAACCAATCACTGTGACCAGGGAGATAGTATGTACTGATCGATCAGATCTGCATTGCACGTCCATCCCTGGAGCTGCGGGAGAGTCAGCTTCCCTCAAAACACCTGGGCTGAGTGTGGAAAGGGTGATTCCCCGAGGGTCAAGTGAGCGTCCGATTAGAAGGAAGAAGACTGAAGGCTGAGGATGCTGAGCAAACACAAAGATGCCCACGCTGGCTGGGAGTTATAACAACCTCATAGGGCCCTCCAAGCCCAGAGTCAGGATTGGCTCAGCTCTACTCGAGGAATGGTCCCGTGGGTCAATCCGAGATGAAGCCTGACTTCACTCTTCACCTGGCATTATCCTCCTCACCAGCACGGTCCCCTTCTTCTTTCAGCTGTCAAGCTTCCACCTCCCAACACACATCTTGCTGGTGCTAATCCCCCAACCTGCTGTTGACACCTTGTGACTTAATTCCCACAGATGGATGTCTGCGTTTAAGAGTGTGCCTTATTGTCATTGAAATCACAGGATGCTAAAACCTTTATAAATTGATACGCCAGACAAGAGGGAGGCAAAAATGAATGCTAAGTTTCCTTGCATAATACTCTGTGGGATGTGTTTTTCCCCCTAAGAATATTTTAGCATTAATTAAGATAAAAAATGATATATGCTGGAATACAATTGAATCTGTTCTTGGTTAAAAATGGCCTCGTTGGGTAAAAATAGTACCCAAATTATAGCATATAAAGATGCAGGGGGAAAAATACTGTAAACCTATAACATGATTAAAATAGAAATTGCAAACCGGCAATGATGAGGCCTCAAACAGATCTGGGGGAAGAAGGGAAAGATGAGGAAGAAGCAAGGCGTGTCATCAGGCTTAATTTATTCACCTCCCTCCGGGATCCTCTTTACTGTGCTTCTCATTAGCAATAACCACAACTTATCATGGCATGGTTAACATATGTTTTCAATGAAAGTGGTGTTGTTATTACCGTTTTCTAAGTGAGGAATCTGAGTTTTAGAGAGTTCAAGTCAAGGTCACCCAGGTATAACATGGCAGAACCAGGCTTTGAACCAGTTTAACTTCACTTCCCAGCTCTCTGTGCTACCCGACTCTCCCCATGGTCCCCTCCCTCTCTGAGGGTCCCCCATATGGGTCCCCCGTATCATCTCACCAGCTCATCTCTTCAGGGTAGAGTAAGAATAAAGCTAATAGCTCACACGTCACATTTATGATGTGCCAGGCGCTGTTATAAGCCTTTCACATGTATTCGCTTACTTCATCCTCACAACAACGTTGGGAGATCATTACTTTCATCACCCTCATTTTACAGATGGGGAAAGTTAAGGTTTGCCCATGTCAGTGGTGGGAGCTGGAATTCAAGACAAGTGACTGGCCTCAGAGTCTGCACTTTTTACTGCTGTTCTGTACTGTTCTTCCTTTCCTTTGGGGAGCCATTTGTGACCTCCGATGTCATTTTCCCCAGAGTTTCTGCAGGGATGACTATCTACAGCATCTATCTGGGTATATTTTAGGAGGGGATATTTTTATGTATTTGTCTATTATAGCTACCCTGTAAGTCTGAAAATTCCTTGAGAGTCAGGAGTTTCTAGAATTCCTCCCATCTCTCCCTTCATGTTTCTGGTTAATGCCTTGCCCATGATAAGGTTTCAGGAGTGTTTGACAAGGAAGGTGATGGAGGCTAGTTAATTTTGTTCCCTTCCATGGCTGCCATCTGCATGCTGAGAACCAAGAGGTCATTATCCTCAAGCGGATCTTTGTGTGGGAGGAGACTGGGCAAGGATGATGGACGGCTTTTCACAAAGCCACCTGCGCCTGGAGGAATAACTCAAAGCTGTGTCGGGGTTTCTTCTCAGGTACAAATTCATGCATTCATACATTGTCTCACCTCTTCACTTATTTATTCAATCCTCTCTTCACCGATTCCCTCAGTTATTTGTGCATTCACTCAACAGTTACTGAGCAGCTGCACTGGGCCAGAGGCTCTGTTTGGGCCTTGGGAAAAAAAATGGTGCACACAACCTCCTCTCTCCTCACCCAGATGGACAGAGGAATGATGAAAGAGTGGCTCCCAGCTTCGCCAGGGCGTCAGGAAAGTAGCACTATTAGCTATTAATTTCTGCAGGCTCCAAGTCCCGCAAACTCGAAGCTGTAGTGGGAAATTGAAGGCCCATCTCGTGTCTTCGACTTTGCTCATGGTTGGAAGGTCAGTTCTCAGCACATCCGATGCATGAGGTCCACAGCCCTTGCTGCAAAGTTTCGGCTGTAAGGTGGCAGGCTCAAAATCCCTCTTCACCCCTGCATCATCTTTGGACCCCGTGAACCTCTGCATCTGATTTTCTTTCTAACAAGAGGGTGGTGTGTGAGCTTCTTCTCAGCTACCTTTGGCTTCTCCAAGCGAATGTTCTTTTTGTCTCCACAATGACAACAGCTTGATTGGATTCTGAGAATTATATTACTTTCCTTTCAACTAGTTATCATGTGCCTACCGCGTGTTGGAAAATCTACACGCATTATCTTTTAAGATGGGTGCTGTTATTGCCTGCTTAGCAGTGGGGAAACCCATGAGCCTTGTACAAAACAATTTAAACAATTTAGGTAAGTATAAGGAAACTCAATAAGCAAAAATGTTACTTTTATTTATCTTGAGTTTCCTTATATGTATCTGTTCTGTCTGAGTTGGTGGTAATGTTTTCACAGCTCTCTCTCTCTCTCATATAATATATATATACACACATTATATATAATTTAACGTAAATGCAATGATCACAAATGCTTTTTTATTGTGCACACTTTTTTAACATGTGTAGATCTGTGTGTATACATGCCTCTCTCTGTGTATTACATGTATTGCTTTTTATAATTAGAGGCACAATGTATGCCTTAATGTTTGTAGAGCATTAAGCAATGTAGAAATGTGTAAGTAGGACATGAAAGTTCTCCCCAAATCCTTTCCGCCCCTCCGGTTTCGTAAGAGCTCCTGGATTTAGGCAGGCTTTTCCATCATCATTAGGACAAATTAGCCAACCAGAGAGGAATATTTTCAGCAGTTAGAATGAACACTTCTTTTTTTTTTGTTTCCTTTCCTCCCCTTCCATCTTTTTTCTCTCTCCAGGTAAACGATGTCAGGAAGCAAGGTGTATCTTTTCCTACCTTTGTCCATGTTCATCTAAATAGTGATATATGCAAACATTTGTTCTAGCAAAAGAGGTTTTGTGACACATTTTCTACATCTTGCGCGTGTCATGAACTAGAAAACACAATTCAGTGCTTGCATTCTAATAATTTTATAGATTTACTGCAGCATTCCTTGTTTTTTTCTCCCCCTGACCAGGGATTGAACCCATGCTCCCTGCAGTGGAAGCACGGAGTCTTAACCACTGGACCACCAGGGAAGTCCCCAGCATTCATTTTAATGGCTGCATAATGGTCCACAGTTTGGGACATCATCGGGTATTGTCTTTTCCCCAGCCCAGCTTTTTACCACTGGAAAGCATCAGGCACAGAACTTGTGGGTGTTCCCCCTCCCCAGGCTAGCCTGGAGATGGAGAAGACCGGGGAACTCTATTTCTTTTCTATCCCCCTCAAGTCTCTGCTTCTGACATTCAAAAGACTCTCTGTTCTTCTTTTTGCTGTCCTACCCTTTCTCCTGACAGAGGGCTTGGCTGAGGGAGGTGAAAAACAAAGGCAATGAGAGCGGGGAAGCGAATGAGGGAAAAACATGTTTCTGTTTCAAAAATATTCTTCCCTCCACACAGGTCCAATACTTCTATGGCATTTTGCAGTCTGCAAAGCCCTTTCTACTTTGTATTTGAAATGCTCACTCACTCACCTGCGTGTTCCCTCTTCTCTCATCCTTAAAGACCCAGTCCAGCTGTCACTTGGCCAGAAAGCCTTTGCAGGTCTACACGGCAGGCCCAAGGGCCCTGGCCTCCCCCAGCCCCATCCAAGGAAGTGTCTTGAGAAACATGTGAGTGAAATTGACATGATTTGGGGGATATAACTTTTTTGTTATGAAAAGTTTCAAATTTTTACCAAAAGAGAAACAACACTATAATAGATGTCCATATACCCATCACTGAGAAACACTCTGATAACTGAACACACTCTAACTTATTTAAAAAAATAAAAACATTTCTAGCTAATTTTGGAAACTCACAACATACTGCTTACCGGAACTCACATTTGGGTCTCGTAAAATCCCTGCCTTTGGAGAACCTTGTCAAAGAAGAAGAGTTGGATAGTGGTTAAAGCCGTAAAAGCAGATTTCATTCAGGACTATTGCAGCAGGAGAAAAGAGACCTCAGTGTAGAACTGGGCTCAATTCTGAATTCAGAATGGACAGGTGGGGATTTGTGGCCAAGGAGCAGGGTGGGGGTCAGTGGATGGAAGGTTACTAAGAGGACACATCAGGGGTAAGGGGGGATTTCTGGCTAAACCAATTTGACAGGATTCTTGCTAAAGGCAGATCAGGGTGATGAGACATCACCTGGAGGACCATGGGGCATGAGCAATTTGATCAGATATCAAGGGTGCTCAGATATTGGGGCTGGGGGTTCAGTCTAAACCAACCTAATCAGGATTCTTGCTAAAACAGGGCAATGAAGAGGTGAACACAAAAGGCCAAGGTCAGGGATTGGTTGAGAAGAGGGCTCAGAGGAGCCTGAATGAAGTTTGCTCAAGGAGAGAGTCTTCGTCAACCTTCAGGCCATGTTTTGGGAGGTGATGGAGCGTGGGTACCACTGCATCCAGCCACTGCATCCATCCATTGCATCCATCCATCCCTCTTCTTGCAATGGCCCTCACTTTTCATGTCGGATCAACACTCCCCCCACTTTTAGCCCGAGTGATTCAAGTGGGGGCTTCTTCTCCTGCACTGGCGAGGAAACATTTGACTTAGTCCCAAATCAGGAGCGTCATGTGACTTTTCCAAAGCCAGTGAAATTCAGGGAGACTTTGGCTGAGAATGCTGGGACAGAGGCTCTACTACACTGAAGCCGAAGCTTTGAGGACATAAGCTGAGCTTTTCTGCAGCTGTTTCGTCATCGGGAGGAGCAAGCCTGCTGAAAATGGAGTGAACACAGAGGAAAGCGGAAACGAGAGATGGCAAGAAACTGAGTCCTGATGAAGCCATTGGAGTCCCCAGATCCAGCAGTGCCTAAAACCAGCTCAGTTAGGTAAGCCAACAAATACCTTTTTTGCTTGAACAAGTTTGAGCTGCGTTTTCTATTTCTTGCTCCTGATGAGTTCCGATACCCATGAAGCAGGAAGGCAAAGAAACTGTTAACCAGGAACCAGAAGGGACAGTCTGAACACCCACCGACAACATCGATCCCAAGCCAATGATTGGTGTTTTACCACCAGCACACGGTTGTTTCAGGGGTTGGCTCTGGGCTCTAAGAATAGGATGTGACAGAGCAGAGACCACCTGACTCCTAGCCCCCTGCTTGTCCTCTCACTCCCCACTTTAAAGCCATCTTTGCAGGTCCAAGGTGGGAAGGCATTCCTCATGGGAAATGTTCCAAAGCAGTATCATTATGAATCTCTCTCCATCGTCACAATGACTAAGGTAGCTCCTCCAGTCCATAATCCTTTCTCATCTTCTTCAATCTCTATTTATCTGGATTTCCTAGCAAGTCCTGAATCAGGCTCCACCCATACGCCTGCTGAGCCAGGAAAGAATGGATTCTGAGATGCACCCTTCTATTTGCCCTCCTTGCTGTCATCACACGTAGAAATTAAGGTAGAGTTTCCCATGATCGCTGAATTCCAAACACCCTCCACAGTGGCATCTGGGCTGTTCATTATCTGACAAGAGGGAAGTGACTGACTATTTGGTGTCTGGTTATGGCTGCAAACTGCAGGTCATTTTGGCTGGTATGTTATAGCAAAGCATGGAGGATGAGGGCAAACCTTTCACCCCACTCAGAAATGACAGCCAAAGCCAAGCTCTGATTTCTCTCCACAAAACAAGGCGGTCGGGTATGTCCATAGGACACAGGACTGTGTCCCTCTAATGGGACACACGACCGAAGAACTAAAGTCAGTTTGGGACCTGACTTGGCATTTCTTTTTTCTTTTTTTTTTTAAAGTGGTGGAAGAATAAACTTTATTGGCCCATAGAAGGGATGAGGGAAAAGAAGGCAGGGCTGGGGAAAAAGAATGAAAACGGGTGGGAAAACTAAAACAGAATGATTTATAGTGCGCAAATATACTTTGTAACCTCCGCCATTCAACTTAGAGACAGCTATTACAGTGAAATACAGGTAGGTTAAGGTGAATTGCACTTTGTAGTTGATGCTATTTGTACCAGTTCTATCATTAGTAAGCCGCCGTTTCTAACTTGGCATTTCTGATGTCCAGAAAAAGCCGCGCTGGCCCCAGGCTGTCAGCTCCTGTGCCTCTTCATCCTCTTTCTGCTAAATAGGAGCACGACCGCACAGGTAACGGAGTAGCTACCATTTCTCAGATGAGCAAAAGCAAGTCAGTGCAGTGACTGGAACTAAATATAGAACTAGACCTTGACCCTGGCCTAGTCCTTGACCCAGACCTAGATCTTGACCCGGACCTACAACTACACCTAGAACCAGAATTGTGCTGTCTCACCATTGGTAAGACTGGGCAGGGACTTCCCTGGTGGGCCAGTGGTAAAGAATCCACCTTACAATGCAGGGGATGCAGGTTCGATCCCTGGTCAGGGAACTAAGATCCCACATGCCACGGGGCAACGAAGCCCCGAGCCACCACCACTGAGCTTGCGCACCTCAGCTAGAGAAGAGAAAACCCACACGCCACAACTAGAAACAAGCCCACGCAACACAACGAAGAGCCCGTGGGCCGCAATGAAAGATCCCGCATGTCTCAACGAAGATCCCACGTGCCGTGACTAAGACCCCACGCAGCCAAAAATTAATTAATTAATTAATCTTAAAAAAAAAAAAAAGACTGGACAGAGGGCCATAGGAAAACTGGAACCAAGGTCATCTTAAGCATCATCTTGGTGACTTCATTGTACTTCATGCAATCACTCTGGCTTCACCCTCATGGCATTGCTGAATCTTTACAAGGAAACCCTCTAGAAAGCTCATTCTGTATAGTAGTTAGAAAGTGGTATTAGTCAGGGCTGACCATGGCTTACCATTACTAAGAGTATTCTGCTCTAATACGTCTTTTCTATATAACATAAAACAGAACATTTTATTTAAAAGTTAAATATAATCCACAATGAGTTTTCTTAACTACAGAACATATGCATTTGAAGGCATGCTGCAAAGAAATACACTCTATTACTATTTGGTAACTTTCTGACTGGTCCTTAAATCTTATCAACCCCTCTTATTCCAACCCAGCTCATATTAGTTGCTTGTCAAAAATACATCTTCATGTTTAATATATAATAACACTTATAAACGCTAATGCATCATACCAATGTAAAATTGAAATATCCACCTGACCCCCTCTCAGTCCTGCTGCAAGTGGAGTTTTACACTTCCAGGAGAGGGCTCCTCAAATCTCTGCATCTCTAATCACATGGAAGCTGGGCTCCTTGCTCGATGCCTTTAAATCCCCACTCATCTAGATACACAAAAGTGAGATCACCCTTAAAAGTGCAGAACCGCAAAATCCATACTTCTCAGAATGTAATTACTGAAAACCACACTGAAACCAGCATCATCAGGTTTTATAATAGACACAAGGAAGTTTCTCCGTCGAGCTCTTATCAAAGGAGGACCCAGACGGGGATCATGAAAGATGGGAATGGATCACTTCAGCTAGCTGAGTTCTATAGGGTCAGAGGAAGAGAGACCCAGGTTATGTACATGACGGAAAGTTATGACAATGGCCATGGGATGTGGGAGAAGAAGCTGCACGTGAGTGGTGCTCTCAGTGTGGGTCCCTGTCCTCCCAACAAAGCGATGTGCGCAGAGTTTGCTATATAAAGGGTAGGACCGTCCAGCAATGCTCAGTGGAGTCGCCTGCCCCTCTGTCTTACCAGTATGTGTGGTGAGACATTACCATTGAAATCACCACCTGTGCTATCCCTTCCACGTGGTCCGGTTACTCATCCTTTTCCCCCACTCTAGTGGCAACTAGATTGTATGACATTTATTTATTTAAGGAATAAAAGCAGAGAGAAGATGTCAAACTTCAAAAGGCTCATATTGTGAATCCCAAAACTTGGGCTTTTGAGCTTTAGAAGTGTACCTCTAAAGAAAATCAGGGTAGAAAAATTGTGATGGGGCAGAAGAAAGTCCTATCTCCCTGACTGGAAGCATTTCTTGAGTCTGGGGAGAGGAAAAGCTTAAAAAGCCAAGGGCAGTGAAAAGGAGGAAAGTCGGTTGGGTCTGAGATGAAGGGACCACACACACCTGCAGAGAATCCCCCACCAAGGGGTGTGGAGACCCCTCAGCCCCCCTCAAATGTCTCCTGGAACAGGGACTCTCGATACCAATCCCAGGAACTGCCTGGGAGCCCAGCTGGACCCCTGATCATTGAGTCTCTGCTGTCCTTTTTAAAGAGTTAGGTTAGCACCTAGGATGCTTGGGAACAAGAAAACAAGTTGGGGATGCTTTCCTGCAAAGGGATGGTACTCAAACTTTACCAGGCATCAGAAGACCTGTTCAAACACAGATTGTTGGGTGCCACCCCCAGAATTTTTGACTCAGTATGTCTGGAGTGTGGCCCAAGGATTGCATTTCTAGCAAGTTCCCAAGGAATGCTGATGCTGTTTCTCCCAGGGACTCCACTTGGAGAACCACTCCTTCAAATAGATAGTTAAAAAACACATCTGTGAAGCCTCCCTGCTGAGTGGGTTCCTGCCCCTCCCCACAACGGCAGACATTTCTATCTCCAGCTTCCACGAGAGAAAAATTGGAGTTCAGAGACATGAAGTAACTTGATCAAGGTCATACAGCACAAAAGGGGTGGAGGCAGAACTGAAATCCAGGTCTTTTGGGGGTCCATCCAGTTCTCCCTCCTTTCTGTAGTGGGGCTGGGGTTGGACCTCGGATCTCTGCTGCCAGACAGGTTGGTCTGCAGGCACCCCGTCCCAGCAGAAGCCCTGCTCCAGCCAGCTGGAACGTCAGTTCTGCGAGTAGCGGCCAGCCCCAGCACGCGAGCAATTATGGATGCCCGGCAGAGGCTCTCCTCCACAGGAATGCGACCTGTTCTTCCAGCGGATTGAAGACCCCTGCTGTTCCTGTTATTTGAGTTATGCGTTAGAGCTACCAGGGGACAGATTTATCTTGGTTTTACTCATTTCTGGAGCACCAGTTTTGCCCACTTAGTGCTTTTAGCTTTATATATCATTATCACACGCTCCGTCTTCCTGTTGCAGACGGTTTAGTCCTTTTTTGCTTCAATTCCTCTCTTGGTATTCCTACCAGGGAACAAAAGGAGAAGAAAATGGTCCCTGGAAGAGAGAGAAAGGAGACTGGATCTCAGCCTTGGTGGAGAGAGCAGGGAGAGCCAACTCCCAGCGAGAGTGGGAGGCTTTCCCCCTCTTTTCATCTTTCTGGCAGGAGGGGGTGAGGTGAGAGGAGAAGAGCAAAGGCTTCTCGGCCAATCCTGCTATCTATCAACTTGCAAGCTGACACGGTAATATTGACAGTGCCAAGCGCTAATCCTTATTTAACACTCTGCCAGGCCCCTCATTATTACGTTTAAATCTACTTCCTCCTCTAGGAACTGAGGGGAGTAGAACCTGGGACTGTTCCTCTTCAACTTCTCGGACTCTTAAGTTCTCCCTGGAGCCTATGCTCGTCTCTGGTGAAAACGCTGAATTGCCTTTGGTTCACTGTCTCAGGAACTTGGTCCAGCACCTGCCATCTCCACGGCACCTTCGTCACATTTATCTTCTATGCTCAACACCGAAGAAGGCCAGCCTCCAATCTGCTCACAGAGACTTGTACTCAAAGCTTGGTTAGCAGCCCCCAATCTTCTGAGAGTGGTCCCCAGACCCCGGATGGGGACATAGAGATGTCTCTGGAGCCACAGTGGCGCTGAGGGGAAGCCAAGTGTGTGTCCAAGCCTGCCCCCTCCTCCTCCTCCTCCTCCTCCTCCTCCTCCTGCCTCCAACACACGCAACTGCCCCCACGAGGAGGGCTCTACATCTACCTGTTGGATTCAAGAAGATTAAAAGAAAAGTTGGAAACCACTGCCCTCCTAATTTACAGATGGAAAATAGGGAACTCATCCATCTCTACTGCTGGAACAGAAGATCTTGGGCTGACTTATGGACAGCAGAACTTGATGTCTGGTCAAGAGAACCTTGGGAGGTTCTGCTAATACGTGGTATCTGCTGTGGCATAAGTGGCAGACAATGCCCTGGTCCAAATCTGACCCAAAGAGTGAGGTCTTCACAGAGTGAGACCAACTCCCTTCTCACTCCCTATCGACTTCCAACACATCACCCTGAATTCTGACATCCATACGACAAGGCGAGAGTGACCGGGGAAGGTTACAACAGTACTGCTAAGTTTGATTTTTAATTTTCTGACTCAGCCTTTGCATTTTCCAGCTAGGCTGTGATGAGATGTCCTGAATGGCCAGACCTTATGCCCCAAATCCTATGCATACTCTCTTCCCCTCTCCCAGTTTGTACCGCTGTGGATGGAGGGGCAGGGGAAGGGGAGGACTAAGGTGGAAGGCATCTTTTGCTCCTGTCTGACGCCCCTTTTCCTCTCGGCGTGGGGTTGGCTGAACTGCCAATCAAATGATCTCACCTCTGTCAACGGGGCAGGGGCACAAGCAAGTGCATCAGAGTCTCCCGTCCTGGTCCTCAGTCTGGATGGAGGTGGTCAGGACACTGCGGTCACCCTTGACACATTGCAGAAGGGGAATCACAGATCCCTGCTGCCGAGATCCCTTGAAGGGCCCTGACTCCTCAAGCCTGAGGATTGTTCATGCATCAGCCTTCCTGAGTCCTTCTCATAAATAACCTTCGCCTACTGTTTATGTCGGAGTTGATTTCATGATACAAGTGGATAAAACTGACCTTAAGCAAACCTACCTCCAGATAGGGCTTGCTCAGCTCCATTAATTGGGTGTCAAAGATGCAGCTGTATGCATCTTGGACCATGGAAAGCTATCCAACTTAAGAAAATATCAGATATTAGGAAAGAAAGCAAATCTTGAGAAGTTCCTCCACGGCCCTCAGAGTTCACCATTAACTGCATCTGACATTCAAGCCCATGTGTGTCAGTTATCTCTTGCTGCATAACAAACCACCCTGAAGCTCACTGGGTTAAAACAGTAAGGATCTCTTACTGCCTGTGAGACAGCAGGTCAGCTGGCTGGTTCTTCTTGTCTCAGCCGGGGTCCATGGTCTGGTCAGCTGTGGGTCAGGTAGGTGGTTTTGCTGTAGGCTGGGTTCCCTCTCACATCTGGGGGATTAGCTGGCCCTAAGATAGGGCACCTTGGTTGCTCTCCAAGAGGCCCCTCATCCTCCAGCAAACTAGCCCAGGCTTGCCCACACGGCAGACCCGGACTCCCAAGGAACTAGCAGAACTGTGCAAAGCCTCTGAGGCCTAGGCTTCGAGCTATCACAAGGCAATTCCCAAGGCCAGTCCCGATCCAAGGGCTACAGACACAGACTCCAGGTCTTGATAGCAGGAGCTGAGATGCCGTGCTGCAACAGGCAGGGCAGGGAGGCTGGAGAATCGCGGCATTTTTGCCAGCCATCTAAAACTAGGAACATAGCTTAACAAAATAGTAACCCAGAGAGGTTCAGTTACCTGTCCAAAGTCACAAACTGTTTTAAAACAGGGTTTCTCATCCTCAGCACTACTGACATTTGAGACAGGACCATTCTCTGCTGAGGAGGCTGCCCTGTGCATGTCGATGTCTGCCAGCACCCCGCCTCTACTCATCAGATGCGAGTGTCACACCCATCCCACTCATGACACCTCCAGACATTGTCCAGTGTCCCCCGGGGGGCACATCCCCATCTCCCAGTAGAGAAGCATGGCTCTAAAGCCAACACTAGGAAGTCTTCACTCCCCTCTGCCCAGTACTAGACTCTGATACCAAAATAATTCTCAACAGACTTCAAGCTGAGCAGGGGCTATGATGATCACTGCAGTTTGGGAGTGACCAAAGGAGCCCCCTTCTCTCTCCCCTTGCTCTGCCTATATTTGTTCTGTCTTGGTTCTCTAAGGATCTGGACCCCAGCAGGCAGAGAGGCTTCAGACGTGGAACCACTAGGCCACCCTCCCCGCTCCATCCCCACCATTCACACTGCCAATTGGACCCGGTTCCCTATAACAGGAAACATTGGCCCTACAAGATGCGAGCAGGTCCATTTTCAATCTCAGTTAACTTTTACAGCAGTTTCTCCCATTTGCTAGCCACTCTGGCTGAATGAGAAAGCATTTGCTGTTTCCTCTGCTGCGTATATTTCATCCTGTGTCTATTAGCACGACGAAGGGAATCTAATAATGATGTATGGGGTGGCTGGCACTGACAGCTCTGCAAGGAGGGTGGATGGAGAGTGGAGCTCAGGCCAGGCCAGGCTCTGGACACTGCCGGACCTATATTCTCAGGGCTCCTGACAGCGCCCAGAGTGATTCACTTCTAGGTGCAGTTTGACCCAAGGGAAAAAAAAAAACTAGAGAGATCTTTGTATCCAAACATGTCAGGGCTGAAGAGGATCTAGGGATCGTTCTGTCCAACCCCTCCTCCTACACATAAGCCATCTTGACCCCCACAGAGGTCAATTGGCTTGTCCAAGGTCAGCCATCCGGTCAATACCAAATCCAAGCCGAAAAGTCAAATTTTCTGACGTCAGTCTGATATTCTCTTTATGCTTCTTTCTTTTACCTTTGAAACACATACATTTTTTTTTCTTTCTAACCTCTATTTTCCAAACCACTTTATTCTTCACCGAAACTTAAACTCAACAGGCATTGAATGTCTTCTATGCACAAAGCTCTGGGTTAGGGGACTCAGTCTCTTCCTGCAGGGATCACACAATCTGATTAGGGACAGGAGGTTGGGAGAGGAGGAAAGGACAGGCAGCAACAAACGAATCCTCAGAACTGGTTCAGTCCAAGCGAGTTGACGAGGTGTGGTGAGGGGCACAGGCGAGAGGTTTGCTTCGTCAGAATGCGGGTATGGCTTTTGGCCTCCATAGGTGTCGCTAAAGACAAAAATCAATCCATCTTCAACACTGGCCCAGAGTGATGTGAAGGACCAGGGCCGGGGCCCTGGGACTTTGACCATTTATTTCCCGCAGCCGGCGCCTGGGCTGGGAAATTCTGATAAATTCGGAACCAGCGCCATCTGGTGGTCATACTAGAGAGAGCCAGGGAGCATCTCTCCGTGAAATTTTCCAAGAACTTGTGAGGATGGCTTCTATCTCAGAAGTGGGTTGCCAGTATAAAATGACTCCATTTAAGTAAAATTTTAAAGTTTGATAGAGGTGCAGATAAATATATAATGATACATCCAGAAGGAGGCTCACCAAAAAGAGTGATAAACTAAAAGTCGTGTCTCTGAGTGATTTGTATTTTGTTCTATGTACTTCCTTTTATCACATGATTTTTTAAAACAATGAACATAGATCTTTTTAACCAATGAAAATGATAAAATTATATTCATTTTGGAGGGAAAAAAATAAGTGCAGAGATTGAAGGTGTCTCGACCCAGAATAAATCATTGGGTTAGTCCTGTGTGCTGGCTATAACTTTTTAACAGGAATAAAACTGGGTCAAATGTAAACTAACGAGTAGCCTTGAAGTGGGAAAGCAGAGAAGAGATGTCACACAGGGCAAGAATAACAGCCGGACCAGTAAATAAACCCTTTATACTTCTGTAACTCCAAGTAATCTACAAAGTACTTTAATGATCCTTTAACATGCAAAATGCTCACCTGGCTTTATGGCTTGAAGTGGCTCCACAAAGTTCTGTTTTTAATCTCTGTTTGAGCCTTGCCTAAGCTACATTATAATTTATCTATTGTGATCATAGTAAATAGCACTAAAACTGATTGGACATTATGTTGTCAGGCATGGGGCCAAGCATCCTACATGCATTACTACATTTAATCCTCACAAGAACCCCATGAGGTGAACAATGGGATATGCTCCTCAGTGAATAGATGACATAACTGAAGCTCAGGAAACTGACCTGTCACCTGCTAACTCATGAGACCCATGACACCAAACGCTATATTTACTCGGCTTTACATGCCCAGTGCCTATGTGGTGGTGCCTGGGTGGGTGGATGGCTGAATCTACGCACGGCGTGTTGTGAAAAGTACAGAACTAGGAAGAAAAAAACCTTCCATTGAAATGAACCTTTATTGAGCACCTACAACGTACTAGGCAGGCTGGTAAGTGCTGAGAGTAAAAAGATGCATAATACCAAATCCCCTGGTGCTCCATTCAGTGAAATAGAGTCCCTAGAAGAAGGTCACTTTTGTGCAGAAGGATCAGAGTTCTATTTTTATCATTATCATCATCATTATTATTCAGTTAGAATCTCAACAGAAAACAGAGGGAACACTCAATTTGGCATGCTTTCAAGAGTTTGTTACTAATCACAAAAGTGCGGAAAGGTGACTCTCAAACTTCAGCACGCATCAGAATCGTGCTCTTTCAGAGGACTAGTTAAAATGCAGCTTGTACAAAATGTAGAAATACATCTTATTTCTAGTTCCTGAGGATGGGGATGTGGCCTCCAAATTTGCATTTTGAGGAAACTCCCAGGTGATGCTGACACAGCTGGCACAGGGGAGCCACCGTGGGGGGAGAGCATTCACCTGAGGCAGGCAGCAGTGGAGGGGCCCCGACCTGCAGGGACAGGGAGAAGGAAGGCTGCCAGAGCTTGGAAAGCGGGAGTCTTGTAGAGAAGGCTACCTTGAAAGGGGCTGAGGCTCCTTTCAGGAAGGGGGCTTGGAAGAAACACCGCAGCCTCCCTCCTCCCTCCTAATAGATCTAACCCAGCCAGAGCTGATGAGGTTCAAATGGCTCCATCTCCCAGAGACAGCGGATCTGGGGGGGGGGGCAGATGGAAGATATGTGGACACACATGTTGAGTTTAAAGTGTCAGAGACATCCAAGAGGAGATGTTGAGCAGAAAACCAAGTGAAGGCTGGAGCTCAGAGAGGAAATCCCAAAGACCAGGAAGGCAGCCTGTCACATCTGCACTGCTGGGGGTCCAACTGAGCTGCCCAGAGATTCAGAGGTGGATCCAAGGAGAGGAGAGACCCTAAGTCAGGCTTACAGAGCTCAAGGAGCCTGGCCAAAGAAGCCCTCAGGAGGTCAGGGCAAGCAGAGAGAGGACTCGAGATGAGGATGAGGCCAGGAGAGAAAACTCAAGTGAAACAGGGCAGGGTGGGGATGGGGAGGAAGATAAAGTGATACAGCCCCTGAAGCGCCGATGTCAAGAGGAAGCCAGAAACTGCTACATCAAAAAACAAATGTGGTTCAACACAGCCCCAGCTCCCAGGGAAGCTCCATCCACACCGCCAGGCAGCCTGACTCACTCGACAGACAGCTCCCTCTGGACCTGACGCCCCCTCTTTTCATGCCTTGGATTTCACAAGTCCCCTTCCCTCTCCAATTCTGCAGAGCTTCATCACGAATCTCTGTTTGCCAACCACTAACTATCAATTGTTCTATGATGTGATGTTTTTAAATCTGGGAAACTTTGGAGAACATTATAAGAACCCCTGAGAAAATTGGGATCATCAGAGGGAAGACCCCTCTCCTGCAATATTAGTTTTTCATAAGCTTTCTGATGCCTCAGATTTTACCATTAAAGATTCATTCCTTTGGCTTAAGGCTTTAATCCTCTATTAAATGTAAATCTTACTTGCAAGCCAGTGGTGTTTGGGGAATGAGGTCATACATTAAGTCTTATCTATCACTGACACCTCAATGAGAGTGAGTTGACAGTCATTTGAAGAGTCAGGTTTAATAGGGAAGAAGGGAGATAAATGTAAAGGGACTGGGGAATTTAGCAGCAGAGGGAGAGACATTCAAGGAGATAGCATCGGAAACTAACATTTATTGAGGCATTATGCTAATAAGAAAAAGAAAAATAGCTACCTTTTACTGGCTGCTTAAATGTGTCAGGTTCCATGCTGTGCTTTTTACATATGGGGGATAATTTACTGTGATATCTGTTTGTGTTTTGTTCTTGTCTCAGAAGGATGCCAGCTCGGTGCTTTGTGACCACCTAGAGGGGTGGGGCAGGGAAGGTGGGAGGGAGACGCAAGAGGGAGGAGATATGGGGTATATGTATACATATAGCTGATTCACTTTGTTATACAGTAGAAACTAACACACCATTGTAAAGCAACTATACTCCAATAAAGATGTTAAAAAAAAAAAGATCAAGGGGGAGTTTCCTTGTTTCATCTTTTTTTTTTTTTTTTTTTCAGTACGCAGGCCTCTCACTGTTGTGGCCTCTCCCGTTGTGGAGCACAGGTGGTTCTGGACGCGCAGGGTCAGCGGCCATGGCTCACGGGCCCAGCCGCTCCATGGCATGTGGGATCTTCCCGGACCAGGGCACAAACCCGTATCCCCTGCATCGGCAGGTGGACTCTCAACCACTGCGCCACCAGGGAAGCCCCTTGTTTCATCTTAAGAACAAGTTACTAAGCCTTGGTGTTCTGGGACTGTGCTCCTTCATGTCGCATCAGTTAGGGTGACTTTATATAATAAAATATCCAAATAAAAGTGGCTTAAGCAATGGGCAAAAGATCTCATTTCACATAGCAAAAAGTTTGGAGGCAGAAGGGTCCAGGGGAGTGATGTCATCATGGACCCAGCTTTCTTCTTCCTTCAATTTTGTCATGCTCAGTGGTTGCCTTGATCCTTGAGCTTGCCCCTTGATGGTCACAAGATAGAAGCTGTCATTTCACTCATCTTGACATGAAGCCAAAGAAGAGGGGGGTCCCTCCTCTGCACATCTTTTATAATTGAAGTCTAAGTCCCCTCCCAACTCACTGCTCTAACATCTTTTAAGATATGACCATCATGCTCTTGGTTCAAGATGGCACCACCTACATTCCAGGCAGCAGGATGGGAAAAGGGAAAAAGAAGAAGGAACAAATGGCAAGTTATGAACTGTCTCTTAAAGAAGGCTCTCAGAAGTTTCTACCCACCCTTTCTTCCTAGATCCTTCTGACCAGAACTTAGTTGTACAGCTGCCCCCAGTTGCAAGGCAGGCTGGTAAATGTCGGCCTTACTCTGACATCTACTTGTACAGCTAAAAATTCCTTTGGCATGAAAGAAGGAGAAAGTCTATAGTGGAGACAATTATCATCTCAGCCAAAGGGCCAAAAACATAAATTATGAGACATCTAGAAGGCAACCCTCACCCTAGTTTTGTTTAGGAGGTGGAAGCTCATTGACAGCCTAGAAAAATAGGCTGATAGGGTGGGGATTGGTGGTGAGGAGGTAGATTAAACATTGCCTTCTCCATAACAGGACGGTTATGGAGGTTTGAGGTTTCCACAAGTGATAGAACTAGTATCCTGTTTGAATACAGATCCCTGTGGGATACCAGGGAGGTTGGACAAGGTGCTGAGACTTTGAAAGCACAGGCAAAAAATTCTGGTCAAACCTCTGGCTAGGGGCTTCCCTGATGGCACAGTGGTTGAGAGTCCGCCTGCCGATGCAGGGGATACGGGTTCGTGCCCTGGTCCGGGAAGATCCCACATGCCGCGGAGCGGCTGGGCCCGTGAGCCATGGCCGCTGAGCCTGCGCGTCTGGAGCCTGTGCTCCGCAACAGGAGAGGCCACAACAGTGAGAAAACCTCTGGCTAGAAGAAAATATAGCAGTGACGTAGTCCTTGGAGAAGACAAAGGCTGAGGGACAAAGTGGTATAAGAGCATGGAACAGAAAGAGTATCAGTAAGTCTAGTGGCACCTAAGGATTGAGGTAAAAAGCCCCGCCCTCATTTTAAGTCACAACATATTCCCTATACTTTGTATATCCGTGGGGATTGGCAGGGAATGCCCCTAAACATGCCTATGATTAAACGTCTCAACACTCTAGCTTGGATCCTGCCTAGAGACAATCAAGCATAGAGGGTAGAGAGATTGTCTTAGGCAAGACTTGTAGTTGGAAGTGACGGAAACAAAACTGGAGTAAGCAAAATAACAATGATAACGATGAATTTGTTGGTTTAAAACTCTACGGGGTCCACATGTCATTGGACTTCATTTAGGGCTTGGTGCAAGCTGTCTTTTCCCAAATCTCAGGTCTCATCTCCTCTGTGTTGGTTCCATCCTTGGGTGGGCCATCTCCATGTGACGACAAGATGGCAGCCAGCAAGTCCAGGCTTATATTGTACTAGAGCAGTAGCCCCAGAAGCAATGAGCACACCTTTTCTCCAGTAGTTCCATCAAAAGTGCCAATATTGCTCTCTGTGGCCTGAATGAAGTCACGTGTCCATCCCTGAACCAGTCACAGAAGGCAGGAAGGTGGAAGACGATGATCTGAGTCGTGTCACCACCTCTGGACTAAAAGTAGGAGAAGGTGACTCTCCAAGAGGAAATCAGGGTGATTTCACTGGAGAAGGGGGAATGTATGTGGGCAGACAGCAGCAACAGATATTCACGGCAGGGAACAGAGCAAGTCAAACCCAACACACACATGCATATGCGCACACATGTGCACGAACACACACACACACAAACACACACACACACACACACTCACTCATGAGCTGCAAAGATCAGCAAATCGGGCTTCAACCAGTTCTGGAGCCAGTGAGGTAGAGTAATATGAGTGCCAAGAGCCAGTCTGTACAACTCACTCTCGAAAGTCCCTCTCCTGTCCCTTCTGCAGTCGAGAAAGGAGGAACGTAAACCTGTTGAACACCCTGCTCACTTTCACCTTCACAGTTGGCAGAAGACAGATTCTCTAGAAAACAGAACACAGCGACAGCCATTCCCTTTCCCAGCCCGAGAGCTTTCAAACTGGTGGTTTGGGCATATTCTAAATGCACGATCATCAAGGGATAATAGAAATGTGCCTGGATGGTGATGCATTCACGCTCGATTGTGTGGCAGGAGAGGTCCCCTTAGCTCTGAATCATCTGCCACCTTGGAAATGACAGGAACAAGACTTAAGCTGCCAGGTTGCTTATATAACCTGCATATTCACGTAGCAGAAACAGTGATGCTTCGCAAATCAGTCAAGTGGCATCGTGGAAGGCATGTGACATATCCATGTCGTATTTCCCAAATAAACAGATTTTACACGGTTACACCAAACTACAGACACTGTCTTCACAGTCTCTGAACTCAGGGCCCAGATGCCACTGTGCCGTAGGACGATTCTGGGGATACCTTGTGGTTTTTGACCCTCTCTCTATGGACTCTCCAAAGATTCAATCTATGCTTCTCCCCATATTCCTGGCACCTCTGATACCCAGAACCCAAAAGCCAGATTTTCACACCAAGATAGAATTTTCAGACTCCAGGTTCTTGGAAGAGGTTGACATTGACCAAACTGACAAGTCTGAATAATATCATTCATTAGGCTAAAGCAAAACAAACAGTCCATCTCTGACAAGTGTTTAGAAGCTTTGGGTGAAGATCTGTATACTAACCTCGCTCTTGGATTCACCTTGTCTTTCCTACTTTCACCTGGTCCTTGATTCACTCTCCTTATCTGCTTGTCTTCATGATGGCATGGTCAGTATTTGTGCAAGCCAACTTTAGTTCTTTCTGGAATGAGGCAGCATGCAAATAAACAAGTAAATACTCCTAGAGTCCTTTTCCATTGATGGTGTCACCATATACTTGATACCCAAGCTAGAAATATAGAAATATACCAGTCATCCATCTCTCCTCCCTCTTTTCACTCCGCATCCTATTAGCCAATACTGCTATTCTCATGCCTAAATATTTGTCAAACCCGTCCAGAACTCTCCACCCCTGCTGCTACTGCACGGGAAAGCTTGCTAATCGCTCTCCATTTCCCATCTTGCCCTCTTTCAATGGAACTTCAATATTGATGCTGGTGTGACCGACCCCAAATTCAGATCCATCCTGCTCTTCTCTGCTTTGAATTCTCCCATGGCCCCTATCACATACAACAATGTTTTCACACTCCTCCGATGAGCTGTGAGGGACATCAAAGTAAGCTCTGACCGAAAGCAACTAATGTGCCAATGTTTGTGAGTGGTTTCCTTTTTTGTATAAAGATTTGAACAGTTTGGAGAGGAATGGGACAGACATAGTTAATGTGACAGGCCCCTTCTACAATGCATTAGGTTTCTTACGGCTGCCATAAAAAAAGTCCCACGGACTGGGTGGCTTAAACAACAGAAATTTATTTTCTCATGGTTTTAGAGGCTAGAAGTCTGAGATCAAGGTGTCGGTAGGGTTGGTTTCTTCCGCGGCCTCTCGCTCTTTGGCTTGTGGACGGCTGTCTTCTTTCTGCATCTTTCATATAGGCTTCCCTCAGTGTGTGTCTGTTTCCAAATGTCCTCTTCTTATTATAAAACACCAGTTTTATTAGATTAGGGCCACAATGACCTCATTTTAACTTAATTACCTCTTTAAAGCCACATATATGTTAGGTTTTGTATGTGGCCTTCCTTCCAGCGATGGCTGTGTCATCCACTGGTTCTTTGGTGAGTTCTTTATCTTGTGTTTATTGGTGTCCTGATTTCTGAGAGTTACATGGGAAACTGCGCCTGATCATGGGACATGAATGTCAGTCCTCTCCTCTCGTGCCCTTTTTGCGCCAGGGAATGGAGGACAGAGCTGCTGGACCATTGCATTGTGCTCACAAACTCCCTTGCATGTCTCTATCTCTCTCTTTCTTGTGTTCTTTGCCGAGCATGAAGAGTTGAATTAGACTAAGTCAAAATGCACAGATGATTCAACTCCACAGCAAAGGGTTTGAGCTCTTCAGACATTATATCTGTTGCTGGACTATATTTCTTTGACCTCACTCCTCTTCAAGCTCCAAGCCTGATGGGTCCAAGCTTTATAAGGACTGTAAAAACTTCATCTTTTCACACACTTGTTGGATAGAGAAAAAAGGGTGCAGATATAACCATTGAGCTCATAACTGTGGATAAACCTAGGTACACTCAAGAGAATCCATCCAGTGGAATGCCATCTGCGTGTCTGGCCATGGGGAAAACACAACCTGTGGAATAAATCATAAGTCTCCCAGAGAGCAAACAGGCCTCACCACGCTCTATCTACCTCTTCAATCACTGCCCATGACATACTTTCTGCTCCAGAAACACCAAACCACTTTCTACATATCCACACATCTTTTTATTTCTCTTCTTTTATCACACAGTCTTATCTCCCTAAAAGCAATTCACACTAATATTATGACCAAGGTGCACCTCCTCCAGCATCCTTTGGGTTAAATTGGGAAGAGCTTTTTTTAATCATGGAACTTACCATGCTATATTACAAATATCTGCTTATGGATTGAACTGCTCTGATGTTTGAGCTATCTGAGCCCAAAGGCTGCATCTTGGTAGTTCACTTCTGCATCCCTAACACAGAACATGGTGCATGAAAAATGCTGGAACTTGGCTAATTGTCCAAACTTTCCTCCTTCTAGGATTTTAGCTAGCTGATACTATTACCCTGAAACTGGATTTGCCTCTTGGTGGGTGTGGAGCCAAAATACACAACCAAGCCAAAGAGCAGGAGAAGGAAGGCTTATTACTTGCAGCAAGTAAAGAGAACACCAGAAATATTTCCCAAAGCAGCATCTCCCCGAACAACGAAATTGGGGAAGTTTTAATCCAAGAGTGCATGCATAGCTATGAAGGGGCTTGAGCAGACTACAATTCAGCATAGAACTGGGGCAAAGGTTGACAGAGTCCGAGCTCTAGTTGATTGAAGTCACGAGGGTCAGCAAAGGTCAGCATTATCTTTCCTTAGGTGCTGGTGAATCTGGTGGTCGAGTGCTCAAGGGGGATGGGGTCCTGCAAAACAGCTCAAGAATGTGCTTCAGGCTAATCCTTACCTTTGAAACAGGACTGGGAGGCTTTACAACTGATATATTGTCCCCATATGGTTATGTTATCTCCCTGGCCAGGTAATAGCTGTTTGTTCTTACATTCTTTTGTTCCCTTAAAATCCTACTGAGGCCTATCCTTCTGCAAGGGCAAACACTAGGCCCAGGTTCAGACACAAAATGGCTTAGGATGGCTTCTCTTATGTCAAGAAAGCCAGGCCTGGTTCTCTTTCTCCAGGGACCCCCTACTCTATCTGTACCAGACACTAAGGCCAGTACCAGACACTAAGTATCAAACATTAAGGCCACATGACAATCTAAGTAGAGTATCTTCTTTATCTTTGGCTGAGCAGGGGGCTATTGACCTCAAATTCTGATTAACTGTGTTGGTGAGTGTGGCCTTAGGCTTACAGCCAAACCTGGCTTTCCTTCCTTCTCTATATGTAAACCTTGAAAAGCAAGGATGAAGGAGTTGCTGAGAAAAAAAGAGATGTATCACCATCATCACCAGTAGAAAAACTGATGCCAAAAAATGATGAAACTGGTCAATGTTTGACTTTTTCTAGAAAGACTGTAAGTTGGTTTTCTTGTTTTTAATGACAAAACCCATAGAACCCTCCTACACTGTTAATGGGAATGTAAGTTGGTGCTGCCACTGTGGAAAACAGTATGGAGGGTCCTCAGAAACTAAAAACAGAACTACCTTATGATCTAGTAATTCTGTTTCTGGGCATATATCTGAACAAAACTATAATTCAAAAAGATACACGCTGCTATGTTCATAGCAGCACTATTCACAACAGCCAAGATATGGAAACAACCTCAAAGTCCATCAACAGGTGAAAGGATAAAGAAGATGTGGTACCTATATACAGTGGAATATTACTCAGCCATAAAAAAGAACAAAATAATGCTATTTGCAGCAACATGGATACAACTAGAGATTATCATAGTAAGTGAAGTAAGTCAGAAAGAGAAAGGCAAATACCATATGGTATCACTTACATGTGGAATCTAAAATATGACACAAATGAACCTATTTATGAAACAGAAATAGAATCACGGACATAGAGAATAGATTGGTGGTAGCCAGGGGCAGAGGGTTGGGGGAGGGATGGAGGGGGAGGTTGGGGTCAGCAGATGTAAGCTTTTATGTATAGAATGGATAAACAACAAGTTTATCCTGCTGTATAGCACAGTATTCAATATTCTATGATAAACCATAATGGAAAAGAACACACACAAAAAAAGAATGTATATATATGTATAACTGAAAAAAAAAAGACAAAACCCATAATGATAACAAACTGTACTATGAAGAAACAGGCTTCATCAAAAATGGAGTGCTCCTGTGCTCCGCAACAGGAGAGGCCCTAACAGTGGGAGGCCCGCGTACTGCACAAAAAAAAAAAAAAAAAAAAAAAAAAAAAGGAGTGTAGTCGTTTCCTGAGTCTGGTGGACAAGACTGCATGGGAGGGTCAGAGAGAGGCTTTGGTGCTTTATGTCATCTCCCCAGTGTTGTCCTCGCAAATACAAACCAGTTCATGGCTGGGGGAGGTTACTCTGGCAGCTGTCCTGCTCCAGTCCCCCCAAAGGCAAAGCTTCATACAAAGGGGTGAATTGCTAGGCTGAGGATGTCCCCATCTGCCTTAGGGTTTATAGGCGACATCAGAAACTGGTATAAAGAGGAGGACAGAGCAATGCCATTTGGTGGATCCATCAGACAAATTCAACAATATCTGTTAAAAATGATCCAAGTGCATCTCCTTCCAAAAGTCTACAAGGAGACATTTCTGAGAAAAAGAAATACAAAGGACTCTTACATATAAGAAAAGTGCTGACTTTCTCACCAAGGAGAAATGTCACTTAAAACTACAATGAGGGCTTCCCTGGTGGCGCAGTGGTTGAGAATCCGCCTGCCGATGCAGGAGACACGGGTTCGTGCCCTGGTCCGGGAAGATCCCACATGCCGCGGAGCAACTAAGCCCGTGAGCCATGGCCGCTGGGCCTGTGCATCCGGAGCCTGTGCTCCGCAACGGGAGAGGCCACAACAGTGAGAGGCCCGCATACCGCAAAAAAAAAAAAAAAAAACTACAATGAGATGCCATTTTCACTCTACCAGGGTGGCAAGAATTATAAAGTTTGATCATACATTGTGTGAGGGAAAAAGCTCTTTCATATATTATTGATGCAAGAATAAACTGGTATAATCTCTATGATGAGAATTGTCGATATCTATCAAAATTACAAAAGCCCATAGCCTTTACCCAGTAAATTTGCCTCTAGAAATTTACATACTGCTGCATAGGAGAAAAATGTTGTATGTACACGGTTATTCATTGCAGCATTGTTAATAAAGACAAAAGAATGGAAGGGACATGCATTTATAACAAAAGGGGTCTATTTAAATAATTTATGGTGTATCTATACAGTGCACTATTATATAGCAGGGGAAAAAAAATGAAGTTTAATTTTATGTACTGATATGGAAGCTTTTCAGTATATATTACAGTGGTGGGGGAAAAAAAGGAAATTGAAGAAGAAAATCTACATTATGATACCACTATGTAAAAATGTATGTGTGTATTTATGCATATACAGAGGAAAAGGTCTAGTTACCAGGAGTGTGATGGTATTTCTTGAAGGCAAGTTATTCAAATGAATATGATTCTGACACGGGTGTTCCCTCTGGGTATTGATGTTAGAAAACTGCCCTTGGTAAATATTCCTATAGTCACAGACAGTTTTGAAGCTGGAAGAATTCTTAGAAATTATCAAGCCCAACCCTCTTACTCTACAGATGAGTGAACTGAGGCCCAGGTTGTTGACTGCAAAGGCTGGATAGGAACCCAGGTCTTTCCCAACACAAAAAAGGCACCCACCAAAAAGGCTCCAGTCTTCATTTAAAACTTACCTTTATTACAATTGCTACATTTTCTTGGAAGCCTTCCCACCTGCTCCAACACCACCTCAGCCCCAGGGAAACACTTCCCTGTGCTAAACAGAGGTGAGAGAAGGAAGTTCATCTCACAAAGGGGAAGGCTGCTTGGGAAATCAAGTGTGGTCTTTCTGATAGCAGAGGGTGATGCACCATCAGTTTAATTCCTATTCATTTGTGGTGCTTATTAGAGTGTCTGAAAATATAAGCTGAGTAATTGGAGCATTAGAATTGATTAATTGAAGTAGGCTTTTGGTGTAAATACACCTGGAGAGATTTTTCCAGGTGGGATTCTCTACTAAAGATTTGGAGAAATTCAGACCTCTGAACATGGAAATAAGAATGGTGTGGTGGTTTTAAAACATGGCTGCAAATTTTTTTATGTTCCTGCCACAAGAGTTGGGGTCTGTGTCCCCTCCCCTTGAACCTGCA
The DNA here is from genome assembly GCF_026419965.1 of Kogia breviceps. NCBI lineage: Eukaryota > Metazoa > Chordata > Mammalia > Artiodactyla > Physeteridae > Kogia > Kogia breviceps. The sequence goes on from NC_081323.1 coordinate 67,268,240, forward strand.
TGAGCTCATGACTGCCTCAACTTATCAAGTATGCAGAAGGGCTGCCATGTGACTTCCAAACCAGGTCATCCAAAGCCATGCATCTTCCACCTGGCAGCTTCTACTTGCTCTTGGAGCCATGAGCCACTGTGAAAGAAGTCTGAGTGCCCTGAGGCTGCCACGTTGAAAGGAAACCCAAGCCACTGGGAAAGACCACTTACAGGTTAACCCAGTCGACAGGCCCAGCCAAGCCCATATAGTAGACCTGTGAGTGAAGAAGCCTCCAGATGATTTCAGGTCACACCCATTCGAGTCATCACCAGCTCTTCAAACCTTTGCAACTGAGGCCCCAGGCAAGGTAGCCCCAATATTTCCTGCCCAAAGTCCTGACCCTCAGAATCTGTCAATGTAATAAAAGTTGTTTTAAGCCCCTAAATTTGGGGTGGTTTGTTATCGATATAGATACACCAATAGGTAACCAGAGCAGATAGATGCCATGACAGTAAAACTGCCCAATTCCCATGGCCCCTAAGAAACAAGCTGCTCCAGACACTAGTTTTGATCCCCATGCGGAGATGATTTCTAACTGAGCCACACCTTACTTTGCTTGTACCTTTACTTTAGGAACTATAACCCACTGTTGTTTCTATCAGCCTGTCTGTTTCCACCTTGAGACTAGGAGATCCTCAGTCACAGAGCTCTCCCTTCTTCATCTTTAGTAACCCAGTACAGCACCTGGACCCCAAGAGGAGCTCATGACCTGTTCGTTGGACGGATTTCTGCCTTCACACAGCAAGGACTCTCTTCTGTGGGGCCCGGAAGACAGGGCAAACTAATCATCAGAGCTGAAAATAATGGTAGCGAGGATCTAACTCACCCTTTTCACTTTACCAGGCCCAGAGAGGAGGAGTGACTGTCCCAGGGAAACACAGCTAGTTAGTGAACTATGCCCATTGCCCCCCGCGTCCTTCCCCAAACCACCACTGAGGTGAGTCCTCAAGGAGGCAGGGAGCAGGGTGGTTAAAAGCATGGGCTCCAGACACGCAGCCCTTGTCCAAGATCCTGGCTAGCCACCCTCACTGCTATGTAGTGGTAGCTTCTCCAGAAGGAAAGAAAGGGACTTGACTTTTCACATCCACCCAGCCCCACCCTCCACTGAAAAATAAACAGGCTCTTCTTGCTTTCCAAGGTCTGAATCCTTCCTTTTTAGATCTAAATCCCTGTTGGAGGAGGAAAGCAGTAGAATAAGCTTTTTTTGCATTGAATGACTTTAAACGACGTCAGGGTTTGGAGATACGGAGAGAGAACAACAGTGAAAGGAGAAAAGGAATCTGAATCCAGAAAAGGAATCTGAATCCAGTCGACTGGCCTTAGAGAGGCCAACAGACTAGGGCAGTTGTTCTCAGCAGGGGGCCTGGGCCCCCAGGGGACATTTGACCAAGTCTCGAAACACTTTTGGTTGTCACAACCAGGGGCTGCAAGTGGCACCTCGTAGGCAGAGGCCAGGGATGGTGCCAAACACCCTACAATGCACAGGACAGCACCCCACAATAAAGAAATATCCCGTCCAAAATGTCAGTAATGCCAAGGTTGGGAAGCCCTGGGCTAGGGAAAGGACAGCTGTGAGGGGCCCCCTTTGAGTTCCCAGGAGCAGAGGCCAGGGCCCGGGATGGCTCGTAGGGAAGCCTCCTCAAGCTTGTGGTGGGCCTTCACTCTGCTGGCACTTCAAGACCTTCTCCACCAGTTGGCTGGTCCCCAAGTGAAGGTGTTCCCCAGCAATGCCCCCAGGGCACCAACAAGCTCCAGGAGACAGGAGTCGGGACAGGAATGGGGACAGAACAGGACATATCAGTGCACTCTGAACTGGGAACACGGACCTCTCTATTACAACGTTTGAGCAGAGTTCTCTGAGCAAGGTCTGTGGCGAGAGAGGTGGTAGAAGATAGTGTAACCGGCTGGGACTAAGCCCATGTCTCCAAAAGCGTTAAAGCAGAAGTGACTCAGACCATCCGCTAATGATTGTGATTATTTGGCTGCCTATGAGACAGTTTAAGAAATGATTTGTGAATTTAATTTTTAACTAAGGCAGAAGCCCTTGGGGGCCTCTGGAGTTCAAGCATGAAAAAGGAAAATCTACTGCTGGAAGGAGAGGGCTCGGAGGGCCCTGGAGGAGGTAAATTCCTACCCGTCCGGTGGCCCAGCAGCCGGCAAGGGAGCGCAAGTATGAGGTCACTAATCCACACTGGGATCAGGGGTCAGGGCTGGACAACTCAACAAAACTGTGCACTTTGGTGTTCTAGAAATTTCTTTAGATAAAATAGTAAAAATAAGGAAAGTGTCCAAGTTTTCTACCTCTTTCTTAAGTTCTAATCTTAAAAATGAGCTACACTGCCCACTTCACTAACACCGAATCCAGCACTCGAATTCCTGGGATCTAGCCTCCTCTCCGCCACTGATGTCCAAGTGATCTTGAATTCTCAGTTAATCTTGTTGAGTTTGGATTCTCTATGTGGGACTAATAGTGCCACCCTTGGTTAGTTCACAGGGCCATTTGAAGCCTCCATCCCAGGGGAGGTGAAAGCATTTTGCAATAGGTACTCTGGCAGGTCCACCCTGCTCATCTGGTTCTCCCTGAGGGCTGGCAAAAGCACCCTTTTACTTCTCAAGGGCACTAGGGGAAAAAAAAAAAAATGCCCCACCTGAGACAAAGTCACAACCCTGGCCAAAAACATAAATGCAGACAACATTCTCCCTCAGGATGAACTCCACTGAGATTCCATAGACATGGGTTCAAGTCCTAAGTCCACCACAGACAGTTTTTTTTTTTTAATTATTCTGGCAAAAAAATAACATTAAATTTACCATTTTAACCATTTTTAAGTGTCCAGTTGAATCGTGTTAAGTATAGTCATATTGTAGTACAATAGATTGCTAGAACTTTTACATCTTTTTAAATTAAATTAATTTAATTTATTTACTTGGCTGCATCGGGTCTTAGTTGTAGCATGCGCGATCCTCACTGTGGCGCACAGGCTCTCTAGTTGTGCTGCGCAGGCTCAGTAGTTGCACCGTGCCGGCTTAGTTGCCTCGCAGCACGTGGGATCTTAGTTCCCCAACCAGGGATCAAACCCACATCCCCTGCATTGGAAGGTGGATTCTTAACCCCTGGACCACCAGGGAAGTCCCTAGAACTTTTACAATTTACAAAGCTGAAACTCTGTACCCACTAAACACTAATTCCTCCTTCCCCTGCTCTTGGCACCTACCTCTCCATTTCCTGTTCCTATGAGTCTGACTACTTTAGATACTTCATGTGAGTGGAATCATATAGTCTTTGTCCTTTTGTGGTTGGCTTAGTTCACTGAGCATAATGTCCTCCAGCTTAGTCCATGTTATAGCAAGTATCAGAATTTCCTTCTTTTTTTAAGGCTGAATATTGTTTTGCATGTATGTACCACGTTTTCTTTATCTATTCATTTATTGATGGAACATCTGAGTTGGTTCCACTTCTTTGCTATTGCCACTCTTGCTGCAATGAATATGGGTATGCAAATACCCCTTCAAGATCCTGTGCTGTTTTTCATTTTGGTGTTTTATTTATGTTAAGTTTGTTTTTCATGCTATGTTATTCTTTTCATTTTTCCAGCTTTATGGAGGTGTAATTAACAAGTAAAATTGTATATATTTAGGGTGTACATGATGATTTAATATACATATACATTGTGAAATGATAACCACAATCAAGTTAATTAACACATCCATCACCTCACATAGTTGCCATGTTTTTGTGAACACTTAAGATCTACTCTCCTAGCAAATTTAAAGTACACAATACAGTATGATTAACTATAGTCAGCATGCTGTACTTCATTCATCTTCCAGCTGGACGTTTGTACCCTTTGACCAACATTTCCTCATTTCCCCCACATCCGGTCCCTGGAAACCACCGTCCCCTCTCTGGTTCTATGAGTTTGACTTTTTTAGATTCCAAGAAAATGTGCTAAATATATACAATGGAATAAAAAAGAAGGAAATCTTGCCATTTGTAACAACACGGATGAACTTGGAGGACATTATGTTACGTGAAATAACCCAGACACCGAGAAGCAAATGCAGTATGATCTTGCTTATACATGGAAGCTAAAAAAGTCAAGATCCTGCTTTGAATTTGGGGTAGTATGTATCCAGAAGTGGGATTGCTGGATCATGTGGTAATCCTTTTTTAAAATTTTTTGAGGCAACTCCATACTGTTTTCTAAAGTGGCTGCACTATTTTGCATTCCCACCAACAGTACACAAAGTTTCCGATTTCTCTGTGTCCTTGACCATACGTGTTATTTTCTCTTCTTTCGAAAGTGGCCATCCTATTGTGTGTGAGGTTGCTACAGACAGTTTTGAGAAATTCAGTGTCCCTCTCTGGGTCAGGACAAGGCAAACCAGCTGAATTGGTTTAGAAGATCCTTCATATTGCTTTCAGCTCCGAAAAAATCTCAGTTAACAAATCAGCCTTGGGGTGGGGATCAAATAACATCATGGACATGAAAAAATAATCTTTGTCAGTTGAGAAGGGCTATATAGCTCTCAAAGAGCAGATCGTGTAAAAGCTAAGAGAGCAGACCTGACAGTCAGACTGTCCTAGGTTCCATACTGAGATATGCTGACCACGAGCCTTGTGACATTGTCAGTTTCTCTACGAGTGAAGATGCAGGTGATAATCCCCCCATACTGCCCATCAGAGGCTTGATGAGGAGACCAGACCAAATCACAGGCGATAACACACTTGAGTAATCAGAAAGATGCTGTTCCTGGCTAAGAATGAGAACGGAAACTATCTGTCCCATTAACAAATGAGGCACATAGACTTGTACACCTTAAATGGGTTGATTTTATAGCCTGGGACGAATATCTCAATAAACTATTTTTTTAATGAGGAACATAGAGGTCCTCAAATAAGGTGCCGATACTTACCATTAAGGTAGACACAGAATCACAGAAATGACACAAGCTTTGGGGTCAGACAAACCTAGACATATTTGAATCTCAACGCGGCCTCCTGGTTACTATGAGATTTTAACTCTCTCTGAGCTTTGGTTTATTCAGCTAGAACACAAAGATTTATTAAAAATTACTTTTCAAGATTGTTCTGTCACATATAATGTTTCTACCTGCCATGTGACAGGTGCTCAATAAATGATAACTATTATTTCTGTGTTGCTATCCCTTCCTAAGAAGCCTGGCCCTCCTGAAGGTACTAGTATAGCCCAAGGGCCTCCGGACACAGGAGGAAAAGGTGTGAAAAAAGGGGAGAAGACAGGGTTTTGTATTCACAAATACTCCTTTCCCAGAAACAAGCCATTTATCAAAGTACCAGCTTCGCGTTTTCTGTCAAAACACAAAGGCTAATTACATTTGAAGAACAATGGACTACAAGAGCAAAAGAGACAGGGCCTGTTCAATTAATGGGGAGAGGAGGGGGGGGTCTCTAGCACACAATATTTTGGACATCGGATTGCAATGGTTTAATTAGCTATTGCTATGGACTTTGGATCATCTGTTGTTCTAGAAGCCATTAGTCATCTGTAGCTTTTAAGCATATCATTTCGATTCCCTCATTCAACAAATGTTTTTTGAGCACCCGATACACGCCAAGCACTGGGCTCAACACTGAGGATACAGCACAGTCCAGTGGAAGACAGACGGCTTAGCCCACTAATGGGCGTCTCAAACTAGTTCTAACAGAACTCCAGTTTTATCCAGCCCCATGCCCCTCCCTCATCATCCACCCTTCCATAAAAGGCCTCTGCATCTTTCCAGTTGTTCATGTCGCCAATCAGGGAGTCATCTGTGAGTCTCTCTTTCTATGAGACCTTACATGCATGATACCAACAAGTTCTGTTGGTTCTCTTGCCAAAAGCGCTCTTGATTCCATCCACTCCTCTGCCGACACACGGCCGTTACCGCCAGTCCAAGGCTCAGCAAAGGTCTCCCTTAAAAAATTGGGACTTTTTTTTTCTGTGTCTCTACCTGCTCCCCTTTGCAGTCCACACAACATCCAGGGTGATCTTTTAAAATGGTGAATCATGTTATGCCAATTGCTCTGCTTACAACAAACACTTCCCAGTCTGCCCACTGCTCTTAGATTGGAATCCAGGATTCCTGAGATGACCTATAGGTTTCCACATGCTCTGTCCCCACCCACCCTGTAACCTCAATCCCAACTTCGCTCTGGATTGCTGACTAAGCTCTAGACCCATCAAGCCCTTTCTTGCCTCTAAGTCTGCCCTGACGTTCCCTTTGCTCTGCTCTTTCCGTCTATGCACAAGCCTAGTCCCTTGCCAACTTTCAGTTGAAATAGTACTTCCTCAGAGAGGTTTTTCCTGACTTTGCTGTCTACGTGACTTCTTCCAGTTATTCTAGCTCATCACCTCATTTGTTTCTTGCACAGCGTTCGCTCTGTGATAACCATCTGGTGCATTTGTTGGTTCACTGGACATATTTTTCCCACTAGTCAATGGGTACTCTGATGGAAGGCGCTTTTGTCTATCTTGTTCACAGATAGACCTGTTGTTTTTTGGGGGGGGGTTTGCATTACGCGGGCCTCTCACTACTGTGGCCTCTACTGTTGCGGAGCACAGGCTCCGGACGCGCAGGCTCAGCAGCCATGGCTCACGGGCCCAGCCGCTCCGAAGCACGTGGGATCTTCCCGGACCGGGGCACGAACCCGTGTCCCCTGCATCGGCAGGCGGGCTCTCAACCCACTGCGCCACCAGGGAAGCCCGATAGACCTGTTTTGCCCAGTGGAAGGTAAGCAGATGTGACACACACCATATCCAGGCCGGAGCTATACGGACACTCCTGTGATTCGGTTCTGCCCCTCTTGAGCTTCCATCACTCAGCATGAGAGCAGCACGCCCCTGATGATGGTTGTTCCTCGAGAAGACACGTGGAACAGGGCCAGCCCAGCTCAGCCCCGGAGAGCCATGGGCCACCTGCAGCTCTGACGGAATATAAGCTAGAAACTTATGCCTCTGGGATTGGGGGTTGTTTGTTGCTGCAGGAAAAGCTATCACATTTCCAAAGTCTCAATGACCTCCAGCAAGAGACTTTCTCTGGTTCCTAATTTCCTCATTGGTGAAGTCGCACTAGATAATTCCATACTCCTTCCTACTTAAAAACTGTGAATGGACTTGAGGACACGGGGAGGGGGATGGGTAAGCTGGGATGAAGTGAAAGAGTGGCATGGACATACATACACTACCAAATGTAAGATAGATAGCTAGTGGGAAGCAGCCGCATAGCACAGGGAGATCAGCTTGGTGCTTTGTTACCACCTAGACGGGTGGGATAGGGAGGGGGGGAGGGAGACGCAAGACGGGGGGGATATGGGGATATATGTATACGTATAGCTGATTCACTTTGTTATAAAGCAGAAACTAACACACCATTGTAAAGCAATTATACTCCAATAAAGATGTTAAAAATAAAAGAATAAAGCTACTACGAACATTCAAAAAAAAACTGTGGGGTTTTTGGTTAAGATTTTGTCACTTCTCTAAATTATAGTATTGTTTGGGGGTTCAATCATTTTTTTCCTTTCCAACTGTACAAGTAAATTAGGCAACTTCAACTTATAAAACTCCAGACAGGCAGTTAATGATGCCAAACTAGCTAGCACAAAACCAGAGTGCAAAGGCCTGTCATGGTTTAAGCTGCTACAGCAGAACTTCTATTCTAAAGACCCTGAGATTAAAAAAAAAAAAAAATCTATAGAGCACAAACCTGCCACATTCAGCTGCCCCAGTTATTTATACGAGCATTTCCCAATTCAAATTGCATGCGCAAATCAAATCTCCCTAGTTTATGCCTTCTTCAGCAATTACTTAAAGGCAGTTTACCTCTCTCTATTGGAACATAGCAGAAACGCCTATAGACAAAATCTCGTTGACTCAGGGAGGGAGAAACGAACTCCAGGCCTGGTGCTGCAGAAGTCACTTTGCCCATGGAAGTGAACACCGATGGGCCTCCTGGCTGCTTTTCAGCCTTGCTGATGAGAAAAAAATTCTCTAAGGAGGAGGGGGAGGCCCACGGCAACTGAAGGAGAGGGGTTAAGCCTGCGGGGTGGGGAGGAAGTGACCACGTTCTCTTCACAGAGTTCCTTTTGTGTGGGTAAACAGGTTAACAGCTAAAGCTGTTCCCACTTCAACGTGATTGAGAGAAGTCAAAGCGGGACAGGGAGACCATTATCATTTCCGCACCTGAAAGTTTCTAGGTTCTTGAAAATTCACCCGAAACAAGATGAGCCCTACCAAAAAACTACGCAATGGACAAAATTTATCTTCATTGTACCGTCAACTTGTCCTTAACTCACTTTTCACCATTTGGAAGGATTCTCTCGTCCTCCATCAAAGAAGCATCATTTGTTCATTCATTTACTCCACGGAGGGCTCTCATTGGTTAGGCCTGGGCCACGTGTCCTCAAGCCAATTAATATGGCCCGGACAATGCAGTGTTCTGATTGGTCAGGTCACGCTTCCATTAATTTATTTCCCTAGTCACTAATTCTGTCTTACATTTCCTCCTTCATTCAGTCGTTCAACTTGGTGGATCTTATCTTGGTTTGCCTGCCTGCCACCTGCCACCTTTTTTTTTAGTAACAGCACTCTGGATTTATTTAGGGGGATACTTCCCCACTGTTCCCATCATATAGGGTAGGGCTTGAATGCTCTACTCACACCCTCTACTCCATTTCCTCTATGCTAGAGTTAGACACATGACACAGACCTGACCAGTCAGAATATTGCAACGTCTGGGCAGACAGCAATTGGTTTGAGGATGAACATGTGGCCCAGGTTCAAGCAATGAGAATCCTCCCTGGAACTTCTGCTGGAATTACCAGGAGAAATGAAGAGAAATTCTAATAACTTACTGTGAATAAATGAATCAAGACAGGAAGCATCTCACTTTGCTGTGTAGCAGAAACTAACACAACATTGTAAATCAACTATACTCCAATTAAAATTAATTTTAAAAAAATCAAGACCATCAGCTGGCAGCATCAACATAGATAAAATACCTCTTAATTACAAAAAATATAGTGGAGAGAAGAGTCAGAGCTGTGATGTTAATCTGGAATCTGCCACTTACCAGCTTGGAAAACCTTGGGTAAGTCACCTCCATAAACGTCTCCTTATCTGAAAAATGGAAATGACAATGAGTATTCTCCTGCCTAATAGTCTATGAATATGCCACACCCCCTCTCCCATCCAGGTGGCTGGAAGTAAAGAACTTGCAATGGTGGCATTGCAAGATGGAAGCGTTCCAGACCCCTGAGTCACTGTTCAAGGAAAAAAGCCAAGGAGAGCCACCAGAACCACATCCAACTGTGATGGGAGAGAGAAACACATCCTTGTTGTATTAAACCAGAAATGTGGGGTTTATTTTACTGCAGCATAGCAGAGCCTAGCCTGACTAATATAATAATCATGGGCTCAGTTATTCACAGATACCTGGCAAGTCCATGATACGAAGCCATTTTGCCAAGATGTGACTTTGAATGATGTGTTCTGATGCAGTCATATAGCAACAGAGGAAAGAGATGCTCTTTTTGCTGCCCAGCATCTATTTCCAGGCCATCTCAGTGGTTTGTGAGAAAGAGAATATTTGAAATTGGGACTGATCCTATAGTCCACCCTAAGTGTGTGGGGATTATGAAATAATCTCAGTGTATCACCAGGAAAAGATAAGGACCAAGAATCCAACCATTGAAAGGGACAAATCTGGACAAGCCAGTATGTAACTGACTTACTGAAAAGGAGGCAGGCAGAGGTGGGGCAAACTATGAATCTACAAGATTCTTAATATCTTAATTGGTAATATCCTCTGCAGTGGAGGAAATATAGGCACAGTGATTGAAATCATGAGCTTTGGAATTAGTTTAATGTAACAAGGACTAAATGCAAAGAGTTAATGGAACAGTGTTTGAATCCCATTTCTGGCCCTTGACTAGTTGAGCAAGTTGCTTTATCTCTCAGCCTGAGTTTTCTCATCTGAAATATGAAGATTTAAGAGAGTCCCTACCTCATACTGTGTTGTAAGGATGAAATTAAATGATCCATATAAAGTGCTTAGTACACAGGAAGAGCTCAATAAATTATCATAATGATATTACTAGCATTGTAAAATAGAGTGGACAAAGAGGGATATCTGGAGGAGATGAAGGAATTAAAGGAGAAGGATGATTATATGGTAGTTGGGGAGGGAGCCAAGGGCTACTAGCAATAAAAAGAAGGGGCAGAAAGGAAATGGCAGGTAGAAGATGACCTTTAACACAAGAAGAGGAAGGAAGCCCTCTATAAGGAGGTAAGACTCTGTCTGAAATCCACAGAGGAGGAGAGGAAGTGAGGATGAGAACCTAGAGAGAATGTAACAGAGGGAAAAAAAAAGAAAATGAAAATGGGCTCTATGCCAGTGAGCCCCAGAAAGAGAAGAGAAATCCAAGAAGGGGTAAAGAATAGAGACAGAGATGAGGGGGAGAAGTAAAACACAGGACTTCAAGGGAGGAGAGCTAAGCATTCAAAGGAAGTCTTGAAAGATTAAATAAAAACACAAAAACGTAGGAGAAGCACAGCTTAAAGTAGAAATGGGTAATAGAAATATCTTATAAACACAGAATGGGAGAAATTACAATGGTTGCACAGGTCCCTAAATCCCAAAAATGCTCAGGAAGCCAAATATATTTTCATTAACCTCGGCATAAATTCATTTGGCAGCAAAACTGGACTTGAGCGGACATGAGGTTATTTATACCCTTTATCCCACATCCCATTTAGCATGAACATTCGTGTCTTTCACTGCAGTCATGAGCTGATCATGAAGTGCTACCACAGGCCCCACTGGGGGCGGGACACGGTGGAATGCATGGTATATGCACCACATTATCTTTCTAGTTTCCAGAGCATTCTGAATTCCAAAACACATATGGTCTCAAGGGTTCCAGGTCAGGGCTTGTGGGCTTGTATTGGGAGACAGAGACTGGATATGAGAAACTTGTTTCTAATAATGAAGCTAATGAGAACTCACTTCTTGAGTGTTTACAATACCCTGAACACTGTCTATTCATTATCTCATTTAATCCCACAATATATCAGGTCCCATCTTACCCTGTATTTGTAGGCATGGCACAAGCGGCTTGCAGAAGTGAAGTAATTTGCCACCAGTTTATGCAGATCTGGCAAGAGGCAGAATTTAGGATTGGAACCCAGCTGTGTCACTTCCGAGCTTGCACGCTTAAGCACTGGGCTATGCTGCTTCTCTCATAACTGTAGGGAAAGAACGGAATTAAGTGTTTCTTGGGCTTTCACCATAAGAACCATTCCCAGGCATGATCTCGTGTAAGTTTTATAATAATTCAGTAAAGTCATATCATCATTCCCCATCTAAGGAGCTAAGCAACTTGTTCAAAGTCTCACAGTTAACGGATCAGATACCGAATCCATTATTCTCTCCACTGACTGCAACAATATGGAAAACAAGCTTGTGAGAGTCTTGTTCAACAGAACAGACAGAAGAAAGGTGGGGAACCACTGCTTCAGAATAAATATTCTCTAGGATGATAGTAGTCATGGTGACAGGGGATGGTCTGGGGGAAGGCTTTGTTCCCCCATATCACACATCAGCATTCCTCGATATACACAACTGACATTTTCTCATTCTTAAGTACTACAGAAATGTACCTCTAGTCCAAACCTCCCTTCCAACTCAACTCCTAAATCTGTCCTTTATAGAAATCCTGAAACTAAATAAGAGAAATACAAACACTAAAAAGTAGATTATAAAACTGGGAGAAAAATATCCCAGGAGGGTAAAATAGATAATCAAATGAATGAGGGGATAAGACAGATGATGGTAAAATAATGAAAATTCAGCAAGGAATTGATATGCAAACTCTGTGAAAATTCTATCAACTGTGATGATAGGAGAGAATCTTTCACACTCTTCATGGTTTAACAAAACTTTGTAAGGCTCAAAATAACAACATGTGATAAAAAGTCCAAAGATCTGGCCCTTTGTGTGGCCTCTTATCATGTCATAGTTGGATCTTGAACAATTAATCCAACATCTCTGAATTTGATCAAATGCTCTCTGTTCCTTACAACCAAACAACTGGTGCACGTGGGCACAGGGCATGCAACATACACAGGGAAACACTGTCAACTTGTATACTTTGCTAATGTTTCCAAACAGGTGATTGGTGGAGCATTTTGAACATGATTTTGAGCATATTTGTCTGAATATTCCAAAACAGTACCTTTGCTTCATGCTCTAAATATTAGCAACATCTACTTCCTTCTGGACATGTTTGCCAAGCCAAAATATTTAGTGTGTAAAGATACACCAGTTCCAATGTTTTGATTTTTTTTTTTTTTTTTTTTTGGTTTTAACAGTTTGGTAGTGGTATCTTCAGATAGCTGGATGTGGGTATCAGTCAGGATAAGCTAGCTGAGGCTGTGGTAACAAATATGCCCAAATCTCACTCACTTAAAACAACAAAAGTTTGTTTCTTGCTCAAAGTTCATCCCACAGTTTGCTAGGGGAGGCTCTGCTTATCTTAATTAATTAAGGGCAAGCTGACAGAGCAGCTACCATCTCAAAAATTGCCAGCAGCCGTGTCAGTGAGGAGGAAAGGTTGCCAGAGGCTCCTTGGCCTAAAGGTTGGCCTAAAGGCTCCTTACCAGAATCAGCGAACATTATGTCCACTCACTGGTCATTGGTCAGAATGCCTTAGTAGGTCTCACCCAACCACAAGAGGCCAGAAAAAGTGTTCCAACCATGTATGCAATAGAGAGGAGAATCAGAAATCTCCATTGATCAGAGGTAATGACTACCTGTCTCTGAACCAATGTGCCTGATACCACAGTAACTAAGCTTTGTCCCAGGCAGATGAGCAATTCAAAAGTGTGATTCAAAAAACTGAACAACAAAATGAAAAACAGAAACAAAAACTAAGCTACAGTGTTTCTAAAACATTTTTCTAACTTCACTGTACTTTGAGGTATAATTTTTAATTTACACCATAGTTAGGATGATGGTAGTATTCCAAAATAAATTGCATCGTATTGTCCTTCACTTTTTTCTCAGCAGGAGAAAACACATGTAACTTGTTTTTGCAAAATAATTTTAGGTAAACATAGAAAATATTGAATTTTTTAAAAAATTTGCATCTTGATCTTGATACTGGAAAAGCTTTATCAAAAGTCCAGGCTCTTGTTCAACTAGTCCAAAAAGAATTTGGGTGACAAACACAAAGGAGAAAAAAAAAAAACACAAAAACTGAAGCTGAAGAGCAAAGGAAACAAAGAAGCAGTTTATTTAGGGCAGAAACAAAAGTTACACTCACAAAGAGTGTGGGGGGCCTCACAAAAGGGGGGCTTTTTTGATCCACTTTTTATCTTATTTTTAGCCCTTTGAATGGGTGGGTCTTTTTGATTAGGGGTGGAATGTGCATTGAGGGAAGGCTGAGGCGCCGCCGGGATAGCACCAGGTCGCATCAGCCCCTGGTCTTGTGCATTCGTCTCCTGAAGCGCATGGTCTTGTACATGCACTCTAAGAGCTGTTTTCCCCTAAATTTTCCTTTACCAGTCAAGCACCACAAATGGAAGTTTGCACAGTGTCGTCGGTAACCTGTGCATTTTCCTTGTGCATATGCTCCAAGTTTTCATGGTCAGAGTTTCTTGCTCAGATGCTACAAAGTTTCTGTTTTAGAGGCCATTCTTCCATGCCTCATGGCCTCATTAAGTGCAAGACAAGCAGGTGGTTTGCCTTCTGCCTAATGTCTATACAAGAGAAGACTGTCCTTGGGCCCCACCCTGTCTTTCCTGCCTCAATATCAATTTTTTTTTTTTTTTTAGAGCTTGCATTTAGAAAAAAAATTAAAAAGTGTGGTCTGAGAAGGGAACTTACTTCCAATACCTGCAGAATTAGAGGAGGGGGGCTAGGAAAGGGGGGAAAGACACAGGGAAGAGCAGAGTTAAAAGGTGTCTAAAAGGCAACTTTACCAGTAACCGGATTCTCTCAAGTTACAGTGGGCAAGGATGAACTTGAGAATAGATTTATTTTGTATATAATTCTTAAGTCCAAACTCAGAGATGAAGGAAACATGCCTTTCTATATTTTAAAATTATAAATTGAGGGCTTCCCTGGTGGCGCAGTGGTTGGGAGTCCACCTGCCGATGCAGGGGACACAGGTTCGTGCCCCGGTCCGGGAAGATCCCACATGCCGCGGAGCGGCTGGGCCCGTGAGCCATGGCCGCTGGGCCTGCGCGTCCGGAGCCTTTGCCCCGCAACGCAAGAGGCCACAACAGTGAGAGCCCCACGTACCGAAAAAAAAAAAATTATAAATTGATATTATATGGTTAATATCCCTCAGTCTCTGAACCCCCATCCCTGTGAACTGGCAGGAAGTTTAGCCTCTTACTCAAAGCTGATACAGAAGAACTAGTTTCATGGTGCCGTAGCCATTAGTGAGTGTCTACCACCAGGGTACCATGTGCTTCAGTCTCCATGGTGCCCTCAGTTCTAAAGGTTCTGTGGTTTACAGACCACACCTGGGGTCTGAGGATCCCTGGCAGGCTAAGGACACCCCATCCCCGTGGGACCACCACCAGTCTTCCGTGGAGGTCTTGCTACCTCCCAGGAGGACTCCCACTCTGAACTAGAGACCCCTCTCCCTCTCAGCCTCAAGGACTCTCCTCAGCAGCTCACTGCTCCTTCAATACGCCCCTGTTTCTGGGACACCTGGCATCAATGGTGGGCTCAGCTTCATTAACAATAGGAAACCCCATTGCGTTTAGACCGCTTCTGCTTATAAATGACAGAACTCCTGAATCATGAGATGAAAGAGTAAACCCTGAGTATTTACAGGGAGGAAACAGAAAGAGAAAGACAACAAGGTGGGTGTAGAGGCCAGAGTGACTTGAATGGAGTGAGTGAAGGAGGAAGCAAGTAAGTGAATGATGAGACCAAATTAGTGATAGGTCTAAATTATGCAAAAAAAGAAAAATTTCAATAATAATGACTACCATTTATACAGTGCTTACTAACTGCAAGCCAGGACAGTCCTAACTCCTAACAACCCTACAAGTTGGCACTATTATTATCTCCATTTCACAGATGAGGAAACTGAGAGTCAGAAATGAATGATCGATTCCCTGAGCAAGTGGAAAATCAGGACTCAAACTCAGGCAGATGCCTCCAGAATCCGAATGCTGAAACACTACACACTACTGCCCATCAAAGCAAAGAGTCATAAAAAAGAAGAAGAGTCAAGAGGACGAGAAGACAAGCCACAGGCTGGGAGAAAATATTTGCAAAATACACATCTGATAAAGGACTGTTGTTCAAAACATACAAAAACCCTTAAAACCCAATAGTATTTAAAAAAATAATAATTTTTTAAATGGGCTAAAGACCTGAACAGACACCTCACCAGAGGAAACATACAGATGGCAAATAAGCACACGAGCAATGTTCAACATCACATGTCATCAGGGAATTGCAAATTAAAACAACAATGAGATATCACTTCGCACCTATTAGGCCAAAATCCAGAACAATGACAACATCAAATGCTGGCAAGGATGTGGACCACAGAAACTCTCCTTCATCACTGATGGGAATGCAAAATGGTTTGGTCAGTCATTTTGGAAGACAGCTTGGCATTTTCTTTTTAAAAAATTTTTATTTGGAGCATAGTTGATTTACAACATTTGTGTTAGTTTCTGCTTTACAGCAAAGTGAATCAGTTATACATATACATATACCCACTCTTTTTTAGGTTCTTTTCCCATATAGGTCATTAGACAGTATCAGTATTGAGTAGAGTTCCCTGTGCTATGCAGCAGGTCCTTATTAGTTATCTATTTTATATATAGTAGTGTGTATATGTCAATCCCAATCTCCCAATTTATCCTTCCCTGACCCCTCCCCTGGTAACCATAAGTTTGTTTTCTACACCTGTGACCCTACTTCTGTTTCACAAATAAGTACATTTGCATCATTTTTTTAGATTCCACTTATAAGCGATATCATATGTCTTTCTCTGTCTGACTTACTTAGTATGATAATCTCTAGGTCCATCCATGTTGCTGCAAATGGCATTTCATTCTTTTTTATGGCTGAGTAATATTCCATTGTATATAAGTATTATATCTTCTGTATCCATTCTTCTGTCGATGGACATTTAGGTTGCTTCCATGTTTTGGGACAGCTTGGAATTTTCGTACAAAACTAAACATACTCTTACCATACAATCCGGTAATTGCATGCTTGGTGTTTACTCAAAGGACTTAAAAAATTACGTCCATACAAAACCCTGCACACAGATATTTATTGCAGCTTTATTCATAATTGCCATAACTTGGAAGCAACCAAGATGTCCATGAGTAGGTAAATGGATAAAGAGACTGCGGTCCATCCACATAATGGAATATTATTCAGCACTAAAAAGAAATGAGCTATTAAGCAATGAAAACACACGGAGGAATCTTAAATGTATATTACTAAGCAAAAGAAGCCAATCTGAAAAGGCTACATTCTGTGTGATTCTAACTACATGATGTTCTGGAAAAGGCAAAACTATAGAGGCACTAAAAGGAAAGTAAGAGACAGTAAAAGTGATTTTCAGAAGTTAGGAGGGAGGAAAGGATGCATTGGTGGAGCACAGAGGACTTTTAAGGCAGTGAAACTATCCTGTATGATACTATAATGGCAATATATGTCACTATACATTTGTCAAAACCTAGGGAATGTACAGTGCCAAGAGTGAACTCTGATGCAGACTATGGACTTTGGGTGATAATGATGTGTCAGTGTAGGTTCATCAGTTGTAATAAATGTTCCATTCTAGTGCAGAATGTTGATAATAGAGGAGGCTGGGGGGTTGCGGAGGCAGGGGGTATATGGAATATATCTGTATCTTCTGCTCAATTTTGCTGTAAACCTAAGTTGCTCTAAAAACATAACGTCTATTTAAAATAATAATTAGAAGTGTGTGTGGTAGTGACGGGGAGGGGGGGCCTAGCTCACTGGAGGCAGAAGAACAAAGTAAAATATAGGGAGATGAAGATTCATGTTTCCAAAAAAAATACTTTTGCGTAAGGGCCCATGCATTTGATTTATTTATCAAGTATTCACTGGGTAGCCATACCATATACTACGAGAGAAAACGGTGATAAATCAGTAAAGAGACAAGGTTCCCACTCACATGGACTTACACCCCACCCCCACTGAGAATATCGCATATTCAAATCTTTCAGAAAGAGAATCTAATTGGGCTATTTAATCAAAATCCTATATATAGAGGCAGGATTCTCACAAAAGGCCACCTCCGTAGGCTGCTTTTGGCTCAAGTGCCAATCCCTGCCCGGTTACCTGATGTCAGGTGGAGGGTTCACATGACACTAAATATGACACGTCAACAAGAGGCTCCAAAGACAGCTGGGGATGTAGAGGCCCTTGGAGTATTAGTTGCTGCCAGCCGCAGCGGGTCCTCAAAGTGCAGCAACAATCGACGAGAGGGGGTAGGGAACTGAACGCACCAAGGTATGGGATCAGAAGGGCACAAGCAACTGATGGTTGCAAGGCAAGTTTAATAACAAAGCATAGCCATCTATATCCCCCTAAAGCAGGGAATTTGCTTAGTCATGCCTTATCGGCATCAGCTGGTTGATTGACTTCTCGGCTTAGTCACGCCTTATGGGCATCAGCTGGTTGATTGGCTTCTCGGCTTCTCCCTCAAAGGCACCAATTTCCCCTCCAGGGTTGCTTTTCCTAGCTTTAGGGAACAACCAGGGACTCCCAGTAACTGAGCAGGTCCCTGGAGCGATTTGGCCAAAGGCCATCTCCTTTTTTACGTTCATACCGTAAAGTCCAGGATGCATACCAAGGAGAGTACAATCGGGCCCTGAGGCTTATGAGGGTCTTAATGGTGCCTTCCTCAGAGGGCAATGCTCGCCACATTTCCCCCTCTTTTATTTTTTAAAGCTTGATAATGCAATTTCAACCCATACACCTCCTGACGAAGAGCAGCGAGACGGCCAACAATAAAGCGTAATAAACAGGGTAATGCAATTAACATCAACAGTACACATGACCCCACGGTAATCAATCCTGTGAGTCCATTTTGAAACCAATGCATTGGGTTTAACCATTGAAGCTGATCCAAGAGTCCTTGAATTAATTGTTGGGGCCTGTCTTCTTGTAGATGAGCTTCTTGAATTGCTTGTATTTCCGCATTAAGTTTGTATGTCCAAACTAATGTGTCCATCAGTCCATACACTTAAAAAGTGCATTTTTACTTTGTTCCAATCACAGTCAGTTTCTTTATAAGCGTGTTGAGTCACACAAATCCAAGTATATTTAGCATGGCAAATCAAACGCATTTTCAATTTTAAAGCCATAATTTGGTCTCCTAAACCTATGAGAGCATTTTTTAATTCATCAACCTCAGTTTTTAGTTGAGTATCAATATGACTTTGTAATGCTAATGCAATACTGGTATTTTTAGACAATTGATTAACATAATATGCTTGTTGTACAATTTTACTTAATGCTAAACCGGCGGTAGCGGCTGTAGCTGTTAAAGCGGCTAAGGCTAATATGCTACATATTAATATTCCAATGAATCATTTAGGTCTTTTTAAAACTTCAGATAATTCTAGCCAAGCTTGCATGCTAGTACTATGATACCATGGTTCAGAAATATTTACAGGCAGCATTACATAGGAAGGTTGTTTTAACATCATAACAGAAAAAGTTCCTTTCATAGGCAGAATGCAAGTACTAAAAATACAATTCTGACAAGTTATATTATATCCTAAGGAACCAGAAGTAAACTCAATCTGTAAATCTCCTATTAGCAAGGCATATGAGGGTGTAACACAAGTAATAACCGGTTGATAAGAATAAGACAATGCAAACTTCCCAAAATCCCAATGCTTATAAAAAAACCAAACTATTATCAGTAACAGAAACTGAAGAAATTAGAATGGTACCATTATTATAATTTAAAGTGCACCAGATTTGAGAATTCAAAATCAGATTGGGGAAAATCAGAAGGAAAAAAGGAGGGAAACTTCAAACTTGTAACAGCTTTAACTAGCTTTAAACTATGGCCGGCCAGTTAAGTCCCTTGTCCTCCTACATATACTTCAACACAAAAATAGTATCTTTGACTTTGCAGCTTCTATTAGAGCTCCACTTTCAGCTTTATGATTAGACCCATCTTTGTTGCTGTAATTACCAGTCTCATTCTTTCCATTTTTGTTATTGTTGCCCTGTGAAATCATTTTTTCTAGAACAGCAAGAAGATGTAAAGCTTTCTCAGCTTGGTAGGTTAATATATACAGGTCTACGAGCAAAAAACACACTGCTTGGGCAAATTTTTCTTCAAAAGGTTCTATGAACTGATAAAGTTTTTCACCAACGGATATGGCTTCTGTATACTGTCGGACATGATACAGGATGACTGCTTGATTGTAATACAACATACTATTTTCAAGATCATCTAGTCCATCCATTTCTCCAACAGCCGAGTGCACCTGATTCTTCAATTGGTTAAGTGTCTGTCTTAAACTATCTGTTGTTGTCTGGTTACTTTTGAAAAACTCAGCTACTGCCGTATTCAAAATTATTTTATAATCGTCTTTGTTTATATCTTGTAGGCAGGCAAGATGTTGCAGACAGACATCATAATTTCCAGCTATGAAAGCCTGGAAAGCACTGGTGGACAACTCCTTCTCTTGATCAGTGATCTCAGGTCGCTTCTTGGATACTTTTTGCCCCATATTTTTTTACTTCTGACTATTGCCCCGAGTTACTATCAACTTTACTATGTGGCCACACTTTCACTCTTCACTCCGGGGATTCACCTACCGAGATTCAGATGTCCCTCTTGTCAGGTCCCTGTTCAGGCGCCACTTGCCGCCAGCCGCGGCGGGTCCTCAAAGTGCAGCAACAATCGACGAGAGGGGGTAGGGAACTGAACGCACCAAGGTATGGGATCAGAAGGGCACAAGCAACTGATGGTTGCAAGGCAAGTTTAACAACAAAGCATAGCCATCTATATCCCCCTAAAGCAGGGAATTTGCTTAGTCATGCCTTATCGGCATCAGCTGGTTGATTGGCTTCTCGGCTTAGTCACGCCTTATCGGCATCAGCTGGTTGATTGGCTTCTCGGCTTCTCCCTCAAAGGCACCAATTTCCCCTCCAGGGTTGCTTTTCCTAGCTTTAGGGAACAACCAGGGACTCCCAGTAACTGAGCAGGTCCCTGGAGCGATTTGGCCAAAGGCCATCTCCTTTTTTACGTTCATACCATAAAGTCCAGGATGCATACCAGGGAGAGTACAATCGGGCCCTGAGGCTTATGAGGGTCTTAATGGTGCCTTCCTCAGAGGGCAATGCTCGCCACAATTAGTGACACCATTCCAGGAAAACCACAGTCTTAAAACTCAGTCTTAGTTACTCTACTCAGATTTCTATTTGACAGGAGCTCAAGGAGGAGCATTAAATTTGAGGGGAAGACACACAGACAAAGAAACACATAGTTATACAGAATTGGAAAAACCAACCCCACAATTAGATTCCAGTTCTTTTATATCCAAGACAAGGCTCCGTTAGCGCCAGTTACAGGAGATGCATTCTGGCCCCATCTCCAGCTTTCGGTACCACCTGCTCCCTTTGTATGAAGGATTGTGATTTTGTGCAAGTAAAAAGTATAAACAGATTTCTAAAAGGTTCCATTAATAAAGGAAACTAAAAGGCAAAAGAAAAATTCATCTGATTCCCTGGTTCTGATTTATTAGGTGTCAGTGAATAAACAGGGCTTTTTGATGCCAAGTGCGATGCTTTGAAATTGCTGCCCTGCCCCCCACGCAACCAGAAGGACTATTTTGCTGGACGGTGGGATTGATTGGCTAGTGTTTCTGGCTAAAGGATAGTCTCTTTTTACTCTTTGGCTTGTGGGATTGAGTTTGGTTTGATCAGCTAGGACCCAAAACAATTTGTGTAGTTCCCCAGCATAACTGGAATTGTTCCTTTCCATCTGTTGCTGCTTGATTATTTTATTATTGTCCACGATGTCATTATTTTTGCTGTGGTTCATTTGGCATGAACTGAGTCCATCCCCTCCACCACATGTGGATTATACAACATCTCTAGAAAAAACAACGTGGAGAGATTGATTGATGGATGTTACTGAGTATGAATCACTAAATCTGCTTTTTAGCAGCTGTTTCGTGGCACATCTTCCCCCTCGTGTCCCCTCCGCCCTTTCTAATAGTAATGCAGCATCTTCTCATCCTTGAACACAGGAAGAAAAATCCAGAGGTCCAATTATCCTTTTAGTAAAGTTCTCATGAGCTTTGAGACCTCAGAAGCAATACTGTTCTATGTCCCAATGGCTTGAGCTCTGATGGGAGAAGAGAAACTGACACTTGTCTGAGCTGAGAGGCTCTGGGCACCAGCAGAACTGCTTTGGGGGCCTGATGGCCAGGTTCGATGCAAGTCTGGGCACAGGGAAACCATCCCCATTGCAGCAGAGGGACACGACAGCAGTACACTGCAGGGACTGTGGCACATTCGTGAAAGAACCCAAGGTGCCCGTTGCACCCAGCAGAATGGCAGGGAATCAGACTTGTCCTAGAAGACCTCAGCATACAGCAGCGGGTTGCTGCCCTCAAATGGTCTGCAGGATACATTTCAAAGAACGACTTGGGTGAAAGAACCTGAGTGGGATTTTTTTCTCAAACACATGACACATCCCTGGAGGGCTCCCGGAAGCCAGTGGGGATCCAGCAGGAGGAAGAAAAAACTATGAGCCTCTCTCACATGGATGTTTATCTTAAAGTGGCTTTATTTGTACCACCAAGCTGGTGAGGCCTGGGATATTCATCTTACCTGAAGTAATTTGGGTTATTCATAGTAAATAATCAATGTCAGTTAAAAAGAGTAGAGTTGCAGAAATGAGATACAGAAAAGAAACATGCCTCACATGTCACTCACCATTTTGCCAAGAGCCTGCCCTTCTAAGGTGCCTTGGGTTATTATAACCCTATATTTAAATTTTAATTATAATAAAAAATTGTCTCCTGCCCAGAAGGATGTGTGAAAAACCAATCATAAACACTTGCCAACTCAGTGTTGCTCCAAGAATAGATTCTTTGGCTCAGTCTTGGAAGGAGAAGGTGGGAGAGTTTAATTCCAAGACCTTACACCAGGCTGACTGGGCAAAGCTAAGCAGACTTTTTTTTTTTTTTGCGGTATGCGGGCCTCTCACTGTTGTGGCCTCTCCCGTTGCGGAGCACAGGCTCCGGACGCACAGGCCTGGCGGCCATGGCTCACGGGCTTAGTTGCTCCGCGGCATGTGGGATCTTCCCGGACCGGGGCACGAACCCGTGTCTCCTGCATCGGCAGGCGGATTCTCAACCACTGCGCCACCAGGGAAGCCCCTAAGCAGACTTTAGATCACCCAAACTGCTCTGAGCATCTACCAGCTATTCCCAGACAGGGTCCTCTGATTCTTGAGTTAAACGGAGCAAATCTGTGGCTGCTAATCTTGGTATGGGCCCCCACTGGACCCTTCCAAATGCCTACACTGTCCTGAAGTAGGTGAAAGTTCTCTCTTCAGAAGGACCGGGAACAGGATGAGTACGCATCGTTTTTGACAACCCCAACGCAATGTACAAAGGCTCCACATTAATCAAACTAAATTCCTCAGGATGAGAAAATCAGCCAGATGCCAACTAGTAGGTGGGAAACATAAGTTCTCACCGCCCGAGAAGCATTATATTAAGGTTGACAGGATGAAGTTGGAAAGCCAGCCAAGGCACCATCCCAGGAGGCTGAATTTGGAAATCAATTAGGGGGAAGGAGAGGATGGGAGCCCTGGCACATCTCAGAGTGCAGCTTGAATGGCAGGGCTATATTGATGTCATGTAGCATATGTGTCTCCACCTCTGTTTTAACTTCATGGGGAGAAATCGATAGGGAGGAAAAAGAGACATAGACTAAGCAGAACAAAATAATTGTCCACAAGCAAACTTCAGAGGGACTGGGAATTATAAAGGGCAGTCTGGCTGATGGCAAAAGTACGGCTCCTGTTCAGGTGAGGCTGTGGCTCTGTAGGGACTGACCTGCCCTCTTGGGACACCTCCTCAGTGTCCAATTGCCAGGGCTTTGGGCCTGGATGACATCAAGGGGAACTGCTTCTGGGGCAGAAAGGAAATCATGCTACTTGGAGATCAGTCTCTTTCACTCTCTGCTCCTAGTAGCTGAGTCAACCTGTCTTAAATAGTACAAATAACTTGGAATACAGGAGTTCTCCTGGACTCTGGGAAGCTGGAAAGGCACTGCAGCTGTGATGAACAGTCCAGGATGCTTGATGACCCCACTGTGCCCCCGGCCCCTGCAGAGCAAAGCCTCAGGCTGGTCCTGAACTTGGCTGCTGTACTCCATATTACCTGACTTGAGGCCTTAGTCACACCTGATTGGACCAGGAATAGCACCTGAGGCAAATATAACCCTTTGTAGGATGGAGACGGGGAGACAAGGCAGGTGAGGGGGCCTGCTGGGGCTGCTGTATTCTGGAAAGCGGTTAATCGGGAGAAGCTGCTGTGGGGCACCACCCAGATCCCCTTCTCAGGCTCTCACCTTCCCTCATGGGGCACTGGTAACTAACAGATCTCAGCTGCTTCATTCCCTGGGAATCACCCTCAGTGGAAGAGAGCCACCTCTCCCAAGGTCATGTCCCCCCGCCCAACCCAGAGGGCAACCCACATCCAATGATGGGTCAATGTCAAGGTATAGAGACTTAATCTGCTTGCCCGAACAACTCTGAATGCCCAGCCCAGCCCCAAGCACCCATGGGATCCGCTGAGGTCTTTGTTAATGTTACCGAACCAAACTTGGGTCCATTCACCCACACTCATTAAAGCCAATCAATTTACACTGGGTTGTGGTGAAAGAAAGTGAAGCATTTATTGTAAGGCACCAAACGAGGAGTCAGGGACATAGTACTGAAAAAACCCAAACTCCCAGATGGGTTGCAAGAAAGCTTTTTTTAACATTGGAGTCGAGTTGATTTACAATGTTGTGTTAGCCTCTGCTGTAAAGCAGAGTGAATCAGTGATACATATACATATATCAGCTCTTTTTTATATTCTTTCCCCCTGTAGGTCATTACAGAGCATTGAGTAGAGTTCCCTGTGCTATACAGTAGGTCTTTATTAGTTATCTATTAAGAAAGCATTTTTAAAGGCCAAGTGAGGGGGGGCGGCCACAGGGTTTGTGATTAGCTTGTGCACAATCCTCTGATTGGTTGATGGTGAGGTAACAGGAAGGTGTCACAGGGGTTAACATTTTCAATCCTTAGGCTCCAGGAGGCCTGAGCGCTACATACTTGTGTTCATCAAGTAGTTAACATCTTCCATTTGCTAGGGATTTTCACATCTGTGAAACAAATCAGGAAATGTGTAGCAGATACTATTATCTAGGGACTTCAGAGAGGAGCTAAAGCAGACAATCTAGGGGAGGGGTCTGTCCCGGGAAGGTCCCATATGGTCCTGCTCTGTTACTTTAAGACTGCATCACAGTTCAACTTCTCCTCTGTCCTGTCCTATTCTCTTAACTCCTCCATGGTGCTAATCCTTAAAGCTCTCCCCCAAAATTCCTGCAGGCCAATCTCCATCTGAGAGCTTGTTTCCAGGGAACCAGACCTAAGATTCCATCCAATCTGATCTTCTTCTTAGGAAGGTTGACTTGAAAGATAGATAAATGATGACAGATAGATGATAGATGGATAGATAGATAGATAGATAGATAGATAGATAGATAGATAGATAGAAGACAGAGGATAAGATAGAAGGCCAGAGGCACACAGAGAATGCAGGAAGCACAGGCAGTGAGACAGCAGAAGACACAAGGCAATAGAAGCCATGAATATGCAGAAGCCATGAGTTGGAGGAAAAGGAAGGTTAGTGCAGGGTGTAACAGAAGCTCCTCCGTCATAAAAATAGCAGGACTCAAGGGTGCATTATCCACTCCTGAGATGGTGACTATTGGAGCTTTTTATTTCCCTTTTTTAAAAGTTTTAATTATAGTAAGAAACACATAACATGAAATTTACCATCTTGCCCATTTTTTAAGTGTACACAGTTCTATTGGAGCTTTTAATTTCCTTACTTTCTTTATGAAGCACAACATCTGGAAGGAGGGAGTCTGTTTCTGAAAGAACCCAACCCAAAGCACAGGGGGTGAGAGCAGAGGCCCGAAGATAAACAGACCCAGGTGCAATTCTCACTCTGCAGCTTTCTATAAATGGGACTTTGGGCAAGTTGTTGGACCCGATAAGCCTTGATGTCTTCGTCTGTATCATGGGCTCGGGGTGGGCAGGAAGGCACAGTGATGGGGAAATGCAGGCAGACAGATCGGCTCTGGTGCAGACAGAAATGGGATCCTGGGCAAGTTTCTTCTCCTCCCTGAGCCTCAGTGATCTCACCTGTCAAGTGGGAAATTATAGTGCCTCCCTCATAACATTATACAAGGATCGAATGACATAACCCTCGTTGCAAGTTCTTTTCTTAACAGATTGATCGATTTTTATTTCTTCCTGTATTTTTTTAATTGAGGCATAGCTGGTTTACACTAACTCTGTAAGTTCTTAATAATTGGGAGCTACTTTGTGATTGAGCTCTTTAACTCTGGTTAAAATAGCCAGAGCTGAATTAGGAAATTCATGTGGGTTTTACAAAGTGTTTCTCTAGTGGGAAAGAATAAGGCCAAGAGGTAAATCTCTAGGTAGCAGGAAGAACTCTCCCTGCCACAAAAAACACCACCCGCCACGTGTTAAAAAGCCGCCCTGATACAAATCAAGGTCTCTTCTCCCACTGTTCCTCCTGTTCAGCTGCAGTGGCTGGAGGCCAAGTCTGGGATTTAGACGGAAGCTTCTGCCTGAGCTTCCCAGCAGGGACTCCTCCTGGCCCCAGATTTTGGAGCAATAAATAAGGCTCAGAGGCAATGACTTGGTAGGGAGGCCGTCTGGCAGAGTGGCCGGCTGGTGGGAACGAATAGGCTGCAACGGGGGGT
Source organism: Kogia breviceps (assembly GCF_026419965.1). Taxonomy (NCBI): domain Eukaryota; kingdom Metazoa; phylum Chordata; class Mammalia; order Artiodactyla; family Physeteridae; genus Kogia; species Kogia breviceps. The sequence goes on from NC_081323.1 coordinate 67,294,355, forward strand.
CCTAGTCTGCATGTCTGCTCCCGTTGTAACAAACAGACACACAAATGCCAGGAAAAGACTGCTGTGTCCTAGCCCTTCTGCCTCCTGCCCCACCCCCATCTCACTCCATCCCAACCACCTTTCTCCTAACTGTCCTGTCTACTCCACTGGCCCTTTGCAGCTCAATCCATAAACATGGAAAAACATGTCACCGGCCCAATCACCCCATCACCCCTACGTCGTGTGTGTGATGGCACCTTATAGAGTCTGTCCGCCTCCACCACTCTCCCTGTCTCTTGGCCTCTCTTCCACTCCTGCAGCTTCTCCGTCTCTGTGCGATACTTGCTCTCTCTTCCACCTCTACTGTTCCCCTCTCCTTCCCTCTTGAACTCTGTTTCTCTCTAGCTCTGTACCTCTCTGTGTCTCACCTCTAGCTCTGTCCTTCAGTTCCCTCTGTAGCCCTGTGTGTCTCTCTTTATTTCTTGGGTCTTTCTCTCTACTTGCCTCTCATCAATCTGCTGTGACACCTGATGCAAGTCCTTTGCCCTCTCTGGTTCTTAATCTCTTGTCTGTAAAATGAGGCTCCTTAGCAAATGTTTTAAACAAGGCTCTGGGTCAGTCATGCCCAGTTGAGGCCCAGCCCTACCCGGGACTGAGGATTAACCAGCGCGTCTCTATACAACCATATGAGCTGTTAAAATATTTAACTAATTATCCTACTGGTGGGAGTTACTTGCCTGAGCTCCCAAGATCACCCCCTATCATTCTGGTTCCTCCTGCTTCTAATTCCTACAAATTAGAAACGAAAAGTATCCGAACCTGGCACAGCCAGGGGTCTCCACAACTTCTCATTCTGATTGGATGCTTTCCTGTGTTTGTCTTTAAAAAAATAATCTTATGTTGTTCAAGTCATTCAGTCTGTGGTATTTTGTTATAGCAGCCTGAGCTGACTGAGACTGAAGGGTCATGTGACTAATTCCCACCAATGGGCTTTGAGTAGAAATGTCACTTATCATTTCCCCACTTATCTGTCTAATTGCTGCTGTGAGGCCCTTCAAGGCCCTCTTACCCTCTTGTGGGATTCAGGCAGCCACCATGAGCCTGCCTCTCACTGAAAATGTCACATGATCAAGAAATAAACCTTCATTGTTTTAAATAACTGAAATCAAGGGTTGTTTGTTCCAGGAGTATAACTCAACTTGAAAAATCAGCATTTAATGATGACAACAACTTATTCATATTTTATTTCTTGCATGATATGTGATTTGGTTTTGGGGGGATTTATTTTGTTTGGGGGGGGTATTTTTTGGTGTTTTTCTTTGTGGGAGGTTACATTTACTCAGTTCTTACTACATACCAGACACTGAGGTTTTTATACACGATCTCAGTTAATCCTCTATGGGAAATCATTCCTTCATTTATTCATTCATTCAATAAATATTTACTGAGTACCAACCAGGAGCAAGGGACTGAGAATATAATGATGAAGAAGATAGATATAGTTGGCCCTAACCTCACGAAGCTCAGCCTGGTGCAGTGTAGGGTATTGGGGCAGATGTAATCAAATAATCTAATAAAAGAGTAGCAACTCACACTGCAATTGTGTCTATGAGAGAATTCGTGCTGTGAATGTGCATCACAAGGGAATCTCATCTAGACTGAGGATGGGAGTGTCATGTTGGGGAAAGCTTCCCCAGGACTTTCTCTGAAGTCTCAAGATGAGCCTAGGTTAATAGCATTATTATTCCATTTTACTGTCGAGAAAATTAGTGTTTTCACAGGGAGGGCTTGTAAATGGCAGAACTAGGATTTAAACCAAGCTCTAACTCCAAAGTTAACCTTAACCACTATAACCACTAACTGTGCTATAGACATATCTTTGTATTCAGAATAAAATGAGTAGTTCAGTATTTAAGAGAATTATTCAGATTTTCAACTTTGGTCTCAATATTTTAAGTAAAGCTGGAATTTTGTTGGGTTTGCAATGTTTCCCAAATCACCCAGCTACATGCGTATGGAGACATATTTTAAATGTTTAAGTAAATATATTTGGGGTGGAGTCAAGTATGCCATTTCCTAAGTCACTTAGAAAAGAAATAGCAGCAAAGGTAAAGAACTAAAGGTGGCATCAGCTAAACCAGCAATAAAAATAGGAATTAGAATCAGTTTTTGAGCCACAATCAAAAAGCCCCACCCCGTTCCCTGCCACATCTCTTCAAAACAGATAAGTTAATTCCTAGCTTTTTGCAATTCAATTGTCTGTTCTCCAAAGGAATTCTACAGCACAGCATATCAGTATGGATAATTATATCATGCTTATAAAGCATTTTGTAAGTAAAAATTGCTGTTGGAGGAAAAGGACAGTTGCTAGCAGAAACAAAGAGGCAGAAGTTGTAGGATAGAAGAAAACTGGAAATCAAGATTTCCCCCACCCCAATTTCAACCTTTCTAGAGTCTGATTGAGCTAATATGCACTCTCAATTAATTCTCATTTGAAAACACACACACACACACACACACACACAACACCTTAGGGCATAACTGTCTATCTGTTGAGGGGTCTTTGCTTGCAAGCAACAGAAATTGACACAAGCAGAGAAGGAATTTACTAAAAGGAGTTCATCAGTGGGAAGACTGAAGAGCTAGGATTTAAACAGAGATGCTCCTGGTAGAAGAAATTGTTCATTATTCTCACCTTAGTGCCCTCCCCCAACTGGACTGAACTGGCATCCACAGAATCTTGTGACTGCATCCCTCTGCTCAGAATTCCATATCCTAGATCACAAGCCTCCTCCTTGTATATTCCAGACTGTTAAAAGAGAGCATCCACAGAAAGGCTTTCCAAAGGGAAAGAGCTTGTATATCACTGCCCCACAATGGCCACATCATAATAGAGAGATGATAATTCCCCAAAAGGCAGATTGGGTTTTGTTAGGAAAGGGGAATAGAAAATAGGAGGCCAGAAAGAAAGAGAAGGAAAGGAAAAGAAAGAAAGAAAAGAAAGAAAGAAAGAAAGGAAGGAAGGAAGGAAGGAAGGAAGGAAGGAAGGAAGGAAGGAAGGAAGGAAGGAAGGAAGGAAGGAAGGAAGAAAGAAAGAAATGCCTACTTCCAGTTGCTAATACTTTTGCAGATGGGGGCTCAGAGAGGTTCAACAATCCACCAGCAGAGCCAGAATTCAACTCCAGGTCCACCGAGCTCTAAATACAGGGCATTTCCCACTATTCCACACTGACATTCACACAATGTGCAATCAGTAGCTCTTGACCTCTATATCTCTTTCTCCAAAAATTAAGTATAAATAAAGGACAGCTATTTTATCAACTAAGTACCTATGTAAAGATGGTACGAGGAGGATATGAGTCTGGATAATCCATGCCCCCTCTTAACCTAAACATTTTGGTCAAGGAAGTCCATGCACAAGTCATCCCATACTAAACTAATCATTCTCCTCCCTCTCCCACTAGTCCATGTCATGAATCCCAGCATATGCTCTCCATTGTGCAGCATGACCATTTATATACCCAGACTACAGAAGTATCTCACATGGGTAAGAGGAAGCAGACCTCTCTTACTCCAAAGTGGGGGGTATGAATTTGTCCCGCCTTTCAGAAGGGCAATTGGCAAACCTGCATTAAGAGTGTTAAGCCACAGCAATCAGAGAAGAAGAGGAAACAAAAGGAATCCAAATTGGAAAGGAAGAAGTAACACTGTCCCTGTTTGCAGATGACATGATACTATACATAGAAAATCCTAAATGCACCACCAGAAAACTACTAGAGCTGGTCAATATATTTGGTAAAGTTGTGGGATACAAAATTAATATACAGAAATCTGTTGCATTTCTATACACTGACAACAAAATATCAGAAAGAGAAACTAAAGAAACAATGCCATTTCCCATCACATCAAAAAGAATAAAATACCTAGGAATAAACCAACCTAAGGAGGAAAGACCTGTACTCCAAAAACTATAAAACACTGATGAAAGAAACTGAAGATGACACAAATAGATGGAAAGATATACCACATTCTTGGATTGAAAGAATCAATATTGTTAAAATGACCATACTACCCAAGGCACTCTACAGATTAAATGCAATCCTTATCAAATTACCAATGTCACTTTTCACAGAACTGGAATAAAAAATTTTTTAATTTGTACTAAAACACAAAAAAACTCAAATAGCAAAAACAATCTTGAAATAGAAAAATGGAGCTGGAGGAATCACACTCTCTGGCTTCAGACTATACTACAAAGCTAAAGTAATCAAATCAGTATGGTACTGGCAACAAAAACAGACACATAGATCAATGGAACAGGATACAAAGTCCATAAATAAACCTACACACTTATAGTCAATTAATCTATGTCAAAGGAGGCAAGAATGTACAATGGAGAAAAGACAGTCCCTTTAACAAGTGGTGCTAGGAAAACTGGACAGCTACATGTAAAAGAATAAAGTTAGAAGATTCTCTAACACCATACACAAAAATAAACTCAAAATGGATTAAAGACCTAAATGTAAGACCAGATACTATAAAACTCCTGGAGGAAAACATAGGCAGGACACTTTTTGACATAAATCCTGCAATATCTTTTTGGATCCATCTCCTAGACTAATGAAAACAGAAGCAAAAATAAACACATGGGACCTAATTAAACTTAAAAACTTTTGCACAGCAAAGGAAACCATAAATAAAATGAAAAGACAGAAAACCTACAGAATGGGAGAAAATATTTGCAAACAATGCAACCAACAAGCGATTAAGTTCCAAAATATACAAACAGCTCATACAGCTCAATATCAGAAAAACAAACAACCCAATCAAAAAAATGGGCAAAAGACCTAATTAGATATTTCTCCAAAGAAGACATACAGATGGCCAAAAGGCACATGAAAAGATGCTCAACAATGCTAATTATTAGAGAAAATGCAAATAAAAAACTACAATGAGTTATCACCTCACACCAGTCAGAATGTGCATCATCAAAAAGTCTACAAATAAATGTTGGTGGGGGTGTGGAAAAAAAGGAACCCTCCTACCCTGTTGGTGGGAACGTAAATTAGTGCAGCCACTATGGAGAATAGTATGCAGGTTCCTTAAAAAACTAAAAATAGAGCTACCATATGATCCTGCATTCCCACTCCTGGGTGTATATCTGGAGAAGACCATAATTCAAAAAGATACGTGCACCCAAATGTTTATAGCAGCACTATTTACAGAAGCCAAGACATAGAAACAACCTAAATGTCCACTGACAGATGAATGGGTAAAGAAGATGTGGTATATATATACAATGGAATATTGTTCAGCCATTTAAAAAAAAGAAATAATGCCATTTGCAGCAACATGGATGGACCTAGAGATTGTCATACTGAGTGAAGTAAGTCAGACAGAGAAAGAGAAATATTGTATGATATCACTTATATGCAGAATCTAAAAAGAAATGATACATATGTATGTATTTACAAAACAGAAACGGACTCATAGACTTAGAGAATGAACTTATGATTACCAGGGGGGAAGGATGAGGGGAAGGGATAGTTAGGGAGTTTGGGACTTACATGTACACACTGCTATAGTTTAAAAGGGTAACCAACAAGGACCTACTGTATAGCCCAGGGAACTCTGCTGGATGTTATGTGGCAGCTGGGATGGGAGGGGAGTCTGGGGGAGAATGAATACATGTATATGTATGGCTGAATTGCTTTGCTGTGCACCTGAAACTATCACAACATTGTTAATCAGTTATACTCCAATATAAAATAAAAAGTTAAAAAAAAAGTCTACAAATAATAAATGCTGGAGAGGGTGTGGAAAAAAAGGAACCCTCCTACACTGTTGGTGGGAAAGTAAATTGGTGCAGCCACTAGGGAGAAGAGTATGGAGGTTCTTTAAAAATCTAAAAATAGAGTTATCATATGTCCCAACAATCCCACCTCTGGGCATATATCCAGAGAAAACTCTAATTCGAAAACATACATGCACCCCAATATTCATAGCAGCATAGCAGCACTATTTACAATAGCCAAGACATGGAAGCATCCTAAATGTCCATCAACAGATGAATGGATAAAGAAGATGTGGTATACATATGCAATGGAATGCTACTCAGCCATAAAAAAGAATGAAATAATGCCATTTTCAGCAACATGGATGGACCTAGAGATTATCATACTAAATGAAGTAAGCCAGAGAAAGACAAATATCATATATCATATATGAGGAATCTCAAAAAATGATGCAAATGAACTTATTTACAAAACAGAAATAGACTTACAGATATAGAAAATAAACTTATGGTTACCAAAGGGGAAAGGGCAGAAGGGATAAATCTGGAATTTGGGATTAACAGATACACACTACTATATATAAAATAAATAACCAACAAGGATCTACCATTTAGCACAGGGAACTATATTCAATATCTTGTAATAACCTATAATGGAAAATAATCTAAAATATATACATACACACACACACACACACACACACATATATATACTACTGAGTCATTTTGCTGTACACCTGAAACACTATAAATCAATTCTACTTCAATTAAAAAATTAAAAAATTTTCAAAAGGGAGTTAAATGTTCACACTCTTTCATCCCACCATTCCAATTCCAGAAGTCTATTCTAAGGAAACAATGAGTTACACCAAATGTTCAAAGCAGCATAGCTTATGAAAGTAAAAATCAAAAACTCTAAGTGTTAGGGATGTAAGGAAATGGTTAGTAACTACAGCTAACTCTTATGGACACTTTATTCCAGACATTGTGCTTATCCCATTTTTGGTGACCTGGAGAATGCACCTCACAGATCTCCAGCTAAAGGGTCCAAGCTAAATGACTAAGAACCTAAGTGCTGCCACTGGAAAGCTATCACTGTATTTGCATGAAAGCCATGCATCCACGAGATGCTTCCAACCAATGTCCAATGTCTGAAAGCAGCAGGCCATCCTGGGAGACATGAGACTCCTCTGACAGCCAACATTGGCTCAAGATCTCCATGACAGCCTTGTGAACCTTGTGAACCTTCCTTAGACTGCATGATAGTCTAGGATGCTTTCATCCAACCTTCTGTCCCTCTCTCCTTCACTCAAGGTCAGACTTATATTGTGGCCTGGTGGCTCCTCTAGCCTTCTCTGGCTCCCTCACTTTTTCCTTTCACAAGCATGTCCCCTAACACCATCCTTGATCCTGTCTTGGGGTCTGCTTCTCAGAAAACTGGAACGAACACAAGTGAGGCCAGATGTGGACCGAGAAAATAGGCAGTAAGACGGGGATCTGAGACTAGCTCACCCACTGCCATGCAGGTGAAGAAGATGGCTTCCTGGTTGAAAAGTGAATATGGATAGTCTCTGTCACAAGCTGGTGGCTGAATTATTAAAAATTTCACTGATGGTGACCTGGGAAAATGTCCCCATGCAAGGAAATGCTGTAGCAAATGTAGTGATATAAGCAATTTAAAAATAGGGGGCTAGCAATGCAGAGTTGGCTGGTCACCACCAAGTTGTATTGATGCCCTACAGAAGAATATGGAAAGATTAGAGGCTGTCAACAAATAGTTAACGGCAAAGTGTGAGACCCAGAGAGACTTTATCTTCTATAAGGCAAGAGCAGACACAGCTGAGTAGCAGGCTGATGACCCAATTGCTAGAACTTACAGAGCCCCAGAGACATGTGAGTGCTCAGCCACGGTAGGTCTGTTATGAAAAGGATAGGGGCCTGGTGGGGAAAGGCTGGCATCCAGAAACATAGAATGAAGACACCTGGCTGGAGGCCAACCAGGATATGGAGGGTATGGACTCTGCAAACCCCCCTGGGGTCTCTGGGTTTGCAGATGTGGCCCACTCTTCCCCAGAAAGAGCTCCGCTGTGCTGGAAGATGCTGCAGAAGCTTCTCCCTGACAAGGCAACACGTGTTCCCCTCAGGAGCTGTCCTCACCTCCTTTACTGGATGCCAGGCCACTGACTAGGGCTAAATCCTAGGATAAGCTGGCTGGATAAGGGAGGAGAGAAAAGAATTGAAAGAATTACCCAGCATGTACAGCCATGTTGCTTCCCCCAGCCTGCCCCAGCCAATGCCTGTGCCTGCTAGCGTTGATCAGACAGGCCTGTTTCCTGGGAGGCACTGGACTCCTATGGTCGATAAGAATACAGAGATAGATGTGGAAATGGAGAAACAGATGTGAGTGCAACTTCCTATAAAATATAATCTACACTCACATGCACACACACAAAGGACAGGAATCCAAGAGAAATGAGTGCCTATCCACCAAAAGACATTTTCAAGAATGTGTGTCCTTTATTCATAACACCTAAAAACTGGAAACAACTCAAATGTTCATCAATGGAAAAACAGACTGTGGTATAGGATACAATGGAATCACAATATAGCAACAGAATAGCAATAACAAAGAATATAGCTACATACAATAACAAGATAGATGAATCCCACAAATATAATGTTGAATAAAAGAAGCTAGACCCACAAGGGATATTTCATATGAGTCCATTTACATTAAGTTCAAAATCATGGAAACTATTGTGAGAAGGACCAAAATACGGGAGACAGAGAGGTGAGTATTGATTGAAAAGGGAATTGTGGGGTGTTGTTGGAAACATTATTTCTCTTGATCTAGGTGGTGGATACATCGATGTATAAGTAAAAATTCATTGTAAGTTGGACACTTAAAATTTGTATGCTTTATCATATGATTGCTATGATTCAATAAAATGTTTCAAATACAATAAAAAGATGAGAGAGTACAACAAAAACGTTCACACTGTCTATCTCTGCTTGATGGAATTAAGAAGAATTTTTAATCCCTTCATTACAAGTTTCTGCATTTCCTCAATTTTCCAAAGAGTATGCTTGTCAGGAAGCAAAAACAACAATAGTTATTCTCTCTCTTTTTTTTTTTTTTTTTTTGCGGTACGCGGACCTCTCACTATTGTGGCTTCTCCCGCTGCAGAGCGCAGGCTCAGGACGCGCAGGCTCAGCGGCCATGGCTCACGGGCCCAGCTGCTCCGCAGCATGTGGTATCTTCCCGGACCGGAGCACGAACCCGTGTCCCCTACATCGGCAGGCGGACTCTCAACCACTGCGCCACCAGGGAAGCCCCGAGTTATTCTTAAGAAAGGAAATATATCTGGAAGTGATGTGCAAATTTCACACTGATGTCAGACGTGGGGCACTTTACATGCAAAGCTGGTATCATGAACTGTCTGGGGCCCAGAAACATTACTCTTTGTCCTGGTTTGGCCCAGTTCATCACAATCCTAAAGCAGTAACAGCACTGACAGTATAGTTAAGTAACTCTCTCTATGGTAATGTTTTCCAGAAATTAAAACTTGAGTCTGTTATTTAGAACCCAAAAGCCATGGTACTTTAAGTATTTAGGCCCACTGCATATTGTCCCTTAAAAAGTACCAACAATACCTCAAATCAAGCCACAATTATAGACCTGTAAAATGTACAGCCATTATGATGTCTGGGCAAATACTTCAATTCCACTTGCATTTTAATTGTTGTTTTCTAATAATGAAGTTGCTAATGCTTTTGACGCCTCTTAATGACTACTCTTAGCAAACAAATTTTGTGCCTTACAATTAGTGATTTTCTTCCTAATTACGGTTTTTTTAAATTTTCACGAGATGACAAAAAATTTGTTTTGCCCAAGAACTAGCTTATTACTTAATGAAAATTTGTCTAATAGCAGCGTTACAGACACCCTGTCAAAATCAAAAGCAGCATTCAGAGAAAAGAGAGGTTGCTTTTATAATAACATTCAAAATTAATTTCTGGGTAGGGGCTGGGAGTGAGATGTAGGAGGCATAATTTCTTACAAAAAGATTAAAATAGATATTCTTTCTTGGAGTCCGTGGAATTTAAAAGTGTTAAATATTTCCTTCCCTCCCTCCCTCTGTGTGTGTCTCTCTCTCCCTCCCCGTCCTTCTTTTGTACTTTTTCTTTGCCTGTGATATGTAGATATATCTAGCCTTTGGGATTCAAACTGCAGAATGGGAAAGGAGTAATCTCTGGTGTTAGGATAGGGTAATTTCAATATTGCTATATGATCAACTATCAAGGTACCTAATTTTCCACCTAGGATTAGATTATTTAATTTCACTTCCAGCTCCCACCCTCCACCCAGACGTATTTGGTATATGCCAAATGCTTTTGCCAGCCAGGACACACTGACCTAGGACAAATATCCTACCCGTTCTTTGGGTTTTGAACCATAAATACGGCATGCTGGGAATGAAACAGAATCTAATATTGTCCCCCAAACAAGCAGCCCTATTCTCTCTGGCAGATGCAGTCTGGTTCACTTGGCTGGGTTTGTTGATAATATGGAGGGAAAGCAAACTTTATCAAAAAGTAGTGACATTTTTCTCATCGAATAAAATCCATAAAAGATTTAGGCACGACCCGAACAATTTACATCTTAAATATTCATGTGCTAGTCCCAGCCCTGAAATGACATTTAAATTGTGTCTGGGGAATTTGTTGTGAGCTGACTGCCATGGCCCACTTTGGAGGGCTTCAAAGACTGGGAGAGAGAGGGAAATATTGAGACCCTTTTTCCATTTCAGAGATTTAGGAGGGAGCAAATGAAATTTGCTCCCGCTCTCAGACTTGGCCCCCTGGGAAAGGAAACATTGTCCGAAACAAGAAAATAAGGTCCTCTGTGTCAGCAAAGGCTGTGGTGGACGAAATTAATGTCCAAGTGATCCTGGAGTTTAGGCTCCGGACACGCAGGCCCAGGGGCCATGGCTCACGGGCCCAGCCGCTCCGCGGCATGCGGGATCCTCCCGGACCGGGGCACGAACCCGCGTCCCCCGCATCGGCAGGCGGACCCTCAACCACTGCGCCACCAGGGAAGCCCTCAGATAGGTTCTTTAAAGGAAGGTTTCTCATCCTCAGAACTGTTGACATTTGGGGTTAGATAATTTTATTGTGGGGAGCTATTTGTGTACTGTAGGATGTTTAGCAGCATCCCTAGATGCCAGTAGTATCCCCTAAGATGTGACAACCAATAATGTCTCCAGACATTGCCAAATGTTCCAGGGGTGGGAGGGGAGAGAGAGGGAGGAAGGGAGGAAGACCAGATCTCCCTTGGTTGAGAACCACTGTTTTAAAGACAAAGAAGTCATTTGTCCCTGCTTTATCCTAAACTTGAGGAGATAACTTTTTTTCTGGACTTTTTTCTTCTTCCATCATTTTTTTATTGAGCTATAATTGACATATGACATTATGTACATTTAAGCTCTATGGCATGTTGATTTGATACACTTATATATTGCAATATCATGTCACATAGTTATTATTTCCTTTTGTAGTGAGAACAATTAAGATCTACTCTCTTAACAACTTTGAAGTCTATAATACGGTATTGTTGACTATAACTGCTACGCTCTGCATTAGATCTCCAGGAATTATTTATCCACTAGTGGTAAGTTTGTACCCTTAAACAATATATCCCCAATTCCCACACACCCAACCCCTGGTAACCACAATTCTACTGTCTGTTTCCATGAGTTCGATATTTTTAGATTCCACATGTAAGCGAGATCATACAGTATTTATCTTCCTCTATCTGACTTATCTCCCTGAGCATAATGCCCTCAAGATTCATCCATGTTGCGACAAATGGCAGGATTAATTGACTCTTTATTTGCTAACCACTTACTGATCACCTACTATGTGCCAAACAATGCTCTAGGCACTTGGGGTACATCAGTGAAGAAAAGAGAAAAACAACTCTTCTTTCATAGAGTTTACATTTTTGCAGTGGATACAACCAACACAGAAAATAAGTAAATTTATGACCTGTCAAATGACAAAAGAAAGGAAGGAAGAAAGAAAGAGAAGGTAGAACAGAGGAGGAGGACCAAGAGTGCTAAGAATGTGGAGTGGAGGCAGGTTATGATGTGGAAAGAGCAACATTTTTTAAAACTTTTAATTTTATATTGGAGTATAGCTGATTAGCAATGTTGTGATAGTTTCAGGTGCACAGCAAAGGGACTCAGCCACATATATACATGTATCCATTCTCCCCCAGACTCCCCTCCCATCCAGGCTGCCACATAACATTGAGCAGAGTTCCCTGTGCTATACAGTAGGTCTTTGTTGGTTATCCATTTTAAATATAGCAGTGCATACATGTCAATCCCAAACTCACTAACTATCCCTCCCCCTGATCTTTCCCCACTGGTAACCATAAGTTCATTCTCTAAGTCTGTGAGTCTATTTGTTTTTTGTATATAAGTTCATTTGTGTCATTTTTTTTTTTAGATTCCACATATAAGGGATATCATACGATATTTCTCTATCTCTGTCTGACTTACTTCACTCAGTATGACAGTCTCTGCGTCCATCCATGTTGCTGCTGCATGGCAAAGGACACCATAAACAAAATGAAAAGACAGCCCACAGAATGGGAGAAAATATTTGCAAATGATGTGACGGACAAGGGATTAGTCTCCAAAATTTACAAACAGCTCATGAGGCTTAATATCATCCAAACAAGCAACCCAATCAAAAAATGGGCAGAAGACCTAAATGGACATTTCTCCAAAGATGATGTACAGATGGCCAAGAGGCATGAAAAGATGTTCAACATCGCTAATCATTAGAGAAACGCAAATCGAAACTACACTGGAAAGAGCAACATTTGAACAGAGAATTGAAGGAGCTGAGGGAGTGTAGAGAAAAAGTGAAGGGACATGTTACAGTCAGAGGGAACCATCAATGCAAACACCCTGAGATGGAAGGGGAGTGGACGAGTGTCTAGAGCTGAGTGAGTGAGGGGAGAGTAATATAAGATGAGGTCAGGGAGGTGGTAGGGACAGATCCTGGGGGGCTTTATGGGCCATTATAAGACTTTGGCTCTCACTGTGGTCAAAATGAGGAGACTGTGGAGTAAGTGAATGACATGATCTTACATTTGAACAGTCACCACCTGCTGTGTTGGGAATAGACTGAATAGGGCCAGGGTAGAAGCAAGAAAATCAGTTAGGACGTTATTGCAGTAATCCAAGTGAAAGACGATAGTGGCCAAGGGCAATGGAGATGATGAAGGGGTTGAACTTTAGGTATATATTGAAGGAAAAGCAGAAGAGGGTTTCCTGCAGGGTGGGCATGGGATGCAAAGGAAAGAGACATTTGATCTTATCATTTGGAAGGATGGAGTTGACATCAACTACCATGGGAAGGCTAGAGTAGGTTTGAGTGGGGAGAAAGAACAGAAGTTTGGTTTTGAACATGTTGAGTTTGAGGTGTCTATTGGATATGCAAGTGAGGTTTAGAGGTATAACTCTGCAGTTCAGGAGAGAAGTCCAAACTAGAGAAATAAGTTAGAGTTTTCACCACGAGGATAATATCCAAAGTCATGAGGCTAGATGAGATCATCAAGGCAGAGAATACAAAGAACAGAAGAGGGCTAAGAACTGAGTTCACTGCCCTCCAACATTAAGAGTTTGGAAACCAGCCAAGGATACTGTGAAAGAGCAGTGAATAGAGTAAGAGGAAGTCAGGGGGACATAGTAACCTGGAAGTCAGGAGAGAAGTGTTTGATCAAGTATGTCAAGTATGGCTGATGGGTCAAGCAGCCATTGGCTTTAACACCATGAAGGTCAACATGGAGGTCACTGGTGACCTTCACAAAAGTATTTTCAGTGTAGTGCAGGAGGCTAATACCTGATGGAGTAAGATTATTTTTAATGGAAGGGAAAGAACTGAAATTAGGCAATATATAAAGATATTTTGAGTTTCGATGCAAAGGAAAGAAAAGAAATGAAGTGGTATCTGGTAGAGAAAGTTGGGTCAAGAAAAAAAGGATGTTTGTGGTTTTTTTTTTCATTTTAGAAGTTTTAGATTTACAGAATTATTGTGAAGATAGTACAGAGTTCATAGATACCCCATACCCAGTTTCCCTATTATTAATATCTTACTCATATCTTAGTATGAGACATTGTCACAATTCATGAACAAATATTGATACATTATTATTAACTAAAATCCATTTATTCCAATTTCCTCATTTTTTCCCTAATGCCCTTTTTCTGTCCCAGTATCCCATCCAGGACACCACATTACATTCAGTAGTCATGCCCCTTAGTCTCCTCCCAGTTGGATGGTTTTCTCAGACTTCCCTTGTTTTTTATGAACTTGACAGTTTTGAGGATTATTATCATTATTATTAGTTGGGTATTTTGTAGACTGTCCCTCAATTTGAATTTTTTTAATAGATCTTTATTGCAGTATAATTGCTTCACAATACCATGTTAGTTTCTGTTGTACAACAAAGTGAATCAGCTATAGGCATACATATGTCCTCATATCCCCTCCCTCTTGAGGCTCCCTCCCATCCTCCCTATCCCACCCCTCTAGGTCATTTGCAAAGCACCAAGCTGATCTCCCTCTGCTATGCTGCTGCTTCCCACTAGCTAACTATTTTACATTTGGTAGTATATATATGTCAATGCTACTCTCACTTCACCCCAGCCTCCCACCCCGTGTCCTCAAGTCCATTCTCTATGTCTACATCTCTATTCCTGCCCTGCAACTAAGTTCATCAGTACCTTTTTTTTTAGATTCCATATATATGTGTTAGCATACAGTATTTGTTTTTCTCTCTGACTTATTTCACTCTGTATGACAGACTCTAGTTCCATCCACCTCACTACAAATAACTCAGTTTTGTTTCTTTTTATGGCTGAGTAGTATTCCATTGTATATATGTGCCACATCTTCTTTATCCATTCATCTGTCAATGGACATTTAGGTTGGTTCCATGTCCTGGCTATTGTAAATAGCCTCAATTTGAATTTATCTCATGTTTTTCTCATGAGAATGTATGGAGGTACTGTATTTGGGGGGAGGAAGAACACAGAGGTAAAGTGCCATTCTCATAATATCATATTAAGGGACATACTATCAACGTGTTTGTCAGATTTCTCCACTATAAAGTTACCTTTTTTATCCCTTTCCATACTGTACTCTTTTGAAGAAAGTCACTATGTGCAACCTGCATCTAGGAAATGGGGAGTTATTCTCCATCTCCTTAAGGGCAGAGTATGTACATAAATTATTTGGCATTCTTCATGGGAGGTTTGTCTCTTCTCCTTCATTTATCTATAATACTTATCCACTTATTAATTTATATCAATATAGACTCATGGCTATTTAATTTTTTATACATGGGGTTATAATCCAATACAGCTTTATTTTCTTGCACAAATTTTTCCAGGTTTGACCATTGGAAGCCCTTTCAGTTGGCTTCTGTATCCCTTTGACATACTCCCATCATTATGAGATTCTTTCTTCCTTTCTTTCTTTCCTTCTTTGATATTTTTAACTTTCTGCTACTACAAGATACTCCAGGCTTATCTTGTATATTTCCTATCCAAGCCCTAGAATCAGTATCTCTAAGGAGCCTGGTTCAAAAGGGTTTTTTTTTTTAATGGAAGAAATAATACTGTGTTTACATAATGATGAGAATTATCCAGAAAAGAGAAAAATAATGATGTAGGAGGAAAGGGAAGAATAGATGGAGTGATGTTCTTAAACAGTCAAAGGGAGATGGGATTTAGTGCATTAGTAGAAGGAATGTCTCTAGATGGGCGTACAAATAGTTCACCTATGGGCACATGTGGGAAGTCATTGTTGGGGAGTGCCAACGCCAGGATGTGGGGGGATGAGCTTGTGGGAGTCAGTGTGAGCTCACTTGTTGACTCATTTTTCCCAATGAGATAAGAAACATGAGCATCAGCTGAGAGTGAGGATGGGGAAGAGATGGAGTTTGAGAAGAGAGAAGAGGTATAAAACAGTTGTTTAAGAAAGTGAGAGATGCTATGGAAAACAGCATGAATATTCCTCGAAAAGGTTAAAAATAGAGCTACCATATGACAAAGAAATCCCATTGCGGGGTATTTGTCCAAAAGAACTGAAATCAGTATCTTGAAGGATATTAGCATTCCAATATTCCTTGCAGCACTATTCACAATAACCAAGATATGGAAACAACCTAAACATCCATCAGTGGATGAGTGGATAAAGAAAATGTGGTCTATACATATAATGAAATACGATTCAGTCTTCAAAAAAGGACATCCTGCGATGTGCTGCAACATGGAGGAACCTTGAGGACATCATGCTGACTGAAGTAAGTCAACCAGAAAAGGACAAATTCTGCATGACTCCACTCATATGAGGTCTCTAAACTAGTCAAACTCATGGAGTCAGAAAATAAAATTGGTGGTTGCCAGGGATTGGAGGGAGGGGGGGAATGGGGTATTGCTCAGCAACAGGCGTAAAGTCTCGATTATGCAAGTCGAATAAGTTCTAGAAATCTGTACAACATTGTGCCTATAGTTAACGATACTGCCTTGCACACTTAAAAATTTTTTAAGAGGGTGTATCTCATGCTAAATGCTCTTACCACAATAAAATTGTTAAAAAAGAAAAGAAAGTGGGAGAGTGAATGGACAAGGAAAGTGCAATGTGGCTGCCTGGCAGTGTTAAGGGCCCATATACAACAAGAAAATATTCTGAGGCTGCTTAACTCCAAACCCTCAAATGGGAAAACACCCTCAGAGACTGGAGTGAGGGAACATGGCGGGACAGGGTCTGGGCCTGCAGATGTAATCTCTCCTGCCAGGCAGAGGGGAGCGGGAGGGGTGGGGGGAGGGGCAAAGTTTTCTCCTTTGAGGAAATCAGTCACAGTCACAAGAATTTGTGATAAGGATCAAATGAGCTGGTAAGATGCTTGGAATAGTGGTTTTCTAAGTGTGGTCCCTGGACCACTGGCCTCAACATCACCCGGGAATGTTAGAAAGGCAAATCCTCAAGCCCTTCCCCAGACACCCACTCTGGGGATGGGGCCCAGCAATCTCTGTTTTAACAAGCCCTCCAACTAATTTTGATGCATGCTCAAATTTGAGTATCATTAGAACAATACCACTGATGTATAGTAAACAGAATGACTTATCATTTTAATTATCATCATTATCATTTTGTTGTGAAATAGCTTTCCAATGCAGTGGAATTTTTTATTATTTTTTTCTAGTGAGATAATAATAAATAATATGTATTAATTATGAATACATTTCTAGGCAATAATCCAAGTACTTTATATGCATTATTTCAGCTAATTCTGTCAACAACCTCTGAGGTATATTTTATTATTACTCCCAATTTACAGATGATAAAACTGAGGATCATATTAAGTAGTTTGCTGAAGGTCACACAAGCAGTCAAGTGTCAAGATTTGGACTCAAACTTAGGATTCCCAGCAGCCCTGAAAATCAAAATTACTCTTTGGAAATTCACTTTTAGTCTTTCCAACCAAGGATAAAGAGGAAGTTGTTACCAACAGCATAAATGATGTAGTAACAATTGTGTGAATTTTGAAAAATATTTAAAAGGCATCATGGGTTTGATAAGCAACAGTGTACTAAACAACCAGCAATACATAAAAGCATTTTCAGTCAACAGATGTCAACAGAGACATCGTGTAATAATAAATTAAGCCACTAATTTTTTTTTTTTTTTTTTTTTTTTTTTTTTTTTTTTTGCGGTATGCGGGCCTCTCACTGTTGTGGCCTTTCCCATTGCGGAGCACAGGCTCCGGACGCGCAGGCCTAGCGGCCATGGCTCACGGGCTTAGTTGCTCCACGGCATGTGGGATCTTCCCGGACCAGGGCACGAACCCGTGTCTCCTGCATCTGCAGGCGGATTCTCAACCGCTGCGCCACCAGGGAAGCCCTAAGCCACTAATTTTTTCAGTAAAGGAATAATTTATCCCAAAAAAGATATTTTCAATTATAAATACATGTATAAAGTGAACACACTCATTCTCTAGAGCATAAAAAAAGTAGTTGGCATTACAATTTTGAAAGGAAAATGACTACAGTTGATGACATTGGTGAATTTCAATTCAGATTCTTGATCAAATAGTCATCTTGGTATGGGAATCACAAAAAGCTTCAGCTTTGTTTTATGTCCAGATTGTTTTAGTTTCCATGTATTTCAGCAGTTTTGTATGAGTTATATTTTTATTTCTTTTTGATAAGTTAGAGCTATTTTTGAAAAAGCTTTTCACCTCCATGTAGCTTCCTTCTTGTTTAACAGTGAAATCTATTTCACTGGAAAATAATAATAATAAGGCCTCCAATAAATCAGCCAAGAACTTGATGGCAAGGTAACTTTACAGTGTCTTATCTGAATCACAAAATCATAGAATTTTTTAAAGAAAAGAGCAACAATTCAAATTTAATATATATGAAAATCTGCCCAACCTCTCCAATTAATTAAAGAAATAAAATACAAACAACACACATCATTTTTTACTTAACAAAGATGAAATACCAAAATAGTATTGGTGTGTTCATAGAAAACATTTCCTTGGTTGGCAATTAGGCAACATCTATTAAAATTCCTTGTCAGAGTAATTTCAGATCTAGACCAAAGTCATAGACTCTTAGAGCTGAAAGGGACTTTATTATAAACATCCAGACCAACTCCATCATTTGTAAATGAAGAAACAGACAAGAGAGCTAGCCAAGGTCACACAGACAGACATTGGTAAATTCCTTTCATCTTTCTCAAGATTTCCACTAGAATTTGGTCCAGGAGTTTCTAGTCCTGAATTTAAAATCTCCTATCTTCAGAAGAAGTCCAAGATTTCTAATGCATAAAGTTTTATGTAACATGTTCACTAACTTTCTTCATTATCCCAGAACCACTGAAGGAAATGTTGATCCACTGATAGAGCAAAATGTCTTATTTTAAACCCATGACTTGTCTTTATCACTAAAAAAAAGTCATTGAAATATATAACAAATTCTTAAAACACACCTGCTACCATGACATTCTCTAAAATATAAAGCTTCTGGAATACAGCAACTTTATCTTGGTTTCCATCTTCAGTACGAAGGACAGCGCTTACCACCCCGTAAATGCTCAATGAATTCAATCACTGAAGAGGTAGGAATACAAAATATCATGAAAAAAGAAATTCTTGGAAGATACTCTATATATGAAAAGTATTAGTGAAAAACAGAATGTAAGACACTATAATCCATCTTAAAGTTAATGTCAGGTTGCTCTCACCCTTGGGTTCTGGAAATTCACAGCCTGGCTCAGGACACCTGCTCAGGCCACATACTCACTCCAAGAACCCAAGTAGCTTTACCTCCCCGTGGGGTGTTCCTGGGCTCAGCCCAGCTGCCTACCAAATCCCATATCACAATTAAGGCATCTCCGAATTTTCTTGTCCTTAAGTCAAAAAACTGACTTGTATCAAGGAAAATCCATTCTCCTCATGAGGGAGGTGCCTTGTTGTCACCTAGGTGTGAGAAGAGGACAATGGAAATAGATGTGTTGTTTAGATATTTTAGGGAATGTTCACATTCCAGTGGTCAAATCTTTTTTCTAAAGCCAGAAAACAACCCAGTCTCTGCTTCTAAGAGATCATAAGAGCATAAATGATCACAGCTCAATATGCTATTCATAAAGGCACAACCATCACCCTTTATTTCTTACACACTGAACCTCTCTCCTTTATGATACCCCTAGGGACAAAAAGCTATCTCAATCTCATCCAAGCCCTACAAATACCATCTAAGAGAAGTTAATTAGGCAATAGGCAGTATGGTGGCAATTCCCTCAGGTTGAGTCCCAGATCTGCTTCTTACTAGCTGTGTGACCTTTAGCTAATCACTCCACTTCTCTGAGCTTTCACTTACTCAGCAGCAAAATGAGGATAATATCAGAACCTACCTCATAGGACTGTAATGTGTACTGAGATACTACGTGCAAAGGCTCAGTAAGTTGTCATTTTTATTGCTAACTAATTTAGGCAGTTAACTATGACCACTGTTCTCACGGCCACTGGCCATCTCCCTACTGACACATGTGATCACAGTTTGCCTCTTACATTGAGGGCCTTCCTCCCTCTAGCCCCTCACTAACTCCACAGTTACAAACCTTGAAAAAATCTTTCTCTAAGCACTCCAAATGATAATAACGTCAGCAAATATTTACGGAGGGCCTAGTCTGTATGTGGCATTTACTAAGCATGTTATATGTGCTATGTTAAGTCCTCACACAATCCTGCAATGTAGGTTTCATTGTGGACTCCATTTTCTAAAAGTGAAAACTGAACCTCAGAGAATGAAGCAGCTTTCCCAAGATCACTCAACAAATAAGTGATGGAGCTGTGTTCTATCTAGGTAGCCTATCTCCAGAGCCTTTACTTTCATTCAATACTCTAAAATTTTCTCTCTCCTTTCAGAAATCCATAGATTAGCACACCTGGGTTTCACTGTTCTCTAAGTTTCCATGTGGCAACTAACACAACATTGTAAACCAACTAACTGTACTTCAATAAAAATATATATATATTTTTAAAGACAAAAAAAAAAGAAGTTAAAAACAGAACTACTGTATGATCCAGAAATCCCACTTCTGGGTATATATCCAAAGGAAATAAAGCCATTATCTTGAAGAGATCTCTGTATTCCCATGTTCACTGCAGTATTATTCACAATAGCCAAGGTACAGCAAAAACCTAAGTTTTCGTTGATGGATGAATGGATAAAGAAAAAGTGGTGTCTACTTACAATGGAGTATTATTCAGCCTTTAAAAGAAGGAAATTCTGGTCATTTGTGACAACATGGATGAACGTAGAGGGCATTATGATAAGTGGAATAAGTCAGACAGAGAAAGAAAATACTGCATGGTATCACTTATATGTGGAATCTAGATAAACAAGTAAGTCAAACTCATGGAAACAGAGAGCAGAAAAGCGGTTGTCAGGGGCTGGAGGTGGGGAAATAGGCAGAGGTTGGTAAAAGGGTACTAAGTTTTGGTTATAAGATGAATAAGTTCTGAGAATCTAGTGAAACAGCGTGACTGTAGTTGATAACACTGTATTTTATCATTGAAATTTGGTAAGAGTAGAACTTTTTGGTGAGAGTAGAACTTATATGTTTTCACCAAAAAAAAGGGAGAAGGTAGATATGTGAGGTGATGGATGGTGTTAATTAACTCAATGGGGGAATCCTTTCATAAAGTATACATACATCAAATCATCATGTTTTACATTTTAAATATTTTATAATTTTATCTGTCGATTATGATTCAATTTAAAACTTTTTAAGTTGTAACCTCCTCCACTCCATCTCTGCTTTCCTTATCTCCCTCCGTTGTTTACTTTTTCTCCATGGAACTCATCACCTTCCAATATACTATATACTTTTGTTTTGCTTAACATCAATGTCTCCCCACTAAAATACAAATTAGTAAAAAAACCAAACAAACAAAAAAGAAGATTGGGGCCCTGACCCCAGTGGTCTTTCTACCACACCATATTAAATGCCTATTTCTGATGCCCCCAGAACAGAGACTTTTGCCCGTTTTGTTGGCTGCTCTCTCCCCAGCATGCAGAATATGACTTGGAATATAGTAGGTGTTCAATAAATATATATTAAGTATCCCTGCCCCCTGCTTGGCCTTGCCTCCTCCCACAGCAGAAATTCTGCAAAGAAAAAGAGTTTCTCTTGCACCTTCTGTGTCTTACAAGCAGCCTAAGGAACAGCCGTTTTCTTCCACCAGCCCAGAAGTTACTGAGAAGTCCATTACCCACTGGACAAAGTCAGGCTTTCAACTGTGCATATAGGCCAGGAATAAGGTGGTTGAGGCCAGGTGGCTTTCATTGAGGAAGATAAAAATCAGTGGGAAAGCCAGCCAGTCTTAACCTAAATTACACAGTTTGTTACTGCAGAGTATGAGTCTGTTTCTCCAAAAGTAAAATAGTCTGGAAAATGAGCAGACCTGTGGTCCGAGGAGTATTATCCCAACAGGAACAAGCCCCATTCAGCAATGAGCTCTCCCAGCCTTACCACCTGTTGAACAGGACAAAAGACCAAATCCTGCAGACCACGCTGGACTGTACCTTGCACTTGGGCTTTCTAAGTTGAAAGCAGCTTGCTATGTATTTTTTTCAGTCAACCATTAAAGTGCTTTTCATTTGCAGCATGGTGCCAATTTCACCTCGGAGTTGTTTAAGGCTTTAGAAACCTCTCCCTGCCATCAATGTCTCCAAGGTTCATGGAGGGTGAATACAGTCTAACTCAAAAGGACATCTTTATCCTCATGAGGAAAGAGACTCTGCCATCCAGTGACCTGCTGGGATTGGAGTCTCCAGGGGCCCTCCTTCACCCTCCAACCTGGCGGAATCAGGGTGCAGAGTCCCATACGATGGGATGAAGGAGAGCTGAAATGGGAGTCCCAGCACTGGCTTTTTCACTTCATCGTTAGACCTTTGGCAAGTCAATTAACCTCTCTGGACCTCAGTTTCACTGAGCACTTCTTATTATGCTAAGAAGAGAGAAGTAATGTCAGCTGAAGGTAGAGCCAGCATTCAAACCCAGCTCTCAAAGCCTGTGATCTTAACTCCTATGTTACATTGCTTCCCTATTCATCTTGACAGCCCAGTTCTCCCCATCTAAAATTTTAGTTTCTCTTCTCTCAAACAAGCAATCTTTTTTTCAAGTTATGTGGATGGTTTTGACAAAACAACACATTTTCTTCTTTGATATCATCTGAAATAACCACAGTCGCTACTGAGCCTCGTGCTCCTGATAAAACAGGCAAGTGTAAACATGACGTCTTTCCAAGACTCAATTTACACAAATTACATATTACATGAAGCAGACCCAAGAAGGCATTGTGTCTGGAGAGAAGTAAGATGAAGAAAGCGCCAGAAAACAGCCCAAGCACAGCCCGGGAAGCTTTAAAGATATGATACAGCGGCAAGAGGGTGGAGAGTATAGACTGTGAAACATTCTCCTCTTTTACAATGTCGCTATTTTCTGGTTTAATTAGAATCAGATAGTGTGCAATATAATCATCACCTGATAACATAATTCCGTCAAACATGGAAGAGTAATATTCAAGTGACTGAAGCATGAACATAATTCACCTCAAGCAAGGGAGAGAAATTGTATTAGCAAAATGCCACAAGATTCACTAATTAATTTGCTATATTATGCATGACAGGAAACAGCATAGAACAGAGAAAAAAAGCCTGACAGAGGTAGCAATGGATGTGCTTCCCCATAATGTATTTCTTCAATGGGTTCATTATTTGATCAAGAATTGGCTAAAAGGGGATTCCACAGGGTAGAACGACGACATGGCAATGAGTCAGTGGAGTCGGTGTGCTTATCCAGTTAGCAGATGTCGGAATCACTCCGCTTCACCACTAGCTATCTTCATTTATAGATTTCTTTCTTCACTGAAGCACTCATCTGTAGCCTGCTTCAATACAAATCCCCAAAATGGGCAAATTAGCAGGTGTGTCCCTTGGCCAATTCATCGGTACAAGTTGATAGTACTCAACCCCGTTGTGTTTCCTTGTCTCCCGTAAATTACTGGCTTTCTAATGAAGGCAAACAAAATAATACCAAATTTTTACTGTCTCGCCTTGAAGGCATAGACACAAGGATGAAAATTTTATTACATCTTTCAGCATATATATTGATAACAATTTGGATTAAGATCAATAGTGTATGCCTTCAAATTATTTATGTATATAACCTTTTCACATAGTGATTACGATTTAAACTCTGGATTCAGATAAACCTGTGCTCAAATCTTGGCTCTGCCACTGCATAATTTTGGTCAGGTCACTTATAAGTCTTTCTAAGCTTCAATTTTCTCATCTGTACTCTGGAGGTATAACAATTATATCTACCACTTTGAGATAATACTCTCCAAGGGTTTTGCTGAATAACCTGCCACCTTGTCATTCTGCCATATTGCTGCTTCTGTTGCTTTCGAGGCCCAGATAACAGTGTAATGAGCTGGGCAAAGCTGGCCTCTGATGGAGACCCCACTGTCCAGAATGGAATAGGCCCTTCCCCTTTGTTCACTACAGCTCAGCACAGACCATTCTGAGAATTTGCAGAAGATTTTAATGTACTGGAGAGAAAGCACAACACCAAAAATAACTCCCAGCCAGTAAGATGTTCTATTTTAATCCAAGCACATTAATACTGACATTAAATGTAAATGGTCTAAACATACACCTTAAGAGAAAGAAACTGACAGGTTGGATTTTAAAAAGCAAGACCCTACTATATGCTGTTTACAAGGAACTCACTTTAAATATAAAGACATAGGTAGGTTAAAATGAAAAAATATATACCATGCAAACACTATTCTAAACTACATATTAATTATGTGTATGTGCTTAACAGATGAGCTTCAAAACACAGGAGGCAAAAATTGATGGAACTGAAAGGAGAAATAGACAAACCCACAAGTTCATCTGGAGACTTTACAGTTTCTCTCTCGGTAATTGATAGAACAAATAGACTGATAATCAGTAAAAATATATAAGACTATCAACCAAGTTGGTCTAACTGACACTTACAGAATATTCCACTCAACAACAAGAGGATACCATTCAAGTTCACAGGGATCATTTAATAAGATATTCTGGGCCATAAAATAAACTTTATCAAGTTGAAATTATACAAAGTACATTCTTTGAGCATGATGGAATTTACTTAGAAATCAATAACAAAGATATGTGAAAATTTTCCAAATACTTGGAAATTAAACAGCACCATTCTAAATAACTCAGGGTTCAAAAAAGAATGTATAATGAAAATTAGGAAATATATTGAATTTAATAAAAAAGAAAAGTTGATATATCAAAATGTGTGGGACATAGATAAAAGTATTTAGAGGGAAATCTGTACCATTAAATACTTATGTCAGAAAACAAGAAAGGTCTCAAATCATGGCCTAAGCTTGCACCTTAGGAAACTAGAAAAAAAAGGAAAATAAATTAGACCCAAGATAAGCAGAGGAAGGAAATAATAAAGATAGGTGCAGATCAACAAAATTGAAAACAGAAAAGCAGTAGGGAAAAATCAATGAAACCAAAAGTTTGTTCTTTAAAAAAAAATCAGTAAACTTAATAAACCCTAGCCAGACTGATCAAGAAGAAAAAAACAGAGACATAATTTATCAATATCAAGAATTAAAGAGGTGACAGCACTACAGATACTGCAGATATTAAGATGATAACAAGGGAATATTATGAACAACTTTTTGAATTGGACAACTTCCTTGAAAAACACAAGCTACCAAAGCTCACTCCAGAAGAAAAAGAATATCAATATACAAAAATCAATTGTATTCTATATACCAGCAATGTACACTCTGAAAATGAAATTAAGGGACTTCCCTGGTGGGCCAGTGGTTAAGACTCCATGCTCCCAATGCAGGGGGCCCAGGTTCAATCCCTGGTCAGGGAACTAGATCCCACATGCATGCCACAACAAAGACCCCACACAGCCAAATAAATAAATAAATGAATGTTTTTTTAAAAAATGAAATTAAGACAACTCCATTCACAGTAGCACCAAAAAGAATAAAATACTTAGAGATAAATTTAACAAAAGAAGTACAAGACCTGTACAGTGGAAACTATAAACACATTGCTGACAACAATTTTTTTTTTTTTTTTTTTTTTGTGATAAGCGGGCCTCTCACTATTGTGGCCTCTCCCGTTGCAGAGCACAGGCTCCGGACGCACAGGCTCAGCGGCCATGGCTCACAGGCCCAGCTGCTCTGCGGCATGTGGGATCTTCCCGGACCGGGGCACGAACCCGTGTCCCCTGCATCGGCAGGCGGATTCTCAACCACTGAGCCACCAGGGAAGCCCTGACAACAATTTTAAAGTATCTAAATCAATACAGAAATTCAATTTCCAAGGATAGAAAGACCCAGTGTGATTAAGATGGCAATTCTCTCCAAATTGGTCTACAGACTCAACATCATTCCTATCAAAATCCTGGGTGCTTTTTTTTTTTCCAAGTTGATACTAAAAATATATATATATAAGCCAAGAACCTAGAATCTCCAAGTAACTTTGATAGAGAACAAAGTTGGATGACTTGCATGTCCCAATTTCAACACTTATGAACATTTATAATGACATCAAAAGACATGAAACACTTAGAAAAATATATATATGTTTAAGATCTGTATCCTTAAAACTACAAACACTGATAAAAGAAATCAAAGATATCCTGAATCAATGGAAACATACACTGTCTTCATGGGCTGAAAGACTCACTGTTAAGTTGCCAATTCTTCCAAGTATAAATTCAACGCAATTCCAATCAAACTCCCAGTAGGATTTTTTTGGTAGAAAGAAACAACCTGATTCTAAAATTTATATAGAAAGGCATAATAATTAGAACAGCAAAAAACAATTCTTAAAAAGATGAACAAAGTTGGAGAATTCATGCTGTCTGACTTCAAGACTTACTATAATGCTACAATAATTCAGGGGTGTGTGGCACTGGTTATAAAACAAACATGTAGATATCAATAGAACAGAATAGGGAACCCAGAGACAGACCCACACAAATATGGTTAACTTATTTTTCATAAAGGTGCAAGATCAGTTCAATGGTACTGAAATAATTATTGGACATTCATATGCAAAATAAGAAACCTCGACCCATATGCCACATGATCTGCAATAATTCACTCAAAATGGACCATAAACTGAAATATAAAACCTAAATAGATCATAGACAAATATAAAACCGAAAACGTCTGGAAGAAAACATGGCAGAAAATCTCTATAATCTTGAGTTAAGCAAAGATATTTTATATGATACCAAAAGCATAATCCATGAATGAAAAAAATGACAAATTTGACATGGCCAAAATTTTAAAAGTCTCTCCAGTAGCCACTGCCAAGAGAATGAAAAGGCAAGCCACAAACTGGGGTATGCAAAATGCACATCTGATATCTGGACTTATATCCAGAATATATTTACAAGAAACACACACTTAAAACTGAATAATAAGAAACAAGCAACTCAGCAAAACACTGGCAAAAGATTGGAACAGACACTCTACCAAAGAAAATATATGAATGGCAAATTAGCACCCCAAGAGTAGCTCAACATCATTAGCCATTAACTAAAACCACAATGAGATACTACTACCTACCTATTAAAGAGGTCTTTTTTTTTTTTAACTGACAATACCATACGTTGGTTGAGGATGTTAAGTAACCAGAACGCTTGTATATTGCGAGTGAGAATGCAAAATAGTACAGCCACTTTGGAAAGCATTCTGGAAGTTTCTTGTAAAGTTTAGCGTACATTTATCATATGATTCAGCAACCCCACTCCTAGGATTTAACAAATGAAATTAAAATGCATGTTTACACAAAATCCTGTATGTAAATATTCTGGCAACTTCTTTTTTTTTTTTTTTGCGGTACGCGGGCCTCTCACTGTTGTGGCCTCTCCTGTTGCGGAGCACAGGCTCCGGATGTGCAGGCTCAGCGGCCGTGGCTCACGGGCCCAGCCGCTCCGCGGCATGTGGGATCTTCCCAGACCAGGGCACAAACCCGTGTCCCCTGCATCGGCAGGCGGACTCTCAACCACTGCACCACCAGGGAAGCCCTGGCAACTTTTTCAGTCACTCAAACGAGGCAACAATCTAAACATCCTTCAGCTGGTGAATGGAGAGAGAAAATGTGCTATGTAGCTATACAATGGACTCAGTAATAAAAATAAAGGAACTATTGATACATACAACAACTTTAAGAATCTCAGATGCTAAGTGAAAGACGGCCACATGTTGTATTATTCCATTTATTTTTTTAAATTTTTATTTATTTATTTTAATTATTTCTGGCTACGTTGGGTCTTCATTGCTGCATGTGGTCTTTTCTCTAGTTGCGGCGAGCAGCAGCTACTCTTTGTTGCGGTGCGCTGGCTTCTCATTGCGGTGGCTTCTCTTGTTGTGGGGCAGGGGCTCTAGCCACGTGGGCTTCGGTAGTTGAGGCACGTGGGCTCAGTAGTTGTGGCTCGTGAGCTCAGTAGTTGTGGCTCACGGGCTCTAGAGCACAGGCTCAGTAGCTGTGGCTCGTGGGCTCTAAAGTGCAGGCTCAGTAGTTGCGGCACACAGGCTTAATTGCTCTGCGGCATGTGGGATCTCCCCGGACTAGGGTTCTAACCCATGTCGCCTGCATTGGCAGGTGGATTCTTAACCACTGCGCCACGAGGGAAGCCCTGTATGATTCCATTTACATGACATTTTGGAAGAGGCAAAACTATAGAGACAGAAAACAGATCAGTGGTTGCCAGAGGCAGGGGGTAGAAGGAGGGGCTAACTAGAGACACAGGAGACAATCTTGGGGGATGATTAAAACGTTCTATATCTTGACTGAGGCGGTTGTATGTATGTGTTTGTCAAAATTCACAAAGGAGGAAAGTCAGAGGACCAACACTTTCTGATTTCAAAACTTACTACCAGGGCTTCCCTGGTGGCGCAGTGGTTGAGAGTCCGCCTGCCGATGCAGGGAACACGGGTTCGTGCCCCGGTCCGGGAAGATCCCACATGCCGCGGAGCGGCTGGGCCCGTGAGCAATGGCCGCTGAGCCTGCGTGTCCGGAGCTTGCGTGTCCGGAGCCTGCGCTCCACAACGGGAGAGGCCACAACAGTGAGAGGCCCGCGTACCACAAAACAAAAACTTACTACCATTTACAATAGCACCAAAAGACATGAAATATTACATATCTTGAAAAGGCTGAGTTTTACAGGCTTCCCTGGTGGCGCAGTGGTTGAGAGCCTGCCTGCCAATGCAGGGGACACGGGTTCGAGTCCTGGCCTGGGAAGATCTCCCATGCTGTGGAGCAACTGGGCCCGTTAGCCACAACTGCTGAGCCTACGCGTCTGGAGCCTGTGCTCCGCAAAAAGAGAGGCCACGACAGTGAGAGGCCCGCGCACCGCGATGAAGAGTGGCCCCCACTGGCCACAACTGGAGAAAGCCCTCGCACAGAAACGAAGACCCAACCAAGCCAAAAATAAATAAATAAAAATTTAAAAGGCTTAGTTTTACTGTATGTGAATTACATCTCAATAAAAAAGGGTGAATTTTCCTGTATGTAAACTACATCTCAATATTTTTTAAACATGCTATTTCTCATCTTATAAAGTAGTGTCTAGTACCATGTTTGGCCCATAACAGATGCTTAATAAATATTTATTGAATGGTTACAGCCATTGTCACTGGGACTGACTTTTCATCATTGCAGCGGCTGTTGTTTTTGTTGGCTGGCACCTCACACCCCGCCCCCTTCTGGCTATAAGCCCCGCCTCCCTCGCCTGAACAATCTGGCTTGCTGTCATGAGCACGTGACACAAATCTGGACAATCAGAGTGTTTCCTTAGGCTATTTTTCCAACTGAAACTAGTGATAAAATTACCTTTTTCCTTTC
Source organism: Kogia breviceps (assembly GCF_026419965.1). Classification (NCBI taxonomy): domain Eukaryota; kingdom Metazoa; phylum Chordata; class Mammalia; order Artiodactyla; family Physeteridae; genus Kogia; species Kogia breviceps. The sequence continues at coordinate 67,323,677 of NC_081323.1, forward strand.
TGGTTATAGACAGGGTGCCAGATCAGCCTTAAGCAATGCCTTCTTTCAATGGAGAAGCTGGTCCAGAGTCTGAAACTGACAGGGGGAGAAGCAAAAACAACACAGCAAGAGAGAACTGAAGTGAGTCATTGGACCTCGTCGTCCTGAGACCAAAACCACTCTTGCCTTTTCCTAGGTTTGGTTACATGAGTCAGCAAATATCCCCTCTTTTTAAATAAAAAGAGTTTCTATCACCTGCTACCAAAGATTTTGAAAACCACTAATAACAGTAACAGTAACAATAAAGCCAACATTGATTAACTGCCTACCCTCTGTCGGCCACATTTTACCTACTTACCCTATTCAATCCTCACAACAACCCTATGAGTTAGGCACTCCTTTTATCCAAATTTTATAGAGGAGAAAACTGAGGAAACTCAGAGGGCAAGTCATTTGTCCAAGGTCTCACAGTAGGTACAGGTGTATAGTGAGTATCCATATGGCATCAATACCATTGATTCTTCTATACCTTAAATTAAACCATTTAAGGGGGAACTCTGAACTCTAAAATTGCTTTACAGCCGTGGTTCTCAATTGTAGCTGCACATTAGAATCACCTGGGACACAAAACAATACCATTGGCCAGGCCACATGCCCGGACCAACTAAATCACAATCTCTGGGTTAGGAAGCCAAGTGTCAGTATTTTTTTAAAGCTCCTCTGTGATTCCAACATGTGGCCCAGGTCAAGAACCCCTAACTCAAGGTTTAGATTTGTCTTTTCCACCAAAGGCGCACCTGCATCCCTCCCCCCTGCACCATAACAAAGAGAAGAGAAATATGCTTGACCTCCCACAGAATGAAATTGGAATCCATAATTAAATTTGGATTTCCAGAAATTCCAGAATTAAATTGGGATCTCAGTTAAAAATACTTTCAAGGCAGAAAAATAAGACTTCTGTGCAGGAACTTTTAGAGAAAAACATATAGAGGTGTCCTATGTTGATCTTTATAGTGTTGTTTATTTGGGCCCCAAAGGGGGGTAATCAGAAAAGTATAACCCTAAACTTTTTTAAGCCCCCAGTGATGCAGGGCTTTTGCCAATACAGCCAACTATCAAAACAGGAGAGGTGCAGGAAAAATATTATCTGAGCCTCAGTGACACCATAATTACTCCATGTTTGGCTTTTAACACCTAAATCCTGGCTCTTACATAATAGCAATAATAATAATAATAATAATAAATGTCACCCAGGCAGTGGGGCTTTCTGTCATATTTTCATCCCATTTTCAGGGAATGTCTAAAAGGACAAAGCCTTTTTCTTTGGGGGAGACTTGCAGAAAGATAAAATTTGGGATTTGTCACAGCATTTATCCATCAGTCTCTCAGTGGATTGTAAGGAACTAATTCATCACTCCATTATTCTTCACATTTCCTGCAAGGAGAGTTGCTACTGATGTTCTCAATTTGGCCTTTCAGACAGAAATAAAGCTGCCCCTTTCCCAGCAATGAGTTTTATTGTATTCTCTTGATGAGACTGAGCTATGTGGGATTCTAGCCCCTGGGACAGAAAACATTAGTCTGTACCTGCTGTAAGGGTTTGGATTCTTCCTGCTAAGTAGATGTGACCTTACACTCTCCTTCCAACTTTATGACTCCAGCCCTGGTGAGGAGACAGCTCCACCCTCAGGCCACTTTCTGTAAAGGTTTTTTTTTTTTCATATGTTAAATTTGTGTGCAATGGTGGGTGAGGCATCGATGTTAATTAACGAGACCCCAGCCGGGGATGAGTTACTCTTCTGAACAGAGGTCTCCAGAGTCGCCCCAGAGGGAGAGACTGATGCCCCCTAAGTGCTTTGTATGTGGAAGCCACCAGGGTCTCGGGAATTCGCCTCTGAAATGCAAATAGACCAGGAAGGGCTTTATCTTAAACACCAGCTAATAGCTACTGAGCTATCACTTAGCACAGCAGCAGGGATTATCTGAAATGGGGCTTGATAGGGACCCTGGAGGGAGAAGGGAAAGGAAAGCATATCAGGTGACAGAAGAGAAAGGAGAGGCTGCCTAATTTCTGCTTTCAATTTTTCTGGAGCATGATTTTCACACACTTCTCTTTCAAATCCGGGCTGATGAACCATTTAAAAGAACAAGAGCAGCTAGAGATTAGAGAGCATTCCCTCTATGCCAGGCTCCATGCTAGGCACTCAGGAGCATGACTGTATTTAATCCCAGCTCCCACTGTGCCTTAGTGTGTGGCCTTGGGCAAGTTACAGAAGCTCAATAGACCCCTTTTTTTTCCAGCCAAAACATCTAACAATAAGGGGATAACATGAATTGAGTATTTACCATACACCAAGCATATTTTTACATATATTAACTCATTTAAGCTTCATAATATCCCTATGAAGTACTATTATTATTTCTATTTTATGAGTGAGATTACTAAGATTCAGAGAGGTTAAGTAACTTGTCCAAGGTCACACAGCCAGGAACTGACAGAGCTTAAATTAGAACCCAGGCAAAGTCCATGCTTTCGGCCCCTCTATATTGCCTACTAACACTGAGCTCAGCAAGCAGGAAGCTTTCGAACACTTTAGCTTTAATTGCTATTTCTCTATATTAACATGAAGATATTAATAATGGAGGTAATAATATTCTTATCACCATCATCATCATCATTATTAGAAGATTCAACAAAGATATTTTCATGTTGGAAAATAAAAATTATAAAATGAACTATCTTGTGTTATTTACAACTGTATCACTTAGAGGTATTTAAAAGCAAGCAATAAAAACCTACCCAAACACATTCAAGCAGAATTAATATTTATTGAAAAGATATTTGGAAGGTCACAGAAATGAAGGGAAGATATAAAGATACAGATATAGATATAGATACAGATGTAGATGAATGTGTTAACCAGATAAAGGACTCCTTTCACAATGTATATGTGAATCAAACCATCACGATGTACACTTTAAATATTTTACAATTTTATTTGTTAATTATATCTCAATAAAGCTGGAAAAAAATTAAAGGAATGAAGAGGAGCAGAAACTCATCAACAGCTTCAAAAGTAAATGACTTTGCTTCAGTCACCGCCCACCCCTGTGTGTCTTGGCTCAAGACTCAGATTCCCAGAAGACAGAGCTTAGATTGACCAACGAGGCTCACGGACCCAGCCCTCTGGCCGGGAGGGGAAGGGGGGGTTGAGTTTCATGATTGACAGCCCCATCAGAGCCCTGCAACACACAAGGGGTAGTTCTCAAAGGAAAGTGACACTGAGCAAACAGAAACAACCAATGACACATAGAGCCGCTCCCATAGCACTGGGGCTCCTTCTAAAAGTGACAGAACCTCGTGGGAGGGAAGGTCCTCATCTAAGCTTTAAGATCTATCATTTGAAGAGCTTCCAGACAGGCATAAAGGGCTATAACAAAGATAACGTTATACTCAGTTAAGAGTCTGAAGTGTCTCAGACCCTCCTTGAGATTCAAGGCCAGAGCTGGGTAAGAACCTTCAAGGTACTTAAGCAGCTTCTCAAGGTGCAACACCCAGTAGAAAATGCTAACTGGATTTATGGGGCACGTTATTGAAAAACCCAATGACCATGTGTCATTATTTAATATGCTGAAGGAGAAGCAAATGGCACTAAAGTCTTCGTATTCACTAGATAGACCCTGAGCCTGATTTATGTGTTAAGTGCAAATTCCTTCCAGGGGTACGCAGAATGACAGGTCTACGCTACCTCTTGTGTCTTTGCTTCTTGACTCCTTCTTTTGTGTCCGAAAGGATTTTCTAGGCAGTACAACCTTTGCAATATCATCACTGCTTGGTACATCTCTGCTGAGAGCTGGACGTAAAGTTATACCAGGGGTGGAACTACACCCATGAAATGGGACACAGCCACTGCTAGACATTGTTAAAATACTTTGGAAGGAGATATCATTTCCCCTGTCTTTCTGTAAGGGTTGCTTTCAAGACATAACAAGCCATTTATTTATTCTTCTAACACTTATTGACAACCATTAAGAAACAGACTCTGCTAGGCATTATGATTACAAAAACATAAGATGTAGCTCCCACGTTCAATGTTTCTCACAGACTAGTGGAGACTGAGCATATTAGAAAATGTACTAAAATAGGAGTGAAAAGACCTCGGTTCTAATCTACCTGGACCGCCTATCTATTCAAACTCAAGCTTATCACTTACCCTCTTTGATTCCCAGTTTTCTCATCTGAAAGATGTAGATAATAGTAAATCTACATCTATACCAAAGGCCATTAGAAAGCTCAAACCATCTAGAGTAAGTAGAATTGTGTGCTTCACAGCACTGTATAAATTCAATGATTCGCACATTCACAATCATTATCATACATTTCTTGAGCATCAGTTATTTGCAGGCTCATGCCAAAGACTTAAGATTTGAATCTACTGTAGTGTTTTAGACTTCAAATAGATTTCCACTTGTTTTACTCTGCTAGGGCTGTATAACAAAATACCACAGAGTAGGTGGCTTGAACAACAGAAATTTATTTTCTCACAGTTCTGGAGGCTGGAAGTTCAAGATCAAGGTATGGCAAGGTTGATTTCCAATGAGACTTCTCTGCTTGGCTTGTAGACGACACCTTCTTACTGTGTCCTCGCATGGCCTTTTCTCTGTGTGCATGCATGCTTGGTGTCTCTTCCTCATTAAAAGGACACCAGTCTATTGGACTACACCCTCACCACCTTATGATCTCTTTCAACCTTAATTACCTCTTTAAAGGCCCTATCTCCAAAGACAATTACATTTGTGGGTTAGGGCTTTAACCTATGATCTAGGGGGGCTTTAACCTATGATCTAGGGGGAAACACAATTCAGTTCGTAACACTCTTCAAACTGACTAAATCAATAAGAGGGTTACTTATCATGACATAACAGGAAGTAGACAAGGGAAGGGAACTTCAGGGTTGGCTGAAACAGCAGCTTAACACTGACATCAGGAACCCAGAACTTCTCTCCACACTGTGCTCCTGACCCACTTCACAGTGTGGGTCTCACCGACAGCCTGGTTCCCCTCACTGACATGGTTGCCTGTGGAAACTGGGCAGTGGGCTTCTTTAATTTAAGTACAATGAAGGAGGACAACGGGGTTTCCTTTCCCAGAAGCCCTCAGTAAGCCCCTCCTGGCATCTCATCGGCCCAGATTTGCATAGGCCCGCCCATCCCGGAACCAATCACTGACGAGGGGAATAGACTTACTGGGCTTACCCTAGATAAACCACCTGGAGGGAAACGGATGTGTGGGGTCCACCCCAGGGACCACTGTGCTTCCTGTCCTCAAGGACTTTATATTCCAAAGATGAAAAGGCAAAGTATCTTTGAAAAGGGGATACTGGGAGGGTAGATTTTTCTTTTTAATTTTTCACTTCTTTGTGTGTGTGTATATACTCTCTGTAACCATTCGGTTAGAAAAGACGAAGTTTGGAAGTTGACTTCAGTTGAAGAAAAGAAGATTGTTTGATGGGGAAATGGTGCAGCTGTGACAGAGTGTTTACCTCTTCACTAGAGAGGGAAAGGAACCCCTTTCTGGGCTTTCATGTGCCAGTCGCTGTGTTGCTGGTTTGTAACCTCATTTTATCCTCACACCCTACCTGGAATACTGGTATGATGAACATTATTCACAATGCGGAAGAAACAGAGGCCCTGAGGTTCAAAAATTGTGTTCAAGGTCTCACAGCCCCAGTGTGTCTCACTCCACATCCATGTTATTTCCAGGATATTATGATGATTCCTAAAGACAGTTGAAGACCTTCCTCCACAATTTCCCTCCTTTTATAATAGCTACAACAGTAACAATAATTACAACTTATTGACCACTCACCATGTGTCAGGCATTGTACAGAATATTTAAAACATGATAGCAACCAAACATATAATTTGTGTAAATTAGTAAACAGAAACCTCATTTTATTTATTATAATTATTTTTTGCGGTACACGGACCTCTCACTGTTGTAGCCTCTCCCGTTGCGGAGCACAGGCTCCGGACGCGCAGGCTCAGCGGCCACGGCTCACGGGCCCAGCCGCTCCGCGGCATGTGGGATCCTCCCGGACCAGGGCACGAACCCATGTCTCCTGCATCAGCAGGCGGACTCTCAACCACTGCGCCATCACGGAAGCCCAGAAACCTCATTTTTAAATGAAGTCAGCAGACCAGGAGGGGGAGCTCTCACACCCTACCACTCAACCTCAACTGCAACAGATATCCAACAGAAAGAAGGTTACCACTTTACAACCCCGCAGAAGGAAGGAAGAATTTCTCCTTGCCCAGCAACAACCCAGCCAATGAGAGACTGGCACAACGCAGCAAATGAAAAGTCACTATACCTCAAACTCCCAGTTTTCTCCAATGGACTCTTCGTTTCCGACAGCCCCTCCCAACTCCCCCTTCTACTCTATAAAAGAATGGTCTCTTTGTTCCCTGGACTTACCTGTGGTTCGCCACACATTGCGTGTATTGAACTGCAGTTCTTTGCTGTTCCTGAGTAAGCCAATTTAGCTGATAAAATAATTGGCTGTTTTACTGTGTGAGGTCAACACATGTATTTAACCACTCCAACCCCCCAAAATGAATGCACTAGGGCTTCATGGAGAAAAGTAAAATTCTTATAAAGACCATTTTAAAAGCCTGAATGACATAAGACAAATACCATGTTTTGTGAATAAAATAATTTCATATTGTAAAGATATTAATTTTCTCCCAACATATATCTATGGATTTAATGCAGTTCTAATGAAAATTCCAGCAGAATTTTTTGAGGAATTGGAAAAATTGATTCTAAAATGTATATGGAAATTTAAAAGGCATGAATATCTAAGGTAATTTTGGAAAATGGGAGTAAAGATTTATTTTACTAAATATTAAGACATATTACTAAATCATAGTAATTCTTTTAAGTGTGGTACAAATAAATCGATGAAGCAGCACAGAGACTCCAGAAACACTCCTACATATATATAGGAGATTTGTCGTCAGAGCCCAATAAGAAAAAATGAATTATTTGGTAGATTTTCATGGGGAAATTGGTTCAGTGTGTGGGAAAAATAAAACTGGATTCCTTCCTTCACATCTGAATGTGAAAGACAAATTATAAAAGTAATCAAAGAAAATGGAGGAAATATCTTTGCAACTTTAGAAGTGGGCAGGTTCCTAAGCAATTTCTAAAAAGAGTCAGCCATAAGGGGAAAACATGAAGTGTTTGACTGCATTAAAATGGAGATTTCTGCTCAGAAAAGAACATCATCCACACATTTCACAACTTGTAGACTGTGAGAAGATATCTAAAACTGGGCTGACACTGATATCTAAAGAAACTCCTACTATCAAAAAAAAAAAAAGAAAAGGCCAGAAAATTTTAGGAAACCCAATAGAAAAATGGGCAAAGTCTATGAAAAGAAAATTAATAGAAGAGGAAACACTAATGGCAAATAAGTAAATGAAGAGATACTCAACCTCATTAGTAATCACAGAGAAGCAAATTAAACCAACAATGATATATCACTTTACACCCATCAGATCAGCAAAAATTACAAAGTTGGAGAACATCAAGTGCCAGGGAGAAGTGTCAACTAAGCAACTATTCCAAGTAGCAATCTCTCAGTACTCAGCGCAATGAACTCTTCATCTGCCCAACAGTCCCCTGCCTGGGTATTTGCCCCAGAGAAACTCTCCCACAAAACCATAAGGACGCATGCATAAGGATGTTCACAGTAGTTTTCTCCGTGGCAGCAAAGACTTCCATGTCCCTGTTCTTCACTAGGTCTATGCACTGTGATCTATGCATACGTTGACTCATAGGCCACAGTCAGAATTTAATTAATTAGACTTACATAGAACAAATGAAGAGATGTCAAAAATATAGTGTTGAGTGGAGGAAAGTAAGGTTTAGGGCCCCAAACCATTTATGTAAACTAATCAAAAACATATGAAAACAACTCTATATATTTTATCAGTTATGTACATATAACTACATTAACATATGAATGGAGAACTGGGAAATGGGAAAGCGGATATTCTGGATACTAGAAGAAGTGCCTACAAGAGAGTTTAAGGAGACGTGGGGATGGAGGAGAACACGTAATAAAAGGAAATAAAAATGTGAGGGGCTTGCTCTGACCAGTGGATATGAATAAATCTACTCCGTGCCCCTGCAGTACCAGGCTTGCTCGCCAAAACGGTGGGGAAATTGCTTTGCGTGCATTATCACATTTAACCCTCACCAAAAACGCTATGAGGTAAGTGTCACTGTTTGTCCCATTTTGTTTTGAAAACTAAGTCTCAGGGAGGGTAAGGAGTTTGCCCAAGACCACGGAGCAAGTAAGTGGTAGGAGGTGAATCTGTAACAGGGCTCTGTGCCTCCAGATCCTGCGCTTTCAGCATCACGTTCCACTGCCTGTGTTCAAAGAAGCCTTTACTAGAGTTCAAAGTGGTAGAACGTAACAAAATGCAAGTGTATTAAATTACTTCACTCACATCTGACTCTCCTTAGAATCTAAGATGTTCCCTGATACAGGCTTATTTTTAGTGGACTAGCAATACCTGACGAAGCAAAACAACCTGAGCTCAACAATTTCACGGCTTCGAATGAAAAACAAAGCCTAAACAAAAACTGTTTCTTGGGGCACATCTTTTTGCATGATGCAGCAACTTGTACCATAGACCATCATTTCCCAAATAAGCTGCATAAGATTTTCAATGCCAAGTGTACAGTTGTATGAGTCAAAATCTATATAAACTCAATACAACATTTTGCTTCAGTTTAATGAAAATCCCAAGAGTAAACTTACCTTCCAAAATTATAGTACAGCAGAAAATGCAGTCTTGGAACTCCCTGAGAACCAAGTATTGATAGCCTTAGATAATACATGGCACATTGTCTGTGCTTGATAAATGTTGAGTGGGTGGGTAAAATGAGTGGCTAGATGGGTGGAGGATGGGTGGATGAGAGAGCGAATGGGTGGATGGATGGATGGATGGATGGATGGGAGGGTGGGTGAGTGAGTGAGTAAATTATATGCATCTTGACTCCATGGCTGGACATTTTAACTAATGACAGAACCTACATGCATTCATGAGTACATCACAGTGATTACAGTATTTCACCCTCTTCCAAAAAAAAAAAAAATGTCCTTGAAAATCTTAGTGCTATTTTAAGCTGGTATTTTCTCTTAACTTTCAGAAAACTCATTAATCTGCCGATGTCTACTCCAAAAGTACAAGCAGTCTGTAGGATGACAGCAGTGTGACTTAGTTCAAAAACCATCCTAGGGACACTGAAGACTTTGGAAATTGCTTCTCGTCTTTTCTTCCCTTGCATTTTTGCCTAGTGTTAGTGTAGGGAGGAAAGATGAAGTGAAAACTCATCATTAGCTTAACAGAATGTCAGAGCTTTCAAACAGAGAGAGCTACATCGAACCCTGGGCTCAGCTCCCATGTTGTTAAATGCCCTGGGAAATGTCTTTCCTTGAGCTGTCCTTCAGAGCTGTAGGTTTCATCTAAAAAGAGTCCCAGCTTCTGCTGCTACACACCTAACTCATGTCTCCCTCCACACTCTGAGCTTGTGTGCCTTTCTTTACACGCTCCTTACACAGCCAGAGTCACCGGAATTCCAGATCAAATGTGTCCATGATACAGACCAGGCTCAAGAGACCAGAGACTTAGAAGTAAAAAATTACAATTCAGATTCCTAAAACAATCGTTTCCATTTCTGTAAAAGATTTCCCCACTGGAGTTATTTTCACTTGAGCTTTGTCCAGCACCATTAAGCAATGTTCTGCCTGCTCACAGTTAGAAGGGGTTCAAGTACAGATTCAGTAACACAGATGCAGCTTTTTTTCACAAAAATGTCTATGCTGTTTTCTTCGTGGCAACCCAGCCGAATATAGCCTTCATTAACCTACCTATATTGAAATGTATGAAAAGACTGAAGACTCCTCTCTTTAGCATATATAATACCTTTCTCAATTCTCAAATGAAGGAGGAAATTTCAGGATTATAGGATTATATTTTATGAATGCTAGTTCCTGGCCATCCTCAGCTTAAATTTTCTCCTGTGTAAATGGAAAGAAAATGCTCATCTTACTAAGTTGTTGTAAAGATTCCTTTATTCAGGAAACAGTGTTTGAGAACCTACTCCATGCAAGGCTCTGGAGTGGGGATCAGGAATCAAAGAAAACACAGAGTACATCAGGTCAGGAATTTCACAGGCGAGAGAGATGCATCTTGACCAACACTAACAATACAAGTGCTCGTGTAGGAAGGAAGGAAACTAGATTCACAGTCATTCAGGTTGGGTTGAAATCTTGCTTCCGCCACTTCCTCGTTGTAGGACAATGGGGAAATTACCTAACCTTTCCGAGCCTCAGCTTATCCATGGAGATAACAATGCCTTTCTCCTGATTTTATAAGGATTAAATTAGATACTACTTGATGACACTTAGCACAGTGTCCAGCCCGTAAAAATTAAGTGGACATGACATTAAGTGCTATGGGGAACACAAGTTGATAGGAGTACACATAAGTGAAGCACAGTGCTTGGTATGCAGAGGGCTCACTGTAAATCCATACTGATTATTAGTCTGTACCCCTGTCTACCTCATCTCTTCTCCCACAAATAAGGTCATTATCTAATTTGAGCAAGGCAAGGAAAGAGCTAGAAATGGACCCAAGATCTTAGAGGTACAAAGCCTGGAGAAGATCCCAGTAGCTGGCTGCCTGGAATTCTCAGGTTGAACTCTCCCTGGGGCAGAAAGAAGTACAAGTGCTTTCAGAATGAACCACTGAACTACTGGGCCGAGGTAAGGGAGGACAGGGCATAGCACAGGTAAATGCCACATCTCAGAGCATGGATATAGGACAACCATCACTCATTCTAGCAATGAGAATTCTTGGAAAGACAGGAGATAGGCTAAGCCAAGACCCTCTGATGAGCTATGGACTGGTGCAGTTGCTCCAGCCTGAAGACAGTCCATCATCCAATGGTGACCACTGACAACAGAAGGAAAGAGAGCTCATATCATATTACTATTATTATTAGGGACACGAGTAATGCTGGTGCTGAACACACTCTCCGATGCACGAGACTTTACTGAAAGTAGGAAAACACAAGTGTTTAGGATTCTGTTGGAGGCAAGTGGCAGAAACCCGACTCCAACTGATTTAAGCAAAAAATAAAATTTATTAGCTTGCCTAATTGATGGATAAGACCTCAGGTGTAGCTAGATTCAAGCATTAGAGTGACAGCATCAGCTATCTTCTGCATCAAAAATCTGTCCTGGGGGCTTCCCTGGTGGAGCAGTGGTAAGAATCCGCCTGCCAATGCAGGGGACACGGGTTCAATCCCTGGTCCGGGAAGATCCCACATGCCGCGGAGCAACTAAGCCCGTGCACCACAACTACTGAGTCCATGTGCTGCAACTACTGAAGCCCGTGCACCTAGAGCCCATGCTCCGCACAAAAGAAGCCACTGCAATGAGAAGCCCACGCACCGCAGTGAAGAGTAGCCCTGATCGCCGCAACTAGAGAAAGCCCGCGCACGGCAACAAGGACCCAACACAGCCAATAAATAAATAAATAAATAAATAATTTTTAAAAATCTGTCTTCCTCCATTTCTTGACGGTTTTTCTGTGTTTTGTCTTCCTCCAAGAGTGTTCTCCTCTGTTTCTGGAGAGGAAAGGTAACCAAAAACAGGTTTATATCTTGTTCTTTAAAGAATTCCAATCAAAAAAGTTCTCTCTCCCAACAGTTGTGGTAAAAGTCTCAGGATTCTCACTGGCTCTGATTGGCCGAACTTGAGTGACGATGCTTTGACTGGCCAGGTCTGGGTCATAAGCCCACCTATTGCACTAGAAATAGATCAGGTCCATTTGAGCCACCTGCCCTCAAAGGAAAATGGGATGTTATTACTCAAAGAGGGGGCATGGGTCTGTGGACAGGTTAAAAACTCCAGATATCCACTACACCTTCCCACAGCTCTTTTTCTAGGCATCCATAGAACATCTGAAACCGTTATCAAAAGTTAACCAATCTCAGAAGATGGCAGCAGGGGTAAAAAGAGAAACAGACTCAGAAATGCCATTACGGAGTTAATTGTATGAAGTGTATCACCCTAATTGATCATGCAGCATTTAACCTCGAGAACACCAAGCCTCCAAGTATTTTTTGACAAATGGGAGGCAAGGTTTACAAAGACTAGCAGATATGACTGTGACCTACAAAATAGAAAAAGTAAACAAAACACAATTTGACATGATTTAATACAAGATTTGTTCCTACCACTTCTCGTGAGAACCTCAGCACATTTTCTTTCCACTGACAGTTACTCTCGCTATCTTTATTGAACAAAGGCACTGAAACACAGCTGCCGAGGATCAGTAAAGAAAATAATTCTTTTATTAATAAGACTGTTATTAGCAGGGGAAAAAAAATCCATGTTTGGGGGTTTGCTCTGAAGTTACAGGCCATTTCAAAGAAATACAGCTTACTAGTGCCAACATTATTTCAGACAATTTCATGATCAAATGTCCTATTAGGTCGTTTAAAATTTTTATAGAGATTGTAAATCAGAACTATTTTCTATTTGTCCTAAACATTTAGGTGCTACAGGGAAAGCAGATCAAATTAAAGGGTACTGTGCACATTTTTTACTGGGATCTCCCAGGGATATTAATCATTCCACTTGCACCACAGAGTTCTTCAGTAAACTTGTTTGTGAAAACATCATCTGAGGCTCCTCCAGCACCCTCACTAAAGGGATGGTTTGGATTGCAACAGTAGTGCCAAGTTCTTTTTATCTTCAAATTAGGGACCACGTGCCAAAATTCAAAGAACACTCCTCAAAGTTTCCCCAGAGAGCCTACAGGAATAAGTTTTGAGCTACTGTATTCCATTGCTTCAGCCCAGAATAATACCATGGGAAAAGAATCAGAAGAAGATGGGAGAAACAAAGATCTGTAGGATTCTGATAGGAATCCTCCTTGCTTTTTAGAAGCAGAGGGTCAATATCCATCAAACTTTAACATGCATATCCCTTGATCTAGCAATTTCTGTTTAGAGATTAACCTACTGATACACTCACACATGTGCATAAAGATAGATGTTCGAGGATATTGAATGCAGCCTTGGTTATAGTAGAAAAAGATAGGAAACAATCCAAATGTCTTTCAATATGGCTCTGATTAAATAAATTATGGCACAGCCTCACAATGGAAAACAATGCAGCCATTTAACAGAATGAAATGGGTCTGGCTAAACCGAGATGGAACTACCTCTAATACATGCTGTTAAATAGAACAAAAAAAAAAAAAAAAGGAAAGCACAGAGGAACAAGTATAGTAGAATGTCATTTTGTATTCTTTTAATGTATGCAAATATTTGGTTGTACACACAGAGAATACCTCCAAATAAAAAAAAAAGAAAGAAAAAAGCAGTATTTGCCTCTGTAGAAGGAAATAGGGACCAGCTTTATTTTCACCATAATATCTTCTAGTACTACTTTTTTCAAGCACTACTTGTTAAAGCTTTTACCACTTGAGCACATGTAATTTTTTAAGTAAAATTTTAAACAAAAAGAAGTATGGTGCCTTGCAAGAAATCTAACAAGAAATATAAAAGATTTCTTGGAAAAAAATAGTAAAACTATCAGACATTTATGAAGAAGTGCACCATTTCCTTGGGTGGTGTGAGAGATTGAATTACTGTTCCCCACTCTTCACTCCAGCAGAATGAACCATCCTTGTACCTTTGCAATCTTCCCACTGTGGGTGGAGTGTTCTTCCTGATGCACTGTTGTTACTCTTGGCCATGTGACTTTCTCTGACCAGTAGTGTTAGTGGATGTGATGTAAGCAGAGGCTTTAAATGTGCCTCTGGGATTTACCTTGATCTCTTGCACTTCTGCCATCCACCATGAAAAGATCAAACCCTGGGTAGCCACTGGCCCTAGAATGGGGAGATATATAGAGCAAACCTGGACCAACCCATAGCCTGGAATCAAGCCAAGCTAATCCAACAGAGCCCAGCAGAACCATATCCTACATGCAGACCTGTGAGTGAGAAAAATCATTCTTGTCTAAACAAGGATTTGGAGGGATGTATGTTATGCAGCTTTATTGCAGCTGAATGTGCCTGATACATATGAGAAGACTAAATTACTTTGGCTCTCTCCCACCTCTTCTAGGAAATTGTTCATGATTAACCTCACCCCACTCTAGACTGTGATCTCTTCAATGACAGCAACTGTGTGTTATTCATCCCTGTGTCCCTAGACTTCTGCACAATGCCTGGAACAGAATTTAGGAACTCAAAAAATCCTTCTCTGAACACCCTATCTAAAGTAGTCCCCTCTACCCAAAAGTTAATCTCTACCACATCTCACAGTTTATGTACTTCATCCCATTAATCACAACCTGTAATTACCCTACTACCTTGTTATCTTGTCTCCCTCACCAGAATATAAACTCCACAGAGGTAATGACTCAAGGAATGGAAAAAAGAAAGAATATATGACTTTCTCACTCTGATTTGCATAACATTCAGACATCTGTTTTACCACACTCTCCAAATGTATTAGCCTGCCCTTCAAGGCCTTTCAAAAGCTGGCCCCAATCCAGTCCTATCAGCCATTGTCCCCCTTAGGCAGTACCATGGAATTTTTCACTGTTTCCCACCCACTACCCACTCTTTTCCTTTTGCTGCGACATTATCCATGATGTTCTCTCTGACATAAGTGCTCTTCTCTACCATCCCTGCTTAGCTAAATCCTGACCATCTGTATTATTTTGAATTAGATCCAGCTATGAATAAGTGTAAAACTCAAAACGACAGTGGCCTAAACAAGATAAAAGTTTATTTAACTCTTCTGTTTAATACATTGTAGTCAGAATAAGATTGGAAAGGTAATGTACGGCTTCACAGAAATAAGATCCTCCTAGCTTATTGCTCTGCCATGGATTTCTTCCATTCCTAATTTTACTTCATTGTCCAGGATGGCTGCTGGAGCTCCAGCTATTACATTGTCATTCCAGTCATTAGGAAGGAAGGAAGCTGGAAGAAGAGTATGCCTCCTTCCTGTAAGGAAACTCCCCAAGAATCACACACACCATTTCACTTAGGTGTCATTCGACAAAACTTAGTTACGTGAATACATCTAGCTGCATGGGAAATTGTATCAGTTACTTTTGCTATGTTGCAAACCACCACCTCATAACAGTAGCTTAAAATAATAAGCACTGATTTAACACATGATTCTGTGGGTTGGCAATTTGGGCTGGTTTCAGATGGACAGTTTTTTGGTCTTCACTGAGCCTATTCATATACCTGCAGTTAGCTGCCTGGTTGGCTGGGTGCTGGCTGGTGTAGGACAGCCTCAGTTAGGACAGTTTCTCTCTGCTCCAAGTGGGCTCCTATCCTCCAGAAAGCTAGTTCTGGCTTGTTCACGTGGTGGTTGGGCAGGAGTCCAAGAGGTTACATGGAAGCATGAAAGGTCACTGGAAGCCTAGGGTTGGAATTGGGACGATGTCACTTCCATCACATTGCACTGGCCAAAGCAAGTCACAAGTGTGGCTTGGATTCAAGAGTGGGGACAGAGACTCTACCACTAAATAGGAGGGGATACCAAGTCACACTGCAAAAGGATATGCCTAGAGGAAGGGGAATTATTGTGGCCATTGCTGCAAGCAACTTTCCAAAGAACTGTAGTCTTTATTCTGTGTGTGTGGCGGCGGGTGAGGACTCAGCTAAAAATCAGATTCTATTACTATGGAAGTAGAGGGGAGTCAATATTGGGAGACAGCCCGCATTCTTTATGACACCAACTTTCAAAGCCCAGTTCCAAATGTACTTCCTCCTCCTAGAAGCCCTCCTTGAATCATCAAGCTAGAATTCTAACCACTAAAGACTTTTACCTGTACGTTTTATGGCCTTTGCATAACGAACTACCTGGAAGGATGCTGGCCCATCAGTGCCTGTGCAGGGTGGTAGAATGAGAGCCCTTAGCCATCTTCTGAAGGCTCCATGAGTTTGGACACCATCTTTACTGAGATACTAACATTTCTGTTGAAACAAGTGCCTCTACTATTTGAAAGTAATAAATCTCTTGTTTAAATAGCGGGAGTATGGAACTTTTACCCTTGTTTTCAGTAAACCCACAAGAAGTACAAAGAATCCACGTGATCCAAGGATAACAGGTCAAATACTGAAATCTGGAAGGAATCCCTTAGCACCCAGAGCAGAAAGAGAAATATACACTCCTCATCAGAGAAGGGGTTGTAATTAGTCCATGGATTCGTTGGCATTTTCTTTCTCCCTTTGTAATTTTCTTCCCTCTTGGTATGACTGGAATATAAATCAGTAGCCTAGAGTCCTTCTCGTTAACAAGGTTCTCATTTGGGAGGTTGCAGCCTAGGAGGCTATTAAAAAGAGAAAGCAACAACTTCTTCTATAAACATTTCCTGCCAGCTGCTGAGGGCTGAAGGGGAGGGAGGGTGCTGGGGTGACAGTACAGAACAGGACCATTAAGGGAAGAAAATCCGTAAAGAGTAAGAATTCTTGGTCCGTGTCTCTGGCAGATGATCCATGAATAGAAGTCCAATGAATGAAAAGAAAACCCCTGGGGGAGGAAGAACAAGCCTTCTTGTTCAGGGAAGAAGACCCACTTGGATCAGGGAAGAGAGCCTTCCTCTGATCCAAATGGGCCACTGCTGTCCAAAGTGCAGCAGGAAATTGAAATCCCGGCAGGTGCTTCCAGAATGTTTAAGAATGAATATCTAAACTTGAAAAGCTGTAGGAGGGGCGACCTCATGCCTCAGCAGCCTCCATCAGCTGCTAGAAGAAGAAGAAGAAGAGCTTATGTTTGCTGGGTTATCACTGTGTGCCGGCACCACGTTAAGCATCTTACATGCAATAATTATCTCAACTAACCTTCACCACAGCGCCATCAGGCTGGAGCTATTATCCCCATTTTACCAGTGGGCCTGGTGATGCTCCTAACTTGCCCAAGGTCATCAGGTGAACAAGCAGAAGAAGTGAAGTTCAAAACCAGTTCTCTGACTGCATAGGCCATACTCTTGGAGCTCTGTACCATCCCAAAGAGGAAGTGTGCCAGATCTTATCACAGAATCATCCATCTCCAAGATTACCCAGGGGAGGAGACTGTTGGTGGAGACCATCTTTCTCATTAAAGAGCTCCTGAACTTTGGGGAAAGACATCTGAGGATCCACAAATAAGAATTAAGCAATAACAACAACAAATAATAAATGGAGTAATTATGCTGTGCCAGGCACTGGGCTGTTACATATATTATCTCACTTAATCCTCTGACATAAGAATTATCATCTCCATTTTAGAGATGAGAGAACAGAGGCACAGAGAAGTTAAGTCACGTGGCCAGGATCTCACAACCAAGAAGCAGCAGAGCTAGAATTCAAGCGTCATTTTGAAGCCGAAGAGCAAGCTCATTTCCAGTCCCAGGTGCCTCTCTACACAAGTGGGTGATTCAGTCAGTCACTGCTTTATTTATCCTTCAAATATAAATCCATATTCACTGTGTTTGGGAATCTCTGAGATTGGGAGGGGCTAGAAAGGAAAACGTTAAGTTTCTGTTTGACTAAAGGAGAAAAGTTGCTGGGATGAAAAGGAAGTCAGGAAGGGAGAGGATCTGAGGGACGAGATGAGAAGTATAAAAGGTTACAACCTAGGCAGTCAGGTCTAACATCTTTGACTGGAAGTCAGTTTGGGCATGGCTGAACTGTGCATGGGCTGGATGGGGGGGGTGAGACAGGGTTGGAAAAGGGGGAATACAGGAAAGAAGAGGCAAGAATGGAACCGAGGAGAAGGGTGGAGTCGTGACCATGTGGGGGGCGCAGGTCTCCGAGGCATCAGGATGGTGCAATGGTCATGACCTGGGACACTGGGGTCAGACTGCCTGCATGCACCCCAGCTCCTTCCCATACTACTCTACTTCTCTTAAGGCCCTTCTCCTCTCTGACGTTTACTTTCCTGGTCAGTAAAAGAGGGACAAGTATTGTTCCCTCTCATAGAGTTGCTGTGAGGACTCAGTGAGAAAACGAAAGTAAGTGCTTGGCAAGGTGCCTGACTCCACGCCCAGTACGTGGTGATTATTCCTATAACGCGTGCCCAGGGCTCTGCTAACCCTGGAATTGAAACAGCGAAGAGTAAAGTCCACGGTAGTGATAGGAATAATAATAACAACAATAACATTCTTGTATGAGTTACCTATTGCTGCATTAACAAATGACCCCCAAATGTAGCAACTTAA
Organism: Kogia breviceps; assembly: GCF_026419965.1. Classification (NCBI taxonomy): domain Eukaryota; kingdom Metazoa; phylum Chordata; class Mammalia; order Artiodactyla; family Physeteridae; genus Kogia; species Kogia breviceps. The sequence goes on from NC_081323.1 coordinate 67,341,979, forward strand.
AACAATAAACGGTTATTATCTCACAGTTTATATAGATCAGGATTCTGAGTTTAGCTTATCTGGGTGCTTTCTGGCTCAAGATCTCTCACGAAATTGCGATTAAGGCACCAGATACTATGATCAGATTTGAAGGTTCAACTGGGGGATCTCCTTCCAAGTGCATTTAAGTGGTAGTTGGTGGGCCTTGAGCCCTTGCCACATGGATCTCTCCACAGGACTGATTCATGGTATAGTAGTAGCTGGCTTCCCATGGGACAAGCAATTCAAGAAAGAGCATCCAAGACAGAACAGTGACAGCTCATCACTTCTGCCATATTCAATTCATTAGCAGTAAGTTAGTAAGTCCAGCCAACCCTAAAGGGGAGGGTATTCCACAAGGGCATGAACACCAGGAGGTGAAGATAACTAGGGGTCACCATATGTGGGATGCCTGCCACATGGTATGTTCAATAAGGTCACAAAACCCTTCAGTCATTTTGTCACCTAGTCTCTTAACATATGAGCTTTCTCACTGAAAATGATGTTGTAAATTGAGTTCTCGATCATTCTCAAGAATATGGAGTCAAGGTAAAAATGTAGTTTTCAAGCTTTTTGGTGACATAAACACATCCCCAAATAAAATCTTCTTCAATGGGTGCATAGATAAACATACCGCTTTGTTTTTACAAAATCAAATACTACTCAGCCAAAATTTAAAACCCGAAAAGAAGTACTGATACACACAAAAACACAGATGAACAGCCAAAGCATTATTCTGAATGAAAGACTCCTAACACAGGCGTACATACCGTATGATTGCATTTACAGGAGACCCTAGGAAAGAAAAATGTAATGTATTATGATAAAAATGGATTAGTGGTTGCCTGAGACAAGGGGTGAGGGTTAAGGAATAGCTGGGAAGAAGTGCATGGGAATCTTCGGGGTGATAGAAATGTTCTATATCCTCATTGTTGAATCTTATTAAACTATACACTTAAAATGGGAACATTTTAATTATTGTAAATTGCATCTCAATAAAATTGAAAAATACTGAACTGTTCTGATCACAATAAGGATGTGTGTCCATCCTATTATAAGTAAAAATAAGAGGGCTATGGATAGTTCAATGCTGATGATACACATCGAACCACAGAGCATAATCCAAGTCTGCGCACCTGCGCTCCAAATAAAGTGTAAGAAAAGATTTGGAGTAGCTCTTCCACGTGTTGCTGTGTAAAACCACTGTGCACACACCCCTTTTATACCTGCAATAAAAATCTACCTTAGTTCTCACGATTTCTGAAGTAAACCGTGCCTCTGCAAAGGAAAGAAATACTTTTCTTCTTCCCCTTTCTCTTTCCTTTTCTTTCTCTCTCTCTCCCCCTCCCTTCCTCCTTCTCTCTCTCTTCCTTCTCACTCCTTTTTCTCCTTTATTCATCTCTCTGTCCCCTTCCTTCCTTTCTCTTTCCATACATCAAATCAGATCCTAGTTTCTGTTCTGCAGGTTTTCTCCCACTTTGTATCTCCTGGACAACAGTCTATATAGACCCACCTTATGCTTTCTTTCTTTTTCTTTTTTTTGGCGGTAGGCAGGCCTCTCACCGTTGTGGCCTCTCCCATTGCGGAGCACAGGCTCCGGATGTGCAGGCTCAGCGGCCATGGCTCACGGGCCCAGCCGCTCCGCGGCATGTGGGATCCTCCCAGACCGGGGCACGAACCCGTGTCCCCTGCATCGGCAGGTGGATTCCCAACCACTGCGCCACCAGGCAAGCGCCACCAGGGAAGCCCCACCACCTTATGCTTTTTAATGGCTACATTGTATTCTGTTGTGTGGATATCCTAATGACCATTTAGCAAGTACTCTAGAGGTAAAAATTTACATTGCTTCCAGTTTGGGGATTTTTTTTTCTTCTAAACTGTTTAATTGTTGGGATTATTTTGGTCAAGAAGAAATGTCACCCACTGGTAAAGAGATGCCACCTCCCATTAGGAAAGGTCAGCATCTGTCCCAATCGACGTAATACCAGTATTACTCATTCTGGGCGTAATCATGCTGCAGCCACCATTAAAGCTTCTTTCCCCCGGATCCATGGACGCATCCTATCTGGCCCTCCTCGGATGAACTTCTAACACCCACATCAAACCCCAAGAAGTGAGAACCCAGTGAACATCTTGAACATCCTCTGAAGGCTATGAAAAGATATTGCACTTGAGCTGTTATTAACACCTGATAACTCATTAAAACCAGACTAATTATCAACAAGCAGCAGGTTCCTTTCACACTCAAAACGAACCAGCTCCAGTCCGAAATGATGGTGAAATTAAAACCAGAGAGTCAGCAAACGGCCTCCTCCTATAACCCTACTAATTCCTTGAGCTAATTAGTTCTCCCTTCTTCATCAACTGCTTGGGAAAATAAATGAACAGGTGATACACTTTCCTCTACTTGATGGGTAAGCCTTTCTGTAGAATATGGTGATAACATTGTTGATAATAACAAGGGCCATTGCAGAGTGAACCACTTACTACAGGCTATGTATTTTACACAGATGATCCCATTGAACTTTATTAATACAACAAAGAGTGTAAACAAAGAGTGTGCAGTTGCCCAATATCATGCAGTTAGCAGGGGTGTCCAAGATCTCCCTACTCCAAAGCCCCAGGTTTAAAGTGAGATGAACTAGATCTGATCACCTGGAGATTTTAAAAAAGAACTTCAGGGCTTCCCTGGTGGCGCAGTGGTTGAGAGTCCGCCTGCCGATGCAGGGGACACGGGTTCGTGCCCTGGTCCGGGAAAATCCCACATGCTGCGGAGCAGCTGGGCCCGTGAGCCATGGCCGCTGGGCCTGCGCGTCCGGAGCCTGTGCTCCGCAACGGGAGAGGCCACAACAGTGAGAGGCCCGCATACCGCAAAAAAAAAAAAAAAAAAAAAAGAACTTCACCACTGACATGCCCCAAGGTTGTTTATATATGTTTCCACTGTCTAGCACACTGCTAAGCATACAGTATGTGCTCAATAAAACTTTTTCACATGAATGAAGAAAAATGGGACCCCTTATGGTTTGTTTTGAGGGTCACAGAAAATGGCCTACGGACAAAGCACTGTGATTTGGTTGGAGCAAGCTGACTTGTTTTCCACTCCACAGGTAGGTGGATGGGATGGCTCTGCAGGCCAAACCTTTCAGAGAAGGCTGAAAGGGGGATCAAATGCACAGAGAAGGCTGAATGGGGGATCAAATGCACAGAGAAGGCTTAATGGAGAACAAATGCACAGAGAAGGCTGAAAGGGGGATCAAATGCACAGAGAAGGCTGAACGGGGGATCAAATGCATAAAGAAGACCTAAGAAAAGAGCATATTCCAGTGAAAAGAATCTGAAGAAAAATAGATATATGTGTGTATGACTGAATCACTTTGCTGTACACCTGAAACTAACACAACATTGTCAATCAACTATACTTCAATTAAAAATAAAAAAGAAACTGATGCCTCCCCAAAAAAGAGCATATTCCTTCCCCAGCACCACAGACAGATGTCATAACAAATCCTTCAAACAGAACATACCAAACAAAAAAAAAAAAAAAAGAAAAGAAATAAACAGAAAACATGACAATTCGTGAAACTATGAAAGCTAAGTCATGGTTTGATTTATTCTGCAGCCATGTCAACATCACAAACTTTTCAACAAGATAGAAACAAAAATGTTCTCTCCATAATGGATAAGTTAAATCAATCGTGGCCTAACTATGAAATGGAATACTTTGAAACTATTAAATAGTGTAGTCGGGATTTCCCTGGTGGTGCAGTGGTAAGAATCCACCTGCCAATGCAGGGGACACAGGTTCGAGCTCTGGTCTGGGAAGATCCCACATGCCACGGAGCAACTAAGCCTGAGTGCCACAACTACTGAGCCTGCGCTCTAGAGCCCGTGAGCCACAACTACTGAACCCGCGTGCCACAACTACTGAGTCCGTGTGCTGCAACTACTGAAGCCCACATGCTCAAGGGCCCGCGTACCACAAGAGAAGCCACCGCAATGAGAAGCCCCCGCACCGCAACGAAGAGTAGCCCCCACTCGCTGCAACTAGAGAAAGCCTGCGTACAACAACGAAGACCCAATGCAGCCAAAAAAAAAAAAAAAGAATTAATTTTTTAAAAATAGTGTAATCCACATATATTTAAAGCCATTGAGAGATGTTTTGATAATTAAATGAATAAAGCCGGTAAGAAAAGAGATGTAGTATAATCTCAGGTTTTCATAAAGTATAAAATTTAAGAAAAAGAGTCTGGAAAGACATAGAATAAAATGTGAACAGGTTTTTATGTATGTTGAGCTTGCGAGTGATTTTTAATACTTTACCTGGCATATCTGTATACTTAAATTTTTACATAATAAATACGTATTGATTGTTGGACTAAAACTACATCAAACCTGTTGAGATGATTGTGTTTATTTAAATAGACACCTAAAGAGAATAATTCAGTCACAGCCCAAAGCAGGCCCAGGAAAGGCCTGAAACGGAATATTCAAGTAGGCTATGCCAACTGCCCAAGGATCCAGAAGAACTTGGGTGGGAATCAGGAACTGTTGAAAATGGAGGAGGAGTTTTTAAAATTCCACCCTACTGTGAGCCACGATAATTCCCCCCAAAACTCTGTTATAACTAACTTCAAACACGTCAAGGAAACACATGGCATTTCTAGATATCTAAAAACATCTAGATGCCTGATGCCCAGTAGAAAAGAAAAGCCAGTGTTTGTCCACATTTTCCAGTGTAGATGTCATTTTTGCAGCCTTGCAAAGAACTTTCCTTACAGTAGGAGTTCTTGTCTAGCTCTCTTTGGACAATTCAATCTCCCCAAAGAGTCTAGCACTAAGTTACAGTAAATGAACAGGTCCAGAAGTCAGGAGGAGTGGCCTAGCTCTGCTACTAGTGCTGTGTGACCCTGGGCAAGTCCATCCCCAGGTCTCAGCTGGCAGATCTACTGGACCCAAGCGCTAAGCTTTTCTCCCCCAGGAGTTTGATACTTTGAAACCGAGACACATTAATGGCAGAACTCTAGAAGTTGACCATGAATTCCATCTGCTACTGAGCTCTGCAGAGCTTGGGTGGTATTTCCCTTCCTAACAAACTCTTCCTTCATTCTGAGATTGCCCCTACCATCCTAACGATCAATGACTGATTTTCCTTGTAGTAACCAGAGTCCATTTCTGACACTTAGAGCCAGCTAAGACTTCACTACTGTGGCTCAGATGGAATGAAGTCTTTCCCGCCCAGCGTGAAGGGAATTGGTCAGTCAGGCAAAAGAGTCTAACCCACAGGGAAAGGCTGCCACAGAGAGCAGCTGTCATCCTTGTGCTAAGAGGCAGGGACCCAGCAGGGCAAGCTGTCACATTCAATAAATATTCTCAGTCAGCCCGGCAGTGCTCTCTGAGTACCCATGCGTGAATCCCCAGAGTAAGGGAGCAGAAAGGAGTGACAATGAACATGATGTGTAGTCTATATCTCCCAGAGCCACACACCTGGCTGGCTGTGTGCCAGCCACAGCCAGGGCACTGATTTCTTTCCTCTGTGACTTTGTGCAGCTACTGTTGGAAGCTCCCTAACACAGCGGTTCTCAATCAGGGGCAATTTTGCTCCCCAGGGGACATTTGGCAATGATGTCTGTGGACATTTGGGGTTATCACAACTTGGGGTGGGGTATTACTGGCATCTAGTGGGTAGATACCAGAAGTATTCGTTTCCCATTGCTGCTTTAACAAGTTCCTACAAACTCAGTGGTTTAAAACAACACAAATTTATTATCTTACAGTCCCAGAGGTCAGAACATGAGTCCATGGGGCTGCTTTCCTTCTGAACTCTAGGGAAGAATCTGTTTCCTTGCCTTCTCCAGCTTCTAGAGGCTGCCTGCATTCCTTGGCTCATGGCCCCTTCCTCCATCTTCAAGGACAACAACCATATTATCTCCTCTTCCTTCTCTGCTTCCATCATCATATCACCTCCTCTCTTATAAGGACCCTTATGATTAAATCAGGCCCACTTGGATCAACCAGGATAATCTCGCCCATCTCAAGATTCTTAATTTAAATCATATCTGCAAGGGTTTGCTTTGGTTTGGTTTAGTTTGGTTTGGTTGTTTCACCATGTAAAGGTAACATATACACAGAATCTGGGAATTAGGATACGAATATCTTTGGGGGGCTATTATTCTACCTCCCACACCAGGTATCCTGATACACATCCTACAGCCCCCGCCACAAAGAATCATCTGGTTTAAGACGTCAATAGCATGTGAGAAACCTGCATGCTCTGATACTTTTACAGGTACGTCTCCCACATGCCTTCACTTAATATCACCTTTTCATGTGAATTACAGCTGCAGACCTACTATTCCTTGATCTCATCAATCCAAAGTAATCCCTAAATCTTACAATAGCTGTGAAGTTTGCCCAGTCCAAGTAAGTAAGAGAAATTCCGTTTTCCTAAAAAGTTTAAAAGCAGAAGAAGACAGTCATTTCTCAGCCCTGACATAATTCTTATAACTTAGAGATCTGGGGCTTTAAATGTTTGGAAGTTACTCAGGGCAAAAGGATTGAACTCCCCAAACTTTGGGACAGAAAATGGGAAGCAACAGAAGAAAACAGCTATTACCAACTCAGTCCCTCTTCCTTGCCAGTGTCTTGTTTCTGCTTTCTAGAAGCAGAAGTCTTGGGGAAGGAGAAAGTGACCTCATGCCAGTTTTATAAGCACCAGAAGCCAAGCACTGGGCTGTGTGCCTTATATGTGTAGCCCTGCTAGGTTGGTGTCGTCATTCTCATTTTAACATAAGCAGACTGAGTGTCTGGGAAATTAAAATTTGACCAGGTTACGAAGTCATTAAGTGATGGGTTGAAATTCGGATCTGTATCACTTCAAAGCCTGTGGGCTTTGGGACAAGATGTTTGATGTTCCTTCCACACTCCACATCAAAAGCATCTTTTACAGCCTTAGTGAAGTGAATGAAGACACCCCAAAAAAGTAAAATAACTTCTCTAATGAAATAAAGCAGGGGTCAGCAAACTTTTTCCAAAAAGAGTCAGTTAGTAAATATTTCAGGCTTCGCAGGCCATATGGTCCCTGTTGCAACTGCTCATCTCTGCCTTTATAGGGGGAAAGCAGCCACAGCTGATACATAGTGGATGGGCGTGGCTGTGTTCCAAAAAAACTTTATTTACAAAAACAAGCAGTGACCAGAATTGCCCCAGGAGCCATAGTTTGCTGCCCCCTGAAATAAAGCTTTAAAATCCCCAAATAGCCTTCATCATCTTTCCCCTTAGTGCTCCCCGATTCCCACCCTCCGTGTGTGTGTGTATGTGCATGTGTGTGTGTCTTGTACTCTTACACTGCTTGTGAAAGTACAAATCAGTATAATCTTTCTGGAAAGCAGTTCAGCAATATAACCCAGCAATTCTATGTTCAGGACAAGAGGGCATAGATAAAGATATCAGGATGTTCTTTGCAGCATCGTTTACAATCGTGCAACAGGGAAAATGGTCAATCAATAAGGAGTTGTTCAACAAACCCCACTACATGTAAATCACTCCCACAGACTTTAAATGTTATGATGTAGATTTATAGCTAGAAAGAAAAAAATAGAAGGTGACATAGAAATAGAAAAAAAAATCCAGGATATATTTGAACATCAGACCATAAAATATTATGCAGGGCTTCCTTGGTGGCACAGTGGTTGGGAATCCGCCTGCCAATGCAGGGGACACGGGTTCGAGCCCTGGTCTGGGAAGATCCCACATGCCGCGGAGCGGCTGGGCCCGTGAGCCACAACCACTGAGCCTGCGCGTCTGGAGCCTGTGCTCCGCAACAAGAGAGGCCACGACAGTGAGAGGCCTGCGCACCGCGATGAAGAGTAGCCCCCGCTCGCCACAACTGAAGAAAGCCCGAGCACAGCAATGAAGACCCAACGCAGCCAAAAATAAATAAATAAAAATAAATATCTCATCTTTTTTTTTTTTTTTTTTTTTTTTTTTTTCCGGTATGCGGGCCTCTCACTGCTGTGGCCTCTCCCGTTGCGGAGCACAGGCTCCGGACGCGCAGGCCCAGCGGCCATGGCTCACGGGCCCAGTCGCTCCGCGGCATGTGGGATCCTCCCGGACCAGGGCACGAACCCGTGACCCCTGCATCGGCAGGCGGATTCTCAACCACTGCGCCACCAGGGAAGCCCAGTATCTCATCTTTAAAAAAATAAAATAAAATATTATGCATATAATAATCTTATTGTTGTTTTTAAAATATATCTACATAAATGTGATGGTTAATTTTATGTGTCAACTTGACTGGACTAAGGGATGCCCAGATTGCTGGTAAAATATTATTTCTGGGTGTGTCTGCGAAGGGGTTTCCAGAAAGTATTAGCATTTGAATCAGGAGACTGAAAAAAGCAGATTGCTCTCACCAGTGCAGGTGGGCATCATCCAGTATTTGAGAGCCTGAACAGAACAAAACGGTGGAGGAAGAGAGAATTCTTTCTCTCTGCCTGAGTTAGGACAAACATCTCCTGCCTTTGGACATTGGCACTCCTGGTTCTTGGGCTTTCAAACTCAGACCAGAACTTCAACTAACAGCCCTCTGATTCTCAGGTCTTTGGACTCATTACACTATCATAATTCCTGGTTCTCCAGCTTGCTGATGATGGCAGATCATGGGACTCCTCAGCCTCCATAACCACATGACCTAATTCCTATAAGTCTTCTCTTGTAGAATCCTAATGGTTCTGGTTCTCTGGCAAGCCTTGACTAATACAACAGACTTTTTTTTTTTTTTTTTTCTTTTTTTTGTGGTACGCGGGCCTCTCACTGTTGTGGCCTCTCCCTTGCGGAGCACAGGCTCCGGACGCGCAGGCTCAGTGGCCATGGCTCACGGGCGCAGCCGCTCCGCGGCATGTGGGATCCTCCCGGACCGGGGCACGAACCCGGGTCTCCTGCATCGGCAGGCGGATTCTCAACCACTGCGCCACCAGGGAAGCCCTACAATAGATTTTTTTTAAAAAGTCTTTAGGGACTTCCCTGGTGGCACAGTAGTTGGGAATCTGTCTACCAATGCAGGGGACACGGGCGCAATCCCTGGTTTGAGAAGATCCCACATGCCACGGAGCAACTAAGCCCATGTGCCACAACTACTGAAGCCCACATGCTCTAGGGCCCGCGGGCAGCAACTACTGAGCCTGTGGGCTGCAAGTACTGAAGCCCGTGCACCTAGAGCCCATACTCGCAACAAGAGAAGCCACCGCAATGAGAAGCCCACACACCGCAACGAAGAGTAGCCCCCGCTCGCCGCAACTAGAGAAAGCTCGCGTGCAGCATTGAACACCCAACGCAGCCAAAAAAAAAAGTCTTTAATGATAAACACCAAATGTTTATGGTGGTTATCTCTAGGTTGTAGACTATTAACTGTTTTTAACTGGCTTCTTTACTAATCTCTGTAGCTCCAGTGCCACCCAGTTCCATGCTAGTACATACTAAGTACTCAGAAAATATTTGTTGATGAGGTGAAAAAATATTCTAGCATGTGCTTAAGCTACAGCATCAGGGGTTTCATTTGGATATAAGGGAGGTATTTCTACCATAATGGGCGGTAAACACAGGAAAGTATAATTAAAACAGCATCTGGAATCACCTTTCCTGAAGATATTTTTTGAAGAGTGGAGTCATCTTATGATCTGCCCTTTCGTTGTTAGTGTATAGGAATGCAAGAGATTTCTGTGTATTAATTTTGTATCCTGCAACTTTACCAAATTCATCAATTAGCTCTAGTGGTTTTCTGGTGGCATCTTTAGGACTTTCTATGTGGGCATTTTTTATGTTAAAAAAAAAGAGGAAGAAAACATATGTACGTGTGTGTATACACACGTATACACACACAGTGTGTATGTATGTATACCATGAACACACAATTTGGTAACATATACATATTTCTAGGATGGTTTGCCTGTTGCCCCGAGGGCAGGGGGGATGGTAAATGGAAAAGTGAGAGACCTTTCACTGTTTATCCTTTTGTATGTTTTGAAGTTTGAACCATGCAAAAGTATTACCTATTCAGAAAACTATTGGAGGGGCTTCCCTGGTGGCTCAGTGGTTAAGAATCCGCCTGCCAACGCAGGGGACACGGGTTCGAGCCCTGGGCCGGGAAGATCCTACATGCCGCGGAGCAACTAAGCCTGTGCACCACAACTATTAAGCCTGAGCTCTAGAGACTGCAAGCCACAACTACTGAAGCCCATGCGCCTAGAGCCCGTGCTCCACAACAAAAGAAGCCACTGCAATGAGAAGCCCGTGCACCGCAATGAAGATTAGTCCCTGCTCACCACAACTAGAGAAAGCCTGTACACAGCAATGAAGACCCAATGCAGCCAAAAAACAAAAACTATTGGAGCCTCCTTAGTACTTCAGAACTTTCTATACAGTGTTTTGCTGTATAGAAAGAGATGCTCTGCCTTTTACTTACACATGCGCACGCGCACACACACGAAATCTTCCTCCTGGAAATATCTTGTTTTTATTTAAGAACTCTGTTCAGGTGTCACTTCCTCCAGGAAGTCTTCCCTGACCAGCCCCACCTCCTGAGCTACCTCTGTTATACCCATTCCCAGTACCCTGTGGCATTTATCACAACTGATGTCTGTTAGTAATTGTTTAATACCTGTCTCCCTCACTAGAGGTGCCACAAGGGACTAGTTCATCCGTGGGTCCCCAGCACCAAGCTGGGCATCTGCCACATGAGATGTGCATGAACCTTTGGGAGGGAGGTGTTATGAACCAAATGTTTGTGTTCCCTCAAAATTCATATGTTGAAATCCTAACCTCCCCCCCCCCCGTGATAGTATAAAGAGGTGGGGCCTTTGGGAGATGATTAGGTCATGAGGGTGAAGCCCTCATGAATGGTATTAGTGCCCTTATATAAAAGAGGCCCCAGAGAGCTAGCTAGCTCTCTCTCTACCATGTGAGGCCACAGGAGAATGGCCATCTGCAAAATGGAAGAGGCCCTCCCCAGATCCTGACCATGCTGGCACCCTGATCTCAGACTTCCAGGCTCCAGAACTGTGAGAAATAAATGTGTGTTGTTTAGTCCACTCAGTCTGTGGTATTTTTTTTACAGCAGTCTGACTGAGACAGGAGGGAAGAAAAAGAAGGGAATACTAACAACAAAAACAGTTATGGCACACCTACTGTCAGCCAGACAGTGGTCTAAGTGCTTCACACATAATAACACATTTAATCCTCACAACAAATGGGTACCATTATTACCAGCATTTTACAGATGAGGAAACAGAGGCTCAGGGAGAGAGAAAGGCACCTCCCCATGGTCACCAGGCAGACTCAGAATTCAAACATAGGCAATCTGGTTCCAGAGCCCATGAGCTCAGCCTCTGGAGGAAAAAATGGATAGGGAGAGAGATGAGGGAAGGAAGAGGGGAGAAAGTTCCCACAGAGCAGTGAGATGGAGCAGACCACCCCTCCAGTGTGGGCCTGGTCTTTGGGAAGTTATAAGAACACCATTAATGAAGATTCTATACTATATATAAAACACTTGCGGGCTTCCCTGGTGGCGCAGTGGTTGAGAGTCCGCCTTCCGATGCAGGGGACATGGGTTTGTGCCCCGGTCTGGGAAGATCCCACATGCCGCGGAGCGGCTGGGTCCGTGAGCCATGGCCGCTGAGCCTGCGTGTCCGGAGCCTGTGCTCCACAACGGGAGAGGCCCACGAACCGCAAAAAACAAAACAAAACAACAAAAAAAAACACTTGCAAACTGACAATTTGGGACCTCAACAAAAAGACAGCAGGCCTGAAGTATGACAGCTGTCTTGTCTAGAGGAGTAGGTAACACACATTGTAGATACATCCACTATCTGATGTGGGTTAATAGGCTTCATTGAATTAATGATGACAGAATAATTACAGCAACAAGCAAAGCAGCAGGGAGACTGTGGGTTCTAATTGAGGATAATTCCAGGGCCAGGCAAGGTTGGAAGTTTTGACTTTAGGACTATGGAGACTTCCCTGAGATTGGAGCTTTATTATTTTTATTATTTTAAATTGATAGCATCCACCATGACTTGTCTGAGTTCTCTGCAAGTCAGCAGAAAGTCACCTGCAGGATAGGAAATATTAACAAGAGAAAAAGAAATAAATGGGAATTTAAAAAGCAGAGGGGGCTTCCCTGGTGGCGCAGTGGTTGAGAATCTGCCTGACAATGCAGGGACACAAGTTCAGGCCCTGGTCTGGGAAGATCCCACATGTTGTGGAGCAACTAAGCCCATGAGCCACAACTACTGAGCCTGCGCCTCTGGAGCTTGTGCTCCGCAACGAGAGGCCACGACAGTGAGAGGCTCGCGCACCACGATGAAGAGTGGCCCCCGCTCGCCACAACTAAAGAAAGCCCTCGCACAAAAACGAAGACCCAACACGGCCAAAAATAAAATAAATAAATAAAAATTTATTAAAGAAAAGCAGAGGACTTCCAATTTCTCAAATAGGATTTGTCCCTAATCCTTAAGGTTCAGACTGGATCCTGGAAAGCATAAATAAATGGGGATTACATTTGGGTAATCACAACAGCAATAAAAACAGCTATCATGTATTTAATCCGTACCTTCAGCCAGGCTCTGTAATAAGCCCTCTTTTATGCCTTAGCCCACTGATTTCCCCAGATAATTTTGTGGAGTGAGAATAAACATTTTCCCTTGTTTTATGAGTAAGACAACTGAGTCTCAAAGAGGCAGAGTGACTTGTGCAAGACCACTCAGCCAAGAAATTACAAAAAGGTGTTTTAAGTTAGAGTTAAGAAAGCAAAGCTTTAGAATAATGCTCAGAAAAGAGTCACTTCTGAGGGAGGAGGTAGATTAAAGAACATATCAGAGTGACAGACCTGGGTATAATTTATTGATGTGCATGAATTCCATTCAATTCAACAAGGATCTACTGGATACCCATCATGGACCCAACACAGTGGAAGTCTCCTGCTGTAGATTGTTTTTTCCAAAGATGGTCAAGACAATAGCTCCCATGCCACATGTTCCTAAAAGGTGACCTCGACAGTCTTCATGTGGAATGAAGGAGTCCATGATTCCTCTCCCTTGGACCTCAAGTGCCTCAGTCAATAGGATATAGCAGAAAAGATGTTATTTGACTTCCAGAGATAGAGCATAAAAATTGTATGCACTTCCTCCTTTCTATCTTAGAATGCTCACTCTTGGACCCTAGCCACCATGTTGTGAGGAAGCCCAACTAGCCCACATGGGGACACCACGTGGAGAGGTCACATGTAGATGTTTTAGATAACTGGCTAACCGAGGTACCAGCTAATAGTCAGCATGAAACACACATGTGACAAAAGATGCCTCCAGATGGCTCCAACTCCTGGCCATCAAGTCACCGTCATCTTTTGAATTTCCCAGCCAAGTTCCTAGACATCATGAAGCAGAAATAAACCATTCCCTCTGCACCTAATCTGAATTCTTGACCCAGGGGATCCATGAGAATAATAAAATTGTTGTGATTGTCCCTAAATATTGGTGTGATCTGTAGCATAGAAATAGTAACTGGAAGACCCCCATGGAGTGATGTTTTTAAAGTGTATAAAACAGGATCTGCCCCTCTGTCTACTTTGAAAAACAAGATTATGACAGAATTTTAATCAAAAGACAGTGTCCCTTATGTTAAGTGAAATAAGTCAGAGAAAGAAAAATACTGTATATCACTTACATGTGGAATCTGAAAAGTACAACAAACTAGTGAATATAACAAAAAAACACGCTGACTCACAGATATAAAGAACAAACTGGTGGTTACCAGTGGGGGGCGGGTGGGCAATACAGCTGTGGGTGGAGTAAGAAACACAAACTATCGAGTCTAAGATAAGCTACAGGGATGCAGTGTACAACACAGGGAATATAGCCAATATTTTGTAATAAATGTAAATATTTTGTAACCTTTAAAAATTGTGTTAAAAAATAAAATATTTTTAAAAAGACAGTGTGCCTCATAACAGCCAAAAGGTGAACATAATCCAAATGTCCATCAACTAATGAATACTGGAGAACCAAAATGTGGCATAGCAATACAATGTTCAGCCATAAAAAGGAACAACGTACTGACACCTGCTATGACATGGATGAACCTGGAAAACATTACGTTAAAGAAAGAAGCCAGACACAAAGGCCACACTTTGTATTATTCCATTTATATGAAACATTCAGAGTGGCAAATCCATAGAGATAGAAAGTAGATTAGTGGTTGCCAGAGGATGAGGGCAGGAGTATATGAGGAGTGACTGCTTAATGGGTAAAGGGTTTCTTTGTGGGGTGATTAAATATATTAGAATTAGATAGTGGTGAGAGTTGAAAAATCTTGTAAATATACTAAAGCCACTGAATTGTACATGCTTTAGTAGCAAATTTTATGGGATATGAAATATATTGCAATTTTTTTAAAAAGCAATATGCCATACCAGGGACTTCTGCAAAAGTCATAGCAATGAGGTCAAATAAATCTGGGTTGCCATCCAGGGATAACCAATTTCTAACTGTGTGGACTTGGGCAAGTTTCTTGATCTCTCAGGGGCTTGGATTATACATCTATAAAATGGGATTAAGAAGACTCACTTTGCAGGGCTGCTGTCAGGATTAATAATTGCCGAGTCAAAGACTGTAACAGAAACCCAGTTAAGCAGCATCAAACAAACTAAGGATTTTATTAAAGGAAACAAGGACATCTCACAGAAGCCCAGGTCACTAAGAAGAACTTGGCCTCATAAGAACCTTGAACCAGAAATTTTGAAGCTATCAAAAATCAAGGCTGAGATTCTTTCTGGCATATGTGTAATGAGTAAGGGAATTTCTTTAAAATTGTTGATTCATAGAAAATTGAGCTTTTGCATCATATTTTGAAGGTAATCCATTAGAGTCACTTCGTTATTTGCAAAATAACATTTTTGTAAAGGTGACTTAATTTGAATATCAAATAAGAAAAGACTCAGTATCCTAATTGGAAGAGTTGAAAAGTAGTTAAGGATCACAAGCTTGGAGCACAAAATTAACCTCCTGTGACAAATTTAGTTTATGACCTTAGGACGACAAATGGACTTTTCTACAACAAACAAATAGTTTCTTATAACACATTTTCTAAAATCTCAAGGTTATCAGTTAACAGTGCTAGGAACTCTTCAAACAAACTTTTTAATCATATGGAAAAGTGCTTTACTATTTTATAAATAAAATCAAAAAGAAACTGAATGTACATATGTGTATAACTGAGTCACTTTGCTGTAGAGCAGAAATTAACACAACATTGTAAATCAACTACACTTCAATTTTAAAAAATTAGAAAGGAACTGAACTTTATGTTGACAAGAGACAAAATTATACATAGACTTTACTAAATTCTTTATGGTAGCTGCCCTAATATTCGACAGTCTTTATTAACCTGAAGGGGTGGTTCTCAGCCCTGGCTATACCTTAGAATCCCTGAGTACTTTTTTTTTTTTGCTATCTATTCACTTATACTGGATCTTTATTTTCATTCTTTTTTTTCTTAACATCTTTATTGGAGTATAATTGCTTCACATTGTTGTGTTAGTTGCTGCTGTATAACAAAGTGAATCAGCTACACGTATACAAATATCCCCATCAGGACCCAACCAAGAAGTCTGATTTAATCGGTATGAAATAGGGACCGGCATGTTTGGGGGAAAGCAAGGAGACCAGAGTGGCGGGAGCATAGTGAGTGATGGCGGGAGGGATAGGAGATGAGGTCATTGAAGTAAAGTGGCCAGGACTTGTAGGTTCTTGTACGCCAATGTGAGGATGCTAGACTTTAGAAAAAATGGGGAGCCACTGTGGGGGAGGGTACTTGGCTGCAAGTGACATAAATCCCACTCAAGTCAACCCAAGCAAAACTGGGAAATGACTGGTTCTTCTAAATCTGTGGATGGGGCCCATCCAAGTTTCAACATTATTCTGTCCCTCCACCACCACCACACACCCTCCACTCACGTGCTTACTTTGATGAAACAGGCTGCCATACTGTACTGTCTGCTGCCCTCAGGAGACAGGCAGCTAGCAAGGAGCTGAGGGCCACCTCTGGCCAACAGCCAGCTAGGAACTGAAGCCCTCAGCCCAACAATTCTCCTGGAACTGAAGCCTGCCAACAATCACGTGATCTTGGAAGTGGACCCACCCCAAGTCCTTCCTGGAGATGGCTGTAGCCCTGGCAGACACCTTGACTGCAGCCTGTGGGAGACCCTGAGCCCAACCGTCTCTCACAAGCTAAGTTGCACCCAGAATCTTGACCCACAGAAACTCTATGTTGTTTGAAGCTGCTAAATTTGGGGGTAATTTGCTATGCAGTAATAGAAAACTAATACAGTGACTTAGATCAGGATAGGGATGGTAAAGTTGAAGAGAAGTGAGTAAATCTGAAGTGTATTTTGGAGGTTGAAATGATGGGTCTAATGATGGGTCTTACAGATGAATTGAATGGGGGAGGAATCAGTATGAACACTAGAATTGTCTCTCCAGAAATTGTGGATGGTGGTGCTATTTGCCGAGATGGAGAGGAATGGAAGATGAACAGGTTTGAAGGAGAGAAAGAAGAATTCTCTTCTCAATACCTTAGTTTGCCTAAAGACATCCAAGCAGAGGTGCCCATGAGACAGTCAGCTATCCGACCTGCCGTTCAGAGAAGAAGGGGTGCCTCTCCACTCACTAAACCTGTTTCCTTTTCTGTCAGTTGAAAAGGTCTTCCCATCTCCCATACCCTCTGTTCTCAAGAAAGCTTTCCAGAGCTTCCCTGATGGCGCAGTGGTTGAGAGTGCGCCTGCCGATGCAGGGGACGCGGGTTTGTGCCCCGGTCCGGGAGGATCCCGCGTGCTGCGGAGCGGCTGGGCCCGTGAGCCGTGGTCGCTGAGCCTGCGCGTCCGGAGCCTGTGCTCCGCAACGGGAGAGGCCACAGCAGTGAGAGGCCCGTGTACCACACACACACACACACACACACACACACACAAAGACAGCAATAAAAATAGTTATATATTTGCACCCACAGATCAGGGTTGCCATGATGACTATCAAATAAGATCAGGTATTTGGAAGTCCCCTGTAAGCTATAAAGTACTATGCAAAAAAACAGCTATTGTCATTATTTTTGTTATGCCTACTCCTACTCTTTTAAAAATATCTTTAGATTCACTGAGGAGCTGCAGTGTCCAAATTTCAAACATCAGAAAAGCTACAGGAGAGTAGACCAGAGATTCAGAACTGTGCTGTCCAGTACAATAGCCACTGGCCATAGGCAGCTACTGAGATTGAAATTGAAATGAAATAAAATTGTTAATTGCCAGTTGCACTAGCCACATTCAAAGTGCTCAGGAGACACATGTGGCTGTATGGTTACCAATTAGACAGTGATTATATAGAACACTCCCATCATCACAGAATGGATGGTTTTATTGGGGCAGAGCTCTCTCACAGAGGAACTAAGGACACATTGTTAAAAAGCAATTCCGGAAGATGATGTCAGAAGAACGGGATCATGATGACCCCACTCAAATCTCAAATTTATACATAATTCTTTCTAAAAATATATCATTTTTAGCTTACCTAGTCTTATTTATATGTACATATTCAGCCTATATCACTGATTTGAGTAAAAATCCCACATATGTCCTGCCCACCACGTGAAATTATTTCTTTCAGTTTGACCTCATTCTATTTTGCTTTCCCAACTTAAACCAACATCATCTCATTCCAGGCCTCTAGCTACACAAGCCTTACCGGCTTCTGCCAGGTGGCATCTGAGATTGGGACTAGAGCCAAACTGCACCTCTTTCAGAAATCTGATTCACATTTTTACCCAAAGTCAGCCTTCTTCCTTACTCTTTCAAAGGGGGGAAATTAAGGCTCACAATGAGAATTTCCATCACTATAACAGAGACCAGGCAATAGCAACGATAACTTAAGAAACAGATAACCACCCACACAGAGGTGCTGGGGGCTCACTGTACAGCCCCATATCAGGGAAGAATACTCAGTTTTGACAGTTATCAAATCCTTTTCTGGAGAAGACGGTATGAATGTTAGAAACTGCCTTTTATTGAGCACTTATTCCACTGGAGCTGTTGTGCTGTGTTTTATGTGCATTATCTCAATCTTCACAGCAACTGTGGGTGGTAGTGATTGTTATTCCATTTTAGAAACGAGGAAACTGATCTCAAAAAAGTTTGTAACTTGTCCAAATTCACTCAGTAAATGGTACAGCCAAGAATCCCACCAAGTGTCCTTGATTCCAGAACCAGCATGAAAAATTGCTAAACCAAACTAACACACTCCTCTCCTGTAACAATGGTAAATAAACCATAGATCATAAAATCAGAGACTCCGGTGTATATACATTTATATAATTCCTTACACTGAAGTTTCAAAGTTTAATCACCAAGCAAATTATCAACTATGGGCAGTATTTTCCCTTCACTAAAGCCTGAGCACTAGTTTCTACGATAAAAATTTACTGTTAAGACTCATTTTATAATAGTAGGTGGTTGTGATTTTTTTTTCTTCCCTGTTTCCTTTTATCCATCCTGAGGGGAATTGTCTGTAAGTGTTTGGTTTAAAGGTTCAAAAACAACAACCATGAGTTTGAACAATGGGTTAAAAGAGTTGTCCACAAATGAAATGAACAAAGGAACAAATTATAGAAAAACATTCAAACAAAAATTCCTTCCAGCAGTTTTCTTGGGAAAAGTCAGTGCTGTGACTTAATCTGTCCATGTAAAGCCTTCTCTTTTAACATTTTACTTCTGTATATATGTGTTACACCATTTTCAAATTGGTCTCATATTCAATATTTCTTGGTATTTTAATTCCTCCATTTCCTTCTTTACAAAAAAGAAGCAATAAAGTGTGTATCCCAGTATCTGGTACATAATAAGGGCTAGATATGTGGCACTTTAATGATAGGGCTGTTGTTGGACTGACCTAGAGATTGTCATACTGAGTGAAATAAGTCAGACAGAGAAAGTGAAGTATCATAGTATACCACTTATGTGCAGAATCTAAAAAGAAATGATACAAATGAACTTATTTACAAAACAGAAACAGACTCACAGACTTAGAGAATGAATTTATGGTTACCAGGGGGATAGGGTGTGGGGAACCAATAGTTAGAGAGTTTGGGATTGACATGTACGCACTGCTATATTTAAAATGGATAACCAACAAGGACCTACTGTATAGCACAGGGAACTCTGCTCAATATTATGTAACAACCTAAATGGGAAAAGAATTTGAAAAAGAATAGATACATGTATATGTATAACTGAATTACTCTGCTGTACACGTGAAACTAACACAACATTGTTAATCAACTATACCTCAATATAAAATAAAAAGTTTTTTAAAACGATAGAGGTGGCTTCCCTGGTGGCGCAGTGGTTAAGAATCTGCCTGCCAATTCAGGGGACGTGGGTTCGAGCCCTGGTCCGGGAAGATGCCACGGAGCAACTAAGCCCGTGGGCCACAACTACTGAGCCTGCGCTCTAGAGCCCACGAGCCACAACTACTGAGCCCACGCTCCTCAACCCCTGAAGCTCGCGCACCTAGAGCCTGTGCTCCACAACAAGAGAAGCCACCGCGATGAGAAGCCCACGCACCACAACAAAGAGTAGCCCACACTCAAAGCAACTAGAGAAAGCCTGCGTGCAGCAATGAAGACCCAACGCAGCCATAAATAAATAAATAAAATAAACAAATTTTTTAAAAAGATAAAGCTGTTCTTAATCATATTATCATTCATTCATTCAACAAGCACCTAAGCAGAGCCCAGCAAAATGAAATCCAGTATTCCATCCCTCTATGGTTCTAAAGACCCAGTGGGGGAACCAGAATTTCTCGATATGGGAGCAGCAACTGAGCTGGAAGTAGAAGGTGGGGCTCCTGTCTAGAGACAGTTACGGGAAGGGGCACCTGATGGAGTCTGGAGGGAACTAAAGCCACCCTTCTGCTGCTGCCACCCGGTTCTTTCCGACTAGGCACATGCTGTTATCACCATTTGCCAGATGAGAAATTTAGAGTTGGCAGGGCTTAAGGGACTTCTCAAAATTACAAGACTTTTGTATGGAAACTCAGACTCCCTAGAAGGTACTGAGTTGCACTAGAGCAGAGACTTTGCCCATCTTGTTTAATGCCTATCTCTAGGGCATAGACCCAGTGTCTGGCACACGGTGGGTGCTTGACCTAGATCGGGTTCCCAAGAAGCAAAGCTTCAAACAGAGATTCACATGCCCTGATTTATTAATGAAGTGCTCTCAAGAGAAAGGGAGTGAGGGAGGTGAGATAGGAGAGCAGAAGAGGGTGGGTGAAGATATGGATTCCTTGGCAGCCTAGCCTCATTCTGATTCCTCAGGGAGCTCTGGAGCATGAATGACATCACAGTTATCCAACCTGCCTCAGGGGGCCACCCTCAGAGGGGCTGCAAGGCATAACATCCTGGGCATTTCTGAGTGCCATTAGCTGAGCACACTGACAGCAGCTGGGGGATGGATGCCTTGGCCTCTTCAGTGGGAGCTGGGTGGGAAACCAATAGTGTCCAGAGCAATGCTCAATATTTATTGGATGAATGCCTCATAACTAGAACACAATTCTACTCTCTCTCTATGCTTTCTCTATACACAAGATAGAGCTTTCACCCTACAAAATTTCACAATCATTGTCTCTAATTCAGGAGCCTTCCCCAGCACAACTCAGTAGTATCGAGCACAACTCAGCTGGCAAGGGTCACATCTGACCGGGTTTAATTTCCACTTTGGAGGAGGAAGGACATAACTGTTGAAGTTTTTTTTTTTTTTTTTTGCGGTACGCGGGCCTCTCACTGTTGTGGCCTCTCCCGTTGCGGAGCACAGGCTCCGGACGCGCAGGCCCAGTGACCATGGCTCACAGGCCCAGCCGCTCCACGGCACGTGGGATCTTCCCGGACCGGGGCATGAACCCGCGTCCCCTGCATCGGCAGGCGGATTCTCAACCACTGCGCCACCAGGGAAGCCCACTGTTGAGGTTTTAAGCTATGAAATAATACCTTCACCCATCAGCCAAGGCCGCTACAAATTAACGGTTGCATTGGGGTTTGTCTGACAGCTGGATAAAGCCAATTCATGTCAAGGGACCAGAGACATAACACAAAAAGTCCACTAGAATTTTATCTCCCAAAGAGGGTATCTGCTTCTTACATTCTCGTACCGCCCCTGGGCTGAGAACTCAAACTGGGGACCAATATGCCTTTCATACCAGGTCATTATTAAAGCAGGAATGTGTGCTATAATCATTCCTGGCAGGAGGAACCAAGCCAGCTCTTTCTACCTTTTTTCTTGTAATTACACACATTTTCCATTCTGCTCTCAAACGCCCTGCCATTCCAGTTAGAGCTGCTCCTGCCCGCTCCTACCACCAGGCTCTTCTTCCTCTTCTCCGTCCCACAAACAAAAGTGGCCCTGAGTGGGAGGGAAGAATTTCAGAGGGGCGGGTTACCATGGAGTTCTTTCCAAAAAGGAGAGATCTGATCCATTCTCTACACTGCAGCCAGAGTGAGCTTCTGTAAAACTGTTGATGTTACTCCCCTGCTTAAAACCCTTCAACCTAGGGACAAAATGAACAATCTTTAATAGGGCCTCTTAAGGTGGACCACACCTGTTCTCCCTCACTCACTACCTTCCAGCAACACTGGTTTCCTTTCAGTTCCTCAAACATGCAGCTCTCCACCCTGCCACAAGGCCTTGCACATGCTGACCCCACTGCTGGAATGCTCTCACCTCCAGCTACTTGTTCAGATCAGAACATAAATCTTACTTCCCTGGCTTCCCTGTCTAATCCAGATTTGCTCTGGGTTGTCACAGTGTTTTTTCTTCATAGCACATCATGGTTTGTTACCATAATTTTGTGTTCTCCGATGCAGGGGTACCAGAAGAAAGTTCTTCTTTTGATGACTATCAAACACCTTTATCTATTTTTCAATTAGGTTCTTGGCTCAGAGGGAAGAAAAAAAAATCCATCCTCTCATTTTAGAGATGGGGAGATTGAGACTGGGGAGGAAACATTATTTACCTGAGGTCACATGGTTGGTTGGTTGGTTTTTCAAAGTGGTGTTGGCTGTTTTCTCCTGAAATATGCAAGCCTTTTGCACACATCCTGTGTTACCCTCACCTTAACTCTAGAGACTACTGTCTTCCCGATTGATTTCTGGCCAGAGAAGAGTAGAACTGAGTAGAGAACCACATAGAAACCTCGTTAAGGGCCTTACAGATCTTGCTGACATCATCACCACCTCTTCTGGGAATTCCTTCTGTGAACTCCCCAAATCATCAAATTTCCCATCCTCACTCCCTCCTGACATCACCTCAAAGCATAACTTTAAAATCATACAAAATAGTTGGTCGCCGTAACAATGATAGCCAGCCTGTGTTCAGCACTGTAACATGCCAAGCCCGGCGCTGAGCACATTACACATGTTAATCCTCCTCCTCCCTTGCGACAGCTCTACAAGGCCAGCTGGGCAGAAGCTGTTGTTCTTGGGGGGAGAGCGTCTTGCCCAACATCGCACAGCTGGGGAGAGCGGGAGCCCAAGTTTATACCTGCTCAGTCTGCCTCGAAAGTCCATGTGTTACTGGCCAGAGCCTGAACCAAACTCAGGTTTGGCTGCTCGTTGCTCAAAAGTCAATGTTCGAGGCAAGGGGTGGTGGAAGAAGAAAGACCCTTTATTCAGGAAACCAGCCACCTGGGCAGACGGTGGACTAGCATCCCCAAAACCATCTCCGAGTTGCCGGTTA
The DNA here is from genome assembly GCF_026419965.1 of Kogia breviceps. Lineage (NCBI taxonomy): Eukaryota > Metazoa > Chordata > Mammalia > Artiodactyla > Physeteridae > Kogia > Kogia breviceps. The sequence continues at coordinate 67,364,816 of NC_081323.1, forward strand.
GAGGAAAGAGGGTTTTATAGGGGAAAACTGGCAAGTTTCAAGGATGTGCAGACGGGGGCTTTGTGCAGAACAGCACAGTTGGCTCCGACAATCATCTTGAAGCTGGTCACGCCGTGGTCTGGTTAGCACCATCGTATTGTGCAAAGAAAGCAGTTAATCTTTAGCTGTAGGGTGGAACGTCCTGAAGTCCTTCAGGCCAGTTTCTGGAATTTCTTAAGCAAGAGGGTATTCTTAAGCAACTAATCACATCATAGTTTACTCAGGCCTAGGTCACAGGTTTTCTAAAATGGAACTGGGCTTCCAATATGGAAGGTCACCCTTCGTAGGGTGAGATTCGGGCTCCTCGCCTAATTCTTATTTCAGAGCCTGGTTTCAAATGGACTCTCCATCACATCACATCACATCACTCTGATGGGACCAGTCCAGGACTGGAACAGAGCCCTTAATCCTTTCAGTCAAAGGAGTGAGACACGGGTTCGAGCCCTGGTCCAGGAACACCCCACATGCCACGGAGCAACTAAGGCTGCGTGCCACAGCTACTGAGCCTGCGCTCTAGAGCCCGCCAGCCACAACTACGTGGCTGGCGGGCTCTAGAGCGCATGCCTAGAGTCCGTGCTCTGCAACAAGCGAAGCCACCACAGTGAGAAGCCCGCGCACCACAACGAAGAGCAGCCCCCGCTCTCTGCAACTAGAGAAAGCCCGCATGCAGCACCGAAGACCCACTGCAGCCAAAAATTAATAAATAAATATTTTTAAAAAGGGGGGTAGCAATACATTTTCAGCAACATGGATGCAACTAGAGTTTATCATAGTAAGTGAAGTAAGCCAGAAAGAGAAAGACAAATACCATATGATGTCACTTACATGTGGAATCTAAAATATGATACAAACGAACCTATCTATGAAACAGAATCATGGACATAGAGAACAGACTGGTGGTTGTCAAGGGTTGGGGGGGAGATGGGCAGGAGGGTTGGACTAGGAGTTTGGGGTCAGCAGATACAAACTGGTATATACAGAATGGATGAAAAACAAGGTCCTACTGTATAGCACAGGGAACTAGATTCAATAACCTGTGATAATCCATAATGGAAAAGGATATGAAAAAGAATGTATATATATGTAAAACTGAGTCACTTTCTTGTACAGCAGTAATTAACGTTGTAATTAAACTATACTTCAATAAAAAATAAATTTTAAAAAGAGGGAGCAATACAAACTCCAATGGAACTCCCATGTTTTGGTTTAAAATCACCAAATACACACAAACCCATGTAAAGAAGTGGAGCCCCCTCTGTAACCAACACTCGTCGGCTTTTTTCACTGCCCAGCATCCATACCAGCATATTCTTTCAATATTCTTTCAATAGCAGTGCGCATTTACTTTTTTGAGCCCTTTTTAAAATGTTTTAGTTTGCATCCAGAAAGTTCCCTCTTGGGGGTGGACAGTTCTCTGGGCATTCATCAGCATAGTCAAGGGTGGGAGAATAGGTCTCCCACCCTAAAATATTCTCTCGTGCTGCCCCTTTGGATTCCCCATTTCCCTTTCTCCCCAATGGTGCCTGTTTGTTGCGTCTGTCATCAATGAAAGGAAAGCAAAGGGAGGGACGTGTGCTCCCCCCCTGGATCTGAAGCTCACGAGAGGTGAAGAGACTGGAAACCGTCGGCTTCTCTCCTTCCAGCGTTGAGATGAGGCAGGTGCTGAGCCCTCCTACCTAGAACCCCTGACCGGCCCAGCTGTGTCCTGTTCACCCTTCACGCTGTGGTAGATAGCTTCAGGATGAGGGTTGGTCCCCAGAAAGACCAAGCACCTGATTAGAGAGTCGGAACTTTCAGCCCCATCCCTGACCCTAGGAGGGAAGAGGAGCCGGAGACTGAGTTCAGTCACCAGTGGCTGATGCCTATGCGACAGAATCTTGATTAAAACCCCCAAATCAAGGGGCTCAGTGGCTTCCAAGGTGGTTAACACATCCACATGCTGGGAGGGTGATGCACTCCAATTCCACAGCGACAGAGGCCCTGACGCTGGGCCTCACCCAGACCTCACCCTATGTACTTCTTCATCTGGCTGTTTATCTGTATCCTTTATAATAAACTGTGAGAGTAAGGATAGTGCTTTCCTGAGTTCTGGTGAGTCTCTCTAGCAAACTATTGAACCAGAAGGGGAGGGGGGTGTGTCCTGGGAACCCCCGAATTTGTGATCAGCCAAGCAGAAGGGTGAGTAGCCGGGGCTGGTGTCTGGAGAGTGGGCATTAACCTGTGGAGTGTTAACCCCAGGTAGATAGTGTCCAGTGCACACCAGTCCAGGCATGTTCCTGGGCTCTGAAGGAAATGCTGAGCTACAGCAGTAGCTGGGGCTTCCAGCCCTGCTGCCCACAGGAATCACCTGGGCAGCTGCAAAGCATCCTGCTGCCTGAATCCAGCCCCAGAGAGCCTGACTTCACTGGTCTGGGAGGACGCTCAGGGTAGGGGGGTTTTTAAAAGCTCCCCAGGTGATTCGAAGGTGCTGCCAAGGTTGAGAACCTCCATCTAGTCGGAGAGAGCCAGAGGGTCACCCCTCCAGTGTCCACCGCATCTTTAGAGCAAAGGCGCTGAACTTTAATATGCCTGTGAAGCACCGTGTCAAATGCAAATTCTGATTCAGTAGGTGCTGGGTGGGGCCTGAGACTGCATTTCTCACAAGCTTCCGGGTGACACAGATGCTGCTGGCCCCGAGGGCCGGATTTGAGGAGCGCGGTGATGGCGGTGGGAGGTCCAGGGCCCCCTCCGCACAGACAACTCGTATGGGGGACCCCCGCCCATCCCTCTCACAGGGGCTGGGCCCACATGCAGGACGTCTGCTGCTTTGGGTTAGTGGGCTCAGCATCTGGGTCTCCCCACAACTGCAAGTCACCACTTCTGCCCACGTGGACGGCAGAAGGTATTATGAGGGGCACCGAAGAAAGCAGACTGTCACTCAGGGCCACCCACGATGCTCCCCCACGGCCCCAAATCGAGTCAGTCTGAGGCTCCCAAGCCCAGTGGTTCCCATTCACCCCTTTCTGTCCAGAGCCCAACCTCTGTGCGTGAAGCATCCTCTCAAAATAAACTCGCTGAGCCTGCCCCACTTTCCTTTGCACCTGAGTCAATTATTACTTATAGACAAGAACTGCCAGCTGTGAGTAGCATTCAGCTCGCTGTTCTTAAAATGTCTTATAATCGTTTCTCTCAGAGAAGAATTCTCCAGGCTCACGACAGTTCTGCCCAGCCAATCACACTGCAGTCCTGGGCCCGAGTTTTGATAAGATAATTTGTCACTGTCAGTCAGAGAGATGCAAGGCTCTTGCTACAGGGAGGGGGGGAGGGGGAGGGAAGTGCAGCTGATGCTCAGTCTTCCAGAAGCTGGGCCCCAGAGAGGCCTGGACAAATGTTAACAGACAGAATGAAACCTGCTCCTTCTCAACACCTGTAGGCCCCTCCTTGGCCCAGCTTCACACACACACCCATTTCTTGTTTGTCTCTCGAAGTCCATTCAGAGAGAATGCGGACGTCTTCTTGAACCGAATTAAAGTTGAAGCCAAGAGGGAATAGTTGGAGGACATATGGAGGAACAATGAGGCCATCAGTCATAGCCAACTTTGAAGATGGTCCCCAAGGGTCCCCACCCCCTGGTATTCACTGTCTCCCCTGTCCCCACGGTACCAGTGTTGGTCCGTGTAATAACTAGAATATGGGCACATTCCCACACTGCCTCTTGAATCACTCACTCTGGAAGAAGCCAGTTGCTACACTGTGAGGCTATCAGGCTGCCAATGGCAAGACCCATGTGGGGAGGAACTGAGGCCTCCAGCAGCCACGTGAATGAACTTGGAAGCAGATTCTACCCCAGTGGAGCCTTGATAGGGCTGCAGCCCTGGCCAACAGCTTGACTGGTACCTAGTGAGAAGCTCTGAGCCAGAGTCACCCAGCTAAGTTGCTCCCCAATTCCCAACACAAAGAAGCTGTGAGATAATCAATGCTTGTTATTTTAAGCTGCTAAATTTGGGGTGATTTGTTATGCAGCAATAGATGACTAATACATCATCCACCCCCAAACTGCAAATATAGTGTGGGCTCCTTCTATGGCAAGATGTGGTACCAGTCACTACAAGAGACACAGAGATGATGATGCTACTGGTAATAATAATAATAATAATAATAATAAATAATGGCAGCTAACATTTATATAAGCTGTACTTGGAGCCAAGCATGGTTCTAAGCACTTTGCATGTATTAACTCACTTGATCCTATAGCCACTTATTATTATTATTATTATTATCTCTGCCCATGTCCACCAGCCAAAACCCACCAGGAACATGCCTGTAGTTGAACAAAGTTGGGATTAGTGATGTGTCACAATCAGGGAGACCACACAACATGGGAACTGTGGTGTGTCTCAGTTAGACAGTGTTAGCAGGGGCTTGTAATAGAATTTGAGTTTGCTCTGGAGTGGGGGACTTAACCTTTTTTATCTAGGAAGCAGGAGGAACAGAGTGGGGCTAAAGCTGTTGCAGGTAAGGAAGCAGCAGCCACTCACGTTAGTTGGAAGGACAAAATGTTGGTCATTTCTGTGGTTTGCACAGCATTCTTACTTTTGTGCTCAGATGTGATGGCAGAGTGCTCTTATTTCTGTCTTGTTTCATCATGATCACTGTGAAGTCTTCCCACGTGGCTGTCCTGTGAAATCACTTCAGTAGAGAATACCACAGCAGAGCTACTAGCACCAGGCCACCTACAACTGATGCAGTCAGCACTGCATTCTCTCTTTCTCATCCCCATTTTACAGATGGGAAATCTGAGCCAAAATAAGTCACAGAGTTAAAATGTCAAGGCTGAAAGGGACTTTACAGCAGAGCTTCTCAAACTATCTGTGGTTTAGGGCCAATCTGGGCCTTTTTCTATCGTTTTCCAGTCCATTGTGGGCTAATACTTTCATTATCATACAATATAGATGAATTACTAGAATAATGATCATGCACTTGCATATTGTATCAACATTAAATTGCTAGAAAAGTTTCTAAACATTTACTCTCAATGTCTGTATTATCTGGGCACTAACAAGTAGCAAATGGTTCTCAGGTCAACACTGCCTGCATCGTACACTTTGAGCAGCTTTAGAGATCGTCTGATTGAGAATTTCTCAAACTTCATGCATTGGTGCACCTTCATTTTTGCCATATCTGTGTAGTACCTCTCCTATTAGTCACTTAATGTTATCTTTAAATATCCTCACCCTGCCTCACCTCACACCTATTAGGATGGCCACTGTCAAAAGAACAGAAAATAACAAGTGTTGGTGAGGATGCAGGAAGAAAATGGAAATCTTGTGCACTGTTCATGGGAATGTAAAATGGTGCAACCATTATGGAAAACAGTATGAACGTTCCTCAAAAAGTAAAAAATGGAATTACTATATGATCCAGCAATCCCACTTCTGGGTATATACTCCAAAGAATGAAAAAGGGGATCTCAGAGAGGAATTTGAATTCATGGTAATATTATTCACAATAGCTAAGAAGTGGAACAAGTCAAATGTCCATCAACAGATGAATAGATAAACAGAATGTGGTCTATACATACCATGGAATATTATGCAGCCTAAAAAAGAAATAAATCTTGTCACACGCTACAATGTAGATGAACCTCAAGGACATTGTGCCAAATGAAATAAAATAAGCTAGTCACAAAAGGACAAAGACTGTATGACTCTATTCATATGAAGTAATCAAAATCATAGTAACAGAAAGGAGAAAAGTGGTTTCCGAGGGCTGACGGGAGGGAAAAGGGGAACTTAGTGTTTAGTGGGTGTAGAGTTTCAGTTTTGCAAGATGAAAACGTTCTAGAGATCTATTGCACAACAATGTGAATATACTTTATAATTGAACAGTACACTTAAAAATGGTGAAGATGGTAAATTCAATGTTATGCGTTTTTTACCACAATTTTTTAAAAAAGAAAAAACAATTCCTCATCCCAAGCAAAAAGAACCCATATCATGTGTTGAAGTGGATAGCTGTATATACTTTTTCTTATACACATTAATATAAATTCATAATTGATCAAATAAGAAAATGTTTTTTCCACGTACCACAGGAAATTATTTTATGTCCTACTAGTGAAGCGCACACCACACTTTGAGAGACACTTGAACCTCCTGCTCTTTCCGTGCATAGCATCTGAGGCCTTCCAAAAGGATGGCTTGCTAGGTCAGAGTTAACAGTTAAAACACACAAGCACTGGGAGGTAAAAAAAAAAAAAAAAAAAGCTTAAAAGAAATCTGTCTGTTCTTTCAAGACGATGTTGCCTGAAGCCGTCCACAGATGCAGTGCAAGGCCAGATCAGTTTTGTTCAGTGCCCCCACACCAAGTCGCTAGCATATGCTTGCCGTCATGGAGTCTCAACTAATATTTGCTGGATTCCAGCAAATTAAGGTAAGTAGCGACGAAGCGGCGCAAACCAATGAGGTACTAGGCCAAGGTTCCTAACCTGGGGTTTGTGGACAGACTTCAGATGGTCCATGAACTTGAATGGGAAAATAGTACATCCCCATTTTTCTCTAGCTTCTAACTGAACTTGAGCATTTGCTTCCATTATAAATGGAAGGAACCAACCACAATAGGATTCACAATTATCTATGACTTTGTCACCAATATAAATCACAGATATTTTCATATCTCATTACAATTGCTATAAACATCTCAGTATATTTTCTACATGCATCACTAATTGAAATTACATAGTTATCAGACCCACCACTAAATCTTGTTAGTAAAGAAGTACATATTACTATGACACAAATATAGTGGGGTTTTTTCATTTTGATTATTATATATTTTAGTGTAACTCGTTTCCTTTGTAATTCTATGTTCCTTACCTTCTGTGTTGCCCCAGGAAGGAATCCATAGACTTCACCAGAAGCCACGCGTGTCTGTGGCACACACAAAAAGATTGGGAACTACTGTTGGACTGACTCAGTTTCCCCAGTGTAGCTGACAACTGACTGTGCTTAAAGAGAAACAGACTGAACAAAGAGCAAGCCCATTTTTGCCACCTTGGAGTGACAAACACCAACTCACCATCCAAGAGGGCAGTAAATTCACCAGTTAACAGTTGTGTACAGGACTCCCCTGATAACTGTTGGGTTCAATGTTCTTAAAATGTAGGCTGGCTGGTAAGATCTAGGTCTCAGAAAATGTGGTGTTGAACAAGAACAATTAAAGTGACCTTACATCTGCAGGGTTCAAAACATGGACTCATGAGCTAGATTCCCTATGTTTGTATCCAAGCTCTAACAGTTAGGATCTGTGCAACCTTGGTTAAGTTGTTTCACCTGGATGTATCTCAGTTTCCTCATCTGTAAAACAGGAATCACAGAGCCTGATTGTGGCTGGCAGAAAAATGGCACTTCAGAGATGCCCACGTCCTAATTCCTGGACCTGTGAATATTTTAGGTTCTATGGCAACGGGGAATTAAGGTGAAAGACGGAGTTAAGGTTACTGGTCAGTGGACCTTAAAACAGGGAGATTATTCTGAATTATCCAGGTGGACTCAATATAACCACAAGGGTCCATAAGCATGGAAGAGAGAGGAAGAAGAGCATCAGAGAGAGAGTTGAAGGTGCGATGATGCTGACTTTGCAGACGGAAGAAGGGGCCACAAGCCAAGGAATACACATGGTCTCTAAACTTTGGAAAAGGCAAGGTTCTCCCCTAGAAGCTCCAGAAAGAAAGAAAAGGCTCCCTGCCAACACCTCAATGTTAGCCAAGTGAGACCCATTTTGGACTTCTGGCCTCCAGAACTGTACAGTAATAAATTTGTTGTTTTAAACCATGATGTCTGTAGCAAATTGTTACAGCAGCAATAGGAAATTTTTTTATTGGAGTGTAATTGCTTTACAGTGTTGTAAAGTTTCTGCCGTACAATGAAGTGAATCAGCTATATGTTTACATACACCCCCTCCCTCTTGGACCTACCCCCCACCCCACCCCCATCATACCCTTCTAGGTCATCACAGAGCACCAAGCTGAGCTCCCTGTGCTATACTGCAGGTTCCCATTAGTTATCTATTTTATACATGGTAAAATAGTGTCAATCCTAATCTCCCATTTCATCCCACCCTCCACTTCCCCACCATGTCCACATGTCCATTCTCTACGTCTGCGTCTCTATTCCTGCCCTGGGAAAAGGTTCATCTGTAAATTAATACACTATTTCAGAGGGTTTTGTGAAAATTAACAAATGTGCTAATTTGTGTAAAGCCCTTAGAACAGTTCCTTAACACATGACTGGTGTTATATATTATTAGTGGTATAGAAATGGCAAAAAAAAAGGAGAGAGAGAGAAATTAACCACTTCCAAAACAAACCAGGTCTGTTCAAGTTGAAGTCCTTCTCTGTTTTGTAATTCTCTAATGAATTCACAGAGGCAGGCATTATTCAAACAGCAGCTAACATCACAAAACAAGAGATAACCAGACATTATGTGTCTCCTGGTGGACAAAACCACGACCATTTACAAAGTAGTCTTGGGACTTTCCTGGTGGCACGCTATTTAAGAATCTGCCTGCCAATGCAGGGGACACGGGTTCAAGCCCTGGTTCGGGAAGATTCCCACATGCTGCGGAGCAACAAAGCCTGTGTGCCACAACTACTGAGCCTGAACTCTAGTGCCCGTGAGCCATAACTACTGAGCCCACATGTCTAGAGTCCATGCTCCGCAACAAGAGAAGCCACCACAATGAGAAACCTGTGCACCACAATGAAGAGTAGCCCCCACTCGCCACAACTAGAGAAAGCCCGTGCGCAGCAACGAAAACCCAACGCAGCCAAAAATAAATAAATTAAAAACAAAAACCCCACTCCTTAAAAAAAAAAAAATCTTCCAACAAACAAAAGTCCAGGAACAGATGGCTTCACAGGTGAATTCTATCAAACATTTAGAGAAGAGCTAACACCCATCCTTCTCAAACTCTTCCAAAAAATTGCAGAGGAAGGAACACTCCCAAACTCATTCTACAAGGCCACCATCACCCTGATACCAAAACCAGAGATACTACAGAAAAAGAAAGTTACAGACCAATATCACTGATGAATATAGACACAAAAATCCCCAACAAAATACTAGCAAACAGAATCCAACAACACATTGAAAGGACCATACACCATGATCAAGTGGGATTGATCCCAGGGATGCAAGGATTCTTCAATATATGCAAATCAATCAATGTGATACACCATATTAACAAATTGAAGGATAAAAACCGTATGGTCATCTCAATAGATGCAGAAAAAGCTTTTGACAAAATTCAACACCCATTTATGATAAAAACGCTCCAGAAAGTGGGCATAGAGGGAACCTACCTCAACATAATAAAGCCCATATATGACAAACCCACAGCAAACATCATTCTCAATGGTGAAAAACTGAAAGCATTTCCTCTAAGATCAGGAACAAGACAAGGGTGTCAACTCTCACCACTATTATTCAACATAGTTTTGGAAGTCCCAGCCACGGCAATCAGAGAAGAAAAAGAAATAAAACGAATACAGATTGGAAAAGAAGAAGTAAAACTGTCACTGTTTGCAGATGACATGACACTATACATAGAGAATCCTAAAGATGCCACAAGAAACTATTAGAGTTAATTGATGAATTTGGTAAAGTTGCAGGATACAAAATTAATGCACAGAAATCTCTCGCATTCCTACACACTAACAATGAAAGATCAGAAAGAGAAATTAAGGAAACAATCTCACGTAACAAAAAAAAATAAAATGCCTAGGAATAAACCTACCTAAGGAGGTAAAAGATCTGTACTCAGAAAACTATAAGACACTGATGAAAGAAAGCAAAGATGACACAAACAGATGGAGAGATATACCATGTTCTTGGATTGGAAGAATCAATATTGTGAAAATGACTATACTACCCAAAGCAATCTACAGATTCAGTGCAATCCCCATCAAATTAGCAGTGGCATTTTTTTTACAGAACTAGAACAAAAAATCTTAAAATTTGTATGGAGACACAAAAGACCCTGAATAGCCAAAGCAGTCTTGAGAAAGAAAAACGGACCTGGAGGAATAAGACTCCCCAACTTCAGACTATATTTCAAAGCTACAGTAATAAAGACAATATGGTACTGGCACAAAAACAGAAATATAGATCAATGGAACAGGATAGAAAGCCCAGAGATAAACCCACACACCTATTGTCAACTAATCTATGACAAAGGAGGCAAGGATATACAATGGAGAAAAGACAGTCTCTTCAACAAGTGGAGCTGGGAAAACTGGACAGCTACATGTAAAAGAATGAAATTAGAACACTCCCTAACACCATACACAAAAATGAACTCAAAATGGATTAAAGACCTAAATATAAGACCGGACACTATAAAACTCTTATAGGAAAATATAGGAAGAACACTCTGACATAAATCACAGCAAGATCTTTTTTGATCCATCTCCTAGAGTAATGGAAATAAAAACAAAAATAAACAAATGGGACCTAATGAAACTTAAAAGCTTTTGCACAGCAAAGGAATCTACAAACAAGACGAAAAGACAACCCTGCGAATGGAAGAACATTATTTGCAAACGTATCAACAAAGGATTAATCTGAAAAATATATAAAGTTTGTGCAGCTCAATATTAAAAAAAGCAAACAACCCAATCAAAACATAGGCAGAAGACCTAAATAGACATCTCTCCAAAGAAGACATACAGATGGCCAAGAGGCACATGAAAAGCTGCTCAACATCACTAATTATTAGAGAAATGCAAATCAAAACTACAATGAGGTATCACCTCACCCTGGTTAGAATGGGCATCATCAGAAAATCTACAGACAACAAATGCTGGAGAGGGTGTGGAGAAAAGGGAACCCTCTTGCACTGTTGGTGTGAATGTAAATTGATATAGCCACTATGGAGAACAGTATGAAGGTTCCTTAAAAAACTAAAAACAGAACTACCATATGACCGAGCAATCCCACTACTGGGCATATACCCAGAGAAAACCATAATTCAAAAACAGTCATGTACCACAATGTTCATTGAAGCACTATTTACAATAGCCAGGACATGGAAGCAACCTAAATGCCCACAGACAGACGAATGGATAAAAAAGATGTGGTACATATATACAATGAAATATTACTCAACCATAAAAAGGAATGAAATTGGGTCATTTGTAGAGACGTGGATGGACCTAGAGACTGTCATACAGAGTGAAGTAAGTCAGAAAGAGAAAAACAAACATCGTATATTAACATATATATGTGGAATCAAGAAAATGTTACAGATGAACCGGTTTGCAAGGCAGAAATAGAGACACAGATACAGAGAACTAACGTATAGACACCAAAGAGGGAAAGCAGGGGTGGGGGTGGTAGTGGGATGAATTGGGAGACTGGGATTGACAACTATACACTAATATGTATAAAACTGATAACTAATAAGAACCTGCTGTATAAAAAAAAAGTAAAATTCAAATATTAAAAAAAAGTTACGTGGGTTCACATTCGGACACACTGGTAGAGGGATGGAGTCATTATCAGAGATAGGAAATGCAACAGAGGAACAAGTTTGAAGGAAGTTAATTATTTTAGTTTCAAACAGGTTGCAATTAAAGTGTCTGTAGTATGGGGGAAGAAACAAAATTCTAGAGCTACCTAAAGCTTCCTTTATTTGAAAAATGAAATCAAATTTATGACTTTACAAATCTGTACTCTTTGTAAGTAAGGGAACATTGTGCTGTGATATAGTTCCATTAAATGTACTCTACCTTTAAAAAAGAAAACACCAAGCAGTCTCCACGTGTAGAACTCTAGTTGGGTTCGGATTCCAAGAAGCTAAGACAATTTTATTAGATGGTAGGAAATTTGAACAGTGACTGGATATCTGATGCACTAAGGAATTATTGTTAATGCTCTAGCTGTACTGATGGTATTGTGATTATGTTTTTAAGATTCATTATCTTTTAGAGATGCATATTGTAATATTTATAGATGAAATTTCAGTGGCTGGAATTGGTTTCAAGATAATGTGGATGGGGGGAGGGTATAAGTGGAACAAAACCGGCCATGAGTTAATCATTGATGAAACTAGGTGATGGGTACCCAGGGACTCATTACACTGTTCTTTGTTCATATATATTTGGAATTTCCTTTAATAAAATTATGTTTAAGGTACTTAAATTTTTTTTAATTTTTAAGTATTTTTTAAATGTTTCAAATCTTTAAAATCCTCTCTGTTAACTAAACTTTCTTTTGGACCATACTTTTCAAATGCTCTAGAAAAGACTGATGGGGCAGGCTCTAGGACAGTGTCTGGCACATAGTATACCCTCAACAAGAGTAGGTTGTTATTGTTATTATCACTATTGTTATTATGTTATTATTATTATTGATATTAACTTCTAAGTTATAAAGAGCTGACCACTTTTAAGTGCTAACAGACTTGAAATTTCATGGGGTTTTTTTTCATGCTTGCATTCTCACTTGTTTCATTTTTGCTAGTTTCAACAAAATACTTGTGGAATCACCTAACTATCACCATTCGTAAGGCCATGCATGTACCTCCAGGTCCAGTCTTCAGTCCATTACTGAGATATTCCCTCCCACTGAAACACTTTTCTACAGAACGGCCCACATAACCTCACCAGCATTCTGTTCACCTGGCCCCTGCTCCGTGGGGCTTCAACTCACCACCCAGTATAAGGGGACATCCCAGCCTCTCCATCACATTTCCCTGCTGCAATCCTCATGGCACTCTCACTGTCTGAGATTGTCTTGTTCCTCCACTCATTCACTTCACTTTGTCCTTCTTCACCTCACCCCATCCTACCCTCTGGAATGAATTCTCCATGAAGAGCATTGCCAGGCACTGTGATGAATGAATGAATGAAAGAACTAATGCTATAAGTACACTGTCTGAATAGCTCTGTAGAGCCTATAATTTAGAAGATCAACTGCATTCTTGCTAAGAGGGTTATACATTCATATACCTGTATCATATGTTTGTAGTTTTTCTCACCAAATCAGAGGATCAGCTGTGAAGCCGTGATTCAATGTTTTTTTCAAGCCAATGGAGGTGCACAGCCCATTCCTTTCAAAGGGAGATTTAGGTCCCCATCAACTTTTACTGGACACCCAAGCTCTTGGCACACAATGCTCAGTTGCAGGGAGGCCTTTGTGCAAATCAGATATGATGGGACATGTGATGCCTGTGGTCACAACCTCCCCCCACCCCCGCCAAGTCTAGGAAGCCCTCAATATCCATCTAACCAGCCCCATGCCAGGGGTTAATCAAAGGGCCAAGCTCTCCTCTGAAAGGAGTAGCACCAGTCTATTGGAAATGAGGGGTTTTCAGATGGAGACTTCATTCCAAATTCCAGCTTTACCAGCTATGGGCTAGGAAGGAGTATAGGATCCTGGAGACCAGGGGGGCCGAATCTCAGCTTCTCACTTATTAGCTATGTGCCCTTGGTTGAGTTACATAACCTCTCTAATCCTCAGTATCATCTATAAAATGGGGATACTAATAATGATATCTACCTTGTAGGTTTTTTGCGAGGATTAAATGAGATGATGTAAATAAAATGTTTAATCCACTGTCTGACATGGAGTAAGCACTTACTAGATTTCATCTATTACTGCAGCTGCTGCAGCTGCCACTGTCTTCTGATCTTAGGAGAGCCACTTAATTCCCTCAACCCTCAGCAGCCTCTTTTCTAAGAAGTAACAATGTTCTATATCCACAGAAAGTTTGGTGCCTCTCCCCCTCATTTTCTTCAGTTTCCTTCTCAAATACCCCCTTTTCAAAGAAACCTTCCCTGCCAGCCCCCTTTCAGATATAAAATTGCCCACACTCTCTCTCCATCCTGTTAATCAACTTTATTTTTCATCCTAGGACCTCTCCACCCAATTTGTATTTATTTGTTTGATGTCTATCTTCCTTGCCAGAAGGTCGGTTCCATGGGAATTAGGACTTTGTCTATTGTGTTCACTGCCTATCTCCAGGGCCCAGATCACATAAAAGTACTCAATGAATATTTCTTGGAAAATGAATAAATGAACGAATTACTAAAATTCAGTAACTCCTGCCAATAACTAGCCAGCCTTAAGTTGCTACTCAATAGATGTTAGTTTCCTTCCTTCCTTCCAAGGCCAGAAAAATGAATGGCTCTAGATATCCTTTTGGGGGAAGGGGAGGGAGTGAGAGAGGAACGCCCACAGATCAGCCTCCTGCCCCCTTCTCCTCCAAATATCATTCAAACAATCAAAACAAGAATGGGCTGTAGGTGCTCAGAAGTCCAGTGCATCTCTCTCTCATCCCCAGTAAGGCCTTGATAGTTCTGAAATGTTCAAAGAAGCAAGAAGTCCCTGGGGCTCACTGCTTGTAGAAAAGAATTTGGGCAGAATTTAGACAGCTACTCCATCACCCATAACCCCAGTAAATGGTATCTTGCCAACCTAATATGGGGCCTCTGAGGGTTAGAGTTGTACTGCTTTGGGGGTCTCAGAAGTAGAAAGTCAATGTATTTGATATATGGTCCCATTTATGGCACGTGAAACAGAACATCTGTTACCAGGTTGGCTGCTGTCAAATTCGCCTTCATATAATAATTCAAGCCATCGCTGAGTCTTGAAAACCACTTTACAAAACCAATGGTCAGCTAGCAGACCCGTCCTTTCCAATAGCAACCAGCTGAGATGACCATGTCCCTCCTCTGCTGGAAACCCTCCACTGGCTTCCCATCACTCCAGGAATAAAGTCCAAACTCCTCTCCCCGGACAGCACCAGATCCAGCACGGTCTGGCTGCACCTGTCTCTCTGACATCATCTGGGGCCATCCTCCTCACTCACTCCACTCCAGCCATGCTCACCTTCTCTGTGTTCCTACAAGAGGACAAACATGTTGTCCACAGGATCTTCATACTTTGCATCCTTGTTGCTTATCTATTTTATGTATAATAGTTTGTTTGGGCAGCATCCCTTATATTAGTGGACACTATGATTCTGGGATAATGGAAACTAAGAAGGATGGTTGGCCTGGAAAGTCATAGGCACTGTTATGAAATTCCCCCTATTCCATGGGGTTAAGGCAATGTCCTATCTCAAAAGCTTTTCCCAAATATTTTAGAACCTCTAAAATTACAATAACTTGCAGAGGCTCCTTCCCCTTTCCCCTTTCATGACCCAGAACTGTAACTACATGTGCCATGAGAGAATGTAAAGTATTTTATCCTAAAGCATGAGATAAGCTAGATTGTTGATCCATTGCGTCATTTTTTCTAGGAGTTTTCTGAGACTCATGTCATAAGATCTAATATTTATGCCAGGACTGTTTGTTTGTTTGCGGTACGCGGGCCTCTCACTGTTGTGGCCTCTCCCGTTGCGGAGCACAGGCTCCGAACTCGCAGGCTCAGCGGCCATGGCTCACGGGCCCAGCCGCTCTGCGGCATGTGGGATCTTCCCGGACCAGGGCACGAACCCGTGTCCCCTGCATCGGCAGGCGGACTCCAAACCATTGCGCCACTGGGGAAGCCCGCCAGGACCGTTTTAAGCCAAGAGTATTTTCTTCTTTTAATCCTCACTACATCCTACAAGAAGAGGAACGTTATCATCTCCACTTAATAGATGAGAAAACAGAAGCCCAGAGAGGGTAAGTGACTTATCCCATGGAAGTCTGACTCCAGAGTCTGCTGTTACCCAGTATATTTTAAGTCTTTTTAAATATCTTTTTTTCCAGCTTCATTGAGATATAATTGACATATAACATTGTGTATGTTTAAGGTGTACAACATAATGATTTGGTATACTTACATATTGAAAACGATCATCACCACAGCTTTAGCTAATGCCTCCTTCATATTACATAATTATCGTTTCTTTTTTGTGGTGAGAACATTTAAGATCTACTCTCTTAGCACCTTTCAAGTATATAATATTGTTAACTATAGTCACCATGCTGTATGTTAGATCCCCAGAACCCATTCATCTTGCAACTGGAAATCTGTATCCTTTGACCATCTTCACCTATTTCCCCCACCACCCAGCCCCTGGCAACCACCATTATTCTCTCTCTGTGAGTTTGGCTTTTTTAGATTCTACATGCGATATTACACAGTGTTTGTCGTTCTCTAATTTATTTCACTTGGCATAATGCCCTCAAGTTTTATCCAGGTTGCTGCAAATGACAGGATTTCCCTCTTTTTATGGCTGAATAATACACTACTGCCTATACATACCACTTTTTACCATACCATCCATTCATCTATAGATTAGGTTGTTTACATCTTAGCTATTGTGAATAACGCTGCAATGAACATGGAAGTGCAGATATCTCTTTAAGATCCTGATTTCATTTACTTTAGATATATACCCAGAGGTGGGATTGCTAGATCATATGGTAGTTCTATTTTATATTTTTTGAGGAACCTCCACACTGTTCTCCATAGTAGCTGCACCATTTTACATTCCCACCAACAAAGCACAGGGTTCCACACCTTTTCTCCACATCATCACCAACACTTGATTTCTCTTGTCTTTTTTTTTTTTTTTTTTTTTTGCAGTATGCAGGCCTCTCACTGTTGTGGCCTCTCCCGTTGCGGAGCACAGGCTCCAGAGGCCCAGGCTCAGTGGCCATGGCTCATGGGCCCAGCCACTTCGCGGCATGTGGGATCTTCCCGGACCGGGACACGAACCCGTGTCCCCTGCATTGGCAGGCGGATTCTCAACCACTGCGCCACCAGAGAAGCCCTCTCTTGTCATTTTGATAACATTCTAAGGGTTGTGAGGTGATATCCCATTGTGGTTTTGATTTGCTTTTACTTGATAATTAGACATATTTAGCAACTTTTCCTGTACCTTTTGGCCATCTGTATATCTTCTAGGTCTATTCACATCCTCTGCCCGTTTTTTAATCAGATTGTTTTTGTTTTTGTTTTGCTTGAGTTGTATGAGTTCTATATACATTTTTTAAACCTTTATCAGATAGATGGTTTGCAAAAATTTCCCCCCATTTTATAGACTGCCTTTTCATTTTGTATTCAGAGTATACTGAATTTGACTATATACTTACCTTTACCACTACATTGTATATTTTTATGTTTTCACATTACTATGTCCTCTCATTTCAGCTTGAACTCCTTTCAGCATTTCTTTTTAAAAAATCTTTCTAGGGCTTCCCTGGTGGCGCAGTGGTTGAGAGTCCCCCTGCCGATGCAGGGGACACGGGTTTGTGCCCCGGTCCGGGAAGATCCCACATGATGTGGAGTGGCTGGGCCCGTGAGCCATGGCCGCTAAGCCTGTGCGTCCAGAGCCTCTGCTCGGCAATGGGAAAGGGCACAACAGTGAGAGACCCGCAGGAAAAAAAAAAAAAAAAACTTTCTAAAATATTTAATTATATTTAATTTCATCTTAACAATTACATCAAATTCAACTTCATATAAATAATTTTATTTAAATTTTTATTTTCAATTACAATCACCATATTGCCTATTAAATTTAATAGAAATTTTTGACTATTTTAGAAGAAAGTATTTTAAACATTAAGAATAATTTTAATTTTTAATTAACTATATATTCTTTTTTGATTAAGATATATTCAAATTTTTTTAAAAGATATATTCAAATTTTTACAAGTGCAATCTTGCACTTGTAGCTCAATGAGCTACAAAACACAGAAAGACAATTTTTAAAAATCAGGAATACAATATACAAACAAAATGAGAAGTTTAACAAACATAGAAATCATTAAAAAGAACCAAACAGAAACTCTGGAGCTGAAGAATACAATAAGTGAATTGAAAAATGCAACATACAGCATCACCAGCAGAACAAATGAAGCAGAAGAAAGAATCTGTGGATTAGAAGACAGGAACTTTGAAATTATTCAGTCAAGGAAAACAAAGAAAAAAAGAAAGAAAAAGAGTGAAGAAAGCCTACTGACCTATGGATACCATCAAAAGAAGCAATATGTGAATTACTGGAGTCCCAGAAGAAGAGAGGGAAAAGGGGGCAGAAAGTTTATCTAAAGAAATAAAGGCTGAGAATTTACCAAATCTGGGGAGAAATTTTGAATTTATTTATTTATTTATTTTTGGCTGCATTGGGTTTTTGTTGCCGTGCATGGGCTTCTCACTGCAGTGGCTTCTCTTGTTGCGGAGCACAGGCTCTAGGCACGTGGGCTTCAGTAGTTGTGGCACACGGGCTTAGTCACTCTGCAGCGTGTGGGATCTTCCCAGACCAGGGCTTGAACCTGCATCCCCTGCATTGGCAGGCAGATTCTTAACCACTGCGCCACCAGGGAAGCCCTTGGGACACATTTTGATATCCAAGTTCGTAGAGCTCAGAGGTCACCAGACTAAACTGAATTCTTTACTGGGTAAATCACAGATCTCCATGTCTTTGAGGTCAGTTACTGGAAGGTTACTGTGACCCTTCAATGTTGTCATGCTTCCTCTGATTTGTCACGTTCCTTGGAGCCTTACGTTGCTGTCTTCACATTTGCAGCAGCAGTCACCTCCTCCAGTCTTTACTAACTGACGTCAAGAGAGAAATATCTTCCATCAGCCCTGCTAGGGATTCTGAGGGTCTCTCAGATTTTCTATGGATACACCTGCTCCATGCTTCTTGCTCCCTCCTGTGGCAGGATTCTTAAGCTTGAATGCCTTCTCTCAATCCTATAAAGCACCAGGCTGGGTGCTGACAGCCTCTCTTTTGCTTTCCCAAGTGTGGAGTGGAAGCTCAAGTTTTTGGACTTGCAGGTCTGCAGATTCTGGCTGCCTTTCTGTGCGTGTTCACTAGCCATCTGCTGAAGCTTGCTCTTGTTATCATCAGGAGCACACACAGAGAGCCTGCCACAGGATGTCAGGGGGTGTGTGGGTGAGGCATGCAGAGCCCTGGTGGTACCCATATGCCCCTTGGGGAGATCTATGGGCAAGACATTCCCAGCAGCTCATGGGTAGGCTTCTTGATGGAGTCCACAACACAGTTAGTAGAATCTTCATACTTTTAATGTCCTCCAAGAGGCCCATCTGCTGCTCTCCCACCCCAAGTCATGCAGCGCACAACTCAGTACTTTGGATGCAGCAAGAGAGAATTGGGTCTCTTTGGCAATCAATGTCCCACACAGCTGATGTTCACTCACACACTCCCCTTTTACCCCACAGGAGAAATCACAGGCCAAGAAGGTCTCGCTTGACACTGAGCTGTGCTGCCTTGGGAGAAGGGTGATGCAGCTAAAGTAACGCTCTTCCTCTTACCCTTTCCAATATGCCTAAACTAGTATTTTTTTGCTCCAACAATATGCTGCAACTTCTTCACTGAAAACCTGGACTTCCACAAAGGCTCTCTCATCCATGAGTGATTGTCTATGTCATTATTCTTCAGGAGCTCCTGGACCCTGGCTGAGAGAGGCTGGAGCTAGTTCACAGGCCACTTTAGAGTCCACAGTCAACTGAGGTCTGTATGCCTATTGCCCAACATGCAGGTGTGTGAGATTCCTCCTGGTTCCCCTGACTTTGGTGCTGGGTCCCTCAGCTCTCACAAAAGAACCATTGTCCTTGGAGGATGCCAAATTATGGTTGCTGAGGGGGATACAATGAGGGACATCTTATTCAGCCATGTAGCTGATGTTATTCCTGTTACCCAATTTTCTGGACCACTTTTTATACAAGACGTATTTTATACAATACACCCTTTGGTATTCAAAATAGACCCCTCAGAACTACAAGTCAAACTCAAACATCCTAAATTGCCAGGAGTCTATATGCCAGTTTAAGAAAAATAATTTGTTTTGCTATATTCATCCCATTCTTGTTTAAAGAACGGCTATAACTGACCTCAGGGCCTGCTGGCTACATTTCTCAACACAGAGGTTCTAAGTCAGTGTTCATCAAACTTCTGCAAAGTTCTGGGTAGTTATTATTTGAGGCTTGATGAGCCACACAGTCTCTGTTCCAACTACTTAACTCTGCCATTGTGGCACAGAAGCAGCCACGCACAATATGTAAACGAATGGTTATGGCTGTGATCCAATAAAAGATTATTTACAAAAACAGATGGTGAGTTTGGCAGTTCCTCAAAAAGTTAAACACCTTATCACCCAGCAACTCTACCCCTAGGTAATTATCCAGAAGAATAAAAACCGGTATTCAAATAAAAACTTGCACACAAATGTTCACAGCAGCCCTATTCACCATGGCTAAAAGATGGAAATAATCCCAATATCAATCAGCTGAGGAATGGATGAACAAAATGTAGTATATCTCTACGATGGAACAGTATTCAGCCATAAAAAGGAATAAAATATTGGATCATGCTACAATGTGAATGAACCTCAAAAGCATTATGCTAAGTGGAACAAGCAACAAAAGGTTGCATATTGTATGATTCCACTAATATGAAATGTCCAGGATAGAAAAATTCAGAGAAAGAAGTTGATTGGTGGCTGACAGGGGCTGAGGATAATGGAATAGGGAGTGTCTGCTTCACTCTTGTGGGGTTTCCTTTTGGGTTGATAAAATGTTTTGGAACTAGATAGAAGTGGTAGTTGTACAACACTGTGAATGTACTAAATGGCACTGAATTTTACACTTTAAAATGGTTAACTTTATGTGAATTTCCCCTCAATTAAAAAATATAAATATATAAATACAAGTATATATAGTTTGTGGTGGTTTTTTGTTTGTTTTTTATCTGAAGTATAATTGATTTACAGTATTGTGTTAGTTTCACGTGTACAGTAAAGTGATGCAGTTATACATACATATATATCTATTTTTTCAGATTATTTTCCCTTATAGGTTATTACAAAATATTGAGTATAGTTCCCTGTGCTATATAGGTCCTTGTTGGTTATCTGTTTTATATATAGTAATGTGTTTATATTAATCCCAAACTCCTCATTTATCCCTCCCTCCCCTTTCCCCTTTGGTAACCCTAAGTTTGTTTTCTATGTCTGTAGGTCTGTTTCTGTTTTGTAATTAAGTTCATTTGTATCATTTTTTTTAGATCCACATATAAGTGATAACATATGATATTTGTCTTTCTCTGTCTGGCTTACTTCACTTAGTATGATAATCTCTAGGTCCAACCATGTGGCTGCAAATGGCACTATTTCATTCTTTTTATGGCTGAACAATATTCCATTGTATATATATACCACATCTTCTTTACCCATTCATCTGCCAATGGAAATTTAGGTTGTTTCCATGTCTTGACCTCTGTAAATAGTGCTGCTATGAACATTTGGGTGCATGTATCTTTTTGAATTATGATCTTCTCCAGATATATGTCCAGGAGTGGGATTGCTGGATCATATGGTAGTTCTATTTTAGTTTTTTAAGGAACCTCCATACTATTCTCCATAGTGGCTGCACCAATTTACATTCCCACCAACAGCGTATGAGGGTTCCCTTTTCTCCACACCCTCTCCAGCATTTATTATTTGTAGACTTCTTGATGATGGCCATTCTACTTCTCTGTACTTTTGATTTACATTTCTCTAATAATTAGCAATGTTGAGCATCTTTTCATGTGCTTCTTGGCCATCTGTATGTCTGCTTTGGAGAAATGTCTATTTAGATCTTCTGCCCATTTTTTGATTGGGTTGTGTGTTTTTTTTATATTGAGCTATATGAGTTGTTATTATATTTTGGAGACTAATCCCTTGTCAGTCACATCATTTGCAAACATTTTCTCCCATTCTGTTGGTTGTCTTTTCACTTTGTTAATGGTTTCCTTTGCCGTGCAAAAGCTTCTAAGTTTAATTAGGTCCTATTTTTGTTTTTCATTTTCATTTCTATTACTCTAGAAGACAGATCCAAAAAGATATTGCTGCATGTATGCCAAAGAGTGTTCTGCCTACATTTTCCTCTAGGAGTTTTATAGTATCTGGTTTTACATTTATGTCTTTAATCCATTTTGAGTTTATTTTTGTGTATGGTGTTAGGAAGTGTTTTAATTTCATTCTTTTACATGTAGCTGTCCAGTTTTCCCAGCTCCACTTATTGAAGAGACTGTCTTTTCTCTATTGTATATTCTTGCCTACTCTGTCATAGATTAATTGACCACAGGCGCATGGGTTTATTTCTGGGCTTTCTTTCCTGTTCCACTGATTTGTATTTTTGTTTTTGTGCCAGTACCATACTGTTTTGATGACTGTAGCTTTGTAGTATAGTCTGAAGTCAGGGAGCCTCATTCCTCCAGCTCCATTTTTCTTTCTCAAGATGGCTTTGGCTATTTGGGGTCTTTTGTGTTTCCATACAAATTTAAAAATTTTTTGTTCCAGTTCTGTGAAAAGTGCCATAGGTAATTTGATAGGCATTGCATTGAATCTGTATATTGCCTTGGGTAGTATAATCAGGTCAACGTAGTTTGTTGACCCTTGTTCTAAACCAACAAGCCAAGAGTTGAGGTACTGAAGTACACCACTGCCCATGTGTAGAGCATTCAAAGCCATCCAGCAGTGCTGGAGGACAGAAGGAGTGTGCAGTCTTACACCTCCCTAAAATTGACATCAGGCACCACACATGACCTGTGAAGGCAGGAAAGCTTCTAAGAAGACTTGGTGTCTAAGTCGAGTCTTAAATTAGGGAGGAAAGGGTATTCCACTCACAGCACATTGTAAGGCCAGAGGTGAGATGGCTTAGTCTCTCCACAAAACCAAAAGATATTTAATATTGGACTAAAGAAGGAGATGGAATGAGGAGGTATATGGCTAGGCAGGGAAATAAGAGTCACAACATTAGGGCACGGTAAAAAATTTGGATTTTATCCTGAGGGCAGAGGAAAGCTTATCTAGGTATTTCAGCAAAGGAGGTGGAAAACCAGATTTGTTTTTTTGGAAGCTTGATTCTCAGTGTGTCCAGATGATGGGCTGGGAGAGAGAGATTCTAGAAACCAGGAGAAACTTGGCAAAAAAAAAATTTTTTTTAATGACTTACAGCACACAAATAGAGCTTCAAGGCAAATTCTCATAGAAAAGAAAAGTTGGCCTATTGGAGATTTTCCACATCAGGCAGACTCCTCTTTCAAATAGGAACAAGAAATTTTTTATGTTTCCAAAAAGTTCAATAAAGACCATCATAAGGATTTAGTGGCCAGGCCCAGAATTAGTTGAGCAAAGCAAAAATGATAGGGAAGTAAAATATAAAATGAGAATCTATTTTCCACTTTTACTGAGGCCAATATATATGGAAAGGAGCTTGCAGTTTTCCATGAATAACAACTGAAGCAGAAAACAATGCTAATTATTATTATTATTATTGTCATTATTATTATTACTGTTATAATTTATGTTAATAACAACATTCAATGGGACTACTTAAATAGAGGATGCCTCGGGAGGCAAAGACAGTCTAAGGAATTTCGTATCAAAATTTCATTTGCAGCTCAGTCTCCTTAGCATCGCTAATTAATATTCTCTCCCTAAACAAATAAGAACTGAGGAGGTTGGAAAGCTACTGAAATAGTGCTTATCACAGGAAACGATGGAGAAAAAACTGAATGAAAGTCCTGGGGTCACACTTGTGATTATTATCACAACAAAATGCTTCTGAGGAACAGCCTGGCAAAATGCACCTGCACCATAATGCCTGTAAGATAAATGGCTTCGGGACAATTGAAAATTAAAACAAATCTCAGGTTCAGTCACTGAATTTAAACATTGGGAAAATGCACATTTTGCTCCAGCCATCAATTCTTGGCAGGTTTTTTGGATTCGGTTTTGTTTTGTTTTTTCACGCCAGCATTGCATTCTATAATGGGTTTCCTCACAATCTATTTCAAATACACATCTAAGGGCACTCAATTCCTGGTGCTGCTGAGGCAGTGACTCATTAGAACACGGGCTTTGGAGTCTGAGAGATGTGCGTTCAAATCCTCATTCTGCCATTAGCTACATGTGATTAACAGCCACTCTGTGTCTCATTTTCCTTATCTGTGAAATGGGGATGATAATGCTGTCTAACTTTACAGAATTTTAAAGGGTGATGGTTCTAAGGGGATGCCCAGCACCTGACATACGTTTCAATAAGTGGCAGTTGTGGTGGAATAATGATTATGCTGCAGGCCTTCCCCTGCTCACGGGAGATAAAAGAAACAGCCCACGCTGAGTCCGATCCTGCACTGAGCCTACTGACTTTCAAGAAATATGTGTTGTTTGAATGAGAATGAATGCATGATCCTGATAATTGTCTGGTCACTCTGAATTCCCGTACAGTTTCTAGAACCATCTTGCTTTCACTTGCTTAAGTGGCAAGTGGATCTTCTTGCGTATCAATTATAACAAGCCCTGACCAACAGAGAGATGAAGTCCCTGAAAGGGCATAGAGACGGCACAGAGCCCTAGCCCATTAACCTTGAGAGCAGGGGTCAGAGAGAGGAGAAGTTCCATCTGTTGGCTAGGTGTGGTCCAAGGAGCAATTTTTTTTTTTTTTTTTTTTTTTTTTTTTTTTTTTTTCAAGGAGCAATTTTTAAACTCTACGTAGTAAAGGTCTCTTTTGGAGTCAATAAATATTGCCAATTATTACCAATACTAATACCACTCATCAAGTGCTTACTATGTGCCAAGTATTTGGCTTAGCACTTTAAAATACAGTATCTCATTTAATCCTTGTGACAGTACTGTAAGGTCTAAATCTCTACTATTCCCCATTTTATTCGGAGGAAACTGGAAACCTAGAGATAATAAGTAATTTTCCCAGATTACGCAGCTGGAATTCAGACTCAAGGTATCTGGTTCTAAAACTCCAAATACTTAACCACTATACTATTACACATCACCTCCCAAGCAAATACAGACCTTTAGACAAATATAAATGTATCACCTGCTTTGGTTTCCAGTGGCTGCCATAACAAAAGACCACAAATTGGGTGGCTTAAACAACAGAAATTTATTGTCTCACAGTTCTGGAGCCTGGAAATCTGAGATCAAAGTACTGGCAGGGTTGATTCCTTCTGAGGGCTGAGGAAAATCTGTTCCTTGCCTCCCTCCTAGCATGTGATGGTTTGCTGGCAATCTTTGCCATTCCTTGATTTATATCTCTGCCTTCATCTTCACATGGCGTTCTCCCTGTGCATGTGTTTATCTCCAAAGGACCCCTCTTTATAGGGACACCAGTTATATTGGATTAGGAGCCCACCCTACTCCAGGGTGACCTCATCTGAACTAATTACATTTGCAATAGCCCTGTCTCCAAATAAAATCACATTCTGAAGTCCTGGAGGTTGAGACCTCAACAATGAATGGTGGGGGCAGGGTAGGGGAGGAGGGTTACACAATTCAACCCATCACACCACCCAAATCCATTTGTCTTTACTGGTTATCCCCTCATCTTCTGACCCAGGGATATGGGGGAGGGGAGCAGGATTTCTACACACTCATACTATAGTATGCAACTCTTATTCCAAATCCCACAAAGCCATTTATCCTATGTTAGAAAGGAGGATTGCAAAGGGATACAGTGCAAAAGATGTCAAACCAAAGATAAATGTTTCCTCAGGGGCAATGACTTTGAGTAGTAAGTTTTTGAAAAATGGACACATGAAGAACAAAGGTTGAGTTTTGTGAAGTCATTGATAACCCCCAAGACAACACCCAGCTTTCCCCCATGATTATAAATGGGGGGATTTGAGGTGAAACTTCTATCATGTGGCTTTTTTCAAAGCCCTTGGTGGCCCAGGAGTGGTGAATCATTTCTAAGGTAAAGCGCTTCCTTCAAACCCAGAGGAAACAGAAGTAGGCAGATAAAAAATGATAACACAGGAAGCAGATTTATGAGGAACCTGAAATCTGAACATGGCTTCTTTATATTCCTTAAGAGGGACCTGTCCTGTGGCCTATGTAGGAATAAGAACCTAAAATTGAACAGCAAAAATAAGATCTCTCAGCATTTCCCAAACTCATACAGGAAATCTCACACAAGTCCCTCCCCAACAATAACAGACATGACATAAAATGCAGATTCCTTTGTCTAGCAATGGCCATAGGTAGATGAACATTTGCTCATTCTTTCAAAAGGTGCTTCCTGAGTGAGTGACGGTTGCTGAGCCCTGTCCCAGGTTCTGAAAATAAATACATCAAGGAGAGTTTACAGATTAGGTGGATCCCAAACTCTGAGTAATTAAAGCATAGATCTACAAGGGATTTCAGGAGTCAGTTATGCAGACAGAAGGAGGGCAAACGAGACAGAGGAAGGCATGTGCCTTGTATTTCTGTTGTGTGTCTGCTAACGAATTCATCACAGCAAACTTTCAAGATGGTGCCTTTCCTGCAAGCCAGGATTTTAGTCTCATTCCTACCATTTTGTAGGAACCACAATGACGGAATTCCTCTCCTTTGGTCCAGCATAATTTATAGATACACCACTAGAAACCCTCATTTTGCTTCTGAGCTCTTCCTATCTAGTGGAGGCCAAAGTTATTCAAGGAAGAAGATATGTTCCCTATTTGGGGAACACTGACAGTCCTGAGGAATCTGCATATATATAAAAAGGTTGTTTCCACAACAAAGGTAACGAGACCAAAAAAATATTTTATTAGAGAAGAGGTTAGAAACTGTCAACCCCTCTAGGTCACCTCCTGCCTGCAGATATTTTTCTTGGGCCTATGCTTTCCCACTCCACACCCCACATAACTTCTTATTTTGAAAATTCTCAAATCTAAAGAAAAGTTCAAATAATAGTATAATTATATTCAGAGATCCCTAACACACACACACACACATACATACACACTTTTTTCTGAACTATTTGAAAATAAGTTGCAGACAACAGAGTATTTCACTCTGGAATACTTCCATGGAAGTTTCTTAATAATAAGGATATTCTCCATCTCCAGTATATCCACAATACCATTACCACACCTCAGGAAATGAATAATAATGCCGTAATATTGTGTAACATATAGTTCATATTCCAATTTCCCCAGTTGACAAAAATAATGTCTTATATATGTTGGCTAGTTTATTTTTTAAATTTGGAGACTTCACATAAGAATCCAGACTTTCAGTTTTCCTTGAAAAATCTGAAGATCTAACAACACTAATCCTGGCTCCTCATATGGGAAAATTAGCCTATCTGAGTCTCCTTTAGCCAAGAGCTATGTTCTTCATTTTGCCACCATCTTCATCCCTTATTATTTTCACCAGGCATAACTGCCTCATGAAGAAATCACTCTGTGACCCCTGATAAAAGACTTTCCCTGAAATCACAGTGGAGCAAGCTACTACCTCTATCTGTACTATATGCTTCTATGTTGCTTCCATGCTAAATTCCAGCCATTCCAACCCCTCTCTCTCAGCTCTGTCCTCTAATACAAGCTCCAAAGACTAAAGTTTAATAGACCTCTAGTGTTGAAGCATCTCAAACACAACATGTCCAAAACTGATTGATCTTCTCCCCGCCAACCCCATTCTGTCCACTGTTTGTCCCATACTGGATGATGGCAATTCCTTCCTTCCAGTCGCTGACGTCAGACACTTCGGAGTTATCCTGGACTCACACACAATCGTTATCCAATTCATAAAGAAATTCCATTGGCGCTACCTTCAAACTCTATCCAGAATCTGACCATTTCTCTTCACCTCCACCACGCCAACTCTGGTATGATCCACCATCATGTCTCACCTGGATTATTGCAATGCCTCCTTTTTAAGCATTAGTTCTATGCTCAAAACCCTCCCATGGCTTTCCATGTCACTCAGTTCAAAAGCAAAGTCCTTTCAATAGCTGTTAAGGCTCCACATGATCTTACCTTCTGATCTCTTCCCTTACCCTGCTCCCCAGCCCCTGCTCACTCTGCTCCAGCCACACTGGCCTCCTTGTTGATCCTCAAACAAGCCAGGTACCCCAGGGCCTTTGCATTTACTTTTCCCTCTGCCTGTGACACCCCTGCTTTACTTTTTCTTTTTTGCCTAGGACAAATCACTCTCTACACTGTACATATTTATTTATTATGTTTATATTTTATTGTCTACCTCACTCTGCTAGAATGTAAGGGTCAATTTTGTTCGTGATGTGTCCATCACGAACAAAATTGAGCATCATGAAATGCTCTTCTGTAGAAGAGCATTTGATATGGGAATGTAAAATGGTGCAGCCCCGGAGAAAGCACTTTGGCAGTTCCTCAACAAGCTAAACATAGAATTACCCTATGACCCAACAATTCTACTCCCCAAAGAATCAAAACAGATATTCAAACAAATGGTACATGAATGTACAGCACCCCTTTCACAATAGCCCAAAATGTGGAAACAATTCAAGTGTCCATCAACAGGTGAGTGGGTAAACAAATTATGTTATATCCATAAAATGGAATATTATTCAGCCATAAAAAGAATGATGTATTGATGCACATTACAATACGGATGAACCTTGAAAACAGTATACAAAGTGTAAGAAACCAGACACAAAAGGTCTCACATTACATGATTTCATTTATATAAAATGTCAAGAATAGGTATATCAAAAGAGACAGAAAGCATACTGGTAGATACCAGAGGCTGGGGGAAGTAACTGTTTAATGGGTATGTGCTTTTATTTTGGGTGATAAAGTATCTTGGAAACTTCACAAACCACTTCTGACACGTTTGATCAGTCACAGCACCTTCTCCATACACTGCACAAATCTTTTTTTGCATTTCAGTTGTGTTTTTACCTTTCTTGAAATCATAAAGCATAATATGCCAAAAAAGTTGCTTTTTTTCTTCCATCTTCAGTATTAAAATGGCTACACAAAAATTCATCAATTTTGATGTTTCTTTTAAATGCACACTGATGTGACACAATACAATCTAATAAAATTGTTTCAAATGAAGTTAAAGACAACTAAGTGCTACTATACTTAGAGTCATTGTACAGAAAAAAACTGAATGAACTTTTTGGCCAACCCAATGCTAAATGCCACAGATTTGCTCACTTTAAATTGATTCATTTTGTGTTAAATTCATTCAATTTAACCTTGATAATAAAGAACACCTCAAAAAAATAGGTCTTCAACAAATATTTGTTGAATGAATGAATGAATGAACAGCAAATAAATGAGTATGTATGGCCCCAAAAACAAGCTTACACTGAAAGGTAATCTATGGAAGAGCATTTTGGGAAAATCTGTGGTCCTTTACCAACCACATTTAAATTACCCTGTTTGGGGAGAAAGTAAGCATTGGAGCGGAAGTTGTCCTGGGGGTCTGTGACCATGCTTGGTGGCCTTGGCTGAGTTTTATTACTCTGCTCCTGGAGAACAGGAGACAATGCCTGCAGTCCTATCAGGGAAAAAAATCTTCCTGTCTTGTAATTTTCAGAACCTACTGTCTTTCTACATAGCAAGACACATCTCTGACTGCCAGGAGGGAGTAAAGCCAGTGAGAGTTAGTCCCATCTGCTTGCAGAGAGGCAGGAACATTATCTGTCTAATACTGCTTCATCAGAAAATCTTATGGCTGGGGGCCTTTCCCGGCTCTTACTGTGACCTCAGCCTTAGGACCACATTAAAGAGCATTATTATGCCATGGAGAGGGGGCAGGAGGGAGGAGATAGGTTGCCAGACTGGAACTAAATTAAAAATAAAGCTCCTCTTATTAAATTCATAATTATTGTGAAGCTGTGAAATCTTATTTTAAACCTCCGGCTCCTTTCTTTTATCCAGGGTACAGGCTGCTTGTTTCCGAATCCCTATTTTGCTTTATGGACAATTTCTTTTTAGCATTCTGAGCATTTAACCTTGAAAAATAGTGTTGTTTTGCTGTTGTATTTTCTGATTGTTAGTCTCCAGGCATCTCTGTGGCATCTTTATAAATCTGCAGGAGCTGGTAAATATTTCTTGCCGACCAGCAGCTAAAATCTGAAAATAGCCGCTCACTTTTTAGCTGTCAGGCAATTAATGTAATTCAAAGGAAATGAAAGGTATGGGCAACTGGGAAAGCTTTTAATAACAGGAGGGTTTCTGGCTCAGGCTTAGAAAGGGAGGAGAGAAGAATCAATAAAAGGCAAACAGAAAAGGTAGAAGAGGGCATGGAGTTATCCAGAAACATTTTGTCAGCATCCTGGCAACACCACTAATCCATGCCAAGAGAAGCTGATAAATGCAGCCATTGGTGGCGAACTTAGAGATGGGTCAACCTTCAAGGCCTAGACCAGGGCATCCTCCAGCCTATAAAAGACCTTTGTGTAAAATGGGAAAAGGTGCCCCACCTGGGCAGGTGAATCAGGAGAAAGTGCCCCCTGTGCATGCATGCAGCCCCACACCAGGTCCATTGCTAGTCCTACAGGTGGAGAGGTGACTCATGTTCTTAACAGTGTCCTAATTTAGTGTCACATGACCTAAATTGATCTAAACAGATGCAGTCTAACTCAGGATTTAGGATTTTTGTGGAGAATACTGGGCCAAAGATGCTTGTCTTTCACTACACATAAAGCTGAATAATGGGGTTCCAGGAGCACCTGTCAGCCATCCTGAGACCATGAAAAAAAGCTTACCTGAAAATGCAGCCATCTCTGAGGACACATAGCCTTGTTCAAAGGGACAAGATAGAGAGCCCAGAAAGAAACCAATACTGGGTCAATTGTGTTTTACAAGTGTGTGAAGGCAATTTGAGAAAGGACAGTCTCTTTTAAAAAACTGTGCTAAATAATTGGGTAGCCATTTGCAAATTAATGAATAAATTTTGACACATACTTCAGACAAAAACTAACTCAAAATGGATCATAGACTTAAATGTAAGACCTAAGACTATAGAACTTCTAGAAGAAAACATAGAAGAAAATTTTTTGATCATGAGTTAAGCAAAGATTTCTTAGACATGACACCAAAAGCATGATCCATAGAAGAAAGAACTGATAAATTGGGCCTCACTGACTTTTTAAAACTTCAAGAGACTGTTAAGATAATGAAAATGAAAGCCACAGACTGGGATAAAGTACTTGCAAAATACATTTCTGGTAAAGGATTTGCATTCAGAATATATAAAGAACTCTGAAAACTCAATAATAAAACAGCAATATAATTTTATATGCTATTTTGTTATTTTAGTGCCCCTGGAGTTCTATGTTCTTTTGCATATTTTATATTTTTACAATAGGACCCTTTCTATAGTTATTGTAGTTGCTTCTATTAACTCAAACTTGACCTATGAGAATTCTATCTAAGAATTATGTTTATCCTCAAAGTAGGTAAGAATAAATTTTTTTTTTTTTTTTGCGGTATGCGGGCCTCTCACTGTTGTGGCCTCTCCCGTTGCGGAGCACAGGCTCCGGACGCGCAGGCTCTGCGGCCATAGCTCACGGGCGCAGCCGCTCCGTGGCATGTGGGATCCTCCCGGACCGGGGCACGATCCCGTGTCCCCTGCATAGGCAGGTGGACTCTCAACCACTGCGCCACCAGGGCAGCCCAGAATAAAATTTTTTAATGGACAAAAGATATGCACAGTCACTTCACCAAAGAGGTTATATGGATAGCAAATAAACACATAAAAAAATAATCATTAGTTATTAGGAAAATGTAAATTAAAACCACCTTGAGATACCACTGCACACCTATTAGATATTAGAATGGCTAAAATTGGTGATACCAAGTATTGGTGAGGATAAGGAGCAACTGGGACTCTCATTCACTGCTGATGAGAATGCAAAATAGTATAGCCATTTTGGAAAATAATTTGTCAGTTGCTTATAAAGTTAAACATAGATTTACTATATGACCCACCGATTCCACCAGCAGGTATTAAATTCATTTATACCAGAAAAATGAAAACTTATATTCACAAAAAAAGCCTATGCACAAATGTTTACAGTAGTTTGATTTGAAGTTGCAAAAAGTGGTAACAAGACAAATTTCCTTCAATTAGTTAATGGATTAAAAAAAATTGTATGGCGGGCTTCCCTGGTGGCGCAGTGGTTGAGAGTCCGCCTGCTGATTCAGGGGACGCTGGTTCGTGCCCCGGTCCGGGAAGATCCCACATGCCGCGGAGCGGCTGGGCCCGTGAGCCATGGCCGCTGAGCCTGCGCGTCCGGAGCCTGTGCTCCGCAACGGGAGAGGCCACAACAGTGAGAGGCCCGCGTACCACAAAATAATAATAATAATAATAATTGTAAGGGAACATATGTATATGTGTAGCTGATTCACTCTGTTGTGGAACAGAAGCTGACACACCATTGTAAAGCAATTATACTCCAATAAACATGTTAAAAAAAAAGTACTTCTATAGAATCAGCTACTACTCAGTAATAAAAAAAGAATCAACTACTGATACATGCAATGACATGGTGCATCTCAAAGGCATTATGCTGAATGAAAGAAACCAGGCTCAAAAGACAACACACGGACTTCCCTGGTGGTGCAGTGGTTAAGAATCCACCTGCCAATGAAGGGGACACAGGTTCAAGCCCTGGTCCAGGAAGATCCCACATGCCGTGGAGCAACTAAGCCTGCGAGCCACAACTACTGCGCCTGCGTGCCACAACAACTACTGAAGCCCACGTGCCTAGAGCCCGTGCTCCACACCAAGAGAAGCCACGGCAATGAGAAGCCCTCGCACCGCAACGAAGAGTAGCCCCCACTCGCCACAACTAGAGAAAGCCTGTGCACAGAAACAAAGACCCAATGCAGCCAGGGGAAAAAAAGGCAACATGCTGTATGATTCCATTTAAAAGATATTCTGATTAGCAGTTGCTGGGGGCTGAGAGTAGCAGGAAAAGCTGACTACAAAGGGATAGAAGGGATTTTTTTTGGCAGGGGGGATGGAAATAGAAATGTTCTATATCCTGATTGTGGTGGTGATTACATGACTGGATGTGTTTGTCAAAACCACTGAATTGTACACTGAAAAGGGTGGATTTTGCCATACATAATATTACCTCAATAAGACTAATCAAAAAAATAAAAATTATAAACAAACAAATAAAATATAGCACTTCAAACCCTGAACTTAGATTTACTCTTGGATGTTCCAGTTATGTAAGCCAGTAATTCTCTCTTTTCTTATACCAGCTGGGTTAGATTTTCTCTTGCTTGCCATAAAGAGTCCCTAACTGTTACATGGGCCCTGTCTTATCCAGCACTTAGATTTATGGGCTTGAATGGTCTCACCTCAGTTCAGATTTCCCAGAAGCAAAACAGAGCTTCGAGTTAGAGATGGAAAATGTGCAGCATGAGCACATAACCCCCTTTTCTGCCCATGACAGTCATCAACAATCACCCATCCTTCAGAGTAAATATGGCTTCAGAGACCTTCCCAACACGTCACTCATTATAGGTTGACATCACTGCTACTCCTTCCCTGTAGCAAGTAGACTCTGAGATGTCTCCCAGTCATCCCCACCTCCTGGTACTCATGTCCTGGGTAAACCTCTCCATTTTGGACAGGCAACACCTGTGACTTACTTCTAATCAAAAGAAAATTGTAAAGGTCACTTCCATAATTAGTTTACAGGAGATTGTGAGTTCCATCTTGCTAGGAGACTCTATTGTGTTCTTGGTTTACATGCTCTGATGAAGCAAGCTGCCATACTGGAGATGTCTCACAGCAAGACACTGAGGGTGCCAACAGCCAGCTAAGAACCAAAGCCCTCAGTTCAATGACCTTTAAAGAACTGAATTCTGCCAACAACCATAGGACCTTAGAAGTGGGTCTTTCCTCTGCTGAGTCTTCAGATGAAACCCCAGCCTGGCTGACACCTTGGTTGCAGCTTGTGAGAGACCCTGAAGCAGGGAAGGCAGATGAGCTGTACCTGGATTCCTGATCACGGAAACTGTGAGATGATAAGTATGTCTTGTTTTAAGCTGTTAAATTTGAGTGTGATTATCATGCAGCAATAGATAATTAATACATAATTATCTTAAACCATTTCAAAAGATACAGATAACTATGCAACTCACAGAAAGAATTTTTCCTGCATTTTCTTAACTGCATGCTTACTTGATAAAGATTAAACTTCACTCTGCTAACCCGCCTGTGGCTTCTTCTGTGGACTGATTTCCTCAGACTAAAGCAAAGCATCTCTAAACACGTATTCTCTTCTTTCCACTTTTTAAAAATTTCCTAATAAAGCAAGCTAATCTCTGGGAACTAAGTGGATAATTGTCATGCAATAGATTAAAATTAATTCATGGGCCCTGCAGCCAGATCCTAGGACCCAGCTCTGCCTGCCAGTGGTCCAGCAATAGCCCCAGGATTTGGGCAGGCACCAGCTCTGGGATCTCCTAGACCCCACCTCCACACACCAGTGAGCCAGCAGTAGCCCTGGGGCCCCCCAGGGTTCCACAATCAGCTGCCTCATGACTCAGCCCTGCCAAACAGCAGCCAGAAGCCTCTGCACAAGGCAGGGCCTGGCAACCAACTGGACTGGGAGCCAGCTATGCCTATCAGACTACCCACAGCAGTCATCCCACCACAGCAGAAGGACCCATGCAGCCCACATAGGGGCACCTCTAGAGCACACAGCTCTGGTGACCAGAGGGGAGTGTGCTGCTGGGACACATAGAATGTCTCCTACAAAAGGCCACTTCTCCAAAGTCAGGAAACATAACCAACCTACCAAATATGCAGAAACAAAAACAGGAAGCTAGACAAAATGATACGACAGAGGAACATGTTCCAAAAGAAAGAACAAGATAAAACCCCTGAACAAGAACTAAGTGAAGTGGAGACACCCAATCAACCCAATGAAGAGTTCAAGGTAATGATTGTAAAGATGATCAAAGAGCTCAGGAGAGTGGTCAAATAGAGTGAGATGTTAGAAGTTTTAAAGAGAGTTAGAAAATATAAAGAACAACCAAACAGAGATGAAAAATACAATAACTGAAATGAAAAATACACTAGAAGGAATCAACAGACTAAATGATACAGAGGGATGGATCAGTGAGCTGGAAGACAGAGTAGTGGAAAACTCTGACACTTCACAGAAAAAAGAAAAAAGAATGAAAAGAAATGAGTACAGCTTAAGAGACTTCAAGGACAAGAAGAAGCACACTAATATTTGCACTATAGGGGTCCCAGAAGGAGAAGAGAGAGAAAAGAGGGCTGAGAACATATTTGAAGATATAATAGCTGAACGCTTTCCTAACTTGGAAGGAAAAAAGACATCCAAGTCCAGGAAGCACAGAGAGTTGCAAACAGGATCAACTCAAAGAGGATCACAGCAAGACACATCACAATTAAAACGGCAATAATTAAAGATAAAGAGAGAATATTAAAAGCAGCAAGGGAAAAGCAACAAGTTACATACATGGGACTCCCATAAGGTTATCAGCTGACTTTGCAGCAGAAGCTCTGTGAGCCAGAAGGGAGTGTCATAATATATTTAGAGTGAAGAAAGGGGGAAACCTACAACCAAGGATACTCTATCTGACAAAGCTCTCATTCAGATTTGACGGAGGGATCAAAACTTTTACAGACAAGCAAAAGCTAAAAGAGTTCAGCACCAACAAATCAGCTTTACAAGAAATGTTAAAGGGACTCCTCTAAGTGAAAAAGAAAAGGCCACAACTAGAAACATGAAAATTACAAAAGGAAAAATCTCTTTAGTAAAGGCAAATATATAGTAAAAGTAGTAAATCAACCACATACAAAGCTAATAGGAAAGTTAAAGGACAAAAGTAATAAAATCATATATATCCACAATAAGCCATTAAGGGATACACAAAACAAGTAAATGTAAAATACGTTGTCAAAAGCAGTAATCATAGGGCTTCCCTGGTGGGGCAGTGGTTAAGAATCCACCTGCCAATGCAGGGGACACAGGTTTGAGCCCTGGTCTGGGAAGATCCCACATGCCACGGAGCAACTAAGCCCATGTGCCACAACTACTGAAGCCCGTGCACCTAGAGCCCATGCTCCACAACAAGAGAAGCCACCACAATGAGAAGCTGGTTTTGTGATGCTGAATTCTCTTAGCTTTTGCTTGTCTGTAAAGCTTTTGATTTCTCCATCGAATCTGAATGAGATATGTGCCGGGTAGAGTAATCTTGGTTGTAGGTTCTTCCCTTTCGTCACTTTAAGTATGTCATGCCACTCCCTTCTGGCTTGTAGAGTTTCTGCTGAGAAATCAGCTGTTAACCTTATGGGAGCTCCCTTGTATGTTATTTGTCATTTTCCCTTGCTGCTTTCAATAATTTTTCTTTGTCTTTGATTTTTTCCAATTTGATTACTATGTGTCTCGCTGTGTTTCTCCTTGGGTTTACCCTGTATGGGACTCTCCATGCTTCCTAGACTTGGGTGGCTATTTCCTTTCCCATGTTAGGGAAGTTTTCAACTATAATCTCTTCAAATATTTTCTCGGGTCCTTTCTCTCTGTCTTCTCCTTCTGGGACCCCTATAATGCGAATGTTATTGCGTTTAATGTTGTCCCAGAGGTCTCTTAGGCTGTCTTCATTTCTTTTCACTCTTTTTTCTTTATTCTGTTCCGCAGCAGTGAATTCCACCATTCTGTCTTCCAGGTCACTTATCCGTTCTTCTGCCTCAGTTATTCTGCTATTGATTCCTTCTAGTGTAGTTTTCATTTCAGTTATTGTATTGTTCATCTCTGTTTGTTTGTTCTTTAATTCTTCTAAGTCTTCGTTAAACATTTCTTGCATGTTCTCGATCTTTGCCTCCATTCTTTTTCCAAGGTCCTGGATCATCTTCGCTATCATTATTCTGAATTCTTTTTCTGGAAGGCTGCCTATCTCCACTTCATTTAGTTGTTTTTCTGGGGTTTTATCTTGTTCCTTCATCTGGTACATAGCCCTCTGCCTTTTCATCTTGTCTATCTTTCTGTGAATGTGGTTTTTGTTCCACAGGCTGCAGGATTGTAGTTCTTCTTGCTTCTGCTGTCTGCCCTCTGGTGGATGAGGCTATCTAAGAGGCTTGTGCAAGTTTCCTGATGGGAGGGTCCATCATCTTTTTTTATAAATGAAGTTTTACTGGACTTCCCTGGTGGCGCAGTGGTTAAGAATCTGCCTGCCAATGCAGGGGACATGGGTTGGAGCCCTGGTCCGGGAAGATCCCACCTGCCACGGAGCAACTAAGCCCGTGCGCCACAACTACTGAAGGCCGTGCCTTAGAGCCCATGAGCCACAACTACTGAGCCCATGTGCCACAACTACTGAAGTCCGCACACCTAGAGCCCGTGCTCCGTAACAAAGACAAGCCACCACAACGAGAAGCACGGGCACTGCAATGAAGAGTAGCCCCCGGTCGCCGCAACTAGAGAAAGCCCATGCGCACCAATGAAGACCCAACACAGCCAAAAATAAATAAATTAATAAACTAATTTTAAAAATAATAAATAAAGTTTTACTGAAACACAGCCACATCCACTCATTTGCATAGTGTCTACAGCTGCTTTCACTCTGCAATGGCAGAGTTGAGTAGCTGTGACAGAGACATATGGCCCACAAAGCAGAAAACATTTTACTATCAGGCTTTTCACATACAAAAAATATTCATTGACCATTGTCATAGAAGAAATTAGAGAAGCTTCCAAAAAATGGCTGTATTTCTTCCCTGTATTTCTTCCCTTGGTTGTGGGGCAATGCAGGGAACATGAAAAGGGATCAGGAGACATGGGTTCAAGTTCCAGCCCCGTGTCTGTGGTCCATGCATTAGTCAGTTCCTTTCTCTGAGTCTCAGTTTACCCATCATAATTTTAGTACATGGACTAGATTAGGTTTCTTCTGGTTTTGAGTAATATATCAACTCAAACAACTTTGGGTATAACATTTATGTGAGCAGTCATACTATTTTAATGTGAAATGTAATAGTTTCCTTTTTCTTCCCTTTGTTTATTGCTCTAGACAATAAGAAAGTCTAAGCTCACCTTGTCTTAGAGGAAAAGAATAACTATTTCTATTTAGTTAGGGCCGTGGGCCATTAACTTTTAGTGTACAAAAGAACCAGAAGAGAAGTGGTTTGTGTAATTTTAATCATTATCACTGTCGTCGTCATCATCGTCATCAATACCATCATCATTATCATCGAAGACATTGTACCAACAATGTGCCAGATACTGCCCTAACCTAATGCTTTAATTCCTTTAAATTTTCTTGTAAAATCCTATGAAATGGGTATTGTTACTAAGCCCATTTTACCAGTGGGAAAACTGAGGTATGAAAACTAACATCTTCCCCCAAATCACAAAGCTGGTAAGAAGCAGAGCCAGGTTGTGAACCCCTAGCAGTCTGGCTCCAGAGTCCTTGGTATTAACTTCCATGCTATAAAAGAAAGAAGATTCCTGTCCTTGACAAAGCAGCTTGAGCAAAAGCAAGAGGAAGAGGAGAGAGTCTCCATCTCTCTCACCCCCGTTTAGACTAGAACGATATTCCCCAAGGCTATGGAGAGGAGAGATGGGAAGGAGATTATGAGAAGGAAGAGTTAGGAAGTATGGCCAGACCATAAGCAGACTCCCTAAGATTCATGTTTCCTGAGTATGGTCCCCATCATTAAGGGGCAGTTTCCCAGTACCCCAGAGCTGTGTGGCCTATAGATGGCCTCAGACAAGGGAGCCTACCAGCTGTCCACCCAGCAATTGCCCATCTATGCTCAAAGCTTTGCTCAGTCTGACTAACCTGCGGGTTGGGGCGTGCTCTCTGGACATCGAAAGGGTGGAGGTAGAGGAAGAAGCTTCTGTACTGTATCTTTGGGGGGTGGAATGAAAACAACTTGGGGACATGCTCTACCAAGATGGGACAGTGGTCCTTGCATCCCCAGGACCTCAGCAAAAGTGAAAACTTATTGAAAGAACCCTGCAGAATGTCATGATCTTGAACCCAGAGTTGAACTACCAGTCCTGGGGACTTAAGCAACAGAAATGCATTCTTACAACAAATATTTAATAAGCACCTACTATGCGGCACACTCTGTGCAAATATTGGGCATGAGGCGATGACTAAGATTCTTGCACAACCTGCTCCCTCCACCTGGAATTCCTTTCTGGCTCTCCTTCACCTGGCCAAATCCTTCTCAGGGTCACAATTTTGCTGGGCATTGCTTCCTCCAGGAGGTCTCCTGACCCTCCCCCAACACCAATCTGCAACCACTTGCAGCCAACTATGGCCTTTGGCAACTTCCATTTCCTATCTGACTTGAGCTTTTCAACGGTAAAATGAGAACAATAACAGGTGCCTCTAGGGTCATTTAGAGGATGGAATGAGGGAATTGTGTCATGTTAGGCTCAGTGCCTGGGTCTTTAATTGCTCCCACACTGTGTTGCAATCTTCCCTCCAGACCTGTCACAGGGCCTGACAATACATGTTTTACAAACTTGAAAGGAAGAAAGGGAAGGAGGGACACAATCTTTGACAAAGATTTCCCAGTGTAAAGGGAGAGATAGATGTGCACACAAAGAACTAGAGCCTAATATAAAATATGCTATAAAGGAAACACTGACAGTGTCCCATGGAATCAAAGAAGAAAGAGCCATTGATGGCTGGTGGTACTGAACATTTCACAAAGAAGGTGATGGCTGATTGAAGAGTAGGAGCCTGCAAAGCAGAGCAGACAGATTAGGGCTTTCCAGGCAAGGAGAGTGCACAGTTGATGAATCCCAAGCACAAGGATTTAATTCTTACAAAGAGTAGTGGGTTGAAAAAACTAAGTAGAAGCAGTGGACGTGTTTAAGGAACGTATGTCCTTAACATGAAAATGAGATAAAGAGATAAAGATAATGTATGAAAAAGTATGACTATTTTACCTTTAATAAATAACATAAAAAGGCAGGAGAGGGCTTCCCTGGAAGCGCAGTGGTTGAGAGTCCGCCTGCCGACGCCGGGGACACAGGTTCATGCCCCAGTCCGGGAAGATCCCACGTGCCGTGGAGCGGCTAGGCCCGTGAGCCATGGCCTCTGAGCCTGTGCTCCGCAACGGGAGAGGCCACAACAGTGAGAGGCCCGTGTACCGCAAAAAAAAAAAAAAAAAGCAGAGAACGCTGAGAGATTATCAGTGATTTTCATATGTCTTAAATTAGCAGCAATCAGTACCATACAACTCATTTTCCATTTGCTGTCTCAAGACTGCAGGAAATATTTTCAGGATCTCCCTCCCCTGCATCTGCAGTAAGATGCTTACAAATTCGTTTTGCTTTGTAACAAATAACATGCATGCTAAGAAGCATTTTCTCCTCTAACTGTACATCCATCCAAATGGGCCTCTTCTGATTTCATGACTTGAATTTGTTAATGTGCACACCCCCTCAGGGTCTCTCTTCCGCCACAAAGACACAGAGCTTGTAAAGCCCTATTCATTTGATGCCCTTACTAGTTGCTGATATTCATGTGTGCCAGGCATGACGATCCGTGCCTTAGAACTATTACATCGTGTAATCCTCACAGCCTCCCTGTGAACATACAAGCAGCCTGGAAATGCTTCTACTATGGCATTTATCCTCAGATGACATGAGGATCAGAAATGTGAATGTACCCAAGGTCACCCCCCTAGCAAGTGACAGAGCCGGGATTTGAACCCAGGGCTGTCTGGCTCCAGAGAAAGAGCTTTCAACCATAAAGCTATGCTGCCAACTCCACCTGGAGATGGGGCTTGGTGCCCAAGCGCTCTGAAGCACAGCTCTGCTTTCCCTCTGCAAGGCTCTGCAGGATCTCTGCTCCTGTTCCACTGCCTTATCGCTTCCCTCTTCCACTTGCAACCTCCACTTCCCTCCAACCACACCCAACAGAGGGGCTCACACGTGCTTACCTAGAGTCAAGATTCCTCTCCCTCCAAGAAGATGTTCAGTGCCTTTGTAGCTTGGTGACATAGATGCTAACACACCATCTCCTAACAGAGGCAGAGATGGGACAGTCTCTAAGTGGTATTATTTATTTGACCCACGTAATAACTGACAGCATTTTTTAAGCACTTATTACTATGTCTGAACTGAGCTCAGTGCTTTGTGTGCATTAGTTCATGGGGCTTTCCCAGCTACCAGAGGCTGTAGGTATCTTAAAGCCCCGTTTCACAGATGAGGAAACTAAGGTGCAAGCGCTATTCTCTCCTAAAAGTTGGTGCTGAGTGGGATAGTCTCCACTCAAACTGTTCTTCCTGGGGAAGCAGACATTCGCATTCATTGCTACCGGGAGCACAAATGGCTACTGTCCCCATGGAGGGAAATTTGGCAATATCTATCAGAATCATAAATGCATATACAATTTAACCCAGCAATTCCACATCTGGAAATTTATCCTAAATATATGTAACATCATGCATGTACAAGGTTATTCACTGCAGTGTGTATAGCTTAAGAAATAACTGGAAACAACCCACTGTACATCTAGAGTAGACTGGTTAAACAGTACAGTGCAAAGCATAATAGGGTACTCCGTGGCTAGAAATAAAGAATGAGGAAGCTCTCTATGTGCTGATATGGAATGATCTCCAGGGTATATTGATAAATAAGAAACAAAAGCAAAAAAAACAAGGTTTAAAACTGTGAGATAAGAGGTGAAATTGGTATTGCTGATATATAGAAAGGAACTCTGTATAGATATATAAAAATGATGGCAGTGATTTATTGTCAAGGGGAATGGGGGGCAGGTAGATAGAGACAGGAATGGGAGGAAGAGTTTTCACTGTTTTTTTTTTTTTTTACTTTTTAGTTTTTTAACCATGCAAATGTATTGTCTATATTCCAAAAAATCAGTAAAAGAATATGTGTTCACAAAAAGAAGTCGTCCTAAGTTGGGCCAATAAAGAAAATTATCTGCATCCTATATTAAAGGTAAATTTTGGTTCTGCAAGAGCCCTAAGCCTTCAGAATATTGCTTGTGCTGACATCTTGATCAGATATTTCTACATCAGACTGGATTTTACACCTCTCTTTCCCAGTCACAACACCCACTCCTAAATGGAAAATTTAAAGCTAAATCCTCCAAAAAATTTTTTTGCAAAGGGACCATGGTTATATTCTTATTTTGCACATCAGATGATTCTAACCAGCTTTACATCCCCCCTCCAAATGCTGGTGTTACTGAAATGTAAAGGATTACATTAATAGCAGCTGCATTTTAATAATTGATGGTCTGTTTGCTTAACATTCAGTTATTACTTGATATAAGCCTCTTGATATAAGTGATATAAGTGCAAAATATTCACTTAATTGATATAAGTGCAAAATATTCTGCTAATAGCTCAAATAAAATTGCTCAAGTAAGGTTGGGTGGTTTGTTGTTGACTTTTTTATCCAGCACCATAGCATTTACCTAGTTCTCTATCTGTGGATAAGAATATTTGAGAATAGGTGTTTGTAGCAATGCTTTTGGTCCACAAAACCAAAACCAACCATTATTAGGAAAATAATACTTGCATCCTTAAATAAAATGGAAAAGCCTACCACTCTGACCCATAAGAGTCTTAGCTCTTAGTACTATTCACAGAACAGTCAAATCAGAAGTGAGAAAATACTGCCCAGATCAGAAATATGGAGAAATGTTCCCACAAGCATCAAAAGAAGATGGGTTATGCACTTCAAGATGCCATCCAGGTGCTAAAGCCCAGAAGCTCTTCCTCCAGAAGCTCTTGCCCCCCACACACCTGTAG
Organism: Kogia breviceps; assembly: GCF_026419965.1. Classification (NCBI taxonomy): domain Eukaryota; kingdom Metazoa; phylum Chordata; class Mammalia; order Artiodactyla; family Physeteridae; genus Kogia; species Kogia breviceps. The sequence continues at coordinate 67,407,351 of NC_081323.1, forward strand.
GACAACTCTCAGACCTGAACAACAGGGGGCACCTCTATCACTTGGGATTTGTACCTAGCACCATCAAAGCATGTCCCATTACCCAAAACATCCACTCTGATGAGCAATACCATTCAAGCCCCAGAGAAACACCTCTCCAAGATCTTGACCTCTGTCCTCAAAACGGAAGGCAACTGTGTCAAACGGCTTGAAGATTGGGGTGTGGTGCCAATGCCAAAGCAAAGATGGGCACTGCCGGGGGGGTACCGGGGGGATCTGAGTGGCAGGAGCACTTAGGTGAGAGAGAGGACAAATGAACTAACTTGTCAGGTACTCTCTCTCAGATAGAGTCATTGCGATAGATTCTTGCACAACATAGCACCATTTCCCCATGGTGATGACAGCTTATTTCTAGCTTCCCTTTGTGTTCCAATTTGTGGCTCTGGACCTTTGCAGGAATCAGTACGGCATTTGCAATCGCTGCACGTGGTGGCTGAGAAAAATGCTGAAGTACTAAATAATTCATATTACTCTTAATTTTGTATATGTAGAAGTCTGGGCATAACATAGGACCATAATACTGATTCTTGGCATTGATGACTGAATGGAAAATTAGAATTATGAATAGTTTTTAAATAAAAACATGCAATAAAATCTAATTAAAATGTTAAAAATTAAATTTTGAATATTTCAATATTTGACTATTAAATATTAAAGTATTCAAATATTGACTTTCAATATTTGAATATTTAAATTAGTCACATTTATTTATAATTTGTATTTTACCTTTTAATTTTAATAAGTTATTTTGACTACCTCAGGAAGAAATAACTGTTAAAACACATCAGTAATAATTTTAATTTTTTTATTTTTACCTCTAATATATTTTCTTGGTCAAACTATATCCAAATATTGAATATTTTTAATCCAATTATATTTCATTTATAATCACAAAATCATTACTGTCAATAAACACAAATTAGTGAAAATCTTGATAATAAAAACACTGTTGGCGATCTTGCTAAAATTAAGGCAAGAAAAAGAAATTTTAAGGAAAATATAATTTATGAATTATAGGTGTCTTTTCTTACTCATCCAAACATTGCCAGCCAGCCCACTTACAGACTATCTGGAAAACATCCAATAATTTAATTGAATAGTCTTAAATATTGTGCCAACCTTTGGTCATATAAAAATCTTAGCTTTGGGGGAGTTCCCTGGTGGTCTAGTGTTTACGATTCAGTGCTCTCACTGTGGAGGCCTGGGTTCAATCCCTGGTAAGGAAACAATCCCACATGCTGCACAGCATGGCCAAAATACAAACAAAACAAAACAAAACAAAAACCTTAGCTTTATTTGAATTTTTAAATTTTGTCACTCTGAAGGTTTATTTACCAAGGTAGGAGGATAAAACAGATATTGATTTACATTTAAATATGTACGTGAGCCTCCGTTTGTACTCTTAACTCAAACCCTACAAATAGCAGGTGGTGACCTGCACATCTGGACCTGTGGTCAAGCTGTGAGAGATAGAGTGACAATTGCATCCCTGAGCACATTTTCCAAAAAGCACTCCTTCTAGGTAATATAGGGTTGGCCAAAAAGTTAGTCTGGGTTTTTCCATAAGATGTAATGGAAAAACTGAAACGAGCTTTTTGGCCAACCCAACATATTGATGGAATGGTCATTAAGACTATGATTAAACAATATGATGGGAAGCACGAGGATGGCTATAATCAAAAAAAGAGATAATAACAAGTATTGGTGAATATATAGAGAACACAGTGCTGTTGGGAATGTAATGTGGTACAGCCACTTTGAAAAACAGTCTGGTAGTTCCTCAAAAGGTTAAACAGAGAGGTACCACGTGACCCTGCAATTCCATTCCTAGGTATATATCCAAGAGAAATAAAAACATATGTCCACACAAAACCTTGTAACAAATGATTATAATAGCCAAAAATTGGAAACAATCCAAATGTCTATCAACAGATGAATGGATGAATAAAATGTGGTATGTCCATGCAATGGAGTATTATTCAGCCATAAAAAGGAATGAAGCACTGATGCACGCTCCAGCATGGATGAACCTTGAAAACATGATGCTAAGTGAAATAAACCAGTTGCAAAGACCATATATTGTATGATTTCAATTACATGTAATGTCCGGAATAGGTGAATCTATGGAAACAGAAAGTAGATTAGTGGTTGCCCAGGGCTGGGAGGTTGGTGAGAAATGGGGAGTGACTGCTGATGGGTATATGGGGATTCTATTTTTTTTTGGGGGGGGGGTACGTGGGCCTCTCGCTGTTGTAGTCTCTCTTGTTGCGGAGCACAGGCTCCAGACGCGCAGGCTCAGCGGCCACAGCTCACGGGCCCAGCCGCTCCGCGGCATGTGGGATCTTCCCGGACCGGGGCATGAACCCGTGTCCCCTGAATCAGCAGGCGGACTCTCAACCACTGCGCCACCAGGGAAGCCCGGGTATGGGGATTCTTCTTTGGCATGAAACTGTTCTAAAATTGATTGTGGTACGGTTGCACAACACTGTGAATATACTAAGACCTACTGGACTGTACACCTTAAATGGGTAATGAATTATATCACAAAACTGTAAAAAAAAAAAAAAAATCAATAGGAGAAACAGGGCAATCAAAAAGCTTTGTCTCTGCTCTAGCCTGGTGCCCTGCACCTTTGTCCTTGGCCTGCCCAGTGGGCTGGCTCCCTGCCCCTATGTCAGCATGCCACCACCTTTTGAAGAGTGGTGAAATTCCCCTCTAATCCCCACCACAATTTAACACAGAATTAACCTGAAACATGTGCGTGAGCATTAAACTTAGCCCGGCACATCATCTCCCACAGATTAGAAAGAGCCAGTGGAAATGAAGTATTGTTCTCTAAGCTAATATGTAATCTTCACAGACACCATCTTATTAAAGTCTGAGAAGCCATGCCTTAGGACAGGCCCACCTGTCGATTTAGAGGCCTGACTGCAGCTCCTTATATTAGCGCTCTCAGTTATTTTGCCTCAGGTCTCAATGCCAATGCTGCCACCCTCTGCCTCCCTGTCCCCCTCCCCCCCCCACCCCGCCCCAGAGCTGGTCCCCTCTAATTCCCTAGACTCTCCCTTCAGGGATGGGGGTGGGGATTGCTTTTCTCGCCAGCCCTAGGCCTGTGTGTATTAAGGGGACCACGTGCTTGGATTTGATGGAAGTGGCAGCTTAGACACGTAAGCTCCTCACATACGGATGAATAATCACAGATAAAAACTACTTTCAAATATGATTAGGCTCTAACGGAGACAGACAGAGGCCACGGGGAGCACAGCTCGCAAAGAGCGAGGAACTAAGCTTCTGCGGCCTAGAATAGGCGATTAAGGCCTCCGCAAGGACCCCTGGGACTTTCCTAGGGAAAATATTACAATGATTCAGTAATATTCTGCAGTGCCTCTCTTTCCAGCTCTCCCGCCCCAAGTCTCGTGCTGCTTCTTTCTGCAGATTGTCATTTTCCTCTGGGAACAAGGCAGCTCTTCCCACTGTGACTTCTCAGGTCAAGGCCGCCTGTCACTGACACCCATGTGGAAATCCAGTATGGTTTCTATTTGCCATGCTTTCTTCTAGCTGATAGTAACATGTGTTTCATTACTGATGAATGCGCTTCTTGCCTTTGTCCCCACCATATGAACGCCCCAAAATAATAGCTAAAACCCAAGCGAGATTATGTACCAACCACTTTAAACACTTCACATATATTAGCTTCTGGAACCTTCATAATAATCATATGAGCTAGGAACTACTACTATTTTCCTTTTTACAGATGGGGAAACCCAGTCAACCCAGTCAACCATCTGGCCCAGCAAGCTGAAAATATTTACTACCTGGTCCTTTCCAGAAAAAGGTTGTCAACCCTTAGTCTAGAAACTTCCCAGTACCGGGACTTCCCTGGTGGTCCAGTGGTTAAGACTCTGTGCTCCCAATGCAGGGAGCCCAGATTCTATCCCCGGTCAGGGAACTAGATCCTGCATGCCACAACTAAGACCGGGTGCAGCCAAATAAATAAATATTTTAAAAGAAGAAAGAAAGAAAGAAAACAAACTTCCCAGCACCAAATAGGACCAGGATCCTTCAGGAAGTCCTTATCATAGGGTCTCCCTGAAGCCATTCAACGTGACCATTCATTCATTCAACAAATGTTTCTTGAGTACCTACTATGTGCAAGGCACTGTGCTAGGTGTTTGGGGTTTACAAGGATGAACAAAACTAGGCAGGTGCCCTGGCCCTGTGGAGCTTAGCTTTTGAGGGGAAGACAGAAATTAGTACAATAATCACCTAAATAAAACGGAAAATTCCAAATGTGATGAGCACCACACAGGAAACTTACGTGGCACCTTGGGAACATTCAGAAGTGGGATTTTACCCAGACTGGGGTGCACAGTCCAGGAAGACATCCCACAGGAAAGGACCCTAGTTTAACTAACCCTAAAGGATGAGAAGGGGATAACTGGGTAAGAAGGCGAACTGTGTGTTCCAGGCAAGTCTTTGACAGAAGGGAGCACGTCATCCTCCAGGCACTGCAAGGTGGACAGTGTGGCCGGGCTGCAACAGGGAAGGGAGGTTTGTTCAAGATGAGTCCAGGAGCCAGCCAAGGGCACAGCACACAGGGCCTTGCAGGCCACCTGAGAGCAGGTGCCTAATGCCCAACAAGAGAAGGTGACACTTGAGTAGAGGCCAGAATGATGAGAACAGGTCAAGCACAGGAAGGCCATGGGAGAAGTATTGCAGATAAAGGGAACAGCCCATATCCTGTGTACCGATTCCAGAGGGGGAAATGTACCTTCGCAATGCAGAGGTCTGGTGTTACCTCTTTAACGCAGCTCTAGATTGGCATCACCAAGAGGGGAACAAAAAGACATTTATGTACCTCCTGGCATGATGCATGTGAAATACATGGTATCACCTTGAAGCATGCTTGCCAAAATGTTTCACTTCAATCTAATCAAGGCTCTGAAGGAAACTTCCAGTTTACAGGAAATGCAGGGGATAGAGGAACAAGTTAAACAACACCAAGAGGAAACCTTAGACAAATCCTGATGTGGGACGTTCTCCAAGACATCCAGCCAAGATTTTTCAAAGAGTCAATGCTTTACACTTCAGGTTAAGAAGAATTTTAAGCCAATGTCATTTATAAAGGGGATCTCTGTGAGACTTTCTGTATAGAAATATCACAGGTCAGAAAAGAAACACTATGTCAGACCACCTTCCTCCATTTTTCTTTCAAAAAATATGATCTCTGCGTGTATAGATGATCAACACTTGCCCTTTGCTCCTCAGGCAGCCAAGATTCCAGTGGGAAAGAGAATACAATGCTGACTTCCAGATCAGGCTCTGCCCCCCAAAAAATGCAGATGGCTGGGAATGGGGCCCCGGCTGATGAATTCCACTTCCTTCTGGTCCTTGGCTTGGGGCTGGGAGACCAAGATTGCTACCAACTCAGTCCTTTTAAATTTAGTTCCTTCTTCTATATATTTTTTAAGATACTTATTTATTTATTTGGCTGCATCAGGTCTTAGTTGCGGCACGTGGGATCTTCATTGCCACGTGTGGGACCTAGTTCCTGACCAGGGATACAACCTGGGCCCCCTGCATTGGGAGTGTGGAGTCTTAGACACTGGAGCACCAGGGAAGTCCTACTTCTTCTATATTTTTAACTAACGCAAACTTTTGAAAAAGATATTGCTTTGGGGACATTTATAACAGCTGTAAAGATCTCTATTAACCACCCTTTATCAGTGAGATAAAGACCAGCTGTTTCACTAATTGCCCTTAACTGCTTGGGCTTGATTATTAATGAATGCCCTTGCCTTGAGTTCAAACAGCTTAATTAGCTAAAGTTAAGTGTTCCCAATAAATTTACTAACCTATGATAAGCTTTTCTTTAATAGGAAAGGAGCAGTCCTTAATTAAATAGAATAATTTACAACTCCACATCTACTATAAGTAATGGTTGCCCCGCTACCTTGTTACCTAATTAGATGATACTGAAACTCTTCCAGAGAGGAACTGAGGGTACAGTTGAACACGCCCTTGGACAAACCAATTTGTTAGCCGCCCACCAGCACGTGCATGTGGAGTCGTGGACAGATCATGGCATTGGCTTCTGGGTCAGAATCTCGTTTCTGCCACTCACAAGGCGCCTGCTGCCTCACCTGTAAAATGGGAACCTAACTATCTGCAGAGCCTATGGCGGGTAGATTGGACAGCATCTGCAATCACTCAAAGAATGAAGAAAAAGACAAGTTAATGCCCTCTTTAAACCCCTAAGGGGGTCATATTTTTATAGGCAAAATTATTCCCAGTGGAGATTTGTCTGGATAACATGCACAAAAAACAAATCCCTCCAGTGTAATCATGAAAAAAGCATCCAGCAAACCCAGACTGGGGAACTTTCTACAGGATACCTGGCCAGTAGACTCAAGACTGTCAGGTCATAAAAATAAAGAACGAGTGAAAAAGTGTCACAGACCATAGGTGACTGCGGAGTCATGACAATTAAATGCAATGTGGTATCCTGGACTGGATCCTGGACAAAAAGAGGGCATTAATGGAAAAACTGCCAAATCCAAATAAAGTCTGGAGTTCAGTTAATAGCAAAGTGCCAGTGTCTGTTTCTGCGTTTTAACAAATGTACTCTGGTGATGTCAGATGTTAACAGTGAAGGAAACTGGAGGTGGGGGTGTGTGTATAATATGGGAACTCTCTGTACTGTCTTTACAAATTTCTGTAAATCTAAAATTATTCCAAAATAAAAAGCTGTTAAACATTGTTTACCTATTGGATAAAAGAAGCTTAAAAATAGGCTTATCCAACTGATGAAGGGATAAATAAAATGTATTATATCTATACGACGGAATATTGTTCAGTCATAGAAAGGAGTGAAGCACTTGCTCCAACATGAGTGAACCTTGAAAACATGATGCTCAGTGAAAGGAGCCAGACACAAAGGTAGCATGTTCCATTTATATGAAATATCCAGAATAAACAAATCCATAGAGACAGAGAGCAGATTAGTAGTTGCCAGGAGCTGGAAAGAGAGGGAGATAGGGAGTGACTGCTTAATGGACACCGGATTTTCTTTTGGGGTGATGAAAATAGTCTGGAACTAGGTAGAGGTGATGGTTGCATGATATTGTGAATGCACTGAATGGGACCGAATTATACGCTTTACAAGGGCTTAAATGGTAAATTTTATGTCGTGTGTATTCAACCACAATAGAAAAATTAATCAATAAAAAGTAGATTTGTCCTGATTACTGACACGCTGGCACAATTTTTAAAACCTTTCCTTGAGCTTTTCATTGCGCAACCTCACTTTTGTTGCAGGAGAGTCTTGAGTGCACCTCAGCAGGTCCCCATGTGTAAGTCTCCTTTTTGTCTGGTGGGAAGGAAACAAGACTAACAGACACTGGCTCCAGGCAGGACCACTGTGGTATTCAAGCTCCTTCCATTGAACTAGCAGCTGCTCTGTAGCAGGGATTGGACACTGCCTGGAGGTCCTTGGCTGAAAATTTGAATTTGTTTAATGACTATGCTGTGCCGAAAGGTTCTTTGTCCCCTGAGTGTCTCTTAGTTTTAGAATTCATGCCTGTTTGTTTTTCATGTTTCTATAAAAATTAAGGAAAAACCTGCTCATCAGAGTACCAAAGAAGGTCAAGAAAGATGGTGACCGGGTGTTGCCAGAGGTCCATTTTTCCCACCCAAAGGCAACAGTAAAAGTGCCCCGAGCATTCCACCACACCCCACACCACCCCTCACCATGGTGGCTTGGTCATGCTTGAAGGGGCTCAGCTACAAATTTCTAGTAAAACCCACAGAAATTCATCTCAGATTAGGTAATGTCAATTCTGGGGCTCCATGAGAAGCCCACCTTCAGGCAGAAGACAGAAAGCCAGGAATAGGGTGTGACACCCTCTCTTGTGTCTGTCCTGGGTTGAATAGTGTCCCCCCAAATTCATGTCTCCCCAGAACCTCAGCATGTGACCCTATTTGGAACTAGCATCTTTGCAGATGTAATTAGCTAAGATGAGGTCATACCAGGGGAGGGGTGGCATCCTTTTAAGAGAGAAATTTGGACGCAGAGATGCAGGGGAAAAGCCCGCGTGAAGACGGAGCCAGAAATCCAAGTGATGGGAACAAGGCAAGGAACTCCAGGGACTGCCAGCCACCAGCAGAAGCTAAGAGGGACGATCCTCCCCCTAAAACCTTCAGAGGGAACGTGGCCCTGTTGACACCTCAACTTTGGGCTTCTGGCCTCCAAAACTGGGAGAGAAAAAATGTCTGTTGTTCTAGGCCACCGGTTTGTGGTAGTTTGTTAGAGCAGCCCTAACGAATGAATCCACTGTGTATATCCCATATGGCCTGGCGACCTTCATTTCATCGTGATCCAAAGAACCCACGGTGGTGTGGCCCTGAGAAAGTAAACATCTCCAGTTTGGGCGAACTCAGCAAAATTGTTTTGAAGGTGGTCTGGGTGAAACACCCAAAGTGGGGAATGAGTCAGCAATCAGGCCAAACGGGTCATACTTTGAACCTTACCGTGGTTGAGGACAGGAATATACAGACCGACGGGCATCCAGGCAGTGTGATTTTACTAGTTCACCTGGAAGGACACCAGCCAACATTTGGGTTAGTTTCTTCATTATCCCTGTCTAATAGATAAAACCATGTTAGGCCTAGAACAATAAAATTATTGTCTCAATACCACACCACTATTAGAATTACCAACTGCATGTAGGATAATAAATCCTACAATCACTCATTTGGGCAGCGCCTTGAACATTTTCAAAAAAGCTTTTGCATCATTTGTGAAATCTTCACATAGGCCCGAGGACAAAAAAAGACAGGAATTTTTATCCCTGTTTCTCTGATGAAGCAACTGAGACCCACGTAAGCTTTTCTCCTTCCCTTTTTGCTCGCCTGTCCAATCCTCCCTCCCTTCCCATCTCACCCTCTTCCCCGGCTCTGGTAATCACTTCTGACAACCTAGAGTAGAGTCTTCCAAATTTGTCTCCATGTTCAGATAGTCACACACAATTATATGTTTTTACACACTCTATGCAATACATGGGCATTTGTCATTTTCCTCACACTCCTTGTTCCTGTTTTCTCATTCTACAACATGCCATGGAAAGCCCTCCAAGGCATCTGGTATTACTCTAATTCATCGCTTTTAATGGCTGCACAAAATTCCATGGTGTGGATGTCCTGTAATTTATTCAGTCATTAACAAGCATGCAGTTGTGTCCCCTTTTTTCCAAATAACGACAATGCTGCAATAAATCCTTTCCTCAAATGTCCTTATGTACTATGGCTATTTATTTCTATGAGATGGAGTCCCAGGGGAGAGACTGCAGGCTCAAAGAGTATATGTATTTCTTTTTAACTATTTTTAATAGAACAAAGCAAAAAAATAGGATTGTGGGGCTTCCCTGGTGGCGCAGTGGTTGAGAATCCGCCTGCGGATGCAGGGGACACGGGTTCATGCCCCGGTCCGGGAGGGTCCCACATGCCGCGGAGCGGCTGGGCCCGTGAGCCATGGCCGCTGAGCCTGCGCGTCCGGAGCCTGTGCTCCGCAACGGGAGAGGCCACAACAGTGAGAGGCCCGCACACCACCAAAAAAAAAAAAAAAATAGGATTGTGGTTATCTGGAGAGGAGCTTGCCAGGGGATTTAACAGTATTGGTGATGATCCAATTCTCAGGCTGGAAGTGGGCTCATGAATGCTTATTTTATCATTATTCTTTAAAATTTGCATGTATTTTATTGCCTATATTATTTAATAATTTCAAGTAATCTGCACGTTTTAATTTGAATAAATGTGGCTAAAACAGCTGAAGGAATTCCTTTCTTCATCAATGTAAAAGAATAATCCTTTCCCTGCTACCCCACGGTAGGAGATGTAATTAGTCTTTTCCATTTTTTTCCCAGCCTGAGAGATATATCTCATTGTTACCTTAAGTTACAATTCTCTGACACTGGTGAATTTGAGCATCTTTTCAGATGTGTGTCATCCATTTGAATGGGCATCCATTTGTATGGATAAAATGACATTTTAACTGCTCTATAAACCCTTGCTAATTAAGTAAAAAGGGGAAGGCTGATACTCAGCCCTTTTAATCACACCCCTCTAAAAGATAAAGCTCAGAGTTTTCAAACACCACAAACAAAAAAATTAATCAACATGAATTGCTTCTCTCTCATCTAAATTCCAGATGCCACGATGACATGCGCAACCTACAGCGAAATCCCCAAACAACACCCAAGACGTCTGAAGCACTAGACACAAATGTTATCTTCACATGGGAGTCAATAAGACTAACAGATCATGGCCACTGCCAAGGTGCAATGGACTGAATGATTATGTCCCCCACAAATTCACATATTGAAATCATAACCCTCAAGGTCCTGGTATTTTAAGTGGGGCCTTTGGGAGGTGATTAAGTCATGAAGGTAGAGCCCTCATGAATGGGATTAGTGCCCTTATAAAAGAGACCCCAGAGAGCTTCCCTTTCTCTTCCACCATATGAGGACACAGCGAGAGGACAACCACCTGTGAACCAGAAAGTTCTTACCAGACACTGAATCTGCCGGTGCCTTGATCTTGGGCTTCCCAGCCTCCAGAGCTGTAAGCAATAAATTTCTGCTGTTTATAAGCCACCCAGTGCATAGTATTCTCTTACAGCAGCCTGAATGGACTAAGAAAGTGAGCGCGTCCTTTTCTGAGTGAGAGGCTACCTGGTCACCCTATGGGAGAGTTATAACCTCTGCCCCCACCCATCTGGCTGTCTCTTCCCATGCCTTTCTCCTTGTTAGCACTGACTTCCAGGGGGTTAGTGTTCTTGCAAGAGCTCTCTACTCATCACCCCATCCCTTCCTTTCCTCACTTTACAGCACACCATGGACATCACTCCCAGAAAATAGCTAGAGATCTCATTAGCTTTTAATAGCTACACAACATCCCATAGTTTAGATGTACCCAATTGTACCTGATCATTTACTAGTGATGGACATTCAGGTGTTTCCAATTTGTTTTACTTTACTATTTTTTTTTTGCTTTTATATTTTTGTTTTACTTTACTATATTTTTTTCACGATATATATATTTCTGTTGTCACAAACAACACTAATAAATTTTCTTGTATGTATATCTTTTGTAATTCTAGGTCAGATTCCTCTCCGATAGATATATACACACGTACATATTTAACTTTTTCACCATACCCTCTTCAGTGCCGGATGTTACTATGTATTGCTTTTTTTTGTTGTTTGACAAAATCTGAGAGGTTAAGAATGAGAAGGGAACTTCACTGTAGTCTCAGATTCCTTAGCTCTCTTCTACATAGAAATCACCTGTAATTTTAACACTAGAATTTAATTTTTATAGTTTCCCATTCCTTTTGATTGGCTGGTTTATTTGCTTTTTTTTTCCTCCTGGAATTTAGCTATCATTACATACTAATGATAGCTGATCAGATTTAAAGTTATATTAATTTTTTTAATTTCCAATTACTTTTGAACAGTTGATTCCTCGTTATTATTTGGAGGCAAGAAGTTGAATCTGATATAGATCCTGACTGGGATTAACTTACAGTGTTATAGGAGCATTATGACATATACAAATAAGTACAATTAATAAAATGTAAATACCACTGTGTAGGTACAAACACTGAACTCACAGGATTCAGAGATGAGACAGGAAGATAGAAAGGCAACGTGAAGGAAATGACATTGGAGTCAGGCCTTGAGGCACTGATCCAATTTTGATATTTGGAAATGGGTGGAAGGAAACAAACTGGAGGAGAACAAGGAACAAAGGCATCTTTCCTTTTCAAGCCCCTGGCCAGGAATACAAACAAGTAACAGTGATTTTCAAATACGCATTGATTAAGGATGACTGCTGGTGAAATGCATGCATGGCAGTACATATGCGATGAATGCATTATACATGTCTTCATTACATGAGATCTCGGTCAGTTCATAATGACAGGAAGCCAAGACAGTGCACACTTTCTTGATCTAGCTCTATGACAGCATTTACACGGAAGTAAATTTAGTGGCAATGTTGAAAGCAAAAAGGAAAAAGCTAAAATGTGTTCCAATCCACTTCATTCATGCAACACATAACTAATATTTTAGTTATAGGAGATAAAATGGTAAGAAAGACAGCAAGCCCAAGGTGAGGCTAATGCCTAATGGGGAATAGGGGAAAGTTTAAAGAGCAATAAAAATAGAGTTTGTCACCCACTTGCCAGGCTTGGTTTCTCAATACCATTCTCCTATGAACGGAACCAGGGCTCCCAGGAGAAATGGCTGATTCTAGGGCTGGAAAACACAAAACGAGCTTGGAGCATCTCACAGAGACAAAAAGTAAGGAAATGCTCAAAAAAAAAAAAAAAAAAAAAAGGGAGGGGGCACACAGGAGCAAATCTGAAAGAGCCTCCAGTGGCCAAAGCTGGAACAATTCGAGCAAAAAATAAATAGCCCAGCATTGGATTCTAACCCAAAGTATAAAATAAATATATATGAGTTCATACTTATGTAAGTAAATGGTTGAATAGATAAATACATTGGGGGAAAGGAACAATTCTTCTGTATAGAAAAACTCCAGATAATATCTATAGATTCCCACTACCACCAATTCCACTCCCTTTGGGTGTCGGTAGGACTTAGTAGCTGGCTTCTAACAAATATAGAAAACAGCTTGAGTGTGGAAAGTAAAATAATAACCTTACAGTAGAGAGGTCTTGCAGACACGACCTTAACTTCATGGTCAAGTTCAGCATCACTATAGATGTCATGTTGGTAGCATGCACCTCTGGGCTATTCTGCCCCCCAAATTCCCCAGTCTGCATTGTGAGAAAAAAAGCTTCAGACAAACCCAAATTGAGGGACATTTGACAAAACTCCTGACCAGTCCTCCTCAAAACTATCGAGTTCATAAAAACCAAGGAAAGAATGAGAAATTGTCATAGGTCAGAGAAAATTAAGGACACACAAAGATTACATACCATGTGGTGGAAACAGCCCAAGTGTCCATAGACGGATGAATGGATAAAGAAAATGATTCCTGGTCAGGGAACTAGACCCCACATGCCACAACTAAGACCCGGCACGGCCAAGTAAATAAATATATATTTTTTAAATAAGAAAAAAGAGCACTATGTTATAAAATTATAGTACAATTATCACACTGGAGAATTACTATCAGTAAAATACAATTAACTAACAGTCAGTCCATATCCAAATTTTCCCATTGTCTCTATAATGTTCTTTGAAGCTGGATTATTTTCCTTTTGGTCCAGGACTCTTTCAAAGATCATATATCACATTTAATTGTCCTTTCCTTTTATTCTCCTTCCATCTAGAACAGTTCTCAAACATGTTAGTTTGTTCTTACGGCATTGATTTTTTTTAATATCTTTATTGGAATAAAACTGCTTTACAATGTTGTTAGTTTCTGCTGTACAACAGAGTGAATCAGCTATGTGTATACATATATCCCCATATCCCCTCCCCTCTTGAGCCTCTCTCCCACCCTCCCTATCCCACCCCTCTAGGTGGTCACAAAGCACCGAGCTGATCTCCCTGTGCTATGCGGCTGCTTCCCACTAGTCATTTGGTAGTGTCAATGCTACTCTCTCACTTTGTCCCCGCTTCCCCTTCCCCCCACTGCGTCCTCAATTTTTTAAAAGTCCAGGCCAGTTGTTCTGCACAATGCCTCTCAATTTGGATTTATCGCATTTTCTCCTCCTGGTTATATTTTTGGCAAGAATATTGCATAAGTATTGCTGTGATATGCTCAGTGCTCTTACCTCAGGAGGCAAACGATGATAAGTTTGATTACTCAGCTAAGGCGGTGCCTGCACATTTCTCCATTCTAAAGGTACCTTTATCGTAAATTAATAAATGATCTGTAGGTAGATATTTTGAGGCTCATGCCACACTTTTCCCAGCAATATTTCATCTAATGGTTTCAGCCTAGGCTGTTGATTCTTTCATGAACTGAGTCTTTCATTGATGGTTACAAAAACGTGAGTTTCTAAGTCTAACATTCCTTCTAGGTTTATTAGTTGACATTCTTCAGCACTTTGTCTTCTCCCTCTCTTGTCTTTTTTTCTATCTTAATGTCAGTATGGACTCATGGACTCTCCTTTAATTCTGTCTATTGTTATAACCCACTACTATCATTTTTAATTCAGATGTTCAGATTATCCCAGATTTAGCCAGTGGGAGCCCTTTCAGGCTAACTTCTGTTTCATGGTGATATGCCTCCATTTTTTTTTAGCACTCCATATTTTGCGATTAAAAAAAAAGGATGTTTCAGGTATACTTTGTACTTTTCCTGTCTCAGCCCTGGAATCACCCATTTCTCCAAGGAGCCCTGGTAACTTTTAATAGACAATGCTATTTAGAAACCAAGATCTGAGTATTAAGAGTGCTCATTGCAGGACTTCCCTGGTGGTCCAGTGGTTAAGACTCCATGCTCCCAATGCAGGGGACCCGGGTTTGATCCCTGGTTGGGGAACTAGATCCTGCATGCCGAAACAAAGATCCCACGTGCCGCAACTAAGACCCAGTGCAGCCAGATAAATAAATATTTTTTTTAAAAAAAGAGTGCTCATTGTTCCTGGGATGTCATGCTTCAGTAGAGCAAATGCACTTTTAACAAACATGGCATGGAACGTCAGACCAAAATTCATCAGACAGCTGTGACATCAACAGAAGCTGAATTGAATGTTGGAATCAAGTATCATCCTCCAAGAACAGGAGGGTTTTTTCTCAGGTAACCAGCATCCACTCCTCATTCTTCTGATAACAGCAACCCCTTTTTCCTTTGGCGGAATTACCTCTGCCCTCTGTGAACAGTCACAGCGGGACTGTAAATCAAGGTATCCTGAACCCCTCCTCATATCCAAGAAGTAGGCACTCAATCCCTGAATCAGACAGGAGCCCCTGGACCCAGGAAGGATGCTGAGGAATACTGAGACATGTTTGAACATAACAGCGTTTGACCACACATCCAGAGTTGACAAAGTCACATGCCCTCCCTACAAGGTGAAATTGAATGCCCCTTCTTCCCAAGGTCTGTTGGTTTCTCACTTAGTGAGAGCTTTTAATCCCACACAGCTGAAAGCTTCTCTGTCTTTGTAGAAAAATTCTGACACGGTAGAGCCCATTTTGAACCTCTTTCCCTGGTATTGGTTCTTTCGTTCACCTGTTCCACTTCATAGAATTCAGTTGTTTTGACAGATGTCTAGATGGCTAGTGATACATTTTCATCTCCTTCCAAATCCACACAACAGATAACCCTGCTTGTAAATCAGCACTTTTTTTTTTCCTGAGGAAAAGCTTCTAAAACTTTGCTCATTTTGTGTCAGTCCCTGCAGGGTTTCTTTATTTGCCGGCTTGCTTTGTGGGGAGTAAAATAAAAGCCTGAAATCTTGACACTTACAACTTCAAAAATTATAAAATTTATTTACCTTCCATTTTCCTTTTTTTAATCCTTTTCCCCCTCCTCTAATTAGAAAATAAGATATTTTCTAATCTCCAACATATGGGTGTTACACAAAATGGTAGATATGGGTGAAAAGAAGGAAGGAAGGGAGGAAGGGAGGGAGGAAGAAAGGAAGAGAAGAAGGGAGGAAGGGAAGGAGGGAGGGAAGGAGGGAGGGAAGGAGGGAGGAAACTGAGGAGAGGATGAAAGGAAGGACGATTCTTATACTCCCCAGTGCTTCATAATATAAAAACACAAAATGTTTTCTATCTTTTGATGCATGAGTTTTTTGAGTGACCCAACACTTAGACACTGAACTTGTTCATGTCAAAAGGATCTGGTCATCATGAAGCACCAGTGCTCTGGGGTAGATGGGGAGAAACAGAGAAGCACGGGTGCCAATCAGATGAGGACCACTTATCCCCTCTAAATGAACACTAGATTTGGATTTCAATATGAGCCTTGAGACTAAAAGTTATCATCGGGGCTTCCCTGGTGGCGCAGTGATTGAGAGTCCGCCTGCCGATGCAGGGGACACAGGTTCGTGCCCCGGTCCGGGAGGATCCCGCGTGCCGCGGAGCGGCTGGGCCCGTGAGCCATGGCCGCTGAGCCGCGCGTCCGGAGCCTGTGCTCCGCGGTGGGAGGGGCCACGACAGTGAGAGGCCCGCGTACCGCAAAAAAAAAAAAAAAAAGTTATCATCATGGTTATTTCAGGAGCTACCAACCACCTGCACCTGAGGCTCCTCTCCCTGCTCTGCCCTTGTAAATCTGAACTTCCAGGACAAGATGGGTGCAGATTCAGTGCTGGGTGACAAGCTCAGCTGTATGTGGAAAGAAATAAAACAGTGTAAAGGAGGAGAGTTTCTATAGAAGATATCATCTGTTTTTCCAAAATTTGGAGTAATAAACAGCCAACAGGGGGCGTGGGTTGCTTAATTTCCTATTCACTGAAGACAGCTCATCAAACGTTTATCGGCGGTCAGTGCCACCTGGGAAGGCAAAAATGAGCCAGCTCTAGCGGTTTAGCTCATAAAGGGAAAATGGCCACCTCTGGCCTGAGCAGTGTGACAGCTTCCACTCCTGTTGCACCACGTTGACACCAGTGATGTGCTACGAGCCCGTCACAGTGCACTGCCAGGTGCTGGTCCTTGTGCAAACTTCATTTGTTTTTTTCCTACAGTTGGGCTACTTACTGATACAGCGATTTTTCTGATTTCTGTTGAGCTGAATGAGCCACACAAAATTTTAGAAGGTGGAGTTAAACTTGAAACAAGTAAATACAAGTGGAGCATAACATCAAGAGTACGCCAAGAAAAGATACAATATTTTCCAGATTCTCGCTACTCAAAGTGGGATCGTCACACCAGCAGCATGGATATGACCTGGGAGTTTGTGGAAAATGAAGAATCCCCAGCCCCACCTCAGACCTACTGAATCAGAATTTGCATATTATCAACATCCTCAGGGATCCATGTGCACATAAAAGTTTGAGAAGCCATAGCTTAGAACGTAGAATGTAGAAGACCTTTCTCGTGTAAATGTCCAAGAGACCTTGGTCAGCACATTAAGCAGTCCAGATGCCATCCAAGGGTCGACCTTGTTGATTAGTAGATAAAATTGAATAGTGGTAGATAAAATATAACCTGTTCTGTGTACTGTCACAGTTGCTGATGTGTGAGAGAACAGGCACAAACTCAGACAGCTGAGAATTACTGTTTGCCCAACACTTACATTATATCATTCTCTTTGCTGGTCTCCACAACCCTGCCGGGTACATAGCACAGGCTCTAGTGTCACCCCCATTTTACAGGCGGAGAGACTGAGGTTCTCAGAGGTGAAGTGACTTGCCCAAAGTCACATGACTACAGTGAGTCTAACTGGGCTTGCACACTGACTGCCTGGTTCTAGGAAAGGGGTCCTTCTACAGCTTCTTCAAACCTGTGTGATAAGGACCAGGCAGGTTGTGTGACTGAAATGAAATCAGTGTGACAGGTGTTTAAAGAAATAAGATTTCTCTAGTGGCGAGCTGGAGAAAGTAGACAAGCTGACACGACACTAGAAGCTTCAGATATCAGATCCTGGGAGTCTGGCTCCATGAAGGATCCACCTTCACATTTACATCCTTCCTAGGTACACAGGGGTGAGGTCAACAGGCCATCCCACTGAGATCCAGAAACCAACAAGGACAACGTGTGTCCCTCAAATCTAGGACAGGTACCTTCTTTGAGCAATAATGGCTTATTTTTATCCTCAGCAGGGTGACCAAACTTTCCCTTCTCTCCAAGTGAAGCTGAAAAAATCACATTTAGGGCTTCTTGCTGATCTGAACTAACCTGAACAGAAAACCCATCGTTCAGCCTTGTTTCCCTAACCTGATTGTAGTCACTTGGAGAGAGGTGCCCCGTAGAGAAACTGAAGAGCTTTGCTTAAAGTAATCAACAAAGACCAGAGTGCCTTTTTCTCACTCCTCTTGACATCGCCTATAAAGCTCTGGATCCTGATGGGCTTCAATAAAAGGGGCCTCGTGGATTCTGAAAAACAGGTAAGCTGGGGCAAGCCTGGAAGGCAAGGGCGCTGGGGAGGAAGGCCGCCATTCTGTGGGTGGCGTAGCTTAGCACTTGGCTTGCCTAGAAGGCCAGGGTGGGAGAGAAAGAAGCAGAATCCCTGGAATGATGCTCAGTTTAACTAACTCAGTATATCACTGGTTCGTTTCAGGTTATCTTCAGGATAAATGAGAAATCAGAAGGCCCAAGAAAAGTCTTAGCATCAATTACCTGGCATCCAATCATTGACTAGCTATATTCAACGCGGCATGATATCAAAAAAGAAGAACTAATAATATGATCTGGAAGCCCTCCTGGGCCTTTAGGATTAGGGTTAGCCAATGCTTTCCTCATACACAGAAGTAGACAATTTCTCATCATTCCCTGCCTCCCACCCACCCCAAGATCAATGGTTTCCTATGCTCATGCTTCAGAAAGCAATAGTGTCAGCAAAGCAGATACCACTCTAGGTATTTCAAACAAACAAACTGATTATAAGGCTTTGGATATAAGTGTAAGATCAATTGGAAAAGAGGGTCTGATAAGCAAAAAGAAGGGGGAATAACAGATATCAGAAGCTGCCCCTAGGTTGGATCTGTGAGCCTGCACCTAATGCTGTACTACCAGAGATGCCACTGCAGTCATTTCTGTATTTACCGAAGAGGGGCCACCTCCACCAAGGCTAGCACCGCACAAAAGGTGCCACCTCCACCTGGGATACTGGAGTCTGGAATCACTCCACTCCTGTTGCTGCTACAGCTACAGAAATCTCCCTCCTTTCCCACCTTCTGATCTCCATCCAATGCACCCTAAGAGGAAGCCATATGGCAGAGGAGCATAGGAAATGCAGTTTGCAAATTCCTGGCCCCAGAACTGCAGAGCTCATTATAGAAGGGCAGGTGTTTACACCAGAAACCAAGCTGTCGCAGGTTGACAGTGCCACGCAGTGGCCAGCACTGGAAACAACATGACCCACCACCTTCTTTCTTTCTCTTCAGTAACAGGAGAGACAGGGAAACTGCACATAGTTTTAAGCTGTGAGTTGGATTCAGATCCACTCCACTCCATGCTTGTTCTAAGCCTCAGGCTGAAGGAGCAGCAGCTAACCAGGATATGCTTTTCTATAATGGATCATAAGAGTGCAAAGAGGTGAGCCAAAACACAAACACATTTGAGGCATCAGTTTGCATCATACCTGCTAATGTCCCATTGGCCACAGCATGTTTCACCATTCTCTGGGTGTCAGGCTGTGCGGCAGGATAAACTGTATAACATGAGGGCAGCCAAAGTTAAAAGGAGGACAAGGGTCACCCAAGAAAGAGACCATGCATGATTCAATGTCACTGAAAACAGACCGCAACCACACCAAGCCCAAGTGGTCCAGCGTTTACTTGCAGCAAGAGGGGAGACAGAGTGTGCACAAGAGGCAGGCCAGTGCGCCAGTCCCCCATGGCCAGGGGATCCACGGCTGATGCAACACATACCCCATGTCATGCTGCAGCACAAGGACCCCAATCCTTCCTCCCGGGGTCTGAAATACAGTAAGCTGGGGCATGCCTGAGGGTCACTGATGCATGTGCTTAGCAGAACACAGGAGTACACATCAAGCCGGGAACAGAGGAAGACAGTCCTTCCCAAGGCCATAAGCTCAGCACAGGCCGTGAGAACTCTTTGTCTCCCAGTAAGGAAATATTCCAGGCTCAAGCTTATTCTTATATGGCCAAGCAGGAGTCAAAAGACTACACAGAGATGGCCTTTCCCAACACCCAACATCCTGGGTGGGGAATTCACTCCACTCATCTACTACACTGCAAGGTCATGTGGCAGAAGAATTGTGATGAATTATCCAACTGACCACAGAAAGCAGGAAACAAACTATATCTCTTTCATCTCTCTATTCCTACCATCTAGGACCAGGACCAGCACAGACAGACATCAAGCAATGACTGTTGAAATTAGTAATGGCACGGAGCAATGTGAGACATAATACATAATCCAGTGGTCAAGAACATAGGCTTTAGACTCACAAGGACCTGAGCTCAGTGCAAAATGAAAGAGCCACTTTAAAAACAGTTTGGGGCTTCCCTGGTGGCGCAGTGGTTGAGAGTCCGCCTGCCGATGCAGGGGACACGGGTTTGTGCCCTGGTCCGGGAAGATCCCACATGCCGCGGAGCGGCTAGGCCCGTGAGCCACAGCCGCCGAGCCTGCACGTCCCGAGCCTCTGCTCCTCAACGGGAGAGGCCACAACAGTGAGAGGACTGCATACCGCAAAAAAAAAAAAAGAAAAGAAAAGAAGATCCAACACAGCCAAAAATAAATAATAAATAAATAATAAATAAATAAAAAGTTTGGTAGTTTTTTATAAAGATAGACATAAACTTGCCATTAAACCCAGCAATTCCACTCCTAGGAATCTACCCAAAAGAAATAAAAACATACCTCCACACAAAGACACATGAATGTTCATAGCAGAATTATTCATAACATCCAGGAAATGGAAAAAGTCCAAATGCCTATCAATTGGTAAATGGATAAACAAAATGCAGTACACACATACAACGGAATACTCTTCTGTAATAAAAATGAATGAACTACTAATACACACAACAACATGGATGTTGTTGGCTAAATAAAAGAAGCCAGATGAAAAGACAATATATTGTATGATTCCATTTACATGAAATGTCCAGAAAAAAGTAAATTTACAGACATACAGTAGGTTAGTGGGTTTCTTGGAGCTAAAAATGGGAATGGAGATTGAATTCAAATGAGCACAAGGGATTTGGTGGTGGTGGTGTGGGTGATGGATTATACTGATGGTTGCACAACTTTTTAAATTTACTAAAAATCACTGAACTATACATTCAAATGAGTGAATTATGATAAAATTAAAGAGGATCTGGATTCAAATCCTGGCCTTACTTACTATCCATGTGACCTAGACTGAATTATAGGCTCTGTGAGCCTCAACTTCACCATCTGTAAAATGGGGATGAAAGAGAGGACTGTTGAGGGATCGATGAGATAATGCATGTTGTGCCCCCAGCACAAGGCCTGACAGGTGTCTGAGGAGCTGTTCTGAATTCTCCAGCACCCCAGGCTTTTAGAGAAATCACTTCCACCCAAGTCCATCCCAAGACCAGGGTCCAATCCCCATTTGTATTTAAGTTGCTGGTTCCCAGGTACCCCTGGGAATATGTCAGTCTCTGCCTTGTCCCCAAATCCCTGGTTCAGGAATTACTCAGAATATTTCTGGGCCAGAAATTAAAATATGTCAACTTCATTTACTTCACAGCAGAAACAAAGGCTTTTCCAGAATGCTGTGTACTAAGATGAAAGAGCCTCTGACCAAATACAAGCATTTCCTCTCCACTTTTTCTTTTACATTTTTTTAATGAAAAAAAAAAAATCTTGACTTAGCGGGTCTGGGCTGCCTAGAGCTGACAGATTCTGTAAGCAAGTTGCAGGAAACATCCCAGCCTTTGCAATGAACATTGGGGGAGAGTGCAGCAGCTGAGAAGGTGATTCACTTCCATGACAGTTTCCTGATGAGGGCTCGAACCAGCTGGAGGGTTAGTCAATTTATGACTCAGTAAAAGTCATAAATTAAAGGGCATGTGGGTGTGAGTCCACCCCTCGGAGTCGGAAGGTCCCAGATGACAGAAACAAGGCTGGTAACTCCGATTTGGCTCAAGGTTTATCACTGACTCGGTGAAAGGTACAGACCCCGTATGCCAGGGATGCTTGTCGTCCAGTGCAAACAGATTGCACCGAAGGATTAGGGGAGCCATTTCTCAAATTCCTTGGCCGTGGATCTGTAGGCAGTGGAGGTGAGGAAAGGCTGCCTTCCCTAATAAATAAATCTTGGTGCCTCCAAGGTGAACCCTGGATAAGGACTCTTCTGGGAGTAACTAGATGTCTCCCCTTCCCAACTGCCTGACTTTTCACCATTCAATGCACTCTTGGAACTGAATGCTTTGTTTTCTGATACAACGCAAAACAGCTTCAGAACAGGCCACATGTACTTTCATTCAATCATTTAATAACTCTTACTACTGTTATTACCAATATTAATAAAATCGATTCTGAGCTCACATCCCCTCCTGAAATAATACAAATTTCAAGGTATTGCTGTGATAGTAAGGGTTAAATGAGATGGAACTAAAAATAAATAAATGAACCTCAGCACATGTGTGGTACATAGTAATCCTCCTTAAACTGTAGCTATATAATTTCTCACTGTCTAAAACCTTTAAAAGCTCACACAGTGGGAATTCCCTGGCAGTCCAGTGGTTAGGACTGTGCCCTCTGCCAAGGGCCTGGGTCTAAGCCCTGGTCGGGGAACTAAGATCCCATAAGCAAGCCTTGCAACACAGCCAAAAAGAAAAAGAAAAAAGAAAAAGGAGAGGTGGTATATGTATACAATGGAATACTAGTCAGCCATTAAAAAAAGCTCACACATAGAAATATTTAAAAAAAAAAAAAGAAAGAAAAAAAAGCTCACACAGCAGTGTTATAATAAGAAAATTAGGGACTTCCCTGGTGGCACAGTGGTTAAGAATCTGCCTGCCAACGCAGGGAACAATGGATTCGAGCCCTGGTCCAGGAAGATCCCACACGCCACAGAGCAACTAAGCCCATGTGCCACAATTACTGAGCCTGCACTCTAGAGCCTGCGAGCCACAAATACTGAGCCTGCGAGCCACAACTACTGAGCCCGTGTGCCACAACAACTGAAGTCCGTGCGCCTAGAGCCCGTGCTCCGCAACAAGAGAAGCCCCCACTCGCTGCAACTAGAGAAAGCCCGTGCACAGCAATGAAGACCCAATGCAGCCAAAAATTTTAAAAATTAATAAAAAGAAATTTAAAAGAAATTAATAGTAATAATTATGACCATTATTAATCACAGCTATTAACCACACACTGTTCTAGAAGCTCTGGGTCCTTTCTCTCATTTGGAGAAGGTAGGATGTAGGTTATATACAGTAGATAATATATGTAGATATACAGATTTTATATATAGTATGAGATATATAGTCAGATAGCACATGGTAGGAGGGCAGATGTAATATGCTATAAGGTGGTCAGGAAAGTCCTCCCTGATAAAGTGACATCTGAGCAGAGTCCTGAATGAAGGGAGGGAGAGGGCCATGTAGGTACGTGGGGGGAGGGCATTCCAGGTAATGGGAACAGCAAGTGCAAAGGCCCTGAGGTGCGATCAAGCACAGTATATCTGAGAGTTGAATAGTCCCCAGTGTGCAGGAATAGAGTGAGCAAAGCAGGTCAAGGGAGTAACACCAGACAAAGTCAAAAGTCAGGAGTTAGCTCCTACAGGGTCTCCTAGGCCAAAGCAAAGAGTTTGGATTTTATCCCAAATATGACAGAAAAGCCAGTGAAGGTTTTCAGCTGAGGAGTAATGTGACCTGATTTACTCCCTGAAGGATCACTCAGGCTACCGTGTGAAGGGTGGGTTATGCTGAGGCGAGGGAGGGAGCAGGGAGAACAGCTAGGAAGATACTTTAGCCATCCAGGCAGGCAGTGATGGGCGCCTGGACTAGGGCGCTGATGGGAGAGGCAGAGAACTGGATGTATCTGGGTTGTGCTCTGGAGGCAGAACCAACAGAACCAAAGGATGGGACAGAGAGGGTATAGGAGTGGGAGGAAGGGAAAGAGGAACAACAGTGACTCCTGGCTCTTTGTCAAGCGCCCTGGGGAAGGATGGTGCCATTCACTGAGCAGTAAAGACACAGAGAAATATTTCAAGGGAGAATGGTAAAAGGTAAAATATGAGTCTGGGTCACATTTTAAACCTTATCAGTCATTTACATCTCTGTGTGAATAATGGCATCTCCTAATAATCATGACTTTTCCGTTTACAGAAACTTTCATCTCTACTATATTATTATATACTGATATATGGCATATTACAGAGTATACAGTATTTATATATAGTGGATATAATATATGCTATATATTGTATAATATAGATGAAAAAATGGCTATATACATATATTACATAGTATATAATACTGGCATATTAGCATAGTATCTGTATTATATAGATATATAATAGCAGCATGTTATATATTACACTAGCATAATATATTACACTCAATACAGTATATAGCATCTATATTACAGTGTGTATTATATGGTATATATATATATACATCATATACATTATATAATATATATAGTATATATTATATACTATAGAATATAAATACTATATAGTATATTTGATATATGTCTATTCACGTTATATAGTATATGTGATAAATGGAGCATGTTGTATGTATTACATAGTTTATATGCCATATAATTACACACTATACAATTTATAATACCTAGTATACTATAGTATAATACATGTTATATAATAAATTCTATTCTATATATCTTAGTATATATGTTATAGTATATATAAATATATAGTATGTATAATAGATAGTATATATTATAGTATATATAAGTATACTATGTATATATAGTATGAGTTACTATATAATGTGCTACATGTAGTATAGTATAGTTGAGTTTCTTGTATATTAGACTGTTCCATAGTGCATATAAAATATATAAAATAGTATATATTACATAGTGTGTATATATAGCATATTATATGTGTTATTATTTACTACCTCTTTGGGCTTTAAAAATTCTTCAACCTTCCCCCTAGTTTTCTCTCTCCTGCCAAATTTGGAGGAAACAGAGTCTCAGAGAGGGAAATAACTTTCCCAAAGTCTCAGAGATGCAGGACAAGGAGCTGGAGCCAGGGCTAGAGAATTCCACTTCCCCTACACTGTTGTGTGAGCTTCAGATGCTTTCACAAGAAAGTTTTGATAGTAAGAATTTTTTGCTCTTATTTATAGAATGTAAATATGCTCCAGATACCATGCTAAGAATTTCTAAATTGTATCTCATTTAATCCTCCCCACTAAAACTACCCCAGAGAATATATATATTTTCCACAGATAAGAAAATTGAGGCTCTGATAGATCAGGGATTTTGCCCGGGTCACAAGGTTGATGAGGAACAAAAACAGACAACTTAACCCACCACAGTGGGTATCTGGATGGAAATGCCAAATGCCAGTTACATCTGTTTGGCTACTGGAATCCAGGTGTTGCTTCTGCTAAGTCTATGGAAAGAAATGTACAATTTTCCTGCGACATTTCCCTTCTGAACTGTCTTGTCTGTCATGAGAAATCTCCAAGTTGGCTTAAGTGCATGGATTATGTTGCAGAGTTAAACCCTCTTCCTAGGAAAAAATAAATAAGTAAGGGAAATCATTAAAACTGAGCCTGAAAAAGAAAAGACTAGCACACAGGCAGCAAAGGTGGAGTCAAAGCCCTTGGAGATGGAAATTACATAAATAGCAGCCTAGATTCCTAAAATGTAGATTTCTCCTACCCAAGTTCTTCAAAAGCTCCAGATGCTTGAAGGAAAATACCCCTACATAGACATTTGTTGCTTACTTTTGCTGTGCCAACCCATCCTCCCAAGCTACGTGTTACTCTCATCTTCTTTCGTGTTACTCTCATCTTCTTTCTCTATTCTCCATCACATCAGTTGCCTGGAGCCCGTATTTCTCCATTTTTCAGCTCTCAGAATTGCACAGAGAGTTTCCAAAGCATTGCCCACTACCTTTGGTCTATCGAGGCTCATGTATAGTCTGAGATACTGGCTAGAATGGGGAGGGAG
The DNA here is from genome assembly GCF_026419965.1 of Kogia breviceps. Lineage (NCBI taxonomy): Eukaryota > Metazoa > Chordata > Mammalia > Artiodactyla > Physeteridae > Kogia > Kogia breviceps. The sequence continues at coordinate 67,433,123 of NC_081323.1, forward strand.
ATGGGAGAGTGAAGAGGCAGAAGGGAGCAAGAACTTGAGTCTTGCCCAGAGAGGCAGGAAAATGAGCATCTGCTCAGGTGGGTCAATAGGGCATGGGCTGCATGAATTTTAAGGACAGTGCAATGCCTCATTCTAGGAGAACATAGTCTCCAACAGTTCTCCCCTACATATGTGACTAGAAAACTACCAGGTCTTGGGGGAAAAGGAGATCAGGAGCCAACGTTTATTGAGCACCTACTAGGTAGCAGGCACACATTCCCTTAATCCCTACAGCAGCTCTGAGAGAGGGACAGCATCATCTCATTTTATAGATTAGAATAATAGGATACTGTAAACACCATAATATCAGGGAGTTTGTCTTGTGAGTGTCCACATCGTCAGCACTGTGCCTAGCACCTAGTAGATGCTCAGTAAATATTTGGTGAATGAATGAACGAGGAAACTGAGACGCACAAAAACATAGTGTATAGGAGTAGAAAAAATAAGACATTGGAGGTGGAGAGAGCTGAGTGTGAGCCTAGCTCTGCCATTTACTGGCTGTGTAATCTCTAAGCTTCACCTACAAAATGGATCTAATAGTGGACCCCATTTCTTGGATTAGGGGGAGGATTAGATGAGCAAGTGCTGACAAAAGTACTTGTAATCGAGCCCTCAATTAACGGTAGCTATGTTTATTACGGTATCCTGACCGTCAAGCCTACACTTGAATTAATGTTTGATGATGATGATGAAAGACGAGGAAGAGGAAGAAGAGGATGAAGAGGAGGAGCAAGAGAAGGAGGGGAAAGAGAAGATCAGGATGGTCTCAGGAGTATTCAGTGTAAAACAAGATCCTGGCTTGAAATCTTGTGCAAGATTCTTGGGTGGATGAAAACTTCCCCATATATTCTTACTGAATATAGTCTCTGCATGGGCCACCATCTGTCTTGAACATTCTAGGGACCCAGAATTCAAGCTTGTCCTTTCCCTACTCCAGCCAAGTGGAGTTGGATGTGACATTTTTTCCTTCCACTGTCCACTTTGGGAATGACTTCAAGTTTTGCATTTAGTCCCTTTAAGTACATTCCACACAGAACATATCCAAAATGTCTGGATTGAATGTTTCTCAACTACAGTGGTTCTCAAAGTGTGCTTCCCAGACCAGCAGCATCAGTAATGCCTAGGAACTTGTTAGAAATGTGAATTCTTGGACCCACCCTATATCTCTTGAATGAGAAACTCTGGGGGTGGAGCCCAGTGATCAGAGTTTTAAGTCCTCCAGGTGATTCTGATGCATGGCTAAGTTTTGAGAACTGCTGTTGTAATGAAACCAAATAGGGCGGCCAAAAAGTGTTCTCTCCATTCAGTCCCCGAGAGGTTTCTGATTTTCAAGTGAGAAGCATGAGGCAGAAGTAAGACTCCCTGGAGAATGGGCATCTTCTCCAGCAAATTGCAAAGGGATTTTACATGCAGAAAACTGTGTTGCTCAGTGAACCAAAAAATATTGAGTATCCACTATGTTCCAGGAGCTGGGTTAAGCGCCAGGGAAACCATGATCCCAGCTCTCTAGGACTTAACAATGGGTGGGAAAGACCTGTATTTCACACACATCAAATTGGTAAAGATGGAGAGTCTGACAAAGCCAAATGTTGGAGAAACAGGAACTCTCACATACTGCTGGGAAGAGTGGAAATTGGTACAACAGCTCTGCAGAGCAATTGGGTGAAATCTAGTAAAGCTGAAGATGTATAGCCCCTATCAATTCCATTCCTAGGTTTATACCCTAAGCCTGGAGAAGCTCCATCGGTTTTTCACAGAGAAATGTACAGGAATGTTTACTGCAGCACTGTTTGTAATAGCAGAAACAACCTAAATGTCCGTTTACAGGAGAATGGATAAATAAAGCATGTTAGAGTTGTATGGTGAAATGCTATCAGTAACAAATTAACACTAAAGAAAATGAGTGAAACACAACTTTGATAAATTGCAAAATCATAATAGTTAACAAAAAAAAACAAGTCATGGAATGATATGTACAGTGGGATTCTATTTAAAGTTTTAAAATATGCAACATAATACTATATATTGCTAACAGATAATACATATGCAATGAAAGTATAAAAACATGCATGGAATAAAAATACAACTGGAGGATTGAGGTCACCACTGGGAAAGGAGGGAGAGAGGAAGGACACAAGATTGAGATGGGTACCCGGGGGGATTAGATTTTATTTGTTATGCTACATTTCTCAAGCTGAGTGATGGGTAAATGATTTTTCACTATATTAGACTTTATAGGTTTTTCTGTACCTGAAACGTTTCATAATAAAATTAATTTACATAAGAAATTGCAAATAATAATTATAAATATGTAAAGCAGTGCAAAGAAGGACTATAGGCTGTCATAAGAGGAGACCTAACAAATGCCTTTATTTCAACTCTGTCTTTAACTTGCCTTCTTAAAAGTCTTACTGTCAGCTCCATCCAGTCATAAGTTATATTTCATTTTTGCTTATCTGTATTCTTTAATTTTCCTACCAAGGAAATCAACCACTTGGGTTTTGAGATATCTAATTGATATTTTTGAATGAAGCAGTAAAAATCAGCTTACAAAAGTTTGCATAGGATATTCCAATGTTCTATATGTCTAATATATGCTTATAAGTATAGACACATAAGGGAGAGAGTGGGGAATTCTAGGACGTTCTACATAAAGAAGTCAGAAGTCATTGTTTCTGGGTGGTGGGAGTATTGGAAATTGGTGGGAATATTTGCTTCTTATAGTGACACCCATCGTTTTCATCAATTCATCCCCTTCTCCTCTTTCTTCTGGAACAGAATCCCTCCTTCCTCTGGGAAACCTGTTTCTTGTATTTCAAGTAAGACTTGCCTTGATTCCACCTTCCCCAGCCATTGGCTCACTAACCTGACCAATCAGAGCACTTCATTCATAGCCACACGGATTGGCTCAAGAATGTACATGTGATACACACCCAACCAATCAAGACCCTCCCTGAGACTTTTCTACCTGAGCTCTTAGAAGACATTTCCTTTCTAGTAGGTTGTTCAATTGATATGGGTTAATGTGGGATTAATAATATCCACCTTTACCCCATCTGGGGAAGGCCTTTTAGAGAAATGAAAGAAATAGAGGAAGATGGTATCCCATCAGTATTTTCAGCCTTGGACAGAGCCATACCTGATTCATGCCTGGAACATCCTTGTTATATGAGCCTATGTATTCTCTTGAATATCCTAAACCAGTCTGAGATTGATTTCTGATACTTACAGCTGAACAAGTCCTAACTTTTATACTTCTATTTTGTTCCCCTCTATATTCTACATTTTCCACAATGAGCATGTATCACATGTAGAGCATGTTTCAGATTCAAAAAAAAAAAAAAGAAAGAAAGAAGGAAAGGAAACAGCAGATGAGCGCTTGTCTGCAGAGGGCTGGCTCTTGGACACTCTTGCTCTAAGGCATAGGTTGAACCTGCCTGATCTGGGGGAGGCCATGGTTTGCCTCTGGCTCCATGATTCCGCTGGTTCCTCTGAGGTCTCCAGGCCTGACTCACTGCTTCCAGACTAAAGACTTTACTCCCCCAAATCAAGAGCACTGACAAATCTACTTTTCCCAGAACCCCCCACTGGTCCCTGCTTTAAAGTAATAATTAGTAAAAAGTTGGGTATCTTTTTCCCTCTGGGAGAGAGAGGAACGCTTCACGCTTTAACGGCGTGAAGTGGAGCAGCGTGTGGGTGGATTTAACAAGGAGGTAAGGAAGCTTATGTAAGTGGCATTATTATATATGATTATATCACCAGAATAAAAGAAACTCGTTCCTACTTGGGTGTTACACCGATCATTAAATTTTAGGCTTACATGAAACAAAGGGATGAAGAAAAGCCATGTTCTCTCTCCCTCACCCAACCCCAGAATAACATCAATATTTATTCCGCCTTACCATGTTCCTGGCACTGTTCTAAGCTCTTTCCATGTATTAAATCCTCGTAGCAACCCCATGAGGGATGTATCGTTATTATCCCCATTTTACAGAACAGGAGACTGAGCTACACAGAGATCACACAACTTGCCCAAGATCCCAGAGCTGGAAAGTGGGAGGACCTCATTCCCAACCCATGCTGTTCAGCTCCCCACATCCACATTCTAAACCTCTCAGACAAGCCAACATCAAAGCTGTGTACGAAACCAAAAATCAACACATCAGATCTCTCTGTTTGGTCAAACACACCATAAATTAGTCAATGAGGGGGAAAAAAAAAAAATCAACCGAACTATTTTTGTTTTCTTTTCTTTTAATTAAATTGACCTCCTGGCTTGTGCAAAACCACAATATCAGGAATTACTCTAGACAATGTGCATAGCAGGCAGAGGTTTCAAACTGGAGGACCACAGACCAGATTCAGCTCACACATGTGTTTGCTTTGGCTGGATCAGGTTCTTTTTCAAAATGTTTTAAATGGGGCATGTGCTCTCTAGTTTACCATAGACCCCGCCACTCCCTAATGCCTTACACCTGGCCCACTCATTTACAGGGAATCTGAACTAGCAGCCTCTGATGTAAGGAATGCTCGGTAACAAAAGGAAAAGGAAACTCTTTTTGTTGACTTCCAAACAGTATTTGGGTAATAATAAGATGTGTTGAGGGCTTACTCTATGCCAGAACTCATGTGCTTTACACACTTTGTATCATCTGATCATAGAAACAGTCCTGTGAGAGGTTAAGTGGTGTGGTGACCATGAGAATGCACCTGCTGGATTTGAAATCCATCGCACCCCATCAATGTCGGGTACAACAGGGAAACTAAGGCAGGCTCATTCCTAGAAAAGATGGGCTCCTCTGACAGCCACTTGGATGCCCCAAACTTCCTCGGGCTGTACTATGTGGACACTTCCAGGCACTTCTCTCTCTCCTTCTCTCCTTCACTCACGGGCAAACTCACATCACAGTCTGACTTCTTTCACACAAGCACTTCCCCTAATAATGTTCTTGCACACTGCTTCTCAGAGCAATGCTGGCTTCTTGGAGGACCCATACCGACATAAGGTCACACGACTAGCAAGTGACAAAGCCAGGATCTGAACCTGTCCTGAGTCAACCAGAGTCCACCCAACTCCACAAGCCAGAGCTCTGAACCACTACCTCAGACCCTTGTTTGCCTTGGCCTCTTATTTTCTCAACCCCTTTGGTTCAGAGCAACCAAAAATCACCATCTGAACCCAAGAATGAACCAGGGGCAGGAGGGAGAGTTTCAGACCCCAAAGCCAGGCATGATGCCCACACCTGGATGCCTAACAGTCGCCATGGTGACCAGGAAAGTACGTGGAGCCCAAGGAAGGAAACACAGGTGACTGGAGAGGGGACATATGTCTATGGTGCTTTTTTCTCAAAGCGCTGAGGGACAGCCAGCCTCTCCCCCGGGGCTACAGGGAAGCAAAAGCCATGCAATACGAGAGTGAACACTGGACTGAGAATCTGGGGGTGCACCCGGCCTACCCCACAGAGATGCATCAGCAAACAGGGTGAGTAATTCAGGGCTCTGTGGCCCATGAAGTATTTTCATGTCTAACGTCATCACATTTGATACTTAGATATAATCATTATAAGTGTAAGGACTTGTAACTGTGTTAAAACATGTTTAATTTCCCACTTGTGAATTTCACCTTGTTAATCATCACTAAATAAATCCCTGCAGCAACTCTCCACAGCACAGGCTGTGTAGTGTTGCCCTTGTGAGAAGTAGCCCGATTTTACATCAATTTGGTGGGAGTGTCCTTATAACTTTTGTTGTGGAGTCGTATTTAACACCCTTCCTTGACTTCCCTGGCCAGAGTAGATCTCCCTTTACCAGCACTTACACGTCCTCTCCTTGCTGCTCAAGTGTCAGCACCTTGGAAGAGCGACTGCCTCTCTCCTCAAGTGCCCCCAAGGTACTCCAGATCACTGCCGTGTCTGCCCCAGCGTCTGCATCCTAGGTCAGACCCTTCTCAGACACGCACTCCACATTTGGTAAAAATCCATCCACCTATGTTCCTGTGATTTGGTGTCACTTTATCTTAGGAATTCTTATATGTTACAAGAGAAAATATTATCTATCTTCTTGAACCAATAGAGATATTTAGGCCCAATAAGCTTACACAACTTGAGCAAAGAGATGTCCTAAATGTTCTAACACCCAAACCCAATCTTAAAATCTTCTGTTTAAAATCCTCCAACGACGTCCCATAACTTACATTAGCTCCTGACCTTTGTTTTCCCCAACTGGACACATATGACAGGTCACATTCACATAAGCAATACCCTCTTTGGAGATATGGTGGGGGAGGGAGGGGTGTCATTCCCAGCATTCCAATCCCATCTCTTTCTTTCTCTCCCACTCAAAGAGGCACATTCATACACAAGTACAAGAGAGGGACACTATTGTAGACCTATGTCTGCATTTATTCTGTTTTTACTAAGTAAATTGTTGAGAAGCTTCTTTCCAGGAAACATTATCAGTTGTAAAATGCTTCCCAATGGGATGCTGTGAACTAAGGTTGAGACTTCGGCCCAGAACCTAGTAGGTGCTCAGTAAATGGAGGTTGAATAAATACAGGCATGAACAGCAGGAAAAGGGAGAGGATGAAGTATAGTGGGCTACTAGAGATGGTGGGAACTTCCTGGGTTTATGAAGGGCCTAATGATGTCAGGTGCTGGGCTTGCAGAACCAAAGGGAATCCAAACTTAGGAGGGCATTTCCCAAACTGCAGTCACTCAGAACCACCAACTCTAGTTGTGTGTGTGTGTGTGTATATATAGTTTCACCTATACTATTATTTACTTCATAGATTTATATTAAAGCAATTCTCACTTCTAAAAAATTAAATACATTTATTGAAAAGAGAAGCTCTGTAACACTCCCATAAATGGAAAACCAGTATCATTTGTCAGAAGTTGCAGGCAATCATAAAAAATAAATACAATGAAGACCTCCCCCAAAATCAAATTTTAACTAGAATTCTCTGCTGAAAGCTCTACGCTATGAGGCCAGCTCTCTCCTTATTAAAAGAAAAGGGAGGGGGCAGAAAAGTATTAGAGCCATGCGGGTATCAAATTGAGATATTCTCCTTGGTGTAATCAGGTTAAAAGAGAACCAAAACAGGATTGATAGTTTTACTTCAAAACACATCCCAGACAAGACTCCTTAACTTCAGCATTGATACACCTTTGTTCAAGTCACCATCATCTCTCTCCTAGCTCTTTGCTTCTCAAAGTGTCATCTAATGGGTCGACTGTACCCACTCTGGGGTCTTAGCCTGGGCTGAGACCCCTTGTCTCAGCCAGGGAGTGTTGTCTCGGCCAGGGAGGGAGGTTCTTTTTCCGCTCTAATTTGCGGAGCCAATAAGGAAACCGATGCTGAGACTGGAAGGGCACAAGCTTTATTCAATGGCCAAAGACTGGAGAAGCAGGAATTTAGTTTGCAAATCAACTCCTCAACCCAATTAGGTGGAGATACTATATATATAAGAAGGTCGAGGTAAAAGGGAGGGGATTGGAAAGAGGGGGGAATATTCATGAGTTATCTAAGAACAGGGGTGTGGTTTGGACCCAGAACTGATGCTGCATCCCTTTTCAGTCCTTGTATGGGCTTTTCCAGTTGCTGTCACGGCAATTGTCAACTGTCATGATGCTGGTGGATGTGTCATTTAGCTAATGTATTACAATGAGCATATAATGAGACTCAAGGTCTACTGGAGTCAAGTCTTCTACCACCTTGGGTCTAGTTGGTTTCAACCAGTTCTTGTTTTTCTCTTTGCAGCTTCCTCCTGAAACTTGGAAGGGAGCAATTTGTTTCCATTCCAGGAAGGGGCAGGCTTCTGATTCTGGGGCAATAGCCTTGGTAACAAATATTTGTCCTGGACCTGCAGCCTCCCATCCCCTGGGAGCTTGTGTTTCACAAGCCCTGCTGGTGATTCTGATGCAGGCTTGAGTTTGAGAACACAGCCTCCTATCAGGTCTAGCCAGATTCCATTCTGCCTTCCAGCCACACCCACCAACGTTCCCTTCTCCTCGCAGCAGCCAAAGTGCCTTGCTAAATTCATAAATCATGTCACTTCATTTCCCTGTTCTAAACTTCCAAAGACTTCCCCTGGGCTTAGAATAAAATCCAAACATTTTCCTTTTCCTGCAAGGGTCAGAGGCTAGACCCTACTTTCCCCTCTGAAACCTAATTCCTACTACTCTCCTCCCTGCTATGCTTCAGACACCCTGACCTTTTTTAAGTTCTTCAAAGGTCCCCTACCTCAGGGCCTTTACACATTCTGTTCTCTCTGCCTGGAAAGCTACTCTGCCAACATGCCCACAGGTCAGTCTCTTCCTTCATTCAGTCCCTACTCAAATGCTACCGCCCTAGAGAGGCCCTGACCACCTCACCAAAAGGCCACCTTTCTTAGGGTGATCAGCTCATCCCAGTTTGCCCAGTTTTAAAACTGAAAATCCCCTGTGCTGGGAACCCCCTTCAGACCCCAGCAAAATGCAACAGTTGTTCAGCCTACAGTCCCCATCACTCCCTCCCACAGAACCCTGCTTTGTTCTTATCTTATCACACGTTCATACCTTTGCTTTTTGTTTTCTTTCTCTTTCACTAGACTGTGAGTCCCATGAGGACATGGAGTTTGGGGTATTTTGTTCACAGCTGTATTCCTGGCACCTAGAACAGTGCTTGGCACACAACTGGTGTTTAACTAAGATTATTTGACAAAAATATCAAAGGAATGACCCTCATGGCTTATTTAATCTATTGCTTACAGTTTAGTTGCCTCTCCGATTGATTTGGCTGCAATAAACAAAGCTTTCTCCAGATTTAGAATTATGTCCTTGGGCTATGTAGCCAGGAGTGGATTTACTGAGCCAAGGAGAATGCCATGCTTAAGTTTTTGATACCCAGTGTCAAATTGTTTTCCAAAAGGGTCAGACACGCACTGCCCCCCACTTCCCACTGCACCCAGGATCCCCCATCTACCTCACTCCACCCTGACCAAAGCCAGCATTATCATTGTTAAAATCCTTCCTTGGTGCAAATGAAGCTGTTTGTTGTTTAATTTGCATTTCTTTGATTACTATGTGGCTGGTCATTTCCCCATTTGCTTCGCTCATTGCATTTCATCTTTTTTGAGTTGTCTGTCCACAACCCTTTGCTTGTTTTTCTACCCAGTTTCAGGACATGGATTATTGATTTGCTTGAGTTCTTTGAAAAAGAAAGATATTAGCCTTTTCCCCTCATACATTAAAGGCTTGATTCTTTGCATTTTCTGACCCCTGCATTCAGTCGTGTCCCTTTTATATTTCCTTATTGCTCTTTTACATGTTCATACCCCATTTTGCATTTCTCTTTCCACTGGGTTTTGGGGTTTTTTTTCAGTTAATTATTGAATATACACTTAGAGAAAGCCTCTAAAGGCTTCCCATCTCATTCAGAGTAGAAAACATTTTTCAGAATCATCTGTAAGTCCCTCCATGATCTTTCTCCACACCCTCCCCCCCCACCCCATATTACCTCTCTGACCTTAGTCCTATCCTTCTGCCCTTGGATCTCTCTGCTCCAGACTTTCTGGCTTCTCTGCTGAACTGCAAACACCCCAGCCACACCCCCACCTCAGGACATTTACACAAACTTTTTCCTCTGCCTGGAAGGCTCTTTCTCCAGGTATCTGCATGACTCCCTCCCTCCCTTCCTGCAGGTCTTTACTCAAATGTCCTTCCTGGCCACCTTACCTAAAATTTCAGTCCCTGTGGTAGACCCCCTGCAAAGATGTCCACATCCCAATCCCTGGGCCCTGCAAATATGTAACCTTATTTGGCAAGAGGGAGGTTGCAGATGTTTTTCAGTTATGGATTTTGAGATGAGGAGGTGGGCCCAATCGAATGCCAAGGGCCCTTATAAGAGGAAAGCAGAAGGGTCAGAATCAGAGAAGGAGATATGACAACACAGCAGACACTGAAGTGCTGCAGGGCCAGGAACTGAGGAACTCGGGCAGCTTTTAGAAGCTGGAGGAGGCAAGGAAATGAATTCTCCCCTACAGCCTCCAGAAGGAATGCAGCCCTACAGACCTGCTTAGACTTCTGACATCCAAAACTGTAAGATAATAAACATGGATTGTTTTAAGCCACTACAGTTATAGTACCTGTTACAACAGCCATAAGAAACCAATACGCCTCCAATACCTTCCACCCACCTCCTGCTTTCTCTGTTTCTTTTTGTCATTCATCACTGTCCAAGTTCCTATAATTTTATAGATTCCTCTTTTTTATTTTTGCCTCCCCTAAGAGAATATAAACACCATGGGGACAGGCATTGTCTGTTTTGCTCACTGTTGCATCCCCAGCACCTGGAACAGTGCATGGCATGCATCAATAAACCTTTGCTGAATGAATGGACGCAGGAATGGGAAGGAAGGAAGCTTTCTTCGCAGGTCAAACAGAAACTCTTGTTCAGCTGAAGTTGCTGGAAGGTCATTACATCCAAAGGGCCATTCTGGGTAGAACAAGGTCTTGAAGTAGCTACCAGGCACTGGAAGAACATGAGTCTGATATTCTAGAGAACTCCTGGGGTCACTCCATCCTCCACCCCACAAACAGGTGCACTCGCACTCGGCACACTTGCGCACCCAAGGGGAGGACAAAAGCCTGCACTCCAGACTCACGCTGGGTTCATAGTCTAGCTCAGTGCTGCTCAGTAGAATTACATTTCAAACCTGTTATGTCATTTTGAATTTTCTAGTAGACACCATTTAAAAGTTTTGTTAAGGGAATTCCCTGGCAGTCCAGAGGTTAGGACTCTGCACTTTCACTGCTGAGGGTATGGGAACTAACATCCTGCAAGCTGCTGGCAAGGCCAAAAAAAAAGAAGTTAAAAGGTGAAATTGGGGCAGAGGGGAGGGATAAATTAGGAGTTTGGGATTAACAGACACACACTACTATATATATAAAATAGATCAACAACAAGGACCTACTATATAGCACAGAGAACTATATATTCAGTAACTTATAATAACCTATCAGAGAAAAGAATCTGAAAAAGAATATATATATATATATATATATATATATATATATAAAACTGAATCACTTTGCTGTACACCTGAAACTAACACAACATTGTAAATCAACTATACCTCAATTTTTTTAAAGGTGAAATTTTAATAATGTTTTATTTGGCTTAATAGTATCCAAGACATTATAATTTTCAGCATGTAATCAATTTTTAAAAAATATTAATGAGATATTACACTTTTTTCTCTATATACTAAGTCTTTAAAGCCCTGTGCATATTTTATGGCAGTTTCAGTTTGGACATTAAATTTTTAACAGTTAAAGTGAAACAGAATCCCACTGAAACAATCAAATTGTTTTCACAGAAAAATACACTGCTTCAGTTTTTAAATTAAATGTCAATTAGTAAAAGTTAAATAAAATTTAGAATTCACTCCCGTCTGGGCTCTGGGCACGTTTGCAGAGCTCAGCAGCCACATGTGGCCAGTGGCCCCCGTTTTGAACAGCGTGACCCCGCAGCACAAACCTTTGTAGGTGATGTGATCTCGCCCACATTGTTGAAGCTCTCTGAACCTCCTTCCACCATGTACAGAACAGGCGATAATAGTAGCTATTTTGTGGGCTAAATGAAGTCATGGGTGAAAAGTAACTGGACCACAGTAAACGCTTTATAAATTGTAGCTATTGTTACTCCAGGGCAATTTCTTATCTTTCCTCGGGAGGAGCTCCTGGTTCGAAAGAAGTAGACTGAACTGACATTTCGGAAACACCTACTGTGTGCCAGCCCTAAGCTGCAGATGATCCATCACAAACTTCCCAGCAAACCTTCACGATTGGAGTTATGGCTTCCACCCCGCCCATCCCCCTATCTGCTCTCCTAGTCGTCTGGATGAAGCCGGCCTCCCTGCTGTCTGGTGGGGCGGCTGCCTAACAGAAACGGTTGGGGGGGGGGGCGGGGGATAGAGCCGAGCATTTCAGTTCCCCTCAAAGACGGCTGCCTGGGAGGCTGTCTGCTGGCCTCCCTGCCCTTTCTCCCTCCGCCCCTCCCTCCCCCCTTTCCTCTCTCTCTCCCTCTCTCCCTCCCCCTTTCCTCTCTCTCTCCCTCTCTCCCTCCCCCTTTGCTCAGAGATCCTGGAGCTGCTTACCCCATCTGTTTAGACCGCCCCTTGTCTCAGCGATTTTTCAACACGGTGTTTTTCTCCCCACAGGTAAGGGGGGATGGCAGATCGTGACTCAAACCCACTCTTAAAGGGGGAGGGCCCCCTCAGCCCCTCCCTGTCTAGACTCAAGCTTCCTGAGACATGAATAATTAGAGATACCAAGGAGAGCCATGGAACTCCCAGAAAAATCCAGCTGGTTTCTTCGGCACCCAAGTTGTTCTTGCAGAAGGTGGCGGCAGAGCTCCTGCCTCACCCAAAAATCGTGGCAGAAAGAGCTTGGATGTTGGAGTCTGAAAGACTGGGTTCCCCCCTCTTAACCTCGTGGCCTTGGCCAAGTTGTTTGATTGCTCTGAGTCCAGTTTCTTCCTCTGTAGAATACAGCGATCCCCTCCTGAGAGGTCACTGTAAGAATTAATGGACGCATCCTCAGACCCACGCCTGGCATATAGGACGCACTCAATCAGCGGTGACTATTATCACTGGGCTGTCGTCGACTCCTTGAGGGCAAGAACCGTGGCTGGGAATATTTCATTCACAGCTCCATCCCCAATACACAAGCAGCATAGTATGTGGTGTAAAAGTATTGTATATAAAAAATATGTATTTTAATATAATGACTTGAACCCCCTCCAGACCAGTGAAAACTTGCATGTTACTTCCTGAGTACCAGGGCCAGGATGACGGTGAGGCAAGTGAGGTACCCTGCTTGGGTGCAAAATTTAAGGGGGCACCAGAAAACCCAGTCACAAGATAAATAATATTTTACTGCAATATTCTAAAAAATCAAAAGGAATGCAAAAATATCCGTGAAGAACACTCTAAGTTTTAAAAAAAGACGAGGCTGGGCTTCCCTGGTGGCACAGTGGTTGAGAATCTACCTGCCAATGCAGGGGACACGGGTTCGAGCCCTGGTCTGGGAAGATCCCACACGCCGCCGAGCAACTGGGCCCGTGAGCCACAACTACTGAGCCTGCGTATCAGGAGCCTGTGCTCCGCAACAAGAGAGGCTGCGATATTGAGAGGCCCGTGCACTGCGATGAAGAGTGGCCCCTGCTTGCCGCAACTAGAGAAAGCCCTCGCACAGAAACGAAGACCCAACACAGCCAAATAAAAATAAATAAATAAATAATAAAAATAAAAGAATTCCCTTAAAAAAAAAAAAGAAAAAGACAAGGCCAGTATTACCAGTTTTTCCCTCTGTCTACAGCTTCTGGCACTGCCAGGCATGGTTTAAGAGTTTTTCAAATATTAACCCATTCTATCCTTATAATAACACTGTGAAATAACACTTCAAATACTAATCATTCAATCCTTATGATAACCCCATGAGGTAACTACTATAGTTCAGATGAGGAAAAGGGGGCCCAGAGAAGTGATGAATTTGCCCCAGGTGGTTCAGCTCCTAAGTGGCAGAGCTGGGACTTGAACCCAGGCACTCTGAACTGAGAGACCCAGTTCCCACCCCATCCCATTCCTGTCTATGACACAGCTCTGCCCACTGGGTCTTATATCATGAGATCAGGTGCTCTGGCCACAGCTTTGGTAGTTGAGCAGGGCCCTTGTCCTGTCATTCGAATCACAGACATGTACCATATCTGCAGGCTGGTTCTGCAGACACAGAAATAACTGTACAAAACAGTGCTGTCCTTACAAGGGCAGGTCCCTTGCACCACAAGTGCAGGGCTCATGGCAACTGCTCTTCCGGGCCTGAACAAGGGCTCCATGAGGCTGGAAGAGGGCAAGACTAACTCGACTTTAGCCAGGAGGTCACTTGGAATGCAGAGGCATTTCCTGCCTCCCATCCTGTGACAACTGATGCACTTTTTTTTTTTTTTTTTTCTGCCTTACGCAGGCCTCTCACTGTTGTGGCCTCTCCCGTTGCGAAGCACAGGCTCCGGACACGCAGGCACAGCGGCCATGGCTCACGGGCCCAGCCGCTCCGCGGCATGTGGGATCTTCCTGGACCAGGGCACGAACCCGTGTCCCCTGCATCAGCAGGTGGGCTCTCAACCACTGCGCCACCAGGGAAGCCCACTGATGCACCTTTGAGAGATGAGTAAGCGCTTGTCAGCTGGACAGTACAAATCAGCCATGTCCCCCTTTGACACACACACAGAAACTCGGCTCAGAGTGATTTTTACCAAAGGCACGTAACTCAAGGAATAAAGGCCACTCGGTGTTCACTTTTGGTTCTTCGTGGGTTAGCAGATGGCCCTAAACTCTCCCCTCAAGATCCTTCATGAGCAGCATGAGATAATGGTGACGAGCATGTCAGACACTCAGCACTTTCTAAGCCAGGTGACCTTGGGCAAGGTCCATAGTCCCCAGCCTCAGTTTCTTCATCAATAAATGGGGATAGTGATGCCGATTCCACAGTTGTGGAGATTAAACATAATAAATGGATATAAAGTACCCAGTACAGCACCAGGCATGTAGAAAGCACTCAGTAAGTGGTAACTACTGTCATTATTTTCAAAAGTGAGTTGCAACGTTCACTGCCAAATGTAACCTACATTTACAAAACAGTGCAGCACCTCAGTCCTTGATGAGAAACAATCCGTTAAATGGCCTGTTTGAGGCAATAAGGCGTAAGTTCTTTGAAAAACTAAAGCGCAAGACATCGTGGGACTTCCCTGGCCGTCCAGTAGTTAGGACTCCGCGCTTCCACCGCAGGGGGAATGGGTTTGATCCCTGGTGGAGGAACTAAGATCCCACATGCCGCGATGAGGCCAAAAAAACCCCAAATTAAATCGCAAAGACATCATTACCTGAAAAGTCAGAAAAGCTCATTAATTCCACCCCCAGGGATTCTGTTTACATTGGTCTGGAGGGTCTCAGCATCATTACTTTGTAAAGTCTTCCCAGGTGACTCCATGGGCAGCCAGGCGTGAGAACCACCAAGAAGGTGGGAGGGAAGGGGTTCCGTGGGAGGGGGCGTGGCTGGCAATGATCTGGTAGTAGATCCAAGGATGTTCACTGGACTCATTATTCATTCACAATACCTTCACTTTTTATGTGCTTTCTATATAAATGCTATATTTCATAGTCTTGACTTTTTATTATGGAGAATTAAAAACATACACTAAGCAAACAAATGCATATAATGCATCTTCCTGTGCCACCACTCAGGTCCCCAAACCAGTGACCATGGCCAGTCCTGCCCCATCCCACTCCCAGGCTCTGCCTCCGCCAGTATTTTGAAACAAATAGCAGACATGAAATAATTTTATCTGTATTTCCCTGTGTAACTCTAAAAGAGCTCTTTTTTTAATACAATCACACTACCATTATCACATCTAACAAATTCATAATCCCTTATTGTCCTCAAATATCCAATAAGTATACAAATTGTCTCATGAATGTCATACTTTTTTTTAATCTTTTTTTCAGGATTTAAAGAAGGTCTGCACCTAGGTTATGGGCTGGTTCATCTTCCAGGTCTCATATCTCAGTGCTTCTCACACTTCAACATGCACATGAATTTCCTGGGGATCTTGTTAAAATGCAGATTCTAACCAAGTAGGTTTGGGGCAGGGCCTGAGATTCTCCATTTCTGACATTGTCCCAGCAGGTGATACTGATGCTGCTGGTCTGTGGACCACTCCTTAAGTAGCAAAGTTCTATTTTATAATATAAGGAAATATTTTTTAAAGTCATGTTGACATCTTCGGGCTGACTCAGTGATTTGGCAGGCAAATCACCGCTGGCTGGGAAGGGCCATCACCTTCCCCTGAAGTGTAACTAATAATCACATCTGCTGTGGGTGTTTAAATGTCAAAGCCAACACCTGAGCTCCTAGAATTGGTACCTGACACACTGACCATCCAGAGGTTCACCCTGGCAGGGTCTGGCCCTCCTGAAACCAGAGGCCACCTTGTTACAATCCTCGGAAGCTCTAGAAGTACATTGATTTGTTCAGTTTCTGGCAGGCAGGCAGAAACGCAAGCTGCAGAAATAAGGCAGTTACCTTTTCTCGGTTATAGGTTTAATTAAAAAGCCCCGTGCTGGACTTCCCTGGTGGCGCAGTGGTTGAGAGCCCGCCTGCCGATGCAGGGGACACGGGTTCGTGCCCTGGTCCGGGAAGATCCCACATGCCGCGGAGCGGCTGGGCCCGTGAGCCATGGCCGCTGAGCCTGCGCGTCCGGAGCCCGTGCTCCGCAAAGGGAGAGGCCACAACAGTGAGAGGCCCGCGTACCGCAAAAAAAAAAAAAAAAAAAAAAAAAAAAGCCCCGTGCTGCCAGATTCCAAGCACCCTCCACTGATCTGCGAGACCTATTGATTGCTTAGCTCTCCCCGCAAGACACAGTGGCAAGAAGACTTTATCTTCCTTTAATCAGACCTGCTTCCCTCAGATCCAGTTCTGACAGGGCTGCTGGCTTCTCCTCACCTGCTTGCATCGCCCAGTGCTCAGCCAGCCCCGAGTACAGTGGGCGGCACCAGCATCAGCCACAACAAGCTGGGAGGTCTGTGCCCCGGGGAACTGCCAGCATCATCAGCATCACCATGGCCAACGTGTATCGAGCCTGCACCACGTGCCAGGCACTATGTCAAGTACTACTTCAAATGCATTCTCCCCTCTGATACATTAATGTAATTAATCGTTCTATATGTTATGATTCCCTGATTACATAATCATGTCGCCTGCACCGGGCATTTGTTCTCTGTCATATCGCCTGTTCGGTTTTTGTCACAGCACTTATTATTACCTGAAACCATATATATTTCTTTGCCTACGTGATCATTGTCTCTGCCCCTGGACGGTAAATTCCGTAAGGGCAGGGATTTTGCCTCTCTCGTTTCAGTATAGAGTCCCCAGCACCTAAACAGTCTGAGCACATAAAAAGTTCTCAATAAATGTTGAGAAGGTTCATCCATGTTGTCACATATTGCAAATTTTCCTTTTTCATAAGGCTGAATAGTAGTCCCACTGTATGTACTGTATACCACATTTTCTTTATCCACTCATGTTGATGGACACTTAGGTTTTTTATCTTGGCTACTGAGGATAATGCTACAATGATCACGGGAGTGCAAATCTCTCTTCAAAATCTTGATTTTTGATTATTTTGGATAGATACCCAAAGATAGGATTGCTGGATCATATAGTGGTTCTATTTTTAATTTTTTGAAGAACCTATACGGTGCTGTTTTCCACATCAGCTGTACTGTTTTGCATTCTTATCAATAATGTGCAAGGTTCCAATCTCTGCACGTCCTTTTCAAGATTTCTTACCTACTTGTCAAGAGGGTAGATCTCCTGTTAAATGTTCCTACCACAATAAAGTAAAATTTTAAATAAATAAATGTGTGTTGAATTTGGTTTATCATGTTTATTCCTCCTGGCAGCCCTATGAGCTCACTAGTCTTATACCCATTTTACAGGTGAGGAAACTGAGGTGCAGGTAGGAAAAGCAATTCACACAAATGTCCTGCACAGGAAGGTATAGAGCAGGGGTTGAAACCCGAGTCTATCTAAACTCCAGCAAGGGCTCATAACCTGGGGTCCATGAGCATGTAAACTGGAGTCAGTGAACTTGGATGGGAAAAAAACATTACCTCTTATTAATTTTCCGGACATCTAACTGAAATGTTACATTTCCTTCTGTTATGAATGTCGGCAACAAAACTGCAGTAGTGTCTGCAGCCCCCATGACTTTGTCACCAATTGGAATCAAAGATATTTTCATGTCTCATTAAGTTTGTTGCAAATATCTTAGAACATCATTTACACTCATTACCTGCTTAAAATTACAATCGTAATAATGCAGCCAATCCACCACCAGATCTTATGTGGTGTGTTAAAGAAGCACAATTTGGCTTTGTAATAGTTTGTTAACTGTATTTCAATATAACTGTTTGCCTGAAATAAGCTAGATAAATACTGCATGTCCACCTATACACTTATAGCTTATATGCGGAATCTTAAAAAAAACACAAAACGTCAAACTCATAGAAACAGAGAGTAGAAAAGTGGCTTCCAGGCGCTGGGGGTGGGGGAAACAGGGAGAGGTTGGGGAGAGGGTATAACTCTCAGTTATAGGATGAATAAGTTCTGAGGATCTAATGTATAACATGGTAACTATGGTTGATAACATGATATTATAAAATTGAAATGTGCTAAAAAGTAGAACTTAAATGTTCTCACCAAAAAAAAAAAAAAAAGGTAAATACGTAAGGTGATGGTTAATTAACTTGATGGTAGGAATCCTTTCACAATGTATATATATATTGTGTATCAAATCATCACATTGTACGTGTAAAATTTTATATTTTGTCAATTAAGCCTAAATAAAGCTAAATATATATACTATATGTGTATATATATACCATATATATATATGGTTGCCTTTGTAATCCTATGGATTCTATATTAAAAGCATTACTCTGAGCTGGAGCCCAGGCACAAAAAAGATAAGAACCTGGCTCTGGGGCCTGTGCCCTGACCACCTGGGTGAGCGTTAGAAGGAACCCTGCCCAGTACTGCACTTCTCCTCCCTTCAAGGATGGGGACACCAAGGGCCAGAGTGGGAAAGTGACCAGGTAGACAAGCAGGGAGGTAGAGTCTGGCTCTCAACTGGAATCCAGGTTTTCCCATTCCCAGTCCAGCACCTCTGCAGTGATCCCACACTGCCACCTAAGGACGCAAAGCATTTCAAACCTGCAGCAGCCCAGCAGGCTGTGGGCTGGAGCCAAGGGATGAGCCACCCAGAGGCCGCTGAACAGTGGATGAGGACTCCGGTTCACAGTGCTGCAGTGACTTGTATTCACTCATTCATGCAAAACAGTCATTATTCACTTGCACACTGCCCTACCAGTGAGGATGCAAATGAGGTCAACCACCTTGAAAAGCAACTGGGCAGTGCCTAGTAAAAATGGGGCTGTGATTCCCACTTAACAGTGATTCCACCACCTCCACCCACAGTGTACACCCCAGAACAGTGGGTCTCAACCCTGGATGCACATTCAAACCACCTGGAAGCTTCTAAAACCACTGTTGCTTACCTCCAGATCAGTCAACTGAAATCTTTTTAAGATTTCAGAAAATCTTAAAATCTTGAGAAATGAATTAAGAATCTTTGGGGGTGGGGCATTGGTGTGATTGTAAAAACTTCCAAGTGATTTTATCTGCAGCCAAGTTGAGAACCGCTGGCCTCAGGAATCTCTGAATGTAGGCATGACAAGGCCCATATGGTAAGTTCACTGGAGTGCCCTTTGCAGTAGCAAGGAAGTAAACACAACACAAATGTCCATCAACACAGGAATAGCCTGACAAACGAAATGATGAAACATTATACAGAAGCTAAGAGAAATTAACTCAATCCACATGTATTAGCAAGAGTTGATCCGAAACACATTGTCAGGTGAAAAACAATCAAGCTGCAAAATATACAATACAGCATGGTATATCTTTGGGTTTTTTACACAATACTAAAGATGCATACAGATGTATGTGAAAGTATTTTAAGGTCCTTAAGGATACATACTATGTTCCTATCAGTGAGAGGTGGGAATTAAGGATGGGTGCTAAAGGGATTTTAGTTTTGTATTCTTTTTTAAGGAGGAGAATGTACTTATATTTTACCCAAGCAATTTTAATTGATTCTAAAAATTAGTATATTTTGAAATATTCCAGTGTCTTCTATTATTGTTCTAGATGTGGGAGAAATGAACCTGAATAGGAGACTTCACAGCAGATAGTCCAGAGAAGAAAGACCAAGCAGCTAGAAGACAGGGGTTTCATCCTGCTATAGGCGAAGGGCTGTGGAGGATGGGAGAAGGTGCTCCTAAATGTCCTGGTTAGCACCTGCTGCATAACAAATCATCCCAACAGTCGGCAGCATAAAATAGCCATTTTATTATGCTCATGGTCTCTTTGGGTCAGGAATTCAGACAGGGTAACAGTGAGGATGTTCCATGATGTCTGGAGTTCTAGCTGAGAAATCTAAAGTGTTGGGGGGTGACTAGGTGGCCATCTGGAATCATCTGGAGGCAGCCTCACTCACATGTGGTGATTGATGCTGGCTGGCTGCCAGAACCTCCACTGGGCTATTGTCCAGAACACCTACAGGGGGGCCTCTCCATGAAGTCTCTCCATATGGGCTAATTTGGGCTTCCTCACAGGGTGGGATTGGGCTCCAAGAAAAGATAGAAGTGTGTGGTGATTTTATGCTCTAGCCTCAGGAGTCACATAGCACCACTTCTGCTGCACTCTTTGGATGGAAGCAGTCACAAAGGTATGCCCAAATTCAAGGGGACAGGACATAAGTCCCAGCCCTCAATAGGAGTGTCAAGGTCACATTGTAAGAAGAGCAAGTGGGATGAAAGACATTGTTGCCACCATCTTTGGAAGATGCAATCTGATACACTAACCTATCCCTTGGAGCAAAGGGATGGTGGTGTCAGACAGGGCTTCCTGGACAAAATGATACCCAAGCTGATGTTTAAAGGACAACAAGGAGTTGGCCTTCAGAAGGGTAAGATCATTTCGTGCCAAGGAAACAAGGTCAAAGTCCTAGTGTAAAAAATTAGGGCACAGGCACATAGCGTACTTAGGAAGCTAGTCATGAGTTGGGCTGGAGGAAGTGGTGAAAGATGAGTCTGGGAAGTGGGCAGGGGCCAGACAGTGTGGGATCTCTTAGGCCACATTAAGGATTTTGGTCTTGAGGCTTAAGGCAATGGGGGCCACCTCTTGGGTGGGTGATAAAGGAGGGGAATAAGAGAGGAAGCAGTGAGGCCAGCAATGCAGCCATTGTGGTCACCAGGGGAGAGGTGACAGTGGCGGTGGAGGTGGAGAGAAGTGGACAGAGCCAACAGATGCTTTGGAGGCAAAATTGATGGATTTGGTGATGGATTCTACATGAGGAGTAAAGAGTTCAAGAATATGTCCCTTCCATGAGGCAGCTTCTAGCTCTGTGGGGCCCATGCCTGGTGGACTAATCCCAGGTCTGCATCTCTCCACATTTTCCCTGGTCCAGCACCTTTTGGATCAAGAAAACTCTGGCTAAAGAAGGAGCCTTCCATTAAGAAGATTCTGAGGTTCAGCATATCTCAGATCAAAGACCAAAATTATCCTCTTGGGGGAATTCCCTGGTGGTCCTGTAGTTAGGACTCAGCACTTTCAAGGACTCAGCACTTTCACTGCCATGGCCCAGGGTTCAATCCCTGGTCAGGAACTAAGATGTCATGCGGTGCGGCCAAAAACAAACAAACAAAAGACTAAAATGATTCTCTTGGCTCACCACATCCAAGTCCCTTCATGGCACCCAGTGACAATTAGTGGGAAATTGTAGAGACAGCTCCTGATTGGATGTAATTTCCTTGACCTGGAGCATCATGAATCAATTACTCTGAGCAACTCAACTTTAATGCCGACACTCCGCCCTCTATGAAGGCACCTCCTCCTTTGCACACATACTCTTTCTTCCCAATGAATGAATTGCGAGCTCCTTGTTTATAGGGACCAGGATGTTTTCATTAGTGATTAAAGAAGCAGGTCTGCTTGCCCCCTTAGCAGTGAGTCACAGGTGACTGTGGACAGGGATGGGATGGGGTTGAGACTAAGGGTCCCAGCCCCCAGCCCAGGTATGGGTCCCAGACTCTGCCCAAGGAGTGGAGTGTCCTGCCCTGGGTCCTGTGGACCTGCAAAGCCAGATGCCCTCAGAACATCAGCCATACTAGAAACACTGCTTCAGCCCACAGCTCCAAGGCATGAACCCTCAGCCATGATTCCCTCATTCAAGAACAAACACTGAGGACCTGCTCCATGCCAGGCACCACTCCAGAATCCCTCACCCTCAGGGAGCTTAATTCATGTGGAAAGAGATATGCAAGAAACAAAAATACATAGTATGGAGGAATTCCCTGGCGGTCCGGTGGTTTGGACTCGGTGCTTTCACCACCGGGGCCTGGGTTCAATCCCTGGTCTGGCAACTAAGATCCTGCAAGCCAGGCAGCACAGCAAGAAAACAAACAAACAAACAAACAACATAGTATGAAGATGGCAAGATGACGTCCTGTGGGGAAAATTTTAGATGAAGAAGTGGACGGGGGTTCCCAGGAGGTAGGGAGGAGAAGGAGCACTGCAAATTTAAAGTGTCTTCAGGGGGCTTCCCTGGTGGCGCAGTGGTTGAGAATCCGCCTGCCAATGCAGGAGACACGGGTTCGTGCCCCGGTCTGGGAAGATCCCACATGCCGCAGAGCGGCTGGGCCCGTGAGCCATGGCCGCTGAGCCTGCGCGTCCGGAGCCTGTGCTCCGCAACGGGAGAGGCCACAACAGTGAGGCCCGCATACCACACACACAAAAAAAAAAAAAAAAAATTAAAAAAATTTAAAAAAAAATAAAGTGTCTTCAGGGACTGTCTTGTTGAGAAGCTGACTTTCGGGAAAACCTGAGGAAGCAAGGCAGGAAGCCATGAAGATGTGGGGTGGGGAGCGATCCAGGCAGAGGAGAGGGCACAGCATGTGCAAGTGTCCTCAGGCAGGAGGGGCCTGGCGTGTTGGAGCAGCACCAGGGGCCAGGGCAGCTGCGGAAGAAGGAGGGAGGGGACAGTAATAGTTGGTGAGGGCAGAGAGGAGCTGGGGAGCCAGCGGACAGGGGGCCTTTCAGGGGCCACTGGGAAGATACGGCTTTGACTCTGAAGGAGATGGAAAGTCACGGGTGGTTTAAAAGATCACTCTAGTTGCTGCTGCTGCAGCTGATGGCGATGATGATGGTGACCATGACAATAATGATAACGGTTGTGACGGATCTTCTTGTTGTCATGTTGGAGTTTGGGTTTTGTTTTCTTTTTTATGTTTCGTCCAGCATCTAATCTCTTCCTCTTATACACTAGTGGCTCCCATGGGAGGGCCCCATTTTGAATAGCTTTGGGCTCTGACCTGCTTCAACTGAATTTCAAAACCTTTTTCTGGAGAATATCACACTTACATGGTGAGTTCCAGCCCCACTCTGCAGATTGCTGCTTCCTTTGCAAATTCTGCATTCATCTCTATTTTTACTTTTATTTTTTTTAAGTTGAAAGATTGTATCTTGTTTATGTTTTGATCTCCATGTTTTTATTTTATTTATTTTTTTAATAAATTTATTTTATTTATTTATTTATTTTCGGCTGCATTGGGTCTTTGTTGTTGTGCATGGGCTTTCTCTAGTTGCAGCGAGCGGGGGCTACTCCTCGTTGTGGTGTGCCGGCTTCTAATTGCGGTGGCTTCTCTTGTTGCAGAGCACAGGCTCTAGGCACATGGGCTTCAGTAGTTGTGGCACATGGGCTCAGTAGTTGTGGCACACGGGCTTAGTTGCTCCGTGGCATGTGGGATCTTCCCGGACCAGGGATTGAACCTTGTCCCCGGCATTGGCAGGCGGATTCTTAACCACTGCACCACCAAGGAAGTCCCTCATCTCTATTTTTAAAAGAAAAACCTTATCACCTGGTTTCCCACTAAAATAGGAATTTGCTGGTACTTTCCAATTTCTAACCAAAATCTGGAACTTCCTGTGGTTCCAGCTGGGCGCCACTTCCCTTCTGCCGCCTACCCCTTTGCCCCTTAGCCAGTGGGCGCCCTGACCTGGGCCCTCTCATTGTCAGCTCCTCCCTCTTCCAGTCCAAGGCCTGCATCCCAAATTAGGGGTGTCCCCGTCACTTCCCGACCCTAAAGTCCAAGGCCTGCATCCCAAATTAGGGGTGTCCCCTGTCACTTCCTGACTCCAAAACCCAGTGGGATCCAGCACCAGATGCAGCCCCACTGAACAAACTCCCCTCCCTATGCCCATGCCCCCCCACACACCTTCTTCTAGAACAGGTGTGTGGGCCTGGATGACTCACTTACTGAAAAGAACCCAGAACCAGGTCAGACACACCCAGGTTCAAATCTCAGCTCTGATCCAATTAGCTGTGTGGCCTCAGGCTAGTCGCCTCACCTCTCTGACCCTGCCTTTTCAAACCACTACTCTGCATTCACAGCTGGGTCTCGTATTTGATATTCCATTAGGCCATGAAAGACCTCCTCAGTGCCCCAAGTCAGACCACAAAATCCCTGGATCTCCTAGATCCAGGAGAAACAGAAAGATACCTGTTTCACTCTGCCTTGTTGAAAGAGGGTTCCTAACAGGCTCCGGTGCCTACAGGCAGGGTCCCTTAACACAAGATCTCGGTCAATTAACTGAGAAGGAGTGAAGAAAAGCAATATTGTCACTGGGATGCTTTGTCCACAAGCCAGCCTGCCTCAGAGGCCTCTAAAGAAAGTACCTTTGCCTGAGGCCTTAGACCGCCACAAAGGCACCTAATCCAGCCCAGGTAGAGACAGGAAGCCATCCACAGGAGGCCAGGAGCTGGCCAAGCAGAGGCAAGCCAGTGCCAGGGCCTGGAGGTCAGAGGGCACTCGCCTCCTAAGAGACGGACCCATTCTCAAGGCTGCTAATCAGGATGACGGACTCCTGAATCTGTACCCCACCCTGGCCTCTCCCCTGGATGCCAGACCCCAGCCCGTGGATGTTTAACTTGGCATCACAAACTTAAAGCAGTAAAGCCAACTCTTGTTTTTCTCCCCCATGCTGTTCTTTCTCCTCCATTTTCCCACTTTCTCAGTCCAGACATCTGACTTCAGAGCCCATGCATTTAATTGCCCCATGTGAGTTCCCAGGGGGCTTGATGCCAGCTGGCACCCCAGCTTCAGAGAATCCCCAGTCCTCCAGGGATGAGGCTGGGATAGTGGATGGAGAAGGGTGTGGTACACCTGGGGCCAACCACCCAAGGGAGAAGGAGAGAGGGTGTGGGCAAAGCTCAAGCAACAGGAGGACTGAGGGAGCCGGGCGTCTGAAATGTGATCCCTCCCAGGACGCCCCCCAGAAGCCTCCTTAGACTCAGCTGAACTCACAGAGGCCTAGTGTGAATCATCTCAATGAATTTTTGTGATTGTTACTGTTGTTAAAAAAAATTATTTTTTTTAAATAGAGGATGTGACGTGCTATGGGTCAGAGGCATCCCAGAAACAGAGCCTTCGGGGCAGGAAAGCCAGGGGTCAGCAGAAATCCTAGAGAGGCCTTGGGATCCCTCAGAAATGGGATAGAGGTGGAAGCAGAAGAAGAGACATTTGGGGAAATTTTATCACAATCACAAACAGATAACATCTCAGATAACACCTAGTCTACATTAAGAAGTGAAGGGGCAGGACATTATAACAATAGAAACAGGGTAGTTAATATTAGAAATGCTAGTAATAGGGGTACTACAGACAGGCCCACGTGCTTTTCAATCAACAAAAAGATAAAAGCAACCTTGACATTAAATAAAAGGTAGTACCAGTTATTCTCATGTGTATGTGTGTGTGTGTGTGATATATTAGTGTGTATACACATGTAAATACATGTACATGTATATATGTATGTGAATATCAGCATATTATGTACCTCTGCATGTATATGTATCTGTGTGTATATATATCAGCATATATACATGTATATCAGCATATGTGACATGTATTAGTAGAGAAACATCTCCAACTTTTTTCCTTAGAAACATTTTTTTTTTTGGCCGCACCATGACCAGGGGTCAAACCTGGACCCCAGCAGTGAAAGCGCCGAGTGCTAACCACTGGACCGCCAGGGAATTCCCATAAACATTTTTTTAAATTGAAATATAGTTGATTTACAATGTTGTGTTAACTTCTGCTGTACAGCAAAGTGATGCAGTTTTACATATATATTCTTTTTTTATATGCTTTTCCATTATGGCTCCCTGTGCTGTACAGTAGGACCTTGCTGTTTATCCACTGTCTATATAATAGTTTACATCTGCTAACTCCGAACTCCCACTCCATCCCTCCGCCACCTCCCCTCCCCCTTGGCAACCACAAAGCTGTTCTCTATGTCTGTGAGTCTGTCCTTAGAAACATTTTTTCACTGAAACCTGGAATAGATACAAATCATCCAATTCAAACTTCTGAGGTTCATGAGGTTTCCTCACCAGTCTAGGGGATTCCTTCAAGGTCAAGCCTTTTTTTTTTTACTTGCTTTATTGCAACATTTGCTTTATTCCTGTGGTCTGGAACAGAACCCACAATATCTCCAAGTATGCCCATTCTTTTTTTTTTTAATATTTGAATTTTATTTTATTTTTTTATACAGCGGATTCTTATTAGTTATCTATTTTATACGTATTAGTGTATATGTGTCAATCCCAATCCCCCAGTTCATCACACCACCCAAGCTCAAGGCTTAACCAGACTTTGCAGAAGGGGTGGACTAGCCAGTGTTTCCCCCTGATACAGAGAGGACATTGAGTCCACACTTGGATGACCACAGGGCTCAGCAATGTTTTCAGTTCCTGTGAAGGGGGGTGGAGCAGAGGGAAAGGGAAGAAGCAGACTGGTGCCAGCACTTAAACCTTACCAGTTTATTATCCCGTTTTGCAGATGAGGAAACAAGCCCAGAAGGGTGTGCTACATAATGGCTGTTGAAAAAAAAAAAGATGGCTCTAAGATAGGTGCAAGCTCAAGGAGGACAGGGACTGCCTGTGTCTGTCTTGTTCACTGCAGCATCTCCAGAGCCTAGCACAGGTGGTAAAAAACATTTGTTGGATGGATGGACAGATTGGGTGCACCTGTCTTCCAAACCTCAAACCAACTCTCTGTTGCCTCAAAGCCAGTGGGTGCCATTTTCCTTCCTCCCCTCTCCTGCAACCTCCTCTCCCCCATGGCTAGTACATGCTCTACCCCAGCCTCCCACTCACCCCCTCCCAGGCTGGTTTTTGGATGTTTCAAGACATTTGTGGTCATGTGCTGCCACCTACAGGGAGTCTTATGGTACTGCAGAGAGAAGCCCTGTTTGTATGCAAAAAGAGAAACAAGCATGAAAACGCATTTGGCAAGGACTTGGTTAAGGCCACGGTAAACTGGGGGATGGTTTAGGTTTAGAATCTTCTTTCAAAAGAGGAAAACACTGTGCTCATTCAGGTACACTGAGCCCAGGGATGTTAGGTTAGGTAGAGCAGGAGAGGGCAGGGGGAGGGAACAATGAGGTGCAGGAAGGAGCTTCTGTCTAGGAGTCGCTTATTCCACTCCCGAACAGCTCTGCGACGAGTGTGTCCAGTTAGCGTTATTACTTTAGATAAGAAAAGGGGATCTGTAAAGGCAATTTGGAAAGTCCCAGAATAAAAAAACACAATAAACAGGCCTTAGAAAACAGGAACCAGGACTGCTCAGAAGATCCCAGCCAGAGGGACCCAGGAGCTCTCTCAAGGGTTCCAGCTCCTGACACGGAGGTGTCTCTACATAAGAGGCAAATCCCTGTAATGGAGTCGGTCCGGGAAGCCTGATTATGTGGCTACCTCGGAGCTGGCGTCCAGGATTGGCAGGCCCAGAACTGCAAAGTGTCAGATAAAAGTCATCACCCCAAGGAAGGGATGCTGAACTTGAAAGCATCAGCTGTCCCCATTTCACAGGTGAGGAAACTGAGTCTCAGCTTTGATATCTGGTGTTGTTGGTTGGGTCTTTGTACGTTGCAAGGAATAGCAACATTCTCAGGTTTCATTACAAGGTTGAGAAAACCAAAGTCTTAGCCACCCAATAAGCCTCTGAGAGGCTGGAACAGCTTTGGATTAGAGCAGTAGCTCTAGTCAGCTGTCAGCAGCTGTGTAACTCAGGGGCACCCCAGCTCGGCACTCAGCGCTCCACCGTCGTGGTGACTCAGCACCCCTGGGTCTTGGCCTGTCCCTCTGCTGTCCCCACTCTCCACTCTGTCTCATTTCTGCTGACCCCCAGTTCCTGTTCATTCATGGCTCCTACTCAACCATCACTTAGGTTGACTCAAGGCCTTCTACTTAGAACTTTCCTTCTGCGTGTCTCTCTGCTTCTGCCCCTGATGCTGACACTAATCCTTTCTCCATGTCTCAGATTCAGATTCTGCAGAAGAAAGAATCTGAATTGTTCAGTTGGTCCCCATTATCCCTATGAGATGGATTTCTCACACTGGGCCACATCACAATCCTCTGACCAGCCTAGATGTTGCCTGTCCGTAGCGGGGTTCTACTCCTGTCCAAACAGTTGTATCCTGGGTCCTAAGGGCAAAGTGGGTAACTCAGAGCAAAGAACCCCTCTGAAGTGGCTGTGCATGTGCAGGGTACACAGATGTAACAGGCTCCTCTACAAGCCAGCTTGTACATGACAGGACCAGGGTTTGAGCCCAGGTTTTCTGGTTCCAAGTCCTTCCCAACTAAGTACACAGGCTGTCCTGCCCCCTGGGATCAAGAAATAATAATAAGGGAATTCCCAGGTGGCCTAATAGTTAGGACTCTGTGCTTTCACTGTCGTGGTCTGGGTTCGATCCTGCAAGCCATGAAGCATGGCAAAAAAAAAAAAAAAGAAGAAGAAATAATAATAACTAACACTGACTAAGTACCATATGCCAAGCACCATTCTAGCTTTCCACTCAATATCTCAATCCTGACTGCAATCCCTCTTTAATTGTGTCCATTTCACAGAAAGGAAAACTCATCTATAAAGACTAAATAACAGGCTCAAAGTTATACTCCCAGTAAGTGGCAAAAAGTGATCTGAACCCAGGCCTGTTTGAGTTTATAAAGGAGAAGGAAAAGGAATACAAAGAGAGACCCTTGCTGGTAGAAACCTATAATTGCCTAGATTTGCACCTTCTGATATGGAACCACTAACCAACTGTGCTATTGAGCACTTGATATGTGCCTAATCCAAAGTGATATGCTGTGACTGTAAAACAAACACCAGATTTCAAGGATTTGTTAACAAAAAAAAGAATTACAATATCTCATTAATAAAGTCTTACATTGAATGAGAATAATGTTTACCTTTTGGGAGAGTTAATAACTGCTAGTGGACATCAACTCCATTAGCAATAATACCAGCTTCAGGGGTGGTAGTAATGCCTACATAATAACATTGTGCAATATATACTTATCAATCTCTATATTTAATTCCTATCTGTTTTATTTCAATAAATACTCTCATAAAAAAATAATAATGTTTTACATTGACTGCAGTTTTAAATGATACTATTTTGGATATTTTGAGTTAAATAAAATATATTAGTAAAATTAACTTTACCTATTTCTCTTTACTTTTTAAAAGCAGCTTTGTTGACAAGTAATTCACATGCCACACAACTCATCCATTTAAAGTCTGCAACTCACAGGTTTTCAGTATATTTACAAAGTAGCTATGCAACCATCACCACAATCAACTGTAGAACATTTTCACCACTCCAAAAAGAAACCTTGGACCCATTCGCAGTCACCCCCCCACACACCCCATTTCCTTTTTCCCTCAGCCCTTGGCAACCACTAGTCTACTTTCTCTCTGTCTGGATTTGCCTATTCTGGACATTTCAGAGAAGTGGAATCATACAGTGTAAGGTCTTTTGTGTCTGGCTCCCTTCACTCAGCATGTTTTCAAGGTTTATCCATTTTATAGCATGTGTCAGTACTTCATTTAATTTTATTGCCAAATAATATTCCATTGTATGGATATGCCACATTTTGTTTATCCATTCATCAGTTAGTGAACACTTGAATTGTTGCCACATTTTGGCAATTATGAGTAAAGCTGCTATGAACATTCATGTGCAAGATTTTATGGAGACAGATGTTTCCATTTCTCTTGATCCTTTTACTTTTCCAAATAGGTTTATCAGATAATTTTAAACTACGCATGGCTGACATTATATGTCTGTTGGAAAGCACAGGCCTAGATCTTTCACCCTGGTTCAGATAAATTGTTAAAATACACAGTCACCAGAGGAGACCCTGTTGGCTAACTCTGACATCAGTCCCCTCCCCATCAAAGCTAGGTGGTTCCCAGCTTGACAATGGGCCAGCAAACTGTGGAGGCAGTTTCCATAAGTCTGGAGGCTGCCACGCAATCCCAACAATTCCAGAGGTCCAACAATAACTCAGTCAATTCTGCAAGCTCAACATGACCAACAAGGCCCTTGAGGTGGTAGATAATGGGCATCCTTCCATTACAGAATGCTGGTTGTCTAACAAATAGGATACATCCCGAGGGACTTCATCTATGAAAACTAATCAGGCTCTCTGTTTCATCTGCACCAATTTCCCCATGAAACACCAAGAGTGGTTGGCCTGAATTTCTGGGTGGCCTGGATTCCTTGGTGCCCAGTTAAAAATAACTACAGCTACAACAATTTGTTAATGGACACACAATACAAAAAGAGGTGAACTGTGACATCAAAAACATAAAAGGGAAAGAGTAAAAGGGTAGAGTTTTTGTTTTCCATCAAAGTTATTATCAGCTTTAGGCACTTCCCTGGCAGTCCAGTGGTTAAAGACTCCGTGCCCACACTGTAGCGGGCGCAGGTTCGATCCCTGGTCAGGAAACTAAAATCCCGCATGCCTTGCGACACAGCCAAAAGAAAAAGTTATTATCAGCTTTAAACAGACAGCTGTAAGTATAAGATCATTATATAAGCCTTATGGTAATCACACACACAAAAAAACTATAGTAGATACATAAAAGAAAAAGAGAAAGGAATCAAATCATACCACTATGCTAAAATCATCAATTCACAAAGGAAGACAGCAGGAGAGGAAGAAAGAAACAACAGAACTTCGAAAAAAAAAATAGAAAACAATTAAAAAGATGGCAAAAGTAAGTCCTGGGCTTCCCTGGTGGCGCAGTGGTTGGGAGTCCGCCTGCCGATGCAGGGGACATAGGTTCATGCCCTGGTCCGGGAAGATGCCGCATACCACAGAGAGGCTGGGCCCGTGAGCCATGGCCGCTGAGCCTGCGCGTCCAGAGCCTGTGCTCCACAACATGAGAGGCCACAGCAGTGAGAGGCCCGCGTACCGCAAAAAAAAAAAAAAAAAAAAATAGAAGTCCTTACCTATCAATAATTACTTTAAATGTAAATGGATTAGGTTATCCAATCAAAAGGAATAGAGTGGCTAAATGGATAATTTAAAAAAAACAAAACAAGATCAATGTATGTGGCCTACAAGATCTACTTCAGCCTTAAGGACACACAAAGCTGAAAGTAAAGAGATGGAGAAAGATATTCTATATGCACAGAAACTAAAAGAAAGCAGGGGTAGCTATACTTATATCAGACAAAATAGATTTTAAGTAAAAACTGTAACAAGAGACAAAGAGGTCATTGTATAATGATAAAGGGGTCAATTCATCAAGAGGATGTAACATTGCAAATATATATGCACCAACACTGAAGCACCTAAATATTTTCTTTTCTTTTTTTTTTTCCTTTCTGGCTGTGTTGGGTCTTCGTGCTGCGTGCAGGCTTCTCATTGCAGTGGCTTCTCTTGTTTTGGAGCACAGACTCTAGGTGTGCAGGCTTCAGTAGCTGCAGCACGCGTGCTCAATAGCTGTGGCGCATGGGCCCTAGCACACAGGTTCAGTAGTCGTGGCATACAGACTTAGTTGCTCCGTGGCATGTGGGATCTTCCTGGACCAGGGTCGAATCCATGTCCCCTGCATTGGCAGGCAGATTCTTAACCACTGCGCCACCAGAGAAGTCCCAAAGCACATAAATATATTAAGCAAATATTAACATATCTGAAGGTAGAAATAGACAGTAATGCAATAATAGCAGGGGACTTCAATACTCCCCTTTCAACAATGGATAGGTCATCCAGACAGAAAATGAAAAGGAAATATTGGACTTGAACTACACTTTACACACCAAATGGACCTAGCAGATATCTATAAAACATTCCATCCAACAGCAGCAGAATACACATTACTCTCTAGCGCACATAAAACATTCTCCAGGATAGATCAAATGTTAGGTCACAAAACAAGTCTTAACAAATTTAAGTTGCTGAAAACAAATCAAGTATATTTTCCAACCACACATGGAATGAAACCGGAAATCAGTTAAGTGGAAAAGCTGGAAAATTCACAAATATTGGAATTGTAAATTGTAAATTAAACAACACTCCTAAACAATCAATGGGCCAAATAAACCAAAAGGAAAATGACAAAAACCTCCAAACAAATGAAAATGAAAACACAACATATCAAAACTTATGGGATGCAGCAAAAGCAATTCTAATTAAATGCCTACATTAAGAAAAAAGATTAACTTTAAATAAACAATCTAACTTTACACCTCAAGAAACTAGGAAAGGAAGAACAAAACTAAGCCCACAGTTAGCAAAAAGAAGGAAATAAAAAGATCAGAGCAGAGGTCAATGATACAGAGATTATAAAAACAATAGAAAAGACCAATGAAACTAAGAGTTGGTTTCTTGAAAAGATAAACAAATGTAACAAGCCTTTACCTAAAAGAGGAGTGGGGGAGAAAAGACTCAAATAATAAAGTCAGAAATGATAGAAAAGACATTACAACTGATACCACAGAAATATAAAGGATCAAAGTAGTCTTTGAACATTTATGTGCCAAAAAACTACATAACCTGGAAGAAATGGATAAATTCCAAAAAACATACAACCTACCAAGACTGAATCATGAAGAAATAGAAAATCTGATCATATCTGTAACTATTAAAGAGACTGATCAGTAATCAAAAATATCCCAAGAAAGACCAGGAACTGGCCTCAATCGTGAATTCTTATCATATGATCCAACAGTCCCACTCCTAGGCACATATCAGACAAAACTATAATTCAAAAAAATTCATGCACCTCTATGTTCATAGCAGCACTATTCACAATAGGCAAGACATGGAAAAATGTACATGTCCATCAACAGATGAATGGATAAAGAAGATGTGGTACATATATACAATGGCATACTACTCAGCCATAAAAAAGAATGAAATAATGCCATTTTCAGCAACATGGATGCAACTAGAGATTATCATAGTAAGTAACATACTTAGTAAGAGAAAGACAAATACCATATGATATCATTTATATGTGGAATCTAAAATATTACACAAATGAATCTATCTATGAAAAAGAAACAGATTCACGGACATAGAGAACAGACTAGTGGTTGCCAAGGCGGAGGGAGTTGGGGGAGGGATGGAGTGGGAGATTGGGGTTAGCAGATGTAAGCTTTTATATATAGAATGGATAAACAACAAGGCCCTACTGTACAGCACAGGGAACTATATTCAAAAATCCTATGATAAACCATAATAGAAAGGAAAATTTTTAAAAAGGAATGTGTGTGTGTGTGTGCGTGTGTGTGTGTGTGTATATATATATATATATATATATATATATATATATAAAACCAAATCACTTGGCTGTACAGCAGTAGTAATTAACACATTACATATCAACTATACTTCAATTTTTTAAAAAAGTGAATTCTACCAAACATTTAAAGAATAATTAACACCAATCCTCCTCAAACTCTACCAAAAAATTTAAGAGGAGAGAACACTTCCAAACTCATTTCACAAGGCCAGCATTACCCTGATAAGAAAGCCAGACAAGGACACTACAAGAAAAGACAATTACACGGCAGTATCCCCGATGAGCATAGATTCAAAAATCCTCAGTGAAATACAAGCAAACCAAATTCAACAACACATTATAAGGATCACATGCCATGATCAAGTGGGATTTATCCCTGGCTTATAAGGATGGTTCAACATAAGCAAGCCAATCAATGAGACACACCACATTAACAGAATGAAGGATAAATATTATATGATCATCTCAATAGATGCAGAAAAACCATCTGACAATATTCAACATCCTTTCATGATTAAAAATTCCCAGCAGATTGGGTTTAGAAGGAATATATGCCAACATAATAAAGGCCATATATGACAAGCCCAAAGCTAACATTATACTCAATGGTGGAAACCTAACAGCTTTTCCTTTAAGATGAGGAACAAGGCAAGGATGCCTACTCTCACCACTCCTATTCAACACAGTACTGGAAGTTGCAGTCAGAGCAATTACACAAGAAAAAGAAATAGTCATCCAAACCAGAAGAAAGAAATTAAATTGTCTCTGTTTGCAGATAACATAATATTATGTATAGAAAACCCTAAAGATGTCACCAAAAAATTGTTAGATCTAATAAACAAATGCAGTTAAGTTGCAGGATACAAAATCAACATAAAAAAATTAGTTACATCCTATACATTAACAACAAACTATCTGAAAGAGAAATTAAGAAAGTAATCCCATTGACAAGAACATCAAAAACAAAAAAATGCTTAGGAATACATTTAACCAAGGAGGTAAGAGATGGGGTTTTTTGTTTGTTTTTTTTTTGGGGGGGGTGTTTTGTTTGTTTGTTGTTTTTTGGGGGATTTTGGCCACACCAAGTAGCTTGTGTGATCTTCGTTCCCTGACCAGGGATTGAACCTGGGTGAAAGAACCAAGTGGTAACCACTGAACCACCAGGGAATTCTTGTGAAAGACTGGTTTGCCAAAAACTAGAAGACATTGATGAAAGAAACTGAAGAAGATACAAATAAATGAAAAGGTGTTCCATGTTCATGGACTGGAAGAATTAACATTGTTAAAATGGCCAAACTACCCAAAGTAATCTACACATTCAACATAATCTGTATCAAAATTTCCAAGACATTTTTCGCAGAAATAGCAAATAAGAATCATAAAATTTGTGTGGAAACACAAATAGCCAAAGCAAAAACCAAAGCAAAAACCACCTATATGATATATTCCTAAAATATATAAGGAATTCATACAACTCAAGAGGAATAAAAAATACACAAAGCAATCTTGAGACAGAAGATCAAAGCTGGAGGTATCACACGCCTTAATTTCAAACTCTATTACAACACTATAGTAATCAAAACAGTATAGTACTGGCATAAAAACAAACATATAGACCAATGGAACACAACAGAGAGTCCACATATATGGTCAACTAATCTTTGACAACAGCACCAAGAACACAAAACAGGAAAAAATAGCCTCCTCAATAACTGGTTTTGGGAAAACTGAATAGCCACATGCAGAAGAATACAATTAGGTCCCTATTTTACACCACTCACAAAAATTAACTTGAAATGGATTAAAGACTTAAATGTATAACCTGAAATGGTAAAACTCCTAGAAGAAAACGTACATGAAAAACTCCTTGACATTGGTCTTGGCAGTGATTTTTTTGGATATGACATCAAAGCTTAGGCAACAAAAGCAAAAAGAAACAAGTGGAACTACATCAAACTAAAATGCTTCTGCACAGCAAAAGAAACAATCAACAAAATGAAAAGGCAATCTACAGAATGGGAGAAAATCTTTGAAAACCACCTATATGATATATTCCTAAAATATATAAGGAATTCATACAACTCAAGGGGAATAAAAAAAAATCTGGTAAAAGAAGAATACTCCCTAACACCATACACAAAAATAAACTCAAAATGGATTAAAGACCTAAATGTAAGGTCAGACACTATAAAACTCTTAGAGGAAAACATAGGAAGAACACTCTTTGACATAAATCACAGCAAGATCCTTTTTGACCCACCTCCTAAAGAAAGGGAAATAAAAACAAAAATAAATGAATGGGACCTAATGAAACTTAAAAGATTTTGCACAGCAGAGGAAACCATAAACAAGACAAAAAGACAACCCTCAGAATGGGAGAAAATATTTGCAAATGAAGTAACTGACAAAGGATTAATCTCCAATATACATGCAGCTCAATATCAAAAAAAACAAACAACTCAATCCAAAAATGGGCAGAAGACCTAAATAGACATTTGTCCAAAGAAGATATACAGATGGCCAACAAACACATGAAAGGATGCTCAACATCACTAATCATTAGAGAAATGCAAATCAAAACTACCATGAGGTATCACCTCACACCAGTGAGAATGGCCATCATCAAAAAATCTACAAACAATAAATGCTGGAAAGGGTGTGGAAAAAAGGGAACCCTCTTGCACTGCTGGTGGGAATGTAAATTGATAAAGCCACTGTGGAGAACAGTATGGAGGTTCCTTAAAAAACTAAAAATAGGGCTCCCCTGGTGGCGCAGTGGTTGAGAGTCCACCTGCCGATGTAGGGGACACGGGTTCATGCCTTGGTCTGGGAAGATCCCACATGCCGCGGAGCGGCTGGGCCCGTGAGCCATGGCCGCTGAGCCTGCGCATCCAGAGCCTGTGCTCCACAAAGGGAGAGGTCACGACCGTGAGAGGCCTGCATACTGCAAAAAAAAAAAAAAAAAACACCTAAAAATAGAACACCATACGACCCAGCAATCCCACTACTGGGCATATACCCTGAGAAAACCATAATTCAAAAAGAGTCATGTACCACAATGTCCACTGCAGCACTATTTATAACAGCCAGGACATGGAAGCAACCTAAGTGTCCATCGACATATGAATGGATAAAGAAGATGTGGCACATATATACAATGGAATATTACTCAGCCATAAAAAGAAACGAAATTGAGTTATTTGTAGTCAGGTGGATGGACCTAGAGTCTGTCATACAGAGTGAAGTAAGTCAGAAAGAGAAAAACAAATACCGTATGCTAACACATATATATGGAATCTAAAAAAAAGAAAAAAAAATTGTTCTGAAGAACCTAGGGGCAGGACAGCAATAAAGACACAGCTGTAGAGAATGGACTTGAGGACACGGGGAGGGGGAAGGGTAAGCTGGGACGAAGTGAGAGAATGGCATGGACATATATACACTACCAAATGTAAAACAGATAGCTAGTGGGAAGCAGCTGCATAGCACAGGGAGATCAGCTCGGTGCTTTGTGACCACCTAGAGGGGTGGGATAGGGAGGGTGGGAGGGAGACACAAGAGGGAGGGGATATGGGGATATATGCACGTGTATAGCTGATTCACTTTGTTACAGAGCAGAAACTAACACACCACTGTAAAAGCAATTATACTCCAATAAAGATGTTTAAAAAAATCTGATTAAAAAATGGGCAAAGGGGCTTCCCTGGTGGCGCAGTGGTTGAGAGTCCGCCTGCCGATGCAGGGGACGCAGGTTCGTGCCTCGGTCCGGGAAGATCCCACATCTCACGGAGTGGCTGGGCCCGTGAGCCATGGCCTCTGAGCCTGCGAGTCCGGAGCCTGTGCTCCGTGGTGGGAGAGGCCACAACGGTGAGAGGAACGCATACCACAAAAAGAAAAAAAAAAAGGTCAAAGGATCTAAACAGACATTTTTCCAGAGATATACAAATGGCCAACAGGTACATGAAAAAGTGCTCAACATTACCAATCATCAGGGAATTGAAATACATATATATATATATATATATATATATATATATATATATATATATACACACATATACAGTGGAATAGGACTCAGCCATTAAAAAAAATGAAATAATGCCATTTGCAGCAATATGGATGGACCTAGAGATGATCATACTAAGTGAAGTCAGAAAGAGAAAGACAAATATCATATATCACTTATATGTGGAATCTAAAATACAACACAAATGAACTTATCTATGAAACAAAAACACACACACATATAGAGAACAGACTGGTGGCTGCCAAGGGGAAGGGGGCTGGGGGAGGGATGGATTGGGAGTCTGGGACTAGCAGATGCAAACTAGTATATATAGGATGGATAAACAACAAGGTCCCTACTGCACAGGGAACTGTATTCAATATCCTGTGATAAACCATAATGGAAAAGAATATGAAAAACAATATATATATTATAACTGAGTCACTTTGCTGTACAGTAGAAAGTAAGCACAACATTGTAAATCAACTATACTTCAACAAATTTTTTTTTTTAAATCATTGTGCTGTACACATGATGGCACAGGAGGAGAAAGGAAGGGAAAGAGGAATCGTGGCTGAGTTGCCCTCAAGAAGCCTACAGTCTGATGGGACAAATGGGACCAACTGGAAAGAAACTTAATTGAAACTAATCTGTGGGCTTCCCAGCCATGGTCCAGCTACAAGCCTGGTTTAAGCTCCACATCAAGGGCAGCAGAGTTTTTTGGTTTTTTTCCCAGATCAGCCGAGGGCAGAGCACACTGGACCCTACACACTGTTCTGTTCCCTTCATATTTTGTCTCCAATGACCCCAGGCCCAAGGGATGTGGCCTGTGTGAGCATGTCCGAAGCTGATGGATTGAAGAACAAAGACGAGACACAAACTCTTACCCCACAACTGGCGAATATTAAGAATTCACTCCCAGCTTCCAAGGTCAAAGTCTCCCAAACTGCCTCTTAGAAGCTCCTAATCCATGAATGAGGTAGTTTAACTTCTGGCACAGACCGAGGACAGTGGAAATGGAGGACATGAGAGGTATCAACTACTCAGACACCCTCCACCAAGGAATATCCCACTTGTAAAAATAAGAGGATTATTTGTCTGTGAAACTTGCTTAATAATTGAATAGGAAACTTATTTTGATTCCCCAGAAAAAAGTCAGACATTAAGTAATGCAAATTCCCATTCAGCCAGGAGCCAAATAAGCACAAAATATGAATCACTAGATTCTTCCCCATATACCAGATCCACATTCTATTTCATGGGAAAGAAACAAAGAAAATCGAATTCTCTGACATCTGGATTTTGCTCTATCAAACAGACCATCAGGATGGACTGGGGATGGGGCTGCCCACATTTTCTCAGGGCCTACACTGGGGCCCCTCGGAATCACCCAAAGGACAAGCCACATCCTGTGTGTTCTCCTGTGAACCTCTCAGATCCTTTGAGGTCTAACGGGAGAGACTGGCTCATGACCAGGAAGTTAGACAAATGCAAGGTCAGTGCCTGGTAGGGAAGAAGCACAGGGGCTGCGGGACAGACGGTGGGGTCAGCTCATCCAGCCAAGTGGGCCCAAGCTGGGGTAAAACCAGGGAAGGCTTGAGCAAATTTTACCTTCCAGGCAGCACAAAGGTGATTGTAATTTGTTCTAAGTAAAGATTCACCAGTTTAATAGGTAGTTGCAAAACGATGTTCCCCACTCCCCTTTTAAACGTGGCTGTTTACACATATAAGCACATCTGACATGAGAGAGTTGGAGAAAGCCCCCACTTGTACGTTTGGATTCTGATACTGATAACAACAGCTGTTAAGATTTTCTGAACACTTATCCTGTGCCAGGCACCAGACTAAGCTCTTAATGTGTTCACCCATTTAATCCTCACGATAAGCCCATGAAGCCAGGGCAGTGCTTAAGACAGAGGCCAGATCTGAATCTGCTTTCTCCAAATACTAGCTGTACGACCAAGTGACCTAACTTCCCTACACCTCAGCTCCCTCATCTGTAAAATGCACCACCTTGTAATATTAATATGAAAACTAAATGAGTTCTTATATGAAGTGTCTGGAACACAGAATGCACATAATGCCGTCATAATTATCATCATCATCATCTGTTTTCACAAATGAGATAACTGAAGCTCAAAGGTAAGAAGGCTAAGCTATATCCCCACAGTCCATTCTACTGTCAAGTTCATTGTCAAGGCCCCGCCCTCCCCTATATTCCCCTTCACACAGCATCAGGGTTACACTCTACAAAGCCCCCATCCTTTGAACGCCTTGGGAAGCAGGGACTTTACATCTTCTCTCTGGTTTGGGAGCAATCACGCTGGAAACACAGCTGGGTGTGGACCGCCTCTCCCTGGGCACCTACGCACCCACCCACACCACCAACTCTTTGGCTGGAACCATGTGCTCCTGGGAGCTCTCCCCCTTTCTCCCTTGGCACACTGTGTACTTTTCTAAGAGGATACAGACACGCAACCCCATCCAAACAGCAAGAGAACACATCGTGCAGTGGTTCCTCAGTGTCACCACACATGTATACATTTATTCTAAACACATCCCATCCTCACGGCCCCAAAACAGGGCTTTATTTTTAGTGAGGAAATACGGCTGCCTCATGGACAGTTTCTATTAATTTTTTCCTGTGAATGGCCATAATTTCTTGTTACTTGCATGTCTTGTGATTTTTGGTTGTTGAATTCTGGATATTTTGAATATG
Source organism: Kogia breviceps (assembly GCF_026419965.1). Taxonomy (NCBI): domain Eukaryota; kingdom Metazoa; phylum Chordata; class Mammalia; order Artiodactyla; family Physeteridae; genus Kogia; species Kogia breviceps. The sequence goes on from NC_081323.1 coordinate 67,473,203, forward strand.
TGGCAACTCCAGAAGTCAGATTTTCCTTCCTCTGCCTATTATAGGTTGCTGTTGTTTGCTTATTTAGTGACTTTTGTAATTTTGTAAGGTCTGTAGTCTTTGCCATTGAATTCTGTGTTCCTTTAGCTTATCGGACTCCTGCTATTTTGGCAGAGTTACCTTAAATGTCTGGAGCCAACAAAAGAAAGAAGAATTCTTTTAGAGGAAAGAAAAAATACCCTCTTAGTCTTTGCCAACTGGATCTGTGTCAGGGCACGCCTTGAACACTTAGTAGAGGCTACTTGCAACTCTGCCTTAGCTTCACTTCCTGCCTGCACAGAGCCTGAAGGCCAGCAAGAGATGAAAGCCCAGAGTCTTCTCAGGCCTTCTCTGTGTGTCTCACTCTAAGCCTTCACATGGCTTTCTCGAGTCCCAGGCACACATGGGAGCTTTGAAAAGCCCTATTCCCACACATGTCTCTTTCTCAGGCTTCTTCATCCATTACCTGTCCCAAGTATTGCTGCTGGGTGCTGAGGCCAGTACCTGTCTGTGCCTTTCAATGCTTTTAGCAAAAGCCACCTGTCACCCCAGCCCCAGAAATGCCCTGAGTGAGGAAAACAGGAAGCCTTTCCACCTGTCCTGAGGGAACCACCAGGCAGGCTGGCCCCACCACCACAGCTGTTCGAGAATAGTTTCCCTTCTGGCACTCGCAAGCAGCACGAGAAGTCTGGGTTACCATCCTCATGGCCGTGGAGCGTGGGGGATGCTGGGTGGGCAATCTGAAATGCCACTAAACCCTCTCACCATAAAGAAGCAGTTTCTCTCTTCACCAGCTTTTCCCTTGGCTGTTGTTAGTTTTTGACTAGATTTGAGGTCTTCACAAGCTGACTCTGACAGTCTTCACCAGCTCACTGGTTGTTTGGGGGACAGAATGGAGCCCTGGACTTCCCTATTCCACCAATTTTGGTTGCCCAGCACCTTTTGAGCACTCTTTCTACATTTGGGGAAATTCCTATACTGTGAGTCTAAATATCCCCAAGTTCACATGGAGGCTCAGGACTTGTTTCCCTGTCTCCCTTGCAGCCAGTAGTGCACTTTACATCCTAGCAAGACTGGCCCTGTATCTCAGAAATACATAAAAAAATAAATGTATTAAGGAACACATGGTGCTTCTGTCATTCAGGATCATATGCTTAGCACTGGCTCAGCATGAACTGTAATCCTAAACATCCCATTTCGTAACACTGTTCAGGCCCCCAAGAATGTTCTCCTCACCTCTTACCCTAAAATCTCTAAACAAAGGGCAACTGTATCTAAATATCAGAAAGGTTTGTGGGGAGTGGCCTCTGCCAGTGTTGCAGACAGGCACTGTGTCAGAGTATGCGAAGAACTTTAGCATTGAAAATACTTAAGTGAAAGGAAAAATTAATTAACTTCTTCATAACTTCTCCTTCTCAAGCAGCATGTGTGCAACAGATTCTAGCATAACAAGCATCACTTGCCAGCAGTGCTGAGTGTCCATTTTTCTGTTTCTCTTCATGTTCCTGCTTGTCGTTTCTAAGGAACATTTTGCAATTTAAGTCGTTAACATCACTCTCTAATTTGTGTATGTGAGATAGAGAATTTCTATTTGGATAGAAATTTCCATTCTTCTATCCAAAGCTAGAGGGCTTCCCTGGTGGCGCAGCGGTTGAGAGTCTGCCTGCCGATGCAGGGGACATGGGTTCGTGCCCCGGTCCCGGAAGATCCCACATGCCGCGGAGCGGCTGGGCCTGTGAGCCATGGCCGCTGAGCCTGCGCGTCCGGAGCCTGTGCTCCGCAACGGGAGAGGCCACAAGAGTGAGAGGCCTGCGTACCGCAAAAACATAAATAAATAAATAAAATTGGCAAAGATAGAAATATAAAGTAATACCAATTCGTTATATTAGCAACTAGATTGGCACTGAATACTAGAACTGCAAAAAGTCATGTAAGAGAAATATTACATAATAAAACTATTAATAAAGTTGTTTTCAAAATATTAAAATTTTCTAGCTTTAAACAACTTTGATTGGGCTTCCTTGGTGGCGCAGTGGTTGAGAGTCCGCCTACTGATGCGGGGGACATGAGTTCGTGCCCTGGTGCGGGAGGATTCCACATGCCACCGCGGAGCGGCTGGGCCCGTGAGCCATGGCCGCTGAGCCTGCGCGTCCGGAGCCTGTGCTCTGCAACGGGAGAGGCCACAGCAGTGAGAGGCCGCAAAAAAACCAAAAAAAACAAAAAACCAAAACTTTGATATTCAATACTTATATAATCTGTATTTTGCCCTGTAATTTTAATACTTTTGAATGCTTTAGAAAAGCAACTTCACTGAGGCTTTTGAGCTTTAAAATTTTTTAATTTTTACATTAACTTTCATTTATATCTTCTATGAAAACATTCAAATTTTTATATTTTGAAACTACACTTTTTTTGTTTTTTGGATCATTACTGCCTGTAGAACATAAACTATGCAAAAACTTTTATTATAACAACATATTTAGTGATTTTATGAAAAATGAAGGCAAGAGAAATAAATTTTATGGAATATATAAGTTTATAAATTATGAATGTCTTTCTCATTCAAATATTACTGTCTCATCAACTTGCTCAGAATATATGAAATAATTCAGTTTAGACATTCTGCCAACTTCATCATATAAAACCAAATTTCTTTGGGGTTTCATTGTTGTTATGAAGCTGTCAAGATAGGAGATGAGAACAAACATATTTTACTAAACATCTTGATAGCTTGATTTATTACTTTTAAATACATAGACATATGACACACAGGCCTCTTTCTGAACTCTTGCCCTGGCACAGTCTGCTTGCAATCGAGTGTGAAGCTTTGATCCAATAGAATGGTGTTTCTCAACCTGGGGTGATTTTTGGTTGTCTCAACTGGCATGTAATGTAGGGAGGCCAACAATGCTGCTAACATCCTGTAATGTACAGGACAGCCACCCCCCCCACACACACACATACAGAATTATCCTGCCCAAAATGTCAATTGTGCCAAGGCTGAGAAACCCTGCATCAGAGGAGAACATGAAGTCAGTGTGGAACTGATACTAGTAAGGGTGATAGAAAGCTCAAGCTTCCAGAAACAGCAGGGGCAAAGAACTCAGGAGCTCAGTTTTTGAACGGAATGGGCCAAAGGTGTAATGGAGATACCAGCCCTGGCTGAAAGCCTCCAAACTAATTCTCTGGCCCTTCCAGAGACTGAGTTACCTTATATCCTGTAATAAATTAAACTAGCTAGAGTGGTTTCTGTTTTTTTGCAACGAAAAAATAATAAAGCAGGTAGTACTGTATACCACAAACTAACACAACATTGTAAATCAACTATACTTCAATTTTTTAAAAAAGCAGGTAGGACTAATATCCCAGCCCCCATTTGACAGATGACAAGATTGATCCCCAAGAAGCTCCAGAGCAGATTGGTGAAAGAGCTGGAAGTAGGGCTGTTAGTTTGCAAGTAACTAGAATTTAGTTCAAATCAGTAAACTTAATTTTAGCTTTATTAATTTATTTTAAATACACTAAATTTAAATTTAGTCCAAACTAGTACTTTTGAAAAAAAATAGTGGAGAATGTTATTCCTTGCTCACAGAATATGAACATGGGAAGGGCAGGGCGCAGCTGCATCTCAGGAACGACCGGAAGCCAGTCAAACACCACAAGGACCTGACGCATGTGTCTGCTCAGGGACATCCCTCTGTTGTTGCTCCAAGCGACTTCTTCCACATGGCCGAAATCATGACAATCAGAAGCACTCAAGGTTTTTATCTTATCATTTCCACCATTTTAAAGACACAAACCTCACATCTTCCAGGTTCAAAAAATCCTCATGTATCTTCTACCTGGTGTGAGGCAGGTGCCCCACCTAAGGACAGACTGTCTGTGTCAGAGGGCTGCAGGTTGGGGGTAAGAGCCACATGTACACATGGAGGGGGTTGCTGTGGATAACGGAAAAAGCCACGTTGAGAACAGAGGGTCCTATAGTCTCCTGACATCCACTCAAAGAATGATAAACCCTATTATTCTGTAGCCCACCCATTTCCTTTTTGTAACTTAATAAGCCCTTACTAACTTTCAGATTACTCTAAGCACTTGTATCAGGAGGCTAGTAAAGCATCATCATCAACTGGTGATTCCTTGCTCTTCCTACACTGTCACTGCTGAATAGCTGGGTCTCTGCACTGTCACCCACACTCCCAGGCCTGGGCTGATGCAGCCCAGTGCCCATCACCATGGCAGAAAGAAACAGGGTACACGGGAGTTCTCCCACCAGCCACGAGATGCTCCAGCCTGGAAGTAACACACATCACTTCTGCTCACAGCTTATTCATTGACCAGAATTAATCACACGGAAAGTACATGTGCCTGGCAGGTGGAGAACCTGAATATTTTGCCAACAGCTCTAATTACTGTTCCAGCACTTTACAAGCATTATATTTAATCTTCATGACCACCAGAGAGTAGTACCATTATCCCTACATTAAAGATGAAGAAACTGATGCACATAAAGGAAAGGCAACTGGCCCAAGATCACACTGCATGTGATCCATTCTATTAACCATACCTTTTTCTTTTTCTTCTTTTGCGGTACACGGGCCTCTCACTGCTGTGGCCTCTCCCGTTGGGGAGCACAGGCTCCGGACGTGCACGCTCAGTGGCCATGGCTCATGGGCCTAGCCGCTCCGCGGCACGTGGGATCTTCCCGGACCGGGGCACGAACCCGTGTCCCCTGCATCGGCAGGCAGACTCTCAACCACTGCGCTACCAGGGAAGCCAACGATATCTTTCTTTACTGCCTCCCTTACCTTATTTTCTGTGTGGTCTGCAGCACTTTCACTGCCCATTAGATTACTTAAAACATAAAACTGGGAACCTAGGTGCCAGGACGGTGACCTTGAACTGAATCCTGCCCATATCCCACTCTACTCCTATGCTTCCCTGAGACTGATTTTGGGGACCATGGAATTCTGTGGACTCAACACTGTAACACAGGCACTGGATGGGATTACACTTTTAAGAACACTCTCCCATGGCCCAGAGGGTCAGAGATGACTTTTTAAAACATGCTGCCATCTTTGATAGGCTAGATGCTGGGGACAGAGATTAACAGGGTTCCTGCTGTGGAACATGGACTAGATGTTGGCACACCCTGGGTACCCCAAGTGCCTGGATATAGTAAACATATAATAAATTTAGTTACACACTTAAGGAGAATGTATGCCAGAACATAAGGGCCTGAAAAGTTAGACTGGTAAAGCATTTAAATCCTGACTTTGCCACTCCCTAGCATCTTCAATAAATGGTGTCACAGCTCTGTGCTTCATTTTTTTCACCTAAAAAACTGGAGCCAGCAATAGTAGCCATCATGCAGAATTAAGATGAAATGAGATGATACATGTAAAGCTCTTAGTTCCATGTCTGGCATACAGTAGTAAACATTTAACAAACACTAAAAACTACTATTAGCCTTATTAAGGCATTTATATCTTTAGGAGAGAAAAGATAGAGTATAACACATGTTCCTTTTGGAGGAAGATTTCCAATGGAAGTGACATTTAAACTGCATCTTGGGAACACCTCTGGGGAAGAGGAGAAGGCATTCCAGGTGGGGTGAGACATAAGCAAGGGCTCAGAGGTGGGGCACATATGTGGGGGTGATTTCGAGTTTAGGATTAGATTATCTCTATATTAAAGATGAAACAACTGGTATTGTCAGCTGTTTTGGGAAGCAGTGAATTAGACTGGAAAGCCAAGAATCAGACTTCGGGTCTCCCAGAGCTTGCTTTCTTCGGGGTCAGTAGTGGAAAGCAAACTTCCTAGCCTGGGGAGAAGGAAAAAGTAATCTCAGATGCTGACCTGACCAGGGAAGACTGTAATAACTCTGGCTTGCCCAGTGAACTGAGTACTCAGAATTCTACCTACCCGAGTTACCCGGAGGCAAGGCAAAACAGCTTCTAAATGAGGACACAGCATGCACTGGCGTGGACAGAGACATGCTGCTAAAACATGGAGGATGTTCTTGGCCGCGGTTTTGACTTCCAGGGTCTGGGTAGGTGCTGGGGTCCCCTTTAACACTGACTCAAAGTGCATCTGGTGGGCTGTCCCACTCCAAACCCCAGATCTCTGCCTGCTGGCAACAGTAGCACGTTAGGAGGAAAAGCTGAGTTCACACCACAGCAAAGTACAACTCTGAGCCAAGTCATTATGCCAGCAGGAACCTAAACTATCTCCAGAGCCTCAAACCCAGGGGTCTTGACCCAGCCAACCAGCTCCCGGTCATATTACAACTCTTACTGGGTCTCAGAAACAAGGACTAAGGCCACCTGCTTCCTCACTCATGTGCTGTTAAATTCATCAACAGGTCACCCAATTTTCCTTATCCAGATTTTTTCCACCCTTGTTCATTTTAAAGGACACAGGATCCCTACTAATGGCAAATAGGGCCATTTTCTTATCCTCACTTTAGCATTTGAACTCAATGCCCAGTATATTCAGTCAACGTGTACTTACTGAGGCATCCCCTATGTGCCAGGTATCAGGCTAGAGACCAGACAACAGTAAACAAAACATGGCCTCCGTCCACCTAGAGCTTACAACCTTGGCATTAAGAGAACCAATCAACCATCAGCTCTTTGGTCTTCTAGACTCACTTCACTTCAGTGTCTGACAAATATAGCTGTAAAATGACTGTCAAGTGCTATTTTATATAACCTCATCTTTCCCTCAACTGAGGTAGGTTTTTTCCATTATCCCCAATATACAGATGAGGGAATCAAGGTTATTAGGTGGAAAAGCAGATCTCAATCCTGATGTACTAAGCCCCCCAAACCCATGTTACTTACTCATGGCCTTCCAAACATCAGAGGCCCCAAACCCAGACAAGCTCTCAACTTTTCTTCTCACATTTTAGCAAGTGAGGCCTACTACATGTGGTTACCAGCCACATCTCTAGGGCCTGTCTGGGTACTCCCGTTTCCCACATCTTACAGCAGGCCCTCCTTTCAGGAAGTTACTAAGTTACTGAATACAAGCCATGCACCAGGCCCCGTTAGCAACCCCATGAGGTTAAGTTGTCCCTGTTTACCCAACAGGAAGCTCAAAGAAGTTGTCACTTGCCAGAATTCACCTTACGCCAGGTCAGCGAGGATTTTTACCGAGAACTGCTGGACCCACAAGAAAGTCAAAAAACAGCCCTATAGGAAAGTTATCAACACAATCCCAATGGAGAACTGTGAAACTTATCCTTTTCTGAAAAGAAAAAAAAAAAATCAAACCTATACATCAAACAGGTTTAGGCACCTAACATCCTATTAGGTCTATTGGACATCTTGTAATAAGGCCTACAACCTGACAGCCTTTTTAACTTTGGCCCACTTGACCAGCAGACAACTGAGGAAAAGTAGCTGCTGTCCTTTTTTGTAAGGCTGAGCTGCCCCATTCACCCTACTCCTATGCAGGAAAATATAGTTGGCTAAGTGCTTGATAACGTAACATACCCCAGATCTCTTCCAAGCGACCTTTCTTCTTGGCCAGACCCGCCAAGAATCAAGAGTCTAGACTGTGCTGTCCATTACGGAACACCAGCCACATGTGGCTATTAAAAGAGGCTAGTCCCAATTAAGATGTGCTTTAGGTGTAAATAAATGTACAGTGTTCATCATTTCAAAGACATCATGAAGGGTAAAATCCCATTCATTTTTCACATCAATTATATGCTGAAATTTTAACTTTTGAACACAAAATGTTATTAGAAAAATCAATCCCAGCTGTTTCTCGTCTTCACATGGCTACTAGAAGGTTTAACTACACATGTGGCTCTTGTTACAGCTGTACTGGACAGCACTACTCTTAGAAGGGAGAGTGGAGCCGTGGTCTGTTTCACAGAAGCCACCCCTGCCCTCTTTGGTGCCTTGAGCTCTTTACAAGCATTTCCCAGGTCAAGTGGTCCAGTAAACTAATTCTCCCCAATTCCAAAATATAATTGGTGACAGGTTTACAGTAAAACTAGTTTTAAAAAGATGGTCCATTTTTTTGAAAAATGACATTTTATAACCACATATTGCTGATGTTCCTGATATGCCATCCAAATTTATTTTGAGATGAGTCTTAGTGAGCTATGGGGCTCTAGTTATCTGCTTCCTTATGAGCACTTACATAATCAACTACAACCACATCATATTTTTAGGGCTTGAAATGTGTATTCTGTAAAGCTAAAAATAGGAAAGGCACCACTCCTTCTAGGGTTAATGTAAGACTCCAGAAAGGGACAGCTTCACCACCTAGACCCCAACCCAGAGTCAACCATCCAGGACCAGACACACCCTCCTCTGGTGAGCCACAAGGGTGATGGCTAAAGTTATCCCAAGTCAAAACTTTCTTCTACGTCAAGGAAACAGCATTCTCCAATTAACACAAAGGCTGTACATTCCCGCAGATGCTCTTGCTACTCTGCTGTACAAAGTTCAAAACGACTGAGGGAAGCACCAGAGTCCTCTGAGGCATTTTATTTGCACGTATGTATTACATCCCTAGAAAAAGAATCCAAGGATTTTCCCTCCTGTGTGTTTTCGTCTTGCTTCTTCATGGTCCATGATGCCAGCTGAGGTTGTCAGTACAATGAAACTATGGAAAGTTTAAAAAAAAAAAAAAAAAAAAGCTGGTAAGTTTTTCCTAAGAATGTTCAACACAGAGCTACTTTCTGGTACAGAAAAACTCCAACAATTATCAATGCTTAATGGACACACAGACTAATGCTGCCTCCACAGGCTGGCAGTACACAGGCACGGTTCCTAGAACCAAAGACCCAAACCCAGAGACATCAGCTATACACATACAGCCCTGGCCTCAGCTAACAACGAGAAGCAATGTTACCTAAAAGCAAAGACTGGAACTCCTTTAACTTCAAAATGTCACTTCCTGCTCTCAAGGAGACATGCAGTCTAAAGCATTAAAGTACTGACTGAATTGTTCCTGCCACTTACTGTGTGTACGATCACAGGCAAGCTACTGTACACAGAGTTATTTGGACAAAGGGTGTCCCACCTGGCCTGGCTACCTCATGGGTTACTGTGGGAATCAACGTAAGACACAGAAGGTATGCCACTGGGAGGCATTAAAATTAATATGATAACTACAATCAGAAATGACTCGCTCATAACACTATACCTGTTATATGGCAACCACGAAATGAGAGTAAATTCAGCATCACCAAACATGACTGTGGGTTTAAGTTCTTTTTTTTTTTTTTTTTTTTTGTGGTATGCGGGCCTCTCACTGCTGTGGCCTCTCCCGTTGCGGAGCACAGGCTCCGGACGCGCAGGCCTAGCGGCCATGGCTCACGGGCTTAGTTGCTCCGCGGCATGTGGGATCTTCCCGGACCAGGGCACGAACCCGTGACCCCTGCATCGGCAGGCGGATTCTCAACCACTGCGCGACCAGGGAAGCCCGTGGGTTTAAGTTCTTAACCACAAACAGATAAGCACTTACTGTGTCAGATCTTAAAGTGCTTTACCAGAACTAAATCAGGTGATACTATAACTTACAAGAGAACTACTACCATTTTTAAGATGAAGAAATCAAGGCTATGATTTGCCCAAGGCCTCACAGATTTAAAGCAGAAAAACCAGGATTTGAACTCAGTCTCTTACCGAGGAGGAAGATTTTCAAATCAAGTTTCCCCAGAGGCCAACGGTTGAGAAGTCATTCTGGCCATAGGAGGGGATTCACAGTGAACATATATGAACTATATGCACTGAGCCAAAAGAGCAGACATTAAAGGGCACACAATTCTGCTGTCTCTCAGCCAGCCTCAGCTCTCCCACGGCTCTCAGAAACTAGAGCCTAACACATGAAGTATGGCAACACAGGAGCTAAGCCTTGAGTCAAGGATGGAAACGGAGACAACTGTTGCTGCTATTAAGTTAAAAAAAAAAAAAAAGCTCAAGTCAAACTGCATCACAGGGATCCACAGCATTAACTTTCAAATACAGAAAATCGACTCACCCAAACTGACGGGACGGGAGCAGGTTATTCTGCCATTTTTCTAGATCTTTGAGTTGCACATCAAACCTGGGGCTGATCACTCCACACTGTAAAAACAGAACAGAAAACGCTGTTCACACTTCACCAGTAACAGAAAAAGAGTAACACTAAAATGCATTTATAACTGAATAGTCATATAAACCAACCAACTCAACATTTAATGGGTAACTATTTTGTACAATCTTTGATATAAATGCCATTTGAAAAACACAATTAAGACTATGCCTACTTTGGAAGAAAAAGCAAATTACTGAAAAAGTCAACAGAAGAGGTAGAACACAAGACAACACCAGTATGCATTCCTATGGCCCGCAGAGCTGTCTCAGCACAAATGACCAGATTTTAAAGAACTCAAGTCTTAAGACAAATAAATTATAGTCAAGCCCTATTAATCTAGCAAAATGTACAGAAGGCAGAAAGAGGTAAAGAGTTATCCCATCTGCATGCTACGACAGTGTTGGGTGGGGTGAGATGACACAGTAACAACTAACCTCCAAAGTGAGAGCTAAGAGCCAAGGCACTACAATCCATCATACCTAAACCATAAAACACAATAAAATTTCAAATATCCACTAACAGGCTACATGAATCTATCTGTGGGTTCACACAAGGTCTATGACTAGATCCAACTGGGTGGAAAATGAGGGGACTAAAAGGCTCTTTAGTTAATTAGAGCTAAATGTGACCTCGCCCTCTGCTCATACCACCAACTCTACAAATCACTAGCACACTTAAAAAAAAAAAAAAAAAAAAAAAAAAAATCAGCGGCTTCCCTGGTGGCGCAGTGGTTGAGAGTCCACCTGCGGATGCAGGGGACACGGGTTCGTGTCCCGGTTCGGGAGGATCCCACACGCTGCGGAGCGGCTGGGCCCGTGAGCTATGGCCGCTGAGCCTGCGCGTCCGGAGCACAGGCTCCAGAGCACAGGCTCCGCAACGGGAGAGGCCACAGTAGTGAAAGGCCCGAGTACCGCAAAAAAATATATTAAAAAAAATAATAACAATAATAATCAAAGCAGGAAGCCTCCTGCTGTTCACACACAAGAAATGATCATGTGCGAACACTCAGGATTAGTACCTTCAGAGGGCTAAGAGAGCAGACAGAAAGTTGTGTGCGCACATCCACATAAGAATCATTCAAGATTCCAAGATGCTTAACTGTAAACTAAAACAGGCTACGAGATTAGAACTTAATGAAGTCTTTGGAGCTGGTACACTTCCCTAGACAGATCTGAACCCACAGAAACTGAAAATGGACCTGTCATGCCCAACTGCCCCATGGCAGGAAGCCCACTCAGGTTCTCCTTTTTATAACATCACCTTATCAGCTACAAATGTCACTTGACTGTCAAGGGCAATCCCACCCTGGATGGAAGCAATACAGGGATAGAAATAAGGAAAACCCAAGCAAGCTACAGTGAAAGACCTTTCTGAAGCCTCTACATTACCACACCCAGGCTTGCTTTATTCCAGCAGCAAAAATCCCTTCTATTCAGCTAGCAGAACTCCAGCACATCCGCTCCCAAAGCAGATGAATCTTAAGAGGATACAATCAAAGCAAGAATTTTCTTAATCTATAATCTTTAAACACTACCTCACTTCCCAGCTGCATTACATTTCCACAATAAGGTACATCTATCTCTTGCATGAAGGAAACAGAGGCAAGAATGTCTTATAAAGTAAGAAAACTGCAACTGAGAGAAACCAAAAACTAATTCAAACAGTTAAGTGTGGCAGGGCCTGGATTTCAACTACCTGTTAGCCAGGATTTTCTAAACTAGTATACCACAGAAAAAGCATGCCACAAATGAGTTCCATTTGGGAAATACTCTGTTCATACTAATTTCTCAAGCTATTATGTGTAGTTCAAGAGAAATGTGGTACAGGGCACTTCTCCAACTAAGTTTTTTTGGTTTTGCTTTTTTAACATTAACAAAAGCTGCTGCAAGACAGCTTTAAACTATATACTGGAACCAGCTCTTCCACAGTTTACTGAGACCTTGATCAGGTCTCAGCTCTCAGCTTCCTAACTCCTAAAAACGGGAAAAAAAGACACACCCTCTTCTACTTCAAGACCATTGTGAGGGTCAGAGTGAAAAAGAAGTAAATCCAAATCTTTCCGTGGGACTGGAGTCTAATCGCTACAATAGAACAAAACAAGACATAGGCCCCAAAATTCCCTTCAAAAATTCTTCAAAGGCTTCAAATCCAGTAGTTTTCATCTGACACTAAGTATCCACACATGAAGCAAATGTACTATGTAAGGAACCAACTTTGTAAAACAGGAATTGTTAGTCCAGGAAATAACCTTATCAATAAATCTGGCCCCTGTCACTAACCACTCACTTTCTTGGCCCGTGTGCCCCACTCTGTTGGACCCCTTGCAAATATGAAAGCTACAAACCTGAACACAGAAAGCAGGGTAGCAGCTTAGGGACCCCCAACTTGCTTATAGACAGATATCTGCCCCCAAAATACATGTCATCAGTTAAACCACAAAGTCAAAAGAATCAAATAGATTCAGTAGATTATGCCTACAGGGAGAAAAGACTGCAAAGACATATATTCAGCCTATGTCAGCAAAAGCAGAAATATTAATAGTTAGAGAATCCCATACTCTGTTCAAAATACCCAACAATTACCAAGTGAGACGAAGGATTAAAAGTTATTTACATTGTCAGGACCAGTGGCCTTGAGCCACCCAAGATTCAGACACCAGTTCATTTTCACCCAACCCTCCGGCATCTCCCTTCAGATACCTTCTACTCCACAAACACTAGGTTAACTCACAATTCTACCTGGAGAACAAATGAAGTAAAAGGTCATACATAAAAATTAACGATTTTAATCAATCCCTAATCTTTTTAACCTAAAGCAAGCACATTATCTGATTCTACAAGGGCAATTATAACAGGGAACACCTTGTTAGACCATTCTGAAGATTCTTAAATGTGGAAGACAATCAATTCTTACCTTATTTAGCCTGCCTGTGAGGTTCACAACAATTTTCCCAGCCCTGTGATCATCGATGATTTCAAATTCGCCAATGTAACCTATAGAACACAAGTGACTGTATTAAAAATAATTTTTAAAATTTAGGGGGCAACACCCAAAACAATCCACCCTGAAACTTTTAAAAGGGGATTATTTCCTCCTTGCCTTTTCATAGCTTCCCATTCCCAAAGGCTACCTTGTGCCCAAAACAAAACAATCCTCCTTTCCATCCCAAGGAGCTCTTAGGTTCAGGGTCCTTATTGCCACCTTGTTCCCCCATCTTCCCACATCACTCCAACAGTTAACTTCTATGGGACCCATTCTGTAACATGTTTACCTCAAAACATAATAAACAGCAAGACACTTACCATGCTTCATCATCACAGTGAGAAACCTGACGATGACTTTGGAGCACGGCCTAATAAGAACCTGGCGTTTGCCTCTCTTTTCGGCATTGTTGATACTCTTGAGAGCATCAGCCAGGACATTCATGCGCACCATTATGGCTGTTCAGGGAAGACAAAACAGGGGTTTTATTGGCATTGCCATTAAAAGGCACCCAATCATTCCACTACGAACACATCCTTTCCTTTCTGCCTCTATCATGAGGAAGTTTCCCCATTTCTAAGCAGGCTAGTTCCCCAGGATACCCAGAGAAATATGTCGACTATGTCGAATCAAATAATTCATTTGATTATTTCATTAATCAAACGAAAATACCAGCCATGGTAGGTCGGTTATTCAGAACGGGAGCTGATAATCACCAGCAATATTTTCCAAACTTCTGGAATCCAGCAGCATCTCTACTATTTATTAACACTGTCCTTTAAACCAACTGACTCAATGTCAGCCTTGTCCTAACACCCAAAAGATACTACTCAACTCTCACCTAACACCCGTAACTATATTAAAATGAAACGTCCGCCCTTGTGCCATCTAAAATTATGCCCAACAGCAACCGTAGCACACTGGTAAGCAGAAACATTTCACATGCACCAGAATGGACTCTACCACAATGGGCACGAACTTTAATAGTTTTGAAAGCTAAGGATAGAGGCATGCCTCAAATGTCAACAGAAGGGATCCAACCTGCTTCCTCAAGCTCAACAAAGTGTCTGAGGGGAAACCGTGGAGCCCAGAAGACCCAAGTTCGTTCCCAGCAAACCGCCACCCCAAGCAGGATCCAGTTTTCCCTCCTGAGGGTCCTCTGTCTCCCAAGCTCCCGGCGCGGCCGAAGTAATGGGAAGCTGCACGGCTCACCAAGGTTACGGCTCCCCGATGCTTCTAGGAGCCAAGGAGCTGCCTCGACCACTAATGGGAGGTCCTGGCACCGCCGAAAGAGTCGGGACTGTCCCCTGACGGTCGAAAGCTCCGGGTCCCGCCGGGGCTGCGGCCTGCGCCCCAGAGGCCGGGCTCCCCGGAGTGCAGAGCATGGGGCGGCCGGGCAGGACTACCCCCTCCGCCTGCCCAGACCCTCGCAAGGATAGTATCCCCGGCCCAGGAAGTCTCCGGCATCCTCACAGGGCACCGAAGCCGAGTCCTAGACCATAGGATGGCACCGATAGCCGACAGATGATAGTAGATGGTTCAGAGAAGCACACTCACCGGCAAGGAAAGATGGCGGAAAGAAGTTGGAAGGAGCGAGTGCACGGAATTATGGGAAGCGGTCGGGTTATCGCGAGACTTTCAAAGGACCGCCAAAACCCAAAAATATTTAAAAATGGATTGCCTAGTGGAAGGAGGCGGGTGAGGGGCGGAGCCTCCTCAGGGGTGGGCAGTAGAGAGTCGATGGAGTCGAACACCCAGGAGAGGTAGCATAGGTTTGACTCCCTTCCAGCAACTAATCCGTAAAAGTCAAAAACTGACAAGGGCCTAGATATTTGCAAATTTTTATTGCAATAACTGTTCACCATTTAGAATGAATTTTGATACTTGCGTATTTACGGTATCTCTAGAAGGACCCACAAGAAATCGCTAAATGCCTCTGGGAAGGGCGTTAGGAACTGGGATGGAAGACTTGCTTTTCTCCCAATACAATTTAGTTTTGTTTTTTGAAACATGTATAGATTACTTTTCCATGCAGTCAAAACTATATTTTTTAATCGGTGCTTCCTTTTTGACTCTCCCTAAATATTAGAAATTATTTACTGGAGTCCCAGACTTTGCTTTCGAGTTCTGAGATACACAGTTTGGAAGGAAGCCACAAATGTTTCAAAATAAACGCTCAGCCTCTTAAAGGTTATTGCAAGGGTCAGATGAGATAATGGTGACAAAGGGCTCGCAAAATGTCTGGCACGTAGTAAATAAATGCTCAGTAGGTACGGCTTGAAGCCCGGGGTCTGGCGGCCTGGGAGGGAGTGAATTCTGGCTCCGCCCTCTCCGGAGCTGAGTAACCTCAGGCTAGATAGCCAACATCTGAAACTTCTGCCGTAGACTTCTTTCCTCTCTGCTGTCACCCTTACCCTCCCTTCTTACCCTTCCTTGTGTTTCCCACTTGGCCGCCAAGTGGGAAAACTTAAAACTTAAGTCAGACCTTGCACTCTCCAAGAGTTCCTAGCACCCTCAGTAAAATCCAAATTCCTTACCAAAACTTACAAGGTCCTCCCTGACATGCACACCTGCCTCCTTGCCTAGCAACATCATCCCCCCAACTTTCGCCCCTGGCTTGCTTTTCTTCAGATACACCAAGCATACTCTGCCTCAAGGCCTTTCTTTGCACTTGCTTTTCCCTTTGAGTATTCCTCCCCACCCAGTTTATCCCGAGACTTGCTCCCCCCTCCCTTTCCTCAGGTCTCTATTCAATCACACTCTCATACAACCTTCTCCCCATTCCCCCCAACCCCATTGCCCTGCTTAATTTTTCTCCATAGCACTTACCACCTGAAATATTGGAAGTGTATTTATCGTCTGTCTCCATTAAGTAAGCAGGGATTTGGTTGGTTTTTGTTCACCACTGTACCCACAGCTTCTAGAAAAGTCATCTGGTACATAGTAGGCGGTTGATACGTATTTGATGAATAAATGAATAGGCAAATCAGTTTCCCCATTTGCAAAATGGGGATGATACACCAATCAGTTGAAGTTGCTATGAGGGTAAATGAAATAATCCAGATAAAAGAGACTCATAAAACCCAGGAGCGTGCGTGCTCAGTCAGCGTCTGTGATTAGCATCACAGCCCACCTCCCCCACCCCCAATGCTTCTCAAATCCCAGGTGAACATTGACGAGAGCCAAGCTCCCAGTTTGAACATCTCAGGGATATAGAAATCTCTGGTTGAAACTTACATTTACAAAAGGACATTTGCTTCTCTAATGAACATTTCCTTTAAGAACTGGTTCCCTGTACACTTAACACATTCTGTTGACTAAAAATGTGGTGCTCACCTTAATTGAGGGCCTTAGCAACAGTGGGGAGTTAAGTGAATAAATCCACTTTCCTTCAAAAGCCTTACCATAAATAGAAAATTAGTACCACCCACTATCTCTTTATACACTTCATTCATTCATTCATCCCTTCATTCAGGAAATGAGTGCCTACCATGTGCCTGCTAGGTGTTGTACCAGGTGAGAGGACAAAAATAGCAGTTCTTGCCCTTAAGAGGTACAGATCCTAGCAGAGACAGATCTCTAAATAACAGCACAATTCCGGGCACTGTGCCATATAGGACGCCAATATGAAGTGCTGTGAAAACAGAGAGGTGGCCTGGAAAGTTGCTAAAGCTTTCAGAGGAAGTGCCATTTGATCTGTGTCGTGAAGGGTGCTAACAACTACTAATTCCTAACTGCCACTAAGTGCCTCCTGTAGATTAATTGAATCCTCAAAACAACACACGCAATTACATAACGCCCCTGTGAGATGTGTACTATTATTTCCACTTCACAAATGAGTGAGCGAACTAAATTCAATGTTAACTCAGTCTCCAAATTTTGCTGTAGGTTAAAAAATCGTAACAAAAAAGTGGTCACTTATAACTTGTCTAAGCTACTAAATTACATGTGGGGTTTTGGGATTCCGAAACGTTAGGGTGTGTGGCCTATAAATATTAAGAGCTAGGAGGGCATATAAAGATGGACAGAAATCTCAAAATGGTTGGGTTGGAACTGGGAAAAGGGTATAAGGGTGGAAATGGAGCGCGAGGGCCATGTATAAATTGCCTGTTGTCATCCTGTGAATTCTGGAATGATAGGACCTCTGCCAGAGGTGGTGCAAAGGCTAGAGTTGAAAGGGGACCTGTGCTGTGGCCAGAGCTGGTACAGGAGTAGCCAAGTTGGCCTGGGGAGTAATCATAGCTGCATGTGGAAGACCAGCATTTCAGAGCATCCAGTGACCAGGAGACCTATGGTGACTGGGTTGAGCCTTCCCTGTTCTGGACATAATCAAGCCCCCAGGAGGCTCCAAGGAAGGATCCATACATTTTGGGGAGAGGGGGAGCAAGAGATTTAATTTGACATTGAATCTGTTCCCAGGATCCACTACATATAGATAGTAAGGCCTAATGATAAAATATCCAACTGGGGCTCTATTTTTAAAAAAATTCTAAGTGCAGACAAAAGTCACCCACCAATTATTTACTGAGCAGCTCAGGTACCGAATTCTGAGCTAGGCCCTAGGGTACAGAGGTGCCTTGGCAGGCACTCTCTCCTGCATGGCTCCCTGCCTATTCTTCTAACCAGGCCCTCTCACACATCACCTTTGGCCATCACTTATTCATTGTATCTCCTTTTCTATCTAGGGTGGTGCCTGGATGTTTACTGAATGAATAAATTTAAACCTTTTATTTCATTTTGTTCTTAAAGAGCACCTTATAGCCATGTAATGATCACACAGGGTAGTTCATTAATTGGGTATATAAATCCGATCATGTAAACTGTTGTATTGGCTAAGCTATAGAGAAAGGACACAAGGAGGGATTCAAGCTTTTTAATTTTTCCTCTTTTACACAAAACAAAGTAGAAGAAATAATACAGGATTAAAACTGCAAAAGTAGTTAACTGGTAGAACACACATACCACACAAAAATCTAGGAAGACAAGCTTATTTACAATGAGGAAACACATGTAAATTACGGTAGTTTGTATATGACACATTAAAAAAGAAAAGTCAAACATATGCTACATGGGTGCCACTGTTTACAGCAATATTGAAGGGGAGAAAACAACACTTATTTAGGAACAGATATACCACAAGGTCCAGGTTTTACAGCATCAGTGCAATAAATTCACAAAACTATATTACAGCTAGTTAATCAGTTTAAGAATTGTTCCCAAATATGTCACATTTCCAGCCCTCAGAGGTTCATTCCTACAGATTTCAACTACTCCATTTATGGGAACCAAAAGCAGCCAGTGTTACCATAAAATGAGAATCTTGAGGCTTACCTTTAAAGGCTTATTCTGGTCTTGAAAAACTAGTAGGGTTTTCTACTGAAATGAATCTTGACTAAACACAGGATGAGTTTTGTTCTTTGTTGGCTGGTCTTGGAGTGAAGGTCATAGACATGACTCTTAACCTATTATGTACTTTAGTTTCAGTTAGCTGAAAATCTGAAATTTAAAGTATGCTAAAAATCCTAAATACCATCTTGCATAAGCCTGCTACTAAAAAGCCCTTAAGGATGTACTAATTTCAAGTTTAAGTGCATGGGAACAAGAGTTCTAAGCCTGTCAGATTCCCCATTTGGGAGGAAGGATCAATGTTTCCCACAAATTGCTAAATTCTGCACAAGGGAGAAGCCAACACATACTAGGCCATGGAATTACTTTCATTTTATTCCATGAAGATTCTTCTCCCACGGTATCAAAACAGAATGAGGAATGAATCTTAACTGGTCTCTTCATCAGAAGTGGTAAACTTGGTTTCTATATTCACGAAGCCAGACAGTTGTTTAAGCAGACTGTGGAAGTAGACAGTAGAACCAGCTTCCTGTAGTCACAGACCACTATCTTGTATCCAGCTAAAGCAAAGATCAACTTGAACAGTTATCCCAAGCCACTGTTAACTGTACTAAAGGATGAAGTTCACCACTATATTATTTTTAAAGTAAGAGTTCAATTAACCCTGGGTGAGAAAAACCAAGACAAGTGGTAATGATGAATGAGTTGTCCATATAAGGCCAGCTGATGACAACACACCCATGAAGACACTGGGCATAAAGCCTTACTTGGCAAGTCAGAATTTCTACTAACTAAGGGCAGAATGAGGAACAGCAAAGAGCTACATCTGTAACATTTTAGTATCCAGACAGCACAACAGACACTGTCCCCAAGGACAGTGTATACACCATTAATCACACTGAATAAAGCAGATGTATTATTCATTTTTCTTTTCTTTTTGTTTGAGAAGCTTGTTTATCTCTCTTTTGGCCATTCCAATGTACTTCGAAATGATTCCATGTTGGTTTAGTCCAGGAAGCAAGAGTAAGAAAGTCACTTAAAATGAAAAACAAAAACAAAACAAAATAAAATTACAAAGGCAGCAATTAACTTCCCAAAGATTCTAACATTTTATAGAAGGTAGTTCTTCAGACTATTACACACTTTAATGGGAGGAAATAACATGAAATCCATTATTTCCATTCGTATTTATCCCCAGAAGCTTCTGCTTCATACCTCCCAACTTCAGATAAGACACACTGCTTATTTTTACCTCTTGCACATTACTTTCTACCTTGGTTATTAGTTCTTTGTCTTAACTTCTGATAAGACCACAAACTCACTGAAAACAAGGACCTGGGATTTAGTCATCTTTCTATACTTACACAGTTCCTTAATCACTGCCTGGAACTCAGGGAGCAGGAACATATTGCTCACTAAATTCCAGTTAGACTTTACTGGCCAAGATGTGCCTGCAGTTTTTCCTCAAAGACTTACCTATCAGGTAGGTGAGAAGGAGGTTGTGGACTTGCTGTCCCACCCAAGCAACCGCAGCAAGAGAAATGATCATGGTCATGAAGTACTAATAATGAAAATAACAAGAATTTATCAACTCCTAGAAACAAACTAAGAAGTGAAACTTTAGGAGGTTGTTTCAAATATTGGCAAATAACTCAGTTTTTATTCCCACTTTTCTTTAAAAATATTTAGTATCTGTAGATTATATAAAACCCATAGAAAACTCCCTAGGTCTACTTTATAGAATTTAAATACATTCTCTCCTAGAATAACTGCAATTCTGTATGTAAATTAAGTAGTTTGTAAGTTAACTACTTTTGCAATTAATAACTTCACATAGTAACCTCAAGTGAAGCTAAGAGAAAAGAGAACAAATGCTTCCTAAGTATATGCCTTTTCCATTTATTTCAGTAAATAAAAGAGAAACAAAAAATTCACCTCTACAAGAATAAAAAATTGAATGCAAAATGTAATTTTATCTTTTAGTCTAATAAGTATTTATGAATGTACTCAGAGGAGTTAAACCAACAGATAATGATAAACATCAAACTACAACTAGAGTAACGCAAAAAGGCTTTACACTACAATGAAGCAAAAACTGACTCAATCTTAAAATGTTGCTTTACTTAATTAAATAAGTCAAAACCAAAAAAGTACCATTTTAGGCTTTTCTTCCTTTAGCGTAAAGAGGCGTTTCCACCAGCCCACAGCTCTGCGTCGAGTTTTTACTAGATTGCTGCAAATTTCATGGAATCTCTGCTGTTGCTCAGTAGTCCTAGGAAAAGAATCTTCCCCTTTATTATAGGCAAATCTTAACAGTAAACAGAAATACACCGTCCTCTCAAATTTCAGAAACTGTCTTCTAAAGAAAATCTAAATAAAAACAACGATTCACCATTATTTTCTAGAAAAAGTTCTTAAACCATTAAGTCTCCTTTTGGGAATTCCCTGGTGGTCCAGTGGTTAGGACTCTGTGCTCTCACTGCAGAGGGCCTGGGTTCAAAACCTGTTCGGAGAACTATATCCCACAAGCTGCTCAGCATGGCAAAAGAGACTCCCTTTCATTGCACAGAATAAGTTTTAATATAAAGACACATGTGTGTGTACAAAGTAATGGCTATCTATGGTTCTAAAGCCAAATTCGGTCAATGATAGTAACAAAAGCCTCATGACTACTATGAGCCATGCAGAAATCAGTATGAATTAATTTCTCTATTCCTATATTATTTTGCAGATCCCAATGAATCCTGGGTGGTGACCCATCAGAGTCCCACTCTTTTGAGGAAGATGTGAAATTTCAACCAAACAGTTATATTTAAGCACTCGTCAGTAAGATAATAACTACTAGCATTCAAAGCACAATACCCTCCACTGGGCTTCATACATTTGATGCCTAGGCAGCCACAAAGAGCTCAAATCCAAATTCCTTATAAATTTAGTCCCATCGAGGGAAAATATAATCACAAACAAAACAGCAGTAAGAATACAAAAAGATCCTCCAAAAAGCCCTTTGTAGTTTATAATGTATTTTGGGCTCTGATTTTTTAAAGAAATTTTGCCTTTGTACTGTCTTTGCTATACAGACATAATGGCTGCTATAAAAAGTAAGCCCTATGCTGGAGGTGTGTTGCTTTCTCTCCTCTAGTCCTTGTCCCTATAAATCTGCAGTGACAGATACAGTAGAAGGGCTTCTACTGAGCCCTGGAACTTCTTATAAATAATCAGACCTCGTATGCTGCCCATAGTCAAGGCTGAACTGTGGCTAGGCAACAGTGTTCTTCCTTCCTCATAAAGGTCAAAAAACAAAATCGCTCTGTAGATAAGACTGAGCCACATACTGATTACCACGAAACTTCAAGAGCTTATTTTAGAAAAATTTTCTCTAGGAGTTATGAATTAACAGATTAGAATGTTATCTGGCTAATAAAATCAGGGTCTGAGGTTGATTCTGTTCAATTGTTACATTGCATAGTTACAAACTTGCCCCCCAAACAGCAGCACAATGAAAAACAATTCAAAGCACATTTCCTAACACTAACCATTGTGCTATGGCAGAAACATCTTTATTTCAATACAAAAATGCTTAATTATCACATAACTTAAGCAAACCCTACATTTAAAATTCTTATTTTTATAGAATTATTTTATAATTTGCTATTATCTGGAGAACGAAAAACTACAGGCACAAGTAGACTACCAATCAAATTAAAATAAACAACCAAGGGAGAATAGCAGCTAGGAGAAAAAAATCCATTCCTATATCTAGTTTTGCTCACTATTTGGATCAAAAGAGAAATGCAACATTCCAGAAGGAAGTTAAAAAAATACTTTAACAGGATCCACAGCCACTTATCTTGGGAACTCGTAAGTAACCCATTCAAAGAGTGGTATAAATGCAATCAACAACCCACTTATATATACAGCTTGAACATATTCTAAAGCACTTTTGCTAACCTCCACTGCACTACCTCAAGGTCTCAACACGAAACACAAGATCAATCTTTTTCTTTTTTCTTTTTTTTTAAAGTCTTTATTGAATTTGTCACAATATTGCTTCTGTTTTATGTTTTGGCCGGGAGGCATTAGCTCGCGACCAGGGATCAATCCCGCAACCCCTGCATTGGAAGGCGAAGTCTTAACCACTGGAGCACCAGGGAAGTCCCAAGATGAATCTTAAAAATCAAAATATTTCACAGCACCCAGAAGAGTCTGCCTAACAGAAAAGTAGACATTCAATAAACAGTTGCTAATAAACAGTTGCTAAATGAACAGGCAAAAAAAATCTACATTACTGTTTTCATATTCATTCAAAAGTAATTGGTGAAATTAATATATCTTAAATATCAATGGAAAAAATGTAAAAGTAGATATACTACTTTTATGGAAAGCCCATTATGAGGTCTGCAATCCTTGATAAAACATTACCTTAAAAAAGCCTCACTTCAATAAAAAGGTCTAGGAAGAAAAAAAAAGTCAAAATAAATGCTAGCGTATAAAATAACTATGGAGATATAAGTATTGGAAGTTTGTGATTTATATGTGAATCAGCTAAGAAATTCTTCACATCAAAGGATAACTCTAACCCCTAGTTATCTGATGGTTAAGACAATTAATTCTCTGAGCTTAATTACAATACACTAGTCATAGCCACCAGGTGCAGGAACTTCTCAGAAATTAGACTGCCACATCATTATGCCACCTACCATTTATTGGAGCCAAAAATTCTAGGCGCTAGAATGGGCACAAGGTAGTCAGCCAAGCACAAAAACATAACAAAACAGGAAACACCTGACAGAACCGATGGATCTAGATAGTAGATAGTCCTGTTTAAAAAATAATAATAATAAAGGTTAGAAAAACATAGTCCTCATTAGTCCTAGCTGTAGATGTTTATTCTCCTAGTCCTCTGGTTCTCAAAGACGTTATTCGCCTTTTTTATTCTAATTTTCTCACAAGTAGTTTTTCCGGAAGCTTCATGATATCACAGCTGTTAACTGTTAATGTAAACATGAAGAAGCAAAGGCTCTTTGGAGTCCTCAATATTTTTTAGGAGTGTCAAGGGTCCTAAGGCCAAAAAGTGTGAGCCACAGATTTATTCAACTGCCTTGGTTACTGAGTTTACAAAGTACTACAAATTCTGAAAACTAGGCAAACGACTCTAAGCAAAGGCATTCTTTACAGATCCAGGCACTTCCATAAATGGAACCTGAGCCCTTATGAGTAACAAGCACAATCTACAGAAATTTAATAGCTCACTTACAGAAACACCAAAGAAACCACACCCATGATGGCAGGTGGAAACCAGGCTCTTTCCCATCGGAGGACTTTATCTGCCATCAGCATCACTTCTCCCCATCCTTGCAGCTGCTCTTCCAGACTTGCAGTCTCTGCAGCCTACATATGAGTAACATTTAAAGCGATCATTCTACTAATCTCAACATTTCTGTGGCTCCTAGAGAGTTAAATTCTTCTAAGGCACCAGGTATGTAAAACAGCTCTTACAAATCACTATCTTAAACAAATTAGTTTCTTAGAAATTCTAACGCAATTTTGAAACCAAAGACAGAAATCAATGGGGAAAAAAAATGATCATTTAATGGTCACTTTCCAAGTCCAAGCACTGGGCTACCCTTTTACATGCATTATGTAACATAATCCTTATAGACCCCTTAAGATAGGGATAATCAGAGCCATTTTACAATTAAAGAAAGCAAGCTCAGAATGGACTTTCCCAAAGCCATGCACTACTAAGTGGCAGCGCCCTGAGTATAAAATTGGATCACTTAAAGTTTCTCATTTCAGGTAGTTACAACTGGTCTGTTGTTTTGTCATTTCATTGATTTAGCCCCCTACTTCTGAATCCATTAGGAAAGCCTCTTCCTGAACAGCATTCAATTTCCAAAATAGCTCTTTGTGCAATGAAATCATTTAGATGTTGGCATCATCTGCACAATTAAGGAAAACTACTGTGCTTTTGCAAAATTATAAAAGGCATATTAAGCCCAATATATCTCAATAAAATGCTTCTTACACTTATCAGGACATTTTGGTTAGACTTCAAATTTCTCTGCAAATTTGACCATCAGCTGCAAGTAGACGTCTCAGATGAGCTAATGTGGCAAAAAGCCCTTAAACTGATTTTGGTAGAGAAAAAAAACTTGGAACAGGAAACCCATGTGTCCTTATAACTGTTTTCAGAGGGAAATATGCAAATGACAGGAGACAGGGAAGATTAATCTTGATAAAGATGTTATCTGTGCTACACTGACACTTAGGTGACCTCAATGTTTTTGACTTTACATACCATGCTTAATATAGTTAAATAAGAGATTACCATGTGGCAGAAACTCTGCTAAATATATTATATGCTTATACTTCAATTACTCCTCCCAACAAGCTGAAAGGTGTCATTACTATCCTCATTTTACAAATGTGGAAACTGAGATACACAGAGTTTTACAGATCTGAATCCAGCAAATCCAAGGCCAAAGGCCTTGTTCTCCTTAAATTAAGTCACACTGCTCTGTGGAAAGAGCAGCCGAGCTCCAGGCCAGGATCCGTTGTTTCAATAGCTGTGTGAACTTGGGCAACGATCAACTCTTAAAAGGAACCTGGCTGGGGCTCACTAGGCAAACCATAGAAAAGGGGTGTGTGAGTGTGCACATAAGGGGGCAGAGGTCATGCATACCTAAAAACCAATGCAAAATGAAAATCACGCACAATCAAAACTGCCCTGCAAAGTCACTTAATTCGTTAGCACCTGAGCTCTTGGAAAATCAAAAGTCAAAATTAAATTATTTGGTTTCTCTATTCACTGTTGTTCTGGTGGTGAGTAGCTTGCCTTTTCCTGGGGAAAGGCAACTGAGAAGATGGACGGATTTCTCTCGTTTTTACCTAGATCCTGAGGGGGGATTCGTGCTGAGGTTAAAACTGTCGGCCTGTGATACAACCTTACTGCAGTTCCCTCCGACTCCTGCTTACTCTAAAATCGTCCTGGGACACCCCCCACCCTCGCCCAGACTTACACGTTCCAGACAAACGCCCAAACCTCCCACTGTCCCTCCAGCTGGATCCTACCTCCAGTTTCCAGCGGCGAGCTCGTAGCCTCCCTGCCGTTTTAAAGCTGTGCCAGCTCTAAAAGAAATTCTCGGCAGCAGCCCTTTGACCCTCCACCCCTGCCCAAGCATTAGGAAAAGGGCGAACGGACATCCTGGTTAAGATCAAAGACGGGGAAACCCAGATACGGCTGGGGTGTGGGCCGCAAAAGCGCTCGACGCGTCCCTCGCGGCCCTCTGCCAAGGACTGCACCCCAGGCTGGTCACAGCCCCCCTTCTCCCGCTTCCTCCTCAACCCCTATTCGCGGTGAATGATCACGCGCCCTCCTCGCCCCGTCGCGCACCTTCCCCAGGGGATATTAGGAGTCGACATGACTAGTGACCGCCAAGCAGAGGTTACCCAAGAAGCCCAAAAGGCAGGCGTCGTCGCCTGCACCTGGGAACGGAGAGGAGGGCCGGGCCCGCGGCGGGTGATAGGAACGAGGCCGCAGCGCACCGAAGTCCGGAGGCCCCGCTCGGTTCCCTCGCGACGAGGAGCTGGGACTCACCAGCAGGTTGGTGCTGCGATTATCTCCTTCCGCCATTGTTCCCGAGGTGCCCCCTCAGCGAGCGCAAAACGCCCCCGAAACCCTGCCTTCCTCAGAGGCACTCACGACAACCCTAGCGAGAGGGCACGCCCAGCAGGCCGCTTATATAGGCCAGCTGCCTTTCCCGACAGAACCCGCGAAGCTCGCTCCTCATTGGGCAAATCGAGATCACGCTTAAGCGGGCCGGACCAACCGCTGCTCAGCGCTTGCCTTGAAACCCAGATCAAAGGAGAGTGAGACCACGCCGGGGCCGAGGGGGCGGGGACACGGAATGACCAATCAGCACCCAGAAGATGTGCTACGCCCCGCCCAGGCCTTTCGGAATCGGTTCAACTGCCCCCGGCCGGGACCTGGTATGGCCTCAGTATCCCCAGGGCGGGCCGCCATGGTGGCTCTCGGACTCTTCCGGGGGACTTCAAAGCAGCTAAGGAGCCTCTCTGGAATTTATTCCTCAAGGAAATATGCCACCCAATATCAGGCGGAGGGCAGAGATGGGCATGTGACGCTAACCGCATTGTGATTAAGGAGGCTGGCTGGGATCTTCTTCCCGATCCAGACGGTGGCCCTGACCCTGGCTGTGCCCCTAGTCAGCCCGCCTTTCTTCTAATACCTGCTGTGGCAGCCCTAGCCAGGCCGCTGAGCAGCTTAGACCCAGATATATGACTCGCGGGCTCGTGCCCATCTCAGGAGGTTTTGAGTACAAGCGAAAGGGGCCATTTATGTAGATTTTCTGCAATTTTTCCTTCCCTACCCATTAGGAGTAGGGCCTTAGATTGATGGAGGGGGCGGGGGCGGCGGAGAGGGTGTGGAAATCTGGGCATAGTTCAAGAACTTGTGAAAAATGCACCGACTTATAAAATTGGCTTATTTTCTTGGGTTCTTTGGGGAAATTCTTTGTGGGGCATTTCACTTAAACTACGAGCTCCCCCTCCATAAAGGGACTGGTTTTGACAGATCCTTTCTTACTAAGGTCATGCTAAGGAAAGATGTAAACCCTCTCATAAGAGTGGATGGAATTTATTGCAATTTAAGAATTAGATGAACTATGTGAGACAATTCTACATATTTCTCTCCAGGATTTCAAAATGCATTAACATTTTCATTACTCAATACAAACAAAATAATGTCAAATGTTAACCTGGTTAGATGTCTCTTTCAGGAAAACTTACCGTAGCTTTTAACTTCCAGCTTTTTACCCTTTTATAGTCTATATTATACCATCGAGTTTTAAAAGCATTCCTTAAATTACTACCAGGTTCATAAGATTTCAGGAAAGACATAAAGAAATGTGAGCCAACACAGCTACCGACCACATGCTGCCCCAGAGAAAACCAGAGGGACTGGAGCACTGTGAATCTCATAAAAAGGTGTGAAATTTGCCATGGAACTTTGAAAAGAAATAAAGCATCTGATCAGGTATAAACAACTCAGGGGAGTAAAAAAAAAAAAAAAAAAGCCTTTGCAAGGAAAGGGGACTCTTCAATAAACTGCCACTTCAGGGAATGTTGGGGAAAAACAGGTTATGTAGGTAAAATGCAGCCAGTTGGACAGCCCATTTTGGGAGATTTGAAAGTTATGAACTCAGAGGAACAGGCCCTCCGCTACCTATTCCAAAGGAAATCAAAAGGTCCCAGTCAGTCGGCAGCCACACAGGTGAGTGAATATATACGGAGCGCCGAGCGGAGATCTCGCCACAGGCACAGCAACGCCCTCTTCCAAAGGACAGGGTGTAGGGTTATTAGACTTTAAAAACCGCCACGTGTACTTTGGGAAATCAGTTTTCGCTACAGAATGTGCCTGGTTTTCACCCAAGTGCCCTATGTACAACTTCAGAAGAAAGACTTTTCAACACCAGCTTGTGAAACTGAGGTAGGTGAAAAAAAACTGAAGAAACGGCTTTCAAATAGCATGGGTTCTCCGTGGAGTTATTTGTTACTCAAGGAACATTTGACCAGAATGATTTGCAACTTAACAGTCTAGGAGCACTTCTATAAGTTCCTTAACTAAGCTTCCAATTGCCCTATTTAAAAAAAAACAAACACCCACGCTTAGTGAAGCTTCCTTTGGAGCTTTCTTTTTTGTTTTTTCATATTACAAAGGCAGGATGTGAACTTTTGAAATATATCTCAGGTGACTAAACAGTTAACATAAATCCTAACATAATTTAGCAGCAACAAATGCAATCTGATTTCCAGATATTAAAACAAGCTGGACATTGTTTTCCTTCAGAGCTTTCATACACCAGGGAATATACATGTCAATAATATTCTACCGTTTTTAAAGAAATACAAAATTAAGCTTAATAAATTGTGCCTTAATACTAAAAACTTTCCCATTGAAGTAAAATTTCTACTGCCATTCAGAAATACTATTAGAACACTGAGTGTAAAATACATTTTTTAGAATCAAGTTTTAAAACTTTTGTAGGTATTAGTAATTAGCTTAAAAAAAAAAGCTCCCCATATTCCAAAATTAAGTTTTCTGGAACCTACTTCAACAAATTCAGAGCTTAAATGCTACGTCTTTTAAGACTTTATTTTTTGAAACAGGTATTTCATACAGTCTTTGCCACGTTAATGCAAATATGCACAAAGTAGGCCATGTATTTTTTGTTTTCCAAAAGTTGCATTATGAACACTTTCAGGAAGCTGGTGTGATTTATTCAACTTTTAACCTTAAATACAATCACAAAATTATAACCATCAGGAGGCATTACAACCTTTTGTACAGAGAAGCCACTCTATTTATACAATGTTACTAGAACAAGGAAGATTCAGTTCAACTCAATTTGCTCTACATAATAAGGGTAAAGTAAATTAACAAGTGAAGTGTGATGTTGCCATTGACATCACAGGTGGAAATATAAGGAAAATTTAAACCAAAAAATAATTGACAGAGGAACTTCAAACAGGAGCTGAAACTTGGTCAAAAAAAAAAAAAAGCCTGCCTCAAAAGACATAAAAACGTTCTGCAAGTCTGCATTTC
This sequence comes from Kogia breviceps, assembly GCF_026419965.1. NCBI lineage: Eukaryota > Metazoa > Chordata > Mammalia > Artiodactyla > Physeteridae > Kogia > Kogia breviceps. The sequence goes on from NC_081323.1 coordinate 67,502,271, forward strand.
AGAACATTCAATTCCTTAAGTTTATCATCTTCAAAAGCCGAGCTAATTGTATGACACTTTTACATTAGCACAACAAACAGCTTCCCTAGTAAGCCCAAATTCCCATGGAAAGCAAGAGACTGAATGGTTCATGTTGTACAACTAACTCTTGAACCTATAAAGCTTCTCTCAATTGGAGTCCATTTGCCCTTTTGTAAATAAGAGATGGTGATACTCTTACCCAGGCATTAAAAAAAGCAGGAAAAGTGCAATAAACCCTTCCGGTCTCATAATACAGTGAATTTCCTTCCCCAGTGTTTGGAAAATTTATAATGCTAGTTCTTCCCCATAGGAGGAATATTTCCTAGTACAACCCAAATAATGAAAAAAATCTGTCACTTCTTTAAGTGACCCTTACATTAACATAGTCTACCTCCTAGATTTAAGGGGAGGGGGAAAGTCCTAGCTCTAAATTTTTCATTTTACAATCTCAAGATACAGAATGGAAGGTCATTGGTTTTCATATTTATCTGGTTTTATGTAAAACAAAGGTACTTTGTGCTAACAGAAAAGGGTTCACTGATTCTTTTTTTTTTTTGATATATACGAACAGAAGCTAACAAGGCTAATTGTAGATGCTTTCTTTAATATGAAAAGAATTGGGAGAAAAGAAGAACCAGCTTCTTTGATTTTAGTACTGCCAAAACAAGTAAGCCCCCAGAGTAATCACAAATATGTGGAGGAAAATAGGCCAGGAAGACTTTTCAATTCAAAGTACTGCCTATATCACCCCAAATTTAAAAGGACCTAAGATTGCACATCAACTCTAATATTTGGCTGCACTTGCATTGCCCTGCTTGGAATTTTTTAATGGCTCTTTCCTTAAATTTCACACATCAGAAAAACCACAGTTAAAAACAAAAACAATGCAGATAACATCAAACACTGGACAATATAAAGAACACTACCTACTAAGTTCAGGTAACAGAGGCAAGTGTTAAGGGCAGAAGTGATGGAAGTTTTTCTTTGCATTGTAAACCCTCACCCTGAACCTGGGGTTTGGGTTCTAAGAAAGCAATTTAGGGAAGCAGATCAAGAGCTTGATTCTCAGTTCTCACACAGAAACCTCACATATCTCAAAAAACTCACAAGTGTCAGACACAAAAGAATCTTAATAATCATCTAGCAAACTATGTGAAGAATTCGTGACCAGAAATAATGAAATACTGCAAGACACACCAAAGAAACAGAGTAAAACAGAAATACAGCACCATAAACTACTAAGCCTCCACAGCTTTACAGATAAATCAACTAAAACTCAGGCAATTCTAGAAAATTAAAGACAGCAAAACACTTAAGATAAACTTCAATTTCCAAGGGTCACAAGTTATTCTGTACCCCCTGAATCTTAGAGAGGGAAAAAGAGAGAGCACAAGAAGGGGGGGGGAAGGGGGGGCGGGAGGGAGAGAGAGCAAGAGGAAGCGGAAGGGGAGGGAGAGGGTGAGAGGGAGGGGGAGAGAGAGAGAAGCAGACCCCCGTTTTTCCACAGGTGTTTGTGTATCATCAAAAATGCATTACTTCATAACCACAGCACTCTGAACTTTACATTGTTACAAGATAATCACCAAAATATAACCCTGTCTTCTCAAACTGCTGTATCACAAAGGCCTTTTACCTCTGATTAAATCTGACTGTTGAGTTCTCTTACAACAGGTCAAAATGATAAGGTTACTTGCCAAATGACTTCCCAAAAGAAGCCAAACTGTACAGACTGGGGGTCTTGTTGTCCAGAGTGCAGTGAAGAGCAAGCTTTGAGTCACCAGTTATTCCTATCTGCCCTACAACCAAATATGTATATGCCACACTATTCTCTGAGGGACCATTTTAAAGTAAAAGTGATGGACAATTTAGCAGAGACACGTTTTTTATGTAAAGCTGTTTTGTTTTCGCTAGGATAAGGTGCCAGGTACCTCTGAAGCCTGAAATTCACAGGCAGTAAAATTAACCTATTTCATTTATCTTCTTTACCAAAGAAGCAATCTCTGAATACTACCTATAGGGACAAACTAGTGTGAACTGGTTTTATCACTGTGATAAAAGTTTTTCCTTGTGACAAAGAATGTTGTTGAAAGACTGTTTAATCTTGAGAGAGAGTAGAGGTAATCAAGTGATGAGTGCAACAGCCTCTAGGAAATAAAGCAGTGTGCAAAACACAATATGGCATTATTATTCCAGATAGGTTGTTTTGATTGTGAAAATAAGGTTCAAGATGAATGAAGAAAATAAAATTTGATGCACTAGGTTCCTTAACTTGCTATTAGACACATGGGGGTATTCAAAGATACCACCTTTCTTGTAATACCTGTCAAAGTATTAGAAGAGCACTGATACTGAAATGCATTCTCCCATGAATTATTTAAAGATTATATATTAACATGGCAATGAGAATACAGGGAAGGCCAGAGCTATGTGGAATTTTTCCTTAATACCTTTCAAGTTTGTCTGTGAAGACTGGCAACTAGAAAGTGATCACAGTGCTAATCTCTAAAATGCAGGAAAAATGTACTCAATCAAGATTTTAATCATGTGCTACTTTGTGTTGATACGTGACTTTAGGAATCCTATTCTAGTCTGGATATTTATTTTGGATCAACAACTGAGCTTACACAGTCAGTACTGAAATGCAATGCTAAATTTAAGGAAACCTTGATCATGAATTCACTACTGAAAAGGAAGCTTAAAATTGTGGAAAAAGTAAAGTACTTCACACACTAATAACTGAACTTAATAAAAGATGTTGGTGGTTCTCACTTTTGCTGATGTTTCATGTATATGTCCTAAAATGCCAGGTAAACTAAAGCACTTTTAATTTACACCTTGTAAATTGTAAATTAAAAGTATCAAATGAGAAAATTGAATTAAAAAAACATTTCACTCTACCTCCACCAGAACATCACTTTATTGTTAATCTGTCATCAACAATGTAAAGCTCTAATAGGTACTCTATCCTGGTTTTTAAAAAGGTAAAAGATTACATTGGATTAGCTACTTTCTATGAAAGAAACTACAGCAATCACAAAAGAGGGAAAATTTGAATGACCTCCCAAAAATGTACACTGTAAGCGAAGGGGAGTGTACATTAAATCAAATGTCTGTTAGATTCATTACTTTTGAATGCACAGTGACAATTCTGGAAACTGTACATGATAGAATCACAGAAATGACTTAAATAATCAGAATTACATTTTGTATGTGATCACCAGACCTTTAAACAATCCTTGCATTTTCCATGTTATTGGTGGTTTTGGAAAAATTTCTGTTTATCACTCCAAATATAAGTTAACAGCATTGAGATGGAAGAATATGAAATAGAAGGATTGAAATAAAAGTGAATGTGAAAGATGGCTAATCTACTAGATCAAGTAAAGGGGGATGGGCAGAGGGTGGGGGTTGGGGAGGAGGAGGATGGCGTGGGGTTTTTTCCCTTCATTTCAGAAGTTCTTCCAATGTAGTGTTATCTGTTACATAGCTCTCCTTCTTCAGTCCATTTCTGAAATTCATATCGCATAGCCTTTTTGTACTTACTGGTCAACCCAACCAGTACTGTTGCCAAGCAACAAGTGTTATGCAAGACTCTGAATGCATCAAATCTTCCTTGGCTGTGTCGCGGCCCCAGTTTTCTCTGTTTCTGAGCGGGGTTTGATTTTTCCTGGATTGTACACACAGGGTCAGGTGGAATGGAGTTCCAAATCACTCTGTGCTCCGCGGCATCCCGATTTCTTTCTGCAGCTAACCTCCTGACACGTTTGCAGCTGTTCTGTGGCAGAAAGACAATCTCCGTGTTCAGGCGGTGAGCTTTCTTTCTTTCACCCTTGACCCTGGGGTTGCAGGCCATGGTGTTGGGCGTATCCCTGAGTGCAGCTGTCCTGCAGGATTCACTTCCTAGCGCACCGAGATTTCCTAGGTTTCCTCAGAATAAGCCCCCAGTTGCATCACCACCGACTGTGGTGTGGCTTTGGATGCCTGAGGCTGAGTTGATTCTGGTGGATGTCTGACCTCGCTTAACCAGACTCATCTACTGTCTTGCCATTCATACCCAGGCTGTCCAACCTTCATACAGCTGAGCCAAGTTATCTAGATTAGTTGCTTCCTTAATGACATAGTCAACCTGTAAAAATAGGCAGGATAGAATTAAAGCCATTTAAAACTTGAAAGAACATGGCTCATACATGAATTATATGAACTGTTTAGGAGTAAGTTCCCAAATTAATTACCCAAAGATGTATAGTTGTCATGGTGGGAAGAGAAGTTAAGTAATCTGAGCTTCCTTCATAATTCCATTACTTACAAATGTGTGTCCTGGGAAAGTCACAACCCCCTTTGAGCCTTATGAATCCTTAGATGAAGAGAGAGTACCACTGACTCACAGGTGCCCTTGGGATTAAACATGTGAATTCACTGGGCAAATGCTTAGGTGTATTAAAAAGTGCCCAGCAGATTCTGAAACAGTTTGGTACTCAGCAAATATCTATTGATTCTTCTTTTTTTTGGGGGGGGGGTGGCGCACTGTGCAGCATGTGGGATCTTAGCTCCCCAACCAGGGATCGAACCCACGCCCCCTGCAGTGGAAGCACAGAGCCTTAACCACTGGGCTCCCAGGGAAGTCCCCATATCTGTTGATTCTGACTCAGCTAAATTTTCTTTTATAGTAAGAGATATAATCGTTATCTCTATCCAGAGCACCCATCAGAGTCCAATTATATCATAAATGCTCAATATAAGGCTGCTGAATTGTAACCTACACCAAAAGTTGTATGCAAAGAACTCTATACTTACCCCACTCCTGTGAGCACCTTAACTTTTTCATATAAAATTTAATAACTATCAGAATAAAAAGCACAATAGCCAAGCATCCTTTAAAAAGATGGACAGAAAAAAAAAAAAAAAAAAAAAAAGATGGACAGAGACCTAAAATGCACAGGCATGAAAGCACACAGCCCATTAACCTATCAAAAAGTTTCTGAAGTAAGGATACCCCTGGACCCAGAACACCGTCCATAGTTTTTGACAAACTTGACAAACTCTCTATCTAAAGAATGAGTCTTAACCAAGAAGAGCTTAAGCTTAGATCCTATACAGAGATGTAACAGTGTTTAATAAAATAAAAAACAAAACAAAAACTTTCCTTGCTGATGTTAAATTTGAATTGTGAATGCCAAACCATTAAAAAAATAGGACATTCACAGGTCTCAAATTTTTACCCCACAGAAGAAAAGGCATATGTGTAATGGAGAATTCAGGAGAACACTACCCTTGACCAAGTGATCTAACTTAACAACAAAGATAGCACAAACAGACACATGCCCTTTGATGTAAGATTCTAAGAACACATCATTGGTGAAGTATTCTTGCGAAAAATGTTGATTCTGAATCTAATTATGAAGAAAATATCAGGGCTTCCCTGGTGGCGCAGTGGTTGAGAGTCCGCCTGCCGATGCAGGGGACACGGGTTCGTGCCCCAGTCCGGGAAGATCCCACATGCTGCAGAGCGGCTGGGCCCGTGAGCCATGGCCGCTGAGCCTGCGCGTCCGGAGCCTGTGCTCCGCAACGGGAGAGGCCACAGTAGTGAGAGGCCCGCATACCGCAAAAAAAAAAAAAAAAAAAAAAAAAAAAAAAAAAGACAGTATTAAAAAAAAGAAAATATCAGACAAATACATACTGAGACACATTCTGCAAACCAAGTAGTCTGGACACATCAAAAATATAAGGGTCATAAAAGAAAAGAAAGAAAAGGCTCAGGAACTGTTCTAGACAGTAAAGGAGACTAAAAGTAGAACAAGTATATGAAATTCAAGATAAGCCTTGACTAAATCTTGTATGGATTGGGGTGGGGTGGGGTTGGTGGTTAAGGAGAGGCGGGCTAAGTAATAAAGGACATTTGAAGATAACTGGAGAAATCTGAATATGGACTCAATGTTGGATAGAAGTCAATGTTAACATCAATGTTAAGTTTCCTGAGTTGATAATTACATAATTATATCGTAGCTATATATTATTAAAATGTTTTGGTTAGGAGACAAAGTATTTAGGCATGAAGTGTTACAATGTCTGCAACTAACTCTCAAATGTGGTTCTGAAAAACTGTGTGTATGTACGAACACATATACACAGAAAGGTAAGGCAAATGTTAAGAAAGCATCAACAACTGGTCTACCAATTCTAGGTAAAGAGTATATGAGCATTACTATATTTCTATAGGTCTGAAACTTTTCAAAATAAACAGCTATGGGGAAAAGAATTCATTCTTGATACTATGACACCCAAAACGTCATCCTCATTTCATTCAAAACCTTCATAGAGGCCTCTAAAATGCAAATTAACTGTCTTCTGTTGGAAGAGAGAGGGTCAAGCCACTCCCCAAATTTTTGTTAAAAGAGAACTGAGAAGAAAGGAAAGTGCTAATAGGGTAGAGTCAGAGTCAAATGCTGAATATATGACAATCCTAGAACTGTGTCACTCAAAATCTTCTGAAGCCTATAAAATCAATCTAAGTTCCTTATTTCTTGATATATCACCAAAGGATAGGGGTGAGGGGATCTTTAAACCTATACTGTTTCAGCAGCATTAAAATGTGTAGCTCAAGTTTAAAAAATGGTCACCTGTTCAGCAACTGACATCCTCCTATTCGGATCAACATCTCGGCCCTCTAACTTGGCTTTCACTCTCTTCCACACGCTCACTGCATATGAGTTTCTCTCCTGCACAGCTGTGAAGCAATGGAAACGTGTAAAGTCAAACCACCACTTCGTATTAATATTTAAGGTATCCTTATTCTGACTAATTACCTTTTCCAGTTTTAGGGTCTCTGACAGCCTTTTTAGGACTACAAGCAACACTCTTGCCAGTTCCTGGAACAGTACTTGGTGGAGTATCTGCTGATGTAGCTAGATTTTTCTGAACCAGCTTTCTAGCATTCTGTGACATGACATCAGGCTGAGTCTTCTGGCCAGTGTTGCTCCGGACTGCTATAGAGAGAGAGTTGGTAGCTCAATTTACATGTACACAGAAAATGAAGGAGCAGGGCAGTGCTCTCTCAATCATCAACTACAAATGGACAGCCCTGATACCAGATGTGATTTTACAACCTTAAAGTCCTTATCCCTTAAAATAAAAACTCTCCTCCTAAAAATACAGCCTAAACAGCTAGATATTCAGATATAAATTTGTACAATGATGCTCACGAGTTTATTGTGGCATTAAAAAACTACAGCTATCTTAATTGTCCAACAATTAATACGGTAAAGTCATAGAATGGCACGTTAAATCTTGCCATTAAGTCATTTTTAAAAGATTACTTAATGATAGGGAAATTATCAATTTAATATTAAGTGGTAAAAGGCAACAAAAGTTGCATTCACAGAATGATCCAACTTGTATATGTGTGTGCATGCATATAGAGAATTCAACAAATACATAGTGGTTTTACCTCTAATTGGAATGGAACTATAGATTTTCCTATTATTTTTCTGTATTTTCCTAACAGAATATATTTTATAATCATAAAATAAATTATTTACAGAGTACCTGAACACACGGTATTTTTACTCTCTAACAATAAGTACTTTTAAAATTAAGCCAGAATTTGTTCAGTTTGAGATACAAGATATGATATATAAAGAGTTTAGGGAAAACCTTTATTTATTTGTTTTAAATAATTAATTCTTTTAAATTGGAGTATAGTTATTTATAATTTGTGTTAGTTTCTGTTGTACAGCAAAGTGAATCAGTTACACATATACATATATCCACTCTTTTTTAGATTCTATTCCCAAATAGGTCATTACGGAGTACTGAGTAGAGTTCCCTGTGCTATACAGTAGGTCCCCATTAGTTATCTATTTTGTATATAGCACTACGTATATGTCAATCCCAATCTCCCAATTTATCCTTCCTCCCGCTCTCCCCCTTTCTACATCTGTGACTCAATTTGCTTTGTAAACAGGTTCATTAGGGAAACCCTTTAAAAAAGTGATGACTAGAAACATATTAGACACTCATTCAACATCTTAGCATCTATGTGTAGATTATTAACAGGTCAAGATTCAGGTTCTTCTGAAGTAGGGGAGTCTTACCTGCAGCAAAGGATGGCTGATAAGTAGCAGATGACGTTGGACTCGAACATTCATTTGTTGCATCGGTGACTAAGGGTGATGCAAAACTCACTAAATTATTATAGACACTGAAATATAAAATAAAATCGCTCATTTATGAAATGCTTTAGCAAATAGCTACTTATAAATATGAACAAAACTGAAAAAAATTAAATGAATTAAATAAACAAAACTTACTCTACCAGATGTTTTGCTTTATATTATAAACTCAGGCCAGAAGGCATTCTTACCTCTGACTTTGTGTTTTCAGTTCTTTCAAGGTGGGAGTTATTTCCTGGAGCATTTCAACATGTTCTTGACTTCGAACCTGACCCATAGCTTGAACTAATGTAAACAGCACTGTCTGAATGTTGTCTTGCCATGATTTATATTCACCCAAGAACTGCCTAACACTGTTCTCATAGGGAACATCTTCACCATCTGCCAGAGCAGCTTCTTCATCCTAGAATCAGTATGTTAGTGATCAAGAAAAATGTTATTTGCTTCAGTAATTACTCTTAAAACCATCACCTTTTGGATAACAGGTAATAAGTGTTTTTCAAATACCAACGTGTTTATAATATGCTTATTACAATTTAACTCCTTTTCTACAGGAATCTTGTTTCCAGCACAAATAAAAACTTCAAATAAAAACAAATCCAGGGAATGCCTTGGTGGTCCAGTGGTTAGGACTACACACTTCCACTGCAGGGGCACGGGTTCGATCCCTGGTGGAGATCCCGCAAGCCACATGATGTGGGCAAAAAAAAAATCCAAAAAGTAAATGATTTACTGTTTTGTGATGATGAAGTAACGCAGCCTTTTCTGGGGATTCAGTTTCCTTACTATCTAGATTCTGTACGATACTAGAGGGAAGATATTTCATTTATTTTGGAAGCAAGCTATACAAGTTTGGGTAGGGAAGTGGAAGAGAGGTTGGAGATTTAAATACTCTGTGAGACTAGGTACAAGTATCAGCTCTACTATAAATTATATGACTTTGGATAAATCAATTTCTCTAAGCCCTGGTTTCTCTGTGAACAAAATCAGAATACTACTTATACTTACTACCTGCTTAAAAAAAAAACAGTTGATGATAATACAAATTAACTCAGTGACAAACAAACTGGAAATATGACCTGAGAGAAATTAGGGTTTTTTCTCATAAATAAAACTGTTTGCAATTTTATAAAAGGGGGGAGTAATTATGTGTCAATGGTATTAGTCTTACCTTGGCCATTGCTTTCAGGAGATGTTTGACATCTCCAAGCTGCCGGTTATGACCAGTGAGCACAGACTTTATATTATCAACCAAATTCTGAATTGTTTCACAGACCGTTTCTATCTGTTGCTCTTTCTCTGTCTGAATTGATCTCTGAGTAGACATATCCTGGGTCAGTTGTTTGTGTGCTGACAAAAGCCATTCAGAGCTGCCAATAGGATGTTCAAGACTCGTGTCCTAAATAGAATAAGCATTTGTTTGATTTTAAGTATCAGCCAGAATAATATAAGGTTCTTTTCTTCATCATCATCTCAAAAGACATTCGTAACTCAAGCCACGACACAAAGAACCTCAGTTGCCGAGTCATAAATTAATTACCTACAAAACACTACTTGACAATAATTTAAACAATCTATAAAATACAGACTAAGATTTTTACCTTTTCTGCATAATCATACAGGGCATAAATGTTTAAAGTTTAAAACCTAAGAAAATGTATCTGGAATAACAAAGATGATCCACATCCAGGAACCTAAACCCACTGTAAATCATTCTTTAAAATGAAACCAGAGTCTCGTAATACATAGTCTAAAGCCTTCCCACAAAGTAGAAATGCCGAATTTATCAACCTGATAATCCAGCGTTCATCTTCCACTCGCCCTCTGTCTGCTACCCCACTTTCAGTGCATCTGAGTCATTTGCTACACACACTGTCTTTCTCCTCCCCTCCAAACCTCCACAGTACTTCCAGTTGTATCTCTGAGAGTTCTTTTCACTTTTTCATTCACTGTATTATTTGTGTAAATAAGTTCCTTGGGGGCTAAAAGCAAGATTTAATCATCACGGTATCCCTCATAACATCTCATATACAATACATGCTCAATAAGTGTAAACTAGTGAGTGAATGTGTTAAATTGATTTTGAGGGCATATAGTTGGTCTTATTTTAATCACCCAATCTCTTCACTCCCACTAAGATTCAAGACTTACCACTCTCTGTAATAAACGAAGCTCTAACTCAGAGACCGAACTGTTAAACTGTGACGCAAATGAACACATTTGCTGACACCGTTTGATTAGTTCAAATAATGAGGCATCCAGGTTTAAGGCTTCTGCAGTTCTAGTTCGTAAACTTTCAAAATGAATGATATTGCTGCAGAGGAAAGTGACCTGTGAAGGTGAAAAAGAAGAGTGGAACCATCACACTGAGGAAAAAATTTGCAATTAATGAAACAAAAAAATACTACCTATTGATTTCCAGAATTCAGGACCAGGTCCTGAAAATGTATGAATGTATGACTCTTGTGGGAAACAGACCTACTCCTTATAAAAGCTAAATAAATGAACATTTTTTGGTTGATGCTGTTAAGACTGAGATGGCCAAAAGCACCTAAGTAGAATTAGGTAAATGTTATCTTCTGCACGATCGTTTTTTAACTGAAATTTTACCCCATAATAAAACTGCTACCATACTCAGCTGCAATTTGTTTGTGCTGTGTCTGAATTCCAATCTGCAATGTTCCCCTTCTGCTTCTACTCCTGCCTAACTTTACCATAAAGATCAAAAAACACTAACTGGATATTTGACAATATTAAGCACATCTTTTAAGGTACAGTAATAGTATTGTGACTGTGTTCTTAAATTGTTCTCTTTTTTAAAAAAATAAACGTATTTATTTATTTTGGGTTGCACTGGGTCTTCATTGCTGAGTATGGGCTTTCTCTAGCTGCAGTGAGCGGGGGCTACTCTTCGTTGCAATGCGCGGGCTTCTCATTGCGGTGGCTTCTCTCGTTGTGGAGCATGGGCTGGTTCTAGGCGTGCAGGCTCAGTAGTTGTGGCTCGCGGGCTCTAGAGCACAGGCTCAGCAGTTGTGGTGCACGGACTTAGTTGCTCCGCGGCATGTGAGATCTTTCTGGACCAGGGCTCAAACCTGTGTCCCCTGCACTGGCAGGCAGATTCTTAACCACTGCGCCACCAGGGAAGTCCCAATAGTTCTCATTTTTATAGATACTTATTGAAGTACTTACAGATAAAATGATATAATATTTGGGATTTCCTTAAATATGGGATGTGAGGGAGGAGTAGGAGGTATAGAGGAAATAAAGTAGGGCTTAAGTTGACAATTATTAAATTTTGGTAATGGGTATATGGGATATAGGAATCATATTAGTCCAATTTTGCACCTGATTAAAAAGTACATAGTAGTTTTTGGTTTTTGCTCCCAATCACAACAAAGTTAATCCACAACCTCTGGCAGTACACAAGGTCCTAAGACATTTTATTGCCATGTGGAAAAAATAACATTCAAATCTTTATAGTTGCATATAAAGAAAATCTTAGATAAATATGGAATTAAACTCTTTATTTTCCAAGAGGCTGGATCCACCTTCTATTTAACTGGGAGGTAATAAGGGTCTAAGGAAATAACTGGCTGTGAGCTCAGCCTAAGGACACCCCCTCTTTCTCCCCCAAGGCCTATCAGTCCTTCTTCCCAGTGCTATAAACTAGAGGGCGGCTCTCAAGCTACTCCTGATTATCCCACATGTAACTTCCAATCAGTTATATAATCCTGTAACAGAAAACAAAATGGCGCACATGAGTGCCTATACCTGACTTGCTCTTTGGCTCTCTTTAAGGACAAGATTTCTTCTTTCAGCTATTGTTGCTTCAAAATCTTGTAGTACAGGTGTCAGTGCAGGGTTGGCACCACCTGCCCACTTGAGTCGCTGTTCAATACTTGCTTCAAGTGCTGCCAGTTTCTCCTATAAAAGCCAGCAGAATCTCAGTGAAAATGACACTCTTCACTTCCTGTCTGTTGAGCATTTTATACAAATACAAGAGATTCAAAAGAAGTAGGATGGGACATAAGTAAATTAGAAAACATCTTTAACAAACCATCACCTTTTGGAATTAATCTTGATTTCACATTGAATATTTAAGGCTAAACATGTTTTGGATAGGTAAGGATTGGCTTTCAGTTTATTGTCTTAAAATTTGTAGAAAGAAGTTTCATTTTCATTTTTAAATAAAATAGTCCTTAAAACAAAACACCTGCTACACCAAATTCCCACTGCACTATATGTGCTATCTACAAGAAAATCCATTTATACTTTTGATTGTGAAAGATGAAAATCAGATTCCCACAAAAGCAAAAATTTACGAATAATGGTAAAAATACAGCCAGGTTATCATGACGAGGAAGATTTTATTTAACAAAAGTTGCTTCATTATTTATTCAACGTTTTGAGTCTCTCTCTCGCTCTCCCCTCCCTCCCCTATTTCTTTCTCTCACACATATATACCTCTAAAATCAGAAAGGGCATGAGTTCATTCTCCTAAATTGAAAACTAGGACTAACATGCTGTAGAGAAAAGGTATTTCAATCTTCAAAGAAGTGAGTTCCAGAAAAATTTTATTAAAAAATTTAAAAATATTATAAAAGTGATTATATTTGATTTTATACTAATCTATAAAAAGAACAGAAGTATGTCAGTTACTACTGAGTGTATGAGATATAGGAAAACTCACTATAGAGAGATATATAAAGCCATCATCAAACCAGTTTTTCTTATTTAAAAAAGGAAAGCGAGATTAAATATTTTGCTGAAATGACCAAGAAATAGTCAATAAAAATGGTTTGGAAAAATGTTCTGCTGCCTTTGACATCACAAAATTCCATTAACTAACTGCACAATAGAAGTAAGAAATGCCTAAGCTTCTTGGATATTAATAATAAGCCAAATATAACTGCTTTATATACATTTCAGAAAACAAATTTGGTATTCAAGTTTTTCCCATTACCAAGGTCCCCTTAATGCATAAAAGCATGGTAATATCAAATTCATTAAAAACTTGAAATATTTAATATGTCTCTATTCTTGGTTCAAAATATACTGCTAAGATTCAGTTACTTTGGAGGGTAAGAAAAAAAGATATAAATTAAAAATAAAAGTGAAAAGGTATTATGTTCCTGTGGCTTAGAAGCCAAGGACAGACGGAACAACAGAGCACTAACACTTCAGCAGAGTGGAGGTCATTTCTAAAAGTAAGATGTGCCAGAAGGAGGATCTGACAAAACACACCTGAACTGTTGCAATTGAAGTTTCAATCTGGCTCAGAGTATGGAGTTTCTTCTTCATGCTGGTTAAGATGGCAGAACGAGGGGGAGGAGTGACCGACATGGCTTGTGGTCTGTTGATAAGGAGATCTTCATGCTGCCACTGTTCAAAGAAAAAGAAATGTAATAAAATAAGCAGGAAAAAGGCCTTTAGATAAACAAGGGGGGGGGAGGTGTGATTTAGGACTGGGGGAAGAGGGAAAAAACCCAGCTGCAGCAAGGTGGGGTGAGCAGGGAAGAATAACAGAAACACAATAAAAGAATCAACCAGGTGGAAAATTTCCTGAGGTAGAGAATGGCTGATAAATTTCGCGGATCACTAATATGCAACACTTAAAATAGTAATTCTGAAGATGTTTCCTAGTCTAAGTAAAAATCTGCTACACAATCCCACTAAAATATAAACTCCAGTTAAGAGGTTGGAACAGGCAAGGTAGGGTTCCCCAGCACCGAATTAAGCAAGTAACTGAAAGAAGCAATGGCAGCAGTCACAGAAGAAAGAATTCTCCAGAGAACCTACAAGCGAAAGAAAGGCACAGGTAACTACTGACAGAGGATCAAGCCATCCTGTATGCTGTAAGGTGGCCCCAGAAGGCCCAAGGGACATTTGGGTTAAAATTTAAAAGTTACATTGTGCTTACAGCTTAAAATGTGTTCAGATGAACAAAACTGGAAGGATTTTGATAACGTTTTCCATATAGTTGTCAATTTTTTAAGGGAATAAAGTCTAAAACGTATTAAATAATAAAACGTTTCAACATTATATTTTTTTAGAAGTAAAATAAATACCAAAAAATCCCAATGTGCTAGAAGGACTGTTAATATATAATAAATGCAACTTCAGAATTTGAATAAATTACTTTTTTTATGAGGTAAGAAAATAGCTAATGATAAAACTGCAAAGAGAAGGAAATACACTGGTTCCATGCCCCACCTATTCCACTCTTGGGAAGTAGCTTCAATATAAATGATACAAAGTAACCAGTGTTTGTGCCAAAACAGATCCCAGGATAATGTACTCCCCCAATATTACTCCATGAGTTACAACTTGTCTGAAGCTACTGACAATACTGAAGCCTACGTTTGAAATAAAGAAGAAAAATAGCTATAATTTATACTGTGCTTAGTGTCTTACAAAAATCATCATTTTTAACCCGCATAGTCATCAACATTTTAGAGAGATACTGTCCCCATTCTACAAGTAATGAAATCAGACCTTAAGGGAAGTTAAACTTAAGTTCATATGCCTGAATCCAAATCCATCTCACTCCCCCAAAGCCTGTCACACTGCCTCTAAACAAACAAGGACAAAAACAGGCTTCTAAAAAACAGTTCCCAAGTGATGACCAATGTATGCACAGAGCTTAGAGAATCAAGGAAACAGAAGTCACTTTAGAAATAATTATGATAGACAGTACAGAAGGCATATCCACGTAACGAATAAATTCAACTGTTAGAAATTACATTTACAAGTAATACTTAATGATAACACTAACCATACAACTCTGATGGAAACTAATTCAAAGGACACAAACCATGAACATAAAATGATCTCAACTACGTAAAAGAGAAACAAGGAATAATTGGAAAGACAGCACCAAAATGCTAAAAGCAATTCAGTGTTTGCTCTGGGCTGGCACAATTCAGGAAGTTTAAAATTTTCTCTTCTTTATACTGTTCTGTGTTAATTCCTCCAGTTTTTCAAATTCCTACATTTAGGAAAAACCCCTTTATAAAGAGAAATACTAACTTGAAACATGGCGATATGCAACTGAACACGCTGTAGGCTTGTCTTACAGGAGGAGATGCTGGTCTCCAGCCTGCGCACCAAGTCGTGCTTCTTCCAGGCAGTGTCGTAGGAGCTCGCCAGCACAGTCGCCCTGTTCATGACCAGCTGAGAGAACTTCCCGATCTGGATGTTGTGCTCCACTGCTTTTTTACACAGATCATCAACTGAAACTTTGCTTTCAGCACCAAAATCCTTTGCCTCCACTTGAGCAATAATGTCTACCCCTAGAGCACTGATGAAGCTGCACAGCGTGAGGCCCAAGGCTTGGTTCGGGAGTCCAATCAGGAGCTGCCGCACAAAGTCAGCTGTGAATGCTTTTATCGGTTTGGCCATCTGGTCTTCACTGAAACAAGAGTTTCTAAAAAGGGTTTTCACATTGACAATCTGTACAGGCCCATTTACAGTATTCTGATCTTCAAGTGAACTTGATCCTAAAAAAGGAAATTTTTCTTTCAGTATTTCATGCAATGCTAAAATAAGGTAATAATGCTGCTTATTTAAAAACTTGAAGATTGCATGAACTTAGTATTTTAATTTAATTTACAATTAAATTAAGCCTACTCTATCCTGTCCCCCTCCAAAGTACCACACAACTAAACCCAGCTTGTTTACGAGTGAAATATTACCTGACAAAGTTTTAGAAAAGGTACCACAGAGCCTGAAGAACTCCTTAATTGTCTGTAGTCTTTTTAGAAAGAAAATCTCTTCCAGCACCTGTCGGTGATTATCATCATCAAAAAAATTGACTTGGGTGCTCCTGGCTTCCCTTATAATGTCAATCTTTCGCCAAGCTATAGGAATTTCCATCTTATTTAGCTATGTAAATGAAAGAAAAGCAAGTTCACTTCTCCACTCTTCACACACTGAACAACTACTTTCCTACACTTGCATTATTCATAAAACCAGGTCAATATTTACCTTTTCAACTAATAAGCCAAAAGCAGTCTCAACTTGGGCAAACATGCCATCAAATGCTACCAAAAGCATCTGGCCAGCTGACATTTTTGGTGTTTCATCAACTGAACCATTTCTTGGTTGGATTAATTCACCATATTGAGCGTGAAGTATTCTAGAGGAAAAGAAAAGGGAGTTATAACCCTCGCTGAAGAGTATTAAGTTTGGGGGAAAACGTAAGTCTTACAGTTAGTGTGTGGCGTCGAGGGGAAAAGTCTCTGTATGAAGGAAGGAGTGTTATTAGCCATCATTAATGTGAGTAAATTTTATGCAAATTTGAACTATGACATTTTAAAAAGAACTATATCAAATATTACAGTCTCACTTCATACACAGAACGTAAAATAATACAAAATGCCAATGTATTTTTTTTAATGTCGAGAATCATACAGTTCTAAAGCTGGTGGACCTAGCAAAAGTTGTCAAGTATGTTCACACTATTGTCACATGGCAGAGCTAGCTACAGACGGTAAATGAAAATACTTATCATTTTTGGCATGCTGAGTTTCAAATAATGCATAGTTTGAAGGTAGGTCTTCAGAAATTTGCCTTTCACATTATCATTAAATTAAAAAATTGCGTAGTGTTTATGTATCCAAGCACTATTCTAAACATTTTATGTAAAAAAGCAAAAATACAATTCCCAGTACCTATGACTACTATCAGTAAAACTAGTGTTAACTAGATTTTCAACTTTATCACACACACACAAATCGCTATAAAGCTATTAGGAATTATTAAGAGAATTTAAAATTTAGGCTGCCCGAGAAATTTCTAATGGAAAAAGAGCTGCATGATGGTATAAAGTTTTCCTTGAGATTACCAAAAAGTTTCTCTAACACAAGATACACACAGGCTGTAACAGAATCAAACATGAAGTCTGTAACCCAATGCACACATGGAAGTAAACATTCCTCCATTTGACAGTAAAGTGAATCTAGATAACATATTAAGGGAAAATAAGGGCTAAAATTTTGTGAGGAAGAAAAGTGTATATATTTAGCATCTAAGTTTTAAAATAATGTTAGAAATTTTATGATAAATCTCTTATGCAAATAATCTAAATCACTATTTAGCTGACATTTATGTTTATGCTATATTGATTACAGTTATTTTTAAAATTTTATGGTAAAACAACTACAAAGAAACAAGAAAATAGGAAAATTTTGAATGCAACATAAAAGAAAACTTTAAGGAGTTGTTACCTTTTTTGGTGAAATAAGGGCACCATAAATTAAGTAAGTTTACATTTTAGATATATACATCCTGCAGTTTAAGAATGAAAAGGTGTTTGCTTCAAAATTACTGCAGCAGTACAATTTAAACAATATTAAACAGGTGCAAGAAAAAGAGAGAGAGATTAACCAGGCACAGATAATTACTGAAGTTGGTAAAATGGAGGTTCATTATACACTATTCTCTCTACTTTCTTGTATCTTGGAATTTTCCCATGGGAGGAAGTATGGTGGGTCAATTCATTTCTACTCTCTCAATTATACCTTCTGAAGGGAACTGGACATCAGAATGCCAAAGAAAAGAGGCCTTGAGTCATGACGCACAAAGGGTAGGGCTTAGCTTTGGGTACAGTGCATGGCTGGAGAAACTGCCCAACCTCTACAGGTTCCAAAGTCAAACTGTTAACTAGATTTAAGAGTCGAGAAATACAATGTTCAATACCTAAAACAAACTTATAAAACTTAAGCTAACTTAAAAGTGTTCATCTGAAATGAGGTATATACTCCACTAGCTAACTAAACTGGCTCAGATGCTTCCATGGAGTTCCAAGGGCTGGCTTAAAAAATACCACACTCTACTTTGTGTGTGTGCACATGTATAGTGAAACTATAGCCCTAAAAGAATACATATATGTATGTGATAAAACTACACACACACACACACACAAAAAAAATAAGTGCATATGTAACTGTGAAATCTGGGTAAGCTCTGTGGACTGTACCAATGTCAATTTCACAGTGTTGCTACTGTACCATAGGTATGCAAGATGCTACACTGAAGGAGGAATGAAGGGTACAGAAGACCTCCCTGCACACTTTTTTTTTAAATACAACTTCCTATGAGTCTGTAATTATTTCCAAATAAAAGGGTTTTTTGTTCTGTTTTGGCCCTGCCTCAAGGCTTGCAGGGTCTTAGCTCCCAACCAGGGATTGAACCCGTGCCCTCAGCACTGAAAGCGCAGAGTCCTAATCACTGGATCACCAGGGAATTCCCCCAAATAAAAGGTTTTTTTAAAAAGACATTATTTATAAATGCTTATACATATATCTGCTCTGAAAATTAAAAGTAAGCTTACAGTAAAATAAGAACTCAGAAAACTTTTATCTGGCTACCCATCTCTTTCACAAGAAAAGAGAACACAGCTTAGCATTCACTTGCCTGGCAACATCGATATAATGAGCATGTGTTTCTTCCTCAAGTCCCATAGCTGCATTTCTTAAATAGGCTTGAAGAGATTCAACTAGAGTCTGCAGAGGAACACCATCAGTTGTCTGCTCAATAAGACTGTCCAGTTCATGAAGCATACTTTCTAATGTGTATTCTCCTTTCATTAAACATCTCAGTGCTTCTGGAAATATGATTTGCCGGAAATTTGAATTTAATTCCTATAAATATGTGAGAAACATATTTTAATGCTTTCTGAGTTTAGAGAAAGCAGCATTAAAGGGGAGGAAGTCAAATCACTTTTCGGACCCAGAGATGAGAAATACAATGTTCAATACCTAAAACAAACTTCTAAACTAAGCTAATTTAGAATTACTCACCTGAAGTGAGGTGTATACACCATTAGCTAAGTGAACTGCCTCAGATGCTTCCATGGGGTTAGGAATGTCTAAGTCTTGTGGCACTAGGTGACACTGCTTCAGTAACTGAACAAGGCATGTGACATTTCCACTCATACTGCAGAGCTCCTCCAAGAACCAGGCTCCATCCCGAGAAGTCAGATCAACCAGCTGCTCTCCAGCACTTGAAGCTGCACCTTCCATCATTAGGTTACGCCTAAAAAATGAGATAAATATTTGTACGGTGAAACTGACTTAGCTAAACACACATAAATGGGATACCTCAAAATCTGAAAGGAAATAAAGCAGTCTTACACCGAGCAAGACTAATGAAAGAAAAAGGATATCTTAAGTTTGGGATCAAACAAAACACACATGAACTCTCCATAAGCATCAATGTTTGCAAGACAATGAAATGGTCTCACTATGTGGTCAGCTAAACTCACCTCGTGAGGGTACAAAGGGCAGAAATAATAACACTTGCTAGACTCAAAGATCCTTCCTCTCCATTCTCGTGAAGGAAAACTTTGATACAACGTTCAATTTCTTTCAACTGATCTTCACAAACAGGTACGGTGACAGCTTCCTGTTTCAAGCGTTCCACCTGTCTAATAAGACGGCTGTTTATGTCTGTTGCGTACCGCTGCAGGGTCATCTCAGTGGCAGTGATGAACTGACACACTGTTGGGGGTGGCTGGGGCGCATATTGCACTTCATATCTGTAAACAGAGAAAGAGGTGCTTGTAAAGAAAGTTCACGCCTCTACAAAATACGAAAAAAAGACAATATGGAATACTGCATTTGATCTTCAAACCTTGAAGAGTAGAAATCATTATTTCCATTTTACAGAAAAGGTCTCGAAAGCGAAAGTAACTTCCTAAGATAACTTGTTAGTGAGCTATAGAATCAATATTTGAATTCAGCTCTCTTTACCTTGATCCAACCATGCTTACACTGGGATACATCTTAATCAATTAGGAAAAACACACTGTCTTTTAAAGGAAAACATGAGCTCAAACCCTCTTAAAACCAAGGGAAAAGTGACTCCATTCAAATTCCATCTATCAACCATTTCTTTCAGAAAAATAAAATACTATGCAATTAAAAACAGGAACACAACTTTGCTTCCAGTCCCAATGAGAAGTAAAGAAAATTGAGAGTGATCAAACTTACTTCCTGTAGAGTTCCTGACAGCGCTCTACTGTGGTGTTACAGATGAGCTCTTCCATCCAGGTTTTCCATTGCTCAATTCGATGTTTCTGAAATATAGCCTTCGGATACTGCAGAGCTACGGTTGCATAGTGATGCAGCTGCTCCAGACAGCCTCGCAGCACCGAGCGCCTCTGCTGCAGGAGGGTACCGACTTCCCCCTCCAGCTGCTCACACTGGCTGATCAAGTGGGCCTGGCCAGCATTCTGCAGAAAGGCTGTTGCTGGCACATAGCTTGGAGGACCTTTGGGTAAAAGATAATTATCGATCACAAAGAAACCATTTCAAATCAGCAGTCACTGAAAGGAAGTACAAACCAGAACACAACAACAACAAAACCCACATGCTCACATGTGTATCTAAAATAAGTCAACCCATACCAAGGTCCATTTGTGTGCTTATCTCCTGAAGCAAACTTGCCAGCTGTGTTGCTTCTAAATTATTGAATGCAGCCTGATAATGTGTTATCCACTGTTCAAATTCATTCAGCTTCACCTGGATTGCTTCCTGAACAGCTCTTTGCTGAGTCTGTAGTTGAGTGTGTTCAGAATACCTAATGGAAGGAAAAATTTTTGATTGCTCTTCTTTCTTCTGTGTACTTTCATCACCCTGGAAGTACATTTTGCTTATACTTGGACTGCCTGGTAAGCTCCTTTTCAATCTTGAGGGCACTGCTCAAATGTTCTTTCCTTCTCTGGTTTTTCCTGACCCTACAGAGTTCCCTAATTACACTCACAACATTTTAAATAAAATTCTACCACATTTGCCAGGGTTACGAGTTATTTGAAGTATGGAAGACTAAGACTTGATAGGTCTCCGTAATCTCAGAGTCTCCAGCAGTGTTTGGCACTTGTACATTTAACCACCCTTCACTGAGCTGGGCAGCCACTCTGTGCAAGGTTCATTCACTAAGATCACTTTTAGTTTAATGCTCAAAAAAACTCAGCTAAGTAGACAAGATCCACTGTACAAATGAATAAGGATTCAGATACAAAATGCAGAGAGAAAACCAAACCCCAGCTTTTCTGAATCCAAGTTCAGTATTCTAACCACCATGTCCACCATCTCCCATAGTTACTCAAATATTTAAATTAAATATAATAAAGCAGAAAATTTAAGTGAATTCTGCTTTATTAACACTTTGAAACTGCAGTTCTTGGGAGAGCTTTATTTGAGTTGCTGCAATAATTCTAATTCAAGTTAACAATGTTTACACAAAAATACGAAAATTATCCTTAATGGCATATCTTTAGAAATAAGAGTTCAACACTTGTTTTAAACCTGTGTTGCAGAGTATGAGAAGGATGATCCACTCCTTCAGCTCCTTCTAGAAACTCTATTTCTTCCAACAGTTTGCCCTGCAGTTTTTCCACATCTGTTAGTTGCTCTTGCAAGTTCAAGTATTCATCTAAACTGCTGTCCAGCTTGGGAAGTACAACCAGCATCTCGTCCCTATTCTTAAACCAGTTCACCTGTAAAAAGACATTATTAGGAAGATTCTTATATAGGGCCAACTGTGAGATATGATGATGTCTGTCAGAAGGATCATGTTAGAAGGACATTCTGCACATGTTACTCTACTTAAATCTCAGCAAAGCCGGGGTGTGTGTGTGTGATGGCATCACCCATATTTTTACAAAGATAATTAATGTGGTCAATTCAAACAGCCATAAATGAAGACTCACTTCCACAGTAACACGCCATTACCACCACACCACACAAAACAAGATTAGCATCACTGGCTGCCACAATATTAAAATCAAGGAGGGAGGCTATCCAAGTAAAGAACACTTAAAATCGTCATTGGTAAACACTTTTCAGTCTATTAAAAAAGGTATAATTTTTTCAAATCATTAACCCACCTCCCATGTGTGAGAGTGACTGTGTGTCTTTGCATGGGAGCATTTCTTAGTGAAAGATCACAGCAAACTGTGCCTTACTTCGCTGCCATTTCAGTATTATACACTACAGTCGTATAAAACCAATTTTTAGAAAAAGTTTCACTCTTGGACTTCCCTGGGGGCGCAGTGGTTAAGAATCCACCTGCCGGGGCTTCCCTGGTGGCGCAGTGGTTGAGAGTCTGCCTGCCGATGCAGGGGTCACGGGTTTGTGCCCCGGTCCGGGAGGATCCCACATGCCGTGGAGCGGCTGGGCCCGTGAGCCATGGCCGCTCGGCCTGCGCGTCCGGAGCCTGTGCTCCACAACGGAAGAGGCCACGGCAGTGAGAGGCCTGCATACCACTAAAAAAAAAAAAAAAAAAAAAAAAAAGAATCCACCTGCCAATGCAGGGGACACAGGTTCGAGCCCTGGTCCAGGAAGATCCCACATGCCACAGAGCAACCAAGCCTGTGTGCCACAACTACTGAGCCTGCGCTCTAGAGCCCGTGAGCCACAACTACTGAGCCCATGTGCCACAACTACTGAAGCCCACATGCCTAGAGCCCGTGCTCTGCAACAAGAGAAGCCACCGCAATGAGAAGCCCGCACACCACAATGAAGAGTAGCCCTGCTCACCACAACTAGAGAAAGCCCGTGCACAGCAATGAAGACCCAATGCAGCCAAAAATTAATTAATTAATTTAAAAAAAAAGAAAAAGAAAAAGTTTCACTCAACTTTTTTATGAACATGTTAACTTTTTTGGAGGGGCTGTGCCACACAACTTGCGGGATATTAAGTTCCCCGACCAGGGCTGGAACCTAGGCCCCGGCAGTGAAAGCGCCGAGTCCCAACCACTGCACTGCCAGGGAATTCCCTGGACATGTTAACTATTTATTTATTTATTTATTTTTGGTCACATCAGGTCTTAGTTGTGGCAGGTGGGCTCCTTAGATGCGGCATGAATGTGGGATCTAGTTCCGGACCAGGGGTCGAACCTGGGCCCCCTGCATTGGGAGGGCGGAGCCTTAACCACTGTGCCACCAGGGAAGTCCCAGACACGTTAACTATTAACCAAAACATGATGATGACTTATTATCATTGGCCTCACCTTAATTTCAGCTACTCTCGAAGAAAAAAGGCTGCGAGTGATCTCTCGTTCCATCTCTCTCTTGCTCTGCTTGCTCTCGGCCTGCTGGCCCCCTCCACCATAGACGGCACCAGCAAACCCGGCCTCACCCCCAGCTGTCCAGTCCACCAGGGGGTCATACACAAAGGCCTCTAGCAGCGTCAGCAGAGTCTCTCTGCCACGCCGCATAATGTGTAGAACCTGTTTTCAGAAGACTTTTAATTAAGTTTTGCCACAAGTCTCCTCATTAAAATGTAGTTTTTCATTCCAAAGGATTTGTTAATTTAAACAAGTACACTAAGAGGTGTAAGAGAAAAAAAACCACATACCTGCTCACATGAAAGCCTAAAAACACCTTCTACTCCAGTTACACCCAGTGCTGTTTCAATATTCTGTGTCATTCGAAAAGGTACTTTCTCAGGAACTCTAAGGCTTTTACCTTGAAAAGATAAATCATTATATTTTTGTCCTTTCACCAAAATAAATTCGACCCTCATATAAAAAGTCCACTTTAATTTTACCTTTTTCAAAGCAAACATTGTAATCTATGTGAACAACCTCTCCAGTCGTCATATCTATGAGAACATTATCCAGATGTCTATCTCCAAGGCCAATTATGTATCCGACCATAGACATGACTGCAGTAGATCTGGCATAAGACTAAAGAAGAGGGGATGGGGGAGCAAGTTAAGCATCATCAGCAAATTTCCTTCCAACACAGACTTGATTCTCTATAAATTTTTACAAACCTCCATAATCCTACTCCCTTATTTCTAAATAAACAGCTAGTACTCCTCAGGGATGCTGCATGTGGTCACAGAACCTCTGCACTGAGCAGCAGCATACGACACTGCTTGGTCCTACTTCATCATTATCAGAATATGCAGGATTTAACAAAACAAAACAACTATTCTTCAGCCTCTCTAGTTTTTCCCTTTCTAAAGTCTTTATTCTCCTTTTCATTTCATCCATAATCCCCTCCATTCTGCCTTCATACAGTCATGGCCATGCCTCATAAAAATAAATGTAATATAAGATTCAAATGCAGATCTCAAACTACCAAGTCTGGAGGGAGGCAGGAGGAGGGTGAACAAGACAAGACAGGAAGCAGGCAAAGAAACAATAATACTGATGATAGTCTAAAACAAAACACATACCTGTGTGACTCTCCACCATTCATCAGGGGTGGTGCAAGATGACCAAAGCTCTTTAGCAAGGAGATTTGGGGGCGTGGCCTCCATTAACTCTTCTAATACTGCCTTCATCACATGAAGAGGCCAATCCCGTCGGGACACATCCAGACTAAGTCCAACTGCTTTCAAAGCAGGACTAATTTTACTATAATAAAGTTCACTAGGACGGGGTACAATTCCAGGATTCTGAGGAGTTTGGTAGGAATCTTGGGCCTTTAAAAAAAATGTTTTAAAGAAGAGATCAACTTTGTTTAAATAAGGATAAAGATTACCTTGAATATAAAGCAGTATTTTAAAAACTGGTTTTTCAGCGGAACTCTACTTAGCTAGCTAAATCTCATCCATCAAATAGCCAAGTCGTCTGGACTATGCATCTTTCTTACAATCTACATAACATTTTCTTAATTTGGTATTACCACTTTATTGAAAACTCTGTCTACTGTTTTATTTTCTTGAGGTTCAATTCAAGCTCAACATCCAAGTTACATTCTTCTTTGTAACATATAATTCTGTTTAAAATTTATCACTCATTTATTGCACATATTTCATTCTTCACCAATATGACTTAATCAATGTAAAATTAACAACAGATATTCAGAAACACCTTAGACAAAAATTTAAATAGCCCTTCTTTAATTCCATCTCCAATTTACCCCCTCAGTAACTGTTCTGTAGTCTCCTAAGCCTACCTAAAGAAATGTGAAGCCTTTCAAACTCTTGCTCCTTCCCATACCTATCCTACTTAGATTCATTTTATTTGTCTAGATGTTGAAACCCGAAGTTGTGACTGTTTAAAAATTTATCTTCTTATCTGTAATACTTAGTACTACTCCTGTTATATACACTAAGCACTCAGATACTTAGCTAAAATGAATTCTAAAAAACTGTTCTAAATCATAATAAATTTCACGGGTACAAAATAGGATGCCACAGTAATTAACTCCAAACTTGGAAAAATCCTCAAGGGCAGTAAGACTAAAAATATGTCACATATAACAGAGAACAGACTAATATATATACTTGTTTATTAACATTCAAATAAAAGCACATATTTTAATTTTAATCAACCTTTTGTGCTTGTAAGGCAGCTTCCCGTTGTTGCCATCGTTTGTAAAGACCAAATAAGGGTGTGGCTCCATCCACCCACTGGATTAGGCCTGATCGAGTTCCTAGTGGTGTTACAGAATAGTGTCGAGCATGGAAACGGGGTGTTTCCTGGCGATTGATTGTAGCAAACATAGTATTTACGATAGACAGAAATTGCATTATTCTCTCATCCAGATGTAAATCCTCCAATCCTATGGAAACAAAATTAAAGTAGCTAGAGTAGGTGACCAGATGGGGTAAAGTGCAATGGGATGGGACTGGAAACATACCACTTTTTTGTGTTTCTCTCAATTAGCAACAGCAGTCAAGAACTGACAGCTAAAGAAGCACAATGAGAGCATCAGAGAACATTCTATTCAATCACAAGGTATTAGATACTAGCATTATTAGCTGTACCTCAGTTGCCCTGCTTGTATAAGTTCATAAGCAAGAAGAGAGGAAGCAATGGAAAATCATACTACACAGCCTCCAACCACTTCTATCAAAATACAGGATGCTCCAGGCTATTCACGACATATAGATATTCACCTAAAACAATCCTAACACACACACACACACACACACACACAGTGTTAATAATCAGACTAATGTTCTTCTTTTTAAATCCCACCTTTAAAAAGATAAGGATAGCTCTTCCCATCTGATCCGAGAAAGAGAAGTTTCTTTGGCTTGGTTTTGGTAGGTAAGATTGTGATGGTTCCACCCACACTGTGGATTGTGACAGTGTCTCTGGCTGAGACTTCTCCAGGAAGAGCAATTTCAGTGTTAGTCATGGCAGCCAGCCACGGGCTGATTTCTTCAAGACGCAAGATGTAACTTGCACGTTTCTGTGCTCTCTGTTGCAAACTCAGCATTATCTATATTTAAGACAGGAAAAGTTTACAATACCATTACAACATTTATTTTCTTCTACATTCAATCTGGCTTAAAGATAAATTTAAAATACAAACACCTCCTGTCTAGTTCTTACATTTAATTTGATGTTACATATTTAGGCCATCCTGGGAGGGGAAAACACTGGTGTGATGATATGCTCTAGGTGATTTCTACTTTGTTCAGACCTCTCCCACCTCCTCTGTACAAATATGCAATGAAATCATAGCAGATGGAAAGAAATCACTACTGTGATCACAAAATTCATGGCTTGTAGCAAATTCCCGACTGTTAAGCTATGTCCAATCAACGCCCAAACAAGTCACTTCAGTCCTTGCAATAGAGCAAAAGATATAGCCAGCTACTGGCTGTCAGGTAGACACACCCTTAAGGAAGCCATCTGAAAATGTGGTAACAATTTAGAGCTCTGACTACTTTAAGTATGCAAAAAAACACACAATCTCTTTTAATAACTCACAGGAGTGGATCATGTATAGCTTTATCTCTACTTGTAGCTAACTCAATAATCTACACATGATTTAATGAACTCTGGGCTCTGCTTTCATGCGAAAATTTTAAAATCAATCTTTAGCAACATTTGTTCATAAAAGGAAAAAGACAACTGGAAACACCTCAAGTATCCACTGACAGGACAAAGGATAAACTGTGGTATTGTCCCATAGTCTATCAATGTTCAGCTGTATACAAAATATGGATGACATTAAAAAAAAAACACAAACAAAAACCTAATGCTGATCCATCAATTATGGAAGTGGTAAACACATTCATGTATATACAATATAATCTCATTTATATGAAGTTCAAAAACAGGAGAAGTTTAACAATATACCATTTAGATATGTATCAATAAAAACTGTTTTTTTAAAGTAAGTAATGATTAATTGAAAATTCAGAGCAGTGGTTGTGGAAAGGGAGATATAATTATGGAGGGACATAGCGCCGAGTCCCAACCACTTGGGAAAAATTCTAAAATTTTTCTCTGTGACTTTTTCCACACACACACACACACACACACACACACACACGGAGTTTTTAAAAAGTATTCCCCCTGGGAAGGGGGTAGGGGTGGGGGAAGGACTGAGATCAGCAGATACAAACTAGTATACACAGGATGGATGAACAAGGCCCTACTGTACAGCACCAGGAACTATATTCAATATCCTGGGATAAACCATAATGGAAAAGAATATGAAAAAGAATGTAAATCTCTACATATAAAAGAGTCACTTTGCTGTATATCAGAAAGTAACACCACATTATAAATCAACTATACTTCAGTTTTTAAAAAAAGTATTCTCCCTGTCTCCTCCTCTGGATTTCTTGGTTGATTTACTGAGAAGAACACAAAGAAGCAAGAAACTACTACTGGAACACAAGGAAACAAGTTTTGGCTAGGCCACACATAATAAACTTCATCCTTCATGTTAGTGCTCTTATCTTGTGCTTCTAAGGCATTTCCCCTGAATTTAGCATTTCTTCTAGTTTCCTCTACTTTGCATTCACTAGTTAAAGTCAGGTGTACTTTTTTTCTCTACACTGTATCTTTTAATAGTTTTTTCATTACTAAAGTTAAGGATATCAGTTAAGAGCAATATAGGAAAGGGACAGGGAAAGAAGGGATAAGAAAAAAAGCTACAAAGTAGCTTAAATAGGCTCCCCCTGGCTTCCCTGGTGGCGCAGTGGTTAAGAATCCTCCTGCCAATGCAGGGGACACGGGTTCGAGCCCTGGTCAGGGGAAATCCCACGTGCCGCGGAGCAACTAAGCCTGTGTACCACAACTACTGAGCCTGTGCTCTAAAGCCCATGAGTCACAACTACTGAGCTCATGTGCCACAACTACTGAAGCCCGCGTGCATAGAGCCTGCGCTCTGCAACAAGAGAAGCCACTGCAATGAGGAGCCCACGCGCTGCAATGAAGACCCAACAGTCAAAAATAAAATAAATAAATTTAAAATAAATAAATAAACAGGATCCCCCAGCTAGTGGTGCTATTGCTGAAACGGATGAAAACCAAATAACATACAGAATTAAGGAGACCAAAACATAAAAGATAAGGATTCTCAAGTATTTAAATACACTAATCATCCCTCAAACAGGCTATGCAGAATTGCTGTCAAAGAATTCCTTATAAAAATTGATGCTGTTACACGTGAATATTTTGTCTTGTTAGAAATACTGAATACCACTCCACCAAGAAAAACTACATAGGTCCAAGATTAAATTTCTTAATCTTTTATGAGAAGAATATAGCAGGCAGTCAATATTTAGCTCAAGGCCACAGCTCCTTCCTTGTCTAATTTCTTACAGTATATTCTTCCCTGGTGTGAACCCTCAGTAGATTAAAGTTTGCCACCCTAGGCCCACTCACCCTCAAATTCTCAAAAATGAAGAAAACACTTTTCTCTATATTCTTTACAAGCAACTGACCACTGGATGCCTTCCATGGGCTTAGAAAGTTCTCTTGTGTTCTAAGTAAAAAGAGTCCCCTTACTTAAATTTTTTATCTCAGGGAATTTCCTATTTCAGTAGCATTCTTGAGATTTTTCTGTACCTCTTTAAATGGAATCCAGCTGCTTCCAGGCTTTGCAGGGTTTGATGGTGTCTTCAGTTTTTCTAGGGCATTTTCTATTGCATCACCATAGTTATCCTGAAACCACTTTTCATGAGGCGTTTCTGCAGGGGCCGCCGTGATGCTCCTCACATGCTCCAAAGCAAACACAATGGGCTTCATCAAAGCCGTGTGTTTCTCCCGCATGATTGCAATTTTCTCTTCTCTGACCAAAAAGACATAAAGAGTTCAATACAAACAAGAACAATTTAATTGTCAAGTGTAAGTAAACAGCATCAAAGAATAGTCAAAATAAGGTAATAAAATATTAGCAAAGTAACTGACTAAAAACAGCATTGCAAAAAATCCAGCATATAAAATAAAAGAGGCGCCTTCTCTTTTCAACAGGTGGTGCTGGGAAAGCTGGATATCTGCTTACGAAAGAATGAAGCTGAACTCTTACCTTTTACTATATGTCAAAAAAATAAGTCAAAATGGATCAAAGACCTTAATATAAAAGCTAAGGCTTTATTTAAAACTTAGAAGAAAACAAAAGAAAATATTGATAAACTGGGTTACATCAAAACTAAAAAATCATGTGCATCAAAAGACATTTTTTTGGACTTCCCTGGTGGCGCAGTGGTTAAGAATCCACCTGCCAATGCAGGGCACACGGGTTCAATCCCTGGTCCAGGAAGATCCCACATGCCACAGAGCAACTAACCCCGTGTGCCACAACTACTGAGCCCACGTGCCACAACTACTGAAGCCCACGCTCCACAACAAGACAAGCCACCGTGATGAGAAGCCCGCACACCGCAACGAAGAGTAGCCCCTGCTCCCTGCAACTAGAGAAAGCCCGCGTGCAGCAAAGACCCAACACAGCCAGAAATAAAATTTTTAAAAAGACATTTTTTTTCATTCAAGAGAGTGAAAAAGACAATGCATAAAACAGGGGTAAAATATTTGCAAATCATGTGTATGATAAGGGATTAATATCCAGAATATTTAGAGAGCCCCTAAAACTCAACAACAATAAAACAACCCAGTTCAAAAATGGGCAAAGGATTCAAATAGACACTTCTCCAAAGGAGATAAAAAATGGTCAATAAGCACATGAAAATATGCTCAACATTATTAGTCATTAGAGAAATGCAAATCAAAGCCACAAGATACCATTTCACACACATTAGGATATTACTATCAAAAAGACAGAAAATAACAAATGTTTGCAAGCATATGGAGAAATTGGAACCCAGTTTACCAGTTCCTCTACAAGTTAAACATAGAATTACTATCTGACCCAGCAAATCCATTGGCTCACACACAATTAAAAGCAGGGACTCAAACAGATATTTGTAAAGCAATGCTGACAGAAGCATTGTTTACAACAGCCAAAAGACAAGAGCAACTCAAGTGTCCATTGACAGAGGAGTGCATAAATAAAACGTGGTATATCCATATGATGGAATGTTATTCAGCAATAAAAAGGAAGGAAATTCTGATACATGCTACAACATGGAATGAACCTTCAAAACATTATGATAAGTGAAATAAACCAGACACAAAAGGACAAATACTGTATGATACCAGTCACACGATGTACTTAGAATAGTCAAATTCATAAAGACAGAAAGCAAAATAGTGGTAACCAGGGGCTGGGGATAGGGGAGAAGGGATGTACTATGAAATGGGTATGGAGCTGTTTGGGATGATGGATAAGTTCTGGAACTGGACATAACACTATGAATGTACTTATGCAACTGAATTGTACACTTAAAATTAGTTAAAATGGCAAACTTTATATGTATTTTACATTAAAAAAAAAGAGGCAGCTATGTTTTTGGAGTGTAAGTATATGAAAACATACTTGCGTAAGGTATTGTTGTTCTGGACTCTCTTCACCTCATCTTCCAGCTGCTGAATTCGTCTCAGGACATACATGTGTTGCTGTAACAGAACTCCCAACCAGAGCTCATCCCAGAGAACAGTGACCCTGCGCAGCTCAGCCACGAGCATCTGAACCTGCACACACGGCACATCCAAATATGCTCATCTACAAATCTACACACAGTACAGTTCTGCAAACACTGGATATTGCAAGTGAAATGTGTGCATCTTGTTCATTATCCAATTAGAGAACCTTGATCAGTGATTCTATCAGTAAAGATTTATAAAACCAATTTTGGTTATTTTAAAAGCTTTACTCCTTGAATAACATTTCTGTAACAGTTTTATGGGTTTAGTTTTTAGGTGAGTTTTTTGGGGGTTTTTTTTGGGGGGGGGTGGTTACAATAAAAATTTATTTTAAAACATATAAGTTGTTGTGTTTTTTTTTGTTTTTTTTTTTTACCTGTAACACCATAGTTGGGTTTGCAGAGGACAGTTTATCTACAATTTTGCTGTAGCAATCCTGCATCATGGCTTGGTCTTCATTCAATCCACTTTTAGGCTCATCCTTATTGCTATCTTGAGAAGCAGGAGGACTTCCTCCCTCACATTCAGAAACCAGCAATTCTTCTCCTTGAATATTGCCAAGTAAAGTTGGAATTGCAGAGGAAAATTTATTTCCTAAAGTGAAATGGGAGAATAAGGTATAATTTGGATACTTCTCCCTTGTGCATATGTTGAGTTAGGGAAAATATCAATAATGTATTTGATCCCAGAGCACTCATTTAACTAATTTTGCCTTCTGTGCAGTAAGCTGACCAAAGATCATGGATATTTTGCCTTTTTACAAGTTCAGCTTCTATATTTATTAATATTATAAGCTAATAAAAGATAAATGGGGGGCTTCCCTGGTGGCGCAGTGGTTGAGAGTCCACCTGCTGATGCAGGGGACACAGTTCGTGTCCCGGTCCGGGAAGATCCCACATGCCGCGGAGCGGCTGGGCCCGTGAGCCATGGCCGCTGAGCCTGCGCATCTGGAGCCTGTGCTCCGCAATGGGAGAGGCCACAGCAGTGAGAGGCCCGCGTACCGCAAAAAAAAAAAAAAAGATAAATGGGGGAAAAATATAATAAATGAGTCTCAACAAATAAAGTGTTTCCCCCAGCCAGAGTCCAGAACTTATTTTCAATCCTTGTCTGCCAGTTAATTCAGCTCGGTGAACCTGAGATTTCCCCAAGCCTTGGTGGGTTACTGTGAGACTGAAGATATCGTGTAAAGCACACATCCTACTGCCAGACATGGTAGTTACTCACTCAATAAATGGTGTTATTATTGTTACTATTATTATTATGGAAAAATTACAAACTCTGTCAACTCTGGAACATAAAGCTCAAAAAATTTTACCTAACAAACATTGTTTGCAAACTCATTTATACTTAAAGTAGCAGTATTTTAAAATTCCTTACCTGAAGCCTGTGATTCACTACTAAGCGATATGGTGCCCACTATTGCAGGATACAATATGAGATGTGGGGAATCTTGAGCCACACGGCAGAGAAGGTTACAAATACTTTGGCGCACATACACTTCAGGATGGTTTAAGCGTGAGAAAAGTTGTGGAATAATTCCTTCAGGATAAGAAAGAAAAATACTTTAAAGTTATTAAAAACAGTCAACATGGTGGAGGCAAAAGGATAAAACTTGATATATGTCAGCATTAGTTCTAAAACCTCAAATTTCTCCCTGTGACAGCAAAGAACCATAGACAATAGTTCCTGATTTGCAAGTTTAGTTAGGGTGCAGAGCTATAATCAAAATCCTAAGCAATTCAAAAATGTTATAAAGAAATATATTTTCCTGAGTGCCTGTAAAAGAAGGCAGAAACAATTTTTTCAAAGGGTATATGAAAGTTTTTGAAACTTATTCTTACCACTCTCTCCAAAATTCCTTTTGTATATAAAAAGCTTCCGCCTCTCAGCCTTCCACTTCTCTGAAAGGTGGGAGGGAAGTGGTATAACAAGCAGTCCAGAGTGTCCTATGAACTAATATAGCTATTTCATAACACACTCAAATAGTAAACATAGAGGAACTTTTTTTTTTTTTTTTGGCCACGCCACCCGGCATGTGTTATCTTAGTTCCCTGACCAGCAATTGAACCCGTGCCCCTCTGCAGTGGAAGCGCAGAGTCTTAACCACTGGACCTCCAGGGAAGTCCAAGGAACTATTATTTTTCAACAGTCTTATTATATTCTACCCAGAAATAATTTTTCCTGAAACATTTTATTTCGACTATCACCTCTCCATGGCGCAGTAGGTGTTGTTTCCAAGCCATGTTCCAGATACTGCCTAAGCTCTCCAGCGTGCTTCACAAGCAATCTGAGCAATCGCAACGTGGCCATCACAATCACGTCGTCAGTGCTCTGCTCTGCTCTGTGACTTAAATGTAGCCGAGGGTCATCTTCATCTAAAGGAATCTAAGGATGAAAAACAAAAGGAAAAAATAAGACAATTCAGAATACTGTTTCCATCTACTAGAAATTTCAAAAAAACTTTCCTAACAGAACACTGTGCTACCTACCTGACCAGCATTGAGTTTAAGGAAAGTAAAATATGCACTGCAAGATAATTTGTACAGGCTGAAGATTCTATCTACAACTTTCCTCCACACTTTAATAACTCCTTCTGTTGCACTTTCATCAAGTTCTGAAAGCCATGGGCAGCTTGATATTAACTGACGCCAGATAACATCAACCATGTCATCTTCTTCATTATCTTCACTTTCTGTTATCTGAAGTGTTATATCTTCATCCTGAAGAAAAATAGGGCAAAGAAAATTGCTATTTTGGGGCACAAATTAAAAAAGGGAGAAAGGTACATGATTTTCCTAATATATGCAAGCATTTTCTCATTTATGAAAGACCAAAATTCTCCACATTTAGTGTTATACATATTAAATCAATGTTACTATGCTTCTCTTTATGATATATTCACTAACGTAGCTAATGATGAAGGATATAAACACTTACCAAAGATCAAAGATTTTGATTTGGGGAATTTAAATGCTTCAGAGTTACAACATAATACTCTGCCTGCAGAGAATTATCTTACTCTCTCTACAGTATTGCACATGTACTTAACACCAGCTTTGACAGACACTGATATATGCTGAAGTCTAGAGCAAGAACTAAGTCAACACACTTTTATCTCAGCAAATAAAATGCAAACTTCTAAAGTCTACAACTAAATAATAATTATAACATTCTAGAATTCACAGAACTTTGAGAGGGGAGGGAGTAAATCCTACAGACCATCTAGTCCGCTGGTTTTCAGCTATGGCTGTATATTTAGAATCACCTAGTAAAACTTCAATAAACCCTCCCATCCCCAACACATACACAAACGTTC
This sequence comes from Kogia breviceps, assembly GCF_026419965.1. Lineage (NCBI taxonomy): Eukaryota > Metazoa > Chordata > Mammalia > Artiodactyla > Physeteridae > Kogia > Kogia breviceps. The sequence continues at coordinate 67,536,529 of NC_081323.1, forward strand.
CATCCAGAATATGTGGAGAAGGGCTTAGACACTGACATATTTTAAAAGCTTCCAAGCCAGTATTCAGAATTTCTGATCAGAAGAGCAATTAAAAGAGAAATCTACATAAAACAAATTTCGCCTTTTTTAACAGGACCCTAAGGAAATGACCTGATTTCTCAAGAAATCACATTCTTCTTATTAGAAAAATACTTTAACTCACTTTCATCTTATCAAAATTTCATTTGAAACAAAACATTTAATCAAGTATATGTGATTTAGAACAGTGAACTTGACACTATTTCCCCCAAACACTGTATCATGTTTTCCTTGCCTGAATCCCCGCTGGCCGACAAACAGCCTGACCAAGAATACCATATATTCTCTCTTTTTCTTCTTCGGTTATAGTGTCTGGGAGCAGATTCTGAACTTCAGATTTTTCTCTAGGCAGCAGACGAACACCTTCTCCCTGACTATAAAAATAAAACAAATCAACAGTATTTCAGCTACCGAAACTTCGCCAAGTCAGCAGAGATTTTAAATCTCTAGTTTGTGGGCTTCCCTGGTGGCGCAGTGGTTAAGAATCCGCCTGCCAATGCAGCGGACATGGGTTTGATCCCTGGTCCAGGAAGATCCCACATGCTGCAGAGCAACTAAGCCCGTGTGCCACAACTACTGAACCTGCACTCTAGAGCCCACGAGCCACAACTACTAAGCCCATGTGCCGCAATTACTGAAGCCCACGCCTAGAGCCCGTGCTCCACAACAAGAGAAGCCACTGCAATGAGAAGCCCGCTCACCGCAACTAGAGAAAGCCCACGCGCAGCAACGAAGACCCAATGCAGCCAAAAATAAATAAAAATAAATTTATAAAAAAAAAAAATCTCTATTTTGCAATGCATTAAATAAATTACACATTTCAACATACATACCTAGCATTGTCAACCACCTTTCTGCCCCACCTGTAAGCCCAACTAGCCAACGCCGCCCAAGATTTGGCTACTTCAGGCGCCTGTACTGAAGATAGGTGATACAACTGTCCCAAAATGAAGTCAGGTTCTCCAACTCCAATATGTACTGCCATAGTGGAGAAGAAAATAACAATGTCACATTCATAAATTTCTAATGGCATTCCCATTAACATTTTAGGATTTTACTATCTGCAAATAGTAAGTTCTATAACGTTATATAGCACATAATTTGATAAAGCACACATTTGTATTATGCTTTTCTAAAAGGTTAATATGTTGAAATGAATGACTCAGCTTCCCAAGTAAGCTTAAATTATCACCCTGTGAAACACATCAATGTCTTTCATAATACTGAACTTTACGAACAGTTCAGGTGTCAGATGTGTTCTAGAATGTCTTGTATTTTGGATTTGACTGGCCATTTCCTCACAATTAGATTCAGCTTAAACATTCTGGCAAAAATAATAGATAGGTGATGAGTATACAATTTCATTCAATCTAAGATTCATGAGGTAAATATCTTTATTTCCAGTTTAGAAGTGAAAAAATCTCCTGCTATAGTGCCACTTGCCAATATGAAGATTTATAATGATCACAAGACATATCCCTTGTGAATAAAGACCCCTATAGCACATAGATTACAATTACTTAGTAAGACCAATGTAAGTAACTACAATTGTAAGCTTCACAACAACAAAATGAACGACATGAACAAAATTCTCATGTTTCAGCAAAAAGGTTAGTTATCTCCCAATCTGTAAAACCTGGACAATGGTGCCTATCATAACAGGCACTCAAACACTGAATGAATTAACTACCCTATTTGTCGAGTACCCTTCTGTTACTAGCACTAATGTCAGGATGTGAAACTTGAACCTTTCTGTAGTTTCTGTGCTCTACCAGTCAACGGGACCAGAGGTCACTATTCTGTATCTTTGTTGTTCCTCCTAGCATGAGGTAGAATTTTAAATATCACGGGCAGGACCTTACTGCCAGGAAAAACATCAAGGTCCATAAAAGCACCATGAACTGGGGAGGTGGGAAGTATGGCCTGGGCGGCAGAGTTCAGTGACTTCCACAGTGGCATCAGATGCTAAAGAAATATGCTTTAGTCACTTCTGGGCAATATAATATACCAAATTTCCACAGAGACAGTTTTTGTGGCCAATTATAGCCAGCCTAACATTGTAAACTTTAAAATAGGGGGAAATAACTTCTAAAATTAATATTTTAAAGCTAATCAAACAAATCCTACCTGTAGATTCACTCTCAATCCGAGGATACTCTTCTTCCATTGTATTAACAGATGGTAGTTCAATTAGAGTGAGTATGTTTTTAGATAAAGTAGAAAGACCTGTCAAGTTCTGCTGCTGCTGAGCTCTGTAAACCTGTTTCAGCTGCCCTGAAATTTCCTTCCATTCTGCCTGGATCCATTTAGCCAATGTCAGAATTGACTTGGCAACAGCATGTTCAGCTTTGGCAGACTTGCAGAAAGATATGGCGCAGGAACTCAACATCTCCATTGCGTGTGTTGACTGGCCTATAAAAAAATCAAAACATCAGCCCTTAGAAGCAAACAAATGACATTCTTTCAGGATAAAGTAATACTGTAAATTCAGTGATAATCAATGATCTCTGGAAACATTTCCTACTTTAATAAACAATAACAAAACTACCTCTTTTAAAAGCACCAAATTACAGAGGTAAGTCAATTACACATAACTTACTCTTCAGGACCCAAATTTTCTGCAACAGTTGAAAAAAGTCAACTTTTCTATTATTGCCTTACACCATACACAGTAACATTCACACACTTGATTTTTATTATAGTCGTGTATTCATCATAATTCATTTCACTAACCTGCTGTATATAACAATTTGGTTTTTTCAATGTCAAGTTCAGGCCCCCATTTTTCATCCATTTGACCTTGAGTTGATAGTTTTTTAAAATGCTGGACCAAATCCTGTGCAGTGGTGGTCTTTCCCAGCTGAACCTCACTACACTGTGCCAGCAGTCTTGTTGCAAGTGACACATTCCCCCGTTTTCTAGCAAATTTTGCTGCTGTTAGACCTAATTCCATGAGATGGCTTCTAATTGGAACTGTTTGTTCTGGAGAGAAGAAAATGTTTTATTAGTCCTTGCCTGGTCTAATCCCAGATAGCACAGAAACATGGCCAAAAAATTTCTTCCCCAGCTATTCCCTTCCCCACTACCTCCCTAAATATAGTTCATTTTTCATCATCTTTAAATCCCTAACAGTTAGCATAGTGCTTGACATACAATAAATGTTTGTTAAAATAAATGTATACAATGGAGTAGACAAAAGTAAAAATCATTCAGTATAAGAAATTTTACTTTTTAGCTTCTGAATCGTTTTAGTAAAGAGCCTAAGCCAAAGGGTGGGGAATGAGGGTAAGGCTAGACCATCCCCCCTTCTTCAGTAAGTACCCTCTGCCCTTCTACCATGCCATTCTCGCCTGGTTTATTCCTACCTTTCTGAATAATCTTTCTCAGTCTCCTTCTCGTCCACTACCCATCCATCATAATTGGTGTTCCTCGGGGTCAGTCCTAGGCTCTCTACTCTTCTCACTCTGCATACTCTCCCTGGACAATATCATCTGCTCCTGTGGCTTCCACTACCATACAAATGCTGATGACTCTTGAATCTTTATCTCTAGCCCAGACCTGACATCTGAGTCCCACCTGCCTACCAGTCACCTATACTCTGGTATTTCAAAGGCACTTTAACCTGTGTTACATGGAATCCGTTTTCCACCAGCCTCCAAACCTACTTCCTTCTCTGTTTTCTCTTTCTCGGGTAAAGGCACATGATCAACTTGGCTACCTGAGCAGGTGCCTGGCAGTCATCTTAGCCTTTACTTTCAATCCTCATATATCACATCTGCTTTGTTCCGTCCCTACTGCTACTACCCTGGTTACCTTAGCAGGACTTCAGCCTAACTGGTCCCTCTGCCCCCAGCCTTAGCCTCTTCTAATTCATTCTCCAATCTGCAACTGAACTGATCTTACACAAAGGTAAATCTGAACACTTAACTTCCCTTTCAGGCCTTCCTACTGTCCTTCCCATAAAGCCCCAACTCCGAAATTTGGCTTATGAGGCAATGATGCTTACACTGCATTCTAATCTCAATCTCATCCAGCTTCATCTCTTCCCATTCTCCCTTAGGCGAGAATTGAGAATTGAGTCATCTAAGAATCTTTTACTACTGCTGCTGGACTTCACACATGATACTTTCTCTAACTAAATCAGTCTGCCTTCTTTCTCATCTCTACCCCACCTTGGTCTCAGCTTAAATGTGACTTCCTCCCGAGGTCCTTTTCTGATTCCTAGGATTAAATCGGTGCCCTTGTTGTGCTATTTTAAGCGCCATGCATGTGCACTTCCATTTAGCACACCATATTGCTGCTCCTTGCTTGATGACAATTTTCCCTGCTAGACTCCAGAATCCCTTTGGTCCTAGGAATGCAGAAAAAAGGCTTGTCTTGTTCACCATTACATCCCAACTTATAGCACAGTACCTGGCACAAAGCACATATTTTGATAAACACTTGCTGAATAAAGAAAGAAAAGTAAGGAGGAGTGAAGTTCTGTCTCCAAATGTAACTACTGGGTTACTGACTTTTTCTTCTCAGTTTTAAAACTTATTCAATATGGGAAGGATGGGAAAGGAGATGATATTTGTATTCCTATTATATGCCATGCTCTGTGCTAGGGCTTTCATATACCTTGTCTCATTTCCTATAATCCTTACAAGAATCTCATGAGTGGGGCAACCCCCATATCTGAAAAGCAAAGTGAGTCAGAAGTTTAATGACTTGCCCTAAGGTCCCTCGATTTGCAAGTGTTGGGCTAAGGATCCAAACCCAGGTCTACCTGGCACTGAGGGTCCAAGTGAGTCACAGTTGCCAGTAATCACCCTGCACTACAAGTCCATATCCCAGCATTGGCTTACTTAAAATTTAATACTCAAGTTTACTCGGTAACCCTAGCGACCACATTTTTGACTAATTCTACAGAATTCTGGCAACTTTTCTGTATTAGAGTGAAAAGGAAATTGCTAACATCCCTTTAACATGACATTTCTTTCTTAAAAATGAGACCTATGAATATTGATACAAATACTAACTCTCTAACTATTCAATTGAAACATTTAAAACATTCATGGTACACTGTATCTGACAAAGAATTTGAATCCAGAATATTTAAGTCTTATGACTTCTCTAAAAATGGGTAAGAGTTGAACACTTATAAAATAAGATATACAATGGCCACTATTCAAATGAAAAGATGCTCAATATCATTAATCATCAGGAAAATACAAATAAAACCACAATGTATAATATGTATAATATACATTCACTCCAGTGACTAAAGTTAAAGACCCACTATAGCAAGTATGTAGATGTCAGAAGGAGTATAAAATGTACAATCACTTTATAAGAAACTGTCGAACTATTTCAAAAGTTAAACCATATGACCCAACAATTCCAATCCTAGGCATTTACTTAAGAGAAAGGCAAATATATATCCACCCAAAGACCTGTAGATGAATTTCACAGCAGCTTTAGACATAATAGCCCAAATTTGAAAACAACTCAAATATCCATCAAAGGATCAACAGATAAACAAATTGTGGTATATTCATACGATGTATATTCATGCGATGGATATTCATACGATGGATATTCATACGATGGATACTACTCAACTATAGGAAGGATGGCACTACTGACACATGGCACACAGGGAACCTTAAAAAATAAAATGCTGAGCAAGAGAAGCCAGACACAGAGCATACTGTACCATTTATAAAAAAAAACTTTAGTAAAGACGAGTCTAATCTATAGTGATTGGAAGCAAATCAGCAGTTGCCCAAGACAGGACAGAGGAGAGAAATGCCTGGCAAGAAGCATAAGGAAACCTTTGGGGGTGAGATAAGTATGCTATATCTTGACTGTATTGGTGGCTACACAGGTGAAGAAATGTCAAAAATCCTGAACTATACACTCAAAATGTGTAATTATATCTCAACAAAGCCATTTTTTAAAAAAAGCTAATTACCTTTTATTTTCTCCAACAAATGACTCTGGTACATGGTATATCTTAATGCCTGCATCCACGGCCTGACATCATGCTGTTTACATGAACGCAAAGCTTCACCGAAGAGTGGGATAAGACAGTCCTGCCAGAGAAAAACCAAAACTATTTAATGTAAACAGGCTCCTTATATGACCCCACAGGTCAGCTACTTCAGATCTACTCCAGATTTATCTATTAAACGCTCCCCTTTCTTCACTGTATCTTCTTCTAATCACAAGAGAAAACAATACGCTGAAGAGAAAAACCTTTGTTTTGCCAAAAGAAAAAATTTTCAGAATATTAAGTCCAATTTATCATTGTACTTATCAATAAAGCAGTCACATTTTTATAAAAAAAAATAAACAGCTCATTTACTATAAAGCAGAAGCTAAGTTACAGAAAAACATAAAACTACTGCTTCATAAACATTCTAAAAGATTATTTCCCTTGGGAAGGGTCCATCTTTGGTTAAACTTTACCCTATTTGGAAGGAGGAGGCACAGTCTCTTCTTTTCAGTCAAATCTGAAATTTATATAATCTGGTATACATTTACATAACCAACTCCTCTTCCAAAAAAAGGGAGGGAGGGAGGGAGGGAGGGAGGGAGGAAAGGAGAAAAAAAACCTAAGCAACCAGCCATCCTTGAGATTATATATCTTAGGTTCCATCTTCCTCACATACTTCTCCAATAAAAATTTGCCTGAAAATGGAATTTTAGATTTCTGGATTTACTTACTAGCTTGTCCAAGAAATGCTACAAATGCTATTTTAAAAATGTGAAAAACAGCCTTTGTTCCACACTAATGCCTATTAATTTTCAGAAGGATATCCTGGTTAAAAAATACACATATACACACCTCTGTTGAAAGTCTGCTAGAAACTGTGTTCTCCAAAGCAGAAGAGCAATACAGCTGTAAGGTACTTAGAACTGGCAGAGACTGTGAAACCGTTAAAGTAGAAAGTCTCAGTGGCCCAATAGCTATGCGGCAGGTTTGCTTCAAGTACTTCACCACATTTCTGAAAGAAAATATTTACTGCTAATTAACAAACAAGATTTTCCAACTGGTAACCACTAAAGGGATAAGGCAGTGTGATAAGATGCTACTATACTGGCATCCAAAGTGGGGGAAGAAAAAGGAACTGCCTGCTCTTAAGTAAAATGACATAAGCAAGTCAAGATATCAATATTAGCTTCTGGGGATATAAAACTTTTAATTTTACTTAGTTTCAACCTCTGTATATTAGCAAGCAACATTCACATATCATTCGACTTCTACAACTAAAATGAAGCTATCATGACTAGCGCTGCAGTGATCTGGTAACTGTCTCACCCCCACCAATCTACACACATTTACCATGTGGTACACATAATGCGTATTTACCTCCCTAGGATTACACTTACTCAGTTATAGACTGCCACTTCTGATCTTGTTCTATGTGGTTTAAAGCAGTTGCCAAACAAACAGAACTTCTCAACAACTGAACTTCAATGGACTTCTGAAGTTCCCTTGGATCTGGACTTAACATGTTAGGAAGCAGTTTTTTCATATCTACAGAAATTGAATAAGTTCCACTAAGTTAATTCACTTTAATGTACAAGAGTAACAAGATAACTTGACAGTATTAAAAAACAATCACAAATGAATACCTCCTTTCATGTTTTAAGTTCATATTTAAGTTCAGGCAGTTTCATATTAAGTTCAGACACTATGATAAAGCATTTCTGGTAGCAATATAAAAATACTTCGCAAAAAATAATACCTCAGACCTCTCAAAATGAGTTCAAAGACTCAAAAATCAGTAAGTCAACCTACTACTTAAAGGGGCAAACACTGAATTTAGCAAGTCAATGTTAACACACAAAATATTCATAATACTAACTTCAGTATTACATTTTACAAAATGCTCCAGTTGTGACAAATAACTTAATGAACCACATCAAGATGTCAAGCAAGAAAAATATTTAAACACGACTTGCACTTTTTCAAAGAAAACAGCCCTAATTTTTTTTTTTTTTGCGGTACTTGGGCCTCTCACTGTTGTGGCCTCTCCCGTTGCGTAGCACAGGCTCCGGACGCGCAGGCTCAGTGGCCATGGCACACGAGCCCAGCCGTTCCGCGGCATGTGGGATCTTCCTGGACCGGGGCACGAACCCGTGTCCCCTGCATCAGCAGGAGGACTCTCAACCACTGTGCCACCAGGGAAGCCCAAAGCCCTAATTTTCTGCTTCACACTCTGCCCCAAAAGATGTACAGAAAAACTTCCAGATTTTCCACTAAAATATACTAAGCCAAACATTTTAAACAACTTGTTCATTAAAATACTTAATTTTAAAATTATCTCAAATACCTATTTTTTCTTTTGATCCTCCAGCAAGTAGATTGATATTTTCTCCTGGTAACAATTCTAATTGCTCAGTACATTCAATAAACTCTCCAGATTCAAAACTGCTTAGTGATCTGTAATTAAAATATTGGTTAGCTTGTTTTACACTCTATCCAGCCTGTGGAGCCATTCAAAAATACAGAACAAATTCTAGAAAAAGAAAGCAGTTATACAGAATTCCTTTGATGAAAGTTCCTTCCACGTAGGCCACCATTTTATTTTTACTTTGAAGATGTGACTACCATCTTAATTAGAGTGGCAAACTGGAAAGTCATAGCTACAGACATTCAGTATAGCATACTCAACCCTCCATGTTTCCTTCCTCTTTTTGCAGTCTGTTATCCTTGGGGGTCCGACCAAAACACTAACAGTAGAGCTCTGCAGGGCAACTTCAACATCTAGTTCTCCCCAAGCTACCACTAAATTCCCTGCATGGCCTCATTGCTCACCTAAAGCATAAGCCCCAGTAGGTCTCCTATTCTATTATCTCAATCTGACATCCTACTCCTGCCTTCTTTCATTGCTGGCCTCCCTCTTTCTCTCCCTTTTCCACTGTTTCCTGGAACCCGTTTCTCTTCTTTCAAAGAATTCTTCCTTCCCTTCTCACCTTACCTGAAAATGGTATACCTCTGGAACTCCTTCCGATAGTCTGTAGCTTCAATGCCAGGATGAGGGCCTTACCCTCCTAGCAACCCACTGCTACTTCCAGATCTTTCACTCTGTTCCCATTCCTATTACAGCTGTTCTCCAACCAACAAGATGACTCACAGTTTCTCGATTTCCCTCTTTTCCATTTATCTCTCATCTTTTCCTGTCCCTCTCACTATGTCATCTCCCTTACATTTCCAGCACTGAACACAGCACTGGAAATGAACATCACTTGACTGCACCTGCTTCTACCTTAATAAACCCCAAGCTTGGATCAATGCAACCACCAGCTTCTCAGGTGAGCCATAATTATTTGGCACTGATGAACTGTCTTCAGTGTGGTGACCAACACACTTTTCATTTCTGCCACCACAAAAACAGCAGGTCTGCTGTGTCCCCACTATGCTCTACAACACCCTTGCACTTTCAGCTAATGACTGACACCTCAGAAAAAAAAACAAACAGACTTTCATTTTCTCTACCTTTACCCCCCAATCCACATGCACTCCCCAAACTGTATGTATCCAACTTTAACTGCTTTCCTTGAGGCACAGGAAAGGTGGAGTCCAGTTAATCCTTCAATCACTGTTCTTTACCCTGCTTCTTCAGCCTGTCTTCTTATGGCTCCTTCCCCTAGGCTTAAAAGAACGTTTAATCTCTCCAATATTTATAATAAACACACAGTACTCTGTTCCAGACACAGCGTTCTTTCCTTGACTTCATTACCCAATTAACCTAACTGAAATTTTTCATTTTCAAGTTTCTCCACCACTCTACAGTATTCAACCTGGCTGCTTCTCCTTCTCTCTCTACAAAACTCTTCTTGCTCAAAGAGTAGGAAGTTCCCGACAAGGATGACTATTCCTGTCTGGTTCTTCTGCATCTCCAACACTGCCTTCCTCAGTGTCCTTGTGTTTTCTTCAGCGGCTTCTTCTCCCATCCCTTAACAAAGATGCTCAAAAGGACTCTGACCATGGCCCTCTTTCTTTTTCACTCATGCTTCTCCAGAGCATTATCTGTCGTTTATGAAGGCTCTGGAGTATAAAGAGTGAAAAAGAAAGAAGGTCTGTGATTATCACCTATATACTAATGATTCCCCAAATCTCTCTCAAGCTTAGGGTTTTCACATTAGTTCCAAAAGCAATTCTTAACTGCTGACTAAAACAATCTTGTCTGCATGTTTCATGTACCTTAAACATACTTCATTGTTCTGTGTTCCTACTTCAATTAATAGCATCTGTTTTCCTCTCTCTACCTTTGCCCCACAGATCGATGGTCTACATGCGTCCACCCTGGCCCTTTACCTCCAGTCTCCTGACAACCCAGCAGAGTGAGCCAGTAAGTCAGATCATGATATGCCTCTCTTACTCAAATCCCACCTAAGATTTTCTACCTTATTGGGAGTCAAAGTCTTTTTCAGAGTTCCCACCTACTTCTCTACCCTTATCTCCTATTATTCACTCTGCTCCAACCACAGTGGCTTCCCAGGCATTTCCAGAACACTCCAAGCCTATCACCCTTGCATCAGGTCTGTTTCAAGTCTGTGCTCAAATGACATCCTGATGGCATTCCCCAACCTAGTCTGTGTGTCTCCTCCTCACTAGAAGGTCAGCTCCTCAAGGGTTAGAATTTGTGTCTGTCATACACAGTGCTACACCCCAGTGGCTGGCACTCAGTACGGGCTCAATGCAGAAACTACCCATTAATTCATTTACTCACTACAAGCTGAGCTCCTTGATGGTGAGGACACCTAATGACCCTTATCATCCCAGCCAAGTGTCTGGGACACAGCCTGTACTCAAATTTCGAATTAAGAGATTAATAAATGCACAGAGGAATAAGGGAAAAACAAAAAAGGGAGTTTAATTTACAAATGTCACAAACTCTGGTCTCTTTATAATAAATGTTTTTGATATATTCACACCTAACTTAGAAACAAAGCCATCAAACGTTATCCTTTCTAAAGCAGTGACAAATTTCTCTTTATATTCATTATGATTTTAGAACAGGTTCTGAGAATCAATACCAAATGACTGTTTCAACATAGAAATCTGTCTTCCCATTGCATGAATACCCTCCTCACCTCTAATGCTGGTTTTTCATTGTAGTCATTTTTAGAATGGCAGTATTATTAGAACTATAACCATCTTGCCATAGTAAATATGGACAATTTTAATATTTTTCTGCCATAAAAGAAGACTTTAAAGTTACTGAAAATTTGTTTAATGGGGTAAGAAATCCTTACTTTATGTAGTTGAAATCAGCTTTTAGGTTGAGGGAAGTACTGCTGGTACTCTTTTTCAAGTCATGGATAGCATTCTGCCATTCCTGTACAGCAGCCCAATCAGCAATTGAAATGTAGCACTCACATGCTTTATTTCCCAAATAATTTATAACCTCAGGAGAAGAGTCAGTTGGTTTGGACAGCACAGTTTTTCTGGATTCACCTGAGTGAAAGTATTTCATAAAATAGAGAGAGAGAGAGACCAAAGCAGTTATAAATATTTCAAAGAGCAGAGAAATCTAAAAATACACAGTAAGATCATGAGCACAAACTATTTGACTACAACTTTTTATTTAAACCCTGAATGCTCACCATTCAAAGAATGTTTGGGGCTGGCACTGTTACGCCCAGCATTAGCCAATGTGAGAACAGATTTGTCGAAGCTGGAGATGCAGCAATCAACACCTGTCATGGCACACAGGTGCTCCTGGTACTCCACAGAGGCCTTTTCAAACCTTCAACACAAGTTCAAACAGTCTTATTTTTTAATTATCCACATATTTCATTTCTAAAAAAACTGGAAAGAATGAGTTAATCAACTGAGCTGAGACAATGAGTTGATTATTCTGTGTGGGGTTGAGCAGGCACAAAATTAGATCTCTTCCTCACCAAAAATGAAAATAAGTTCAAAAATCGTTAAGTGTTTAAGAGACAGTATAAAATAACTAACAGAATATATCAGTATTTAATATCAATGTGTGCAAAGACTAAATAGAAAAATAAACACAAGAAAAAAATACATAATGTTAACAGATCTAATGACATCGTAATTTGAAACTCCTGGGCATCCAAAAAAAATAGGGACTTCTGTGATGGCACAGTGATTAAGAATCTGCCTGCCAATGCAGGGGACACAGGTTGGAACCCTGGTTGGGGAAGATCCCACATGCCGCGGAGCAACTAAGTCCATGCTCTAGAGCCCGTGAGCCACAACTACTGAGCCTGCATGCCACAACTACTGAAGCCCACACACCTAGAGCCCATGCTCCACAACAAGAGAAGCCACTGCAATAAGAAGCCTGCACAAAGCAGCAAAGAATAACCTGTTCACCACAACTAGAAAAAGCCCCCACACAGCAACGAAGACCCAACACAGCCAAAAATAAAAATAAATAAATTCATTTATTTTTTAAAAAACATGAACATTAAAAACAAATTACCAATCAAGAAGTTAGATAGCATCAATAATCTTGGTGTAAAATAAAATCTCACAGATCAATAACGAAAAAACCGAGAGGCCACAAAGACATAATCTATGTTTTTAAAAATCACAAATGGTCAATGACATAAGGGGAAAGTTCTATTATTAATAAAGAAATGTAAATTAAACATTTTCACTAATATGGTGGCAGGGTTCTTGTTTCTCAGTAGCCCTCTGTATTCACAAACATGCAGGGAACAGGTGTTACTCTATTGTTAGAGATACAAATTGGAACCATCTTTTATGTAAGGTAAATTAGCAATAGTCTATATCATAAGCCTTATGGTCTATAGCCTTTCTTCTAGTAAATCAACTTGTAGGAATGCATTCAAAGAAAACAATCACAAACATGAGCAAAGAATTAAATGCCATGGTGCATTAAGACTAGCAAAAACATCACAAATAACCTTGCTGTCCAACAATAAGGAACGTTAAATTATGGTACATTCCCCCAAAAAAGAAAAAAAAAATGTGTTGTTAAAAATCACATCGGGGCTTCCCTGGTGGTGCAGTGGTTGAGAGTCTGCCTGTCGATGCAGGGGACACGGGTTCATGCCCCGGTCCAGGAAGATCCCACATGCCGCAGAGCGGCTGGGCCCATGAGCCATGGCCGCTGAGCCTGCGCGTCCGGAACCTGTGCTCCGCAACGGAAGAGGCCACAACAGTGAGAGGCCCGCGTACCGAAAAAAAAAAAAAAAAAAAAAAAAACACATCATAGAACATTTAACATGGCAAAATATTTTTTTAAATATTGCTGAGTAGAAAACGCAAAATCATAAGACCAGCAGAAACACTGCTATTTCTGTGAAGAGGATAAAAAACTATATACAAGAGAAAAAAGAACTAGAAAGAAGGCATATATGTACACCAAAACTAACAGTTACCACTAAGAGATGGAATTATGAGCCATTCTTTTATTTTCCCTACATTTTCCAGATTTGGTAAAACTTATATAAGCATACACAGAGGCACTAAATGAGTTTACCTAGAGCAATGAGTATGAACATTTAGTGCACAGAGCTAATGAGCAAGAACTCTGGCCATAAAGGGCAATTTGTATCAGACTCTGACATGAAAGGTTATCAATTAAGAATCAACATTAAGTGTAATTAACATTTAAGTAAAATGTTAGTCAGTAATACAAAAAAATTTAACATCGAGAAATCCTATCACCCATTTCCTTCCTTCCAACTTACCTCCCTTCAGCCTGCTGGGCCACTGAATTAATCCAGAGAAGATTTTTTCCAACGACCGAAGATGACCAGGCAGCAATTCCCTGTATAGCTTCAGGACAATGAAGTTCACACAGTGCTTCTACCACCATCATGATAGTTACTTCCAATTCATTCCCCTGAGAGTGGCATTCAGAAAAATCAGTCACAGACCTCAATACCTTCAAAATTCAAATCTCTACTAAATTTACAACTACCGATCACAATCTAAAGCCTGAAGTCAAATTTATTTACCAATTATTTTTACAACAATGAAACTGCATTATTGGAATTACCTAAAATGTTACATATAATGTAGATACAAAGGGGGTGGTGGTGATGGACCTTAACAGCACATGCGTGCTAGTCTTTACAAAACAAACTTACTTAAACATTTAAACTGTGGCATCTTTGGGAGTAACACGAGAAGTAAATACAAAACAAAAATTAAGTAACCATGAATTAAAGAATGCTTAATTTTATGTCTTTGAATATTGCCTACTGACATTACCTTAACTAGTAAACATGTGCAATTTTGGGATTCCACTTATTTAGTGACCCTACTTACAAGCCAGCACATTTCCCTACATTATAACATTATTCGTATTATACTTTTACATCTATTATAAAATTATTACACTTTCCCATACATTATATAATCATTATAAATTATTATAAAAATTCTTTCTTCTATACACAAATTTCTTAGAATTACCTTTAAAGTTCTAACCCTTAAGCATAAGTAATGAATATTTTCATTCTAAGTAAAAAATATGAATAGGTGACCCTGGAAGTTACTGCTTGTATAAAGATACTGGACCAAAAGCTTTAAAAATGAATAGAACCAGGCTTCCCTGGCGGTGCAGTGGTTGGGAATCCACCTGCCAATGCAGGGGACACAGGTTCAAGCCCTGGTCCGGGAGGATCCTGCATGCTGCGGAGCAGCTAAGCCCATGTGCCACAGCTGCTGAGCTTGCACTCTGGAGCCCATGAGCCACAACTACTGAAGCCCACGTGCCTAGAGCCCATGCTCCCCAACAGGAGAGGCCACCACAGCGAAGAGTGGCCCCCACTCTCAGCAACTAGAGAGGACCCACATGCAGCAGCAAAGACCGAATGCAGCCAAAAATTAAATAAATGGATATATTTTTTTTAAGTTCATTTAAAAAAAAAATGGGGGCTTCCCCAGTGGCACAGTGTGCCTGCCAATGCAGGGGACAATGGTTCGAGCCCTGGTCTGGAAAGATCCCACATGCCGCGGAGCAACTGGACCCGTGAGCCACAACTATTGAGCCTGCCTGTCTGGAGCATGTGCTCCACAGCAAGAGAGGCTGTGACAGTTAGAGGCCCGCGCACCGCAATGAAGAGTGGCCCCCGCTCCCTGCAACTAGAGAAAGCCCTTGCACAGAAATGAAGACCCAACAGAGCCAAAAATAATAAATAAATAAATAAAATGAATAGAACCTTTAACTTCTTTTATCCATAGATTAGATCATAGCAAAGGAATTAAGCCCAAATTTTTCTAATTAACAGATTTAATTAACTCCACACACACACCGCTTTACCTGAGATGAATTTGTCTTCATTTCTGTAAGCAAGTCGAAGCCATGTCTCACTGTCACAGCAGGCTGTCCTGCCAACAATCCAACCCTCATGATGGAGAGTCGGATCCGAGTCAGCCAGTCTTGACAAGTTTGGCGATTGGTATAGAAAAAAGTCCTAATGACCTTTAGACAAGAAAGAAGAGCTCAGGACTGGTTCAAATTACAGGCAGAGATGTCTCAAATACACATAAAGCACATACACAAGTCTACTGCGATTTCAGCTCTGCACGCACACACTGCCAGGTATGACCACAAAACTGACCAAGCAACATTCAGCCCACTGAAACCAACCTTGGGAGGTGATGTTAATGCATTGGCGCATCCCTCATATGCATTATACATTAACTTCTCCAGGTTTTCCAGATACTGCAGAAGAAGCACAAGTCTAAGCTGGTTGCTACTGTGGCCTTCATCATTGTCTGCAGTTGTCCACTGACTAACATCTTGATCGGGGTTTAATGTGTGAGCTGCAAGACTTCTAATGATACCTAAAACCAAAAACA
This sequence comes from Kogia breviceps, assembly GCF_026419965.1. NCBI lineage: Eukaryota > Metazoa > Chordata > Mammalia > Artiodactyla > Physeteridae > Kogia > Kogia breviceps. The sequence continues at coordinate 67,552,418 of NC_081323.1, forward strand.
GCATTCTAAATTTAAAAGGAATCTTCAAAGATTCTAGAAGTTCTTAGAGATAATTTCACAAATTCAAGTATCAAGTATCAAGGATACTTTATCAAGTATCCTCTGTATACCCATCATTTAAAAACAAAAGTCCCAACAAGATCTTTTCATTTTTAGAGGAAAAAAAATCTTCTCCACACAAATCCCCTAAATTTGTGAACAAAAACACATACAACATGATTATTTAATAAAAGCTTATTCTAACAAACATATCTAAAAGATTAACTGATAAAGTACTACAGAAAAAAATCATATACTCTCAAATTTTTGCTTTAACAAGATAAGAAATCCATTATTTCTTAATGTAGGCTTGAAAGTATTTACATCACAAAGTTTGAGACAATGCAGAGTCAATTACCTTCAATTGTCTGGAAGGTATCCTGAGCTCTGCCCAGTGGGGTTCTCAACTTAGAAAGGACAGTGAACTGTGCTGCTTCCCAAATAGCCCACTGCCAAAGGACAGCATCTGTCTTTAGTAGATTGCGGGGAATTGTTGATTGGTCACGTTTATCCAGTCTCTGGCAGCTATAGAACAATCTTTCTAACCAATTGTCCTTCCTGGGAAAAACAGTTTCATATTTAACAGACAATGACAATTCATTTAAAAAAAAAAAAGACAAAAACAAACTGCAAGGGAAATGGGAGTAGGGGACTACAATCTTCCCTACTTGAAAAAGGCAAATGTAAACTTGGGAAGCATTATGTCCCCACATCTCATTTTAAAGAGGTCTTTTACAGTTGAAATAGGATGGGGTATGGTATGGACAGATTATTAGGGTAAAAGACTCATGACAATTTGGCTATCAAGATAAAACATTCATTGCAACTAAAAATCTCCAGAATGCCTACACCCCCAGGCCCCTCCCCAAAGCACTGATGACTAGGTCAGATCAGTTCATTGTCAACTACATTTCACCATCACTGTCAGTTGCAAAGCCCACTTTTATTTCTTCAGATGCCATCTTTGAAGCAATTCCTCCTACTACTGAAAACTTAAAACAACCCATTTGAGAAGAATATTACTTTCTACTCTGCCACCCCTGACATATTTTCTCCTCAAAACTGGGCACAGGGTTAAGATATTCATGTATATTTAAATTACTTTTCCCAGATGAAAGACTCAAATAATCTTACCCTGTTCTATGAGAGTTCCCATACAAAATAAAACTAATAACATCAGAGAAATCTTGTGGGTGGAATGTGTTACTTGGCGCTTTACTCATGTGACTTCTTAATGCTAAAGAAATTTCTTGAATTTCTGTGTGGTTGTTATTGCTGTAGACAGAAAATAAAGTCATTGTTATGCAAAATGTTTTCATTTAAAAGTTAGTTCATACTGTAAATGAATCATTTCCCTGTTAACTAAATTTGAAAGTAAAAACTGATAAAATTAAGACTTAAAAAATACATACAGAAATGTTACAACTTTGAAATTTAAGGTTCTTAAAGCACCAAAATTGACCTAATTTAAAACTATAAAAGAATACAATTTAGTTTTACAAATAGTAACTACTGAGAAACATATTTTGGCATTGTAAGTATTATTCTGTAGCAATTATCATCTCTTCAGTCACTGAGAAGTGCCATACAAGATGTGATATTAATTCACTAATAGGCAATTTGTCTTTTCCTGAACTAAACATTGTGGGATGTCTTTGCACCAACATACCTCAAGACAACATCTAAAGGAATTGACTTCAATAGCTTTCCAAATGCTTGCCGAATACGAGTTCCACTATGGACTAGTTGAACACGGCAAACATCAACACACCTACAAAAAAATGAAATAGATAATACAAGTGTGGAATATTTACAAGGATCAAAAGGGCCGGGGTCAAAATATTGGATCTTTAATCCATACCTCTGTAAAAGATCGTCTGGTAAGGAAGAGGACAAAGCATGTAGACTGCTGCATGCTTGTAGACAGATATTCACATCTTCGACAAGAGCTATTAAAAATTTAAAGACACTTTCAGCTTGCCAGAAGAAATTATATGCCACTATGTCATAATTTTCTGAACCCATTCATTTCAATAAACAATGAGTGACTACTATGGATGAGGGGTTGCTCCTGCCTGGAACCATCACTGGCAGTAACATTTGGGAAAATGATACTCTCAACAAAACCCACTCAGGGTGACTAGTCTTCACCCAAACCTTTCTCTGAAGGAAACTTTAAAAGTACACAGAATGTATAAACAATCACATAAGCTTAAAAATGTGACAATCACTTAAAAACAACTTGTTTTTCACATATTAAGAATGGCAAAAAAATTAAGACAGATTATGCATTTGTCATCAAAATGGGGATGATATATTTCCAGGCAAAAAAATTAAGACAGATTATGCATTTGTCATCAAAATGGGGATGATATATTTCCAGTCATGAAAAGCACTCAAGTGACTATCTGCCATTAACAAAGATCTCTTTTAAGCACTGATCAACATAATTAAATAATCTCAGATTCTTACTGTTGGCTAAAAGGCCTTTGCAAAATTTATGGAAAGATGGAAGAGAGAATAAAGGTGCGTATGTTTCAGACTTCCTCATTAAAACAGCCACTTCCAAAGCCCAGGTCATTAATAGTTTCCTGAAACACAAAATATACAGTTGATTTCACATTAAAAAAAAAAATAGAAAAACAACTTGAAAAACCTATTCTTTTTACATTAGTTTTCTTTTGGTCTTTTAAATACCTCAAGCGATAAGAAACAAATTAAAACTATAGAAATTCCTTTGGCAAAACTGTCTTTTAAGAAAATCTCCCCAAACTAGCATAAATTGTAGCAAAAAATATTTTTAAATCTCTATAAATACATTCATCTATAAAATATTGCAGGAGGGGGAGGTTTCATGTAATTCTTTCAGGAAAGAACCAGAAATTCTAGATTAAATAATAAAACAAAAATTTAAAGTGTTTCATAATGAAGAAGTTGCTCTACCCATTCAAATGACAGCCTTCATTTCTTTTTCTCAAATTATGAAGCCAAGTTAACAAAAGTTAGAAACAATATTATAAGTATTAGTTACCTTGTGTCCTGGTTAAGATTATCTTTCTTAAGCAATATTCCCAGGAGATTTAATATAATTGAGAAATGTTTTTTTGTAGCTGTAGTTACAGTACTAATCACCGCTCCATCAAACAAGGATGGGGACGAGGAACTAAGACTACTAGATATAAAGTGGTCATGCCTGGAAGACAAAATTTGGATCATGTTTTCACCTCTCATTTTTAAAAAAAGGCAATTCCAAAGTTAAGTCAATACATATTTTTTAAAATGTACTCTAGGGGCTTCCTTGATGGCACAGTGGTTAAGAATCCGCCTGTCAATGCAGGGGACATGGGTTCGATCCCTGGTCGGGGAAGATCCCACATGCCACACAGCAACTTAGCCCTTGCGCCACAACTACTGAGCCTGGACTCTAGAGCCCACGAGCCACAACTACTGAGCCCGAGTGCCACAACTTCTGAAGCCCGTGCTCTACAACAAGAAGCCACCACAATGAGAAGCCCACTCACAACGAAGAGTAGCCCTGGCTCGCCACTAGAGAAAGTCCACACACAGCAATGAAGACCCAACACAGCCAAAAATAAATAAATAAATTTATAAAATAAAATAAACTTATAAAATAAATGTATACTCTAAAGGGCCCATCTTCCCTTTAAAAAAATTTTTTTTTCTTAAGAAGTATATGTAAATACATTACCTGGTACAGTGAGAATACAATGTGTAGAGCACTGCGTACTGAATGGCAGGGAAGTGAACAGCCAGGTCGCCATGCACAATCATCAGATTCTTACTAAGGAGTGCAAAGACAGTTGGAGACAGAGCCCACATCTGATGACGTACAAAAGAAAGTAAATGTATGGCTCCTCCAAGACATACACGAGCATACAAAAAGTTTATCCTTCAAAATATGTCTACACATTTTTAAAAATTAAAATTGACAGATTTAAATTTGGAAACAAGCTAGTACACTAAACCTGGGATCAGCAAATATTTCTTGTGAAGATGAGATAAATATCTCGGCCTTTGCAGGCCACATGACACCTCTGGTACAACGTCCAACTCCTCAACTCTGCCACTGCAGAGAGAAAAGTTACAGACAAAAAAACAGGAATGAAAGTGGCTATGTTCCAATAAAAATTCTTTCCAAAAAGAGGTAATGTTTGGTGATGGTTGCACAATTCTGTGAGTATACTAAAAATCACTGAATTGCATACTTTAAATGAGTATTATAATGTATGTGAATTATATCTCAATATTTTTTTTAAAAAAAGAAAGAAAACAACAACACGTAATGGGCTAGATCTGGTCCATGGACTGTAATTTGCTGATCCTTGGTCTAAACAAAGCCCATGCACCCTTCAGTGTAGTAGATCGTATTTCCTCAGTTTTCCATGTACTTCAAATGGCAAGTTGCCCTGTCCAGTGAGAAAAAAGGCACACCCTGCCACTCTAAGCCTTTTCCATCCTTCCTTTTTTTTCCATTGCTAAGATACTCCTTTCCACCTGACTGTCCTGTCCCCACTCCCTCTCGTTTTCAGAGTGCAGGATGTAAACCTCAAATCTGAGCACAATATGAATTTCTCAACAACCAAATTTTAGAATGCAAAGGAAGAGTCTACCACAGCCTAGCAGTGAGGGAAAGAGCAGCTATGGAGGGACACCGGGCCATCTGATCTAACAATATGGAAAGCACGCAAATATAAACATCAAATCTTGACTCTTCCCTCCCTTCTCTCTTAGACTACATTATCCCCTTAATTATATCCCATTACTTTTCATTATAAATAATGTTTTTCAATCCTGCAAGGTCCAATAGGAGGGAGAAATATACTAACCACAGCAATAATTATAAATGAAAAGCATGGTCACTTCAAATTTCTTACAGGAATAAAATCTTTATTCTTTTTCCAAAAGAATGTATGAATGTTCCTAGAGAAAAGTAGTAGGTGGTCATAAAATAAGGACCATATGGAAGCACTAACTCTAGTGGGAAGAAGGAACAGAGTACCAGGGGAAGAAGGGGTTGCATATTAAAAGAACTATACAAACTTGCCCTGTGGAAAATGTTGACAATTTTTCTAAAAGCAGGCTAGAGGAAATAGGAGAAAGCATTAAAATACATTTTGTAAAAAATAAAACAAATATAAAAAACTTATCAAGGAAAGCAAGAGCTAAACATAATGGCAAGAAAATATTCCCGTCAATTTTAATTATCCAGGCATGTCCAAAATATGGCCTTTTGATCTATGTGATTCCGTAGACACACTGCCTTGATAGATAAACGAAATATGTAAACGTGCAATAAGAAGAGGCTGAAATGGGATAAAACAAAGTCATTACAAGTAAATACTCACCCCAATCAGTGAGTTTTTAGCATTTCCAATTGTAGTCAGAGCACTGAGGTCAAATATAACTACAAATTTTGCATTGTCTACATTGAATACATGATTCTTAAAAGCCTCATGTTTTATTTCGGAACAGGCATCAGGAAGTTGTAGACTATGTAACAGGTTGTTTAGGGCACAAGTCATTTCTCCCAAAATTAATTTATAGGCAGTCTCCAGAACAGGAATATTCTTCAGGCCGAGCACTGCCTGATAAACAGCATGGGCTACAGCAACAACCTTAAAAAAAAAAAAAGAATTCAGGAAAGTGATAATTAAATGGAAAGTATATTACTATCTGCATAATGGTGATGATGCAAATCAGTTTAAGACTGATACATTTACTGTCCAAAACACCAAAGACCTTAATTTTTAAAAAAGCAATTTAGGAAACCTACAAAGTATCAGTAAGCATCTTAAAATCTATAAAGCTTTATTTTATAAAAGAGTCCTCTAAATTAAAAATGACAATGTGAAATTTCTTAAAAGTTCTTTTTTGTTTCAAGCCAGTATCAAAACACATAAAAACAGCATATTATTAAGATAGGTTTTCCTACATCTACTTAGAAAGTCTATAGTGGCTTTGACTGGGAGTCGGTTAAGAAGCTAATGATGAAGTTTTATTTACAACATACACATGACATTTTAATAAAACAAATTTAATAAAATCTGAAAAAACTATCTGCATTCATCAAGGTATACAGTATGAAAATCAAATATTAAGTTAAATGAATCATTATAATTTCTATATTCTAAATCAAATATTTATCATTTCGATTTCATTTATGTAGCCTACTAAGGAACATGAGTCAAACTCTTCAATGACCTAAGTTTATCAAAAGTCTGATCAATGAATCACTTACCTCTTTTTCTTTATGATAACGCAAAAACAGTAGTTTAGATGATGGTATAAATAGTTTTTCTACAAATGATGATGGCAGTTTTGTATTTATCTGTTCAACAATCTAAAAGAATAAAACAAGAAATGAGCTATCAATTCACAAAAGAACACGGAGGAATCTTAAATGCATATTTCTAAGGGAAAAAAAAAACAATATGAAAAGGCTGCATACTGTATGATTCTAACTGTACGACACTCTGGAAAAGGCAAAACTATAGGGGCTTCCCTGGTGGCGCAGTGGTTAAGAATCCACCTGCCAATGCAGGGGACATGGGTTCGAGCCCTGGCCCGGGAAGATCCCACATGCCGCTGAGCAACTAAGCCCGTGCGCCACAACTACTGAGCCTGCACTCTAGAGCCCGTGAGTCACAACTATTGAGCCCACGTGCCACAACTACTGAAGTCCGCGTGCCTAGAGTCCATGCTCCACAACAAGACAAGCCACCACAATGAGAAGCCCGTGCACAGCAACGAAGACCCAGTGCAGCCAAAAATAAATAAATTAAATTAAAACAAACAAACAAAAACTACAGAGACAGTAAAAAGATCAGTGGTTGCCAGCCAGAAGAGGGGAGAGAATAGGTGGAACACAAGGGATTTTTAGGGCACTGAAACCCTTCTGAATGATACTATAATGGTGAATACATGGCATTATACATTTGTCAAAATTCATATAATGTACAATACAGAGAGTGAACCCTAAAGTAAACTATGGACTTTAATTAATAATGATGTCTCAATTTGGCTCATCAGTTGTAATAAAAGTACCACACTAAAACAAGATATTAATAATAGTAACAGAGGAAACTATTGGGGGAAGAGGTTATATGGGAACTCTGTACATTCTGCTTAATTTTTCTGTAAAACCTAAAAACTGCTCTGAAAAATAATCTATTAAAGAAAAAAGTAATATATCTAAGCTATATGTTTAGGCCTTAACATTGTGACATTAAAATGTTTAGATACCGAAATAGGATACATGTATTTACACTTAAACATGGGGTTTTTTTCACATTGGCAAAGGGAAGTATAACTATGGGAGAAATGTTTAGCAGAATGTCATCTAGAATTTGCTTTGAAATAATCCAGTTGGGGATGCAGGGATGGCAAGGAGGAGGCAGAGAGTAGGAGGCCTAGATGAAACCAGATGGGCCATGTGTTTCTAATTATAGAAACTGAGTATTAAGTATGCAGAGACTCATTATACTACTCTACTTTTTTTTAGTATACTTCAAAAGGTCCATAATAAAAGGTGGAGAGAGGGGGGATATTTATGATTAAGAAAAGAATAAAAACTATCAAAGTTTTCATGTTTCAGAAACAAAACATAACAGGGTCTTTCAAACTAGCTATCAAGTACCTTCTCTACATAGTATTTACCAGGAGTGCTAGATAGTCTCATGTGAAGGATGATATTTCATCCAAAAAAAAAAAGTAAAGCTACACTGAGATGAGCTCTCAAATACTAAAAGTACACAGATACTAGAGCAAAAACAAACTAGATTATATAGATAAGACTAATTAATGCAAAAAACCACAAACAAGGGCTTAATTTCTTCTGCATCAATTTAAATTTAAGGGCCTGAATAAACATATTAAACAAAAAAGAATTCACATACCAATGTGAGTAAATTCAAGACTGAGATGATATAATCTGTACCAGAAGTCTGGCAATTCTCCAGTTGATCTAATCCATATGTAATAACCATGTCACAATGTATAGTCATGCTAGGATCCAAGCTGCCGAGTAAAACACCAACACACTCATTAGCAGCTGTCAACACAGCCTCAGAAAAAAACACCTGGTTTGCAGCCGTCACACATCTCATTACTCTGTACAGAACCTGCAATGGGGAAAACAAGCAGCTTTAAAAAAAACTCATATTCTTCCACAGAGCAAGAAATATTTTCTATTTAATGCAGTTTCAATTGAAAATTAACTGCCTGCCTTGTCAGTAGTCTCTTAATATTCTAGTTTTCAGTGGCTGAATAATAATAAGGGTATCTCTGGTATAATACACAAAAAGGATATTGCCTAAGTATTCTAAAGTACTATTGTGACAGGAATGGAATTTGCCATACTCTATTTCCCTTATACCCAATTCCTATGCCCCCACCAAAGTCACTAAATGGTTGAAGTTCAGAATCTTCATAATTATCATGAAATACACCAGAATTTAGAACAGTAACAGTATTAACAACATGGGAATAACCTGCCGTGAGAATAACTTTCCGTAATCTAGCACTTGGACTTTTAATCAATCTTTTAAAACCAAATATCCAAGATAGCTTTAGCTTATGGAAGTCCATGTACTGATGGTCTCTATGTAAAGATAAATATAAATATTCTCATTCATAACATATAATACCTATTTGAGGATTATCTTATCATTTCCAGCCCAAAAAAACCCCAGTAAACTACAGTAGTCAAAGTACTACATTTCTAATAAAAATAACTTAGGAAAAAACAAGTACAGAAAAACAGATACAGAAAAGATACAGAAAAATATTTCTCAAATTTTTCTGTAATATTCAACAACCACTATATATAGGGTTTTTTTGTAAACCTGCATACAGATTTAAAAGGCCTAAAAGACCATTTTTGGCAAAGACCTAAAAGACCTTCATAAAAGAGTACATTTAATATAGAACTATCCTGGAAAATGATACATTCCTGTTCTTTTGTTTTATATCTGAGTTAACTGCTTTTATTTCAACACTGACAAAGTCATCAACCACCCATCTTTTAGACAGTAAAAATAAATATATTAAACCACTTGGATCAGTTTTAAAATATTAACATGCTGGTTTTAATTATCTTCAGGACATTTCTGCTCAAATACACAATTAAATTGTACCAAGAATTACACATATAATTAATGTCCTATTTTATCTAGCAAAGTGTTGAACACAAGTAAATGCTCATAAAAGCTGGAATTTTATACTAGCAGTAAAATTTTAATCATTTAGGTTAAATCTTTTATGACTTTATCACACAGGTTTCTTCTCCCTTCTTATTCAAGCAGAATATAATGATGGGGGTTCATTTCTCACATCCATTACACTGAACCACTCACTGGACTGTAATACAGTGCAGCTGATGTCTGGGGCTGCTGAAATGTGGCAATCTAGCTACCTCTTATAATTGGTCTCAGGCTATTACACAGTTTAAGTTCTTATATCTTATATCCTTTGATGTCAGGCTATCAAGTTTCATACTGTCATGCTTAGAGAAAATTACTTTTCAAGGCCTTCTCTGTTAAGAGTTACTCTTAGTATGTTGAAAAAATAAAAGGAGACACAATAATTTTAAAGCAAAACTCAGTATTATTAAAAAACTAACGAATAAGATTTTAAAATTCATATTAAAAACAAGAATAAATGAACCTACAGAGAATCTCCTAAAAGAAAAGTTCAGGGCTTCCCTGGTGGCGCAGTGGTTGAGAGTCCGCCTGTCAATGCAGGGGACACGGGTTCGTGCCCTGGTCTGGGAAGATCCCACATGCCGCCGAGTGGCTGGGCCCGTGACCCATGGCCACTGAGCCCGCGCGTCCGGAGCCTGTGCTCCACAACGGGAGAGGCCACAACAGTGAAAGGCCCGCGTACCGCAAAAAAAGAAAAGAAAAGTTCACAGGCATTTAAAAATTCAGAGTGGACTTTTTTTCATCAGGTTGGGGGGTTAGGGGAGTGAGGGGAGTGAGATATAGAATTCCCTACTTTTCTGGCTATTTAAGAAAGTGGCCAGACACCTACACACATGCTAAACAAATGAGGGATTAATAACATAGCTCACTAGGTAAACAGAAGCATTTAAAAGAAAAGGCAATTTTTGTTGAATGATACTAAAGACTACTAAAACTTACATCTGTTACGTATGCCTCAGTAATTGGAGGACCCCGAATTGGGCTGAAACGTTCCCCAATGCTCCTCACCACAGTACTGAATACCCGGAGAAGCGCTGCCAACTTTGGTAAGGACACGGATGGAGGTGGAACATCTTCATCCACTGACTCCCCAGAGGCCACATGGCTGAGGTCCTAGATGGGAATTCAACAGCATTATTTAAGTAAGACGTTTAAAAAACAAAAAACAACTCCCAATTTTTAAATCAATTAACTTTATAATACATTTTTACAAATAAAGAGGAATTTCGGCTTATGAGAAAAGGAAACATGAATCTAAATATAAAAGTAGATTTTGCTTCTCTAATTATTTAAATAAGCAAACATTAACCTCAATAGATTCTTTGAGCCACTCAAGTCAACAGTATATTATGCCAATATTATTCACATGAAGAGCCAGGGGGGTTGGGGGAGTTTAGAGGAGGTTGGTTTAAAAAATTATAAGACCTTAGAAGACCTAGCTTACAGATTTATAAGCTAGCTGAGGAAATTAGACATACTCAAAGGAAAAGATTAGCAAAAAATGGGGTACTAGAACCAACATATACCTACACATAATTAAGCACCAAAATAATCAAAGAGAATTAAATCTTAGGGATAGCAAAGGGAAGTCTCTACAAACTAGAATGGGTGGCTTATCAGAAGCAGATCAGCTTTAAAGGTGCGCTAGGAACCAAGACATCTAGGCGTAGGGGTAAAGAAACATGTGGAAGCAAAATATTCCCTCACTTTTCTCTGAAAGGAAGCAGATAGATTGGTACAGTTCAAAGTAGTGAAGTAACTGGTAGAAGTAGCAAAAGTATAAAGAAAAGATGAAGCTAAATCTTTATGGAAGCCTTGACCACCAAACAAGAATCTTGGTAATTACCAGCTGAGTAGGGAAGAAACACTAAGATGGCAGGTTTAAGTCAGGACAGTGGCCAGGAAATGCAAGAACCAGTAATAGACACTTCAACAGCAGTATTAAAGGTACCATACTCAAAGGTGGCTGAAGCCAAGCCCTGTCCTCCAAAGCATGATCCAAGATTGCCAATACAAGTAAGAGAAAAGCCTTTAGGGGCTTTTATACAATATCAATTCACCTTTTTCAAAACAAAACATAAGAAACAACTGAAGAAAATGTCTTCAGGAAACTAACAGCCACCAAGATTATTTCAAGCTTTGGGAAATTAGGCCTGCAATTTTTCTATCTTTCTGGTAATTCTGCTGGCAAATTAAAAACATCTAAAAATAATTAAAATATTGCAATGGTCTCATAATTTTTGCTTAAATGTCAGGTGATTTGAATTGTTTTAAAATAGCACTAGCACTGCTTTAGATTTTTGTTTTTGCTTTTATCTTACCTGAAATTTTAGGAAATAACTTCATTTTTTATATACTCACCTCAGCATATGCCTCCATGTCCTCTAGAAACTGACCAAGAAGAGTGGTAGAAAATGCAAGATCAGCTACCCAGAATGGCTCCAAACTCTGCAACCACCCTAGGAATCATACAAGAAATTTTGGAAGAGTAGAAAAAAATTTTAAGTCCAAGTTAAAAAAATATTTAAGAGAATTCTTTTAAAAGGCATCTGGTTTTCAAGTTGCCCACTCTTGAAACATGCCCTATATCATAAAATTAGGACTGTAAACTGTTTTTTGTTTGTTTTGGGCCATGCTGCATGCTGCGCGGCTTGCGGGATATTATTTCCCCGACCAGGAACTGAACCCGGGCCCCCGCAATGGAAGCGCAGAGTCCTACGCACTGGACCACCAGGGAATTCCCTGTAAACTGTTTAATATACTAATGATTAATCACTACCTCTTTTAATGCTACAGAAATGAAAATTCTCCAGAAATTACAATATAATCTCATGTCCTTTATTTTTAATAAGTAGATTCAGTATCCATACTGTCACTACACACAGGACTTAGAGTAAAATGTGCCAATCTACGGCCACCTTGGCTTTCTTCTCCAGCGCCACACCTGGCCACCAAAAGTATACACTCATCCCCCCAGGGGAAATGGGACCACTTGCCAGTGGAACTGAGAGAACTACTCTCACCTGTATATCTTAATTTCAGAAGTTTATTTCACCAAATAAGCTATGAGAAACTACAGCACCTGGAACAAGCTGAAATGTCCAAGTAAGTCGTATTAGTCATTCATTTAACTCAGAAAAAAAAAATTTTCTTTATCATTTATGACAACCTCCAAATTAATCCATTTGTTTAATCAATAGAAAAACAATAAATCATGAATATCCAGGATCTTCCTTTCTACCCTTCAGGGTACTGCCACTGTGGTATCTCCTACCAGCACATGCAGCAAATGACTTGAGATAAAGTCCTTACTCACAGGTGCAACACTACAATCTGTATTTACTCTCCCTACCTACTACAAAAGTACACATTTTTCCTTTTAATAGATAAATTTAGCTAACAAGTAATCTTCAACAAAGTATCCTCTGAAGCAATTATTTTTCTTGCATTATCAAAAAAGTAGCGTTAACAGCTGGTCTTTGAGAAATGAACACTCCTTCCCACAATATTTAAATGACTGGTATATGCTGAACGACTCACCAGACACCTGCTGTGTAAGCGAAGGTTTCTGAGTATGATCTATATGCCATCCGACTAATATGTCAACTGTATCCTGGATAGAGACAGAGAAGGGGACTAATCATTTTAAGGTGTTATTGCTATTCCAACCTGTGGACCATTTCAGAGTAAGAGAACCTAGAACATCTTACGTCCTACCTTCTTGACATTATACATTAAAGGGGGGTTGGGAGGGGCAGGGCAGGAGAATAATGGAGCTTTCTTTATGACACTGATGAAATATTTCTTTCTTTAAGTATTTTAAGGTATTAGTGTTAGCAAGTACAGATGGTATTTTTTATAAAACTATATTATTGCATCATTCAATCCTGGACCTTAAAAACCAATTATACTCGAAGGAGCAGAAACTTTGTTTTCTATCTAATTCCCCAGGTCCTCATACATGCAGCCAATCCCTTACCCCATCATCTGAAAAGAGGGGGCGGGGAACTCACCCTAAAATTAGTGCTGAAAATATGAGGGTAACATCGAGCTACCAAAAGAATGCACTTAACACATTTGCAAAGTAATTCTGGTGTATCCACATTTTCAAGAATGGACTGCAGGCTGGTCATTACAAGCTAAAAAATAAAAGTTACAAACTGTGAACATTTAATAAAACAGGGAGAAAACAAGCAAATTAGGTTCATTATTTAATAGTGACTATAGCCAAAACTGACTATATCAAAGAAAATAAATTCTATAGTTTTAGTTCCCAAAAAAGTTGAAAACATTTCAATCCACTGTTTTCCCATTTAACATCTGTTAACATTATTCCTAAGTAACATGTTTACATTGTTCCTAAGGGCTCTCTTCAAAACCATGGGTGTGATTAAAATTTCAAGTACAAAAACTAAAGATGTGCTTAGGAAACTTGTCTTTAAAGTACCAGAATTATTTTCCAATTCAAAACATAGAGCAGATGTTGTACGATTTATACTTTAAGATATTAGTACTTGCTTCAAATTGGAATGATTTAAAGGTTAGCATGGTCCCAACACAAGAATGACACGCAGGCTCATGTTACTACTATATATATTTTTAAAATAAATATATGGCATACTACCTATAGAATATTTTGCAGCTAAAATCTTTTTTTTGTTAAAACCAGTTTTTTCCCCAAAAGGAAAGCTCTTCTCTACAAAAGAATAATGTTATAAGTATAGAAGAAATGCTAGAATTAGAAAACCATCATTTTGCAATACCCAATGCTATAATCTATACAATACACAGAATATGAATGAATGCTATAATCAAGTGAAATATTATGAAAAAAAACAGGATATTCAGGAGGTCTCACAGTATCATGCCCACATTACTCACTAATTACAAAGGGAGAAAAATAAGCCTTCACAATGGAAAGATCTGGTTGGTTATCACCTTAACCAGGTGATGAAACTCTTCATCTAAGAGTTATGTGAACCTGAAGTTATATGCCTGCTAGTGTGATACAACACTAAGTATGAACCCATGAAGTATTCGTGACCAAAATATTTGAACTGAATCTAATCAGGAAGGAATAATCAGACAAGCCCAAAACGTAGAACATTCTACAAAAAAAGGGGGACAAAAGAGGGTGCAGAGAATTGTTCTACTTAAGAGGTTACAGAGGCACAACACCGTCTTCAAGAGATTAAAGATTCATTAATACATGAACCTTGATGGAATCCTGGGTAAGACAAAAGTTATAGACATCTTAGCGGCAGCTACAAAATTTGAACGTGGATTGTCTTATGTGACAAAATTAATTTTCTTAGGTATGATTATAATGTTGTTATATATGAGATTAGCCTTAATCTTAGGAGAGGCATGCTGAAGTATCACAGGATAAACCATCATGATGTGTGGAATTTATTTTCAAATAGTTCAACCAAAAAATCATGTCTCGGGCTTCCCTGGTGGCGCAGTGGTTGAGAGTCCACCTGCCGATGCAGGGGACACAGATTCGTGCCCCGGTCCGGGAAGATCCCACATGCCGCAGAGCGGCGGGGCCCGTGAGCCATGGCCGCTGAGCCTACACATCCGGAGCCTGTGCTCCGCAACGGGAGAGGCCACAACAGTGAGAGGCCCGTGTACCGCAAACAAACAAACAAACAAAAAGTCTCTGTGTCTGTGTAGAAACAAAACAACTGCAGCAAAATGTTAATAAGTGACAGATCTAGGTAAAAGATATATGGGTGTTTAATGTACTGGCCCATCTGTTTTCCTGTGGATTTTAAATTTTTCAAAATAAATACTTGGGGAAATGTTCATAATATGAAAACTGTATGCAGAATAAGCCAAATTTGGTGTTATGCTGGTTAGTTACAAATTATTTTCTGAATCTTTTCCAAAATTTTTTCACAATCTCTATAATCAAATAAAAATTTTAAAGACAGAATAGATTTCTCATGTTTTTTAAAAATAATTAACCAAAATAAAACATCATGAATTGTTTAAAAAAGCAAAATAAATAAAGATATCAAATATTCTAAAGACACCACATCCTAAATTTTAAAAAACATTAGCTCAACAAAAATTTAATTATTTGTAACTTTGCTTAAAATTAAATTGGGAATGATCTTTTAATAATTCAGATACAGGGACTTCCCTGGTGGTTCAGTGGTTAAGAATCCACCTGCCAATGCAGGGAACAGAGGTTCGATCCCTGATCCGGGCACATGCCGCAGAACAACTAAGCCCATGCGCCACAACTACTGAGCCTGCGCTCTAGAGCCCATGCACCACAACTACTGAAGCCCGCGCACCTAGAGCCCGTGCTCCACAACAAGAGAAGCCACTGCAATGAGAAGCCCACGCACAGCAACGAAGAGTAGCCCCCACTCGCCGCAGCTAGAGAAAGCACACGTGCAGCAACAAAGACCCAACACAGCCAAAAAAATAATAACAATAGTAATTCAGACACACAATTATTTCTTTTATATCACTAGGAGTAAGAATTTTTAACATATTATCAAAACTTTAGGCCCAAAGTAAGTTGTGGTGTTTAGTTTTTATCTCCCTCAAAAAATGTGAAGCCCCCTTCTATGTGGCTTTCCTCATGGAGCTCCTATTTTCAAATCTGTAAATGATTCTAGTACTACGCAAATTCAAAAGAAAGCTTCTAAAAAGCAAAAAGACAAAATTTTTAAAATAACTTATTTTAAATCTACCTTTAATGTGTATCATTTACTCAAATTCAGAAAGAGGAGTTTTATTTACATCATATATCAATCAGTAGATAACCCCTATTCTAAGTTTCCTTCCTTCCAGCTCCCCTTCAAGGATGTGTGTTAAGGACAACTTTCTTCCCAAGCACATCATCATTCCCCCCAACCCTCCATTCTTACCTGCATTACGGATGAAAAGGCTTTCTTTTCTCCTACAGTCTCTAGTGCTTTGTAGGTGGCACATAAGTAGAGGAGTTTAACTTCATCTTTTGCAGATGAGCTAAATTTGCTAAAAATCCACTTGAAGATCTTCTCAGCCTCATAGCTCAGAGAAGCACAAAGAAGGCCAAGACAGCAAGCTCCCTCCTGTCTCAACTCCTGAAGCAATTTGCTACTGTGTTTATTTTAATGCAAACAAAACAAAATACACAAAAAGCTTAAGTTTTCAAAGATGACAAGAATGACACATCTTACAATAGAATGTCTTAAATGATTTTATAATTTTTATTCAAACTACACAAAAGGTTGAAATTTTATCCACCTTAAATTAAATATTCTCTCTATTCTCTGTCTCCTGCAATGCCAAAAGCACCTTTGTTAAGACTTTAGATTTTCTTTTATAGAATCAATTATTTACAAACAGTAAGGAAAGGCTTAGAAACACTAAAATTCAAACTTCAAATTCCATTTCAAACTACATTAATTGATTCGCAGAAAAGGGCAGCAACAAGTGATCAGATAAAACACACTGTGTAATTATATACTTGGTAATATTCAATATGTAAGGACTATAAAATAGGAAATGGTAATAGTTAAATACAGTAAACTTAAAGGACAACACTGATTTAAGTATTATATTAATGAGAAACTATATAAAATAAAACCATCAAAAAGCAGTAAGGGGCTTCCCTGGTGGTGCAGTGGTTGAGAGTCCGCCTGCTGATGCAGGGGACACGGGTTTGTGCCCCGGTCCGGGAAGATCCCACATACGATTCTTTGGGAATCACCATATGAAGAAATGACTACACACCTTTGGAGAACCCCAATAGCCTCAGAGAATAGATGGCCTGAACCCACTGTTGCCCAAAGAAGGGAGCTCCCTTTCACCTCTACTCTCTAAGCAGTTTCCAAATGCTTTAGTGTACAAAAGTTAATCGCATTCATTCACACTTGCATTAAGAGTTTATGTCATTCTACAAGTCAACGCTCAATTATTCAGTCATGTTGACAAATTTAAAAAAAAGAAAAAAAAAGAATGGCTCTCCCTTTCACGTGGATTCCGTTTGTATTCAGTGGTAATTAATGTTTACTTTTACACAAATAAAGATGACAAGAGAACCCAGTGAAACATTAAGTCGATGTTCATAAATGAAGCCAATGGGTTTATCTTCTTGTACACTTTTTAACAGTTTCTAAAAATATATTTTAGTCTTTTAGTTACTTACCTTTCATTAAGCACATCATGTACAGCAACCAAGATATTATCCAATTGTTTAACTAGTACCTTAAAAAAAAACACATTAATAAAAACTTCAGATTCCTATACTTTTAAGAATAACACTATGTAGTTTTTTTTTAACTTGTGTTTCCCTCCAAATTATAACTGGACCACACCTTACTTTTCTTATTACCAGGTCCCAATTATATCATAAGTTAAGAGTGTCATAAGTTTCCTTTCAGACTCTGAAAGAAATTTACCCATAGGAAATATACAGCCATGATCATCAATGGGGGGAAAAAAAAAACTCAAAAAGCTTGTTTCATTTATTCTGAAATGCATTTTTAAAACAAAAGATGGATTGATGGATAGAGGAAGAGGTAGAGAGATATATGATAAAGTCATACGATAAAGTGTTAATGAAAGAACTTAGACACTATGATATTCACTGTAAAATTCTCTCAATTTGCTGTGTATTTGAAATTTTTCATAATAAAATGGGGAGGGGGGTTGGAGGAAGCTTGCTTTGAACCAAATATTATTTGACTCACTATACCATTTCACTAATTTTCTCTTGTTCTGTATCAAGTTCTTTCTTTAATTATTTATTTATTTTGGCTGTGTTGGGGCTTTGTTGCTGTGTGGGGGCTTTCTCTAGTTGCAGTAAGCGGAGGCTACTCTTCTTTGCTGTGCGCAGGCTTCTCATTGTGGTGGCTTCTCTTGTTGCAAAGTACAGGCTCTAGGCACTCTGGCTTCAGTAGTTGTGGCATGTGGGCTCAGTAGTTGTGGCTCGGAGGCTCTAGAGCGCAGGCTCAGTAGCTGTGGGGCACGGTCTTAGTTGTTCAACGGTATGTGGGATGTTCCCAGACCAGGGCTCGAACCCGTGTCCCCTGCATTGGCAGGCAGATTCTTAACCACTGTGCCACCAGGGAAGCCCTATAGCAAGTTCTTAATTTAACATTAGGAGATTAACTTGGAGGGTAAAGAAATTTGTAACTGCTCCCGCACTTTATTTTTTTTTGTTGGCCAGGCCCCACGACCTGTGGAATCTCAGCTCCCTGACCAGGGACTGAACCCGGGCCACGGCAGTGAAAGCCCGGAATCCTAACCACTACGCAACCAGGGAACTCCCTCCTGTACTTTACTCTTTAAAGCGTTTTTCCATTTATTTAGCCCTGGCCACCAGACCAAACTTACCCATGAACAAAGTATGTACCTCCTACCCCAATTTCACATATGAAAAACAAAGAGATATTCTGTCCTAGAACACAGAAAAAAAAATTCCAAGGACAACAGAATAAATGTGTAAAAGGTCAAAAGCACTTTACTGCAGAAGGAACCAATGTGGATATAACATTTGTATAGAAATTACACATTAGAGGCATTAAGTTCTAGACCATCATAATACAGGCCAAATCAATCTGGAATAAGGAATCCCTATTATTTTTCCTTGGAAGCAAAACTTTTCCCTTCTTAAACCACTCTAGGTAACATTATCTACTGAATTATGGAAAAATGAAACTTATCAACATTTCCAAACATACTATACTGACCAGCTTATTTTCTGGCTGCTGAATAAATTCTTTCAACTGCTTTACAGTAGCTAGTCTTCGGTCTCTGTCGTCTTCCCGGGTGATCCTCCGAAGAAGATTCGACAGTCGAGACTCATCAGAATAAGACATCGATCGCTCTGTGAATATAAACATTGAGTATGAATCAGCACAGAAACTTTACAGCCCAAATATTTTAAAATATATTAAAAATCACAGTCCACCAGACAATAAAAGCTCAATGAATGTAGGTCCTGTAACACTTCTGTTCATCACTATAAACCCAGCCCCAGCAGACTGCGGGCACACAGCAGACCCTCAAAAAAAGATACGCAAACACCTCATTCCAGAGGACCAACTGACAGAGAAAAAAGAAAGGCTTAGAAATTATTCTCTTCGAATCTGTTCCAAACTGTTTTCAACATCTAGGTAAAGAGCATAGGTAAGAAACTTCAACAGGTTAGGGATAAAGTCTCTATCAGGCAGAAACAGGTTTCATGCTTCTATTTCTCACCTAGGTCTCCCACTGGAGGGGAGCCTCTTGTTCACATCATCATCATTTTCCTAGGACAAAGTTTTGGTGAATTGCAATCACATATTCAGTTCAACAAATGTCTAATTACCACCTACCATGTGCAAGCATGCTGCCACAAGGAGTAGCAAATCAAAACTTTTCTTCCCTTTTTTAATGACAAGAACAAGCAGGAATGCTCAAAATGCTGAACACTACTAATAAAGATGGTTTTAAATACTAAATTTTTCTTTTTAAATTTTCAGCTGTGCAAGTTATCATAATTAACCCATGTACATTAACACAAACCACATTAAAGGGTCTGACAGTTTCATTTCTAATGAATGAAAGGAAAATTTATAATAAAAGAAATTACAACATCTGAGAGAAGGAATAAGATTTTAAAACATCCCTAGCCTATATTTTCAGTAAGGATGACTGCTAAAAATGTATTTAGGTTACTAGTCAGGAAATCTAGGCTCTATTTACAATTCTGCCCCTAGCAAACTGCGTCTGAGCTTGCAAGGGGGATCTAGACTAAATAAGCTTTAGAGTCACTTTCTAACCCTATCATACCTAAATCTAAGACTTCAAACACTTGTGTGTTTTTTTTTGGCCGCACCACTCAGCGTTCAGGATCTTAGTTTCCTGGCCAGGGATTGAACCCGTGCCCCCTGCAATGAAAGCGCAGAGTCCCAACCACTTGACCACGAAGGAAGTCCCTTCAAACACTTTTATGAGATGGTATAGCCTTTGACTAGTCATTGCACTTTAGAAAATTTATCAAAATTTTTTTAAAACTGCATGCAAAAAAAAGCTATATACACAAAGATGTTCACCAAGATACACATAACACACACACAAAGCCCTCACTGGGAAAAGATGGTCATAAACTAAATGTACAAAGAGTAATTATATCCAACAAAGTGTATAAATCAGAAATCTTGATTTCTTAAGCAGCTTTACCAATACAATAAATTTCTTTTACAAAAAAAAATGATCATTATCTCTAATCCTATGAATTTTCGAGACATTTTACCTATAGAGTGACGCTTGTGTTATAAAGCAAGCAGTAACTGTATTTAACTTCAGAAAAGGGCCCAGTCCATGTACACCCCTACCCTCACCCTAGAGTTCAAGGACTTGCTGCAGTAAGAGCCCACTATACATTCAGTATCCACTATAATCAGGAAAATCCTTTCTTTAAAATCTTACCTAGTCTTCTAATCTTATTTTAAGAGAATTCTCCTTTTAAAAGTATTAAAAACCTTCTTGTGGGAATTCATGGTAGGGAATAGTTCACAGGAAAAGGAATGCAAACAATTATCACCCGCACATGTTTCTCAGCTCAGTAAGCTAACCAACTCACACAGGTGCAAGGCACTGGTACAAAAAGAGGCATTTAGGAGATGTCTCAGCAGAGGCTTGTGTGATTGTCCCCGGTTTACCCAGCCTTACCCTGTGATTTCCTCATGTCCTTGATGGCTAACGCACGACTGCCATGCTGAATACTGGTGAACTCAGGGCTGGTCACATTGTTAACCCTCAGCTCTTGCCCCAACGACTTCCGACCATAAGTATTTTCCCCAGATCCTCCATTGACACTGTAGCCACCTAAAAACAGCAACATTTACATTATTTCAATAGGGCTCTTTGTTTCACTCAATCAATTCCTGATAGTTCAGGTTCTTCTGACCCAATCTGCAGTTCAACCAGCCTTGGCTTCTATTCTTTCCCTGTGATGCATGCATTGATTTAATTTTGTTATCTTCAGTGGAAGATAAGAAGAGAAATGGAAACTAAATTAACTCAGATTTTGCACTTTAAAACTTTTTAGAAGTCTAGAGGAGAAACAGTAGTCAGGAAAGCCTTAGTGATAATAATGTATTTTGGGGGCAAGGAAACTGCATTTATGTATTGTGTATGTGAAAAGTACATTTAAATTTTTTTTAAATTAAGGGGGTAAACTTAAGTTTCAAGAACAGCACTGTGTGTAATATTTATATTTTAAACATATTAGAAGAGAGAGGTCAGGGAGCGAGAGAGAGGGAAGGAGGAAGAAAGGGAGAGGCAGCTAGGTTAAAAAAAACAAGCACACAAAAAACATGCCTCTAGCAGCAAGGAAATATATATACCCTTTTCGTCATTCTGTATGTCAGCGTGGATTCTGGTATCATCGTGCCTTTGCCGAGACACCACAGCTGAATTTGAAGGTTGCAGTCCATAAGAGGAAGACCCACCCCTATCTCTGGATGAAGAATATTTTAAATTATCTGGGTCGGCTGATGCACTATCAGTTCTGCAAAGAGAGAAGAGTATAAGGTTACAACTTTAAACAAACATTTTGATAACCCAAATCATAAATCTTTCTTTCATACATGCCTCTCTCTTCTCATTACTATTATACATAAGCACTCCAATGTGTAGTAAGTCTTTCAACTGGGAAGGGATTGTCAATGGATGAAATACCAGCTTTTCAGCCCCTTCTGCTATCTAAAGACCCATACAGAAATATGAATAACTACCAGGACTAGGGTGGCCAATGCAAAACTTAACAGGTTTTAGCACTGAAAGTTCCATGTCCTAAGAACTCCCTCAGTCCCAGGCAAACTGAGACAGTTGGTCACCCTGGTCCCAGGATTCTTCTCACATGACTTGATAAAAGGAATAGTTCTTCCTAAATCTCCTCCTCCCAGAAGAGGGTTTTAACCAGTGGAAAAATTACAATCTTCCCAGTCATAAAAATAAAAAACAATGGCAACATATCAGGCTGGGGCAATGTGTTACCAAATTATTTTTAAAGTACTGCCTCATGGCAATGTGGCTCTCTCTCTCTCTCTCACCTAAATTTGTAACTTGACTATTTGGTGGGAAAATAAATTACAGAATGAAATTTGAAAGCAAACTCAGTAGGATATTAGGAAAGAACACATTAGCTGCAAAGATTATTTTAATGTATGGCAATACTGAGGACTTCATTGAAGATTCCTCATATAAAGAATATCTATTAAAATTATAAAAAGTGAGGAAAATAAAAGCAAGGTGTCAGGAATCCAATAAAGCTGAAGGCTGCAGTCCATAATCTTTTTAAAATTCAAGTACCGCATAGAATAATCTGAGATACCTGGATATTAACAAGTTGCTCAGCCCCAGGATAAAATTAGTACCCTTATCTAAGGATCATCTCTATGCCTCAATGTCCCCATCAGTAAAACAGGAAGCTAAACTTTATAATTTCTCATGAGCCTTACTGTTCCATCAACCATAAGGTATCAAGAAATAAGAAAAACACTAACTACCCTATGGCAGCATATGAAAAATACCAAGAAAAAAGTTCCTCTGCTATTGATATTTCTTCTGAGAGGAACAACCTTCTGGAAAAAAATCACTTTTATAATACTCACTAAAACAGCTTCTGCACCCATAATTATCTGGAAAAGTTAAGGACACTGGCAAGAGCAGAAACTAAGCTATTACTCAACCCCCATGGCCCTCCCCTATGTATAAAAAAAAGTGTCTGTGTATTTCGAGTTTATCATCCTTATCATCCTGCCCCCCCCACAAGAACACTAAATATGAAAAGGTGCATAGGCTCAGACACCCTGATCTGTACCTACTGCAACCAGTTAATATAGAATGTAGACAAATAGGTTCAATTAAACTTGGATACCTATGTGGCACCAATCTAAATTATTCCTAAAGGCTCTCAATCTGTAACTTGATAAAAATCCATAACCCTAGCATACTATGCATATAACTAAGGCTCCATAGTGAAGTATCTTCTTCAAACATTCAGAGTTCACTTGTTGACAAAGCTCAGAACTTCCAACATATGAAAAATAAAATCTATGGAATTTCAAAAAAAATGTATTAGGATATTTTCTAAGTATACTAAGTATAAGCATTTAAATACCTTTACCACTAAATGGAGCGTGAGAACTTTTTAAAACTAACATAATGATCTACCCCCATGTATCTAAAATAGCACACTAAATGAGCACCTATAATAAACCATAACATACCATTAATTTCTAAAAGGGAACTGAAAAATAAAATAGAACTTATGAGCTTTTCTGGCAGATTTTGAACCTGTCTATATGTATAGCACCTAACACAACCTAGAAAAGGAAGCTGTTAGTAAATGAATGAATAAAATAATTCTAAAGCATCAAGAGAACTGAAGTCTATCAATATTTAAATGAATGTTTAAATAATCTGAATTTCTAATTTTCATTATGCTTATGTATCAAATATACTACTCTTACCATTGAGAGTTAAATATTTGTATCTTTTTCTGGTGACATACCAGTAAACACAAGGCAATAGAGAATATGGGTTAAAAAAAAGATCTGGGCTCAAATCCCAGCTCTAGCACTGAAAAGGTATGTGTGACTTTGCACAAGGAACTTAATTTCCAAGCCTCAGCTGTCTTTTGCATAAAATGGGGATAATACCTATCTATTATGTTATGTTATTGTGAGGCTTAAGAAAGATAAGTTCTTAAGAAATACTTAGCTTACAAGGTACACTTGAAGTTATTATGACCATAATAGTAAATATACTCAAGGTTTTCAGTCTAAACAAATAAAAATAGTTCATAAACATATGAATATGATCAAAACAAGTTTTTATACTCAATATACAATAGCTGATTTTAACTTCTTCACTGAAGAAATTAAGCAATCTACTGCTACCAACAAATCCATTTCTAACTAGGAAGCACTGATTTCAAACTAAACTGAAAAAAAACAGGAACAACCTCCCAATTTGTTAGAAATACACGTTTTTAAATCTCATTAGTTATAAACACCAAGTTTTTTTTTTTTAAGAATTTGGGTTTTCATAAATATAGCAAAAAATTCACTAGGGTAGAACTACTGTCTCAGAACTGTCTAAAAACTCCCTGGTTGTTAAGTTCTTCTAATACAAACTGATCAAAATATTTCTAACCAGAATTCAAGTTATAGGTATTCTGAACCCAAAAGCACAAAGTAGTTCAGCATTTATATGAAATCTCTATTTTTATAATATCTAGACAGCTTAGTTCTCAAAAAGTCAATATCAGGCAGTTAGCACCAACAAGATCATCCCAGTCCAATAAATAGAAAACTGTTAAGAACGGAAATGAGCACTTAAAATGAGGCAATCAAAGGCACAAAATAGAAAATGCAGATTTGAACTCAAAGAGGCAGGCATAAATGTTAAGCTAGTTATAAGGGCTGAAAAAGCTATCATCTGCCAGAATTAGTGTCTCAATTTAGTGATAAAAAGAAAATGTATCTGTTAAGACTAAGTATCCTAGCAAGAATCCAAAAATATCTCCACAGCCCCTTTAATATTCTAAAAATATTATAGAGAGAGAGAGGGAAAAAAAAGAAATGCATAAATTCCCCAAAATGATTAAACTGAAGTTAAAGCCTGATTGATGTACATGCCACATGAGAGGTAAGTTTCTAAAGCTCATACCTCAAAAATCGCATACTGTATAATATGGAGCCTTTGTGATGTTTTTGCATCAAGTCAATCTGTAAGACAGTAGTTACAATATTAGTGAAGACAGTGGGTTAAAACATTTGTTGTTCAAACATGAAGCAAATATCATTTATGGGTTAGGTGCTTTTAATTGCACTATGGCCCTCTAGGGTTCATATGCTGAAGCAAAAACTGAGATGGCATGCCACTCTGTGCCTTAGAGAATAGAGGCTTAAGGTGGCAACAAAAAAATTTTTAGTACAAAAGAATTTAAATGTTAACTATAACATACAAATCACATGCAAATATAGTTACCGCTCATTTTAGTCACCTATTCTCAATATACAGAAAATGTAATAAATCTGAGGTTATTCATTTTCAATGACCCAAGCCCTCAGACCTCACATCAACAACCTACCACGTGTTAGGGGATAGTTAAGTATCTCCTGGCTAAATGTGGTCTTGTGGTCCAGTTCTTGAGGAGGAAAAGTCAGCCTGGAAATGTGAAGTCAGGGAATTCCCTATCAAAAAACATTTCCATAAAGCACCCCGAAATGACTTGATGCAAACACCACACCTAGTGGTGCCACTGGAATAAGCATCATATCGCTTCAAGTTGTTTTAACTAGGCTTATTAAGGGATTTTGTTCTCATGGTGAGATCTAATTTGTAATGGATATCAACTAGGAAATGATATTTGCACTAAAGCCAATGAGGTGGGAATGCACTTATTCTCTAAAGCAATGGTATTCAAAGATAGACAGCATCACTGTCACAAAGCAGTTGTATGATACGCTGTGAGTTTTTCATACTAACAGTTAATACCACTAAAAATGATTTACTTTTTAAAAATAAATTCAAGGTTATCTCTGTGATATCTCTTACTCACCTGGATTCAGACATACTTTCAAAAAAGTATAAGAGAAAAGGTGAAACTATGCGTAACTCTGAGGCTTGTGTACATCACACTTTCACATTAGAGACATTGCTCTAAAATATGAGTCTATGGCTAAAAAATTCACTTGGGAGGCTCAGGGACTTCATTATATGAAACTGTTTCCACAGGAGAAAATAGTTAAGTTCAAATTTAATATAACAGAATTGAACCATCATTGCAAAATTATAAGTTTACCTCAATTTTACTATAAATATTAACAGTTAATATTTCTTAATGAAACTTCCTTAGCTACTTAAGTATTAAGTGTCTACAATACCAAACCCATACAATTTATGGATTCCTTATTACCAACTTTTTTTTTTTTTTTTTTTTTGCGTTACGCGGGCCTCTCACTGTTGTGGCCTCTCCCTCTGCGGAGCAACAGGCTCCGGACGCGCAGGCTCAGCGGCCATGGCTCACGGGCCCAGCCGCTCCGCGGCATGTGGGATCCTCCCGGACCAGGGCACGAACCCGCGTCCCCTGCATCGGCAGGCGGACTCTCAACCACTGCGCCACCAGGGAAGCCCTTATTACCAACTTTTAATCATCAATCAAACATCAACTAATTAGTTACTGCAGCCTCAAAATATAAAATTACATTTAACTATTGTTGTAAAACTGTAAAGAATTTTACCTTGCCCAAAGAGAGATCTGGCCTTAACCCTTGGCTTCTGGAAGGTAATCTCTAAACTCTTGGAATATAATGCCTAATAAGTGTGCTTGGGCTTCCCCGGTGGCACAGTGGTTAAGAATCTGCCTGCCGGGGCTTCCCTGGTGGCGCAGCGGTTGAGAATCTGCCTGCTAATGCAGGGGACACGGGTTTGAGCCCTGGTCTGGGAGGATCCCACATGCCGCGGAGCGACTGGGCCCGTGAGCCACAGCTACTGAGCCTGCGCATCTGGAGCCTGTGCTCCGCAACAAGAGAGGACACGACAGTGAGAGGTCCATGCACCACGATGAAGAGTGGCCCCCGCTTGCCACAACTAGAGAAAGCCCTCACACAGAAACGAAGACCCAACACAGCAAAAATAAATAAATTAATTATTTTTTTAAAAAGAATCTGCCTGCCAATGAAGGGGACACAGGTTCGAGCCCTGGTCCGGGAAGATCCCACGTGCTGTGGAGTGACTAAGCCCGTGCACCACAACTAGTGAGCCTGCGCTCCAGAGCCCACGAGCCACAACTACTGAAGCCCGTGAGCCTAGAGCCCATGCTCCGCAGCTAGAGAAACCACTGCAATGAGAAGCCCGTGCACCCCAACGAAGAGTGGCCCCTACTTGCTGCAACTAGAGAAAGCCCACGGGCAGCAATGAAGACCCAAAAGAGCCAAAAATAAATAAATAATTTAAAAAAAAAAAAAATGAGTGCCCTTGTCCACCTGGGAACTTTGGGTCACACTGGAAAGTATAACAATGTGATCTATGTATGGTGGGGCCTTTGAGTCACACGGATCAGCTCAGCCTCTAGTAGGGCTGGAAACTAAGTTCATGCATGTGGGCAGTCAGTCATGGAGCCCAAATAAGAACTCTGGACACCAAGGCTGGGCTGGGCTTCCATGACTGGTAATACTCCATACCTATTATTACCCATCAATACCAGGAATGTAACACTGCTCACTACTCCATGGGGAGAAGCTCCACATTTGGAACTGTCGTAGACTCTGCCCTATGCACCTTTACCCTTGGTTGATTTTAATCTGTATCTTATAGCTGTAATAAACTGTAACCATGAGTATAACAGCTTTCAATGAGTCCTATAAGTCCTTCCAGTGAATTATCCAACCCAAGAATGGTCTTGGGGACCCCCAAACTTGCAACTGCTATCAGAAGTAAGGGTGGTCTTACAGACATGATCCCTCTAACTGCACCTATATGACTGAATATACTCTAACCCAAAATTTAAAGGGTTGTAAATTTTGTTTTTATATAATATCTTTAAGCAAAACATAGAAAAGATTCAACTTCAGTATAGTTTACATCCCTCCCAAGGAATCTCAAACAGCCTCTATTGACAGACCTCTCATCATATTAACCACAAAGGACAAACAAAGTAACTAGGAGAGTACTACGTTAGATTTTAACATTTGCTTCATGTGCACAAGTGTCTTCAGTGTAAAGGTTGGTGAATACACCACTCCCGTGTAGTTTCCTATCACTGAGTCTTCAATGCTGCCCATGACTCCCTAGCCAGGGTTTTCTGCTTTCCAAAACAGCTTTCAAAGTTTCTGCACTTTTCTCCTTCCCCCAGCACTACCACTGATAACCCAGATTCTTGCTATATAAGAAATACAAGGTTTTCTACAGCACTCTGAATAATAAAGAGCTAAATTTTGAGCTCATAATACAGTCTGGCAGGCAACCTCTCCAAGCAGTTTACATACATTTATCACCTCATTTAATCTTCAACATAATCCTATTGTGATTATTGAAGATGGTAAATTACCTTCTTACAGATGAGGTAACAAAGATTCCATAACTTACCTAAAGCAGCACAGCTAATTAAAGGCAGAGCAAGAACTCAAACTCAGTTCTAACTTTCAAGTTCTTCAACACTCCACCACTGCCTGCCAACCTCCTTCCAGCAATCTACAAATTTACCTATGTCTGAACACAGAACATTTCTTCCCATCACACTCACAAAATGGAACAAGTAAACCTCCTATCTGCAGGAACCCTTTGGAGTCACACGTTCACCTGCCTTCTGAGGTGTGCCTTGCATCTCTGACTTTCCCACTGCTCATCACAACATCAACATATGAACACATTCAGGTCTTTCCTCTAAAAAAACAAAAACAACCTTAATTCTCTTTCTCCTTCTAAAGTTAATTGTCTAGATAGATTCTTCACAGCCAAACCTCTTGAAAATTTCTTTTCCTTGCCTTCACTCACTTTCCAACTCACTGTAACCAGGGTCCCACCCTCAGCACTCCACAGAAACTGCTCCCGGCCAAGTAGCAACTGCCACTGGTGGCCTACTTGTCTCTAAAATCCCACAAGTCCTTTTCAGTTCTTCTTGCTCCATGCCCCCAATGACTTGCTTTGCTTTTGACAACTCTCTACTACTCACACTTTCTCAATACCACTCTAAAGGTGTTTTTTAGTAACTTTAATTCCAGTGAATCTCTCTACTTTTTTCCAATCCAAATATTTTCTTTCTTAACTTCCTTCTTTAACCAGTTTAGATTTCATGGTTTATCATTTCAATAACTCTTGCCAATTCCCTTAACTTGGCTTAACATTTCCCTCACGCCAATCTGGCAAAATCCCAACCCTGCATAAACCCAATTATCAATTCCATCATCCATCAGTAAGCACCACATTCCCAGGTCCTCCAATGTTCATCTCCCACATGCACTATCCAGACATTCCCCATTCTCTTCAGATTCCAAAATACTCTCCTAAATCCCTGACAAATTCTCTCTTTCTACTTAACCAAGAGGAAAAAAAAAAAAATACCATAACACACCTGCACCCAACTCTAGGCCTTGATTAGGATTCTATCTATTTCTAACTTCCTGTAACTTTTCAGTCTTTCTCCTAGGGAGTCTACCTTTCCCACCAAACTGAATGCTCTCCTTAAACATGTAAAAATTTTCTAATAACTCCAATGTAAAAATACAAAAACATATTTTAAAAAAACACACAGAAAAACTCCATCAATTCCACGTCCCTCCAACCAATCTGCCTTTGCTCTTTGCAGTCAAACTAAGAATTGTCTCTACTCGCCTTATCATTTCTTTACCTCCACTAGCTCCTCCAGCTACACCAATCCAACTTCTGCCCTATCACTTTTGGCAAAACCAACTAAGACCTCCAGGTTGATAAAAGCAAGATATATTCCAGGCTGCTTCTTACTCATCCTCTCATAACAGGTTTTCACAGGACTGCTGAGCAGGGTTGAGCAGGCTGTGGCCTACACAAAGGTGCCTTACAGAGGAATGAGGTGGGCTGAATGAAAACTTCTTTTTAAAATCCTTACAATAACTTGGGCTCAGATCCTGAGACTTCAAGTAACCAGATTCTTCCCTTCCTTTGGCTTATAGTATGTTATAGTCTGTATTTCTTGCTGCCTCTCTGGTTCTGCTTTTTCAGGAACCTTTGAAGGCTTGCTCAGCCTCCTCTACCATATCACTAAATCTTGGAGTTTCTCAAAGCTTGACCACAGGCCCTCTATGCATCTCACTTTGTACTCTCTCCCGCAATCCATGTTGATGGCAGTACTTATCACCTATATGACATTGACTCCCAAATCCAGGCCTCCATCATAGATGTCCACTCTGAGGTCCAGACCTATATACCCAACTGTTTTAAAAAACAATCTTAATGTTCTAATGCCTCAGACACAACTGGCTCCTTTCTTCCTGGAACCCCCATTTTAATAAATGGTACCATCATCAGGTATTAGCCAAAAAATGGCACTATTTGGCCAGTCAGACACAGTATGTGTCTCCTCCACAGTGCAACAAAGATAATTCTCATAAAACACAAATCTGATGTCCTCCCACTGCCCTTTATCATCTTATGTACCTTACTTCCCTTTTCAGCTAACTCTCCACACTCCTGTAATCCTTTTACATTCTATGCCCCATCCATCCCAATCCTTCAGTCACCTTGCTCAGCTCATCTGCCTGGAACAGCCTTGTCCTCAGCACTCACCAGCCCTAGCTAATTTTTCAATGTCCTTCAAGCTTCAGTTTTCCTTCGCAGTTTCTGATTCCCCTGAGGGTGACTAGGAGTCCCTGCTATGTAAGTGCTTCCAGAGAACCTAATAGTTCC
Source organism: Kogia breviceps (assembly GCF_026419965.1). Taxonomy (NCBI): domain Eukaryota; kingdom Metazoa; phylum Chordata; class Mammalia; order Artiodactyla; family Physeteridae; genus Kogia; species Kogia breviceps. The sequence goes on from NC_081323.1 coordinate 67,583,068, forward strand.
CTTAGCTCTTACCCTGTTTGAGAAGTTTATTTAACTGTGTTCTGCCAGGAGACTGTAAATTCCAAAGGGCAAGAACCTGTCAGTGTTGCTTATCATTGAACCCCTCATTGCCTTGATGGCACACAAATTACTTGTTGACTAAATGATTGCCTATTCTCACAATTGAAGCCTTTCTCTTGACACTGGAATGCAGTCCCCTAACCTAACCCAACACTAATTTTTCTTCAACATTCAACCTAGAACCCATACTCCCTAATCAACAATATTTCTTGGTTATCTTCTACAACAAGAGCACTAATTAGGAGTAATGACTCCAAAAGGCCAACTAAGTAAGATAGTTCCAACCCTCTAAGAATTTACAATCTAGAAAAAAACAGAACTGTTAGTATAAGTTCCAATTAGGAGTATAAAATGCTCTGTGCTTTCAGAAAAAAAATAAAATAAAAATCCCATCATTCAGCCCCTTTTTCAAACTCTTACAGCACTCAAAGAGAGAACCACACTAGCTTACACTTTAGTAGTTATATACTAGCTTCAATTTGCCCACTAATTTGAAAAGATGCTAGTATTGAAGGCAGAGGTACTGTATTATCTAATACCACACACCTTTCATAGGGAAAGGAAAACAGTATAGTGGTTGCTGCATGGAGAGGGGTGGGGAACTGACTAGAAGATGACCTTGGATCAAAATCCATTGTGATTATTTAAGTAAAAATTTTGTCTTCTAAGGTAAAACTTTATATAACTAAAATATGGTCTATGCATACGATCTTAAGAATAACTTCTCTGAACACAAAAAAGAAGCCAGTAATAGAAAGGGATGGATTCAGTAATATATTTAAATGATTCTGAATTTTAAAATTCTACTTAATATGCATTTTAAAAGTCTTATTTATTTTTGTGCAAAGGACACTATCAAGTGAAAAGACCACACATAAAACCAGAGAAAATACTTGCAATCATATATCTCATAAGAGTCTAGTATCCAAAATATACAAAGAACTCCTATACCTCAGCAAAAAGACAAACAATCCAATTTAAAAATGGGCGAAAGACCTGAATTGATACATCTCTCCGAAGACATACAAATGGCCAATTAACACATGAAAAGTTGCTCAACTTCATTAGTGTATAGGAAAATACAAATCAAAACCACAAACAGAAACCACACCCACTAGAATAGCCAAAAAAAATTTTTTAATGGAAAATGTTGTGAGAGGTGGAGAAATTGGAACCCTTGTACATCACTGATAAGAATGTAAAATGGTACAAAGGACTTCAGAAAACAGTCTGGCAGTTCCTCAAAAAGTTAAACATAGAATTACCACATGATCCAGCAAATCCACTCCCAGGTATATGCCCAAAAGAACTGAAACAAATGCTCAAACAAAAACTTATAGGTGTATGTTCACCATAATACTACTCACAATAGCCAAAAGACAGAAACTCAAATGCCCATCAAAGGATGAATGGATACACAAAATGTGGTATACAACGGATGATTATTCAGCCATACCTACTATAACATGGATGACCCTTGAAAATGTTACACTAAGTCAAAGAGGTCTGACACAAAAGGCTACATATTACATGATTCCATTTATATGAAATATCCAGAATAGGTAAATCCACAGAGAAAATAGATTTGTGATTGCCAGGTGCTGGGAAGAGGGGAAAATGGGGAGTGACCGCTTAACTGATACTGGGTTTCCACTTGGGGCGATAAAAAGTTCTGGAACTAGACTGTGGTCACGGTTGCACACGTTATGAATGTACATAATACCACTGAATTGTAAAATGGTAAATTTTATGTGTATTTTACAACAATTTTTTAAAACCTTACTTATGGGCTTCCCCGGTGGCGCAGTGGTTGAGAGTCCGCCTGCCGATGCAGGGGACACGGGTTCGTGCCCCGGTTCGGGAAGGGGACACGGGTTCGTGCCCCGGTTCGGGAAGATCCCACGTGCCGCGGAGCGGCTGGGCCCGTGAGCCATGGCCGCTGAGCCTGCGCGTCCGGAGCCTGTGCTCCGCAACGGGAGAGACCACAACAGTGAGAGGCCCGCGTACCGCAAAAAAACAAAAACAAAGCAAAAAACCTTATTTATGACATTCTTGAAAAGACAAAATTATAGGGGAAAAAAGACCAGTGGTTACCAAGGGCTGGGAGTAGTTGACTCCAAAAGGGAGCAAGGAAACTTGGGGTGGGGGGAGGGAAGATATGATGGAACTATTTACAGCTGGATTGTGGTGCTCATGGTTACAATACTATTTGCATTCCTCAAAACTCAAAGAACTCTACAGCATATAAACTGAACCTCAATAAATCTGACATAAAGGAAAGAGTATGTTTCTTTACAGTAAAGGTATAAAAGTAAGTAAAAGACCACTGATTTATTTTTAATAATTCGATATTTCATGTCTTATATTGCCTGCCATATTTTGTAGCCATTCTCAATGGAAAAGCAAAAATGTAGCACTGGATGCTCTCCAATGAAACCAAAGACTGTCAGTGTCTGAATTAATCAGGCATGAGAGCTGGAACTTTAAGCTAGGGAAGGATTAACCTAGCCAAGGTACAGAAAGAAACAAAACAGTGCACTTATACCAGTAAAAGACAACTGTTACCTAAGCTAATAGTAAAAAAAGTTCCAAATTTCTAGCAAGATAGTAATTTTACTCTTTAGCAAATGCCTGAGATAAGTCCTTATAGCACTTTATTTTTTTAAAAAAAGAAACACCCTGTAAATTCCTAATATTTTATTGCCTACCCATTTTGATAGCTTTCAAAAAAAAATTTAAAGAGTCAAAGCACTGTCGCTGGCAAAATCAGAAAAATCATTGTCTGAGAGAGAGACAGGCAGTCCACTTCTAATTTATTTCACATATTTAAGTATTATGAGGTTCTGTACCTCATCTGGCATAAATTCATTTCTTACTAGGCATTAAGAATATTGATAGTTATAAAAGGTGGTATGCTTTTAATCTCCAATACAGATGTGAATTCAATTTTCAGCATTTAAAAAAAAAACAACTTTGTTAATGCTAAATAATCATTCACCTGCAGGCTTCCGAATCTAAGGCACCACATTAACTGGACTCACTTTCTTCGGACCTTTATTTTTAACCCAAGCTAGTTTACAGCCTTAAATAAAACCCTGCTTCAGCTACCATTTGCATCGCTTATCTTCCTCTTTTGTCAGCAAGTCCTGGAAGTACTTTAGAAACATCCCATTCAGCCTGGGAAATTGCCAAGATTGAAAGGAAATCTCTTACTGCATGACCTCCCTAGCAGAGGAAGGACAAAAAGACTAAAAGTCTACCAAGAAACATGTCCCACCCCCTCACCTCCACCCAGACTCTCCAGTTATAGGCCAAACATAGCCAGAGAAGCCAAACAGGACAGAGAAGATTAAGAATCACTAAGAGTTAAATACTAAAGAAATCCTAAAAGGAAGTCTTGAGACCAGAGGGGGACTCTAATCAAGGATAGGGCAGAGTGTTTTATAATATAAGAAATGTGTGCGACCATCTTTTAAAAAGTCCTGGGGACTTCCCTGATGGTCCAGTGACTAAAGCTCTGCACTCCCAATGCAGGCGGCCGGGGCTCGATCCCGGTTCAGGGAACCAGATTCCACATTCTGCAACTAAGAGTTTGCATGCCGCAACTGAAGATCCTGCATGCTGCATCTAAAAATAAAAGATCCCACACGCTGCAACGAACATCCCGCCACAACCAAATAAATAAATAAATAAATATTTTTAAAAATAAAAAGTCCTGGGCTTCCCTGGTGGCGCAGTGGTTGGGAGTCCGCCTGCCAATGCGGGGGACACGGGTTCGTGCCCCGGTCCGGGAGGATCCCACATGCCGCGGAGCAGCTGGGCCCGTGAGCCATGGCCGCTGATCCTGCGCGTCTGGAGCCTGTGCTCCGCAACGGGAGAGGCCACAACAGTGAGAGGCCCGCGTACAGCAAAAAAAAAAATTAAAAAAATAAAAATAAAAAGTCCTGAAAACTGGGGTGGGGGGGCAAAACAAACAAATAAGTAAATAAAAATCAAAAGTCCTGAAAACAGGCAAATAACGACTGTAGAGTTACTCTGATAAAGTTCCTCTAACTAATAGACTCAAGCATATACCCAAGGGACTAACATGCTTGTGAGATTCTCTAACAATTACATATTTTAAATTTTCCCTTTAAAAATAATCCAAAAAAGCACTGTGGTACAGAAATGTACTGTGTAACAGATAACATCATTACCACTTTTTTTTTTTTTTTTTTACAGGTCAACAAAAATGATGTGGTTGCCAAAAATCACTTGTAACACATCAAGAAAAAGTAAATACTAGGCAATTTAGACACAGGTATTTTTAAAGAAAACTATTAACAAGTTAGGCTCTACTGCCACAATGGTATGGTATACCCTACAAATCCTGGGCAGAGTCAAGGATGTGGGCATCGAAAGAGCAATATTCTAACATGCACCCCTTAATATGTAACACTTCTTAAATATAATGGCAAGTATGGAAAAGACACTGAATTTCATATTCCACACATGATTCTCAACAGAGGAAGACATTACCGGAAATATCTTTAGGTCATTCCCAAATCAGACACATGACCCCCAACCCCAACCCTCTTAAACAAATAAATACACTTTAGAGAGAAATCTAAAACACCTTTGTTCTATTTCTAACTTTACCAACATAATTATACGAAGACAGCAAGTGGATTTTTAAATGGACTCTTGACTCTTTTCAACATGTCCAGTAACTCCTTTAGGACCCATCTCCTTAGGTATCCTGAGGTAGGAAATACAATATTAAACACCAAACTGGTAAAGAAACATACTACCTGTAATCAGTGGTAGCATGGTAAAGTATGTATGGTAAACCCTCCTACTTAAGTATTGGAACCTCTTTTTCAGAGGTGATCTTGAACAGCCATATCCTCCTCTACTTAAACATAAACAAATAAAAATGTCTCCTAGATAAATCTCAAAAGACATGGGCTCCTAAATCAAATAGTTGGGAAAGGAAGATACTTTTCACAAAAACCAGATTACTCTTCTAACTGCAGAAATATTTATTAAATGAAGACAGTTTGGGGTAGTTATTGAAACATACTAGTAAGCAGCAATCAAGAGCCAAGAAACAGTGCTCTCACTGTGCTCAGCAGTGGCCAGAAATACACTGAGGTATTTAAAGTATTTAGCCATAAGTTTGAGAAAGGTATAAAACAGTTCAAAATCATCACTTAAGTCACTTTAAACTCACAAGGCCTATACAAACTCAAAAGGCCTATACAAACCCTATCTCTTTCTTTTGTTACATTTTACACTAAACACACCTGTATCAGAATAAGTGGTATAAAATAACAACTTTACAACGAAAGAGAAAAATCAATGTTTCTAAATATGAAGTTCCTTAGGAGACAGCATTTACCCATTTCGAATAAATTTATAGTGCTATAATTTAAAATAGTACCAAAATCTCATGAAAGCTTAATACTGTATATACCCTACATAATGATACAAAATTTCATTAATTCCTATCTGTTTAGAAGATACATGTGGTTCTTCTTTTTTTATGTATTTCAAACTATTACATTGCCAGGGTCTGTCCTTTCCATGATTCCATGATTTCCCTACTCCCTTTAAAACAAACATACATACATACTAGAGTAGGGGAGAAAACGCAAAGCAGCATTCAACTGATGTTCTTATAAGAATCAGTTCTTAAATTCCAACTGTATAATGAAAGTTAAGCAATGTACAAGCTACCTTTTAAACTACCTTGTCTCTATTTAATTCCATCTGCACCTGCCCTACAATAAATGCAGTCAGAAAGATTAGATTATTTTTGCTGTCTCACAATTTCAACTGGTATCAAGTTCTTAAAGTGTGAATTATAAGATATACAGAAAAAATAATAAAGAAAGATGCAGACCTACAGTCAAATTCCTCAATGGCCAACTTGAAACAGGATGATAGCCTAATGGAAATTTTCATTCTAGAAGCCTATAAGTAGAAAACGTAAAAAGAAAAGCCACTACTATACTAAGTATGGCAAATGCCATACCTAATAGAAATTTAACAATTATATGAGCTTCCAGTCATATATCCTCTAAGACACTTGACATAAATGCCCTTCATGAAACTTTTAGAAGTTACCACACACACATACACACACACACACACACACGCTAGTACTTAGAATACAAGAAGAGAAAAATGAAATTTGAACTAGAGCCTGGGTGCATGTGTGTAGTAAATTCTAACTTTTTGAGGAAGAGATAAAAGAGGGAGGTTCTTTAAAATTCCAAATTTGATTCAGATGTGGCAACATAAATATCATTTGTATAGCATTTTACAGTTTTTTTTTTTTTTTTTTTTTTTTTTTGCGGTATGCGGGCCTCTCACTGTTGTGGCCTCTCCCGTTGCGGAGCACAGGCTCCGGACGCGCAGGCTCAGCGGCCATGGCTCACGGGCTCAGTTGCTCCGCGGCATGTGGGATCTTCCCGGACCAGGGCACGAACCCGTGTCTCCTGCATCGGCAGGCGGATTCTCAACCACTGCGCCACCAGGGAAGCCCCATTTTACAGTTTTGAAAGTAATTTCCCAAACTTTATCTTTAACCCTCACAACCCTGCATCTTAGGGAAAGCAAGAACTACCTCCTCAGAGGGACAACTGGTAATGTCAGTACAAAAGACCTTTGTCTTCCCATTCTTAGTTCATTGCTATTTTCATGACACCAGCCTCTCCTAAGACAAATATTTGTAAAGGATCAAAACTAAAAATGCACACATTCTTAAAAATAAATATACCTTAGAGAAGAATTTAAAACACTCTGGTCCTACTTCTAACTTCTCCAATGTAATTATACTAAGACAACCAAGTGGATTTGTAAATGGACTAAAAGAGCAGGGAGAAGAGCACTGCGGTGTAATTTTCACATCTTCAATAAGATTACAATAAATACAGGGAATACTAGCATTATAGTAACTATACAAGATAGGCCACTTTAATTAAATAAAATGCTGCTTTTACAAAACTTTGTCTTATAGTCAGTCAATTGATTACCACCCCCACAACATACTTTTATTAAGCATAAGTTCATCTTTATTTTCAGTATTTTCAAAAAAGGAACAAGATACCACATATGAAAATTACATCAATATTTCAAATAATGACAATTAATCATTTATAACAGAATTCTAACTCAAGTCCTTCAAAAACAATACAAACTGTACCTCAAGATAGATTCCTCTAAACCAGACTAATGAATAGACACTAAATCTCAAGTTTGTCTTACTTCTGGAAAGCCATTTTCATTTTTCTTCACATTTATCAAAAGAATATAAGGACAGGAAGAAAAACAATCAATCTTTTTAGGAAAGAAAATCCAGGATGTGTTTTCTTTCCAATTAAATATGCATTAATTCATCTGTACAATACTACGTGATACTGGTGATCATCTTTGGATCTTTTTAATCAACAAATCAGAAGAGTCTCATTCTATAGAGAACAAAAAGTCAGACATTTTTCCTCAAATTAATAGATTTTTCTGCCTAATTTCTGGCAAACTGCAGGAAGTCAACGTACACTCTGCCATTAGGGCAATGAGTTTGAATTTCTAATGTCAGAATCAAAGCAAAGAGACTGGAAATAAAGTGATATATTTCAGACAAGGATTCCAGGGTTCATATTACTAGGAATATAAACTAGGGAGACCCTTAAGAGGCAGGATAGCAAGAGTCATGGGTTGCTTCAAAGAAATATTCCGAGATGAAAGTTAAAATTTCAAACACACACACTGATACACACACACCATATACACACATCTTTTTAAATCAGAAGATTAAAATGCTAAAGAGGAGACAGTAAAGATAATTTTTCAATTAAATTTAAATAAGAGGGAAAATTTTAATTCAAAGAACTTCAGTAAAAAACAAGATTGTTGCCAATGCTGTCATATACAGAGGAAAAACTAATACATGTCACTATATAGTCCAAGACATGCTTATTAGTGAAGGCTTTTGCCTAATCAGCAGAAAAAGTATTAATATATTAGATGTCACCCAAAAATAAAAATCTAGTAAATACTAAGTTCAACAATTTTTAAAAAAAATCTGCAGACATATAATTACCTTAGGCCACTGCAGAGCCTGTAATAATTTTCTTGTGGACCTATAAGAGCACTGCTGAGGTGCTTTATTGATGATAAAAAGGGTAAAGGAAAAAAGTAGTGCCTTTCCTTATAAACAAAGAAATAGGAGAATTTAGTAAGTTCCATACCAAAAAGCAATCTACAATTCTGATATCAGAAACTCCTCTTTTTTTAAATTATTTTATTTTATTTATTTTTGGCTGCATTGGGGCTTCGTTGCTGTGCGCAGGTTTTTGTCTAGTTGCAGCACGCGGGACTCTCATTGCGGTGGTTTCTCTTGTTGCGGAGCACTGGCTCTAGGCACCACGGCTTCAGTAGTTGCGGCTCAGGAGCTCTAGAGTGCAGGCTCACTAACTGTGGCACACGGGCTTAGTTGCTCTGCGGCATGTGGGATCTTCCGGGACTGGGCTCGAACCCATGTCCCCTGCATTGGCAGGTGGATTCTTAACCCACTGCGCCACCAGGGAAGCCCAAAACTCCTCGTTTTTTTTGCGGGGGAGGCAGGGGGGCTGTGTGGTTTGTAGGATCTTAGTTCCCCCACCAGGGATCGAACCCGGGCCCTGGCAGTGAAAGCACCAAGCCCTAACCATTGGACTGCCAGGGAATTCCCCCAGAAACTCCTCTTTTGAAAAAGATTTTTAAGTAATAAACAGAAAAAGTCTGTAACCGGTTTTTAAATAATAAACATGAGATCTTAGACATACTATGAATAGCAACATTAACTTCCTAAGGAATGATTTCTAACAGGAATACAATCTCCTTTTTTCAAAGGGTATGAAGATTAATATGAAAGAAGTAATTCACTATGAAAGAAACCTGTTGATTCTGGAAAATTTGGATTTCAGTCATTCCCCAATCAGCAGGCATACAACTGGCAAGAGGTCTGTTTCCTCAGGCATTCTAATAGAATGTCAAAAGAGGCTCAACCCACCCAGTGCTTAACTTTTTGGTGATTAGACTGTTTAAATAATGTACAAATAGATACAACAGATATGGGATAAACTGTCAATGTGTAAATTAACTTTATGTGAGCAAAGTATTTCTTCAAGGTGGATAAAACCTATGAATCTTAAATGGCCATAGTCTGATCTGGCCACCTCAGTCCACTAGAACATTGTCCCTTTGAACCTGTACAATCACCTTACTTAAGTTGCTGCCTCCGCTAACTGAGCCTGCTGTACAAGAAACAGTTTCTCTCAAAATGCCTCCTACAGTAACGGTGTTCTAAGCCCTGCAGTTAACTCTAAACACAAAAACAAACTTGCAGAATTCCAGTTCCACGTATTTACTTGAGAAAGGACACTCAAATTTAGAGCATTTACTATTTATTGATGCACTGGTAGGGAAGAAGAGATACAGAAGTAAAACCATTATACAAGATGCATGCACACATAAAGGTTATGTCTTACTGGGGAAGACACACACAAAAAAACTCAGTGAGTGTTATTAGAGAAGGCTGGTGCTTCTCACTAAGGGGGTGCATTTAGGCTGAGATAGCATGAAAACACCCAGGTCAAGCACTCTGAGAACAATCTATGCAGTACTACACAGCAAGAACAGGACTTGCAAAGGCCCTAAGACAGAAATGAGTTTGGGGAGTGCTTTAGGGCAAGTACACAGAACAGTGGAGAAAATGACAGGCTCAGCCTTCAGGGACAAACTAGTTGGGAGAACAAAAAAAGGTTGAAGTGATAAGTACAGTTACCTTTCATTGTAGACCTGTACCAAGATTTGGAAAGGATCACAGAGGGCAGAGGTAGGGTAAGGATCTTAAGGGAAGCTCAATGTTTAGGTTGGGGAGAGGACGAAAAACAGAGCTACCAACGGTAGGTTCAAGAGAAGAGAAAAGTCCGTGAACCTGTAGCTCACAGGAATAAATTTAGCCAACAAACTTAGAAGAGCTCCTCTGTGTTCCAGGACTCAAATGCCTGAAAAGGTTAACAGTGGATCCACCATCTGAAACGGTTTTCACAAGGATCTTCAGATATCCCAAGTCTGTTTATAGCTAAAGAGGAATAACAGAACTATGTTGAAGATGACGAGGTTATCAATCTTCAGAAACCATAAGTTGGTAATAAATCATAAGATAATATTCAAAAATTTCCTGTCTATAATAACTTTTAAGGTAAGATCCACATGTACACTCTGCCAGGGTTTTGGGGGTTTTTTTTGGGGGGGGGTGCAGTGGGAAGGGAAGTTATCCAACTGCAAGTCATTGTGTATCTGTATCTTGATCAGGGTCATGGGTACACAGGTGTATACATTTGTCAAAAATCACTCAACTTAAGACCTATATACATGGATAAATTTTATCTCAAAAAAGTAACAAGTTCAGGGGCTTCCCTGGTGACGCAGTGGTTGAGAGTCCGCCTGCCGATGCAGGGGACACGGGTTCGTGCCCCGGTCCGGGAAGATCCCACATGCCGCGGAGCGGCTGGGCCCGTGAGCCATGGCCGCTGAGCCTGCGCGTCCGGAGCCTGTGCTCCGCAATGGGAGAGGCCACAACAGTGAGGCCCGCATACCACAAAAAAAAAAAAAAAAAAAAAAAAAAAAAAAAAAAGTAACAAGTTCAAAAAAGAATTCAACTAAGAGAGAAAAAGTACAGTCAACTAATACAAGATGGAGCAGAACATAATAAAAACAGATGCATACACCTGAAACTAATACATTGTATGTCAATTATACCTCAATTTTAAAAAAAGAAAAAGAACACAAATGTCTCCATAAAAATTTAATAGGTTACATTCTACATTAAAAAAAAGTAATAAGCTGGAGTATTTCATACAGGAATTAAACCACAAAAAGTCTGCAACCTTCACTGTTAGACCTCTAAACAAGAGGGGATGTGTTTTATTTTCTAGTCCCCAAAATAAAATGGATTCTGAGAAAACTTTAAGATAGCCAAAGACAGGTAACCAAAAAACAATATGAAGAGACACCAAACAAATGACAGCTTGTGTGAATCTATAAAAGGGAGGTCCACTGAAAGCCGCCTCAGGGATTTATTTTAGGTGATTAGGATTGGGAAAGAAAAGCAAGTAAGCAAGTGCCAAGCAGTGAAAGCAGGAAAGCCTAAATTTAAAAGTTGTGAGAACTCAGTGCTCACACACACACAAAAACATCAACCACACTCCATTTTGTGTATATGATCATCCTATATAATGTAAGTGTCCTAACCTGAATTGAAGTATGAGCAGATAAAAAGCATCACTTTAGTGATCACCCTCAATCAACAACAGATAACAAATAAGGGGCTCTTGCTTATGGAAATCCCATATATTGAGCTGAATACTTCTGTCTGAATTTAAACCATGAATTATAAACAGAATATTCAGGTCCTCAACAGTCTCTTGTCTAGACTGTTCCAACTGCCTCCTACTGTGGTTACACACACACACACAACTTAATTTTAATCTTCCTCAATTATGCCACTTCCATGCTGGTAAAACTTCAGTAGTTCCCTAAAGTCATTCCAAACACACGTCCAGTATGATTCAAGACCTACAATACAGCCCCACTCCAGCTCTTAAGCTTCATCTCTTATTTGTATCACACCTCACAAATACCCCATCCTTCTAATCAAACTGGTAACATTTTACCAAGGACAACTTGCATTTTGCCATTTCCCTGCTTTCTTCTGTTTTTTGAGAGACCCTCCCCCCCCAAATTTACTGTCAAAATAGAACAGATCAACTTCATGGCCCCACTGTCCCCTACTCAACTGTACAGCTTTCCCTCCTCTGACTCTCCAGGTTTTAAACTGTAAATCACATATAAAAATAATTTTTACCAAGAATCATATCACAATTAATATCCATATACTGCTTTACCTTTTACAAAGCCCTTTCTTATCCCCCATACTGACTGATAATCTCCTTAAAGACAGTAGCTCTATTAGTCATAAAAATCCCTACAGCTTCACTATTTCCTGAATTAGAATATTCTCAGAGAATTAGAATATTTCACAATCTCCTATTATTTAAAACACCCTTCAGTTATACTCCCAACTTAAAAAGGAACCACAACAGAAGGGGGAAAAGGATTCAATTTAAAGATAAAATTGCCAAATGTTTCATAAGGACTATATTTTATTCTATAATGGAAAAAATAAACTTTCCCCCCAAATTAAACACCCATACACAATTATCTGGAACTCCTTAATGTACATGAAAATCTGTGGTACAGAAATGGCAACCATTAAATTCTGTTTAACTAAAGCTGTATTTACAGTTATAAAATAAACGCCACTTAATTTCACCCTTTATGTATTTCACTATATTACGCACCTGTAGACATCAGACAGTACAGACTCATAAAAAGCTGAATAGACAACTCTAGTTTCAAAAATCCAGCTTCTCACAATGTCAGACATACTAGTTTTTGGCTTTTCTATCTTCACAGCCCTCTTCCCCATCTTTTGGTCTGTGACAATGGAGAATGAAGGTATTTGTACTTGTGAGAACTTCAATCTGTCTACATTTTACCAAAAACAGAAGCTGTCTTTAATATACAGTTTCATCCTTTTAGAACTGTAGAAAGATCTTAACATTGGGCACAGTAAGATACCCAAGATACATCTATTAAACGAATAGTCTTAAGATGCCCAAGTGTGGAAGTAAAATTATGTGTTTTCATTTGACAACGCTCCCTCTTGCTTGTTGAACTAATCTATATTTGACTCCAATGTCAAATCAGTCTTGTCGTTTTGGAAAATTAAAATGAACAATATAACAAATTACACACTTTTTTTTTTTGCTTTACCGCCTGGCATGCAGGATCTTAGTTCGCCAAACAGGGATCAAACCCGCACTCCCAGCAGTGGAAGCCCAGGAGTCTTAACCACTAGACCACCAGGGAAGTCCCATATACACTTAATTTTAAAACAAATCATTCTGATCTCTATCTTGATTGGTGCACCCAGAAGATTACTCCCCAAAATAGTCAAGAAAAGGAGAGACTGGTTAGTGCCAATAATAAAACCATTCATTTGCCTAATCATTCTTAAATGTTAATGGAGGGGCTGAGTTGGTGGCACAGTGGTTAAGAATCCGCCTGCCAATGCAGGGGGCCACGTGTGCGATCCCTGGTCCGGGAAGACCCTACATACCGCAGAACAACTAAGCCCGTGCACCACAACTACTGAGCCTGCACTCTGGAGCCCGCGAGCCACAACTACTGAGCCCACGTGCCACAACTACTGAAGCCCGCGCGCCTTGAGCCTGTGCTGTGCAACAAGAGAAGGCACTGCAATAAGAAGCCCACGCACCGCAACGAAGAGTACCCCCGCTCGCCCCAACTAGAGAAAGCCCACACACAGCAACGAAGACCCAACGCAGCCAAAAATACATAAATAAAATAAATTTATTTTTAAAAAAGTTAATGGAGAGTACAGTGAATGAAAACAAAGACTATAATCCAGTGCTATAAAAATGCTTTCTGCTAGAGGTATGCTTTTAGCAAAGGTGGGCTTGCTCTGTTGCCACATGACACTAGTCTATTCAGCCACCTGGAACACTTCCTGTCAATATGTGTTAAGTATCAGGTGTGGCCATCATTGACTCAACAGTCGGTTTCCAGACTAACTGACAAACTAACACTAAAAGAAACCAACCAAAAAATGTTTTAAATCCTACTTTTCAAAAAGCCTAAATCTAGTAAAATAGAACCCAAAAAATCAGACAAGGACTGGTACAGAAAGGCAAATAATTTTTTTTAAACCAAAATGACTCTGATGAACCATAAGGAATCTGCCTGCATTTGAAGATGTTTAGAAAAATAAACCCCCATTTAAGCAAGGGGAAAAATCGAGCTCCATTCTGTCAGTTAACTGGAATCTGTCACCTTTCTGAAGTGAAGAAGGTACAGAATAACAACCTCAAATTTAACTCATGAAAATTTATGACTTGGCAAACACCTGAAGTTTTTTATTGGCTATTTAACAAAACAACTAGGCAATCGTGCAAAGAAATCAAGTTTTGCTATGGCGTATTGTCCATACTTTTCTATTCCCTCCTCTACAAAAAAGTCAAGTATTTCCAACATCCTAATCAACTGTTACTCCATGTAACCAAGCGCATCTCACAGTATCTGTCTACCTAGGCAATAAGTTCTGAGACTTTGTTAAACAGCACAGCTTCCAAGAATGCATACATCCTCCCCCCCAACCACAGCCAAGCAATAAAGTACTTGAAGAAAAACAAACAATACTAATAACCCACATACATATTCCACAACTATATAATCTGTTCTGCTTCATACCTGTCAAATTAAGCCACGTGATCTCAACCCATAGCTGCAACTGTGCTACTCCATTTATTTAGAAACACAAGCTACAACTTATTCTTTTCCAGAAGCTCCAGGACTATTTGTGAAGGGCACTTTATTTAGTCCTCTAAAGGGATACTGTGCACATTCTTTTACATATGCTGACCACAGTACTGAAAAATAATGAAAAATCTACTGCCAAAGAGCTCTCAAATGTCAAATTCAAGCTCACTTATCATCTAATTCATTAGATGCAAAAAAAATCAAATTTCACACATTTCAATGAACACATACAAAAGAATGTCAATTACAGATAAAAATACCAAAACTAGTTAACTGATTTTATGTAAAGCAGGCATAAACCCTAAGTGGTAAAGGACAAGTAAAACTATGCTTTCAAAACATTTTTTTTAAACTACTTATCTCAATTCTAGGCTCAGGCATTAACTTTTAAAGTCACCTAGTTATACACACCCGATCTCAACAGATACAGGATTTGAAAAGGCATATTAAACAGAATAAGATGTGTACCACTCATTGGCCAAAAGAGTATTTTCATTTTTCTATCAAGTATTAAAGTGTTACCTTCGAACATCTTACCAAATTATTTCCAAACACTGCTGGAATTACATGAAACCATCAAGAAGCAAAACTCATCCCAACAACGTGTTTGTCTAACATTTATTTCGCCAGTTCCTGGACAATCATAAGGCAACTGTGCTTCAAAGTATGAGAGCTCCTTGAATCAACTAACCCTAAAATATTATATACGTTTCGGAAGTTCTTCTAGGCCCTGGGCTAAGTTCCAAGATAGTCTGAGTATTACAAGCACTTATTCAGTAAGAGAAATAAGAATAAATTAGTCCTAAATTAGGTACAGCTGCCCCATGATTAATCAGAAAGACACGAAAATTAATTTTTTTTTAAAAGTCGATGCTCCGCAGGGAGTTTCCTGGTCGCCTAGTAGTTAGGATTCCACTGCCGAGGCCCAGGTTCCATCCCTGGTTGGGCAACTGAGATCCTGCAATCGGCCCGGGGTGGCCAAAAAGGGTGGCGGGGCGGGGGGGGGGACGACTCGATCCTCCTCATATACTCACTTCCAACTAGGCCCCAAACCTGTCTGAAATCAAATCAAATTCTCTACTACTCTAAGCAACTGTCCGCACAAGTGTCCGGGTATGAATTGCTCTCCGCCAGAGTAACTGCCCCTGCACCTGGGGAAAACTTCATTTCCTAGTACCAGGGTCGGTCGGCCCCATTAACACAGTCACAATCTAGTCTCATGCTCCACAACTACGCTGTTGTCAGAGTAAGGCCTTGGAGTGTTGGGTTTTGTTTTCTTTTTTTAATATTAACACGTGGGGGTCACAGAAGGGATCCCAGTTAAGGAAATCTTTCACGTGGGGACTCAAAGGGTTAAAGATCAGGGAAGTTAGTGGGTAACAGAGAGGGTCCCGTACTCTCAGAATCCCCCAACTCATATTCCAACTTGAGGGCAAGGTGGCAAGTAAAAAGTGCCCCCACCGCCAGGTCCCCCTTCCTTCACCCAACTCCTAGGCCAGTGCCTTCTCCCGGCGCCCTGGCTCTCGGCTCCAGCCCGCAAGCTGAAATGCAGGGAGAGGGGAGGCATTTAGGCCTCGCCTCCCAGCGGCCTTCCTCCCCCGGCCGGGGCGGGAGGGGACCCAGGAAGCCGCGCCTGGTTCCCCGGGGCGCGGGGGGGGGGAGCTTAGGCCGCGCCTCCCACCCCGGCGGTCCTAGGCCTCGGCCCGCCCGAGGAGGGGCCCGGGATCGGGTCGGCGGGCTGGGCGCCGGCTCACCCACCTGGGTTGCCAGTCATTCCAGCTCCGCGGGTACTTGGTGCCACCGCCGCCGCTGCTCAGCCGAGACCCCGGGGCTCTGCGGCTCATTACCTTCCCCGACACGACATGGCCAAGCGCCGCCGCCCGAAGAAGCGCGAGTCGCCGCCCGAACCGGCCGCCGCCGACACTTCGCTCCGGCCCGGGGCTGAGGAGGAAGCCGAGCAGGAGGAGGAGGCGGCGGAGGGCGGGGGAGGCGGACGGCCGTTCCGGGTTCCGCCTGAGCCCGCAGCGCAGGACTGGGAGGCGGGAGCGGCGCGGTGAGAGGGAGGCGGAGGAAGGGGAGGCGACGTCTCTTACAGGGCCGTACGCGGCCCGCGACGCCGGGGCGCAGGAGGAGGAGAACAGGGAGGAGGAGGCGGTGGCTGCGCCGCTCACACAGCCACAGTTACCCCACCTCCCGGCTCCGCCCGCCGCGCCGCCGCTGCCGCACAGCATGCTGGGAGCAAGGGGCGGGGCTGGAGCCCGCCGTGCAAGGAGAGGGGCGGGGCCGAGTTGAAGGGCGGGGCCTGGTGTGGGTGGAGGCGGGGACTGGGCGGGGATGGGGCGGGGCCAGGCTCAGCGGGCGGACGATCCTCCCGCGCCCTATGGTAGTCTGCATTCCGCGGACCACGCCGAGGTCCGGCCTCGCCGCAGGGGATCACGGGAGAGGGGAATCTCCGCCACCACTCCCACACGCACACCCTCCCGCTTAAGCCCGGGAAAACACCTGATCCCCTGAGGGCCGGGCAGTAAGGTGTAAACAAGCATACAATTAAGAACCTGGGGTGCCCTTGCGGCGGCGGGGGGTGGGGGGCGCTGCGCGCGCGCGCGCACACACAAACACACACACACACACACACACGGAGGCGTGCCTTTAGGGTTCACGTGCCTCCAAGTTCCTCACCTTCTACGGTAAAAAGTGGAAATTAAAAAAAAAAAAGAGAGAGAGGGTGGATATCTATTTACCCAGCCTCCACCTGAAATGCCCATGGAGTCCTGACACCTTGACCATTTCTTCACATTGCAAAAACCTAAATTAAATAGAGAAAGCGGAGTACTCTCGAGCATCAGACCCGATTCCCTGCAATGTGAAATATGCTCTGAAATCCTCTCACCGTTACACTTGCCCACCTTCCCCTCCAAAAAGCGTCGGGGGGCTGGGGGTCAAACCTGAGCACTCTCCCCCACAGCAACAATCCCCCAGAAAGACATCACTAAAGCATCTGATACATGATGTGAATGCCATCCATATACATTGAGAAAAGGTCAGCAAGATGCACATCGAACAGGTAACAGGAGTTACCTTTGGGGAGAATAGTCAAAAGGATCTTACCCTTGTCTGCACAGAGGGTCTTAACCTATTTTATGCTGCAAGAAGAAAGTATTTATATGTTGCTTGTGTGATTAAAAATGGTTACCAAAAGTACTTGAGATTATGAGGTGTTACACACTCATCCCGCTTCAACCCTGGGCTCCTTTCTTGTGCCCACCAACCCCTCATAAAGGTATGATCCTGCCAGTTCTAGAGGATGGAAAGTTAGATTTTCAAAAGCACTTTTCTCCCCTCTCCCCTCCACCCATTCAGGAAAAAAGAAACTCCTCTGAACTGGGGCTATTTGACTCAACACAGAAATTCCCACTAGGTCAGACCCAAGCATGGTCACCCACATGTGTAAAAAAAAATTTTTTTTAATAAAATACTTGAGTGAAGAGAGATACATCTGGAAGGTACACACTTTAACCTGAAATTTGCCCTGGGTTCCCCTGCACTTGCTGTGAGGAAGGATCCCACCCAGTTGTAAACGGGCCCTAGAAGAGGTATCCTTTCTTCCCTACTCTCTGATGAAGAGAAAAAGTCCCTCTCCAATCGAGTCCCAAGATTAGGGTCCCCTCACTCAGTATGGTTCTCTCTGGAAAATTGTTAATCCTGCCACAAGGTATTTTGGTTTGTTTGTAGTTAATGTCTAATTACATAAGCAACAGTGAACATATTGTCCTCATGTATGTTTTTAATGTGCAGCCTAATCATGATTTATTCTTTCATTCAACATTCAGCAAAATTTATTGAGCATCTACTAACCAAGCAGTTGGGGACAGGGACAGAGATCCAGACTCAATCCCTGTCCTCAAGCAACTCTGGGAGTAGGGGTCAGAGAGAGAGATCTATTATTAGAAATGTCTGGAATTGTTATGTTTGCTCAGTCTCCCCTCTCTCCACCATCCTGCAAGCCTGTCTTGCAATCTGACTAAAAAGGCCCCTTCCCCCAAAGCCTATTCTTAATTCTAAGTTTTGACAATTCTTGGACCTGTCTTCCTCAGATCCTTTTCTTTTTGCGCTCCAGGTAATTTGATGCTCTCTTCCTCTTTGGGACCCTCAGACCCATGAACAAATGGCTGATGTAGCAAATTAATCATTTTGACTTGCTTCCACAGTTGATTGCAACAAAGGTGCAGCGACCAAATTATGTCAATTGTTCAGATTCCAAAATGATTCCCAACAGAATAATCAGAACCTTAGACCCCTGAGAAAAATGTCAGGAGTCCTTTAACCTTTTCAAATTACCGAACAGCAGAGTACTTCAAGGAAGGGCTCTGGGTTCAAATTCCAACTCCACTTAAGAGCTGAGCGAGCATCAGCAAATCTCCTGACTCTCGCAGTGCCCCAGGTTCTCATCTGTAAAATGAAGATGATAATATTAGCACTGACCTCTTGAGGATGTTGAGAGGATGAATAGCGATCTTGCATGTAAGGTGTTTTTCACAGTGCCTTCCACATGGTAAGCAATAAAAAAAAATTACCTAAAAATCAGATTCACCACTTCTCTGAAGCACATGGCTATTTGGATAATATTTGACCAATGAAGAACAAGAAAAAAAAAAAAAAAACGTAGCTGGCAGGGGTTGTGCCCAGTTGCTCAAACAATTCCTTCTTATTTATCATTGTTTTTTCTACTTCTTTCATGGAAATGATTAACCCTCAAAAACAGTGTTGACACAGGGGAGGTGTGAGGACATAGGAGGTGGGTGAGTGTCATTTGGCATCAACTTCCTGGAAAGCAATTTAAGAGTGTGTATCCAAAGACTTAAAATTAACGCCCTTTCCCCCACTAATTCTTCTCCTGGGAAACTATCCTAAGGAAATGTGCCACACTGCAGACAAAGTGATTTTCTTAAAATAAAAATCAGATCATGCGAACATCCTACTTAAAATGCATCAATGGCGTCCCATTCTTAGGATAAAATCCAGACTCATCATTACTAAGAGCCTGTAAACGCTGGCTTCTCCTGCACTGCAAACATTCCAGGGCTGCTCATACCCAAAACAGGATCCTAACAATGGTTCTAAAGTTTGTCCTAGGGCTTCCCTGGTGGCGCAGTGGTTGCGAGTCCGCCTGCCGATGCAGGGGACACGGGTTCGTGCCCCGGTCCGGGAAGATCCCACATGCCGCGGAGCGGCTGGGCCCGTGAGCCATGGCCGCTGAGCCTGTGCGTCCGGAGCCTGTGCTCCACAACGGGAGAGGCCACGACAGTGAGAGGCCCGCGTACCGCAAAAAAAAAAAAAAAAAAAGTTTGTCCTCATAGTAAAATGCCCTTAGGTAGTCTGTACCCCAATGAAATCAGGATCTCTCAGTGTAGACTCAGGTTGATACCTGAGTATCAACTTTTGACTTCCCCAGGGGATTCTAATGCGCAGCCAAGATTGAGTAACACCACTTTTGAGCACCTAAGCACTGAAAAAGTTATTGGGAACCCCACCACATCCTCACACCTCCCAATACATGTGGACTATAAAGACAATTCTTAACCACCGAGAAGAAAGAATTAAAAGCCCGGTTTTTCCCATGATGACTACTTGGATACTTAAAAATATATACACATCAAATATGATCAGGGCTTCCCTGGTGGCGCAGTGGTTGAGAGTCCGCCTGCCGATGCAGGGGACACGGGTTCGTGCCCCGGTCCGGGAAGATCCCACATGCCGCGGAGCGGCTGGGCCCGTGAGCCATGGCCGCTGAGCCTGCGCGTCCGGAGCCTGTGCTCTGCAACGGGAGAGGCCACAGCGGTGAGAGGCCCTAGTACCACAAAAAAAAAAAAAAAAAAAAAAAAAATGATCAACTGAAAACTTTCCAAAATTTTTTTCTCACTTCTTTTAGTAGTTTTGCTTCACTGGTTCCATTAGCACTTTTTCATTCCACTCCAATAATAGAGACAGAATTTCAGTTCCTGAAACACACTTAGCCTCTCCAGCCCCTGCACTTTTTTGTACTTGCTGTTCCCTCTGCTTGGAATGCCTTTCCTACCTTTACTCCCATCAAGGTTGGTACTGGGGTAAAGAGTGGAGTGCCTCTGGGGCCAAATTTAAGAAGGCATTCACTCTTGAGGTTGTCCAAGTGCCAACCCTGCACCTGCAGCAGCCTGCGAGTGAGTGCCTCCTTGAATTAGGGCCTCTAGGCACCTCTGTTGTCTCACCCTACTTCTGGCCCTCTTTTCCTGGCCCATCTCAAGTCTTTTTTTTTTTTTTTTTAACATATTTACTGGAGTATAATTACTTTACAATGGTGTGTTAGTTTCTGCTGTATTAACAAAGTGAATCAGCTATATGTATACATATATCCCCTCCCTCTTGCGTCTCCCTCCCACCCTCCCTATACCCCCTCTAGGTGGTCAAAGAGCACCGAGCTGATCTCCCTGTGCTATGCAGCTGCTTCCCACTAGCTATCTATTTTACATTTGATAGTGTATATATGTCCATGCCACTCTCTCACTTTGTCCCAGCTTACTGTGTCCTCAAGTCCATTCTCTATGTCTGCATTTTATTCCTGTCCTGCCCCTAGGTTCTTCAGAACCATTTTTTCTTTTTTTTTTTTTTAGGTTCCATATATATGTGTTAGCATACGGTATTTGTTTTTCTCTTTCTGACTTACTTCACTCTGTATGACAGTCTCTAGGTCCATCCACCTGACTACAAATAACTCAATTTTGTTTCTTTTTATGGCTGAGTAATATTCCATTGTATATATGTGCCACATCTTTGTTATCCATTCATCTGTCGATGGACACTTAGGTTGCTTCCATGTCCTGGCTATTGTAAATAGAGCTTCAATGAACATTGTAGTACATGACTCTTTTTGAATGATGGTTTTCTCGGGGTATACCATCTCAAGTCTTCTGAGAGGTTTTCCCTGACCTCCCTGCTCAAAAAAGCTGGCCAGTGCCCTTTCCAGGTGTGTTCTATCACACACCCTATTTCTTTCCTTGGTAACACCCATCACCATCTGCAAGTATTGGGTCTCTTTGCATATTTATTATCTATCTCAGCCTTAGAATATGAGCTCTGTGAGATTCAAGTCCATACCTGTCTCACCTTTACCACCTCCATCCCCAGCACACAGCACAGCACCTGACTCAGAGTAAACACTCAAAAAATAGTTGTTAGTGGAAGGAATGAAATGGAAATTAACTAAGATATGGACCAAGATTGATACAGAAGTATTGGTCTCAGTTTTACTTATAAATAGCACACACAAAAAAAGAGGAGGCATTATTTTAGTGTCCAACAGTAGGAAACATTAGGAGACAGTCCATTTGTACTTGTAATTTTCTTCAGATTATTAAAAATTATAATTATGAAGATTTTAATGGAATCGGGAAGATATTATGCTTATATGTTTAAAAAAGAGCATGAAATAGAGAAATGCAAATCAAAACTGCAATGAGGTATCACCTCACACCAGCCATAATGGCCATCATCAAAAAGTCTACAAACGGGGAATTCCCTGGTAGCTCAGTGCTTAAGACTCTGTGATCCCAGCGCAGAGGGCCCAGGTTCGATACCTAGTCAGGAAACTAGATGCCACATGCATGTCGCAACCAAGAGTTCACATGTCGCAACCAAGGAGCCAGCAAGCTGCAACTAACGAGCCCTCCTGCTGCAACTAAGACCCGGTACAACCAAATAAATTAAATAAATAAATATATATTTTTTTAAGTCTATAAACAGGGACTTCCCTGGCGGTTCACTGGTTAATAATCTGTGCTTCCACTGCAATGGGCATGGGCATGGGTTCTATCCCTGGTCAGGGAACTGGGGTCCTGCATGCCACGCGGCATGGCCAAAAAAAAAGTGTACAAACAATAAATGCTGGAGAGGGTGTGGAGAAAAGGGAACCTTCCTACACTGTTGGTGGGACTGTAAATTGTTACAACCATTATGGAGTACAGTTTGGAGGTTCCTTAAAAAATGAAAACTAGAACTACCATATGATCCAACTGTCCCATGTCCCATTCCTGGGCATATATCTGGAGAAAACCATAATTCAAAAAGATACATGCACCCCAATGTTCATAGCAGCACTATTTATAATAGCCAAGACATGGAAGCAACCTAAGTGTCCTTCAACAGAGGAATGGAGGGGACTTCCCTGGTGGTGCAATGGTTAAGAATCCACCTGCCAATGCAGGGGACACGGATTTGAGCCCTGGCCTGGGAAGATCCCACATGCTGCGGAGCAACTAAGCCTGTGCGCCACAACTACTGAGCCTGCGCGCCTAGAGCCTGTGCTGCACAGCAAGAGAAGTCACCTCATTGAGAAGCCTGCACACCACAACGAAGAGTAGCCCCCCACTCACCGCAACTAGAGAAAGCTCGCGTGCAGCAACAAAGACCCAACGCAGCCAAAAAGAAAATATAAATTAATTAATTAAAAAAAAATTAAAAACAGAGGAATGGATAAAGAAGATGTGGTGTATATATGTACAATGGAATGTTACTAAGCCATTACAAAGAATGAAATAATGCCGATTGCAGCAACATGGATGGACGTAGAGATTGTCATACGAAGTGAGGTAAGTCAGACAGAGAAAGAGAAATATTTATGATATCACTGATATGCAGAATCTAAAAAGAAATGATACAAGTGAAGTTATTTACAAAACAGAGACAGACTCACAGACTTAGAGAAGGAACTTCTGGTTATTGGGGGGAAGGGTAGGGGAAAGGAATAGTTAGGAAGTTTGGGATTGACATGTACACACTGCTGTATTTAAAATGGATAACCAACAAGGACCTACTGTATAGCACAGGGAACTCTACTCAATATTATGTAACACCTAAATAGGAAAACAATATGAAAAAGAATAGATACATTTATATGTAAAATAAAGCAAAGTAAAATAAAATAAAATAGTGGCAGAACCAAAAAAAAAAATGTGGTACATATATACAATGGAATACTACTCAGCCACAAAAAAAATGAAATAATACCATTTGCAGCAACATGGATGGACCTAAAGATTATCATACTAAGTGAAGTAAGTCAGACAGAGAAAGACAAATATCATATAATATCATTTATATGTGGAATCTAAAAAAAATGATACAAATGAACTTATTTAGAAAACAGAAACAGACTCACAGTCTTTGAAAACAGACTTATGGTTACCAAAGGGGAAAGGTTGGGGGGAGGGATAAATTAGGAGTTTGGGATTAACAGATACACACTATTATATATAAAATAGATAATCAACAAGGACCTACTGTATAGCACAGGGAACTCTACTCAATATTCTGTAATAACCTATATGGGAAAAGAATCTGAAAAATAATGGATACATGTATATGTGTAACTGAAC
This sequence comes from Kogia breviceps, assembly GCF_026419965.1. NCBI lineage: Eukaryota > Metazoa > Chordata > Mammalia > Artiodactyla > Physeteridae > Kogia > Kogia breviceps. The sequence goes on from NC_081323.1 coordinate 67,606,968, forward strand.
CACTTTGCTGTACACCTGAAACTACCACAATTGTAAGTCAACTATACTCTAATGTAAAATAAAAATTAAATTAAAAAAATTGTATGGCGGGCTTCCCTGGTGGCGCGGTGGTTGCGAGTCCACCTGCCGATGCAGGGGACACGGGTTCGTGCCCTGTTCTGGGAAGATCCCACATGCCGTGGAGCGGCTGGGCCCGTGAGCCATGGCCGCTAAGCTTGCGTGTCCGGAGCCTGTGCTCTGCAACGGGAGAGGCCACAACAGTGAGAGGCCCGTGTACCGCAAAAAAAAAAAAAAAAAAAAAAAAAATTAAATTAAAAAATAAATTTAAAAGAGCATGAGATACAAACGTGAACATGTGCTATGACCTCAGCTCAGTTAAAAAAGGGAGGGGAAGATTTTATAGAAAAAAGTTTAGAAAAAAATGTATTAAATTTACCTAATATTGATATCCTGTGATAAGTGGGATCACAGTTGATTTTTTTCCCCCTGCTTATTGCTCATTTTCTAATTAAAATATAGAAGTAGTATTTGAAAACACAATTTTAAGGGACTTCCCTGGTGGCACAGTGGTTAAGAATCCACTTGCCAAACACGGGTACGAGCCCTGGTCCAGGAAGATCCCGCATGCCACGGAGCAACTAAGCCCTTGCACCACAACTACTGAGCCTGCACTCCAGAGCCACAACTACCGAGCCTGCGAGCCACAGCTACTGAGCCTGCGAGCCACAGCTACTGAGCCTGCGAGCTGCAACTACTGAAGCCCATGCTCCTAGAGCTCGTGCTCTGCAACAAGAGAAGCCACTGCAATGAGAAGCCCTTGCACTGCAAGGAAGAGTAGCCCCCACTCACCGCAACTAGAGAAAGCCCGCGTGCAGCAACGAAGACCCAGTGCAGCCAAAACTAAATAAATTAATTAAAAAGAAAAACACAATTTTTAAAAATCTAAAGCATTTGATAAATATGTGTTGAATGAATGAACAGAGAAACAATATTCTTATGTGGCAGTGACCGACATAGAACAATTAAATAAACTTTGGCCAAGGCATAGAGTCTTAGCTCTAATAATGGTGACCAACTCTAGCTAACATTTATTGAACATTTACTAATGCCTATTTTACGAATTTACTTTATGGAATTCTCCAAAACCACACTATGCGGTAGGTATCTCTGATGCCAAGAGTAACTGAGCAGCCTGTCCAAAATCACCCAGCTGGTAGCAGGCAGGGGACTGTCATAGGCAGAAACAGAAGGGACATTTGGTCCCGCGCCTGACTTCACATTCGTCAAGGTTTCAGATTTAGACCTTTGACGTTATTGCCTAATGAGGCTATACACAAAGTCCCAAAAACACACTGACAAGGAAGTAGCCTGTATTTTAAAAATTGTGTCCCCTTACCAGCCCACACACCTGGAGGGGCTGTGCATTTACCCTTTATAATTGTATTACATTATTCACCTGTTGAATAGGTAATCCTTTTGCATTGTAGTTTCTTCCCTCTTGTGTTAAGAGTGGTCAGTTGTAAAAAGAAAACTCTTAAAATATACCATAAATGCTGTGCCCTGTTCACTATTTCTTAATTTTTTAATACACTCAGAAACTCCAAAACTATAAGGTGACCTGAGCCTTTAACTTCTGAAAGACCCTGGCATCAGGATTTGAACACAGGCACAAGGATTTTCCTAGATAGATCTTCCAAATTTCCTAGACAGACACTCAAATGTATATCCTCAGGAAACAAATCTGGGGATCTATAATCCCCAGATCTGGTGCAGGATTAACCCCAATTCGTCTCCAAAAATGAAGGGACGTCATTCTCAAACAGGAGACTGGAGTACAAGAGCGATTTTTAAAAAGTAAATCATAGAGACATTAAAGCAGATTTTTTGAAAAGAAAAACAGCAGCCCTCATATTCCTGCTCCCAGCTAGGAAAGCTTTGTCACAGGTCAGGCTCCCTCAGTAAGGGCTATTTTTATAGCCAGTTTTCAAGTTGGTGCTGAAGGAATTTGGCTGGGAAACCTCTTGACACATTTGAAATCTCCACTCTGGCTGCCTCAGCTTGAGGCAAGGCCAAGCTTCTGTGAATCGGGGCACAAGATGTGCTGCCCAGTGACTCGTGCACACTCCAGACAATAAAATAGGAGGACAGTGATGCCCATCCAAAGCTGTTTGTGACTTATAAGGTGCGGGAAACACGAGGGTGAGATTCCCCCATGCTTGGCTCTGAGGTGCCCAGGAACTTATATGATGATTCTAAAGGAGCCAGCTCCTTTGCTTTTTAAGATTTAAGCAATATCAGGCACATATGTAAATAAAACGCAGATTATGTAAATAAAATTTCCCCCAGCAAGTCATTGCCATCTATTGTTTGTACCGTCATCTTTTAACATTTTAAAAAGATGTCCTGTGTCGGACTTCCCTGGTAGCGCAGTGGTTAAGAATCCATCTGCCAATGAAGGGGACACGGGTTCGAGCCCTAGGTAGAGAAGATCCCACATGTCGTGGAGCAACTAAGCCCACGCACCACAACTACTAAGCCTGTGTTCTAGAGCCCGCGAGCCGCAACTACTGAAGCCCGCACATCTAGAGCCCGTGCTCCGCAACAAGAGAAGCCACTACAATGAGAAGCCTGCGCACCGCAACAAAGAGTAGCCCTCACTCGCCGCAACTAGAGAAAGCGCGTGCACAACAACCAAGACCCAATGCAGCCAAAAAGAAATAAATTTTTTTAAATAAATAAAAAGATGTCCTGTGTATGTCTCCTTCCTGTACCTAGTATATGTCTTTCTGAAGAACTGGATTGTAGGGGAGCAAAACTTTTTTTTCAAATGCTAATTGTTAAGTATTGTCCGGCCAAAGATAGTTTATCTTCCTTTCTCTCAGGCCTTTAGTAGAAGCTCCTACCAGTGTAGACTTTGGTTTTTCCTCATTTTTTAATCTGTGACTTCTAGTGTCGTTTCCTGGTGTCTTATCCACCTTCAGCCTTCTGAGACATTCTGCCTGAAGTTAGGGCCCACCAGCATTGGATTGAAGAGAAAGGATATTAATGTGTTGGGGGTGGGAAGAGGAGGTGTACAGATGGAAGTTAACGCAGGGCAAAGAAGAGTGGTGCCTTTAGTATTTGTTGTCACTGCCTGGAAGTCACCCAAGTCTGATATGATGATGATGATACAGTTGATAATAACAATAGCTGACATTTATTGGGCTCTTGCTTCGCCCCAGTTATGGTACAAAGGCTCTACAATAACTAGCTCATCGTTCATGGAACCCTCAAGATGATCACATAGGGTTGATTGCTCTCCTTATTCCCCTTTTGCAGATGATGCAGAGGCTTATAGTGGACACAACTTGCCCAAGGTGACATAGCTAGCATACAGTAGAGCTGAAGCTTAAATTCACACGCCTGTCCCCATGTTGCCCCGATAATCTGCTTTACCCAACAATCAACTTAATGTATCAATTTGTATGAGTAGCCATTTTTTAAAAAGCAAACAGGTGTTGCAAATTTAATTCACTATAGTTAAAGAGTTAAAGAGCCTACCACATAAGGGAGGGATAAATATTTCCCTGCAGAGCCTCTTGCTGAAATAGAACTCTTTGACCTCTTTAGTGCACTGCTATATGCATTACTGAAACTGAAACGATCCCTTCATCCCATGCCAAGGAGGCAAAGGCAGGCTTATTCTGGAAGATCTTCTGTGCTACAATGATTTGAAGGTCACTCTGCTTGGCCTGGGTGTTTGGAACATCCCCCAGGCATACCACCTCTCAGGGGACCCTCCTGCTGGGCCCCGGAAGAAGCTTCTCAGTAAAAGCATGACTTGGATGGCTTTTGGATGCAGGGGAAGCAGATGGCCGAGTATGACTTCACCTGGGGTAAGGGAAACAGAAATATGAAAATAATAGGATTGTAGGAAAATAATAGCCTAATCTCCAAATCACTGACTAGTATTTGGGAAGTGTTTATTCCTAGCAAATACCAGGGATGGAAGAGAGCTAATAAAAGACAAAGCCTGGCCTTGAGCTCCCCAATTTAAACTCAGAAACCACCTTTTTCACCATTTTGTTAAAATAATATTGACTACTTACTGAGAATTTTAATTATATTTATTTCTAACTGCCACCATTCCTCAAACGCTGGGAGGTAAATATTATCAAATCCTGATTTTTACATAGGAGGAAACTGTACTCAGAAAGTTTAGTGAGTAACTTGCCCCAGGCCACCCAGCTGGTAAGTAGCAGAACCTGGTTTTGAACCCTGGGCTATCTGATGTCAAAGAAAACCTGAAAACCACTTGAGGGGCATGTAATGGAGGAATATTTTTTCTGGTCAGTCCATAAAGTACCAAAAGGATGTGCCTCCAAGGACACTATCAACAGAGTGAAAAGGGAGAAAATATCTGCAAATCATATATCTGAAAAGGAGTTAATATCCAGAACATATAAAGACCTCCTACAACTCAACACTGGCAATGGCAAAACAAACAAGTCAATTAAAAAAAGGGCAAAGGACTTAAAGAGACACTTCTCCAAAGAAGATACACAAATGGCCAATAAGCACATGAAAAGATGCTCAACATCACTAATCATTAAGAAAGGTCAAAACAAAATCACAATAATATATCACTTTACACGAATTAGGACAGCCGTTATAAACAAACAAACAGAAACTAACAAGTGTTGGTGAGGAGGCGGAGAAAATAGAACCCTTGTACGTTGCTGGTGGGCATGTAAACTAGTTCAGACACTGTGAAAAACAGTATGCAGGGTCCTCAAAAAATTAAAAAACAGAATTACCATATGATTCAGCCATTCCACTTCTGGGCATATGCCCAAAAGGACTGAAAGCAGGAACTCAAACAGGTATTTGCGCACCCATGTTCATAGTAGCATTTACTCAGCCAAAGATAGAAGCAATCCAAGTGTCTGTTGATGGATGAATGGATAAATAAAATGTGGGAAACCCATACAATGGCATATTATTCACCCTTAAAAAGAAAAGAAATTCTGACGTATGCTACAATACAGATGAACTTTGCAGACATTATACTAAGTGAAAGAAACTATACACAGAAAACAAATACTGCATGATTCTACTTATAGGAGGAACTTAGAGTAATCAAATTCATAGGGACAGAAAGTAGAATGGTGGTTGCCAGGGCCTAGGAGGAGGGGAGAATGGGGAGTTACTGTTTAATAGGTGTAGAAAAAATATATAGGTGTAGAGTTTCAGTTTGGGAGGATGATGAGTTTCTGGAGATGGATGGTGGTGATGGTAGAACAACAGTGTGAACGTACTTAATGCCACTGAACTATGCACATAAATGGTAAATTTTATGTTATGTATATTTTACATCAATTTTAAAATGGTAAAAAAAAAAGTAGAGAAAGAACAAGCCATAGGAACTATTACTGTTCTCTACCTAATAACTCTGCCTTCCTAATGCTAACACGAAGCAAAAATAACAATCTCTAACTTTAAAAAAAATAATAATTTAAATTATTTTTAAAGTAATGAATAATGGATTTTTCTTATGTGCTATTTATAGAAATACTTTTTAGATTAAAAAATATTGCTAACACCAGCATCAGAATAGAGTTTGGGAAAACTGCTGGAACCACATTAACTGTATTCAGACTTTCTGGAAGGCAGAACATATGAATAAGAGCGGTAGTTTATACTGACATTGTCCAACATGGTAGCCACTAGCCACTTGGGGCTATTGAGCGCTTGAAATGTGGCTGGTTCCCATTGAAATATGATGTAAGTAAAATATACACCAGCTTTCAAAGACTTATTACCAAAAATAGAGTGTAAACTATCTCATGAATAATTTTTACATTGATTGTATGAAGTGATAATATTTTGGATATATTGGGTTAAATAAACTATATTGTTAAAATTAATTTCACCTGTTTCTCTTTACTTTTTCTTTCTTTTTTTTTTTTTGGCTGCACTGTGTAGCTTGTAGGATCTTAGTTCCCCGACCAGAGAATGAACCCAGGACCTGGGCAGTGAAAGCATGGATTCCTATCCACTGGACCGCCTGGGAATTCTCTCTACATTTTTTTTTTTTTTTGCGGTACGCGGGCCTCTCACTGTTGTGGCCTCTCCCGTTGCGGAGCACAGGCTCCGGACGCGCAGGCTCAGCGGCCATGGCTCACGGGCCCAGCCACTCCGTGGCATGTGGGATCTTCCCGGACTGGGGCACGAACCCGTGTCCCCTGCATCAGCAGGCGGACTCTCAACCACTGTGCCACCAGGGAAGCCCTCTCTACTCTTTAAATGTGGTTATTTTCTCTACTTTTTAAAAGTTTCAAATTATATATGTGGCTGAAATTATATTTCTATTGGACAGAGCTGTTCTAGATAAAGGATAAGAATGAACCTTTATTAAGCACTGTCTAAGGGATGCTGACACTGTATCTGGGCAGCTCTAGAGATACAAGCTATCCCTGGGGCCTTGGCAGCTCGTCTGCAATCTCTGCAGAGAATTACTCCCTAGGGTCTCCTCACAAGACCCAACCTTTCTAACCTTCAAGGCCCAAATGAGATCTTGCATTCAATTTATTTTTACCTTAAGACCTGACCCTATAGAATTATATTAACCACTCCTTTTGACACCTAAGTGTATTAAGTCTTAACTCCCCTATCAAGCCAATGTGGGTAGTTTGTAAGATTTCTGGTGAGGAAACACACAACAAGCATCCTATGTCTTCTACTAGTCTATATGCACAACAGACATCAACAATCAATCACAGCACTATACCCACAACAGACATTAAGAATCAATCACATTGACTTCCCTGGTGGCACAGTGGTTAAGAATCCACCAGCCAATGCAAGGGACACGGGTTCAATCCCTGGTCCAGGAAGATTCCACATGCTGCGGAGCAACTAAGCCCCTGCACCACAACTACTGAGCCCTCGTGCCACAACTACTGAAGCTCATGTGCTGTAGAGCCTGTGTGTTGCAACTACTGAAGCCCTTGCACCTAGAGCCCATGCTCCGCCACAAGAGAAGCCACCACAATGAGAAGCCCGTGCGCCGCAACTAGAGAAAGCCCTTGCGCGGCAATGAAGACCCAATGCAGCCAAAAGTAAACACATTAAAAAAAAAATCAATCACAGCATATTTTCCCTCCAAGCCCATTCAAGGTCTTATTATTGTTTTTAATACAGAGCTCTAGGCAGCCACTACCCATTGATTGAAATTGTCATGAGAGAAAAAACCTATTTGTCAACACTGTAACAGAGTCTTAGTGAATAAGATTGGCAGAGTAAATTCAGCAAAGAAGCATATGTTTAAAGTTTTCTCTCTTTGCATCATAGGCTATATAACAAAAAAATGAGACCAATAAGTGGATTTTATTAATAGTGTGTCTTTAGCATGCTACTGTTGCCTGACACCAGGTATATGGGTAATGCCCATGTGTCTATTGAAGACTGGGGAAGTTGCAAAACATGTTGTCTGCCTTCTTTGGGATTTTTAGCAGGTACATACATCATTCCCTCTCCAAGCAGGTACTGAACAAAAGCTATTGGCATTATATACCACGTCAGGGTCTCCAAAAGTGAGTTTCCCAGAACACTAGTTCTGTAATTCTGTAGGATGCTAATAAATATTCAATGAAGAATGAATTCTCTAGTCAAATAAGTGAGAAGCATTGGGTTTATAAAACGTTAAAATGATTTATTGCTACTCTCCAAAAAGAGGATCTAGTATGCTCCTCAATTTTTCTGATGTAGAGTCCCATTTTCACATCTTGAGGAACTACGTTCTAAGAAACATATTTTAGGAAATACTGTTCCAAAGATTAGCGCTGATGCTTTGTTTTTGAAATGGCTCAGGAGAGGGTGGGAGGGAGGGACACTCATGCTAGGAATCACTGTAATCTTTCCTTTATTTTCAAATTTATTTCTTCGAACCCGGGCATTTGTTGCCATCATTTAATTGATGGTTAACCGGTGATAGATGAATCATTATGGTTATTTAGAGTGGAAGACAAATAAGCCATGGCCTGATCCACCCCCTTGAGTTTGCTGATGAGGAAACTGAGGCTCAGGGAGATTAAGTGCCCTAGCCAAAGTCACGAAGCGTATCAGTGTCTAACAAATTAGAAAGCTAAAAAAAAAAACGGGTGGGGGGAGTTAAAATATGAAGTGACCCAGAACTATCACCTCCATAATCTCCTGTCCCTTAGACTACCCTTATCTTTCATTTGTTTACTTGGTTTACCTGCAAGAGAAAATTACATTTTGTGGGAGGGTCATGATTGTGGACACACTCCTTTCACCCAACAGAAATAAAGAAGAGATTTATTACAGCAGAAAGTGGGAGAGAGACTCAGAGCTCTGTCAGCCTCCCTGGGGAAAGCGGGCAAAGTGAGTATTCATGTTCGAGTTCTTTCTACTCATGACGATACCATTCAAAGAGCTTCTCTGGCTTGGTTTCTAGAGTTCTGGACATAACTTTACTGTTCTGAATGCATAGTGTCCTCCAAACGTGGGCCCAGTGACAAGTAATGGTTAATGGTTGGAGCTGGCCTCTCAGCAGAGAGCTTTGCAGAATTTGACAACTCAGCCATCCCACACATTTCATGGCTTCTACTCTTGTGCAGCCCAAACAATTTTCCCCCTGGCAAATCTAATCGGCACTGACCTTGACTAGGTCAGGGTTTCTCAACCTTAGCACTGTTGGCATTTGGGGCCAGATAATTACCTGCTGCGGGGGGCTGTCCTTTGCAGGACGTTTAGCAGCTTCCCTGGCCTCTACTCACCGGATGCCAGTGGCATCCCCTAACTTGTAACAATCAAATATAGGTCCAGACATCAACAAATGCCCCTTGGGGAGCAAAACCGCCCCTGGCTGAGAACCATGGTTAGATGAACCCAAAGAGGATGACTGCCACTTCCAGCAGACAGTGAGCTTCTCAGACAAGAGACTCAGGAAACATATGTTAATCATCTTTGTAGCTCTCTCCCTGGCACACAGTAGGTGTTCACTCACCAATTCATTCCACAAATATTTGCTAAGCACCCATTATGTCCTAGGCACTCTTGCAGGAGATAGGGATACAGCACTGAACATCAGGTAATCCCTGGCTTCAAGGAGTTTATATTCCAGAGGGGGCAAGATATTAAAAATATAAATAAAAGTATAAATAAATATAGAGGGTAATTTTAGGCACCAAGGGCTTTGAAGAAAAAAATGCAGATAAATATGAAAGAGGGCTGCCTTAGCCAGTCTATCAGTTGGAATTAAGTTGGTAACAGGATCCAAAATAACTGTGACTTCACCAAAATAAAAGTTTGTTTCTCTCTCAAGTAGAAGTCCAAAAGCAAGTAATCCAGGGCTGTTATGGCAGTTCTGCTCCATGAAGTCCTCAGTGATCTGGCTCCTTCTATTCTGTTGCTCTACTGTGCTTGGCCTCCATTTCTAAAGTTACCTCATGGTCTGAGGTGGCTGCTCCAGCTCCAGCCATCAGGTCACATTCCAGCCAGCAGAATGAATAAATGGGGAGAAGAAGCTAAAGGCATGTACCAATGATCTTTTAAGGTTGGTTCTTGGATACTGCCATATGATATTTCTGTTTATAATGCATTGGACAGAACTTGGTCATGTAGCCATAACCAGTTTAAGGGAGATTGGCCAATTATGGACTCAGCTAAAAATAAGAGGTTCCATTTCTTTGGAAAAGGGGAAGAGTGGATATTGGGGGACAGCTAGAAGTCTGTGAAGGAGATGGTCAGGGAAGGCCTTTCTAAGGAAGAGACGATGAGAAGGAAGGCTGTCATAAAAGAATTTACTGGCAGGAGATGCAGATGTGCAAGCGCCCTCAGTTGCCAGTAAGGCCAGTCTGGGGAAAAACAGGTGGAGGCTAGATCACATAAGACTTCTGGGGCATGGTAACAGGTCTAGATTTTTATTCCACTTGCAATGAAAAGCCTTTGGAGGGTTTTGAACCAAAAAGAGATGTTATTTATGGTTTCAGAAGATCACCCTGGCTGCTGTGTTAGATCAGAAGTGGGAGAGGCAGAGAGATGGGTTAGCAGGCTGTTGGAGTAGAGAAAATGGTGGCTTGAATTGACCTATACAGTGCACATGGTGAGGAGTGATCCCATTTTTCATATAATGCCATAGAATATCAGAGTCAAAGTGCACAGGGCTACCTGAGGGATTTGATATGGGGTGTGATAGGAATAAGAAAATATTAAAATGTTTTCCAGGAATTGACATATGGCATTGTCATTTATTGATAGAGGAAAGGCTTTAGAGGAGGCAAATTTGGGTCAAGCGTTCTGTTTTTACCAAGTCAAATCTAAGATATGTATGAGATCTCCAACAAGAGATGCCAAGCCAAGAGCTGGAGATGCAAATTTGAGAGTCATTAGCCTAAAGATGGTTGCTTTAAGGGTAAGGGTGAATACAATGTTAGAGATAATTGGCTCAAACAAAAGGAAAGTTATATGTTTTAAGTGCAATCAAACAAATTCAAAAACCTAGAATCATCTGTCTTAAAGGCCCTCCCTACAAGCCCACTTCGGAATCACCAAGTATGCAACTCTTTGCTCTTGGTCTTCTAGTTAAACCTGGCTTAGTATGTTTAACTAGAAGCACCACTCACAATAAGCCGAAAGCCTTTAACATTGTTAAAAAGAACCCGAAAAGGCTTCTTCTGTTGTATTTGCATCACATCAATGGGGTTTTCTGATTTTTTAAAAAATTGCAGTTGTGCAATATTTAGGCCATTCTATAGTTTATTATTTTTTTAAATTTTTATTTTAATTTTTTTTTTTGTGATATGCGGGCCTCTCACTGTTGCGGCCTCTCCCGCTGCGAAGCACAGGCTCCGGACACGCAGGCCCAGCGGCCATGGCTCACGGGCCCAGCCGCTCCGCGGCACGCGGGATCCTCCCGGACCGGGGCACGAACCCGCGTCCCCTGCATCGGCAGGCGGGCTCTCAACCACTGCGCCACCAGGGAAGCCCTAAATTTTTAGATATTTATTTATTTGGCTTTGCTGGGTCTTAGTTGCAGCATGCAGGATCTTCATTTTTGCTTGCGGGATCTTCGTTGAGGTGAGCGGGATCTTGTGGCATGTGGGATCTGGTTCCCTGACCAGGGATTGAACCTGGGTCCCCTGCATTGGGAGCGCAGAGTCTTAACCTCTGGACCACCAGGGAAGTTCCCATCCTATAGTTTAAATAGGCTTTTTTGGGTTTGCTTGGGGAAGTAACCAATTCATGCCATCTCTACAGGAAAACAAACTTGAAGGTATACACTTTGGGAACACAACCAGCTGCTTCCTAGTTAAGAACTGCCATCACATGATTTTCATCAGACCCAATGCCTAACACCTAGGAGTTTATAATGTAACAATAAAAGTAGTGGCGCTAGATAGCATTATTTATTGAGCATCATCTATATGCCAAGTACGTTACAGACAGAATTCTAATCACGCAGACTTGATGGGGAGGTATTATTCTCCCCCATTTTACAGATGAAAATACCAAGCTTCAGAAAGATTGTGTGTCTGACTAAAGAACCAGATCCGCCTTTCCTTAGACTTTTCAAAAAGCCTATTTATTCACTGAGCCTTATTATTTATTGGAGTATCTCACTTAGCTTTCCCATTTGATCACCTAAAAGTAGAAGCCCCATCTCATTCTTTTTTTTCCCAATCAACTATGGTTTCTGGCATATAATGGGCAATCAAATATTTATTGAAAGAATAAACTAGAGACAAAAATATGACTACACAAAAAACAACAAGTTCATTAAAGGGGTAGAATTGGAATTTTTAAAGAGTGCTGAGATATCACTGAGTCTACAGGACATTACTTAGCTAGCCCTGGTGGACTATGGCCTCAGGAGTGTTTGGTGTGGTTTCCAAATTCTGGGGGAAAAGTTATATTAATTACCAATATTCAAAAACTGAGAAATTGCAAACAAAAAAATCCAGATTTCTTTTGAAATCTGGCAGCATTGGACCCACATTTTCACAGGTTAATAAGGAGAGAGAGGGGCTGCCTTTGTCCCATTTAGATTTCTACCTAGGCCCCTGGAGGTATCTGAATCTGCAACCACAACTGTAAACTCCCTTACTGTAGAAGCAAGAAAACCGAGGCCCAGCATAGCAAAGTGACTTGCTGTGAAGGACACTTACTCCCAGCGGAAGGCTCTTTCTACACCCCGCTGCTCGGGATACACAGGCATCCTGAAAATTCATATTCGTCATGACTACACACAAACACACATATACAGAGATGAGGAAAAAAGCTGAATATGTGGATTGGGTTAATAAAAAAGATCTTATAGGTTAAAAAAATTGCAAGGCAATAAAATTTCCATTGCCTTTGGTCAAAGCGTCGGCCTATTTTAATCTGGACCTCCTTCCACTTCTTTAAGGAAATAGTAAGTCGTGGTTAATATTTATTCCAATTCTGAATTAGCCTTGGTTTCACTTTCTAAATCATTCAGTAGTAGTCTGGTAAGATGTTGAGAAATAATGAAATAAGAAATTGGAGGGTGGGGTGGAGAGAGAGAGAAAGAAACAGCTGGTTTATGGGGAGGCCTCCTGGGAGTTGCTATTCAACAAAGTGGTGATTAATAATATGGTGAGCAGAATATGGCCAGAATACACCCAAATGGTAATTAAAGTGTTTCTTCCTCCCTTACTCACTCTGTAGGGCCCCCTTGAGGTGCTCTTTGAATTTATTTCCTTTCCCCCAGGTGCTCTCCCCCTCCCCCATTGAAGGAGGGAGGGGGAGTGTCACCAGAGAACCAGAAAAACAAAATCAGCAACCTCTGGACCCAGTTCAGTAAATCATTGATCTATAAGTCAGAAAGTTTGAGAAACGCACTTCAGATTGCGATTTTTGTACCCCAGGCCAGTGCTTGTCACATTTTAATGTGCTTATGAGTCACTTGGGATCTTGTTAAAGTGCAGACTGATTCAGCAGGTCTGGGCTGGGGCCTGAGATCTGACATTTCTAACAAGCCCCCAGGTGACGCCAATGGATGCTGCAGGTCCAGAGGCCACACTACTGAGCAGTGAAGCCCTAGATAGAGCAGTGGTTTTCAAACTCGCTTTTGCCCATTTTGAATTACCCTGGGGGATCTTTAAGAACTCCTGATGCCCAAGTCTCATTGCCAGATTCTGACTGAATTAGTGTGGGTGAAGCCTGGGCATTAGGATTTTTCAAAGCTTCCCAAGAGAGTGTTAGTACGAAGTACAGCTGGGGAAGCACTGCCCTGGACTAGAGCCGTAGTTCTCAAACTTTAGTGCACATCAGGGTCACCTGGAGGGTTTGTTAAGACATTCAGATTGCTGACCCCACCCTGAAGGGTTTCAGTTGGTCTGGGTGGGGACTGACCGAGAATCTGCTTTTCTAACAAAGTGCTATCGATGCTGTTGGTCTGGGGATTACACTTTGAGAGCCACTGTCTGTAGGCTAGCGAAGAGAAGGAACACAGAGCTGTGTCACTAACGGGAGGCAATAATCTTCACTTAAGTAAGCACTTAAGGAAGCGTAAATTACCAGTGCTTGGAAGTTGCATTGACTGTCCTTCTCTGGCCACCTGGAGAGGACTGTCCACCCATTACAGCCAGCCTATGGCTCCTGCTTCTTGGCACAAGACTTGCCAGCTCTCCAATCTGTCCACTCCATGTGGATGACCCCCTTTGCCATAGTTCAGGCCAGTTGTAACCCTCTAGAATAGAGGGTGGTGGTGTCATCCTCAGAGAGGTGATGCTGATGCAGAGGATGAATGCTGCACCTGTGCAAACTGCAGATCGCCCGCCAAGTCCAGACAGTGGTAGAACATCCACCTTTGCCTCAGGAAAAGCCCATGATCCCATTCCACAGAGATGGTTTAGCTAGCCTGGTTCTTAATGCAAAGAGTGGAAGAGCTCAGTTATAACCTCAGGGATGTTGAGATGTGGTGGAAGAAGAGAGAATTCTCCTATGGGGACCAGATGGAAAATGTTCAACGTCCAGGACTGTCCCCGAAAACACTGAGCTCTTTACTCCAAAGAGTTATTTTCCAAATTTAATGTTTTCTCCAGCTTTTTAAATTCAAAAAGGAAGGAAGAAAGAAGCATGCTATAGATTTATAGCTAAGCTTCAAGATAGAGCAGAGGTAAGGCCCAGCAGCTCTTTTTAAATATTCACTTTTATCTTCCCCAAAGAAAATTCCTTTACTTACCTATCTATTTTCTTTCAGGGACATTTTCATAATCAGTAGTCTGAGTTAAGTAGCACTTAAAAAAATTAGGATATATTTGATCTATAACATTATGTACATTTAAGGTATACAATATGTTGATTTGATACATTTATGTATTGTGATATGATTGCTATTGTAGCAGTAATTAGCACATCACATAGTTATCATTTCCTTTTAGTGGTTGGAACAATTAATATCTAGTCTCTTAGCCAGTTTGGTGATCATAATACAATGTTGTTGTCTACATTCACTATACTGTGCATTAGATCTCTAGGATTTATTTACTATTTATTGCAAGTTTGTTTAATCCTTAGAAGAAAATATCCCTAGGGATGTGAGAAGGAAAGTATCATTTATTAAGCATGCACTGTGTCTCAGGGATTCCACAAACCTCTTTGTGTTTGTTAGCTCATGTACTATAGTAGAAAGCTCTGCTATCACTGGGATTATGATTGTCTGGAATTTTTGGAAAAAAATTTTTAAGCAAACTAAAGATAAAGCATTCTTTCTCACAGAGAAAATTATGTAGATATTAAAGAAGCACGTAGAACTCTGACTGTATGTGGGCCATTATGCCACAGAAACTTTCTGGACCTCGTACGGTGAGCATTAAAATTCCTTTTGAGAGCTAGTTATTTAATCACATCACAAACAAAGTTTTAGCAGTTACTTCCAATGGGTTTTCCAAGTCTATGGGGTCCCCCAGGGTTAGTGGGTGGTATAGCTAATTTTTGCCTCCTAGCAGAAACTTTAAGTATTGTAATTTTTGTTGCTCTGTGTCAACCATAAATTGTATAGCAAAATGAAGCCATGTATTAGGCAAGGGACCTTTTTTTTTTCTCCAAAATACTATATCAAACATTGGCCTTGAAAATGACTATGTTCTTTCATTTAATAGATATGTTTTGGGAGCTACTACACACCAGGCACTGGGTTTACAGTGAAGAACAGAATACACACGATCCCTGTCCTCAAAGAGCTTCAGAGCTGGCACAAGAAAGGGATGTTACAAGTAAATATACACCCCAAGCTGTGTGTTGAGACTTGTCTCTTTGTTGTATATATACATCCTCAAGTTGTATATAAGAGAAAAATAACGGGAAGATAATTTATATTGGAAGTCCAGGGAAAATGACTTTAGCTTGACTCTAAAGGATGAGAAAAAAGGAGCTAGGTAAGGAGGTGGTGAGGGGAATAATATTTCAGCTAGAAGTAAAAGGTCCTTGAGGTGGGAAAGAACTTGGAGACTTCTGGGAACTGAAAGAAGAGTGATATAGAAAAGAGGATGTATTAGGGTCCTCCAGAGAAAGAGAACAAATAATATATATATATATCTATGAAGAGAGAGAGATAGAAAGAGAGATTTATTATAAGGAATTGGCTCATGCAATTATGGAGGCTGAGAAGTCCCACAATCTGCTGGAAGCCCATGAAAGCTGGTGGTGTGGTTCCAGTCCATCCTGAAGGCCTGAGAACCAGTAGTCAATGGTGTAAGTCCCAGGTGAAGGGCAGGAGAAGGTTGATGCCTCAGATTAAGCAGCCAGGTAGGGATCAAGAATTCTCCCTTCTTCTAGGACTTCCTTGGTGGTCCAGTGGGTAAGACTCCACGCTCCCAATGCAGGTGGCCCAGGTTCGATCCCTGGTCAAGGAACTAGATCCCACATGCCTCAACTAAGAGTCCTCATGCTGTAACTAAAAGATCCCACATGCCACAACTAAAGATCCTGCATGCTGCAATGAAGATTGAAGATCACACATGCTGCAACTAAGACCTGGTGTAGCTAAATAAATAAATATTTTTAAAAAATAAAGGATTGTTTAAAAAAAAAAAGGAATTCTCCCTTCTTCCATCTTTTATTCTATTCAAGCCCTCAACTGATTAGATGAGGCCCACCCACACTGGGGAGGACAATCTGCTTTGCTCAGTCTACCCATTCAAATGCTAATCTCTCCCAGAAACACCCTCACAGATATAGCCAAAATAATGTCTAACTAGGTATCTGGGCATCTTGTGGCTCAGTGAACACTTAAAATGAAACATCACAGAGGATGATGGCAAGAAGAGGCAAGAGAGGTGGGCAGGGATGTGTGGTTTGTATTGTGTCAACTTGACTCAGCTGGAAATGTTTCCTAGACTCCTCTTCCCTTTAAGACTTGGCAGAAAGAGGCAAGTGCAAGTGCAGCAATCACCATCACTGAAAGTCACTATGGTCAGATGCAGTGGCTGATAAGATGCAGAGATGTCCAGAGGTTCCATCTGAGCTTGCTCTCCTCTGCTCTGCCTCCTGCTCTGTACCAGCAGGTGCTTGGTGGTGGCACTGACAGAGGCACAACTTGCCAGAGGGCCTTCCCTTGGCTGTCATATTTTGGTGCCTGAATGAGCTTGGCTTCCCAGAGGGACTGGCTAGTGACTCCTTTGATCCTCCATCTTCCCTCCTGGACTGTCCCCTCCCCGCTCCTCCTATAGCTCTGTAAGGTCTAATTCCTAGGATGAATCTCCTATCCCATGACCCAATGTGTTTCTGTGTTGAACCCTGACTGATACAGTGGACCAAACCACCTGGGCCAAGGTGAAGAACAAAGGAAGGTGACCTCCTGCTTCACTGGCTGGGGGTCACTATCACTTGACCCCTCAGTCCTGACAAGAAGAGCTGGTGTTTGTATCTAACAAGTAGAAGGATTAACGTGCAAGGGAAAAGAACTCCAGTCCTTTATGGTAGTGGTGTTTATATGCAGCAGCTTTGGGGCAACCACAGGAGTAGGTTAAATGGGGTGACTTTTCACCAAGAGCAGCTGTAAATCTGCCTTCCTCCAGGATGTATGTACAGTGCTCTGGGGAGGAGTACGTGTAATTGGCTGAAGGAGGCATTAGTGGCTACGTTTCAGAATCAGCTGGGGTGCTTTAAAAATATCCAGTTGCCCCACTGCAGACCATTTAAATCTGATTTCTCGGGGTGAGGCCCAGGCATCTTGGTGGTGTTTTTTTTTTTTTAAGTCCAAAGTGATTCCCAAGAGTAGCCAGTGTGGAGAATCCATTCAATCACAGTGAAGAGGTTGCAATAAAGGGGATCTGTGGGCCATATCTTTATTTATTTGTTTGTTTGTTTATTTATTTTGACTGCACTGGGTCTTAGTTGTGGCACACGGGACCTTTAGTTGTGGCCTGCAGGAGCTTTTTCTTTTTTTTAGTTGCAGCATGCGGACTCTTAGTTGTGGTGTGTGGACTTCTTAGTTGCAACATGTGGACCCTTAGTTGCGGCATGAATGTGGGATCTAGTGCCCTGACCAGGGACTGAACCGGGCTGCCTGCATTGGGAGTGCGGAGTCTTACCCACTGGACCACCAGGAGTCTTACCCACTGGACCACCAAGTCCTGTCGGCCATATCTGATTGAAGACAGTATTTTCTTTCAGAAATTTGAATTTACTGCTAATATTGAAACAGGGAGATGGCAAATACAAACCTAAATTTCCAACTTCTTTCCTTTGAAAACCCAGAAGCAATAGCAATACTGAGCCACAGTCCCCTCTAACCCCTAATGTCTTGCCCAGCCTTTTTCACTCACTTTATTATCTCCCTGTCCACTGCAGACACTGGATTTGGGGGCCTTGCAGAGATTAAGAGCAGGTGTCAGTGAACTATAGCTCTTGGGCCAAATCTGGCTCGCTGCCTGTATTTGTATGGCCTGTAAGCTTAGAATGGTTTTTACATTTTGAAACTGGCCGGGGAAAAGGAAAGAAGAATATTTCATGACACATGAAAAATTAAATAAAATTCAAATTTCAGTGCCATATTGGAACATGGATCATGGCCATGCTTATTTGCTTATGTGCTGTATGTGTCTACGTTTGCGCCACAACAGCAGACTGTGTGGTCACAAAGCCTCAGATATTTACTACCTGTCACTTGTTACAAGTTTGTTGATTAAGAGAATAAGATTTAGAATCAAAGAAAGCTAGGTTTGAACGCTGTATCTATTATTAGCTATCAGAGAGAATTTGGGCAAATTCCATCACCTCTCTGTAAAATGCAGAGAAGAAATCTTACCCTGCAGGGGACCGTGATGATGTCTACTAGGTGACTATGTTCAGCCTACAGCCTAGTGCTGAGAAAGTGCACAATACATTGTACCCAACAGAAGAGGGAGACTGAAAATCACCCTCTTTGAGACTGATAGTGTTTTTCAGTGAATAACAGAAAAAGAGCCAGGGGTCCCTAACTATAAAAAAAAAAAGTTCATTGCTCTTCTCCTAAAGAGGTTACATTACTATGTCATTAAAATCACTTTGTGGCAATTCAGATGGAGTTATTTTCTACATTAGATATCTTTTAAGTGTAAAAACTGCAATATTTATCAAATACAAAATCACCTTTTTACTCGACACTATTAATTATTGGCTTTGTTATCATATGAAAGCCTTGGAAATAATTACCCATTTAGCATTAATAATAATTTAGTTTGTTTAGAAAGTGAACTGCCCATACAGAGTGAAAACTGTCTTTTCTATGATATCACTTTATATTTTACATTGGAAGTTTATTAATTATCTAGAAGCTGATATTGTCAATTTCCCCCCAAAATGAATTTTCCTCTGTTTGATCAAAGTTGACCAAATAAAAAACTTGGCTGTACATATTTATAATCTAATTAAATCATCAGAACTGATCATACACTTAAAATACACATAACTTAACATTTACCATTTTAAGCATTTTTAAGTGTACAGTTGTGTGGCATTAAATACCATTCACAATGTTGTACAGCCATAACCACTATCTAGTTCCAGAACTTTTTCATCATCCCCAAAAGAAACCTGGTACCCACTAAGCACTCATTTCCAATTCTCCCTCTCACCCCATTCCCTAGCAACCACTAATCTGCTTTTTCTCTCCATGAATTTGCCTATTCTGGATATTTCATTCAAGTGACATCATATAGTATGTGGCCTTGTGTACCTGGCTTCTTTCACTTAGCATAGTGTTTTCAAGGTTCATCTGTGTTGTACTGTAGCATGTATCAGTACTTCATTTTTTGTGTGTGGCTGAATAATATTTCATTGTATGGATATCCGATGTTTTGCTTATTCATTCATCTACCGATAGACATTTGGGTTGTTTCCATTTAAGGGCTAGTGTGAATAGTGCGGTGATGAACATTCATGTACATGTTTTTGTTTGAAAATCTCTCAGGATTCTAGTATCAAGACGCTTTCAGACAGTGCTAAGTGTCTGAAAAAAAAATGAGCTGGATGGACAGTCAAAGGATTGAGACCTGGATGAAAAGGGTCTTGATAATGCATTTGCTTGCTTGCATAATACCTGTCTTACCTCCTTGAATGCAAGGGCCATAAGGGCCAGGACTGTAGGTATGTTCGCTGCTGTACCTTGAGAGATTGAATATACAAACAGACAATGCCCAGACCACAGATAAAAATAGAACTCTGACTCACAATCTGCAGCAACCAGCCCAGGAAACCAACCCATTATCACAAGTAACCAGCTTAGGAAGCCAGCCTGCTCTCTCTAAGTCAGACTTGGAGGATGACTGTCTTCAGCAGCCAGCCCAGAAGCCAAATAATAACGCCTGTACAATCAGCCCCAAATGACCAGGACTTGATTCATAACTGACAGCTTCCCTAATTTTTGTCCCCTCTTCTAACTAGAGGGACCAACCAGAGAAAGCCAAACGTTCGTGCTTAACCAATCACACAGGATGCCCTGCTTCTAGTTAGCCTACCTCCAACTTCCCTGTGCCAACAGCCTCCAATCGGACACACCTGGCTCCTTCTCTCATCCCCTTTTCTTTAACTATAAAGCTTTCCCACTCCTCTGCCTGCCTCTGAGTCTCTGCCAAAAGGCAAATGATGAGGACTGACTCCCTTGCTCTAGCAAGCTCTGAATACATAGCTTCATTATGTTCTCCTTTGGATGGTCTTTGTCTATTTCCACAACCTCCATCTCCTGGACAGGGTCTGGCACACAGAGGGGGCCTGGCCAGTAACTGTTGATGGTGTGAACACACATTGCTGAGGAAGGGTCTGTGTGGTCCTATCACAGTCCCCTGCCTGGACACTCAAGCCCACAGCACACTGTCTGGTCTTATCCCAGCCCCACTTTCTCTTTAGAACTCCAGACCTGCACACACAGCAGCTGACATGCCATCTCTGCCTGGACATCCACAGACCCCTGGGACTCAATGTGTCCCACATCTACTGGCCACCTCCCCCCTGTTCCTTCTGCAGCTCTTCACCTGGTTTCATCGCCCAGGGTCCCCCCAGTGCCCAGCCTGGAACGTGGGAGTCAACCTACCTCCTTCTCCGTCTCCCCAACCAATAACCTGTCAGTAAGTTCTCTTGCTTCTACTCCAGAATGCCTGGTGAATCCACCCCTTCTTCTGGCTCCATTCCTGGGATAGGCCCTCGTTGCAGCAACAGCCCAGAACTGGTCTAGCTGCCTTCAGTCTGGTCTCCTCCAAGACAGCCAGGGGACGACACTCCCCTGAACAACCCATTTCTGACCAGGAGATGCCCTTGCAGAGTGGCCTTCCAGCCATCCTCAGATTAGAGTCTAAACCTAAGAGAAGGGAATTCCCTGGCTATCCAGGGGTTGAGACTCTGCGCTCCCAATGCAGGGGGCACAGGGTTCCATCCCTGGTTGGGGAACTAAGATCCCGCTCATCACATCACGCTGCCTAAATAAATAAATAAATACATAAATAATAAACCTAAGAGAAGAGTTTTTCTGGAGCCTCCCAGACCTGGTCCCTGCCCACCTTCCCAGCTTTAAATCTGGTCCAGCCTATACTCTAACCATGAACACGCCAGGCAACGGCACTCTCTGCCCTCTCTCCCTCCCCTCGCTTAACTTGTCAGGTAGCTCCTCTTCTTCAAGCCTCAGTGAGTCACTGCCTCGGTGGGGAAGCCTCGTCCTGACTGCCATGATCCCCTCCCCTTACCAGATCAATTATTCTGGGCTCCTTACACTAGGGGAGATTTGCTGGTCAGTTCCCCACCCCCACCCCCCATTGTGTAAATTCCTTGAGGGCAGAAATTTTAGTTTTTAACCTTTGTCATCTCAGAACCAAATACAACGCCTGGCACTTGGCAGATATAAAAACGTCAATACTTGTTGAGCAAATAAATGTTTGCGCAAGAAAAGAACCATATCGGGGCTAGATTACCCAACGTACCTTAGGGCTGGTAGTGAAAGAGGGGGATCCCCCCCCAAATTATTTGGAAAGATTTTGATATGTGATAGCTGAATAAAAGCAATGAGGTCATCATTCTGAGAAAATAGAGGAAATGAGGGTTTTGTTGGACTCCCTTACGTTCCTCTTGCTGTCTAGGTTTTTAATTTCCTGTTTAATTTAATTAATTAATTTTTTAGAAGAATTTTTAAAAAACATTTTTTATTTCTTTAATGTATCTATTTTATTTATTTATTTTTGGCTGCGTTGGGTCTCTGTTGCTGTGTGCGAGCTTTCTCTAGTTGCGGTGAGCGGGGGCCACTTTTCGTTTCGGTGCACGGGCCTCTCTCACTGCGGTGGCGTCTCTTGTTGCGGAGCACGGGCTCTAGGCACGTGGGCTTCAGTAGTTGCAGCACGCGAGCTCAGTAGTTGTGGCACACAGGTTCAGTAGTTGTGGCTCACGGGCTCTAGAGCTCACGCTCAGTAGTTGTGGCGCACGGGCTTTGTTGCTCCGTGGTATGTGGGATCTTCCCGGACCAGGGCTTGAACCCATGTTCCCTGCATTGGCAGGCGGATTCTTAACCACGGGACCACCAGGGAAGCCCATATTTCCTATTTTATTTATTTTTATTTCATTTCATTTTCTTCCAGTTTTATTGAGATGTAATTGACATACAGCACTGTACAAGTTTAAGGTGTACAGCATAATGATTTGACTAATGTACATCATGAAGTGATTATCACAGTAAGCTTAGTGAACATCCATCATCTCCTATAGATACAAAAGTAAAGAAATAGAAAAAAAGTATCTTTTCCTTGTGATGAGAACCTGGGATTTACTCTCTTAACTTTCATACAGAGCACACAGCAATGTTCGTTATATTTATCATGTTGTACATTACACCCCTAGTGCTCCTTTATCTTATAACCATCTAGGGTTATTATTATTATTATTATTATTATTATGTTCTCAATTGGATTTGTAATACTTGACACATGAAACTTGCTTTTGAATAAATTTTAGGAATACTGAGGACATGAACAATTATATAACTCGTTATTAGCTTTTTAAAAAATTTTATTTATTTATTTTTGACTGCGATGGGTCTTTGCTGCTGTGTGCGGGCTTTCTCTCATTGCGGCGAGCGGGGGCTACTCTTCTTTGCAGTGTGTGGGCTTCTCATTAAGGTGGCTTCTCTTGTTGCGGAGCACGGGCTCTAGGCTCACATGCTTCAGTAGTTGTGGTTCGTGGGCTCTAAAGCGCAGGCTCAGTAGTTGTGGCGCACGGGCTTAGCTGCTCTGTGGCATGTGGGATCTTCCCGAACGAGGGCTTGAACCCATGTCCCCTGCATTGGCAGGTGGATTCTTAACCACTGCACTACCAGGGAAGCCCTCATTATTAACTTAAAAAAAAATTAGGATCTGCAGGAAAGATTTCTTTCCCAGTTCTTCCCTTCCTTCCAAATACAATCTTAACCTCTGTTGAGCAGATGTATGTTTTTAAATTTTGTGTCTCCCTCTTTGCCTAGCTTCCTTGAAGGTCTGCACTGAATTTGTGGCCCATATTTTATAATTATGCAATACTTTTCTGACTACTAACTTCTCAGATTATTATTTAACCTTCATTTTTCTTTTTTATTACTTTACTTTTCAAGCTTAACTGTACCATGGCTGTTGCTGCTTTTTTAGTTAACAGACTTTATTTTTTATAGCAGTTTTACAGAAACAGCAGGTTTATAGAAAATTTGAGCAGAAAGCACAGAGAGTTTCCATATATTCTCTCTTCCTTAAGTTTCCCCTGTTATTAAAAACTGGCATTGGGTTCTTGCTTCAGCAGCACATATACTAAACTTGGAACGATACAGAGAAGATTAGCATGGCCCCTGTGCAAGGATGACACGCAAATTCGTGAAACGTTCCATATTTTTAAGAGAAATGAGTTTCAAGCATTTTTGTTGGAAGCATTTTTGCTGAAGACATTAAAGCTGACTCTGGGTCTTACACAACTAAATTAGCTGGAGAAGATAGAATGCTCTTTTAGTATTTTTATTTGTTGTTAAGTATTAACCAGCAAGCAAATTTTAAGACCAGAAATTATTGACCCCATAATTCTATCTTTTTAATAAAATTTAATTGAATAAAAAATTTTTTTTCCAAAAAAAAAACCTGGCATTGGTGTAATACATTTGATACAGCTGATGACCCCATATCTGTATGTTATCATTATTATTATTATTTTGTGTGTGAGTGTGTGTGTGTGTGTGTGTGTGTGTGTGTGTGTGGTACGCGGGCCTCTCACTGTTGTGGCCTCTCCCGTTGCGGAGCACAGGCTCCGGACGCGCAGGCCCAGCGGCCATGGCTCACGGGCCCAGCCGCTCCGCGGCATGTGGGATCTTCCCAGACCGGGGCACGAACTGGTGTCCCCTGCATCGGCAGGCGGAGTCTCAACCACTGCGCCACCAGGGAAGCCCAGTACGTTGTTATTAACTAAAGTTCATAACTCATTTTAGGGTTCACTCTTTGAGGTGTACAGTTCTATCGGTTTTGACAAATGTATGACATCATGTATCCATCATCTCAGTATCACACAGAAGAGTTTCACTGCCCTAAGCTTCCTGCTGCCCCCATCCCCCACTTTGCTGTCTTTGCTGTTAGTTTTGTTTCTATTTTGAATTACATAAGAAAAAGGAGAGAGGAATCACAATCATTTTATCCTATCATCTTATTATGGAAACTTTCAAACATCCCTAAAGGTGCAATGAATGATCATCAGTATACCTTCCACCTGGATTCAACAATCATTAACATTTTGTCGTTTTTATTCTCTATTATTTATTTATTTTCCTTTATTTTACATGTTTTTCTGAACCATTTGCAAGTAAGTTGAAGACACTGTGGACAGTTGATCTCTAAATACTTCAGCATATATCTGTAAGAATAAAGACATTCGCCTATACAATGTTGATGCCATTGTCATAGCCAAGAAAATTAACTGTAATTCTTATTGTCATCTAATATTCAGTCCACATTCAAATTTCCCCAGGTGTCTTCAGAATGCCTTTTATGACTGTTTTGTTTTCTCAAACCAGTAGAAGCGTGGAGTCTTAACCACTGGACCACCAGGGAAGTCCCTTAACCATTTCTAACTGTACTGTTCTTGATCCTATATGAAGAAAACCCTAAAGACTTCACCAAAAAACTATTAGAATTAATAGGCAAATTCAGTAAAGCTGCAGGATAGAACATAAAAGACCAGTAGGGTTTCTTTGCACTTACAATGAACTTTCTGAACTGAATGACATTAACGTTTTTTATGTTTATTTGTTTGTTTGTTTATTTATTTATTTAGGCTAGCCGGGTCTTAGTTGAGGCACACAGCATCTTCGTTGCAGCACGTGGACTTCTTAGTTGCAGCATGCGGGATCTTTAGTTGCAGATGCAAACTCTTAGTTGTGGCATGCATGTGGGATCTAGTTCCCCGATCAGGCATTGAACCCAGACCCCCTGCATTGGGAGCTCTGAGTCTTACCCACTGGACCACCAGGGAAGTCCCAGTGACATTGACTTTTAAAAGCCTCAGGCCAGTTGTCTTCAAATATGTTCCACCTTCTGAATTTTCTTGCTTCTTCCTGATGGTAACTTCCTCCTCTGTCTTTCTGACAAACTGGAAATTAGTTCTAGAGGCTTGATTGGATTCAGGCTAATTGTTTTGGGGCAAGAACCCTTCGGAAGTGGTATGCCCATCAGAGTGCATCACCTCAGGAGGACACACAGCATTGCATGCTGCAGTGTAGGAAGGGCTTAATCCAGCCTTGAGTTGAATGAAATCTCTGCTCCTCTGGTCCCACTTAAGTGTCCTCAAGTTGATGTCCCTACACTCTCTATGGATGTCTCCAGCAAACTTCATGCTGAATTTTCTCCCAGCCACTGTGTCCTGCCTTTAAAAAACAACTTTAATCTTTAGCAGCCAAGGATGGGAAGGAAATATTCAAGTAAATTAGCTGCAAATGTTCTCCCCCACCCCACTCTCCTCTTCCATATTCAGAAGACTGCTTTAATCTCAAGATGCATTTTTATCCTTTACTTTTTTTTAATCAATAAATGGATATGAATTTCTTTGCTTTGATTTTATTATTTTGGTGCATTTTCCTTCCAAAGGTGTTGAAGTAGGCAATTTCAGAAAAGTTCAAAGAACCATCTTAAGATCTGGCTACAGTTTCAATCATTATCTCTTTCCTTCCAAAGGTGTTGAAGTAGGCAATTTCAGAAAAGTTCAAAGAACCATCTTAAGATCTGGCTACAGTTTCAATCATTATCTCTGCTTCATTAATCAGAAATATAGATGTCTAAATTGACTTAAAATTGCAGAAGGAAAGACAAATGGAAAACACTCAGATACTTCTGAAGAAGTTTGCAAAGGTTGGAGTAGGGGACTGGTAATAATGATTATAAAAATAGTTACTATTTACTGAACACCTGTCACATGCCTGGCTGCCTGGTGTTCTTTCCAACACGTTTTCTGATTCTCTGACACAAACTGGGTGTTCAACAATTCAATTCCCTTTGAACACTACCTACATCAGATCCCACAACTTAAAGGGCTCAGTCCCACAAGACTGCCCCCACTTCAGATAGCAGCCACAAGACCTGGGCCACCCATCCTTCTGACCAACGGCTACAAATTTGGGGGTTCTCACAACTCCCTCCTCAAGTTCAATAATTTGCTAGGATGGCTCACAGAACTTGAAACCGTGTAACTCAGATTGGACTTGAAGCCACATGCCGGGACTCAAACCCAGCCAAAACCCAGACTGGGACTTGAACTCATGGTCTTTTTGTTTGTTTTTTGCGGTACGCGGGCCTCTCACTGTTGTGGCCTCTCCCGTTGCGGAGCACAGGCTCCGGACGCGCAGGCCCAGCGGCCATGGCTCACGGGCCCAGCTGCTCCGTGGCATGTGGGATCCTCCCGGACCGGGGCACGAACCGGTGTCCCCTGTATCGGCAGGCGGACTCTCAACCACTGCGCCACCAGGGAAGCCCGAACCCAAGGTCTTTTAACTGAGATAACACACTTGGTCTCAGGACTTAACGAAGCTCAGGTTCTTGATGTCTCGTGGCAGAAAGAATTCCGTGAGAGACAAAGTGATAGATAAGAAGTGGATTTATTTAAAGAGAAACACACTCCACAGACAGAGCGTGGGCCATCTCAGGAGGTGAGGGCAGCACCAGGAGTTGTCAGCTTTCAGAGCAGTGGGTAATTTCATAGACTAATGAGGGGGAAGATTATTCCAACTATTTTGTGGGAGGGGTGGAGATTTCCAGGAATTGGGCCACTGCCCACTTTTTGATCTTTGATGGTCAGCCTCAGAACTGTCATGGCACTGGTGGGTGTGTCACTTAGCTTATGCTAATGTATTACAATGAATGTATAAAGAGGCTCAAGGTCCACTGGAAGTCAAATCTTCTGCCATCTTGAATCTAGTTAGTTCTTACCAGTTCTTGCCATGTCCTATACATATGTCATTCTTTAAAAGGTTGTGCCCTGCCCCCTTCCCTCCTGTTTCAAACTCAGGGATATACTTCATTATATTTACCAATTTATTGTAAAAGATAAAACTTAGGAACAGACACATGGAAGAGAAGCATAGGCAAGGTTTGAGGGGAGGGCAGCACAGAGCTTCCATGCCCTCTCTGGGCGAATCACCCTCCCAGCACCTCGGTGTGTTCACTAACCCAGAAACTCATGGAATCTCAATCTTATTGTAAAAGTCTTTATACAGCTCATCTCCAGCTCCTCCTCCCCTCCCTGGAGGTCAGTAGGTGGGGCTGAAAATTCTTACCCGCTAATCACAGATAGTCAGCCCTCATCCTTGGGTTCAGAATGCCTGGATTCAACCAACTGAGGATCAAAAATATATATTTTTTTAATCTAGAAGTTTGCAAGAAGAAAAACTTGAATTTACTGTGCTCTGGTAACTATTTACATATCATTTACATTGTATTTACAACTATTTATATAGCATTTGCATTGTATTAGGTATTATAAGTAATCTAGAGATGATTTAAAGCATATGGGAGGATGTGCATAGGTTATATGTAAATACTACACCATTTTATATAAGGGGCTTGAGCATCTGTGGATTTTGGTATTTGAAGGGGTCCTCGAACCAATCCCCTGTGAACACCATGGGATGACTGTGTTTGGTCTTTTGGGTAACGAGCCCCACCCTGAGGCTATCTAAAGACCCTATCCTAAATCATCTCATTAGCATGCACTCAGATGTGAGGAAATGGGCTTATTAAAGAATAGCAAAAGACTCTTATCACTCAGGAGATTCCAAGGATTTTAGGAATCCAGGACGAAGATCCAATATATTTCTTCTTTTTTTTTTTTTTTGCGGTATGTGGGCCTCTCACCGCTGCGGCCTCTCCCGTTGCGGAGCGCAGGCTCCGGACGCGCAGGCCCAGCGGCCGTGGCTCACGGGCCCAGCCGCTCCGCGGCATGTGGGATCCTCCCGGACCAGGGCACGAACCCGCGTCCCCCGCATCGGCAGGCGGACTCTCAACCACTGCGCCACCAGGGAAGCCCTATTTCTTCTTATTATGTCACACTAGTACATATTTTCTGATTGTCTACTCTATGCCAGAGACTGGGTCAAGGGCTGGAGGTGCAGTGGACACTGGAGGGTGGGGTGGGAGGGGAGTGGGGGGGGACAAGAAATGCATGGTTCCCACCTTCACTGAGCTTGAAATTTAGTTGGGGAGACAGATAACTAAACAGGCAATTACAATTCAAGTTTATAAGTGGTATTGAGACAGGAGGAAAGGGGGCGAGGCACAACCATTAAAAGAAAGACACAGCCATTGAAGATACAACAAAAATTGGTTAGAACCTACTAGGCCCAAGATGGTAGAAGATTCGACTTCCAGTAGACCTTGAGGTTCATTATATGCTCATTGTACTACGTTAGCATGTAATACACAGGCTCATGACAGTTCCGAGACTGACTGTAAAAGGCCAAAAAGTGGGCTGTGGCCCAATTTCTGAAAATGCCCACCCTTTCCCCAAAATAGTTGTAATAATCCTCCCACTATGAAATTACCCAGCCCATAAAAACTAATCACCCCAGCACCCCAGGGCTGCTCTTGCCTTCTGAGATTGACTGCATTCTGCCTATGAATGTGTATTTCTCTATATAAACTTGCTTTCACTTTACCATGGCTCACTCTTGAATTCTTTCCTGTGCAAAGCCAAGGACCCTCACTTGGGGGCCCACCTCAGGGACTCACCCCAGACCTGGGGCATGACCATCCTCTTGCACCCCATTTTCCTGCAACAGTATGAAGGAGATGTAAAAAGAGTGTTGGAGTGCAGAGGAAGGTACTGAATGTGGGGAGTGGGGGTAAGGGTAAGGACAGAACAGTTTATACTATACTGACTCTGAAAACAGAACTTCACATGCAGAAGAATGAGGTTGAATCATTATTTAATATCATAAAAAGATGAACACAAGTATATTAAAGATCTAAATGTAAGAACTAAAATTATAAAACTCTTAGAAGAAAACATAGGACAAAAGCTTCATGACATCAGATTGAGTTCTTGGATATGACACCAAGAAAGCACAGGCAAAAAAAGAAAACAGACAAATTGGACTTAATGAAAATTAAAAATTTTTGTGTATCAAAAGGCACTATCAACAGAGTGAAAAGATAATTCACAGAACGGGAGAAAATATTTGCAAATATATACTTGATAAGGGATTCATATCCAGAATATGTAGAGAACTCCTATAACTCAATAATAATAACAAAACAATCTAATTCAAAAATGGACAAAGGAATAGACATTTCTCTAAAGAAGATATACACATGGCCAATAAGCACATGAAAAGATGCTCAACATCACTAATCATTAGGGAAATGCAAACCAAACCTCAATGAGATACCACCTCATTACAATTGCTATTACTGGAAAACAAACAAAAACCAAAAAAAACAAGGGTTGGTGGGGATGTAGAAAAATTGTTACGTTTGTGCATTGATGGTGGGAATGTAAAATGGTGCAGCAATTATGGAAAACAGTACTGTGGTTCCTTAAAAAAAATAAACATAGAATTACCATAAGAGTCAGAAATTCCACTTTTGAAATTCTGAATTTCAGTTCTTTCAAAGAATGGAAAGCAAGGTCTCTAAGAGACATTTGTACACCCATGCTTAGCTATCACAATAACTAAAATGTGGACACAGCCCAAGCGGCTGTCCATGGATGAATGGATAAACACAATGTGGTATATGCACACAATGGAATATTATTCAGCCTTAAAAAGGAAGGAGATTCTGACACATACTACAACATGGTTGAACCTTGAATTCAGTATGCTAAATGAAATGTCAGACACACACACACAAAAACAAATACTATACGAGTCCACTAATATGAGGTACCTAGAGTAGTCAAAATCATAGAGACAAAATGTAGATTGGTGGTTGCCAGGGGTCGGGCAGTGGGAAATGGGGAGTTATGGATTAATGGGCATGGAATTTCAGTTTTGCAAGATGAAAACATCCGGGGATGGATGGTGGTGATGGTTGCATAACAATATAAATATACTTAATACCACTGAACTGTACACTGAAAAAGAGTTAAAATGGTAAATTTTATGTTATATATATATTTACCCACAATTTTTTTTAAAAAAACAATAACAAATGTTGGCGAGGATGTGGAGAAACCCTCAAACACTGCTGTGGGATTGTAAAATGGTGCAGCTAGTTTGGGAACAGTCTGGCAATTGTACAAAAGTTTAAATATACAGTCACCACGTGATCCAGAAAATCCACTCCTAGATATATGCTCCGAAGAAGTGGAAACATACGTCTACATAAAAACTTGTACACAGTGTTATTCATAATAGCCAAGATGCGGAAACAACCCCAAAATGTCCATCAACTGATGAATGGATGAAAAAATGTGATACATACAATGGAATATCATTCATCCATAAAAAAGAATGAAGTATTGATTTATGCTACAACATGGAAGAACCTTGAAAAGATTCATTTAACCCTTTATCTAACCCTTCCAAGGGTTAGAAGCCAGACAAAAAAAGACACAGAATGTTTGACTCCATGTTTGTGACATGTCCAGAGTAGGCAAATCCATAGAGTAGTTGACAGGGACTGGGGGAGGGGGCAGTGGGGAATGACTGCTAATGGGAATGCTGTTGTTTGGGGGCAATGAAAACATTCTGGAATTAGATAGTGGAGATGGATGCACATCTTTTCGAATATACTAAAAACCACAGAATTGTACATTTTAAAAGTGTGAACTTATGTAAATTATATCTCAATTTTTAAAACTAAAAAAAAAAAAGACTCACTTGGAGATCTTGTTAAAACGCAGATTCTGAGTCAGTAGGGCTGGGGCTGCTCCTGTCTTTCTGCATTTCTAACCTGTTCCCAGGTCATGCAGATGCTGCTGGTCCTTGGACCATACTAAGTAGCAAATTGAGGCTCTAGCCTGCTTTTGACTTAGTTCAGCTTACACAAACACAACAGCTCTATCTCTGGAGCTCCTGAAAGGGCAGCTGCCCAGGAACAGGACCCTGAAGTCAAGTGTACTTCAGCCCCCTCTGTCACCTAGTATAATAGGCACAGTCACTGTAACTGGACAGTGTCAAGAGATCAATGTCTCCTGCTATGAGAATAATCTCTGTGGCTTGTCCTGGGCATTTACAAGCAGCAAGAGACCATTACATAGCAGTCACCTTGTATTATGGTCTCAGTACACACATAAAAGTTACAAATAAAATAAAATAAATGAGAAAGTTCACAGGCTGATTTAAGTTATTGCTTCTCATGACTGAAAAAAAGTCAGCATTTTGATGCTTTCCATAAATCTTCTGGCTGTAGTTATTAATCCCATCCCAGAAATCTTGGTTCTTTGAATTTTAAGTCCATAGCCTATGTTGCCGAGGGCTTGTTTTAATTTATTTTTTGAAGTCTGTAATAATGTTATATTGGAAAAATAAACACAATAGAAATGGTTGAATCTGAAGTGAAAACCCACTGAAAGAGCCACAGACCAAAACTAAAGGCCAACTAACACTCAAAGAAATGTCTTCCTTTTCCAAAAATGATACTGTGTGGAAAGTAAAAAGAAAACAACTGATATTTATGAAACATCCAATAGGTACCGGGCATTCTTCATGTATTGCCTTGTTTATATTTGTTAAGAATGCTTTGGGGTATGAGTAAGAGAATACTTGACGGGGATGTATTCATCAATTATTGCTGGATAACAAACAATTCCAGAATCTCAGTGGCCTATGATAGTAAACATTTTTTTTTTCTTGTTCATACATCTGTGGATTGGCTGGAGTTGACTGTTCTAGGTTGGGCTTAGCACCAGTTCATGAGTTTGGTTAAATCCTGCTTCCCACATCTCTTCTGAGACCAGCAGGTTTCTTGAGGCACATTCTTCCATGGAGATGTCAGAGGCTTAAGAGGGCAAGCCCAGCTACATAAGCATGCATTTCATTGGTCAATATATCTCAATAGCCTATTCAAGTCACCTGACCAAGCCCAAAGTTAAGACATGGGGAAGGATACCCTGCCCTTCATGAAGCCAAGAGTGTAGATGGTTAATTTCACCACATAACAGGAAATAATTGGGACCAACCTGCCAACATATCTCTATAGCTTAGCTAAATGGAGATTTTTTTTTCTCCCATTTTTTTTTCTGCCTGCTTCTCTAGAAGCAGGCAGCCCATGGCTGGTGAGGCTGTTCAATGACAGTGCCATCCCAGGCCTCTTCTCATTCCTCTTCGCCATCTTCAGCATGTTGGAGTCTGCCTGAGTGCATAGGTTTCCCTGACTGGGACATGGCTGCTCACTTCCAGCCCTACCTCTGCGTCGTCTGCAGGAACAAGCGGGAAGCAGAAAGGGACAGGGCCTGATTCCATAAGGCAAAAGCTTTCCCAGAAACCCTCAGCTTATTAGTCATTGACAGAAACTGTGTCACTTCCATCATGGAGATGAGTATGCTTACAAAGGCCCATTGCTGCCCCAAACAAAATCGGGGGCTTCCCTGGTGGCGCAGTGGTTGAGAGCCCGCCTGCCGATGCAGGGCACACGGGTTCGTGCCCCGGTTCGGGAAGATCCCACATGCCGCGGAGCGGCTGGGCCCATGAGCCACGGTCGCTGAGCCTGCGCGTCCTGAGCCTGTGCGCCGCAGCAGGAGAGGCCGCAGCAGAGAGAGACCCGCATACCGAAAAAAAAAAAAAAAAAAAAATCAATATCGGGGTCCTTTCAGGAAGGAGAGGTAATGGACATTGGGTAGGCAGCCTTCAGTGTCTGCCATGCTGTTGAAATCTCACAAAAATTCTCTGTGATAAGCAATATTCCCATTTCAAAAATGAGGAAATCCTGGCTCCAAAAAGTTAAATTAACTCATCCAAGTTGCCTCAGCCAGGATATAAGGATATAACAGGATTGAGATTTGGACATAATACATTCATTTCACAACAACTCACTCCTTCCCACTAAGCTGGGGCCCTAGACACCTGGGCTCTTGTCTTCTCTCTGACAGTGAGAGGCCAGCGTACCGCAAAAAAAAAAAAAAAAAACCCAAACCTAAGGTTCTTTTTAGCTAAACCAAAAGAAATTAAAATTTACCCATGGTTCCAATCACTCAAAGATAATAAATGCTTCTAGAATATTTTCTATACATGTATAAAAATAAATACATGAAATATGTATAATATATATCTATATATGCAAATGGGATAACATTATTTTGGATCTGCTTTGTTTTCAATTTATATTTTATCATAAGGATTTTTCCACGACAATAAATATACATTATATCATCACTTGAAATGCCTGCTAACATTCCTTTGATTTATACAAATATACTACAATTTGTTTAACTGTTGCTGTTGTTTCCAATTTTTTGATGTTAAAAAGCAGTAATTTCCCATAATGTGATACAAGTAACTGGAGGAATGCAATGTGATTTTGGATAGTACATTGATGAATTCTTAAACACTTAAATAGTTATATATTTATTTGTATACATATTATATATATTTGCTTATATATTTATTAGAAACAGTGTAACTAGCCTTTTGGTAGTCATATAATGTTTAATTTTAAAATGAAATTAACTAAATGTCCTGGGTCTGTTAGAAGAATAAGAAAAGAGTAGGATGGTATGGTATGTGGATGTAACACAGACCAGGAGCACAGTGCTTGAATGAGACAAGTTTAGAGAACTCTGGGGCAGCAGTGCTACGATAAGTGTCCCTGGTTACATATCTCTGTGTGTACTTGTCTGATGCTTTCCTTAGGATGAAGTCTTACAATTGCTCAAGAGGTGGGCACATTTTTAAGTTTTTAAATATGTTCTGCCAAACTGCTCTGCATAAAGGATGCCCAATTTACTCTCCCACATTCCATCCCATTGGAATAGAAGCTTCAGGAAGATAGACACTTCATTCATTTCTATAAACCCAATATTTACAATAGTACTTAGGAAATAGTAGGTTCTCAATAAAAAATCTGCTAGATGGATTTGTCAAGGACTTTGAAGGGCCTGAGACCTTATTCTACTTGCAAGTGAACAAGGTGGCCTGCCGCAGCTTCATGGATGCTGGCAGAGCAAACAGGACTCCCGGCTCAGAGACAAAGGACCTTACCACTCACTGCAATAGCAGTGGTTGTTGTACAGTATTTGTGCCAGTTGCCCAAGCCCCAATTTCCCAAGGGTGATGCAAAAGGGAGAGGGGATACTGGCACACATGGTGGGATGTGTTGCAGATAAGGAAGCTTGAGCTTAGAGACCACTTATCTTTTATAATGGGCAATAAGCCTGCCTGAACTTTGCCCAGAGGGCCACATTACTTTTTTTTTCTCTTCTCCTTCTTCCCCTTCTCCTCCTCCTCCTTCTCTTTCTTCTTCTTTTTTGAGACATTACCTTTTTATACTGGACAGTAAACTAATTTGCCCTTTGCTCCAGAGAGAGATACTATCTCAATCTTCCAAGGCTGTTTGTTATACAAACATTCTTAAAAAGACAGTCCTGAAAAGTTCTGTTCATAAAACATGCAGAAACACGAGACTCATGGAGAATTGTCTCCCAACAACATCCATCCTTCATTTCTTTTCTTTTCTTTTTTTTTTTGTCGGTACGCAGGCCTCTCAGTGCTGTGGCCTCTCCCGTTGGGGAACGCAGGCTCCGGACGCTCAGGCTCAGTGGCCGTGGCTCACGGGCCCAGCCGCTCCGCGGCACGTGGGATCTTCCCGGACCGGGGCACGAACCCGTGTCCCCTGCATCGGCAGGCGGGTTCTCAACCACTGCGCCACCAGGGAAGCCCCATCCTTCATTTCTATACCGTCCTGGCTTTTGGCAAATTCTCCCGTGAGTATGCCACTCCACTGGCCACGTCAGTTCATCTAACCGACAAAGGCTAGAACCAAATCCATTCACTTTGTCTCGTACGGCACTTAATTAAGGCTACTCTCAATAGGACTCCAACCAATAGTATTGTCCTTGGCAATTCCTCCACCCATGGTCCTGGACTCAGTCGGCTGAATAAATCCCATAAACCATCTGGGTCACCCTTAGAAAGCCAGGTGGCTTTCTCCTTAAATTGTTGTGCTGACCTTTTCCTCTTGGCCCAAGGAATTGGCTCAGATACAGCAGGAGGTACTAGAGGTTGTGCAGATTCCACTGTGACCTTGCAGAAAAGAAGCCTACTGCAATCCCATCATCCATAACAACACTGGCCAGTGACATGAGGCTGACCTGAATGTCTTCCAGGGATGAGGAGGTATCACCGATCAGTTTAGCTAAAGTCAGGGACTGGTTTCATACCATCTATTCCAATTGGATGACTTCCTTCTTGGGGATAATTGTGAAAAATAATAAGTGTGAAAAACAATGAGCCGGGTATCATTCTGGAAATAGCCTCATTTTGGAGAGATCCTTGCAGGTGTGCCAGATATCGTGGCATTTTCTTAAATACTTGAAGATTTTTTTTTTTTTTTTTTTTTTTTGCGGTACGCGGGCCTCTCACTGTCGTGGCCTCTCCCGTTGCGGAGCACAGGCTCCGGACGCGCAGGCTCAGCGGCCATGGCTCACGGGCCCAGCCGCTCCGCAGCACGTGGGATCCTCCCGGACCGGGGCACGAACCCGCGTCCCCTGCATCGGCAGGCGGACTCTCAACCACTGCGCCACCAGGGAAGCCCTTGAAGATCTTTTATGACCACCCCTATGGTGCAAGTCGTGGTGTTTTCAGGAGGGAGACAAGTCAATGCCTGACTTACACACAAGAAGTGCAGTCCCAGGGTTGCTCCTGGTGCTCCTGGAAAGAGAGTGTTGTTTACAATTGTTGGGGCCTCCAAGTGGGACGTGCATCAGTCAGAGGGGGCAGGTGACAAACTGGTAGGCCTGAAGATGCCAGCTCAGTTTGAGTAATTAAGGAACTGCCTGAGGGCAACCTGTCTTGTCCATCCACGCCACCAACTGGGGCGTTCACCCAAATTACTGAGCAATGGCTATGGGAATGGAGATAGACAAGAGGTTGACCCTGCGAGGTACAGGAGCTGGGGCCAACCCCTGCTGTTCCCAGTAGACTTCTCTGTAAGGTTAAGGAGACCAGTGATCAAAGCACGGTTAGAGCCAGCTAGTGGGGGATGGCAGACCAGCTGAGAGATTTAAGGCATTTGCAGCAGTTTGAGATCAGGGCACTCTCCTTTGTAAGGAAAGCTCTAGAGGTGGCTCTGAAAGATAAAAGATTGCTAACATCCTTTCCTTCTCCATACCTTCTGGAGACCAAGGTGTTCTCTCCCTGGTGCCTGGGCTGCCGATCTTCCTCCACTGCCACAAATCACTGTGCGCCTTCCAGGAGCTATAACCTCACCTTTTCCAGTCACCCCCTGCTCACACCCAGACCTCTGTCTGAAAGGGTGGTGCAAGGACAAGGACGGTTTTATAAAACTTATAGAGAACCATTATGGCCCTTGCTTTAGGGGGTTACTAGCCGGGGACTCAGTGAACGGGGTACCCAATGAAGCATTCATTAACCTTATGATCTAGGACCGTATTAATCCAACAAGAGAGTCCAGGTGGCTGAAGCAGAATTAAGTTTGAATCTCCTAGGCCCCCTTTAGCCAGGTTTCTGTCTTGTAATGATTAATTTTGTATGTCAGCTTGACTGGGCCACTGGGGTACAATTGG
Organism: Kogia breviceps; assembly: GCF_026419965.1. Taxonomy (NCBI): domain Eukaryota; kingdom Metazoa; phylum Chordata; class Mammalia; order Artiodactyla; family Physeteridae; genus Kogia; species Kogia breviceps. Next base: position 67,643,631 of record NC_081323.1, read on the forward strand.
TCAAACATTATTCTGGTGTGTCTGTGCTGGTGTCTCTGGATGAGACTGCCTGACTGTCTTCCAGCCGGGACATCAGTCTTCTGTCTTTGGACTTGGACCTGGATTGGAACTCACGTCGTTGGCCCTCCTGGTTCTCAGGCCTTCAGACTCAGACTAGAACAACACCATCACCAGCGGCTCTCCTGGGTCTCCAGCTTCATGACTGCAGATCTTGGACCTCAGCCTCCACAATAATGTGAGCCATTCCCTTACAGCAATCTCTCTTGTATATATCATCTATCATCTATATCTATATATGTCTATCTATCTATCTATCTATCTATCTATCTATCTATCTATGTTTGCACGTATGTATTTCCTGCTGTTTGTTTCTCTGGAGAAGCCTCACTAATATATTCCAGGAGAAGATAACCTGGGTTGCAATTAACCCAGAAATGGTTAAGATGAGATTCTGATTTTTAAAACAAATCACCCCTACCCCTTTCATGTTGAACATTACTCAAGGAGTGGCCAAGAGGAGATGATCCCTTTCCAGGGACATCTGTGTTCAGTGGCCAGTCTGCCTAACTAAGGTGCTTGGACCAGGAGGAGGTGAGAGAGGGAGAGTCAGAAATCTTTCCAAGTTTGTTTTTTAGGACTTAATTCTACCAGATGCTTATGGATGGTAGGGAGGGTTATGGGCAGAATTGTGTCTCTCCAAAATTCATATGTTGAAGTCCTAACTCCTAATATCTCACTCAGAGTGTGACATTATTTGGAGATAGGACCTTTAAAGAGGTAATTATGGGACTTCCCTGGTGGCACAGTAGTTGAGAATCCACCTGCCAGTGCAGGGGACAGGGGTTCGAGCCCCGGTCCAAGAAGATCCCACATGCCGCGGAGCAACTAAGCCCGTGCGCCACAACTACTGAGCCCGCGTGCCACAACTACTGAAGCCCGTGTGCCTAGAGCCCATCCTCCACAACAAGAGAAGCCACCACTCTTCACAACTAGAGAAAGCTCGCGCACAGCAACAAAGACCCAAAGCAGCCAAAAATAAATAAATAAATAAATTTATTTTTTAAAAAACAAGAGGTAATTATGGTAAAATGAGGTCATGAGGGTGAACCCTAATTCAGCTTATATATAACATATATTTATACACACACATAACCTACCCCTATGCCACAACAGCCACAGAGTTTCAGCAGGAGCAGCCACTGTTTATGGTCACCCCATGCCCTAGAATAAACCAGGGTGAAGGTTGCAGCAGGGTTGGACTTGCACATCTTCTGTGTCACTACTGACTAGAAGGTTGCTCTCCAGCGGGTCCTGCCCAGGCCAAGAGGAGATGGCTTCTGAACATCAGCTGTGGCTTGAGATTCACAGTCAAGTTACTCAAACCAATGCCTCCAAGTTCCATAAAGAAGCAGAGACCAGGACGGTGAGAATTCTCAAGGTCCATCCAAATGAGTTCCCTTTCTGTTTTCTCTCTCAGCATCCCGCAGATAAAAGAACTCTACTGCTTCTCACAAACCCCAGTGCCCTCTGACTCCCCGCGTAACATCACTCAACAGAGGTATCAGATTGTGACTGGTTAAAACAGGACTTAAGACTTTGGAAACGGACAGAGAAGATGGATGTATCCAGAAAGGACAGAATGACTTGGGAGCTTCCAGCATCGCTGTAGATTCAATGTATCTCATGTGAGTGAATAAATTAATAAAGACACATGACCTGCCCAAGGTCACACAGCCAGTTGGCCAGGGCTGGGACTCAACCCCAGGGTGCCAGCTGAGGCCGCTGGAAACTTCTGCAGAACAGTATTGTCACTTGGAATTTTTTCCTTCCCTTAGCATGTGTCTGCCAGGGCATTGCTCACACTAGAATGAAAGGATTTGTTGTGTGTCTCTCCCACATGACTCCAAGATCATGTGACATATTATCTATTTGCCTGTTGGTTTATTTTCAATCAACTCCCATTAGGATGCAAACTCTATAAGGGCTGGTTTCTTTTCTTTTCAAAGGACATGAAATTCACATAACATAAAGTTAACCTTTATAAAGTGTATACAATTCAGTGGCATTAAGTACATTCAGAATGTTGTGCAACCATCACCTCTCTCCAATTCCAAAACATTGCAATCATCTTAAAGGAGACCCTGTACCCATTAAGCAGTCCCTCCCCATCAATGCCTCTAGCCAGCCCCTGGCAACCACTAATCTACTTTCTGTCTCTAAGGATTTGCCTGTTGTAGACATTTCATATAAATGAAGTAATACAATACGTGTCTGGCCTCTTTCACTTAGCATGATGTTTTCGAGATTTATCCGCAATGTAGCATGTATCAGTACTTCATTTCTTTTTATGGCTGAATAATATTCCATTGTATGGATAGGCTGCATTTTGTTTATCCATTCATTTGTTAACAGTATTTGGTGATTGTGAACAGGCATTGTTTTTTTTTTTTTTTTTTTTTTTTTTTGTCCACTCCTTTCCCCCAATGCCTAGAACTGAGGAATAAAGGGTGGGCCAGGTGTTATTCATTCTATCCTCCCCAGTAGATAATGGACATTACTAGAAGGCTTGTAGATCTGAGATCAAAAGAATAAATGACCAGAGAGGCAGTAACAGTAGAAGCCACTGTGAGGGAGGAAGGGAGGGGCCCAACTGGAGAAAAGCTTTCTATTTTCTACCTTTTGAACTTGAAAAAGTGAATCATGATGGCCACAGAGAGACATCTTTATATGCCCAGTTCTGAGGAAGGAGGTTATTTATCATCAGACAGCAAAAGCAAAATGATGCATTAAGATGTTGGCAGATTCACAGTAAGTCAACAAGTAGGCAGAGAAGGCAGATTCTACCTACCAGGCCAGCTCTAGGGAGAAAGTCATTGAAATCCAATTGTCTGCCCACAAAGGACTTCATTAAATTGCTGAAATTACCAGGAGCCTACTGCAAAAAAAAAAAAAAAATAGGGCGAGGGGAGCAATTTCTCTGTAAATGTTGATGCAATTTAGAAGAAATTAAATTGCAATTATGTTCGTTTACTTAGGAGACCGACTGTGAACACCCGGTGGGGACCCCTATCAGCCTTTTGAAAATAAGATGGCTTTTTGTTCGTGATGGTTCCCAGGGGCCCGCCCGGTTCCTTAGCGAGTTTGGCTACTTCGGCGCGCCCTCTCGTGGCCATGTGTGGAAGGTTCGGCAATTGCCCTCCATTCTCCAGCGTAGTGTGCAAGAGCAAGGGGCCAATTTCAGCCACACTTAAACCGGAAAGTCCGTCTCAGCATGTGCCACTTGGGGGGGGGGGGGATGAAGGGCTGTAGGAAGGGCTGTCTAGATCAACTGACTTCAAAAATTGTAATTATAAAGTTAATTATGATTATGGTTATAATTTCAAATATTTTCCAAGATCATAATGTAAAAGGCCAGTTTCCCCGACCAACTTTCTCACATCCCCAATAGTATCACATGTTATTTCAGAAAATTCCAGAATTTTCCTCTGCATATACACGCGTGTCAAGTGTGTCCCCATCTTCCCTTCCCCCCCCATAAACGGGATCACATTATACACACTGTTTGGCACTTTGCTTCTTCTTCAAGCCCTCCTCTTAACAGTATACGTTGGAGAGAGTCTCATGTGAGCACATACAGATCCAGTTTATATTTTCTAAAGGCTGTATCATCTTACATGTCATGGATGTACCATACTTTTTTAACCAGTCCCCTACTGATGAACACATAGATTGTTGCAGCTGCTTCCCTTTAATTACAACAGAGCAGCACTGGCTATCTTTGTATTTTTGCATATCTGTGCACATATTCCTGGCAGTGGGCACATTACTGTTGAAATGATAAAGCTGAAATGGCTGTTGAGGACCTTGTTGTTACCTCTCCCCGCTCCCTCCTGCCCCAATCGCCTTCCTTTCACAAGCATTCACTGAACACCTCCTGATTGCTGGACTGGGAGCTGAGGATACATAGATCCATAAGCCATGCCCCTCCCTAATCTGTCCACAGTGTAATTGGGCAGATGGACCAGTCAGCAGACAAACATCTGTAATATAATAAGCACCTGTATAATACAGTCCACGGTCTATGTTAAGAGGTAGAACGGAATGTACTGTGGACACAGAAAAAGGCTGTGATCAACCTTGGGAGAAGTCAGGAAAGCATCCTAGAAGAGGCGATAACACTTAGGTGTCATAAGAACTTTCTAGGATGGGGCGCGGAGGGGCGATACGGGTTGGAGGAGAAGAGAGAAAGGAAAAAAATTCTTTGCGCCTGCGCAGAGGTGAGATGCCACTGGAGTCCTACATCAATATGGCTGAGCGATGGGAGGAGCTAGCCAGGAAAGGGGCGGGGCCAGGTAATCAGGGGCTTTGTCAATCACTCCAGGGAGCCAGGGTCTCATCTTGTAGGACAAGGTTTCTCGGAGTGGGCTCTGGAGACCACCAATTTCAGAATCCTCTATGGGAGGAGGATGTCTTTATTTAAAAATGGAGATTCCCAGGACCCACCTAGATCTGCTGACGCATGCTCTCTGGAGACAGATCTTTGGAATCTTATGTTTTTAAAATCAACTCTCTGGGCCATTTTTAGATTTACTAAAACCTGAGAACCTTGCTGTTGACAGTCATAAATACACAATTGTTCATTAGCAGGTGTCAACGTTTATGTAAGTCACTACCAGCCAGAAGCCAAAAAAGCTGATTTGAAGAGTATTTGAGGGACAAAGTTTACATATCAGTCAGGGGGAAAAAAAAATGCAAGAAATAAGATTGCTAAGTTAGATAAAAGAACGGCTGATTTTCTAAAAGGCAAAAACGGAAAATCATGTTTGGGGTTGACTTTGTTACTGGGCTATAAAATTATAGCTGAGCATACTCTTATAGGAGAGTAAAGGGACTGCATTTGATCAATTGTGCATTGTTCATCAAAATCTTGTGACAGAAAAAGCTATATTTTCCAAAGTGTTTGATGAGGGACAAGAAAGCTATTTAATTAGTAAATGCTCTAATTCAGGGATCAATCACATCTTTTCTGTAAAGGGCCAGATGGTAAATAATTTAAGTTTTCTGGGTCAAACATCTGTCTGATTACTCAACTTAGTCTTTTGTAGGAATGCAGTCATAGGTAATATGGAAATGAATGGACATGGCTATGTCCCAATAAAATTTTATTTACAAAAACAGGTAACAGGCCATATTTGGCCTGTTAACCTCTACTAGGACTTCAGCTCCAGGAGCTGTGCCCTCAACCACTGGGTGCACTGCCTCAAGTGCATAGCTCTGGAGCAGTTGTGGAAATTCCAGGTGAGAGGTCCACTTTCAAGGGAAAGCACCAAGCACTCACTGCCATTCAAGAACCTTCTTTTCTCATCAGCAGATGCCTAACTATGGAACCATAGAATAGTTCTTTGTAGCAGATGATCTCAAGTTACATGGGAATAATTCTTGACTGATTAGGTTTTCATTTTACAATCAGAACAGCAGGCATGGCAGAAACTCCAGGTCAACTCGAGCTTTGGGTATTTTCATTTAAGAAAGTCCTAGCTGGGCTTCCCTGGTGGCGCAGTGGTTGAGAGTCTGCCTGCTGATGCAGGGGATACGGGTTCGTGCCCCGGTCTGGGAAGATCCCACATGCCGTGGAGTGGCTGGCCCCGTGAGCCATGGCCGCTGAGCCTGCGCGTCCGGAGCCTGTGCTCCGCAACGGGAGAGGCCACAACAGTGAGAGGCCCGTGTACAACAACAACAACAACAAAAAAAAGAATGAAAAACAGAAAGTCCTTGCTGATGACAGTTGCATCAACTGGAACCCCGAATAATTTGACATGATTGGAGATTCCTGCGCCACTGCTGAATTCGCGGGGCCTAGGATACAAGTGAACAAATATGTCCCAAACACAGATGTTGGTAAACAGCTTTGTGCTTCAGCAGACTTATCAGAAGTTGTCATGTGGCTGAGGGGAATCAGCCTCCCAAGGAGGCTCACTCATCTGGCTCTGGGCTGGAGGCCTCGGTTTCTCACCACAGGGACGTTTCCACAGGGCTCTCTGAGTGTCCTCACAACAAGAGGGCTGACTTTCCTCCAGAAAGACTCAAGACAGAGCAAGGAGGAGGGCACCTACACTAGGAAGTCACATGCTGCCATTTCCCTCACCATCCTACTGGCTCCACAGCCGTGCTCAATGTGAGCACCAGGAGATGACACTCACTGGGGCCGTCTTGGAGTCTGGCCACCACAGTCACATTCTAGGGGAGAAGCTGAGTCTGGTAGAAGCATAGCACATCTGGGGCAGATGTAGCAGGAATTGTGGATGGAAAAGCAGCTTGGGGCTAGGGTTCTAAGGCCTATCAAAGCCAAGTCTAACAGTTTTAACTGGGAACCAACAAACTTAATTATTACAGGGACGTGACATGATCAGTTTGCATTTAGGATGCTGGTGCTGCTGGTAATATGTCCTGAAAATGGAGAGAGAGGTGAGGGATTAGAGGCAGCAGATCCATTTGGGAGCTATTGTAATAGTGTAAATGGAGAGAGAGTAGATGATTAAGAGACAGGTAGGCTGCTGTAACAAAGAAACCTTAGAATAGGATGTTTTTTTCCTCTCTCACATAACAGTCCACGTTGGAGATCTAGGGCTGGAATTGCGGCATGAAAAGGTTGGGGACCCAGGCTTCTTCCATCTTCTTGTTTTGCATTCTCAACACCTGCTTCCACCTTATGATCCAAGATCCTGCCAGCATGCCTACATTCCAGCCAGAGAGAAGACGAGAAGACGGAAAGGTGACAGTGGAGGACAAGCTCCTAGCCTTTAGAAGCACAACCCTGGGCTTCCCCAGTGGCGCAGTGGTTGAGAGTCCGCCTGCCAATGCAGGAGACATGGGTTCGTGCCCCAGTCTGGGAAGATCCCACATGCTGCGGAGCAGCTGGGCCCATGCTGGGCCTGCACGTCCGGAGCCTGTACCCCGCAATGGGAGAGGCCACAACAGTGAGAGGCCTGCGTACTGCAAAAAAAAAAAAAAAGAAGAAGCACAACCCAGAAACTGCATGCATCACCTCTGCTCCACACTTCATAGATCAGAACTTATAATTCTAGAAGTTCTATAGTGTGGTCATAGTCACATGACCACACCAGCAGCAAAGGAGGCTGGGAAATGTAGTCTTTATTTTGGTTGGCCATGTGTTTAGGGAGGACGAAGGTGAGATTAGTCATGCAGGACAACTAGCCCTCTGTATCCAGGAGCGACAATGGTGAGGGAGACAAGGAGCCAGAATCAAGTGCTCTTTCTGAGGGAAATATAACAGAATTCAGTGATTGAATGAGTGAGGGGGATGAGGGAGAGGGAAGCACCTCAGATGACAGTGATGTTTCTTGTTATGGTTTAAGCAGACGCCTTGCCTGGGGGTTTGGAACATGCACTCCCCCTCAGCCACTGATATGTACTTCTCCTTCCTTGGAAAATGTGAGCCTTTTGATGATTCTTCTCTTCTTCCAGCTCACTTGGGGTGCTCTCCACCCCCAAATGTACTGCCAGCTGCTGTTTACTTAGGAAACGAAAACTAATTTTAGTGTTAGCTTTAGCACAACGTAACCTCGAAGCAAATCAGCTGCTGCCATTGAATAAGTACAAGGGACTTCAGAGTCCAATAGAAAAGACTTCTGATTTACAGGCTCTATGAAGTTATCTACACCATAGCACAGTTCTACTATGGAGATAAAAATAACCATTTTCCTGCTGAATTCTGAAAATCCCGTCTTCATTATACTTGCTTTCTCCTCCACCTGGGATGCTCTTCCTTTAAGGTCTCTGCTCATATGTCACCTTACCAGTGACAGGTGGTGACCACTCCGTGTAAACCAGCACCCACACCATCGTGCTCAGAGTCAACACCCTTTACTACTCTAGTGCTCATCAGAGCACCTGTCACCATCTGACAAATGGTATATATACCTGTCAAGCAGTTTATTATATTTCCTCACCCCTTTACTAGATTACAAGCTCCTTGAGGGCAGCGGCGTGTGCCTGCTTGTCACTGCTGTCTCTCTGGTGCCTAGAACAGTGGAAAATCTTGACAGCTATTTGCATAATGGCCACTGCCAGCAAAAGTGAAAGGTAGGAGAAATGGACCCTTCAAGCAAACTCCTGGTGGCAATGTTATTCAAAACCAATTTTCTAGAAAACGATTTGGCTTGACTCTTTATGTGTTTATCCTAAGGTGACCATCAACAATGTAGACAAATGTTTAGAACGGAGATTGACAAATCTTTTCTGTAAAGACCCAGATCATGAATATTTGATGCTGTGTGGGACATATAGTCTCTGTTGCAAGTACTCAACTCTGCTGTGATAGCAGCAGTAGACAATATGGAAATGAATGGGTGTGACTGTGTGCCAATAAAATTTTATTTACAAACACAGGCCGAGGGCTGGATTTAGCTCATCAGGCCAGAGTTTGTTGATTTAGATCAAAATGTTATTTATAATGGCATATATTGAGAATATTCTAAATATTCAAGAGTTGGGAATTATTTAAATTATACTACATCCATAAGATGAAAATGATGTAGCCATTAAAAATGGTGTCTTCGAAGAAATCATAATGTACTGGGGCTGTGTTTAAAGCATAGTCATGTAGATGAGAATCAGTTTAGCCATTCATTAAGAGCTTGAACTCTGGAGTCAAAAAAAGCGAAGCTTGATTCCAAACTTGAGCATTTACTGGCTATTTGACCCTGAGCAAATTGCTTAATTTTTGGTAAATCTTGGTTTTTTCATTTGAAAAATGGAGACAAAAGAATTACCTATCTTGTACGGCTGTTGAGAGACATATAGCATACTGCTCAGAGTGTAATAAGTGCTTAGCAAGTAATTGTTCTCAAGTGGGGAAATTCAAAAGGGATTTATTTTTATAGTTTCATGGATTGTGCGTGGAGCTGCGAGGAAACATTGAGGGGCAAGCCTCTCAAAGTAGGTGCTCAGCAAAAGTATCCCAGCCTCAGTTTCCACAAGGCTAAGGAAGGACAGTGATTGGCTCATTTTTGAATCACATGACAACACTTTGGCCCAATCAGTGTGTCAGAAAGTCAAAGTGCTGTTGGACTGGCTCAGAATTGCTCACCCACCTGCGCCTGCAGCAGGGAGGGTAGTAGTACAACCTGGACACGCAGTGGGTCTTTTCTATGAGCACCCTTGTGTGGTGTACTATAGAAAGTGGCTGGTGGGTCCCTGCCTTGCGGGAGTTTACAGTCTAGTGTGGTCTTGGGGAACTTGCTAACCTTTGGCATAATAGAGTAGAGAAATTTCCAAAATATGTATCCTGGAGCTCACTTCCTGTTAATGCCCCTATGTTCCAGCGGGTGCCTAAGTTATGGTTACTGTTTTGATCCTTTGGGCCCTTATAATATATACACGATACGGTGATTTACAGTAATAGGGGTTGAGTAACCTGGTGTGGTTTTCAAGTAGTGAGGGACTGTGTTTTTGGAGATCTAATTTTTCTCTTGCTTTTTCTCTCCCTCCTCTCCCTGCACATAAAACTCCGTTCTCTGATTTGTACTTTGTGCTCTGTTTTACTTCTCTGACTCTATCTTTGTCTCCTCAAAAATACTCTACAAATTTCTCTAATTATAACTGCCCTCCTACCCTGATGATTTCCACGTGACATCTTTGCTTAACTCAGATTTTTACTCCTGGCGCATTTAAAATCAAATTCAGTTTTCAAAGTTCCCTTTACACCTAACCCTTCCAAAAGTAATCTAAGGTGTCCATATTTATCTGTGCATTAAAAATCTTGTTGGATGTTAGAAAATACAGACGTCCTCTGGGTCCCACCTGAGGCCTATGGACTCAGATCTCTGGGAGTGAGTTTTTGTAAAGGTTATTCTAACAAGATTTTCACAGGGGATTTAATGAACAGCTAGGTTGTCACTACTGAATTTATTACGCTTGTAATTTTACATGAATTATATGTGGATGAATGTCTGTCTCCTCTGCAAGATCTTGAGCCTTAGGGACATAAGACTGTGTCCAGCACACTCCACACGTTTAATACTGTGTGTTTTGTGGAAAAAATGAACTGGTCTCCTGAGCAGGGTGTGGTGATGAGGTTCTCTCAGTCAACCAGCAGGTGGCGCAAGAGGCCAGGCCACGGTTGAGAATTACAAACCCGTGTTCCCATTCATTTAGGTCGCGGGTGGGTTTACCTTTTTAAAAATTGTTTTTACGAACAATTCCACAAATTTATGGAATAATTTCTGTTCACAGCACATTAAAATCCTCTCGGGGATCCTTTGAAAATCCAGTTAAAAATGGAAATGTTAAATGAATATCCCTAGAAGAGGAATGAATTTCTGTTCTCTGACAATCTCCTCTAAGTATTTTCGAAAAGTACTTGGTATATTTAAAAAATAAAAATATGGTGGTACTGCCTACACTTTCCTAGGTCTCTGTCCTTCCTTCTGTAAAATGGAGGAGAAAAGATGGTTTCCAAAGTCCCTTTCTAGGCATATGCCGGGATCTTGTGTGGGCTGGGGGTGCTTAAAAATTTGTTTCTTGAACTGGGGGCTGGTTATACAGGCGTGCTCAAATTGTGAAAGTGTATAAAGATGTATGCTTATAATATGTGCACTTTTATAATATATCTATTCTTTTTTGTATTCTTTTTCATTATAGGTTATTGCAAGATATTGAATGTAATACCCTGTGCTATACAGTAGGTCCTTGTTGTTTATCTAGTTTATATATAGTAGTGTGTATCTGTTAATCCCAAACTCCTAATTTATCCCTCCCCCTCCTTCTCCCCTTTGGTAACCATAAGTTTGTTTTCTACGTCTGTGAGTCAAAATAGGTGTACTTTTATGTGTGTATACTTCAAAAAAGTTAAAAAAAAAAAAAAAGCAAAACCAATAAAGGTCCACTATGAGTTTCCTATCACTGCCTTAACAAATTAAACGCAACACAAATTTATGGTGCAGTAGCTATGGAAAACAGTATGTAGGTTCCTCAAAAAATTATATCTAGAATTACCATATGATCCAGCAATCCCATTTCTGGGTATATATTTTAAATAATTAAAAACAGGATCTCGAAGAGATATTTGCACACCCATGTTAATTGCAGCATTATTCACAACAGCCAAGAGGTGGAAGCAACTTGAACATGCATAAACTGATACATGGATAAACAAAATGTGGTCTCAACACAATGGAATATTATTCAGTCTTAAAAAGGAGGGAAATCCTGTCATATGCTACAACATGGATGAACTCTGGGGACATTATGCTTAGTAAAATGAGCCCATTGCAGAAGGACAAATAGTGCATTTATACGAGGTATTGAAAGGAGTCCAATTTTTAGAAACAGAAAGCAGAATGGTGACTGACAGGGGCTGAGGGGAGGGGGATGGAGAGTTGCTGTTCAACGGGTATAAAGTCTCAGTTTCACTCCATGAAAACGGAGTGCATAGGGTTAACACAGTTTCACTGTTTACCTAAAGATGATTAAGATGGTATATTTTGTGTAGCGTGTTTTTTACTGCAATAATGATTGATAATAATAACCTCACAGATTTACTATCTTACAGGTCAGTAGGTCATAAGTCTGAAATGGGTCTTCCTGGACTAAAATCAAGATGTCTGCAGGGATCATCCCTTCCTGGAAGTTCTGGGGAAGAGTCAGTGCTCTGCTTATGGGAGTTGGCAGAATTTGGTTCCTTGCACTTATAGGGCTGGAGTCCCAGTTTTCTTACTGGCAGTCAGCTGACGGTTACTCTCGGCTCCTGTCATATTCCTTGCCTCCCCTTCTCCATCTTCAAAGCCAGCAATGGTGAGTTGAGTCTTTCTCATGTGGCTTCTCTCTGACCCACTCGTCTACCTTCCTCTTGCATTTTTAAGGACTCATGTGATTAGATTGGGCCCATCTGGGTAATCTCCCCGATTTCAAGATCCATACCTTAAATCTGCAAAGTCCCTTTTGCCATGTAAGGTAACATAGTCACAATTTCTGGAGAATTAGGACATGGAAGTCTTTGGGGTGGACATTTTTCTGCCCACCGCAGGCCCCTTCCAGCCCTCACCTGATCATTCTAATTTATCTGCACGTGATGGCAGGAGAGAAGATAATCATATGAGAATGGATGCCAGTATTGATCTTCATATGAATATAAGGCTTCGCCTTTACTGAGGCTTTATTATATGCCAGACACATTTGAAGAACATCAGACAAAGGTCTCATATAATTCTTCTTGGCGGTAAATGTCATTATTTTACAGCCAAGGAAACAGAAGCTTAGAGCAGTTAATTAACCTGTTTAATGTCACGATGCCACTAATAATGGATTTGCTATAAATTGGGGATTTACATTCATACAGTCTGCATGCTTAATCAATTGGCTTTACTGCCTCTTTAATAAATACAATAATGTTGGTGGCAAAATAGTAATTAAAAGATGATTATACTTGTACACTTAAAAGAAATATGAGTAAGCAGTGAGTCCAAGAAAGTGGGGAATTAGACCTGGTAACAAATTTATTTTATAATCAAAGACATAGGAGTTAAGAGGGAAGGCAGTTACTTGTGCAAGGTCACACAGCCAGATGAGGTTTTAGAATCAGTCTCTTTGGACAAGAGGGGTCTTGAACTGGTAATCTTTTTCATTTGGGTAGGACCTTATACAGCATCTTACAGAGAAAATCCAGATTTGAGGGTGTATGTATAGTGATGGGAGCATAATTATTAACGTGGTTTTCTGATTACGCATAAAAGGAAGCATTCTTTCAATTCTCGCTTGTGCTCAGAAGATAACGTTTGCCCCCCTGCAGCCTGAGTCATGGTTTTTACCCTGTGTCCAGCCCTCCCCATATGACTCCAGAGTAAATCCTAATTGGTCTAAGCCCACAATGATGGCCTGGGCTTTAGAAATGGGCATTTGGTTCTGACCTGGCAAATGGGACATGAGGGGAGTCTGCATGAGGCTCCTGGGAAAGGTTCTTTGCTCTCCTTCAAAAGAGATGTGTAAGAAGAAAAGGTCCTATTCCTCCTGCTCTGGGCATTGTCCTGCCTGCCCATGAGACTTGAAACAGGTCAACCAGAGGAGGGGACATGGGGATGGCAGAGCCGGAAGACGGAAGGACTCGATGACTTTGTGGTTTTTTTAAAATTAATTAATTTATTTATTTATTTTAGGCTGTGTTGGGTCTTCGTTGCTGCACGCGGGCTTTCTCTAGTTGAGGCGAGAGGGGGCTACTCTTCGTTGCAGTGTGCGGGCTTCTCATTGCAGTGGCTTCTCTTGTTGCCAAGCACGGGCTCTAGGTGTGCAGGCTTCAGTAGTTGTGGCGCACAGGCTCAGTAGTTGTGGCATGCGGCCTCTAGAGCGCGGGCTCAGTAGTTGTGGCTCTGGAGCGCAGGCACACAGGCTTAGTTGCTCCGTGGCATGTGGGATCTTCCTGGACAGGGGCTCGAACCCGTGTCCCCTGCATTGGCAGGAGAATTATTAACCACTGCGCCACCAGGGATGTCCCTTGATGACTTTGTTGAGCACTGAACTAACTGGCCCTGGATGCTCTCTGCTGCCCGAATTCCTCCATTTAAACCACTGGCACCTGGGTTTCCTTGTACTTGCCGATGGAGCATCCTGACTGGCTCACACATGCTAATTTCAGTCTCTGTTTTTCCCATCGGTTATAGTTTGTCTCAAGACCAATAGCTTAGGGCTTCTCTGGTGGCGCAGTGGTTGAGAGCCCGCTTGTCGATGCAGGGGACACGGGTTCGTGCCCCGGTCCGGGAAGATCCCACATGCCGCGGAGCGGCTGGGCCCGTCAGCCATGGCTGCTGAGCCTGCGTGAGGCCACAACAATGAGAGGCCCGCATACCACAAAAGAAAAAAAAAAAAAAAAAAGACCAATAGCTTAGATCTCTGATTCTCACCGTGCAGTGCTCCAGGAGGTTTCTAGTTACACATTTGTTGAATATCCACATCGTGCCCAGCACTGCACATACATTTTTAGGTTCAGAGAAATGAAATGTTTGCTCAGGGTCACAAAGCTAGTAAATATCTGAGCTGTACAACACTTTTTTTTTTTTTGTCCCAGGGAAGCTGCCTCACCTGTTCCAAATGCAGAAAGTGGTCCAGTTAGTAAAAGACAGTGATGAGAATGGCTTAGCCCGTGCCAGACGTCGTTCTCAGCTCTACCCTATTAAGTCACAGAAAATATGTGTGGTAGTGCTCTTCTTAACACCCCCATTTTACAGATAAGAAAACTGAGGCACAATGCACTTAATAACTTGGCAGAGCTAGCATTGAAGACTTCCTCCTCGTAAGCTAATTGGCAGACAGGAACTGGTAGCTGCTGAGAAAACCTTGATCTGGGGATTTAGATGTGGTGGTTAATTAAAAACAAACAACAATAAGACAAAACCAACTTTTTCTAGGTTAAATAGAGAGATATTTTAAAGGAAGTAGTCCTATAGTTCCCCAGAGGCAACCATTCATCAGTTTCTTTTTTTTTTTTTTTTTTTTGCGGTATGCGGGCCTCTCACTGCTGTGGCCTCTCCCGTTGCAGAGCACAGGCTCCGGACGCGCAGGCCCAGCGGCCATGGCTCACGGGCTTAGTTGCTCCGCAGCATGTGGGATCTTCCCGGACCAGGGCACGAACCCGTGTCCCCTGCATCGGCAGGCGGATTCTCAACCACTGCGCCACCAGGGAAGCCCCATCAGTTTCTTGTATATTTCTTGGGAATTAAGAATTGTTTAAACCAAAGCCATGCCCATGGTATTGGTCCGAGAAGAAATAGGGAGGTAAAAGGAGTGATGAGGAGTGATGAGATATTTTCCATGAGAAAAGCAGCGGGACCTGGGCAGTTGGTGGGAGATAATCTGTTTCCTCTTCTGTACTGCTAGGTATTTTTCCCTCACACATTCATTACTTATTTAAATAAACATCTATTTTTTCAGATAATAAGAGTAAATTCCAAAATAATTAGATTAATTCATAGAACACTGATTTTTCCTTTTACTTTGGATTTCTAAAAACAGCTGTATCAAGATATAACCTCTGGGGGGGCAGTATAGGGGTGGGAAAGTGGGAGGTACAAACTATTGGGCGTAAGATAGATTAAAGGACGTAGTGTACAACTTGGGGAAGATAGCCAATATTTTGTAATAACTGTAAATGGAGTGTAACCTTTAAAATTGTATAAAAAAAGATATCTATATACCATGAAGTTCACTCATTTAGACGGAATAATTCAATGGTTGTTATATTTTACAGTTGCTTTGTTCAAATCCAGATCTAAACAAGGTCTACACACTGCATTTGACTATTATGCCTCTTAAATCCCTCTCCCTTCTTTCTCTTTTAACTTTTTGTTGTAAATTTTTATTGTAAATGAAACATACTGAAAGCCACACACAAATGACTAGCTTAGTGAATCATGATCACGCAAATTTTGACATCAGAGAATGCCTTCAAACTACTTATGTCACCAGATTGCTTGTTAAGCTTTAATTCTCACAGGAAAATTACAATGCTTTCTCCCACTTCCCCAATTTCTTGACTAATTTTTCTAGTGAGTCAGAAAAAATGTACCAAGAAATACTCAGAAGGAATTCCTACATGGAAATACTACTGTCCAGTGGGTTTTTGAATGAAGCCCAGGCATAGAGTTGCCAGATAAAATACAGGATGCCTGCTCAACCCAAGTTTCAGAGAAACAACAATCTTCTAGCACAACAATGTCACAAACCGTGCATGGGATATACTACAGAACTATTCATTGTGTATTTGAAATTCAAAATTAACTGGGTGTCTTGGATTTTTATTTTTGCTTCATCTGGCAACACAACCAGGCAACCAGTCAGACTAGGATCCTGGAACATAGAAGAAACACACCTGGGCAGCTGGTTTCCCACTGAGCTGCAGAATCCACTAGCCCTGGCGTTGGCACTGTCTTTAAGACTTGGATTCATCTTTGCTCAATTGTCTGCCTAATTATCTTACCCATTGTCCTGTCTCCATTTAAAACAGGTTATTTGCTCTGAACTCCAGCTTAACTTGTCTGGGGCCCTTAGTACCACCTCTTTCCATTTTCTTTCTTTTTCTTTTTTTTTTTTTTTGCGGTACGCGGGCCTCTCACTCTCGTGGCCTCTCCCGTTGCGGAGCACAGGCTCCGGACGCGCAGGCTCAGCGGCCATGGCTCACGGGCCCAGCCTCTCCGCAGCACGTGGGATCCTCCCGGACCGGGGCACGAACCCGTGTCCCCCGCATCGGCAGGCGGACTCTCAACCACTGCGCCACCAGGGAAGCCCCCATTTTCTTTCTTTTAAAACTTTAATAAACGTTTTTTATAGAATAGTTTTAGATTTATAGACAAATTGCAAAGATAGCACAGAGTTCTCATATATCCTACACCCAAGTCCCCCTATTATTAACGTCTTACATTAATACTGTATGTTTGTCACAATTAATTAATTGATATATTATTATTAACTAGAGTTCACACTTTATTCAAACATCCTTAGTTTTTAACCTAAAGTCCTATTTCTGTTCCAGGATCCCATCCAGAAATACCATGTTACATTTAGGCTTCTCTTGGTGGCGACTATTTCTCAGACTTTCCTGGTTTTTGATGACCTTAACAGTTTTGAGGAGTACTGGACAGGTGTTTTGCAGAAGGTCACTGAATTTGAGTTTGTCTTATGTCTTTCTTATAATTATACTGTGGTCATGGGTTTTGGGAGGAAGACCACGCAGGTGGTGTCGTTCTCGTCACATCACACCATGGGTGTGTAACATCATCATGATTCTCACTGTGACGCTGGCCTTCATCACCTGACTGGGCAGTATGTGCTAGGTTTCTCCACTGTAAGGGTGCTCGCTTTCCCACCCCCTTTCTGTACTGTGCTCTTTGGAAGTCGCTATGTGCAGCTCACACTTGAAAAGTGCAGCCTTACGCTCTGTCTCCTTGAGGGCAGAGTATCTGTGTAAATTATTCAGAATTCTCTTGCCTGAGAGAATCTTTTGTCTATGCTATTTATTTAATCATTTATTTATATCAGTATGGACTCATGAGTTTGCTTCTGTTTTTTTTACTTTGGGTTATAATCCAATACTACTTTATTTATTTTGGTGTTCAAATCATTCCAGCTTTGGCCACTGGGCTACCGTGTCCCTTTGACATCCTCCTTCATTGTGGTTTTTCATTTGAGCACTTCCTTACTTTCTTCATTACACGATGCTCTAGGCTCATCTTGTATATTTCTTGTCCCTGTCTAGAATCAGCCATCTCTCCAAGGAGCCCTATTTCCTTGTATTGGAGAATGGTATTAAACCCCTAGATCTGAGAGCTCAAAGTGCTTATTGCTACTGAGGTGTCCTTGCTTCTCAGCCTTCTTAGCAGACAGTGCAAAGAAAAGTATCTGTATACTAATCTGTATATATACACATAACAGCAAATGTTTCTGTATGGAACCATCTGAATGTATGTTAAGCTAAATATGAGTGCATACTGAGGTCTCCAACTTTAATGCGTCACCACATGGATCATTGCAGCCCTCTCTACTTGCTGATCTATACTCTCCCACTCCAACAATGAGAGCTTTGTTCTTCACCATCGCTATCCATCTACTTAGTTGTTCAATTCAGGTAAACACATAGCAGTGTGTGCCTTTGTTTTGACCAGTGATTCTACTTGTAGGAATTTATCCTATTGAGAAACTCCCCCAAGAATATAAAGATGCATGTGAGAGGAAGTTCACTGGTAGACTGACTCTTTGCCAAAATTTGGCTCCCCTTTCCATGGGAGGATTATACTTCATTTGAACTCAGGCAAGACCAGGTGACTTGTGTGGGCCAAAACAGAATGTGAACAGGTCATGTGTGTCACTTTCTGGCAGAAGCTTTAAGCCTTTGTGCGTCGTCACACTCTCTTTCCTTATGCCACACTGTCCTGCTAATTTCAGATAATGGCATCTCCATCAGCCTGGTTCCTGGAGCGGGGATGACATATGGAAATGTATCATGAGCAGGAAATAAACCTTTCTCAGATACTAAGACTTGAAATATTCATTATAGCAGCCTAACCTAGCCCATCCTGACTGAGTTTGTAACACTGAAAACTGGAAGTAATGCAAATATCTATCAATAGGGAACTAAGTTAATAAATTATGTTGTTTTTCAACAATAGTCTATTAGTGCAGCCCGTGCCAAGAAAACCCCAAAAAAGTTCTGTCTTTATTACTGAGATGGAAAAGGTCCATATCGTTAAGTGAAAAAAAAAAAAGCGTTGTGGAGCAGTTTATTCAGTATGATCGCATTGTTGTGAAAGAAATAATTTATAGACATACGTTAGTATGTGCATAGGAAAAAAAACCTCTGGAGGAATATATACCAAACTGTCAGTAGCAGCTATCCATACATTTTAGATTTCTGTATTGTTTGAATTTTTACAAGTTCTGAGTCAAGATTCCCTCTGCTCTGGGCTGGATCTGTTTCATCTGTCATTTGGCAGCTAGACAGGATTATGCAAACTGGCTTTCCTCTTGGATGGATTTGACAATCTCCAAGGTTAAGTCTGGAGGCAAACACGTGGGCTTGTTAAGTGGGGACAGGTTAATAAATAAGGCAATTTGAGCAGCATTCCTGGAACTTTTTCTAAGCCCATCAAAAAGACATAATGTAATTACTACTCATCTTAATTCCCAGTGTAAACAACGGTGATTACAAACTGATGAAGACTTAGATGGTTTCTGCACCTCCATTTGTCCCTTATGACTCTTGGATAATTATTTTCACAGAGCAGTTTTAACAGCCTGGAGGAAACAGGTTGGGAGTGAGGGGTTTGTCTCATTTGCCTTTAAATCCTCAGTACCTGGCTCTGGGTTGGTCCAGGGTAGGTATTCAACTAATGTGATTCAGAAAATATATGTTTTCAATAATAATTATTATTTTTTAAAATACTTATTTTATTAAAAAATTATCATACATTAAAATTGACTTTTTGGTGTACAGATCTATGAATTTTAACACATGTATAGATTTCTATAACCACCATCACAAACAGAATACAGAACCATTTCATCACCCCCAGAAACCCCGCTGTGCTTTTCTTTTGTAATTACATTCTCCCCCACCCCTAACTCCTGGCAAGCACTGATATGTTTTGTGTCACTACAGATTTATCTTCTCAAGAATGTCATATAGATGTCACCTTCTATAGATGATCTTTGGAGACTGGCCTCTGTCACTCAGTTTTTTATTACCGAATAGTGTTCTTCAATAACATTGTATTTTGAGCACCCTACTATGTGCCAGGCACTGAGCTAGGTATTTGGGACAAAACAAGAGATAGGGCAGATCCTGTAGGTTTAGAGCTTAGAGACATCCACAGTAGATTCATAGAATGTCAGAGTCCTAAGGGGGCTCTGAGCTAATCTAATTTCTAGATACTCGAAGTGTGGTCTGTGCACCAGGATCATCAGCCTCCCCCTGAGAACTTGTTAAAAATGCAGAACCTCGGGAATTCTCTGGTGGCACAGTGGTTTAGAATCAGCCCACCAATGCAGGGGACACAGGTTCGAGCCCTGGTCCGGGAAGATCCCACATGCCACAGAGCAACTAAGCCCGTGCACCACAACTACTGAGCCTGCGCTCCAGAGCCCACGAGTCACAACTACTGAGCCCACGTGCCACAACTACTGAAGCCCACGTGCCTAGAGCCTGTGCTCTGCAACAAGAGAAGCCACTGCAGTGAGAAGCCCGTGCACCGCAATGACGAGTAGCCCCCCGCTCGCCGCAACTAGACAAAGCCCACGCACAGCAACAAATACCCAATGCAGCCAAAAACTTAAAAAAAAAAAAAAAGTGCAGAACCTCAGGCCCAACCCCAGACTAACTGAATCAGTCTATACAGTAACAAGATTCCCAAGTGATTCCTCCGCAAAATTCATAGAGCGCAGAAATTCCTACATCCCTGCCCAATACCCATCTAGTCTTGGTGTGAATACCTTCAGTCACAGGGTCTTATTCTTTGCTTCAGCAGCCAGTCCCTTCCATGATGAGCATCTCAAATTATTTGCGCTTCTTCTTAGTCTAAAAGGAAACTTGCTTTTGTATAAATTCCACACTACAGCTCTAGTTCTGACTTTGGGGTCAATCCAAAGCACACATATTCTTTCATCTAATATCTCTTTGGTTATTTACAGACTTCATGTTCTTTTCTCCAGATGAAACACCTCTAGATGCTACAATCATTCTTTATATTCATTTATTCATCTACTTTGTATATTTTTATTCGTACCTACTATGTACAGTGACTGAATCTGACTTATCTCAAACAAATTTTGACAGAGTTAAAATGGGTTAACTGGATGTTAAAGGGCCGAGTATTTCTGATAAGCTATAAATGAAGAAAAGTTGTTTTCTTTTTTTTTTTTTTTTTTTGCGGTACGCGGGCCGCTCACTGCTGTGGCCTCTCCCGTTGAGGAGCACAGGCTCCGGACGCGCAGGCTCAGCGGCCATGGCTCACGGGCCCAGCCGCTCCGCGGCATGTGGGATCTTCCCGGACCGGGGTACGAACCCGCGTCCCCTGCATCGGCAGGCGGACTCTCAACCACTGCGCCACCAGGGAAGCCCCTGAAGAAAAGTTTTAAAGGAAACATTTAATAGGGACAGCTAGGACTGGAAGACACAAGCCCAAGTGCCGCTTAGGTAACCACAATACACCACTTAAAGGGAGGTTGTTGCTGCTATTCAGCCCCACTATTGCATAATCTTCTCATTTTTCAAGACAAGTCAGAAATGTGGATTTTGATGTGAATTTTCTGATGTTTAGATGTGTGCAATTATACCATCAGGGTTACCAAATGCTAACAGAATCTTCTCAAGATGGCTTAGCACAAAAAGGGTTTATGGGAAAGGTATATTAGGTGGCTCAGAAAATTAACTGTGAGGTGGGGAACTGGACTCAGGAAATGGGCGACATCCATGAGAGGCCCAGCAGCTGGGAACTCAGCCAGGTCACGTCAGGGTCGCAGTCTGGTAGAAAGCTAACATTGGCACCACTGCCATGGGACATTGAGCAGCGCCCCCCCCAGACCATCCATCCCATTGCCTTTGGCATCTTCCAACTGCCCCCCACGTTCAGAATACCGGATGTGATCTTCAACTGGCAGCACCTGGTTTGCATGTCCCAGCACCCTAGCTTTCAGGGAACTGAGAGAGGGAATATCTGCCCTTTTCTAATTCTTTGAAAAGGGGTAAGGATTTATTTGTGGAGTTTAAATGAAAAGAGTTGAGCACAGCAACTGTATTAGGAATGCTTTTGGCTGCAAGTTACTATGAACAGCTTACAACCCAAGGACACAAGAAACCAGAGACTGGAAGTCACAGAGCTGACTCAGTAATTCCTCAGTATAATCAAGGAACAGGCTCTTTCTCTTTACACACACATCCTTCAAATACTGGCTTTTTTTTGCACTTAGTCTTGTTGTCTGGTGATCATAATAAGGCTATCAGAGCTCAGACATCACATCTGCATTCCAGCTGTGGAATGCAGAAGAAGATGGGATAGCATCCTTAAGTGTTCCTCATGAGGGTCAACAAAAGCCCAGCAGGTCTTGACTTATAGTTCATGGGACAAACTTTGGCCACATGACCACATTTAGCTTCAAGGTGGGCTAGGACAGTGAGTATCTCACTTGTTTCCTTTTCTTTTTCTTAAAAGTTTTTTTTCTTACTTTTGGTAACTTTATTTTGAAATAATTTCAAACACAGCAAAGTTGCAAGAATAATATAAAGAACAACCATATATCCTTCACCCACATTCTCCAATTAACTTTTTGCCACATTTGCTTTACTATTCTCTATTTTTTTTGAATTATTTAAAAGTAAGTTGCAAACAGAGTGCTCTTTACCTCTACGTATTTCACAGTGTGTTTCCCAAGTACACGTTTATTCTTATATAAAACCACAGTAGAATAATCAAAATCAGGAAATGACACATAAATACAAGTATCTGGCTTTTTTCACTCACTGTAGTGGATATGCGCAGAGAGAAGCGAGCTGAGAATAGTCATCAGGGTAACAAACCATAGCAACTAATTATCTAAAAAGTTTCCAGTGGGAATTCCCTGGCGGTCCAATGGTTAGGACTCGGCGATTTCACTGCCGTGGGCCCGGGTTTGATCCCTAGTGGGGCAAACTAAGATCCCACAAACTGTGCAGGGCAGCCCCCCCAAAAAGTTCCCACTATACAAAACAAACAAACTGTGTCTATGAACTAAATCCAGCCTGAAAGGCACCAAATTGCCTTAACTGCTTTAAACTTCTTGCTGAACTATCTTCCTTTTGATTAGAATAGTGAGAATATTTGTACAGTATACATTTCCACTTTTCGTGTTGATGTCATTTACTCTCTAAATGGTGTTGGAAAGAATCTGTCGGAGGTAATAGGCAAGTCTGGTTAAAGAATATTATTCTCTCCAAATTTTCACTAACTAGATAAAAAAATGGACAGTTTTTTTCTTTAATTCCCTTTTAATGTCAATTTCCTGAAAACATCCCCGAATGATACAATTATACTGCTTTAATTCTCACAATTTATAATAAAATCAGAGGATAAAAGAGGGATATTGAGAGTTCTTCCTTTTCTCCCAGCAAAATTAAATTCAAATTGTGCTGGAGAGATAGGAGGCAGGACACGTGGAGTAATATTTTTATATTATCCTTTTTAATGAAATTGAAGATAGAAAGTGTTCTTTAAAAAGTGGGTGCAACAGGGGCCTGGCCTCTGGTCTGTTTGGGGGTGTGGGAAAAGCTATGTGTGACTGGCTAATGGGAGAGTCAGGGATGGGGGCTGGCGGTGAGTTTTCAAATGGGGAGAAGAGATATTTTGACCATGTGCAGCCCTTTGCTCACCTAAAACTGCTTCCCCTCCTGCCATTGCTTTCACAGATATGTGAGAGCTTCTGAGCTAAATATTTATGCATGGAATATGAAAGAATGGGATAGAATACAGCGGTTCCTCCACTCTGACAGGGAGGAGATCTTATTAGAAGTGCAGTCTCAGAGGTTTGGCAGACCCGAGCAGTCTTTTTGCCTACAGAGGGGTAGGTACCACAGCCAGGTTCCCAGAGCGCCGACCAGAAAAAAGTGCATCAAGAATTGGCTGCATGACAAGGGCTTAATTACCAAAATATACAAACAGCTCATACAACTCAACAACAAAAAACAAACAACCCAATCGAAAAGTAAGCAGAAGACCTACATAGACATTTCTCCAAAGAAGAAATACAGATAGCCAACAGCCACATGAAAAGATGCTCAACATCACTAATTATTGGAGAAATGCAACTCAAAAGTACAATGAGGTCAGAATGGCCATCATTAAAAAGTCTACAGGGCTTCCCTGGTGGCGCAGTGGTTGAGAGTCCGCCTGCCGATGCAGGGGACACGGGTTCGTGCCCCGGTCCGAGAGGATCCCACATGCCGCGGAGAGGCTGGGCCCGTGAGCCACGACTGCTAAGCCTGCGCGTCCGGAGCCTGTGCTCCTCAACAGGAGGGGCCACAGCAGTGAGAGTACCGCAAAAAAAAAAAAAAAAGTTTATAAATAACAAATGCTGGAGAAGGTGTGGAGAAAAGGGAACCCTCCTACACTGTTGATGGGGATGTAAGTCGGTGCAGCCACGGTGGAAAACAGTATGGAGGGTCCTCAGAAAACTAAAAGTAGAATTGCCATATGATCCAGCAATCCCTCCCCTGGGCATATTTTTAGGCAAAAGTCTAATTTGAAAAGATACATGCACCCCTATGCTCATAGCAGCGCTATTCATAATAGCCAAGACATGGAGAAAACCTGTATGTCCATCGATAGATGAATGGATAAAGACGTGGTACATATACACAATGGAATACTACTCAGCCATAAAAGACGGTGAAATAATGCCATTTGTAGCAACATGGTTGGACCCAGAGATTATCATACTAAGTGAAGTAAGTCAGAAAGAGAAAGACAAATACTATATGATATCAGTTATGTGTGGAATCTAAAGTATGACTCAAATGAACTTATTTACAAAACAGAAACAGACTCATAGACATAGAAACAAACTTATGGCTACCAAAGGGGAAAGGTCGGGAAAGGGATAAATTAGGAGTTTGGGATTAGCAGATACAAACTACTATGTATAAAACAGATAAACAACAAGGACCTATTGTATAGCACAGGGAACTATATTCTATATCCTATGATAAACTATAATGGAAAAGAATATTTAAAAAAGAATGTATAACTGAATCACTTTGCTGTACAGCAGAAATTAACACAACATTTAAAATCAACTATACTTCAAAAAAAAAAAAAAAGAATTGGGATCAAAGAGTGACATGCAGCTGGAAAGAAGAAAACTTGGCAGTCTCAGAGTTGGAAGTCAGGAAGGTCCAGAATTTATCCTCTGCGAGTGAAAAGCAAGTTGAGGCAAATAGTACAGGACCGAGATCACGTAGGATGTGTGGTTGCTGGAGGCCTGTGGATGAGTTGCAGGTTGTGGGGTGATGGTGGGGTGGGGTGGGAGGTGGGGAAGAGGGCTTGGCAGATTAAAGAAATGAAGGAAAGCCTCCCTCCTCCCCATTCCATTGTTTCTACCTTCCAAGACTATTCTTATTTGTGATGACATGGGCAGAAACTTCAAGGGGATTATTGGACGAGTTAATCTCTAAAACAGTCAAGCTGAGCATAGGCATTTGGGACCAGATGATTAAAAAAAAAGAAAAAAGAAATCTAATTTAGAGGTTAAAGAAGATGGGATTGGGGGCTCAGGTATAAAATAAAAACATAAAAATTATAAACAAAGAAGTAAAACTGTCTCTATTTGCAGATGACATGATTATTTACATAAAAAAGCCTAAAGAATCTATAAAACAACTGCTAGAACTAATAAGTGAGTTTAACAAGGTTGCAGAATCCAAGGTCAACATACAAAATAACATAACAAGATGCCTCACGAGGGGAGGGGTCCCAGTGGCTCAACAATATCATCAAAGACCTAAGTTCAAGTAGACCCCTGAGCCCCCAATTCATAAAAACATACTTATGAATGGAAGAATTTTTTTTTTTTTATCATTCAGGAATATATAAATAGCTGAAGGGTTTTTCTGGTTGAGATGAAACTCAGAAAGGGTCTGTATGCCACCCCCAGAAAATAGACACCAGTGCCCACAGAAGATAAAATCTCATAAATGACCAGCTTGGAGCCCCCCAGTGGCTTCATTCCTGGAAGTTGTGTGGGATATTATGGCAGATACTGTTGGTTCCTTACCTGGTAACTATTTTTACTTTTTTATTCATCAGTCAAATTCTGGTTTTGTCGGATATCCTGTGGCCATGAGCTTTAAGGAATGCAGTGCCTCTCCCCAGCCCCACTGAATAGGGAGGGTGAATACTGAATATTTCGAGACAATCATGGTAATTCTGCTACCTTTGAGGGCAACTGGTTCGTAAATGGGCACGTGACATCATTCTGGCTAATGAAGGAAAGCCTGGAGGGTGGGGCTCTGTGAAAATTTTCTCATCTCATAAACGTACACAGGGAAGAACTATGTTCTTTTTTCTTGCCCTGGCCTTTGGATATTGCTTTGTGGGGATGTGATGTTTGGAGCTGTGTCAGTTATCTCGCAACCATGAAGATCAATGTTATATTTGGCAATGTGGAAAGCTAGAAAGAACTTAGGTCTTCGATGATATTGTTGAGCCACTGGGACCCCTCCTCTCGTGAGGCATCTTGTTATGTTATTTTGTATATTGACCTCGGATTCTGCAACCTTGTTAAACTCACTTATTAGTTCTAGCAGTTGTTTTGTAGATTCTTTAGGGTTTTCTATGGAAATAATCATGTCATCTGCAAATAGAGACAGTTTTACTTCTTTGTTCAAAATTTTTATGCTTTTATTTCTTTTTCTTGCATTGGTGCAATGGCTAGAACTGCCAGTACAACGTTGAATAGAAGTAGTGAGAATAAGCATTCTTGCCTTGTTTATGATTTCGTATTGTTTATATTTATTTATTTATTTATTTATTTATTTGGTTGTGTCTGGTCTTAGTTGTGGCAGGCAGGCTCCTTAGTTGTGGCATACGAACTCTTAGTTGTGGCACGCATATGGGATCTAGTTCCCTGACCAGGGATCGAACCCAGGCCCCCTGCATTGATGCATGGAGTCTTAACCATTGTGCCACCAGGGAAGTCCCATGATTTCATATTGTTATATGAGATTATACGTTTATCATGGTTTTAAGTCAGTTGAAATGGGTTTTCTGCAAGCTTTAGTGCTTCCAGATGAAAGCACTGTAGCTGACACTATTATTAAAGAAAAGATTGATCCAAGAAGACTTGGTTATATACAGGTTAGAGTTATCAGTTATACAGTTAAAATGTTAACATCTCAAGTTACTTCTCGTTGCAGATATGTTGGGTTCCATGTGAGAATTACAGCTTCTTTGCTCCTGGGAGGCCCCTGATGTTCCCAGAGATACTGAGAACTAGAGATTGAAGTGAGGTGGCCTGATGAGGCCTAAGATTTATATCTCCCAGAGAACCAGGAGCCTGGCTACCTCCCCTACAGAATCAAGAAAGTATTTTTACTGCCATGTGTTACTCAGACGGGCTCCCCAGTCTCTCAGGAAAAAGGCTGGAATTTGTTGAGCTCACTGATGCCAGTTATCCAGAGAGGATGTGGTCCAGAAGCAAGAAAAGGATCAATAGGGCTCATCTGGGATTTGGCCTTCTCCAAGTGGAAGGAATAAAACCTGTGATTAGCTCTGACAATAAAAACTAAACGAAATCTCAGGCAATCTCACACACAGTTCTTTGCTATCTATAAGCTTTTTTAAAAATTTAAACAGTGCTAAGATTTTCCTGTGTGGACCTCAGAGTCCAGCTTTCACACTGAAACCCACCATCACATTCAAAGCACCCGCTACCCACATGTGCTCCCGTGGGGCTCTGGGAAAGTCAGGTGGTGCTGCTGGGCATGTTCGATCCCTACCTGCTACCACATGAGCGCTCCAGGCTCGTGGACCACGAGTGTTTCTCTGAGAAGAAACCTTGCCAAAATGTAATGATGCCAAGTAAGATGAACAGAGGGCATTTTGCCTGTAATGGACAACTTTCAAACACCTGAGGTTTGGGGTCCTCAGTTCCAAAAGCCACGGGGCAGCGCTTAACCAGGAGAGAAGGCCCATGAGATAAGTTGCATTCTTCCAAAGTTGTTGTTTCAGTTGTTTTGGATAACTGGGTTTCAAAAAAAAAAAAAAGATTAAACCGTAGGATGATAAGAAATAATGGAATTGGGCTTCCCTGGTGGCGCAGTGGTTGAGAGTCTGCCTGCCGATGCGGGGGACACGGGTTCGTGCCCCGGTCCGGGAAGATCCCACATGCCGCGGAGCGGCTGGGCCCGTGAGTCATGGCCGCTGAGCCTGCGCGTCTGGAGCCTGTGCTCCGCAACGGGAGAGGCCGCAGCAGTGAGAGGCCCGCGTACCGCTAAATAAATAAATAAATAAATAAACTGGGTTTCAACTGGTGCCTGTCATATCCTTTCCAGCCTGATGTTCTGGCAGAGGCGTGTTTAACTTCATAAATTTACGGTGCATTGTGAACCACAGAGAAATCATTAAAAAAACGGATTCTGGTGACTTCTAAAGGGCTATTCCCATGGCTGTGAAACACGGTTGCAACGATGCTTGGAGGGGGCTGTGAACAGTTACGCCTTTTGCAGCTGGCCGTGGATCTGAACAGAGCCGAGCTCTCCAGGGCTGCGTTTACTTACTATCCCACCGTCAGTCAGTAAGACACAGTCACAAGACCACAGGCTGGGAAAACTTCTCTCATAGCAGAGGGAACAGTTCCACTTGTTCAAATATCACTGTATGGCCAGCAATATCCTTTGAATAAAATAATACTATAACCCAAAGATCACTCAACCTCTGTCCGAAATAGTCCAGACTTTGTGACATTGCTAGGATGAACAAATGAATGGGTAGAACACTTTTAAAAATTGTGGTAAAATACATATAACATAAAATTTACCATTTTATACTAAATGCCACTGAATTATACACAATATCCACTCTATTACTGATTGCTTTGCTGTAATAAGACTTTGGTTAAAATGAGTCCATTTGGCAGAATCTTAATATCCATCTGCCAAAGCCAAGGTCAAGGTTGAAATGGACATGTAGTCTTTCTGCTATCATGATTTTTTTTTTTTTGCTATCATGATTTTAAGTAACATTATGAGTATTTAGTTTGCAGTCGTGTCCTAAACCTTTCTATATTTTAACTAATTAAAGTGTGGGCAGGACTTCCCTGCTGGTCCAGTGGTAAAGAATCCTTACAATGCAGGGGACATGGGTTTGATCCCTGGTCACGGAACTAAGCTCCCACGTGACGCGGGGCAATTCAGCCCGCGAGCCACAAGTACTGAGCTTGCGTGCCTCAACGAGAGAGCCCGCGTGCCGCATCTAGAGAGAAGCCCAAGCACCACAATGAAGAGTCCGCGCACCACAACGAAAAGACCCCACATGCCTCAACAAAGACCCGACACAGCCAAAAATAATAAATTAAATAAATAAATAATAAATCTTAAAAAACATAAAGTGTGGTTATTAATAGTATCCCCACTTTACAGATGACTGTATAGAGGACTATAC
Organism: Kogia breviceps; assembly: GCF_026419965.1. Lineage (NCBI taxonomy): Eukaryota > Metazoa > Chordata > Mammalia > Artiodactyla > Physeteridae > Kogia > Kogia breviceps. Next base: position 67,672,316 of record NC_081323.1, read on the forward strand.
AGCTTTGAACCCAGACGGGCTCTAAAGTCTGTGTACTTAACCAATAGGATTACTGCAACAATTACTGCTGTGTCACTTCCGCCACTGTCATTGATTGAGGGCTGACCATATGCCTTTATCTACGTGAGGGAACATATACATACACCTCTCTAGGCCAGTTCTGAACAGTCAGCAAGGCAGGCATCATCACTGCCTTTTCTTCAGGCAAGGAAACTGAAGTTCAGGGAGTTAAGTGCTCAAGGCCATAGGCAGCAGCAAAGCTGGAATTTGAACTTGGCTGCTCTCCTCTGGCTCCTCAGCCCACACTGCCTCTGTTGATGGAATTAACTAATGGAAAGTAGCACCCTGAGCCCTGCAGGAGAAGCAAGATGCATGCCAGGAAGATGGCTAGGCCTGGTTTGAAACCCAGCATCACTAGTCATTTGGGGACAAATGCAAAACCAATTCCAGAGAGAGAGAGATGTTGACCGACTTACTGCTTTTTGTTTTGTTTTTTGGAGCGATTTATTCATTTATTTTTCTTAGGAAAAAGGTGATCTTTAATACAGGGATTTCTTTTTTGGGAAACCTTTCCATTTTAATCATTTAATCCTAGAGAACTTGCCCCTGAAAACTGTATCCAATTTGTGATACAGAGAGAATGAAAGCAAATGGGGAAGAAAAGAGCTGCCAAGAATGGATTTGTTCTTCAGGCTGTTGCTCAGTTCCTCTTGACTCACCAAAGAGAAACATTTTAGCTGTCATCTCTATTTAGGAAACTGTGCTGTGATTCTGAAAGCCTTTAACCCTAGTCACAGTCTGAAATAGGAAGTCTCTGAAAGACTTTGGGAAATACCAGGATGGCTTTTTTTCCCCGACTTACTGGTTTTCCTTCTATGGGTGCTATCATCAGGGTTGGACCAAGATGTGTGGACACCTGGTCAGGCTAATGATTTGCTGTCCTATTGAGTCAGGTGGTCAAGATTAAAACTCTGGCTCCATCACCTACCAGGTTTGTGGCTTTCAGCAAGCGACTGGAACTCCGTGCCTCACTTTCCTCATGTGTAAAAAGGCAATAATAAATAATGCCTACCTTGTAGAGTTGTAATGAAGATTAAATCATCTCTCCATGTAGTAAGAGTCCTGTAAGTCACTGTAAAAAATAATGACAATTTTCTCTATCTGGTTAGATTTCTAGGGATGTTTTAGCACCATCCCTGTGGTTTGGCACCAAATGTCCCATCCCTTAATCCAGTTCAGGCTGCAGCCTGGATCCTTTCCAAGCCCAGCCACTTTGCTAATCAGGATCTTATCACATCTCAGGCTGGGCTCTCCCAGACCAGGCAGGGAGCCCCTGGGTCCTGCCAGCCTGCCGCCACCATCTGCGTGGCTCTTAGCTGGGGAGACAGAAACCAAATCCTTCCCAAAGATGCTGGGAAATTAGTTTAGCATCGTCTGCCAGTGTGCAGTGACTCAGAGACTGCCTGCCCAGCGGGGCTCCCAAGCTCTGGGGTTGGAACAAGATTGATGTTGTCGTGAATGCAAAGCAGGGTGAGAGAATTGTGGGGTTGGGAGGTGGGGAGAGGGAGGGAGAGGCAGCGCCTTCTGTTTGTCTCTTGCTCCCCTTCTGCATGAGCTGAGGTTTCAGGCAGCAGGACCGCCTCAGCTGCTCACCGTGATGGAGAGGCGGTAGGGAGCAGGGGAGAGCCAGCAGCTGGTTGGACTAATGTGAGGTGGGCATCCTGACCTGGTCACTTACTGTGTGACCTTGGGCAAGTAGCTTAACTTCTCTGAGCCCCCATTTCCTTGTCAGTCAAATGGATATCATAGCAACTAGGGTTGTTGTGAGGATGAGTGAGATGATGGATGTAACATGCTTAGCTTAGCACAGCACCTGGAACACAGTAAGTGCTCAGTAATTGTGAGCAATTAATAAGATCAGACTTACGAGCTCCCTAACCCTTCCTTTTGTTAAACATCCTCATCCCTTCAAGCCCTTCCAAACAACTCTCTGAAAGCAAACATTCACCAAAAGGTGGGGGAAGGAAAGGATTGAGGGGAGGTGTTGTGAGTGTGTGTGCGTATGTGTGTGTGTGTAAGTGTAAGAAAGAGAGACAGACAGAGAGGGGGGAGAGACACACACACAAAGAAAAAAGGAGAGAGACAGACAGACATGCACACATAGAGACATTCACATGAGCATAGAGAGGTACAAACACAGAGACACAGAGAGAGAAATAGGAGAGGCAGACAGCAGGGTCTGAACCCTGGCTCTACCACTCATTAACTGTGTGACCAGTCTCTTAACCTCTTGGCCTGGCCTTGCTCACGTGTGCAATGGGGAAAGCAATAGCTCCTCCTTCATGGGATTGATGTGTAGATTAAATGAGTACAATAAAGCAGTTGGTAGAGAGACTGGTAAATGCTCAATAAATTTGGCAGGTGGAATTCTATGAGGGCTCCCAAGACTGGCGCCCCCTGGTGTACACTCCCGGTACAGTCCCCTCCCCCTTGAGTGTGGGTGGGTCCTGTGAATACTTGGGAGGTCAAGGATTAAGTTACATTATACAGCAAAGGTGAAAGGATTTCGCAGATGTAATTGGGGTCCCTAAATCTGTTGACTTTCAGTTAATCAAAAGGGAGATTATCCGGAATGGGTCTGAATTAACCATAGGAACCCTTAGAATCTGGTTCTAGAGGTCAGCGTCAGAGGAAGTCAAGAAATTCAAGGCTCGCTGATGTTCTCCAGTTGACCTTGAAGAAGCCAACTGCCATGTGTGGAGAGAGCCATGTGGCAGAGAGCAGTGGGCAGCCTCCAGGAGCTGAGGGCCTCACACCTACAGCTACAAAGATCTCTGTCAACAACCAGTAAATGTGGGAAGAGGACCCGAGCCTCAAATGAGACCACAGCCCAGCTGACACCTTGATTTCAGCCAGGTGAGACCCAGAGCCACATGTGGACTTTTGAACCATAGAAGCAGTGAGATAACAAATTTGTTTGGGCTTAAGCCCCTACATTTGTGGTAATTTGTCATGCAGCATAGAAAATTGTTACTCGGTTTTTTCAAATTGTGCTTAAAAATACTGTAATAAATACATAATAATAATATAAAATTTAAATTGTAACAAAGATAGCATGAAAGTCATTATCTATGAACTAAAACAGAAAACAAAACAACCATTTATTACCTCACGTTTCTGCAGGTTAGAGAAGTCGGGCAGGCTTGGCTGGATTCACTGCTTAGAGTCTCACAAGATTGAAATCAAGATGGCGGCTGGGCTGAGTTTTTTTCTGGAGGCCCTAGTGAAGCTCATTCAGGTGGATTGGGTAATCCAGTTCCCCATGGTTATAGGACTGATCCCAGCCTCCTGCTGGCCATCTGCCAGGGCCAATCTCCCCTCTGAGCATCTCCTCCTTCTCCAAAACCAGCAATGGTGCATCAAATATTTCTCACACTGGGAGTCTCTCTGACTTCCTCTTCCGCTATGAGCCAGAGAAAACTCTGCTTTTAAAGAGCTCATGTGATTAGATTAGGCCCACCTGGATAATCTCCCTTTTTAGGAACCCAGAGTCAACTTATTAGAAACCTTAATTACATCTGCAAAATCAATTTTGCTATATAACATAACATAATCATCAATGTGCTATCCTAGCAAGTTCACAGATTCCACCCACATTCAAGGGGAGGAGATTATACAAGGATGAGGATCATTGGGGGTCATTCTTAGAATTCTATCTACCACACTGAGACTGTGCCTGTCCTTTTCAAGCCTTGGCTCTCCCATTTTTCATTCCTTCCTGTGAGATATTCTGTATACGTTCTATAAATGTTTGCTTCTTTGTTTAAGGTAGCAATTGTTGGCCCCAAACTCTAACTCCAAACCCTAATCCATCTCCATTTGCCAAGATTTCCACGTGTACACGTTGTAAGTCTGAGGCGAGGCCTGGAGTCTTATGACCTCAGAACCTTCTAGGTCAGTTCAGCTGGCCTTAGATGTGGTGGCTGAGAGGATCACTGAGGAAAGTCCACGTGTGCATGGGTTAAGGGCTGTCTCACTCAGAGGGAGGAGGCCCCGGGAGGGGTGCAGGAGCGGGGGGAGCATCTGGCCACCCAGCTAGGAGACTAGACATGGTGTGCTAGCCCCTCAGACCCAATCCAGGGCAATTTAGGAATGGCTTGGTTAAGAAACAGGAATTCACTTCCCCAAGGTCAGACCCCAGGGTGGCTTCTACACAAACTGAGAGGCGGTGAGAATCCAGTGAAACAAACTGGGACTGAATCCCGTTCAAATCGGCACAGCCTCAGGCTCTGCTTCCCCAACCAGTAGGTCTCTGCTGAGTGCCAGCTCCTTCCTCAGGTGTTTTACATGCAAGAGTATAATCTTGAAGCTCCAGGGCAGGCTTTTCTAGAAAGACACTTACACCCATTTTTCATATGGGGATCCTGAGGCACAAAGCAGTAAAGTAACTTATTAAACTAGCTGCCTGTGTGAATTCCACCACACGGTTGGCACTGGAAGTTTGAGCAGGCTTCTCCTGAGATTTAGAGGGAGCAATAACTTTTTGGGGGGTTACACTAGAGCAGGAGTGAGCCAACTTTCTCTGTCAAACTCCAGACAAGACGCTATTTTAGGCTTTGTGGGGCGGGTGGTCTCTGCCACAATTACTCAACTCTGATGTAGTTGAGTAGTAGGAACACAACATGTAAACAAACGGGCATGGCCATGTGCCAATAAAAGTTTATTTACAAAAACAGGTGCTAGACCAGATTTGGCCTGTGGCTCATAGTTTGCTGCCTGCACTGGATGGTAATCATGAGACAGGAGATGGAGTTAGTGACATTTTAAAACCTTTTCAGGACTTCCCTGGTGGTGCAGTGGTTAAGAATCTGCCTGCCAATGCAGGGGACAGGGGTTCAAGCCCTAGTCCGGGAAGATCCCGCATGCCGCGGAGCAACTAAGCCCGTGCGCCGCAACTACTGAGCCTGCGCTCTAGAGCCCGCGAGCCACAACTGCTGAAGCCCACACGACTAGAGCCTGTGCTCCGCAACAAGAGAAACCACCGCAATGAGAAGCCCGTGCACCGCAACGAAGAGTAACCCCCGCTTGCCACAACTAGAGAAAGCCTGTGCACAGCAACGAAGACCCAACGCAGCCAAAAAATAAATTAATTAATTAAAAAAACCTTTTCAGGACTAACATTCTCCTCTCTGAAATCATAATCTTAAGAGTGTTATAATAAAATAACGTGTATTAACTGATGACTCATAGCAGAAGAAAATTCACTGTAACTTGCATCTTGAGAGGAGTAAGAAGAAGACTAAGAAAGAAATGAAAGCTAGTCTGCAGACTCACAAAGCATCTAACCTTCCTGGGTTCTCTCCAGATTGCCTTTTAATGGTTCTCAACCTGGTTGCACCTAGGAATCCCCTTTGGAGTTTTAAAAAACATTGATGCCTGGATCTCACACCAGGGATTCTAGTTTACTTGATCTGGGTGCAGCCCTGGGATTTTCTTTTGTTTTTTTTTTTTCCTTGAAACATTGGTATTTTCAAAAACGCCACAGTGATTCTAATACACAGGCAGGGTTGAGAAACACTGGTCTTAATGTGGCTTTTCACTATGCTGCAAAGCCAGTGGTTTCTCCAGGTAAGGCATTGGAAGTCCCTACAAACTGCTTTGCTCGAGTGTTTCTGTTTCCGGGTAGTCAGCTACACGAAGGTTTGCTGAGAGCTAACTGGTGGTGAGTGCATTTCTTGCCAGTATTTAAATGGGCAACTTTAGAGGTATTTTCCAGAGAATATATTTCTTAAAATATTCATAGAGATTCTACTCATCATAATACACAAAAAAGAGGTCCAGGGTCAAATAGATTAGGGAAACAGCAGGTTAATGAAAGTTAAACAAGCTTCTTTACTGCAGGACTTCTTAGACCCTTTAGTATATTAATTGTGCACTCATCTGTTCAACTAGGATATAGTCAGTGTCTACCATGTGCCAGGCGCTGTGACAATGTGGACATGGTGGTGAGCAAAATAAAGCATGGGCCCTGCTGTCATGGAACTTACACTCTAATAGGAAAAGTAACAAATAAATAACTAGGTAAGTCCAAATTATGACAAACACTGCAGAGAAGAAGAAGAGGGTGCCAGAAGAGCACCGCAGAATGGATGAGCTTTAGATGAGTTAGGGGGTCAAGGAAAATCTCCTTGAAGATGTGACATTTAAGCTGAGCCCTGAAGTTTGCAAAGGAGCCAGCAATGTGAAGAGCAGGACTAGCATATGAGAAGAGGGAACAGCATATGAGAAGAGGGAACAGCATATGAGAGGACCCTGGGCGTGGGAAAGGCTTGGTGTATTAGAGGAAATGAAAGGCGATGGGGTGAGGGGATGGGATGAGGTAGGCAGGGGCTAGATTGACATCTGCATTTTGCTCTAGGTGCTGCAGGTTGCCACTGTGCAGAGAGCATTTCCTCAGGGAGGTGGGGGTGAGTATTTAGGCCTTCTCCGAGTATTTAGGCCTTCTCCTAGGCCTTCTCCGTTCTTCAGGAACAGGTATGTGGACCTGGCAGGTGTCAAGTGATCAATTAGGACAATAAGCCAAACAGAAAGTAACAAGCCTTTATTCACTTAGTGCAAGAGTGAAAGCAAGAGACAAAGAAAAAGAAAAGAGCTGGCTTGCCAAGGTGCCATTTGTCCCTGCAGGCAGGGGTTGATCAGATGATACAAAACTCCCTCCAGAGACTGCAATGCGCTGGTCTACACCAAATCTGGTGGTGGGAGGGCAGCTTCCCCCACGAGGCTTGCCAGCCAAAGCTTTGCAATTGCCTACTGTCTGCCTGAAGGATAACACACAGGATTTTGGCCTGGAGCTGGACTCCTCAATGTGAAACTACAATTCCCGAGACCCCTTTGAAGATTTCCAACTGCTACTTTTTCACCTTTTTTTCCGACAATGTAAATTTCGTTGACCATAGAAGTGTAAACTTTCCTGAGAAACACAAACAAATCACAGGCATGAGGCTTGATTTTCACAAACTGAACTGAACGGGCACCATGTAACTCACACCCGGATCAAGGAACAGCATCTGACCAACACCCCAGAAGTCCCTCGTGGCCCTTCCGGTCACTCCAAGGGCACCACTGTCCTGACCCTGACCACCATAGATCATGCCTGGTTTTGAACTTTATGCAAACAGAACCGTACAGAGCATTCTCTTCTGTATCTGGCTTTTCTCATTTAACCATATATTTTCAAGATTCACTCATGTTGTTGAGGGTAGTTTCAGTTTGTTCATTCTTATTGTGTACAGCAGGAGTTGGCAAACTACCTACAGCCCACAGGCCAAATCTGGCCCTCTGCCTATTTTTATAAATAAAGTTTTATTAGGACACAGCCTTGCCCATTAATTTCCACATTGCCTGTGGCTGCTGTCACTACAGCAGCAGAGTTGAGTCATTGCAACAGAGACCGTAGGCCCACAAAGCCTCAATTATTTACCCCAGCCCTTTACAGAAGATGTTTCTGGACCCTTGCTGTAGGGCAGAGCCACTCAAACTGTGGTCTGACTAGTGCAGATCCACAAACTCTTTCTGGTCAAGGACAAGGTAAGTATAGAAATCAGGAGTAAGCATTTTGAAACTTCTATTATGATTTGACATTCTGTGATATTTAAGTGTATGGTTGGTGGACTCATTCGTTGAGCGGGGTATAAACCTGCCTGTGTGCTGCTGAACTCTCAGCCTTGTCACACGCTGAGGACTAGTCATACACAGTAGGACTACAGCTTGGTCTGTGACAGGTCAAGGGGCAACAAAATTGCTTCTTAACCACAGCTAGTTTGAACAGCACTGCTGTATCATAATTCCATCATGTGACTACAAAAACCATTCACCCATTCAACAGTTGATAGATGTTTGGATTGTTTTCAGCTCCAGTTGACACTTTTAATTTGCTCTGCAAAATTTTTTTTTTAATGGCACATATAAACCTTGCTGACTGTAACAAATTCTGACTTACAAAGTTCATGTCGTGGTTTGTATAAGAGCTTCAGCTGGACCTACATAGTAGCCCCTACATTGAACTTGGAGCTGGAAGGAGAGCTTGCCTAGACTGGCCCTATCATTCTACTGTATCCAGAGAGGGGACCGCCCTGAGATTATAGAGTAATAAACTTACTGAGTAAGTTAATGCTTGAGCTGGAACTAGATCGAGGTGTCCTGGAAAGAGAGTGACATTTGGAGTTAGGAGGACAGTGGCTCCAGCCACTTACTAGCCGCATGATCTGGGGAAAATTCCTAGAATCCTCTGACCCTCAGTTTCCTCATCTGTAAAATGGGGGCTATAGTAGCACCTTGTAGGAAGGATTAATGAGTTAATGCTTGTAGGTGCTTAGGCAGTGCCCTTAACCAGCATTCAAGGAAGGGGTTCTGACCCCAATGCCCCAAGTCTGGGTGCTTGTCTCAACCCAGATGGGAAGCTTCAGGATCTCCCTTGGAGAGGGAGATGAGAGAGCCTCTGGTCTAATGATCTGCTTTCACAAATGAGAACACTTTAGGAGGCACAGAGTGGGGCAATGCTGGAACTGTCCTGGGCCATATCCCCTGGGTGCTCACCATTCTGTCCCTTGGACAAAGCACCTGTGATTTTCTGCCTGGGGTGTTCTCTGGCCCAGGACACTCAGGCTACGCTGAAAATGCTTGAGAATTTACGTCCTTGAAGCAACCTCAACCAGTGACAGGTGGGGGCTGGTGGATAAATGCCCCAACTCCCTCACCCCTTAGATAAGTTCTATACAGTCTCCCAGGAGTGCCCAGCTGGACTGGGTCCCAACTGCCCTCAGCAGTAACCTGCTCCTGAACGTACCTGGTTCTGTCTTCCTTCCCTGTTTTTCCTGCCAGTGCTGCCTGTGATCACCTCCCAAATAAGCTACTTACACCAAATCCTCACCTTCAGGGTCTGCTTCTAGGGAACCCAAACTAAGTAGTGGCCATCTATGGTTTTCTCCTGCCCAGCATCTCCATTGTCTCCTGGGAGGCAGTCTTCTCACACTCTCAGTCCATATGATTGGGTGGGATAGATTCCACTCCCAGGCTCCATGGGTTGGAAGTCTCCTATATCATCCAATCAAACTACCTTGTCTTTCTGATCACGGTGACTGGTTCGAGGATGGGCATGTCACTCAAGTCAGGCTGATAGAAATCAAGTGTAAGCCTTCCTTCCGTGGGGGCTACTAAATTCCAAGAAGACGGCAGATGCTGGGGGCAGCTAGTTATCTCTTCCACATACTAGCCTATCGTTTTCATTCCTTTCTTCCTCACAGGCTGAAGGTGGTAGTTAGGAGCACAGACGAAGAAGGCAAGTGGACCCGAATTCAAATTCTACCTGTGAGACGATGAACCTCAGTTTTCTCATGAGGAAAGACTGGCTGGGGGCTGGGGGGCTGGGTGCATTAAAATAAGATGATACATAGCAAGTACTCAGCATGATGTCTATCACATAATATACACTCAAAAATACCAGCTGATAACGTGCAGGCTGGTTTTGTTGGGTGATGGTGGAGGAGCCCAGGTGACCTCTTCTGGTGGGAAAGGATGAGGGAAGTTGTACAAGATGAGGGAGGCTGATGGTGATCACTCCTTGATGGGGAACCAAAGAATTGTGAAGAGCCCAGCGATGGTTAGACGGTGAACAGCAAGGACATAAACAGTTTCTTATATAGAAGACAGAACTGAGACCAGGTCCCTGAATTCCATTCTAGTGTTTTCTTCTCTGTCATTACAATGTGACTTTGGTAACAACAGTGCAGACGTTGGTTCTAGGCTGATTATTGTCCCGCATGCAGCCCTGACTGACCTTCTACATCAGGATTAGGTTCAGCTGCAAAAAAACCAGCAAATCCAATAAATGGTGCCTTATAAAGATAAAGCATTGTCTCTCATATGAAAAAATTCTGGGGACAGGTGTCCAGGGTTGGTATGACAGCTTGGCAATATCAGCAGAGATCCAGGTCCCTCTGGCTTTCTGCCTCACCATTGTTAGCATGTACCTTTCAATCTCAAGGTCATCCCATGGTCACAAGTGGTTGCTCCGCTCCTCTCCTCTCCATGTGCCAATTAGCAGAAAGGAAGAAAGAGACAGGAGCAAAAGCATGACCTTCATCTACGTCTGCCCCCTTTTTAGGGAGCTGTAACAGAAACCCTACCGAACAGCTTCTACTTCCATCTCATTGGTTGGAATTCTCTCTTAAAAGGAGTCTGGGAAATGTAGTTTTTTAGCTAGGCATGTCACACACTTTCCCTCCACTTTCCACGCCCCGCTCCCAGCCTTTGTGTCTGCTCCTCTTGGATTTCCATTCAAATTCTTCATCCCTTTAGTGTGGGGAGCAATTCAGTTTCTCCATCCAAATCCACAGCCAAACACGTAAGATGATACTAAACAAAACAGAGGCTCCTCGGTGGATAAGACCCTTCACCTTGGAAGGTACCTTAGGGAGACAGGTTTTGTTATTTGAGCATGTCCTTTGTGGGGAAGGGCATAGTGTGGTCTCATCCCAAAACATCACTGTATTTTATCTACATAAATATAATTTTTTCCAAATAGATCTATTTCCTATATAAATATAGGAAAATAAAGATGAATTTTTCCAACCAGCTACTGAGACTTTAACAAATAGCATTCCCCACATGCCAGACACTGTTCGCACACATTAACTCATTTAATTTATCAAAACATCCTATTTGTAGGTGAACTGAGGCCCAGAGAGGTTGTGACTGAGGCCCAGAGAAGTTAAGTAACTTGCCCAAGTTCACCCAGCTAGCAAATGGGAGAGCTGAGATTCAAACCCTGGCAGTCTGGCTCCAGAGTCCATATGTCATCTTTTCATCATTCTAGAGAGATGACTGACTAAACAGACTGTTCCTTCTGGGTCCCCTCTACACAGAGACTTGCTCTCTCTTCAGGTGGCTTTGCATTTTGAGTGATGTACAAATTAAGTTAGGAATCCGAGTAGAGGGGCTATTAAACATACAAAATAGAGATGACCCCATCTCCTGGGCAGTGGCTCCTCATGGCTGCTCCCAGAGAGTTATCAGAATTTGGGTACCTTAGTGAAACAGCCCAGGACAGTGATGTTACAATGGGGAGGGCTCTGGTTTTGGAGTCAGCCAGCCTCGAGCAAGAATCTTCAAACTGCCAATTACTAGTCATGAGACTTTGGGCAAAGCTACGTAAGCTGTCCAGGGCTCAGCTTTTGTGTCTGTAAAATGGAGGTAATAACAGTCCACTGAGTAGCTGGGAGGCTGCTGAGATAATGCAAATCAAGTGCTTGGCACACAGGGACCCTCGATGAGTGCCAGTTCTTGGGATCGTCTCTTCCCTGAGGCATGCATGGCACTCAGCCATGAGTCTATTATTTTTCTGTAAACTGGATTGTAAGCCCCTCGAGAGTGGAGGCTGGATGTAATTAATCCCGAGTTTTTAGAGCCATACCAGCCTGTCAGGCACCAGAGCAGGTTGAAAAAAGTTAGCGAACATTTCTTTAGCTCTGTCCCATTCCCTGCTGTAGGACTCCAGGCTACCAATTCCTTCATGACTTATAACCCAAGTCCCGAGGCACATGTGCTCAGAACCCAGACCTCTCACCTGTTATGTCAGTTCCTCTGTTTGCCTCTTTCTTTAGCGATGGGCTCTTGGAAGTGAATGGCTGAGTCAAGGCCATTGAACACATCACAACTCTTGATAGAAACTGACGAATTGCCTCCACGAGAGCTTTATGGATGAACCCACCCAATAGCAGTTATCTGCGGGAGTCCATTTCACACAACGTCTCCAACACCAGATCTTTCCCATCTTTTACCTTTCTGCTTATGTGAAAGATGAAGCATGGAATTTTGCTGATGTTTTCATTCCCTTTACTTTGTTATGGAGTCTGGGCATCGTTTCCTATGGTTACTAGCCATGTGGTTTTCTTCAAGACACTTTTGAGCAGTGAGGGGACGTGAAGCTTGGAGGACCACGCTGGGGCCTCGTTTTCAGGTTTCAAATCACCGTGCTGCCAATGTCAACCACAGGGCATGGGACAAGGCTGGCATTCGTTTGTGTCTGTTGAAGGGCACTGAATCTCTTTGCAGTCAGCAAGGGTCTAACTAAGCTCTTACCTGGGGTTGGAAACCCTCCAGCTCTAGAAATCATACAAAACAAATTGCAGACTGTGAGTGGAATAAATATTTGAGCATCTCAGAGCCACGGTGGCTTTGATTGTTGAGCGGAGTGTCTTGCTGAGGGGCAAGTGTCTAGATTGACAGATCACAGGCTGTGGAGCCCTTTTTGGGCTGGTCCCGCTGTGCTTTTTGGCAAGTCTGCCCCTAAAGACTCATTTGGAAGCTATAGAGCGAATGGTCCATGGTTACTGGGGAAAGTGCTGCCTCACAGCGTGTGTGTTGGATGGGACTTGCTGTGTGAGTCAGAGGCTTCTCAGCTGCAAGGAATCCAGAGGGACCAACATAAGCCAACCCTGACCACCAGCCAGTCTGCACCAAGCCATGTCCTCCATGACACGAGACCGTCCATAAAATTACCCAGGAGACCCTCAGCCTGGCCCTGGAGATCAGCCCTGGTCTGGCCCCTGCCCTCCCTCCCAGCCCCATCTGCTGTTGTTTTCATTCCTGAGTCATGAGTACAATTTCCCCCCTTCCTTGGCTATGAGCACAAGATTTGGAGTCAGACAGCTCTGCATTCAAGTAGCGGCTTCACTGCCACATCCCAAGTGCTAAGCATGGTGCCTGGCATGTCAGGAGAACTCAATAAATAGTTTAAAACCAAGTGACTCCTTGCCCCTCAAAGTATGGTCCCTGGACCCACAGCATAGGCGTAGCCCGGGAGCTTGTTAGAAATGCAGACTCTCAGGCCCTGCTCCAGACCTGCTGCAGCAGGAGGTGCATTGTAACAAGATCCCCAGGTAATTCATATGCACCTCCGAGTTTGAGAAGTACTGGCCTAATTTATAGACTTGTCCTGAAAGTCAGTGACATCAGGTGTACATGTGCCTGGCAAAGAGCTTGGTTCATTACAGATGTTGAAATAATATGAGTCATTTCCTTCATGTCCCTTCTGTGCTAAAATGTAAAATCTCTGAAGCCTGGAGTGATGTCTCATTTCTCTTAAGATCTCCAGTCAAGTTTGGCACCTGGCTTCTTGTAGGTGCTCAGTAAATTTTTAAGTGCTGAAGACGCAGCATAGCTTAGTACAGCGACTTTTCAAACTTCAGGGCGCAACCCATTAGTGGGTGGGGACATAAATTTAGTGAGTTGTAACCATTCAAAAAAATAATTAGAAGAGAATGGAAACTACAAGGTATAACACACATAGTAAGGGTACGTTTTGTTTTGTGAAATCTTTGTTTTGTGTGGGCATGTGTGTGCATGTGGAGATGTACTGCGTCACTATGTAAAATGTATCTCTTGTTGAGTCTCACGGTCTAACTTGGTAACACGAAGCCAAGGCATACTGGTTCTGTGTGTAGTTTCTGGAATCAGGTAGAGATGGATTGAAATCCCAGTTCTCCTGTTTACTGACTGTGTAACTTGGGGCAAGTTACTTAACCTCTCTTAGCCTCAGTGTCCTCATTTATAAATGAACATAAGTATTGAGGCCATGTTATAGGATTGTTGTGAAGAGTAAATGAGGGGAGGGTTCATGTCAATTGGGTGGCATCATGCCTGGCACATTGCAAGTGTTCAGTTATTGACATTGTCACCATTAGAACTAGAATTAGAATTTTCTAGAATTTTTTCTTCTTGGTAGGGTGTCAGGGAAACACTATGGCTAAATGGGAGATATACGTGGGCTGCAGGAGAGCCGTGAAATTTCCTCTGGTTCTGGACAAACTCCAGGCTCAAGCGGTTAGAGAGGCTTCCTGGAGAAGGTAAAATTTGGGCTGTCCGACGAAGATGGATAAGATGGCAGGTGGGTGGATGGGATTGTGCAGACCCTTTCTGAAGCCAGTAGGGCTGCGGCAAAGGCCTGCAGTGTGGAGGCTCAGAGGCTCATGCCTCCCCTGGGCTGCCTGGAATTGATGGTAAGTATCACAACCAGTGGGGATATCCCTTTCTTTTCGGCTGGAATAAACCTGCCCAGTTGAGAGGAGGCGCTCTGGGCAGGGCTATTTTTATTTGGTGAGAAGCTCTTGTTGGGACCAGGGTAAAAATGGCCCTCCATCTGCCCAGCTGAATTACTGGCATCTGCGTGCGGGAGGCAGGGTTGGGAAACCCAGCATGGATGCCTAGCAACTAGTTCTTTTTACTCTGTGCAAATCCTCTGGGTGTGGGCTCCAGAAGTTCTTGTAAGTCAGACACCTGGAGCCAGGAGGGAAAGGAGCATTCCCAAGAACAAACAGGTATCAATCTTGTACTTTTTAAATTGTGGCAAAATATATGTAACATAGTATTTAGCATGTTAACCAATTTTAAGGATACAATTCAGTGGTATTAAGTACATTCACAATGCTGTGCCACTGTCACCACTGTCCCTTTCCCGATCTTTGTCATCATCCCAAACGGAAACCCTGCATCCATTAAACACTAACTCTCCACCCCCAGCCCCACCCCCGGTCTCTAATCCACTTTCTGTCCCTATGTATCTGCCTATTCTAAGTACCTCATATAAGTGTATTCCATATAAGTAGTTTCCATATAAGTATTCCATATAAGTGGAATCATATAATATTTGTCCTTCTATGTCATTATTTCACTTAGCATAATGTTCTTTTGAAATTTTAAAGTCTAGACTTGTCTTTTACTAAAATTAATTTTATTCTACAACTTTAATATACAAATACAATGAATCCCACATCCCAGTCTAGCTCAGGAATACTTCTTGATTCTCTGGTTATCTATTCTCTGTTTTTTTTTGTTTGTTTTTTTTTTCTCAAAGACTTTTTTTGGAGCAGTTTTAGGTTCACAGCAAAATTGAGGGGAGTGTACAGAGACTTCCCACGTACCCTCAGCCCTCACACACGCGTAGTCTCCTCTGTTACCGACATCCCTGATGAGAGTGGGACGTTTGTTACAACAGATAAACCTACATTGCCACATTGTCACCCAAAGTCTATAGTTTACATTAGGGCTCTCTCTTGGTGGTGTACATTCTATGGGTTTGGACATACGTATAATGACATGTATCCATCATTATGGTATCACACAGAGCATTTTCACTGCCCCAAATCTTCTGTGCTCTGCCTACTTATCTCCTGCCCTCACCCTTGGCAATCTTTTTACTGTCTCCATAGTTTTGCCTTTTCCAGAATATCATATAGATGGGGTCATAGGGTATGTAGACTTTTCAGACAGGCTTTTTTCTCTTAGTAATATGCATTTAAGATTCCTCCATGTCTTTTCATGGTTTGAAGGCTCATTGATTTTTAATGCCAAATCATATTCTATTGTCTGGATGGGCCACAGATGATTTTTCCATTCACCTACCGAAGGTCATCTTGGTTGCCTTTGAGTTTTGGCAATTATGAATAAAGCTGCTATAAATATCCATGGGCAGTTTTTTATGTGGGCATACGTTTTCAGCTCCATTGGGTAAATACCAAGGAGAGTGATTGCTGAATTACCCGGTAAGAGCATGTTTAGTTTTCTACGAAACTGCCAAACCACTTTCCAAAGTGTCTGCACTATTTTGCATTCCTGCCAGCAGTGAAGGAGAGTTCCTGTAGCTTCACATCCTCACCAGCATTTAGTGTTGTCAGAACTCTGGATTTTAGCCACTCTATTAAGTAGGTAGTGATATCTCATTATGGTTTGAATTTGCATCTCCCTCGTGACATATGACATGAAGCAAGTGTAACGTTTTCCCGGTTCATCCATGTCGCGGCACGCGCCACTACTTCATTCCTCTCTATGGCTGAACAAAATTCTCAATTATTTTTAGTAGAAGAAATGAAGGAAGTACGACCTGGGTTTTTCACAGTGCTTCAACAACTTCATGGGGAAAAAAATAAAAGTCACATTGTCTAATTTTCAGGATGGTGATATCCATCCTGGCTGTCCCTAACCAAGCTGTTTGGTGGCTCTCATATGCCTCCGGTTAAATTAGCTCTGCGGGGAAGAAGTGATTTGGTTTTCTCCCCTTTCACTGAGCTGGTAATTTGGAGCTGACAAATTGTGGTGGATTTGTACTGTGTCAACTTAGCTACAATGGGACTGCCTTTTTCAGAATTCCCTTCCCAGCATGTCCCAGTTTGCATGAGTCACAGAGACATTTGCGTGAGACGTGGCAGGTGGAAGAGGGACATCCTCTCCCTGTCGGGGGTGGGTGTGGGGGCCGCAGGCACCCCTCACAGCTGTCGCTCATCTGCGGCTCTCCTGGCTGGCCCGGGCAGCAGCTGGGCCTGCAGTTCCTGCCTTTTTTCCTGGTTCTCCTCCTCCTGGCTCACACGGGTGTTAAACTGCATGAGAAAGAGCGCTGGCTGCTCCTGCAGAGCCCCCCGAGACGTGCAGGCCACAAGAGACCTCCAGGATCCCGTCTGTCCTCGCGGCTCCAGCTCAGCCTCGCAGGCTCCTGTCTGCCCTTGCCCTCCGCCCCTTCACATCCGTGTCCTTTACTACCTGCTCATCCTGTGGAGTCAGCTTCCAGCACAAGACACACAAACGATGGCCTCCCATAGCTGGAATGTGTGCCTAGCTCCCAGATCCCTGTGTAAATCCCCTATGATACACATCCCTGGTGCTTTTGCTTCTCCGGAGCCCTGACTGATGTGCAGATTCCCAGACCTCTGTTAGCTCATTTAATGTTTACACTCAAGTCCGGATGTAGGCAGGGGAGGTGTCGTTACTCCATTTTATTGGAGAATAGACAGAGGCCTGAGCAACAGGCAAAATATACAAAGCTAGCTACGTGGTGGGACCCGGCGAGGACAGGGGCTTTCTGGCTCCCAGCCCAGCCTTCCCTCTGTCAAGCTCTGGGGTTTCCTCTCACCTTGACAGGCTCTCAGTCCCGAAGTTGAGGCTATGGAAATCCAGTCCGTCCACTTCTTGCTGTGTTTCTGTGACATGCTCTGCAACGGCCAGATGGGCTTTCAAATGAGAGAACAAGAGAAACCCGTGGTCAGTGACGGTGTGCAGCCCTGCTGGCCGGTTGGGGGCCCGGCAGGATGGCTGAAGTGCCTGACATGCCCCCTGACCCTCTGAGGCCCTCTCCTTTGAGGAGGGTGGACATTTAACCCCTTTGCCTGATTCTTTGTTGACGTCCTTCCTGTTTCTACTTCTCAAAGATGAACTGCTGCTCCGACTGGCCAGATAACCAGACAGCGACTACTAGTGGCCAGAGTCACTGTTCTTCGAAAGGTGTGGTGATCAGGGTTCTTTCTCCAGAGCAACAGAACCACAGGGTGTGTGTAAAATGAATGAATGAGGGGGTTTTGTTGTTGCTGTTGTTGTTTTAAGGAATTGGCTTATCTGATTGTGGAGGCTGGCAAGTCCAAAACCTGCAGGTAAGGCAGGCAGACAAGAGACCCAGGGCAGAGGAGCTGATGCTTCAGTTCAAGTCCACAGGCAGCCTGTTCTCTCTTCTTTGGGGGAAGTCTCCAACTGATTGAATGAGGCCCACACACATAGTAGAGGTGTGTTATTCAGGGTTCTCTAGAGAAACAGAACCAATATCTATCTATACATCTATCTATCTATCTATTATCTATCTATTTATCATCTATCTACCTATCTATCTCTCTTCTATCTATCATCTATCTATCATCTGTCTATCTATCTATCATCTGTCTATCTATCTATTATAAGGAATTGGCTCACATGATTATGGAGGCTGACAAGTCCCAAGATTTGCAGGGTGAATTGCAAGCGGCAGACCCAGGAAGAGCTGATGTTTCAGTCAGAGTCCGAAGGCAGGAAAAAAGCTGATGTCCCCGCTCAAAGGCAGTCAGGCAGGAAGAATTCTCTCTTACTTGAGGGAGGGTCAGCCTTTTTGTTCTATTCAGGCCCTCAAGGGATTGGCTGAGGTCCACCCACGTTAGAGAGGGCAACTGGCTTTACTCAGTCTACCAGTTCAAATGTTAATCTCATCCAGAGATACCCACACTAATGTTTGACCAGATGTCTGGGTACTAAGTTGACGCATAAAATTAACCATCATGAAAAGTGATGCTCGTCTATTTTCTCTCTAGTCCATGTGGGACTGGTAAACTGAGCCAGGCTTCCCTGAGGGCCCAGCCATTACTCCTTGTACATGCTTATCTCATGTGGCAAATTTAAAAATGGGCCCAAAATAGTTTAGCACGCCACTCCTCAGGAGACGGAGTCTATGTCATCTCCTCTTGGCTCTGGGCTCTGTGACTACCTGATTCAAAGAATATGGCAGAAATGACTCAATGCCAATTTCCAGGTCTAAGCCTCAAGAAACTTGAAGTTTTTACTTCCTATCTCTTAGGAGGCTTGTTCTTGGGATCCAGCCACTATACTGTGAGGAAGTCCAAGCAGCCAGCGGAGACCCTCCCACCGAGGGGAGCTGACACCCCGGGCTCTCAGTATTGGCTGAGTGCCCAGTCAAGAGCTGGCACCAACTTTCAAGGCAGGTCAGTGAGTCACCTTGAAAGATCCTCAAGCCCCCAGTCAAGCCACTCCTGCTGATGCCACATGGAGCAGAGATGAACTGTGCCCACCTAGTAAAATAAATGATTGTTACTTTTTATTTTTTTAACATTTTTATTGGAGTATAATTGCTTTACAATGGTGTGTTAGTTTCTTTTTTATAACAAAGTGAATCAGTTATACATATACATATGTCCCCATAACTCTTCCCTCTTGCGTCTCCCTCCCTCCCACCCCTCTAGGTGGTCACAAAGCACCGAGCTGATCTCCCTGTGCTATGTGGCTGCTTCCCTCTAGCTATCTATTTTATGTTTGGTAGTGTATATATGTCCATGCCACTCTCTCACTTTGCATGACTCTTTTTGAATTATGGTTTTCTCAGGGTATATGCCCAGTAGTGGGATTGCTGGGTCATATGGTAGTTCTGTTTTTAGTTTTTTAAGGAACCTCCATACTGTTCTCCATAGTGGCTGTATCAATTTACATTCCCACCAACAGTGCAAAAGGGTTCCCTTTTCTCCACACCCTCTCCAGCATTTATTGTTTGTAGATTTTTTGATGATGGCCATTCTGACTGGTGTGAGGTGATACCTCACTGTGGTTTTGATTTGCATTTCTCTAATGATTAGTGATGTTGAGCATCCTTTCATGTGTTTGTTGGCAATCTGTACATCTTTTTTGGAGAAATGTCTGTTTAGATCTTCTGCCCATTTTTGGCTTGGGTTGTTAGTTTTTTTGATATTGAGCTGCATGAGCTACCTGTATATTTTGGAGATTAATCCTTTGTCAGTTGCTTCATTTGCAAATATTTTCTCCCATTCTGAGGGTTGTCTTTTGGTCTTGTTTATGGTTTCCTTTGCTGTGCAAAAGCTTTTAAGTTTCATTAGGTCCCATTGGTTTATTTTTGTTTTTATTTCCATTTCTCTAGGAGGTGGGTCAAAAAGGATCTTGCTGTGATGTATGTCATAGAGTGTTCTTCCTATGTTTTCCTCTAAGAGTTTTATAGTGTCTGGCCTTACATTTAGGTCTTTAATCGTTTTGAGTTTATTTTTGTGTATGGTGTTAGGGAGTGTTCTAATGAACACTGAATCTGCCAGAACCTTGATCTTAGATTTCGCAGCCACCAGAACTGTGAGAAATAAATTTCTTTTGTTTATAAGCCAACCAGTCTATGGTACTCTGTTACAGCAGCCTGAATTAAGACAGTGTATGAATTATATCTCAATAAAACTTTCAAAAAATGAAACCCAACCATATTTATTTCTGGCACACTCCAGTGGTGGTAGCAGCACTGGTGTGTAGTGTGGATCACTAAATTTATGTGATCTGTGGCTGGGAGTAAATAGTGGGGAGTGTGAACTGTCTCCAGTCTATTGGAGAGCAGCTACTAAGCCTTGGGCAGTCCCTATAATAATCAATATCCCTAACCAATAATAATCAAAATGCCATCCAACTTCCAACATACTCCAAAGCCATCTTGACTACAAATTTGGGCTTTGACCCTCTCTGTCCCCTCCCCTGCACCCCCCTCCCCCGCTCCCTGATCATCTAGGCTGACATATGTCAACCTTCAAGGTAGATCAGCAAGCCAGCCTTTCCCTGCCAGTCCCTCCTATTTCCAGCAGGTTCTATTGTCCTCTGTCCCCTCAGAGTGAGAAACCTCCTCATTCTGTGAAGGGGCTTTCAGATCTTCAATTCTGAGAACTCTTGAGAAGGAAGCAAACTTCTAGACCATGAATTGTAGATCATTATAGATCACTGAGCCTGTATTACTTAATGATCTTTGTTTTAAAGTATTTAGAACAAATACCAAAACGTTTGAAATAGAGTAAAAAGATGGTTGTATAACCTTTCAGAATCAAATTAAAACAGTCTGATTAAAGGTTATCTGACTCTCTAGGGGATGTAACTTTGTTTGACTTTGTTATTGATTAGGCCCAGATTCTATAAAGTTAGATGTTAACTTGTAGAAAATTGATTAAGGTGCAAATAAGTTTTGTTCTGTGGAGGTGCAAATGATCTTTGTCTGGCAGAGAAGATAATCTCCAAGTATTGACATGTTATTATCCTATCAGCAAGCTTTTCCTGCAAAGGGTCAGATGATAACATTCTAGGCATTGTGGGCTATACCGTCTCTGTCGCAAGTATTGAACTCTGCCCTCGTCGTGTGAAAGCCGCTGACTGCTACGAACAAGCTTGGCTGAGTCCCAATAAAACATTATTTGTAGACATTGAAATTTGAATTTCATGTTATTTTCATGTGTTAAAAAACAATTGTTCTTTTTCCAACTATTTGAAAATGTAAAATACATTCTTAGCTAGTGGGCATACAAAAACAGGTGGTGGTCGGATTTAATTAGCAGGCTATAGTTTGCTAATTCTTGGCCTCAAGATTTTATTGCCCTGTAGGTTATTAACTACTTTTATATTTAACTTGGAAATTTATTTCAGCATTCTCTTTTTGCACTAAATGTATGTGCATGTGTGTGTGTGTGTGTGTGCGTGCGCGCGTGCGCACGCACGCGCGTTGGCTTATTTTTATCCTCTTGGAACCCATTCTGCCGTCCTGCTGATTCCTTCATTAATGAATTAAATACACCTTTGTCAGACGCTCACCTTACATTTCCAATTCATTTGGAATGTGGAGTAGTTTGGGCATCTCTTTTGTTGCCTTGGCTCCCCTCCCCTCCACCAAGTGTGTTATCAAGATGTCTTCCTAAATAAACACAGGTCTGTTCCTAAGAGTAATCCTGATGCCTACGATTTTCCCCACTCTATTATTATGAGGCTTTTTTGAAACAACATTCTCCTTCACAAGGCCAATGGCATGGGCGGGCTGCATGGATGAAAGGTAATGAGTTAACAAACCTGGTCGTGTTGAAGCACAGCAGGGCTTGGGTACCAGCAAACGTCAAGCTGCGAGGGCCCACGTGGAGGAGAGCAGGGCACCTGGAGCCTCTGAGGGCTCCTGCAGGGCTTCTCCCCATCTCTCTCCTGCATCCAAGCTTTCAGTGCTGCTGGGGACTCTCCCCTGCGGATATATGGTATCATTAATACGGACCAGTGCTCCCTAGAAGACTTGGCTCTGACAAGGCAATGTTACTGTTGGAGTCTTTCTATTGTAAGAGAAATAACAATGGCTCCAGCTGGGGAAAAGTATAGGTTCCTGCAGAGGGTAAGTTCACTGGGTGCCTGGTTGTTCTTTGGTTCTGTGGGGGCAGGTGTTAATTAAATAGTCCCTGGACTGTGGGAGGTGGGCATTTCCCAGTGAGGAGTGGGTGGAAAAAAGGCACCCCTCCCCCCAATTCAAGATGGCCAAGAACACTTTGAAAAAATGCTCATCCTCAGGGGTTGTCAAAGAAATATTGATTGAAACCAGTACCAGCGATGAATGTGATTATTTTTGTCATCTTTCCACTGATTAGGGTGGAAATTGGTATGACCTTCTTGAAAGCACTTTGGCAATAACTGTATTAAACATATCAGTGTTTGTCCCGATCACTGCAGTTGGTACTGGGTCCTCAACCAAGTCCGACCTAGTCCTAGAGGTTACAGAGAGAATGGGCTGAAATTTATTATATGTTAAAAGTAGCTACATATTTTAAACTACACAAGTGATACATGAATATATGGTCATCATAAAGAATAAAACATTATTGATAAAACTAAAACTCTCCCTTGGGACCATCACTCCCATCTCTGAAGTCCTCACTTTTGTGTATCTTTTCAGACTTTTAAATTTCATATTTGCTGATATATGTGTCTGCAGAAATGTGAAGTATAATTCTGTGAGGGAGCATTTGGATGTATAGATGATATAATATTTTATGCCTTTTCCTGCAACTTGCTTTTATCACTCAACAATATGCCTTAGACATGTTTTGTATCTGTACATAAAGGCTGCATAGCGTTCCACTGAACAAGTGTCATACTTTAACTGATCGTTTATTTTAGGGCAATGGTTCTCAACCTTGTTTATCCCCCATCCCACTATGCCATCTCTAATGGAAGATGTTCACATTCATAACACATTCTCTAGAGACGCAGAGTTAGACGTAATAGCCTGGGACCCTCTTCCCTCTTGGGAATGCATATTGGAATGTAACTGTTGCTATTATTAGGGTAAAACTGAACTCGGTCTTAAAAAAATAAGTAAATCACAGACAGACCTTCCAGTTTAATTACTATTATTGTTAAACATCTTGGAACATATCTCATGACTGGCCTCTATGTGCTTCCTTAGTCCCATCCAATAGGAGAGAGAGAAAAACCTCTCCTCCCACTATGAAACTGAATGCTTCCTTACGTACTAGGCTATATGGCCATTCGGATTTGGGTCTTCAGGCTCCCACTGTATAGAAAAAAAAGTTTCCCAAGCGACCCATCCTAGCTTATGGAAGTCTATGAGAGTGAGAAGAGTGAAAGAGAGAAAGGGTAATTCGGCTCTTGGGGGTCTGAAAATTGAGAGGGAGGCGAGGAGGTGTTCCAGGCACAGGGGGTGGCCGATACCGAGGGACCCCTCAGGACCAAACCACCCCAGCATGTGTCCCACCCACGTTGTAACGTGGAGCTGAGCCCGTGCCACTTGTAGCTGAGGTCCAGGGAGAAGAGAGCCCGACTGAGCAGGACCCACAGGTGGTCGGGCAGTGGGGAAGGAGGACAGCTCAGGACCCCCTGCGTTGCAGCAGTGATATCAACAGGAGCCAAAAGGATCAGGACTCCAGGGCTGCTCACCTGGGTTGAAACACTTCTTTCTTTGAAGAGATAATAAACTGTAATGAACATCCCCTAGAGATCTCGGAGTATTACAGAAGGAAGGAGCTGTGGCCACAAAGACATTGTCAAGTACTCAGGTGACTCAGGCAGAGTCACACAGTTTGAATGCTAAATGTTCTTTCCCGATTCTAAACAGGACACCCCAATCAACCACCACAATAATGAGAGTGAACATTTTTTGAGTGTCTACTATGCGTAAACCCTTTTTGCGAAGTCTCTCACTCCATCCTCACAGCCTTACGGGGAGTACTGGCATTCCCATTAGCATTCCCAACTGGGAGCTTGGAGAGGGGCAGGAGCTTCCCAAGGTTATACCTTGCAAGTGGGATTTGGACTCTGCAAGTCCAGGAATCGGACTCTGAGCCCACCCTCCTCACCTTTCCACAACAGGGAGAGCCCCTGCGGTGAGGTTGTTGAAAGCAATAAATGAGCTTCCGTGGCTAAGGTCCCTGACACTCAGGAGCTGTTAGGAGGAAGCACTGTGTGCCTAAACCTGGCTTGCAAAGGAAAGCCCTGGAATCTTCTGTTCACATGGCATATTTACGAGGATCAGGGGAAGGAAGTTGTGGCTTCCCTAAGAGAACTCCCCAGCTGGTCGAAGCCTCCTTAAAAGATGGATGCTGGTCTGTTGGCTCTGAAATTTGCTTCCAAATAACAGCAGGCTGACTCCTCTGTTTTGTTTTTTTTTTAAATTTTATTATTATTATGATTATCTCTCAAATTGGGCAAACCACTTAACTATGCCCCATGTGTTTATTTTGACAGTTGATACATCTCCTGATTCTCTTTTGCAGCTCTACAGAGAAGACCCTACTTATAAACTGAGAACAGGAGAAAAATATTCCTTCCAAGGACTCTTGATGGGGGTAAGATGCGGTCCTGCCCTTCTCTAAGAAGACTCTCCTGAGGCTGCAGTTAGTCTTCTATGTTTTCAACACCCCCCACCCCCAGTTTGAAATTTAAAGCTGGCTCCTCCTTGCCTTATTGTAATAGAGATATTTTGTTTTGTTTTCAACATGGCTTTCAACATTAGCTCTCTTTTGATAAAATAGCACCTCCAATTCCTTTTGGGAAGCCATCTCTCCCCAGCTCTCAGCCTTGACTGCACAGAGCCTGATTGGCTAAAGCAATCAGGCTCATCTTCTGGCCAAAGTGATTGGTTAAAAGTTGGCCAAGTAACCTGGTACAGCCAGTGAGGCAAGAGAGGTGACTGCAAGGGCTTCTGGGAAAGAAAGGCCCCTCATTCTCTTGCAGGGTGTAAGATTTAGAATTACCCTGGCCACTTTTGCTTCCCTAAAGGGAGAGACTGGAGCTTCAGGATCAAGCCAACAGCGTGGAGGCAGAGAATGGACACAAATGCCTTTGGCGATATCACTTAAATTCCTGGATCAAGCTGAGTCTGAAGGTAGATACCTCTGAACTTTTCAAGTCTATGAGTAAATAAAAGCCCTTTTGTGTTTAAGGCAGTTTGGGTTGGGTTTTCTGTCACCAGCAATTAAATCAGTCTCAATGATGCATTTGCCTACAGAATGCCCCTGAGGGCTGCCAAGGGAGTGGAAGGAGTGTCCACTGCTCATTGGAGGTTCAATTTGAAGGTGGGACTAACGTGTTGGCAAAAGTGCAGGTGAAGAGGGGCTCTCGTACACTGCAGGTGGAGTGTTAATTAGGGTAGACTTTTGGAAGGGCCGTCTGAATATACTGTATGTATTAATCTGGGTCCTTTGAGAAGCAGGTGCCAAGATAAATTAAGTATATGCAAAGATTTTATTAGAGGAAATGCCTGTGTGAAAGAAAACAGGAAGGGAGCCAGGGGAAGGCTGGTAAAGTCATCAGACTTGGATGCAAGTCTGACTCCCAGTGAAGGAGAGGACATGGAGGCGTCCTAGACTGTCCTGCAGTCTAAGGCGAGATCTCTCTGTCTCTCTCTCTTCTCCCTCAAATTATTTTCAGGCTTGGTTGCCTGGCTTCCCAGCCCACAGCATCTCAGCAGCAACAACCTAGAAAAGATGGGGGATTCTGTGGGCTGTCAGAGACTGGCACAGTGACACCCAGATATGATAACAGGAGACAAAAATACCTGAAGTTGATGCAGCCCACATGACCCTGAGTCATCAAGAAAAGACTAATCCCCTGGAGTATCTTCTGTTTAAGGAAGCAGGAAAATGTATAACATGGTTTAGAAAGATTTCTATCCAAAGTGGAAAAAGTAGAGATAGTTGTGATGCTTGAGGAATGAATTTTAGTTTTCTGGAAACGTCACCTATGCAGAGCTCTTCATTTCCCAAAGCTGCCTGATAAATCAGTTAGAGCTGGAAGGGACCGTGTCTCCATTTTACAAAGGAGAAAACTGAAACTCAGAGAGGTTAAACCACTTCCATGAGATCACATGGTAAGTGGCAATGGTGAGATTTGAACCAATGTCTTTTTAAAAAAAATTTATTATTTATTTATTTAATTTAATTTTGGCTGTGTCGGGTCTTAGCTGTGCACCCAAGATCTTCGTTGAGGCATGTGGGATCTTTCGTTTTGGCACATGGGCTGCTCTCTAGCTGTGGCCTGCGGGTTTTTCTCTTCTCTAGTTGTGGTGCGCAGGCTCTAGGGCGTGTGGGCTCTGTAGTTTGCAGCACGCAGGCTCTCTAGTTGAGGTGCGCAAGCTCAGTAGCTGTGGCACGTGGGCTTAGTTGCCCCACGGCATGTGGGATCTTAGTTCCCTGACCAGGAATCAAACCTGCATCCCCTGCATTGTAAGGCGGATTCTTTACCACTGGACCACCAGAGAAGTCCCCCAATGTCTTTCTGAAAAAAGTTTTTTAATGAAGTGTAGTTGATTTACAATGTTGTATTAGTTTCTGGTGTACAGCAAAGTGATTCAGATATATATATGAATATATATATTCTTTTTCATATTCCTTTCCATTGTGGTGTATTACAGGATATTGAATATAGTTCCCTGTGCTATACAGTAGGACCTTGTTGTTTATCTATTTTATACATAGTAGTTAGAATCTGCTAATCCCAAACTCCTAATTTATCCTTCCCCTGATCTTTCCCCTTTGGTAGCCATAAGTTTGTTTCTTCTATGTCTATGAGTCTGTTTCTGTTTTGTAAATAAGTTCATTTGTATAATAGTTTAGATTCCACATATAACTGATATCATATAATATTTATCTTTCTCTTTCTGACTTACTTCACTTAGTGTGATAATCTCTAGGTCCATCCATGTTGCTGCAAATGACATTATTTCATTGCCTTTTATGGCTGAGTAGTATTCCATTGTGTATGTATATATATATACACATATATATATGTATACATGGCATATACGTATATATATACATATATATATGTACACATGGCATATATGTATATATGGCACATCTTCTTATCCATTCATCTATCCATGGACATTTAGATTGTTTCCATGTGTTGACTATTGTAAATTATGCTGCTATGAACATTGGGGTGCATGTATCTTTTTGAATTATAGTTTTGTCCAGAAACATGCCCAGGAGTGGGATTGCTGGAACATATGGCAGCTCTATTTTTAGCTTTTTAAGGAACCTCCATACTGTTTTCCATAGTGGCTGTACCAATTTACATTCCCACCAACAGTGCACGAATGTTCCCTTTTCTCCACATCCTCTCCAGCATTTATTATTTGTAGACTTTTTAATGATGGCCATTCTGACCGGCGTGAGGTGATACCTCATTGTGATTTTGATTGCATTCCTCTGATAATTAGCACTGTTGAGCATCTTTTCATGTGCGTCTTGGCCATCTTCTTTGGAGAAAGGTCTATTTAGGTCTTCTGCCCATTTTTAAATTGTGAACCCATGTTTTTTTAAAAAAAATTTTATTTTTGGCTGTGTTGGGTCTTCATTGCTGCGCACGGGCTTTCTCTAGTCGTGGCGAGCAGGGGCTACTCTTCGTTGCGGTGTGCGGGCTTCTCATTGCGGTGGTTTCTCTTTGTTGCGGAGCACGGGCTCTAGGCACGTGGGCTTCAGTAGTTGTGGCACATTGGCTCAGTAGTTGTGGCTCGCGGGCTCTAGAGCACAGGCTCAGTAGTTGTGGTGCATGGGCTTAGTTGTTCTGCGGCATGTGGGATCTTCCTGGACCAGGGCTCGAACCCGTGTCCCTTCATTGGCAGGCAGATTCTTAACCACTGCGCCACCAGGGAAGCCTGAACCCCATGTCCTTCTGATTCCAGATGTGGTAACACTGAGATGTATCACCCAGATCCCCACCTTCAAGGAAGGGGGTAGAGTGGCTTCCAGCTGTCAGCTCCTACAGGGTCAGCCTCAGCTGCAGAGAGCTGCCTTAATCAAAGTCAACTCCTTGGGACTTCCCTGGTGGCGCAGTGGTTAAGAATCTGCCTGCCAATGCAGGGGACACGGGTTTGAGCCCTGGTTCAGGAAGATCCCACATGCCGCGGAGCAGCTAAGCCCGTGTGCCACAACTACTGAGCCTGCGCTCTACAGCCCACGAGCCACAACTACTGAGCCCACGTGCCGCAACTACTGAAGTCCGTGCTCCTAGAGCCCGTGCTCCACAACAAGAGAAGCCACCGCGATGAGAAGCCCACGTACTGCAACGAAGAGTAGCCCCCGCTCACTGCAACTAGAGAAAGCCCACACGCAGCAACAAAGACCTGATGCAGCCCTCCCCAAAATACATATATGTAATAATAATAATAATAAGATAAACAGCCGAGGACAAGTAACAGGTCTTGCTCCAAGAGTAAAAGCCAAAGAGCCTCTTTGGTTGCAGACAAAGAAGTTCTCATCTCTTGTGGCAGTAGGCAGATCAAGCCTGGGACTTAAGAGTGTCCGAACTTCAAAGGGAGTTGAGCTCTCAACCAGGGCAGCGTGTTATGCTACCGTCAAGGCCCTGGTTGGGATCCTGACAATGGGATGGGCTCATCTGGGTGGTGCCCCCAAAGATGTTTCCACTTTGGGGGCCATTATGAGTAATGCTACTATGACCACTCATATTTGAATACCTGTTTTCAGTTCCCTTGGGTATATACCCAGAATTGAAATTGCTGGGACCATATGGTATTTCTGTGTTTAACTTTTTGAGCAAGTGCCAAACCGTTTTCCAGAATGGCTTTACCATTTTACATTCCCACCAGCAATGTATGAGTTTGGTGATATTTTCCTTTTCCTTGGGGAGCCACCTTCTTCCTTGGGCCCATGTGGTTCAGGTGATGTTGACCCCACCCCTCCTGCCCAGCCATGTGCATCTAAGCAGGGTCTAGCCGACCAGCATATGCCAAAAAGATTGTTTCAAGAATGGGCATGTGCCCTGAGCCAGGCCAGTGAGATTCAACTGTGAATCTAGAACAACCCCTGGACTTTTATTACTTGGACCAATAAATCCACCATCCTTTATTTATCAAGCCAGCTGAGTTGGTTTTCCTGTCACTTGTCACCAAGTGATCACTCTGTATCTTAAGATTTGCTTGTATAAAATCTCTGTCTGGGGGATTTGTCTCCTCTGTGTGTTTTACATTTATTGAGTGTCGACTTTACATTAGGTGCATCTACAAGTCGATGCTGGAGCTGGGATTGCTCCGAGAGGGCGAGACTGGATCAGTGAATGGTCAGAGCTGCGATCTTGCAGACAAAGGGGAACTTTCGGCTGCAGGTGTTATCATTCCATGACCTCAGAGCTGTGATGGGAAAAAGCAGAGACTGTGCGTGAAGGTCCATCCACCACAGTAAAAGTCACCCTGCCATCCCACCAGAGTAAAAGTCCTCTCCCGTAGGCCTGGTGTCTACACTGGCATTCCTTTCTCGCAGATGCTTAACGAGGCTGCTGTCCAGCCTTACTCTCTCATAAGGCTATTGTTGAGTTGCCACTGTGGAGGAGCAGGAAAAGCCTCACCTAGAGGCCTGGCCCAGCTCTGGCTCCCAGGATAGCAGGTCGCTGTTCCATGCCCCCCTCCCCTAATCAGAAAAAGAAAAAGGAGCAAAGTAGGAATGGCAGCAGTTCAGCACTTGAATCTGGAGTAGATATAGGTTTGAAACCCAGCTCCATATCTGCTTGCTGGACAAACTTGAATAAATCACTTAACTTCTCTGAGTCTTGATTTCTTCATCTGCAAAATGGAAATATTAATAGTTTTTACTTCTTAAGATTGGTGTGAGCAGTGACGTTGTTGTTCACGATGATGGCGGTGATTGCTGATACCACATGCAAACCATTGCAGTCACTTTATGTCTCTTATCTTCTTTTTCCTTCATATCAACCCTGTGAGTTGTGTCATTAGCCCCATTTTGCAGATGAAGAATCTGAGGCACCAAGAGGTTAAGGCACTTACTTGGGGCTACACAGTTCATAAGTGGTTGAGCTGGGGTTCAGACAAGGACATTCAACTCCAGAGTCCATGCTCTTACCACTGTGTTGTATCAACTATATCTCCTTCAATGCTCAGAACAGCCCTGTGGGTAGCAACGATTATTAAATCCATTTTACAGAAGAGAAAAGGGAATCTCAGAGAGAATAAGTAATTGCCTGCAAGGACACAGAACTAGAAAGCAACAGGGCCAGTACTTGTACCCATCTGGATACTCTTTTCACTACTACACCTGGGCGCTCCTCCAGGCATCCCTTCATTCTAATGTCCAGGAGCACGAGCCACCTCTGGTGCATTGGTGAGATGACATAAAAGCACCATCCTTTGGTCTCTATACAAGTTTCTTTCTTTTTTTCATGCTTCTATCTCTAATGTCTTTTCCTCCAAATCACAGTTTGCATGTCAACAAGGCACCATTAAACATTGTTTAAAATGCATCCACCACAGGGCTTCCCTGGTGGCGCAGTGGTTGAGAGTCCGCCTGCCGATTCAGGACACACAGGTTCGTGCCCCGGTCGGGAAGATCCCACATGCCGTAGAGCGGCTAGGCCCGTGAGCCGTGGCCGCTGGGCCTGCGCGTCCAGAGCCTGTGCTCCGCAACGGGAGAGGCCACAACAGTGAGAGGCCCGCGTACCAAAAAACCAAAAAAAAAAAAAAAAAAATGCATCCACCACAGGGAACTGCCACACCCCTAACACCTCCCCACCCCCCAGGGACCTCTGGTCACTCTCCAAGATGTTGAATAATTCTCAGTTTCCTGGTTATCCCTGGCACCTCCCCAGCACCCCTGCAAGAGCCCTGGTCTCAAGGGCACCCACCGCTGGTGGGTCGGTACCATATTTGCACGCAATCCTCCTCTTCTGGGTCCGCATGGATGCCATCGTCCGGCTGGCTCCCATCCCAGTAGCTATAGTCATAGGATGAGCCGTCTGTCCATTCAAACTGCCCTTCCTGAGGGGTTGCACCCAGAGGAAAGGAAGCAAGCCAAGGAGAGAAAGATCAGGCATTTGAGCCAGCTCCAGCTTGGGCTAACATTCTAATACCTCCATATCTAACAGTGCAGAAGCCCTCACTTTTATCTGATATACTATTATTAACCACCATTCCTGAAACTGAGCAGGACCCTACAGGGCCCTCCCAGGTACAAAAGCCCCTCCATGTCCCCTGCCTCTTGTTTGCAGAAAAGCTATAGTCTCCCAGACCTTCCCTGAGTCACAAAAAAGCAGGCTCAAACAGTTAATGAATAGGACAATAGAGTCACAGAATCTTTAGTTCCTTCCTGAAGGATATAGATCACAGTGTCCTATGCACATTCCTGAGTTGTTGTGCAGATATTATGACTGCCACCAGAGGGAAAAAGCTAACTGCATGATGACCAGACTGTAGCCATGACATAAGCTGCTCCATCTTGAGCAGTACTGAATCTATGGCTAGCTCAGTGCCAAGAACTGGCCTCAAGGCAGTGAGGATAAACTGACCCTGGAGTTGAAGATTATGCTTAAAACAATCAAGAGGATGCTGATCCGACCACCGCATGACCAGTTTCAAGGTGATTGTCGGAGCTGGCTGTGCTGTTCTGCTCATAGCCCCCGTGCCTGTGCAGCCCTGAAACTCCCCTTTAAAACTTTTGTCTCCTAACCAGCAACTGGGAGATGATTTGGGGGATGCTAGTCCATCATCTTCCCAGGTTGCCGGCTTCTGGAATAAAGCATCTTTCTTGTTCTACCAACCCTGTCTCTCGAACATTGTCTTTTGAGCAACGAGCAGCCAAACTTGAGTTTGGTTCTGGCTCCGGCTGGTAACATTACTAGCCGCCGTTTGTTGAGGGCTTATTATGTACCATGCCAGGTGTGCTTTACTCATTTTATCCTCACCACCCTGCAAAGCAGGCGTTGTCATCTCCCTTTTACAGATGAGAAAACTGAGACTCGGATTAGTCTACCCAAATTCACACAGTTAATAAGGCATTAGTGCTAGGATTCAAACCTGGGTCTATCTGACTCCAGTACTCAAGACCCTAACTACCATATGAAAAAGAAAATATTTTTTACCAGTGGGTGGGAGTCACCCTTCATCTCTTTTCTTTCTGTCCAAAGAGTGTATATTTTTCTTGCCTGCTGTGGAACTAGTCTGTCCAATTACAAGAAAAGTCCTGCTGGGGATTGACTGGTGTTGCAATAAGTGTGCAAATTAACTATGGAAAGAACTAATTCTTTGCAATGTCCTGGAACAAAAGTCATTTCTCCATTTATTCAAGTTTTTAGAGAAGTGTCTCCCAAAGCACTGATGATTTTGGAGGCCATGTCATATAATGGAAACTGCATGCTCCTTCTGGGAGAGAGACTAGAGTCTGGGATTCCAGCTCCACCCACTTCCTAGCTCTGCAATCTGGACAAGTTACTTAACTTCTCTGAGCCTCAGTTTCCACAACTGTAAAATAGAGCTAATATTTCCCTCAGAGAATTATTGAGAGAATTGAATGAATTAAAAGCATTAAGAGGCTCAGCTAGTGCCTGGCATGTGGTGCCTAGGCTTGAAAAGAAAAATATAAAAACAAGTCATTTTACTGTATCATTTGTTATTATTATTCTTAGGTCTTTTTATACAAGTTCCTTAACTCTAAGTATATTCATAAGCCAATTTTAAAGTTACTATTATAATGGGACATTTTGGTTTTTTAATGTTACAACTTCTATACAAGTTTTTGCCAGATGAATTCTATTGAGTTTTTAAAATATCTATACTGAGTCTGGCCACTATTGATACTTCTGCTACTTTTTTAAAAAATATTTGTTTATTTGGCTGCACCAGGTCTTAGTTGTGGCACACGGGATCTTCGTTGCGGCATGCAGGATCTTTAGTTGTGGCATGCAGAATCTTTTAGCTGCGGCATGCAGGCTTTTAGTTGCAGCATACATGCGGGATCTAGTTCCCTGACCAGGGATCGGAACCCAGGCCCCCTGCACTGAGAGCATAGAGTCTTAGCCACTGGACCACCAGGGAAGTTCCACTTCTGCTACTTTGATAGCAACTTCAACCACCTTTAATGAGCTCTCACAGTGTGCCAAGCACAGGCTAAGTCCTTTACGTACCTTGGCCCATTTACTTTTTACAACCAGGCACTATTATTGTCATCCCATTTTACAGCTGAGGAAACTGAAGCTCAGAGATGCAAAAAAAAAAAAGTTCCAGTCACCTACCATCCACTACCATCTGGAAGAACAGGAGCTGGAACTGGAACCTTATCTGAGGCAGGGCTGGAGGCATACATTCAGGAGAGATGCTCAGGATACAACCTGTCCATGGAAACTGTGGAGACCAAATCTCCAGGTGGAGGGTGCCGTGATATTGCCAGATATGAGGTCTGGCCCAAGCCGGCCTCTTTGGCCTTGTTCTCCACCATTATTCCACGCACCCCTGCGCCACTCTGCATCCCAGAAACACTAGTCTTTAATGTCCTTGAGTGTGCCGTGATCTCTCCCACCTCAGGACCTTTGCCCATGCTGTGCCTGCTACCTGGAATGCTCTTCCTCTGGCTGATTCCTATTTATCCACTAGATGTTAGCTTAAATATCTCTTACCCAGGGAGGCTGTGGCAGCTGTGGACGTGCACTGCTCAGAGCTCCTTCAGGAGGACCAGCTGAGGAAGCATGGCTGACTGAAAGCCCCTTGGACCCAGCACTGTATCCACAGTGAGACTGTGCTTCCTCCATGCTGTTCCCAGCTGGTGACTTAGCATGTCAGAGGTATAAGTGCTGGCTTGCTCCTGCCCATGTGGGACTCCTGGAATGGGCATCCTTTGCCTGGGGACACCCCACTGGCTTAGCTAAGACTTTCCAGGGTGAGCTGTGATCTAAGGCTCTCCCCACTCAGCCGTTCCCTCCCCCTCTTCTTTCACAGGGCTCAGACCCACATCACGGCCTGAAGGGTCTTCCCTGCCTCTTCAACCCTCCCGTCTTTGTTCCTTTGCAAATGTTTTCCCTCAAAAGCCTCTTACCCATCCAATCACGTTTTTGTGTCTGCTTTTCGGAGAACCCAAACCTAAACAGAGGCCATGCCTGGCCATCCAATATGTTCCCATAATACCCTCTTTCACAATGATTATCATATTCTACCTGGGGCACCATCGTGTCTGATCTCTCTGTGTGCTGGGCACATAGCAATGACCTGGCACACAGGTTCCATGTGAAAGGCTGGTTAAATCAAAATGGGATCTTGGCTGGAACTTCCAAAAGGGCTTGATGGTCAGCACTTCCTCACCTGCCTGTGATCGTGAAGCCCTGTCCAGATGTCAGCTGGGATCCCAGGAACACAGCTGTTCACGAGGTCATACACGAAGACATTCTCCTCCCAGCTGCGAAGGTAAGAAACCGGGTAGCCCGTCACTCATTGCCTCTTGCCATAGGATTGAGTTGAAAATGCACAGAAGTCTTTGTTAGCCCTCCCAGACCAAAGTAAATAGAGGATGCGATGCAGTCCTGCTTTCTCTTTTTCCTTTTTTAACTAAGGCACCCATATGGGCTGTCCTCTCAGGGACATCTCTGGATTTGGTCCAAAGCAGGACTCAGCACACACTGTTACTCATCCTAGAAATGTAAAAACACTAGCAAACAAGGTGGATTGTATTGAACAGACAAAGAAAGGAGCTGACTTTGCATTGTACACATCAAATAATGAAAATCTCCACTGGATGTTTTTTTGTTTTTTGTTTTTTTTCTTGTGGTATGCAGGCCTCTCACTGTTGTGGCCTCTCCCGTTGCGGAGCACAGGCTCCGGATGCGCAGGCTCAGCGGCCATGGCTCACGGGCCCAGCCGCTCCGCGGCATGTGGGATCTTCCCGGACCGGGGCACGAACCCGTGTCCCCTGCATCGGCAGGCGGACTCTCAACCACTGTGCCACCAGGGAAGCCCCTCCACTGGATGTTTTTGCTCTTTCTCAAAAGCCCTCCTTATGGCACCAGTCCTTACATAGCCTCCTCTCTCCTAATCCTTTCTCACAGAACATCTTCAAAATCTTTTGTTTTGCTGGAAAATTCAGCTCGAGGCCTGAACCTGCATAGCCGACTCAGCAAAACCAAATCCTGCAACTATCAGTCCACCCTCTTCAGAAGGTATCTTAGGCCATTCAGGCTGCTACAACAAAATACCACATACTGGGTGGCTTATGAACTACAGGAATTTATTTCTCACAGTTTTGGAGGCTGGGAAATGAAAGATCAGGGTGCCAGCATGGTCAGGTGAGGGCCCCTTCTGGGTGCAGACTTCTTGCTGTGCCTCCATATGGCAGAAGGAGGCAGGGGAGCTCTGTGGGGCCTCTTCTATAAGGGCACTAACCTTATTCATCAGGGCTTCACCCTCAGAACTTAAGCATTTCCCCAAGGCCCCATCTCCTAATACCATCACATTGGGCAATAGGATTTCAACATGTGAGTCTTGGGGACACACGAACATTCAAACCATAGCAGAAGGCATTGGTGTCTTCTTGGGGGATTCTCACCTCCTATTTCAAAGAGCTTATAAAGTAATTCACCCAACAAAAGAAATTGATGGAGGACCCTGGAGGCAGTCTGCTGGCATAAACAACAGAGAAATAGGGATGGATGAATGGATAGATAGACAGATAGATAGATAGGAACACAGAGATTTTTTTTCTTCAGGTCGTTAAAATATTTCTTGAGCACTGATTTCATGCCAGGTACTATGCCGAATGTTTTATATACATGAACTCATTTCATCCTCACATCAGACAGGCACAGCGGCAGATGCTACAGGTTACCTACCTCACAGTCATTCCTAAACCTCTTGCCCGTTGCCTCCAACCAAATTTAGGAAGGGCAGATTTCACTTTCTCAGCCTCCTCTGCAGCTAACATTGGCCATCTGACCAAGTTCAGCCAATTAGATGTATGGGGGAATTGGTAGAGGACGTCTTGGAAACATTCTCCTCCCCTATAAATGGAGAGTGGTGTGTGGAAAAGGCCCCAGTTTCCACCAATGCCTTCCTTCCTGGGGTTGTAGCTGTGTGTGGACATGATACTTGGAGCTGCTGCATTGGAGGCCCTGGAGGGGGGGCCAAGGTAACCGCTCACCTAGTGCCCCAATATCCATGAACCTGGGAAATGTCATTTGCAGAGATAAGGGCGGGCAAGGGGTGTGACAGAAAACCAACAAATAACAGGCACAGTTCACTCAAGCAGTTCACAGACCCAGAGGGACAGATCCCACTGGACAAGGGATTCCACATTTTTGGCTTCCACATGACACTAAAAGGTGAACATTGGTGTGTTGAAGAAGTCATTACAAAGTAATAATAATCAGCCCCAGACCTAACAAACACCTAACCAATAACTCACTTCAAAACAGAACTATGTTGAGGTACCCTTTACGTTACAACGGTGTATATCTGCTCCCATTGGCGTCTTCTAAATCAGGGGTCGGTCTCCAACCCCCGGGCTGTGGACCAGTAGCAGTCCGCTGCCTCTTAGGAACCGGGCCGCACAGCAGGAGGTGAGCGGCGGGCAAAGCTTCATCTGCCTCTCCCCATCGCCCGCATTACCGCCAGAACCATCACCCCCACAACCCCCCCCCCCCCGGTCCGTGGAAAAATTGTCTACCACAAAACTGGTCCCTGGCGCCAAAAAGGTTGGAGACTGCTGTTCTAAATGACCTCTCTCTACAGGCTGCCACCTTGTCTAGAACACCCACCAATAGATTTCCTTTTGCTTGAGGCATTGGTGGCAAGTCAAAGCACACATATCTACACTCCTTAATTTTGTGTTTGTGGAAGACATTCTTAATCCATCCCAGAAGCACTCAGAATTCTGGCTCTCAGAATCCTTCGCAACACAGTGCTCTAGGCAGTCACATGCTGGGGATTGCTAAACAAATATTGTTAGGAATGGAATGTTAGTCCCCTGCCTTACAAGTCATATGTTGAAATCCTAACCCCTAATGTGATGGTGTTAGGAGGTGGGGCCCTTGGGGGTGATTAGTTCATGAAGGTGGAGCTCTGTGAATGGGACTAGTACCCTTATAAAAGAGGCCCCAGAGAGATCCCTTGCCCCTTCTGCCATGTGAGGACACAGCATGAGGGTGACCATCTGCAAACCAGGGAGTGAGCCCTCACCAGAACCTGACCATGATGGAGCCCTGATCTTGGACTCCAGCCACGAGAACTGGAGAAATAGATTTCTATTGTCTATCAGCCACCCAGTCTGTGATATTTTTGTTATAGCAGCCTGAATGGACTAAGACAGATATTATCAGAGGCAATGGAAAGGAAAGAGGGCAGGTGAGTCAAGGCTCACTTGCCCTCAGAAAGATGATCTGACGTGCGCACGCTAAGTAAGCACTGACCTCTTGAGACACCCATAATTATAATTAATAAAAATAATAACAGCTCCCACCATGGAGCACTGAGTTACCCAAGCACTTGTGTAAGAACTTCAGGTCCATTTTTATCTCCTCTAAAGCCCCTCAACGTTAAAGTCCGTGTGACTGCTTCTATTTCCCAGCTGAGGACTCTGGCTCAGGGAGTTTATGGGACTTGGGCGAGGTCGCCCAGGTAGGAAGTGGTGGAGTGGGGATGAGCCTAGGGCTGACTGACTCTAATGCCCTCAATCAATGCACGTAACATTGCACAGGTTTCTTCCTTTAGAACATCTGCTGCCCCCATTCCCTAGGCTTCCCAAGCCTTCAAGATCCTGATCCAGGACTAGTTCTTCCAGGAAACCTTCCATGAGCACCCTCTATCCAATTCTTGCCCACCTGTAGCACAAAGTTTCCATGCTCCCCAGGGCAGGCTGGTTGGTTTAGTTTTCTATTTCTGATGGGCTGGTCTCCCCAAAGAGAGAGAGAGCAACACGGACCCACATGACGCCTTTTTTTCTATTTGACATCTTATCTCACACCATCACCAGGCTCTATTCAATGCCGATGTTCCAAGACAGTGTGTTCTGTCTAATATCAGAGTGGCAGATTTCTGGGGACAAAGTGCTCTCCAGTGCAATGGGTCTTTGCCATTGGTCCTACCCAGCTAGGCACTGGCATCCCCAAGTGCCCCTCTCATGCACAATTCAGAGTGTCCTACATCAGCCGCTGAACATGCATGGTGAGCGGTCATCTGGGGGAGTGGCTGCCCAGCCATTTTAACACTAGTGTCATCTTTGTTGGGCGGCACCTGCTCAGGAAACTATTTCAATATTTTATTGCATTTTCCCCATATCTGGTCAAAATAACTGGGAGGGGGCTTCCCTGGTGGCGCAGTGGTTGAGAGTCCGCCTGCTGATGCAGGGGACACGGGTTCGTGCCCCGGTCCGGGAGGATCCCACGTGCCGCGGAGCGGCTGGGCCCGTGAGCCATGGCCACTGAGCCTGCGCGTCCGGAGCCTGTGCTCCGCAACGGGAGAGGCCGCAACAGTGAGAGCCCCGCGTACCGCAAAAATAAATAAATAAATAACTGGGAGACAGAAAGGCCCAAGGTGCTACTGCAAGTACTAAGGAGCAGAGATCAAATGAACTTAATTCAATTCAACTGTCAGTCGAAGCAAAGATGGAAATTAAGCTGAAAGTATGAAAATCTTAAACTTTAATCAGATGCTCCACGAACATAAGTTGATAGTGTGCTTAATTATGAAGGCAAAGAAGGAAAAGAACAAAATTACAAAGAATGAAAAAATGCCAGAATTAGAAAATTGGATTGTGTCTCAAAGACAAGATGTAATTAGAGATTTTATAATATTGTCTAGCTTTATGGGAACTGAACTTATAACAGATGAATGCGTTGTGCAAATTCAACTTTTCTACATGTTTTGGGGAACGTATTATATACCAAAGTGGTAAACTACCTGTATAAGAGAGGAAATGCTGGTATAACATTTGGGAAACGTTAGTATAAGGGAGAAAAACACAGATGTCAGGACTTGAGAAGAGAGGAAGGAGGTAAATTCAGGCAGAAAGGAACAGGATCTGGGTCAGGGGCTGTTGGAAAACCCCTGAATTTGCCTGGAATCCTTTCTAATGCCTATTAAACCAAGGGTTAGATTGCATGCACCGTGAGGTAGGCTGAGCCGTCCTTCCTGTGAAATGGCCAAAGGGAAATCTTCATTTGGAATCACTTTTACATTTACTGTTAATTACATATATTTCATTTTCCTCTATAGGTTGGTTATTTTTGAGAACTTATTTTATCCATCTTTATAAGTGCCAGTCACGTGC
This sequence comes from Kogia breviceps, assembly GCF_026419965.1. NCBI lineage: Eukaryota > Metazoa > Chordata > Mammalia > Artiodactyla > Physeteridae > Kogia > Kogia breviceps. The sequence continues at coordinate 67,711,246 of NC_081323.1, forward strand.
TATGCTCTGTATCACAGGGGATTTGACCCCCGAAGATCGCCTTTCCCAGGCTTCCATGTCAACTGCCCTCCATGTAATGGGAGGCACTGATGGGAAGGATGGGAGGGAGAGAGAAGCCAGGGTATTTCTTTCCCTCTCTGCCTGGGGAGGTGCTGGCAGGGGCTGCCTGCCTTCTGTGGCTCTAGCTCCCATAGGACTGGCCTGCCCTCCAGTTAGGGGTGGAGTTGGCTTCCTGCTGGTGTGATTCTCTAGATACACTACTGCTTCTTTAAGTTCTCAGCGTCCATCACTTGTGTATGTATGAAACTCTCTCCGTGTTAAATGTTTGTAGTGGCTCCTGTTTTCCTGGTCAGACCCTGACTACCTCACTCTATTCTTCAGCACCACCAGGGATGCAGTGGGTGCTCAATAAATCTGCTGGATGAGTTGATGCAAGGATTCAAGACTTCTTTGGAAGCTAAGATTGAGTACCCCTTCCCCACTCTTAACAAAACTCAGTGACTCTAAAGCATAAAGGACCAACCATCATTCTAACTTCAAGTCTCTGAGATTCTTAAAAAATGAGGTAAGATTGTAAATTTGTAGTCTAGTGGCAATGGAACACATCACACCTGGCTTCAAAGAACCCACAAATCAACAAGGAAGAAAGATGTGAAAAGAAGTCATTAAAGTGATGAAGAAAGTGCTCCTGGAGAGGTGGGTGGTGAGTGCAGTCAGATGCCATCGAGTCAGGGGTGACTTCGGTGGAAAGATGGCAGAACTGAGTCTGGAAGGTTAAGGAAGTGTCTCCTTGGAGGAGAAGATAGGGATGGGAATTCCCAGTAGAGGGAACAGAATGTGCAAAGTATGCAGGCGTAAATGGGCTGGACCACTTTGGAGAACTTTGAGATGGTGAGCATGGCTGGGGCTTAGGAGGCATGGAGGAACACTGAAGGAGGCCTTGGTGGGTGGGCTACGGAACCCAACTGCTCAGGTTCAAATCCCAGCTCCACCACTTTATAGCAAGTTACCTTCTTGGAGCCTCAGGTTCCTTATCTGTGAAATGAGGATACTTACCTAATATGGTTTGCGGGAACTTGATGCCTTATAAACTCTTAGCAAATAAATGTCAGTTATTATGTCTTATGTTATGTTCTTTACATACATATTATGTGAGTTATATCATAGGGTCAAACCCCCTGTGATACAGAACAGGGAAGAGCCCGAGATCAGCACTTATAAAAATGGACCTTCCAGCCTGCTGTTTGCTACCCTTGCTAAATGCTTTGTCCTCTACTGCCAAGGCCAGTTTCAATGAGAACTTGGACTGAATTAAAGGTGCAATCACCAAAGAGAAATGCCAGTGGGACACACCATTCTCCACATCCCTTTCCAAAGTGGGTGTTTGGTTGGGCTACAGAGGACAGAGGAGTCCACTCACCTGTGGATGGAGGCCAGTTTGGCGGACTTCCTGCCGATGGAGAACTCAGAGCAGTAGAAGTCAGCCTCAGCCCAGGTCTTATTGAGAGGGAAAAATCTATAGCAGTGGCCTTTGAACTCCATCCAGAACAGGGGGCACAGGGAAGCCTGGGGCAGCTCTGGCATGGCTGGGGGCAGAGAGAATACGGATTGGGAAGAAGATTGGCCACGCAAACGCTGATGCTACAGTTTATGACATCTTTTTAAGAATGAAAGTAAAAAGTGTCGCCTTATGATTAACGCATCCCTAAAGTTTACAAAATAATAAAAGTAATATGTGCTCATTATAGAATCCTTGGAAAACGTTCCTACATTAGAGTGTTTTTCTTCTTGTCATGTTGAATGCAAAGATTTTTTTTTTAAATGCAATTGTGATTATATTGACCATACACCCCTGTCAGTATTCTGATTTCTAAAAATTAAGAGTATAAGCATTTCCCCTCATGTCATTATAAATTTTTGTAAACATTGTTTCAAATAGCTCTTTAATATTCCCTAGTGGCCCCCCCTAGAGTTTATTTAATCATTCCCCAATTTGGGGATAATTAGATTGTTTTCTCTGCTAAAAAACAATTAGAAATAATCCTGAGATGAAAAGTCTTGCGCATAAAGCTTTTGCAGCATTTCTGATGATTTTCTGGGGATAGATTTTTAAGGCTTTGATACAATTTGCTAAATTGCCTCCTGAAAGCAATTTATACTCCCACGGTGATGTCTGAGAGTGTCCATCTCACAGCGCCCTTGCCTGCACTGAGTGTTACCACTTTAATGGCAATCTTTGCAAATTTTATAAGCAAAAAAATGGTATCTTATTTCAATCTGCACTTCTGGGCTCTCTGGCCAAGGTGTATATTTCCCTACTGTAGTCAAGACTATTTCTATCTTTAGCCCGTGGAACTACTGGGGTTCAGGATGTGTTCTTAATTCTGAATAGGGACAAACAAAAACCCCATGTTTGAGACACTAAAGTTCTCTGAAGTCTCAGCCCCTCTGGAGGCCTCTTAGCATATACTTCTTTTGGAAACCACGATTGAAGATGACTGACTGGGGGAGAAAGGCATGCCGAGAACCTGCCTGGAACTCAGTTGGGTGGCACATCTCTGAGAGCAGGCACCGGGCAGCGGTGAAATTGTTAGACTGGGGTCCAGAAGCCCGGGTCCCAGCTCCAGCTCTGCGCCTGACATGCCACGTGATGCTGGCACGTTCCTTCCCTTCTCAGCTGTCCGACTGGAAGATCTTTGGGGTCCCTTTTGTGATGCCCAGGTGTGAAATCTTGCCTTCAAAGCCACTGTAATAGCTGTCTGGGATCATGAATAAGGAAGTAGTGGACCACCTTTACTGAGCATTTATGATGTGTCAAGCACGCAGAGGGAAACTGAGACTTAGGTTAAGTGACTCGCCCAAGATCATCCTGCTGGTAGTAGGCTGAGTCGGGATTTGAACCCAGGCCTCCTGATACCAAAGTCTTTGATTTTAAAATCCACATGACACTTCATCATGGGAAACCAATAGGGCTGAGGATGGTTAATCATGTGTTAGCCCCTACTTCATCTGGTTGCTAGGCCAACTAATGGGGTCAAATAAAGTCGCTGAGTGCTTGGCATGTATGGATGCTCCATAATAGTATGATTCTTAATGATTAGCTCAGGGTTTCATCACTGAGGTTAATGGGCTTCAGGGGTCCAGTGAATCCCTTGAAATTAAATGCAAAATCAAAAGTCTGTATGCATGTATGTGCACACATACGCATCTATATGAATTTTTCTGGGGAAGGAAAGGGACAGTTGCTTTAGTCAATAGAGCTATGCTGGGACTTCCCTGGTGGTCCGGTGGTTGAGAATCCACCTTCCAATGCAGGGGATGAGGGTTCGATCCCTGCTCGGGGAACTAAGATCCCACATGCCACAGGGCAACTAAGCCCGCGTGCCACAATGAAAGATGCCGCATGCCGCAATGAAGACCCCGCATACTGCAACTAAGACCTGACACAGCTGAATAAATAACTAGATGAATTTACTTTAAATAAGTAAATACAGCTTTAAAAAAAATAGAGCTATGCTAAGCAGGCAGCTTCCATCTGGGCTACCTGTCCCTGATGAGAGCCATTGGGCTTTCCTGTTTGATCAGGACCAGCCCTTCCCCCACCCCAGGCAGCTGCGCTGGTCAGTCCTGCCTTGTCCCACCTCTCCCCACCAGTCCCGGCCAACTGTCTTTCAGTGTGTGCCAGTATGTAAACTGGAGCCAGCTGATTCAGAATTTGCTCTCTTAACCCTCCCTTACATGGCAAAGGGAGAGAACTCTTGCTTATGGAGTTGGGGGCTCAGGACCTCGTCTCTTCCCTGCCCCTCCCCGGACTTCGTTCTCCTCCTTTCTCAGTTGAGAGCATTGGTCTAGGAGGACATTGCCTCGATGCTAAGAGGGCTGAAGGACCCCTTGTGATGCTGGGCGTTGCTGAGCTCCCCTTGGGGACTTTTGCCCATTTCTCCCACACAGAGAGATTCGGCTGAATCATTCCCAGGGGTCTGCTTTTGGAGCAGTTCCCCCTTTGCATGGATGAGAAGCAGCAAATCATTTCCATATGCTTTCCACCCATCACTTGTAACCAAGGACACACATTGATGAGAATGTGGCCACGTCTGTCCAGGTGTTGGCTGGAATAGTTAGCCCAAGAGTATGATACTTGCTGGTGCTAAACCACTTTCTCCACTCTCACCCATCCTATAATTATTTTGCACCCTAACTATTCATATTAGAGATGGAAGTAGGGGATGTAACCACCCCAGTTTGCCCAGGACTGTCCCAGTTCTAAATCTGAAAGTGCCACATCCCAGGCCCCCCTTAGTCGATCACCCTGGAGCACTGATTCTCAACCAGCGGTGATTTTGATTCTCAGGGGACATTAAACAATGCCGAGAGACATTCTTGGTTGTCAAAAATAGAAGCGGTGGTGCTATTAGCATCCAAATGGGTAGAAGCCAGAAATGCTGCTAAACATCCTACAATGCCCAGGACAGCCGCACAGCAAAGGGTTTTCTGACCCCAAATGTCAATAGAATCCTCGCCCTAGATGGAAGGCAGAACTCCAAAATGTAAAATAACCCCACAGGGCAGCAACACAAAACATCGCAGCAAACGTCCACATTTCTCAGCCTGTCTGTAGTTTCTTTAACAAAAATTAAGGCACACAACTGATTAGAAGTAGAGTTTGTGTTATTTTTCTAATTTTGGAGTTAAAATATATAACTATTATAAACCCATGGCTTAAAAGCCCCGGGGCATTGCTAGAACACTGTGTTTAATGGTACAGACTTCACCAAAGGATGCTGCAGAGGGGAAGTCTTGCATTTCCTCCCTGAGTTTGGCATGAAGCTGACAAACTTCTTCATCGTCTCTCTGACAGAGGGAGGATTGCCCCCTCCCCACTCGGCGTATCCTTTCCTCTAAGGTGGGACTCTTCACGGGTCTCCTCTCTGTGAAAGGGTCCGAGTCTCATCACTCCCTCCCCGGTGTGGATGTGAAGCCCGAGCTTCTGTATTAGGGAGGCTGACACCGCACCCAGTGAGTGCTCTGCTGCTCATGTGCCCACTGCTTTGGTTTCCATCTCTAACTTTGTTTCCTGCCCCTGGTCGCCCTTCTCACTTTCTTGGAAGCCCAGCTTAATTTTCAAAGGATGTTTGTAAAGTTTATCTGTATTTCTGGATGTCTATAGTGGAGATGTTTTCTGTTCTCTAATTTACCATAAGGTCTGATCTGGAAGTTTCCACCCTCGTTGTCCTCTATCTCTTTTTCTTTTCCTTCACTTAAAAAAAAAATTAAACTTTTTATTTTTGAATCAATTTAGATTTACAGAAAAGTTGCAAAAATATTATACAGAGTCCCTGAATAACCTTCATCCAGTTTCCCCTGATGTTAACATCTTACATTCCCACAGCACATTTGTCATAACTAAGAAATTAATATGGGTACATACTCTTCAGTAAACTACAGGCTTTATTCAGATTTCACCAGTTTTTTCTTTTTCTGTTTCCAAGATCCAACCTAGGATACCCCATTACATTTGCTCTACCTTTGTGATTTATTTGATATCAAATATTATAGTATAGCTGTTTTGATTAAAGCTACTGTTCCTTTCTTTCCCCAGAAAAATGCACAGAGATGTGTACACACACACACACACACACACACACACACACACACACACACACACACACACACACGGCATGTGAGATCTTAGTTCCAGACCAGGGATCAAACCCGTGCGCCCTGCAGTGGAAGCGTGGAGTCTTAACCACTGGACCACCTGGGAAGTCCCATACACACACACAGTTGTTTTTTTTTTTTTTTTTTTTTTTTTTTTGTGGTATGCGGGCCTCACTGTTGTGGCCTCTCCCTTGCGGAGCACAGGCTCCGGACGCGCAGGCTCAGCGGCCATGGCTCACGGGCCCAGCAGCTCTGCGGCATGTGGGATCTTCCCAGACCGGGGCACGAACCCGTGTCCCCTGCATCGGCAGGCGGATTCTCAACCACTGCACCACCAGGGAAGCCCCCCACACACAGTTTTGATTAGACAAAACTGACAAGAATTGGCTGGACCTGACAAGAATGGTCTAGCATTGTTGGATATTTGCCCCAAATCATCTTTACCTCCTCTCTTTCCCTCTACACACATCAATCAATTTTTAAGTCTTGTTTATTCCATCTCCCAGCACCTCTCCAATTCCTTCCTTCCTTTCTTCTTTCCTCCCCGTCTTCCTCCCTCCCTCCCTCTCCCTCCCCCACTTCTGTCTCTGTCTCTTTCTCTTTCCCTTCCACATTCTTCCTCCCCCTGTCGTCTCTCACAGAGACCTCCTCAATTGGCTGTTCTTCCTGCCTTATCTCACCTTCCAGATCCAGAGGGATCCTTCCAACACCCTGATCTCATCTCACCGAAGCCCTCCAGGAGGGCCCATCACCCTCGGGAACAGGGCTCCCACCTGCCCCCGCAGCTTTGTCGCTCACAACATGCTCCAGATTTGCTTCAGCTCTTGCCATTTCTCAAAGTGTGTCCAGATCTTTGCAGATACTTCCCTTGGCCTGTCTTCGGCCAATTCGAGAGCCACATGGCGGCTTCTTTAGGGAAGATGAGGTAGGAGCCTCTCTAAGAGCTCCTAAAGCCCCTCATCCCTCCTTTCACACATCCCCGGGAATTCTCGTTCAGTCTGGCCTCCCCCTGCACAAGGTCAGCTGTGATCATCCCTCTCCCCAGTGCCTGGCACATAGAAGGTGTGCAATAACTAGTTTTGAATGACTAAATGCATGCTAGGAAATCAAATGCTGCTTCTTTGGGTCAACTGCCCCTTTTGGAGGACAGTGGTGAGAACGGTGTGGGCACCACCCATGTGCCCTGATGCCTCCAACCTGGTGTATCTTTTTTTTTTTTTTTTTGGTACGCGGGCCTCTCACTGCTGTGGCCTCTCCCGTTGCGGAGCACAGGCTCCAGATGCTCAGGCTCAGCGGCCACGGCTCACGGGCACGTGGGATCTTCCCGGACCGGGGCACGAACCCGTGTCCCCTGCATCGGCAGGCGGACTCCCAACCACTGCGCCACCAGGGGAGCCCCTAACCTGGTGTATCTTGACTCTAGGATGGCGTGCCTGGACCTTTCTAACTCGGCACTGAAGGCAGCTGACTGACTCTGGTTTTCCAGATTACTTAGCTGTGAGGGGCAGTATCACATCACCAGGGAGCTCATTAGCAACGGAGATCTCAGCTCCCACCTTCCCGCCCTTCTCCCCACGCCTGGTCCCTTTGATTTTCTCCACTGAGCAAGTGGTGATTATGGATGCCTGGGGTGAAACATACCAGAAAATGGGGCTGTGACAGGTCACTGCTCAATTACTCCCCTTTCCACCTGGGCAGGCAAAGGCCTTTAATTGGGAGGACCTGGGAGGCAAAAAGGAGCCACTGGCTTGCACTGGGCTGATAATGAACTCCACCCTGCCTGGCAACCCCTTACCTCTATCTCTGGGATTTTAGAAACAAGGATTAGACTTAGGACTTTCGTTTTTCTTTCTTTTTTTAAAAAAATATTTATTTATTTATTTGTCTGTGCTAGGTCTTAGTTGCAGCATGCAGGCTCTTAGTTGCAGCACACAGGATCTAGGTTCCCTAACCAGAGATCGAACCCGGGCCCCCTGCATTGGGAGCGTGGAGTCTTAATCGCTGGACCACCAGGGAAGTCCCTTAAAGGATTTTCATCAACCTGGAACCCAGAGTAGCCTTTGCTAATTTGTGTCTCTCTGGTAAAGAGATCTCTATAGCTTTATAGCTTGACACTCAGGTAGTGATGGTGACATTATAACCAGGGCCAACCCTACTGAGCTTCCATCTGAGCCAGGTGTTGTGTCAGGTGCTCTGTACATAAAAATTCATTTAGTCTTCATATATCCTACAAGGTAGGTACCATGATCATCCCCCTTTATAGATGAAGAAACCAAAGCACAGAAAGGTTGAGTAACTTGCCTGAGGTCACACAGCTCCTAAGTGGCAGAGCTGGGTGTTGAAGCCAGACTGTGTGGCTCCAGACCTAATTTAGAGATTCCTGCTGCATTTAAGCCCATTTCCTTTTGTCTCAATCTTGATGGTCTGGTTCTTCATTCATCCCTTTATTCATTCAACAAGTCTTATTTGAGCACCTACTTGGTCTCAGGTACTTGGCTATGTGCTGGAGATACTGTGGCACACTACACAGAGGTGACCTCTGACCTCATGGATCTTATACTCTCTGGAGGCTGACATTAAGAAAAATTAGCACAGAAATAAAATGTCATTAATATGCAATTAATATGGATTTGTGTCATGCAGGCAAAAACTTGAGGGAGCAGCACTCAAATTATTTTGGAAACTGGTTATTTGTTTGCCCCTTTTCTCTCCCTAGTTGAACTGGTGGCCACCCCAACCCTGCCTTCAGGGTGTCCACTGGTGATTATGACAGGACACCAGAGTGAGTCCCCTTCTGGATGGGGAAAATAAAGGTGCTGCCACAGGAGCACCTAAAAGTGGCACATAACCCAGATTTGGAGATCCAGGAGGCTTCCTGGAGGAGGTGATGTGAAACCCCCCACTGAGACCTGAAGGATGAGGAAGAGTGTTCCAAGTGGAGGGCACAGCATGTGCAAAGGCCCAGAGGTATGAGAGAGAAGGGAGCATTTGGAGAATTGCAAAAGGTTCAGCCTGGCTGGGAATTTGAGAGAGGGATGAGGCTGGAGGTGACAGAGGGGAGGGGTGGAAGCCAGGGAGGGATGCACAAAGAAGCTTGTTGCTCTGGAAACCAAGAGGCCAAACTACATGGTATTTTACTTCAATTAGCAGCACCAGAGGCCCCCAGGGTCTCCCAGCTGGGGTGGGAGTCAAAGCCTTTGGAAGCTCTGTTAAGGAAAGCTTGTTAAGGAAAGAGGACATGCCACTGGAGTTCAGGCCTTGTTTTTTTAAATCTCTCTTTTTTAAAAGAATACATTGTCACCTTCCCACACGATCTGGCTGCTCGCTCCCCTGGCCCCAGTCCAGCTGCCCACAAACACACTACCCTGCCTCCTCCTGCCCAGATCAGCCTTGAGAGCCAGCTGGGAGTGGAGGGGGAGGCTCTGGGGGCCACATTGGCAGCCTCCCCGCCCCCAGTCACTAGGCCCCAGATGTCCCAGGGGGTTAGAAGTGTCTCCCAGTGTCTGGGAAGGTGGCCACTGGGAGGGCTCAGTCACCTTCATTGCCTGCTGTCTCCCTGGTCCACACATCCCACCCTCAGTGAATTCAGTGGATTCACCCCCAGTGAATCCTGGCTCTGGGGTGCAGAACTGCTGATCCCAGGCCTCTCATGCCTGAGCTTTGCTTTCCCTCCTTCCAGGCTGCTTTTGTGGTCACATGATACAGAGGAGACAGCACTGGGTGATTTTTTATATTGCTCATAACAGTGGCCATTCATTGCATGGTTAATATAACTGTCAAGACCAAACTGGGAGGGGTATCTGTATCATCCCCATTTTATAGGTGCAGAAACTGAGGCTCAAAGATGTTAAGTCACTCGCTCCCACAGCTAGCAAGTGGCAGTGAGATTAAGGTTGAGATTAAGGTCTGATGGACTTGAAAATTCCTAAGCACTACAGTGCCTCCAGAAAACATCTTTTGCTGGTCTTGGTTTTCTCATTTGGCAAGACAACTATATTGAACACCCAATTTAACAGCATTATGGACTGAATGTTTGTGTGTCCCCCTCCAGTTCATATGTTGAAGCCCTAACCCCCAGTGTGATGGTATTTGGAGCTGGGGCCTTCAGGAAATTAGGGTTATATGATGTCATAAGGGTGGACCCCCATGATGGGGTTAGTGCAATTAGGAGAAGAGGAGAGACCAGAGCTCTCCTTTCCGTGGCCATGTGCAAGCCAGGAAAAGAGCTCTCACCAGGAACTGAATTGGTCAACACCTTAATTTCGGAGTTCCCAGGCTTTAGAACTGTGAGAAATAAATACCTGTGGTTTAAGCCTCCCAGTCTATGGTATTTTGTGATAGCAGCCTGAGCTAACTAAGACCAACATAATTAAGTAATAATTCAATGCCTCCTGGGTGCTTATTTGGCTTGAGGTCTGTGCCCTCAAGTTACTCACAGTCTGAAGGGAGGAATGCATAGCATTCATACATGGCAATGAGTCCTCATATACTAAGGGACATTCTAGAAATATGCAGAGGGCTCTGTGACCATAGAGGAGGGGTAGGGAATGGGTTAGAGTGTCCAGGTGGGGGCACTCTAGGATCTGACTCTATGATACAGACTGGAAGGTGGGGAAGGGTGTACTCTAGGAAGTAGGGACACCCAGTTGCCCAAGCCTCTGTGCTCCAGCCTCAGAGCGTAGACTGTGGAGTTAGATGACTCCAGTTAGAAACTCACCTCTTTGTGCCTCAGTTTTCTCATCTGTAAAATGGGCATGATGATAGTGCCTACTTCACAGGGAAGCCAGTGCCTGGCTTATAGTAGGTGTTCTAGTAAACATGAGATATTACAACAGAAACAGCCTGGGCCCTGGAATAATCCTGGTCCTGAGTGCACAATGCCAGTTTCTTGGAGGGGAGAGGAAGAGGCTACAGAACTTGACTGATTCTCCCTTCCCACCCCTGAAGCCCTGCAGAAGCAGGCCCTGAGCATCAAAACACTTTGCTAGAATTTCCTTTGCTGTGGAAAGTTCTTGGGCTCAGGAGCCAGGGAAATGAAACTTTTTTATGGTTATGGTTGAAGACTCATAACAGCAAATATTTATGTAGCTTTTACCAGGTGCCAGGCCCTCTTTTAAGCACTTAATATTTGTTAATCCACGTAACCAAAGTGATCAAAGCCAGGTTCAGAGAAGGGTTTTAGGAGAAGGATCTAGTCTGGCTAACTCCTTCCTAGTCTCTCAGAAGTGTCTAAACGTTTGTTTCCAAAGCAGATCTAAGGGTATGGCTGGGTTGCACTATTTGCATATATTTGCATGTTCATGAAAGGTCCAGAGCAGTGGGATGAAGGATGGAACGACCCTGTTCTGTTTTGTACCTAAAGACTCGGGATGCAGGGGAGGAAGAAGAACCAGGCCCACTTTCAGTAAGGAGGGCTATGGTTGTGCGCCCACCTTCATGGTCTGCAAGGGCTCACCAAGACCCCAGATAAGGCTTCCCTAGTCACACATCAACACGCACACTCACACGCACACACACTTAACTCACACCTTCTCTTCTGCATTGAAATCACTTTCCTCTAGCAGATTTATCCACTCAGGCTTGAACTGGGCTTTCTGCTGGACTGGGTGGATGATGACCTTGGCCAGATTATTTGGCCTCTGTAGGCCTCAGTTTCCACAGCTGTATTGTGGAAGGATTGGGCCAAGTGGATTTCCAGGACCCTTCCTTCCAACTCCAACTCTGAGGTCTCCAAAGTTGCTGGGCTGGAAGGGATCTCAGTCTCCTCATCTGTAGAGTGGGACTGAGGCATGGGGCTAGATGTCTGGAAGTTCCTTTTTGAAGGCATTTTGTCACAGCAGAAAACCGTGTCTCCTGGTCAATTCTATCATAACGTCAACAACCACAGTGGCAGAAGTAGTAAGGTAATAAGCCATTTTTCAAGTGCTTTCTATGTGCTAAGTGCTTCACTTGCATGATCTCATTGAAGATTCCCCAAAACGTTTGATGGACACCATTATCATCCTCACTTTCCACAGGAGGAAACTTGAAGCTCAGAGAAAGGTCCCATGGTCACAAGCTCTCACTCTCAAACTCAGCCTCAGGACTTTCCCCTTATGCTGGGCAGAAAGGCAAGATCTTGGAACACACAAATATCTTTCAAGGATATTTTGTCCAACTTCTCTCCTGCTCACCCACTGCACGGATGAGGATATTGAGGCACGAGGGCAAGCAGGCAAAGACGCTGTTATGGACTGAACGTTTGTGTGCCCCCCAGATTCCCATGTTGAAGCCCCAACACCCAACGTGATGGTGTTTTCATGGGGTCTTTGGGAGGTGATTAGTGTTAGATGGAGTCATGGGGCCCCCATGATGGGATTAGTGCCCTTATAAGAAGAGGAAGAGAGACAAGAGCACTCTCTCTCTCCACCATGTGGCTACTTGCAAGCCGGGAAGAGGGCTCTCACCAGGTAACAGATCAAGTGGCATCTTGATCTTGGACTTGTAGCCTCCAGAACTCTTCCTGTTGTTGAAGCCACCCAGTCTGCGGTATTTTGTTATGGCAGCCCGAGCTGACTAATACAGATACTCAGAGAGTTTATGGCAGACCAGAGCCCCTGATGCTTGCCCAAATGAACTGACCACCCTTTATCTCCCATCACTAGGGTTACCAGATTAAAAAAAAAAAAAAGAATTCCCAGTTAAATTTGAATTTCAGATAAACAAGAAACAAGTTTTAGCATAAGGTATGTCCCATGCAATATTTGAGACACTTACAGTAAAAAATGATTTATTATTTATCTGAAATTCAAATTTACCTGGATATCAGGTATTTTATCTTGCAATCTTATCACCCCACTATTTAAATTCCCCTCAAAACTGTAACTACCCAATAACATGGCTTTATGGGGATCTTACAGATGTTTTATTACAGTGTTAGTTTTATTTTAATGGGGATAGAAATAGTATCTCTGCCATAGAGCTACTGTGAGGATTAAATAAATCCGTATGTAAAAAGTGCTTAAAACAGTGCCTGGCATATAGTGAGGGCTACAAAAGTATCAACTGTTGTTATTGGTATTATTATTATTATTATAGTTTTTAAACCATGTTTGGAAAGAACCCTCCTGGTAGAGGTGACGGGTAAGATCTTCCACCTTGAAGGGACTGAAGGACTCAGGACTCTTCCTACCCCAGAGTCAGCACCCTAGCCTCCCTATTGCAAGGGTGAAGAAATTGAGCTCATTTGAAGCCCCATGTCCTCCAAGTGGGACCCTGGGAGGCCACGTGCCCGAGGCTGATGGATCCCAATCCCTGGGGACACTGAATATCCGCAGAGCTGCTTGTCACTGGGCCAGGCCACCAGGGAGGTCACTAGAGGGACAACTATGTCCTCCTGCATGCCCAGCTCCCTGGGAACAGCTGTCACAGCCAAGGTGGGACTGCGGAGCCCAGATGCCAAATCCCTAACAAAAATACCATCTTCAGATCTTCCTGTGGTGCCGGCCACTTTCCCCAGATTATCTCATCTCCCTTGCACAGTAGCCCCAGGGGGTGCCATCGTGACCACCGTTTTCTGAAGGAAACAGGCTCAGAGAGGTTAAGAAACTTGTGCCAGGTCATACAGCTTTTAAGATGCAAAGCTGGGATTGATCACCAGGTCTCTTTGCGTCTGGCCCTGGCACAAGGCGCATGAGCTGGAGGGAGACTAGCTGGAGGGGCTGTCAGGGGGCTCAGCTTGGCCCCCTAACATTCCTTGGGTCAGGTAGGCCCGCAGCCCAGGCAGCGAGGCCTCACTTACAGCTCAAGCATTTGTGGAGTGTCCTCCTCTCCTCCTGCTCCGGACCCTGGCCCCGTGCTCACCTGGGCTGATATTGATGTCCGTCTGCGGAAAGGCCTGGGCGGAGAGGAGGGTCAGGACGGCCGCGGCCCACAGTCCCCACCTCTGCATCCTGGGCCCCGAGAAAGCCACCTCACGGTCTGAGCAGAGGAGAGAGGCCCTGCCGTGGGAGCTGGGGTGCAGACGGCTCTCCTGCCCAGAGCTCAGGAGGACTGGGTAGACCGTAGACTCCTCCCCCGCCCCTCCCCTGACTCCTGTTTCCTCCCTGCACGGCCGGCCGCCACGGCCAGCTCAGAGTGACAGCCTGAAAGCCGCCCCTGGCCGGCCCCCTTCGGAGAACTCAGAGGAAGCACAGCCCTGTTTCCGAGCCACCGAGTGGCCTCTCGGAGCCCTAGGAGGAAATAGTACCAGAAGGTAAAAATACAAGTCAGCATCTAGGGCAGAGGTCTCCTGGGCCAAAGCGAGCTCACCTGTGGATGTGACGTGTTGGGCCAAAGCGAGCTCACCTGTGGATGTGACGTGTTGGGCCAAAGCGAGCTCACCTGTGGATGTGACGTGTTGGGTCCCATGCTGTGTTTTAAAATTTCTAAAAATTCGTTGTCAGGGTGTAAGATCAGGAGATTTTAAGTATAAATAGAGATTTCTGCCTCTGCTGAGAATCTGAAGATCTGACAAGACTTAGGCCTCCTTTGCACACGGGAACAATTACGCGGAGCTGAGAAAGGGCTCCCCCTGCAGGCGGGGCGTCAGCGCTTCGGCTCAGAGGGGCCCCAACGTGTCGGCCCAGCTCCGAGGGCATTGGATTCCCCGCAGCGAGGAGGAAGGGCAGGCGCGTCACCTCCTGCAGGGTCTCTTGGAGGTTAAAGGATGTGCCGGTAGAAGGTTCTCGACACAGAGGAAGAGTTCAACAAAAAGGAGCAAACGTTATCATTAGTGTACAGTTCTGGCGTGTTCCAACTTAAAATAGATCCACTGGTATTTCTTTGGAATCTCACTGCATTTATGAATTGATACCTCTAAAAATCAGTCTTTGTGTATCCTCTGCCTCTCTGAGCCTCACTTTCCTCCTTTAAAAATAGGGGATTGGGCTTCCCTGGTGGCGCAGTGGTTGAGAATCCGCCTGCCGATGCAGGAGACACGGGTTCGTGCCCTGGTCCGGGAAGATCCCACATGCCGCGGAGCAACTAAGCCCGTGAGCCATGGCCGCTGAGCCTGTGCGTCCGGAGCCTGTGCTCCGCAACGGGAGAGGCCACAGCAGTGAGAGGCCCGCATACCGCAAAAAAAAAAAAAAAAAAATAGGGGATAATAACAGTACCTACCTCACAAAGATTAAATGTAATAATTTGTAATACTTAGCATAGAAGCTGGCTCGTAGTAGGTGTTGAATACCTGATAGCAAATTTTGCTATGATTGTCATTGATCCAGTGCAGGTCTTTTCCTGGCTTTCCCTGCACACTCCCTCCTTTTTCTCCCGAAATGCTCAGCCACGTGCCCTGACGCTTCGTGTGGCTGGCGTTCACAAGGGCTCAAGCCTGTCCCAGTCGCTCACTTTCTCTCTGGAAACCTGCCGCTGTGCCTATGAGAAATGAAACTCGTGCCCACGCAGCGTGTTTTGCCGGCCCACACGGGGCTGAAAGCCTGCCAAGGCCTGACTCAGGCTACGAGCACAGCCCAGGCCCAGTTTCAGCCATGGCATAACTCATGTCTACCCGTTGTCTCAAAGCTTTGCGCGGATGCACCCCAGAGCATGAACATTTATTTATTTATAAACGACACACGTTTATTATATGAGTGATGTGCATCGTGTCTGTTAGAAAAAAGCCCTCCCCCTAATTGACTTTTTTAAAAAATTGATACAAACTATACAAATGGAAGAAAGTTGGAAGGCTTTCTCCGCACTCCCCATCATCTGGTGTGCTGACTGTACTTTAGAGGCCCCTGCTGTCATGGAAATCAAACACTCTCTGTGTGAATGGACCCGGGGAAAAGGAGGGTCGTCAGACACAGGCCGCTGGAAATGCTTTTGAAAAGTGGGGGAGCCTTTGACTTGGCAAATAAACCTCCTAAATGATCTGCGTTGATAATACAATACGTGATGGCTGGAGGTTTTGGTAAGTTGGTTCATGCCCCCTCTCTGGATGGAAACATGTAAAGTATTTGTGACACGCTCATTCCCAACTGTGGTCCGTGGACCAGCAGCATAGGCATTTCCTCGGAGCTCGTTAAAAATGCAGAACCTCAGGCCCCACCCCAGGCCTGCTGAATCCGAATCTGCATTTTGACTAGATCCCCAGGGAGTCATATGTACATTAATGTTATGAAGCACTGTTCTAGATGGAGGTAGGCAAACTTTCTAAAAAATTCTATTTTTTAAGAAAAATTGTTTGTATTTAAGGCGTACAACATGATGATGTGATATACATATATATAGTGAAGTGATACCACAGTCAAACTAATTAACCTATTATCTCCTCACAGGGTTACCTTTTGTGTGTGGTGAGTGCACCTGAAATCTACTCCTTAGGAAATTTCCAGTGTTCAGTACAGTGTGATGAGCTATAATCATTATGCTGTACCTTACATCTCTAGACTTATTCATCCTACATAACAGCAGCTTTAAATTTTTTTCTGTAAAGAGCCAGATAGTAGTGGCTTTGCAGGCCACATGGCCTCTGTCACAATTCTGTGAAAGACTTTAGGAATGGGCCTGGCCAGGTGCCAATAAAACTTTATTGACAAAAATCAGCAGTGGGCTGGATTTGGCCCACGGGCCATAGCTTGCCACCCCTTGCTCTAGACCTCAAGTTTACTGGCTAGGAAATAGACAACTCATTCACTTAACAAATAGGATCTTTGCTGCCATTTGGAGGTTGTAGAGGTCTCTCTGTAACACAGTATATATTTTCTGGGTTCTTAAAGACATTACTCTCCCCCCGTCTGGGCCCACGCATACACACACCGTGCTCATGGTGGCCTGGGGGTTCGGTGAAGATCTATTTCTTCCTTCCTATCATCTGTCTGCCTATCTATCTATCTATCTCCTTTAGTTTCTTAGCTTTTTAAAATTGTCATTTATTTACCAGTAAGTAAAACAAAGTTCCCTTCCCCTCACCACCATTATAAAAGGGACAGTAGAGGCTAGTTTATTTCATGCCTTTCAACCCAGGCACATCTGTATCTGTGTTCAAGTTCCAGACCTGCGTCTGTGTGACCACACACTGATTATTTAATCCGTCTTAGCTTCAGTTTCCTCATCCGAAAAATGGGGACAAATCAATACTTTTCCTCATACAAGTGCTTAGAACAATGCCTGACACATAAATGTTCAATATACGTTAACTACCATTATGTCACTATGGAACCTTCAAAAATACTGACTAGGAAGGTATAAAATTGCGAAGCAAAACAACTTCCCAAAAGTTAACCCCTGCAGCCTTCAGGGCAATGTCTTCCAGTCTCTTTCCTAGACATAAGTTTTAAATGTTTACTCAGTGGTGCTCATTCTTGAATTATTTTAAATCGTATTTTTGACCATGAAAAAAGAAAAGGTATCCCAATGGTGGTGGAAGACAGGCCACCCAGAAAGGAAAGGAATTCTTCCTCTTTCCCTGCAGTGATTCCCAGCTTTCTGGGAGTAAAATATCGGTACCCCAAATAGCTGTTCCTGGTGCCCTGAGAACCATCACATCTGGGCAGGGCTGGGCAGAGGTCATAGCTTCTGTCAAGTCCCAGGGGGTGGACTAGAGTCCTGAAGGGTTCTGGAGTCCCCCGAGATGAGACAGCTCACGATGGGCCCTGGGAAAATAGATTCAGGTTTAAAACTTCACACCACCGCTTCCACTCTACCTCCTTCCTTTGAACTCAGGTCCCCGCACCCCAAAGAGGGTGCATAGGTGGCCCATGCATCTCCTTTCTCACCTCCTGGCTGAGGAGGAGGAGGATGCTAATTAAACCGGGTAGGTGGCCCACAATAGGGCACCTGGGGTCCAGGTTTCTATAGAAACCAAGTCATTTCTTCACCTTTCAACACATTTCCCTCATCTCCTGACAAAGTACCCTTGGAGACATAGATGGCTCTGACATCTGTGCTCCTGCTGTTTTCTCCAGTCACTCAGCAAACACTGCCTGATGTGTGCCCGGTAGGAATAGCCATCAAGGGCTGTGTGTTAAGCCTTTGCAGGCGTTATCCCGGCCAACCCTCAAATCCCATACGATCCTACGGGGTAAAAACTGTCATCCTATTTGCAGATGAAACAGCCCAGCCGAGCGGTCAGCCACACCAGCTCCGTGTAAGTTTGCTAGGGCTGCCGTAACAAAGGACCACAAACTGGGTGGCTTAAATAACAGAGCTTCACGGCCTCATGGTTCTGGAGGCCGGAAGTCTGAAGTCCAGGTGTTGGCAGAGCTGCTTCCGTCTGAGGCTGGGAGGGAAGGAGCTCTCCTTGGCTTGGGTCTCCAGGCCTCGCTCCTTGCTCGTAGATGCCGTCTCCCCTCTGTGTGTCTGTCTCTGTGTCCTAATTTCCCCTTCATATAAGGACACCGGTCGTATTGAATTCGGGCCCACCCTGATGACCTCATTTAACCTTAATGACCTTTAAGGACCCTACCTCCCAATACAGTCACACGCTGAGGTACTGGGGGTTAAGGCTTCATTGAAGTATGTGAGTCTGGGCGGAGATACAGTTTAGCCCATACCAGGCTCTAGAGTCAGCTGGGCCTGGGCTGGCGTTCTAGCTCCAATGCTCGTTTGCCACGTAATCCCACGAAACCTCGGCTTCCTTATTTATAAAAGAGGAATAATAACACCACCTCTCACGTCGGTTGCTGCGTGAGGACTAAATGAGATGCCTAGCACTTGGCAGGGTGCTTAGTCAGACCTGTGGTTGTCGTGAATGAGGGGAGTAGGTGCTGGGGATGCCCCAGTCCCAGCGCTGGGCCACCTGAGTTCCCCGGATGCTGAGGTGCGCTGGGCCACGCAGAGGGACAGCTCACCTGCTCAGGCACGTGCCCCTCATTCTCTCCCGGGGGAGTTCTCCGTGCTACCCAAGCTGGCTCCGCCCACACAGGACAGCCCTAAATTGCCAATCATTGGACGCCTCCGGGGCTTTACTCTCAGGCCCTGAGAGATGAGGGGCAGTAGTTAAATAGTCCAGCTTCCCCAGAGCAATCATTTTCAAGCGTGTTCTACGTGCGCCCCCAGCACGACTGAGCCCCAGCGGCCCACGATGCCAGTTAAAGCAGCCTTTGCGTTTCTCCTTCCCCTGACTTATCCTTCCATTTATGCCTCCTGGGCTCACCTCCCAAATCAACTTGGCACCCAAGTCCTTGCCTCAACGTCGGCTTCTGAATGCCCAATGTAAGATAATAATGAGGAAACTGAGGCCCAGAGCAGCTCCGCGGCTTGTGTGAGGGCACAGGTAGGGTGTGCTGGGCCTGGGGTTTGAACCATGGCTTCTCTGCCTCCAAAGCCCACGGGCCCAATCACCATATGACCTCATCTCTGGTCCTGAATGCCTGTCCTGTATCTGTCTTTCCTCGTTCTGTCTGTTCTCTCATATTTTTATCCTCTTCTGTACAACCATGGGAAGGAAGCCATTTTATAGAGAAGGAAAAGTTTCTCCTTTTGTCTCCTTACAAGCATAACCTAACTCAACCTCCCTGCCTTTCGCCCTTGACCTTCATGCCATCTCCATTCCAGAGTGAGAGAGACAACAGAGGGACCCACGAGGGGACCCTGCAATGCCCAATGTGGCCAGAAGGGGTGAAGCCATCTCAGCCCACAGGGGGTTAACCTAGGTCAAGCCCCTTTCATTGGGCATGGCCAATAGAAAGCTAAGTAGCCATGGCTCTTGCCCTGAACAAGCAAACCGTTTTATAGAAAAAAGCGTTACTTTCCTCACCTGGAAAATGGGGATAATAGCTTCTTCGTCAAAAGGTTGTTGTGAGAACTAAACAAGACTGTGCAGGTATTGGGCTTAGCACACAGTAAGGCCCCAAGAGTTAAAGAGAAATATAAGCTTCTTGTGGGGAGGAGAGAAAGCAGCTGTCATTTCTGTCTTGGGAAATCAGGAAGTGGTAGTTTAAGCTGGGTCTTGATGATACGTATGAGTTGGAACTATTAAGCTGCTGGTAACCATGACACTCACTGAATGGGGAGAGCCTGTCCAGGAGATAGCATGATCCACAAAGCCCTGATTACTTCATTTGAGCCCCTGGATCCAGCTATGCCTGAAGACAGGACTTCCTTTGTTGCTTAAACTATTTTGTGTTAATTTCCTGTTGCTTGCAATGGGAGGGGCCTAACATCAATCCTCGTCTTCTCTTTGCCCGGGTTCAGTCGTCAGATGAGTAGATCTTAACGTTTTGACTGTTCTTCCTTCCCAGACCACACACTAATCTTACCAGCAATGTCCAGTGTGACCGGTTGTCTGCTTATACCCACTGTGGCCTTCGAGTCTTCCAGCTGAGGCCGGAGGAATCATGGGACAGAGACAAGCCATCCCTGTGTCTGGTCTGAATTCTGGAGCCACAAAATCTGGAAGCATAATAAATACCAGTGTTTTGAGTCGTTGGGGTATTTGTTACACAGGGGGAGGGACTGAAATACCCTCCTACCCTCCATGCCCATGTTCATGAAGAAAAAGATAACTCAAATGCATGGCACAAATAGATAATCTTTAATTTCAATAAACAGCTCCCCATTATACCAGACAATATGCTGTGGGAAAAGATACAGAAGCATCCAACAGAGAGAGAGAGGTCTATTCTAACTACACGAATTTCTTAGCACGAGAGAAATGACTTTAGTTCACACACAAACACAGAGGGATCCTCAGGGTGTCACGAGGAGGGCTATCGTCTTGGATGGGGGGGTGCAGCCGCCGTGGTGGCCGTTTTATTCCCTGGAACTGTCCTTTGCCGGTGTTCTGTGAGTCACAGTCGCCATGATTCGGTCAAAAAATGTTACTTCTGCTATATCATATTTTATTTACTTGACTTACACACACGCTACTGTTACTGAAGGTGGGGTCTTCACAGACGGGAGGACGCTGGGTGAGACTTCACTGATGAGCGAGGCAGAGAGAAGGGAGCTACTCAGGACTGAGGTCCCGGCCCAGCGCCTTGCTCACGAAGGGGACACACAGGCACACACAGGTGCTCACCTGAGGGCACACACAGCAGAACACCCACATACATACCCACAGGGAGTCCCCAGAAAGAAGCTAACACAAGGACGAGTTCAATTAAGCCAGGAGAGCCTTCTTACACTGGAATATTTTTTGTTGCCATTTGGTTTCTCCAAATAGTCTAATCTATTTATCACGTCCACTAAAGAGAAGACAGAGTACTTACACTTTGGGGGAAAGGTACCAGGTTTGAAGAACCCCTAGGAACAGCAGCCCATTCAGAAGTCACCCAGTGGGTGTGCATTTTAGGCATGGGGGTCAGGCCTCCCAACACTGGCCAAACTCTTGGAAAATTTTGTCTCAATGGAGGTTGGCACCTTTGGGGAGGCCCTTTCTCTGGCCTGAGGTTGAAAGTGCATTTTGGGGCAGGGAGACCCACAAGAGCAAGCACTACCCATAAGTCTCAGAGCAGAGCCTACTCAGCTCATGACCTATGGATGGGACTTCTGGAAAGTTCTCAGGCTTCGCTCCTTGAGGGTGGCCAGTTTGTGATCAATAGCTTCCTTTCAGTTCTGAGAGGTGTGTGTGTGTGTGTGTGTGTGTGTGTGTGTGTGTGTGAGTGCGTGTGCAGGTGTGGACGTAATAGTATACATATATGGCATATTTTTTTGTCCTAAGTTTTCTTTCTTTTTTCACAAATGAAAGCTGCCTTCCCCGCAGCCCTCAGGTCACCTCCAGCGAGGCAGGGGACACACGGTCACACTCAGCCCGGGACCGCAGGCTGTGCCATTGCTCTACGGCCGTGCGGTGGGCACTGAGCATCCGCCGCCAGTGGTTGGATTCTGAGGGGCCCGAAGAGTACTGGCCGATGACGATCCTCCCGATGAAGTCGTTGCTGCTCTTCATGTTGTGGCCGAACACTAGCCAGAGGGCGAGAGGCGGAGGGGGCAGGGCAGGAGGCAGGAGCAAGACAGAGGCGTTAGTCTCCATACTCCTCAACTGCAGACGTGAGGTCCTTGTTTTCAGGACACTGTTACTTTTAACCATGAGAATTCCCCGATTCCCTCATCATCCTCCCACGAGTCCCTTGGCTGCAACTTTAAACTTCCGACCCCTAGACTCACCACACTGTCCTCAGGGCACTACAGCCGGACAGTCCTGGTGGAACTGCCAGCCACCACTGGAGTCCAGCTGAGCACTTAAACCAGGGTTCTCAAGCCCGGCACTGTTGACATTGGGGCCTGGATAATTCTTTGTGGGGCGTCCTGGGCACTGTAGGATGTCCAGCAGCACCTCAGGCCTCTACCCACCTGATCCCAGTAGCACCCACTGCCCCCAGATGTCACAACCCCAAAGTCTCCAAACATGGCCTGGTATCCCCAGGGGGTCAATTCATCCCAGATAAGAACCACTGGGCCATGGAGCCAGACATCCTAGGTGAATCCTGGCTCTGTCGTTCAACAGCTCTGAGACCCTGAGACAAGCAAAGGAGCCCCTCTGACACTCAGTTTCCTCCTCGGTTACACAGGAATCTTAACAGTACTTTGAGAGCTTCCAGTGAGATAATGCACACACTGTGCCTGGCACTCAGTAGGTGCTCAATAAACACTACACTGCTCTTTCGATCCTCAATTTCTACCTCTTGACCTTTTACAAAAGGGACTTAGGCAACAGAGGCAAGTTTCCTGAGAGAAAGGGCTCCAGCCATTTCTCCTCCCCTTGTTGCACTGCATGGCTCTGTGGAAGGCTGTTAATTCTCATGCAAGCTTAATTTGTGTCTTTCAAGCCTAATGAGATAGTTAGCTTGATTTATCTTCCCAGCCAAGTTCTGCCTAATTCCTTATCTGCATGTGGGTAGTCCAGGCATGCCATCTCACTAACAGGGAAGCAGGCTGTGTCTGTGTTACAAATGAAAGACTACAGAATGGGGACTATCACAAATTCACCCAGCGTGAGCAGAGCACAGGCAGGCTGGATCCCAGGAGGGATGCCCATTATCAAACAAACCAGCTAAAATATGCAGCCCAAAACAGAGCCTGAATGCTAACACATCTCTCTGTTCCCTTGTGGGGCTCACATCAAGAATTCCAAATGTAAAAATATGTGGAAAAAAAGAAAAGTGGAAAAACAAAACCAAAAATCCCATCCATTGTCTTTAAACCCAAAAAAGACCTAGAGTGAACCAGGCTAAGTGAAATGCTGTGCCATCTCCATCAAGAGTGTTCTGTACCTGTCAGCTCTGTGAACAAAAATTGGACCATGTATATTTTTTGTACATTTGGTAAAGTGTTCACGGTGCACAAGTAGACCTTATTTATATGAAAATCCCTTACGGAAGAGAAAAATTAGGAATAGAATCTTTGCTTAATAAAGGAAATTGCTGAGAAGCTCTCTGATGCATCTGAAAAAAAAAACCAAAACTTTTTTGAATAGGTAACATTCAGGACTCTTGAACTACACCTCGTGGGCAATGTAAGGTTTAATTTTCACCAAATGAAAACAAGTTACCAGAGTCCCCTTCCCCGTGGGCCTCAAATCTAAAGGAAGACATTAGGAGACCATTTCAGGCCCCATTTGGTTTTCTTTCCTGGGGGCAAAATATTCTGTCTTCCTCTGCCTCTCCAAAGCTCAAGAATGAAAATGCAGAAACATCCTAGTCAATAGGTGTAGGTTTTGCTTCCTTGGCAAGTGGTTCTAAGAAAGGAAATCTCAAAGGTTCTGTTGGTGAAGGAAGCACGTTCAACTTTTGGGGGAGGTTCACAGTATCTGCTCAGAATAAGAATGTCATTACTCAAGATCCAGCAATTCTACTTCTAGGGATCTGTCCCATAGAATTATCTGCACAAATGGACAAAGATAAACATACAAGAATTATCCACTGTAGCAGGCATTGGCAAATTAGAGCCCTCAAGCCAAATCTGGTCTGTACCGGTTTTTTGTAAATAAAGTTTTACTGGAACCCAGTCAAACCCATTTATTTACATAATGCCTGCAGCTGCTTTTGCACTACAGCAGCAGAGCTGAGTAGTGGCAGCAGACTATGTGGCCTGCAAAGCTGAGAATATTTACCAGCTGGCCCTTTACAAAGAAGTTTGCCAACCCCTGCTCTAGAACATCATTTGTGAGAATGAAAAATGGAAATAACAAAAACACTTCATGATGAAGCGTGGCGAGGCTTGCTGGTACCCTGCCTGCCCCCTCAGCCCACCCCAGAGGCTACCCATAGCTTCTGTTGCTGGCATCCTACCATGAGCGCCCAGTGCTCTCTGCCTGGGACATGTCGGTGCATGCTGACAATGTGAGTTTTGGTAGGGGACCTGGGCCACTCAGTAGAAACTTGACCTCTGAAAAGGCTGGGGACTAGGATCAATCCAAATCCTAGACACCAAGGCTTCAGTGCTCTTCCCTGGTTGGTGATCCTCTGAAAATGCTGTCACACGTTGTTACTGGGAGAATTAAGTGCTGTCCATATACAACCGGAAACTCACGGCCGATCTCTCCTGGACTCTGCCTTTTGCTGATTTGAGTCTGTATCCTTTCACTTCAATAAACCGTAACCACAAGTATAACAGCTTTTCTGAGTTCTGTGAGCCCTTCTAGAGAATCACTGAACCTGACGGTGGTCCTGGGGCCCTCCTGAGCTGCAGTTACCCACGCATCAATCGTCCTTGATTGGGGGCTTCCCTGGTGGCTCAGCGATTAAGAATCCGCCTGCCAATGCAGGGGGCACGGGTTTGAGCCCTGGTCCGGGAAGATCCCACATGCTGCGGAGTAACTATGCCCGTGTGCCACAACTACTGAGCCTGTGTGCCACAACTCCTGAAGCCCGTGTGCCTAGAGCCTGTGCTCTGCAACAAGAGAAGTCACAACAATGAGACGCCCACACACCGCAATGAAGAGTAGCCCCCGCTCGCCACAGCTAGAGAAAGCCCGTGCACATCAACGAAGACCCAACACAGCCAAAAATAAATAAATGAGTAAATCAATTAATTAATTAAATAAATTTTTTAAAAAATTGTCCTTGATTGGCCTGCCTCCCTTCCTGGTCTCACTTCCCCAGCCTCTTATTGGTGTTTCCTGGGATCACCTTCCTAGTAGCCTGCTTGCACCCACATCATTGTCTTAGGATCAGATTTGGGAGCATCCAAACTAAGACTGGAGAGGACTAATTAAATAATTTCTGATGTGACAATACCATGGAAACCAGAACCATGGTAAAAAATGAGACAGACCTATATATACAAGATGGAAACATCTCCAAGACACATTGCTAGGAGACAAAATCAAGTTGCAAAACAGTATATGTAAACACAATCTCTTTTTGCTTAAGAAAATGTTAACATATAGAATAGAAAACAGTATCTGGAAGCATAGTCACAAAATTCTTAAGAGTAGCTCTCTCTAGAGAGAGGAAACAGAGAACTTGCCACTTTTTCTACTTATTATATTAAGTATGTACAGTTTGAACTTCTTACAAGAATATATTATTTTGGAAAGAAAACAAAGGAAAAAATAAGTTGATATTAGAGAATCAACATCGAAATTACCAGAAGGGGCAGAAAGATGAACGGAAATCTGAAAGCCTACGTTCCTTATCCCAATGTGCAAAGTAACTTGGCTTGGTAAATCACTCAGCACTTGAAAGGTGGTCGCTGCTCAGTGATTCAGCCCTTCTGATGGCAAGCAGTTGCTGCTATGGCCATCTGACCTAACTGGCAGGCTTTGGGACTTGCAAATCACTTGGTAAAGTTATGGCAATCTTAACAGTCTTTTAAAAACCATACATTTAAAATGCAAATTATAACAAGCTGAATAAAACTAATGACTTCTATCATAAAAGTTGCCTGGGAGAGTATCCTAGTATTCTAGGAAGTGTGAGAATAGGGTATTAAGACTGGGTGTTTATTGAATCCAGAAAGGGGCTCAGAGACAGGAGACCAGATACCCCCGACCACTCCACTTTGTAGATAGGGAAGCCAAGTCACTGAGCAAGCTGGGGAGACACTCGCAGTATTTGCAGCAAAAAACCTGTAAAGGAAGCAAATTCCTCATAACTAGATCCCTACATTTCTCCTCTTTAGAAACAATAACATCTAGAAATTTTGTTGTGAGGCACCCCAAATACCCCCACTGGGTGTTATGGGGGACTCGTCTTACTGCAGTCAACAGTATATACCTGCAAAATGTACAGGCTCTAATTTACCCTCATCCTCTGGAGGGAACTTCAAAACAACCTTTACAAACCAGAGAGTGACAAAAAGGCATAGATGTCAACAAGGACCTACTGTATAGCACAGGCAACTATGCTCAATATCTTGTAATAACCCATAATGGAAAATAATCTGAAAAAGAATGTGTGTGTGTGTATGTATAACTGAATCACTTGGCTGTACCCTTGAAACTAACACAACATTGTAAACAAACTATGCTTCAATTAAAAAGAAAAGGCATAGATGTCACAAAGTCCATGCACAAAACCTGTGAAGAGGGCACCTCACATTTCCTCTTAGATCCTATTTACTCTTCATGGCTTTAGACATAATTCAAATAAACTTGGTCATGTGGTTTCCCCATCTGGAGTAATTTAAATTAATCTGGTAGATTGTGACTACCAGACCAATACCAGAACTTAAAACAGTACAACAGAACCAGGGCCATTAGGTGAAGGGGCAAATAACCCTTTTCTCCTTTAGAGAGCCTGGGGAAATTCACTGCGTGATCATTTATTTTTATAAGTAAGATTCTGAATCAGTAGGAAAGCTCAACGTCCTGGTTAATGGGTCAAAGGAAGTACAAACAGTTTTCTATCAAACAGTTAAAAACTTTAAAGTCTTTTTATTTTTAAAAATAAATTTATTTATTTATTTTTGGCTGTGTTGGGTCTTCGTTGCTGCGCGCGAGCTTTCTTTAGTTACGGCGAGCAGGGGCTACTCTTCGTTGCGGTGTGCGGGCTTCTCATTGCGGTGGCTTCTCTTTGTTGCGGAGCACGGGCTCTAGGCACGCAGGCTTCAGGAGTTGTGGCACACGGGCTCAGTAGTTGTGGCTCGTGGGCTCTAGAGCACAGGCGCAGTAGTTGTGGTGCAGGGGTTAAGTTGCTCTGCAACATGTGGGATCTTCCTGGACCAGGGCTCGAATCTGTGTCCTCTGCATTGGCAGATGGATTCTTAACCACTGTGTCACCAGGGAAGTCCCTAAAGCCTTTTTGAAAGTTTAAGGGGAAATGCATCTGGCGAGTAGAAAATTTACTCACACAAAACCCCTTTAGTGCCCCTCCCCCAGTGATCAGAGTACAGCACCGGGCATGCCAGGAACGTGCTCTGTACCCTGTCACACTGTTCTCTCTCTAGCCTCGACAAACCTCATGCACCCTGACGGCTACGGTCTCCAAGGATCACCCTGTGTGGACCAGTGAGTCACTGAAGTCCAGCTCTATCCTCAGACGGGGCGTGGACACACCTGGCATATTCAACTTTCTGAAATTTATCTCTAAAGAAGCACCAACATATTGAAACCATGTACAAGCCCCTGTGTCCTTGTCATGTTGCAGCAAAAATAGAAATGAGGTTTTTTTCTTTTCTGACAAACAAGGAAAATAAATGAACAATGGGTAGGCTAGGGAAACAACATAAACTGGCCTGAGAGAGTTAAGCAATCCTAGTTTTACTTTAACTGTTACTTGTCCTTCACAAAGCTAACTCCTTAAACACTCTCTGACTCATGTGAATTACATCCTGCACCTGGTATTTACATCCCCTACACTCCCTTGTAACAATTTACCCCTTGTAGCATTCTTCATTTCAGGAAGAAGGTCACCAGTGATAACCCAGAGATGAGCAGACCTAATTACGATGCCAGCTGTGACTGTTGTAAATTTTTGCAAAAAAAAAGAATAAAAGGCCATCACTGCTTTGATCCTTATCACCTATCCCAGACCTCAGACTATAACACCTCTCCTGGGACTCCCCTGGTGGCACAGTGGTTAAGACTCCGTGCTCCCAATGCAGAGGGCCTGGGTTCGATCCCCGGTCAGGGAACTAGATCCCACATGTGTGCCACAACTAAGAGTTCCCATGCCACAACTAAGGAGCCTGCCTGCCGCAACTAAGACCCGGAGCAAATACATAAAATGTCAAAGAGAAATGCACACTTAGATATATATCCCAAGGAGGGGGGGGAAAGACCTCTCCTAATTCCCCGAAGAGGGGGGCACAGTTCTTGAGGCACCAGCCTGCCGTGTTCCCTTTTTGTCTGGCAAAGAATAAAGCTACTCTTTCTCCTCCAAAACTCTGTCTCCATATCTTATTTCAGCATCCGTGTAAAAAGAGCCCTTATTTTGACATCAATATCTGTCTGCTTCTGTGGTGCCGATTGCCATGGCAATTCAGGTTAGGGAAACACAACTGGCAAAACAAAAGCATGATGAGAGGCACCGATGGGCTCAAGGCTTTGAAGGAACATGGAGAGTACCACTGTTTATGAAGCACCTACTGTGTGTGTATGGCCCAGGGCTAAGCATATCACATGGATTAACTCACTTAATCTTCATAGCAACCCACTAGAATGGGGTTTCTCACCCTCAGCACTGCTGACATTTGGGGCCAGGTCGTTCCGTGTTATGGGGGCTGATCTGAGCACTGCAGGATGTCCAGCAGCACCCCTGGCCTCTGCCCACTGGATGCCATTAGCAGTCCTCTCCCCAGCCGTGACAACCCAAAGTATCTCCAGACATGGCCAAACATCATCCACCCCCTCCGCTTCCACTGAGAACCACTGCTCTAAGGCAGCTGCTGTCACGGGCCCATTTTACAGCTGGGGAGCCCGAGGCCCAGAGGTGCAGGGAGATTCCCTGTTCCAGTCAACATCCACGTGCCCTGAGTGAGTCAGGGGCAAGTTGAGGCTTTCACGTGTTGATACGTGCTGTAACAACGATTTTGTTCTTTGCCACGAGAGCTAAACTCTTTTGGTTGCTAATTTGGTTTGCCAAGGCAGACGGTTCTGGAAAGGAAGCTGGACGACTTAAAGAGTGTGGGTGTGATAAACACTGCAAATGAAAAGGAAAGAAAATCTTGATCTTCACCAGTGGAAACAGACTTGGCAGCTGCCCAGTTTGCAGGTTCGGTTCACAAGGTGATGCCCCCACCCGCACAGAGACCCCCGCCTCATGGAACCCCACCTCGTCGCTGTCGCCTGCAGTCCCCCTCTTGGGTGTTGGATTGAGCATGCTCTCGCATTTCTGAAAAAGCTGCACTAAGCTACCCAAACCCATCCTAGCTGTTTCACAGTCCTCCTGAACAACTCCCTGTGGAGGGATCCCCAGGCTTCATCAGGCTGTTCAGGAGTGATCTCAGCCCTTGGAGGAGCCCAAAGCAGTCTCTACACGTCCCTGCTTTCTCGCCTTCACCCTCCCCACAGGCCACTCCACAAACGTACCCATTCTCTTGTCAACTTTTGCAAAACTTCCTCAAATTACAGTTGGCCCCCTGCATCCGTAGACATGGAGGCCATTTCATATAAGGGACGTGAGCATCCACGGAGTTTGGGATCCAAGGCGGGTCTGGAACCAAGTGCCTGCAAATACCTCTTTTTTTCTTCTCTCTGGAACCTAGAAGCTGTTTCAGGTTTTTCTTTAAAACCAGGTAGATCATCTCACTTCCCTGGGCCTTGGTTTCCCCATTTACACGATGAGTGGGTTTATGTAGGACTTAAGGTCCCTTTCAACTGAGATTTCTTCAGTTCTAGTTTCATCCATGATTTAAGGGTGATGTTTTTCATGCTTTCTTGGCTCATTCTGTGATTCACAGCAGCTGCATGGACGGAATTTTTTTCTCCATGGTTTTCCTTCTAACAGTCATCATGACAATTTAGATAGCAGTATTATAATAATTTAAAATCAGCAGTGACGAATCCTGACGTCTTTTTACTAGGCACTGAGCAAAGTACTTTATATACATTTTTGAC
Organism: Kogia breviceps; assembly: GCF_026419965.1. Classification (NCBI taxonomy): domain Eukaryota; kingdom Metazoa; phylum Chordata; class Mammalia; order Artiodactyla; family Physeteridae; genus Kogia; species Kogia breviceps. Next base: position 67,740,809 of record NC_081323.1, read on the forward strand.
TTAATCAACACCACCATCCTATTAGGGAAGGTGCTATTTATACACCCATTTTGCAGATGGAGAATTAGAGGCTCAGAGGGCTTAGGAGGTTGAGTGTCCAAGGTCACACAGCCAACATGGGCATAGAAGGAACTGAAATTCAAAGCTCAGCATCATTTCTCCTCCTTCTGTCTCAGAAAGAAGAGACTTCTCACCCATTCCCCCCTTCCACTGACCCTGACACAAGACAAAGACAAGATTAGGAACAGAAATATACACAACAGGTCCTCAAGTCAGCATGTCAAGGCGGAGGTGCTAAGAGTCAGAATGGCCCTAAAACCCCCTCAAGACAATGCCATGTTGGAGACCTTCACACCATCTCTCTGAGGTCCAGCAAGGTCAGGTTAACCTCCAGCATCTGAATGGATGGCTGCTTCTTCAGGGGCACAGCAGATAAGGACGTTGTCTTATGTTTAGGGCCTATGGATATGAAAAGTATAATAATAGCAGCTAACATTTACATAGAGCTTATCATGTGCCAATCCTGTTACATGGACTTTGGATACACTAAATTATTTAGTCCACACAACTCTATTTACAAGGAGAGTACTATTATTATTATCTCCTTGGGCCTAGAGGTCACACACTGGCATCATGGTCTGCCTTCCTGAAGATGGACCTGGAGAAAACCCTAAGCAGGCTTCAGTCATTTGGGTGAAAAATTCTGGGATCCCAGTACTCAGAGGTGATCTGGAAAGGAAGATGTGGGTTCCAGGTGGGCACATCTCCTTGTCTCCCTGGACTCCTTGCCTTCAGACCCCCTCACCCCATTTAAAGTACAAGGCCCAAGAAGACCTAAATAGACATTTCTCCAAAGAAGACATACAGAGGGCCAAGAGCACATGAAAACATGCTCAACATCAGTAATTATTAGAGAAAATGCAAATTAAAACTACAATGAGGTATCACCTCACACCAGTTAGAATGGGCATCATCAGAAAATCTACAAACAACAAATGCTGGAGAGGGTGTGGAGAAAAGGGAACCCTCTTGCACTGTTGGTAGGAATGTAAATTGATACAGCCACTATGGAGAACAGTATGGAGGTTCCTTAAAAAACTAAAAATAGAACTACCATATGACCCAGCAATCCCACTACGGGGCATATACCCAGAGAAAATCATAATTCAAAAAGACACGTGCACCCTAATGTTCATTGCAGCACTATTTACAATAGCCAGTCATGGAAGCAACCTAAATGCCCATGGACACATGAACTGATAAAGAAGATGTGGGACATATATACAATGGAATATTACTCAGCCATAAAAAGAAACGAAATTGAGATATTTGTAGTGAGGTGGCTGGACCTACAGTCTGTCATACAGAGTGAAATAAGTCAGAAAGAGAAAAACAAATATCGTATATTAATGCATGTGTGTGGAACCTAGAAAAATGGTGCAGATGAACTGGTTTGCAGGGCAGAAATAGAGACACAGATGTAGAGAACAAACGTATGGACACCAAGCGGGGAAAGGGGGTGGTGGTGGTGGGATGGATTGGGAGATTGGGGCTGACATATATACACTAATATGTATAAAATAGATAACTAACAACAAAAAAAGACCTCTTTAAGTAATAGAAGACATGATGAGATGAAAAATAAATAAATAAAATTAAAAAAATAAAGTACAAGGCCCAGGGTAGAGGCCCCTTCTGCCCAGGTCTGCAGGCAATGATGGCTTAAAGTGTTGGATTCCTTTAATCCAGTGGTTCTCAGCTGGGGCCAGTTCTGCCCCCCAAATTTGGCAATGTCAGGAGACATCTGCATTGTCATCTGGATGGGGGGTTATGGCTGGCATCTAGTGAGTAGAGGCCAGGGACATTCCTAACCACCTTACACTGCACAGGACAGCACCACAACAAAGAGTTATCTGACCCCAAATGTCAACAAGTGCCAAGGTTAAAAATCCTGCCTTAAGGGAAAAGCAGGGGTTTTCGGGTTTCCCTTCATTAACACCCAATCCATTGTCACCAAAGGAAAGTCCCTGTGACCCAAGTGCCTACAAAGATCTGCAGGGAAAAAGGGTTGGGAGGAGAGAGGGAGGGAGAGAAGTCACCTCTCTGAGATAAAGAGGGTTTGGGAGCTCAACAGAGAAGAAATCCCAGAGCAAATTCAGGGCGAGAGGAAACCGGGGAGTGGGGGAAGGGACTGCTGAGAATGTCACTGTGGCTTATGAATCAGATCTTCCTCCTTTCCCAGGAGAAAGAAGTCAAGATTGCAATCTGTTTTAAAATTCCTTCGGACCACGGTCGGACTACTTCTTTGTGTCTGCGTGGAAACTGAGCCATGTGGAGCCTGCGTTTACAGGGATGACATATGGGTTGAAGAATCACGTTCAGATCTGTGTGTGGATCACACTGTCTAGGAGGAAGCATTTACAAGTGTGACTGTAATGTAATGTGCTTGTTTTTACATGAACAACTGAAACCTACACGTCTGAATGAGGATCATCTCTGTAATATTTGTTAAGAGATGCTGGCATTGCTTTGGGAGAGAATGTTCACTGCAAACTGTCTTCCGAGCTAGTTAAAAGACACCCATTCCCATTGAAGCTTTAGAAGATGCCCCTCGTCTTCTAAAATAACTGAGAAAATAGAGGAGAGATACCACAAACATGAGAATCACTTGGAAGACTTTTAAAAGTATCAGTGCCTGGGCCTCACACCAAGAGATTCTGTTGATTGGTTTAGGGCTGGGGGACTGGATGCCAGTGTTTTTCAACTGTTCCCCAGGTGATTCTCATGTGTGGTCAGGTTAGACACACTGTATTAGCAGCAGATCAAAATATCCACTGGACTGCTGGCTTAGCTGGGCAGAAACCCCACGTTTGGTGGCAGAAATGTTGTGAGTAGAGAAAAGCAGACAGTTTTTTCTTTTCACTGTGTTCCAATAAAACGTTATTTATAAAAACAGGGAGTGGGCCAGATTTAGCCCATGGGCGGTGATCTGCCAACCCCTGATGTATCTAGGGCAGCGATGTTCAAAGTATAGACCCCAGACCACCAGCTTCAGTATCACCTAGAGCCTGTTAGAAATGCAAGTTCTCAGGTGCCATCAAGGATCTACTGAATCTACTGGAGATCTACTTGTCCTATATAATTTTTCCTTATTCCCCAACAGCGTCTCTTTCTTAACCTTCAATGCGGGTCAATGCAGCAATTGTCTTGAATCCTAGCTCAAGACAAGGTGTCAAATCTTAGTGATAGGTGGAGGCCCAGCTGGGATCCAGCCAGAGGGACAGTGGTATAGAGCTGGGATTGAACTCAGGTCCTGATGACCTCCGGGGTCCCTACTCTTAACCTCTCTTGGCATTTGCAGCATTCTAAATCATGCTTTGAAAGAAATGATGCTGATTTGGATGGGCACATTCTAGTATGTTTAAATATCACCCTACTTTTAGAATAGATACGTAAATTGTTGTATAGTTACACACTGAAATACTATATTAAGAATGTGATGAAAGGGGACTTCCCTGGTGGTCCAGTGGTGAAGACTTCGCCTTCCAATGCAGGGGGTGTGGGTCTGATCCCTGGTCGGGGAGCTAAGATCCCACATGTCTCGCGGCCAAAAAACCAAAACATAAAAAACAGAAGCAATATTGTAACAAATTCAATAAAGACTTAAAAAAAATGTGATGAAAAACCACAAGTACACATAATTATATGAATAAATTTCATAAGGATGATGCTGAATGAAGGAAGTGGTATGATTCCACTTACACAAGGTCAAAAAGAGACAAAATGAATGTATGATAAGAAAAGTCAGCACAGTGTTCCCTGCGGGAGGGAGTAGTAATTGAAAAGGACACAAGGAAATTTCTGGGAATGCTCTTTTTCTTGATCTGAGTGCCAGTCACATGGGTGTGTTCGTTTTATAAAAATTCATGAATTGTATCTTTAAGATTGATGCACTTTTCTTTTTTTTTTTTTTTTCCTTTTTTTGTGGTATGCAGGCCTCACTGTTGTGGCCTCTCCCGTTGCGGAGCACAGGCTCTGGACGCGCAGGCTCAGCGGCCATGGCTCACGGGCCCAGCCGCTCCGTGGCATGTGAGATCCTTCCAGACCGGGGCACGAACCCGTGTCCCCTGCATCGGCAGGCGGATTCTCAACCACTGCGCCACCAGGGAAGCCCCTTGATGCACTTTTCTATATGCATATTACACTGCAACAAAAAGTCAACTTTAAAAAACAAACGAATTGGACAAACGAATGTCTACAACTGACCTTGAAATGCATAGGAAAAAAAATGAATCAAGAGATAGAGAAGGGCTTCCCTGGTGGCGCAGTGGTTGAGAGTCCGCCTGCCGATGCAGGGGACACGGGTTCGTGCCCCGGTCCGGGAGGATCCCATGTGCCGCGGAGCGGCTGGGCCCGTGAGCCATGGCTGCTGCGCCTGCGCGTCCGGAGCCTGTGCTCCGCAACGGGAGAGGCCACAACAGTGAGAGGCCCGCGTACTGCAAAAAAAAAAAAAAAAAAAAAAAAAGAGATAGAGAGATGGAGAGACGTGTGATAAAGCAAGCAGAAAATGTTCATTGCAGAATCTAAGTGGTAGGAATAGGGATGTTGACAGAGCCATTCTTTCAAAATTTTTTAAAGTTTCTTCATAAAATGTTGGGATTAAAAAAAAACCAAACACACGAACAGCTTAATTGTCCTACTTTTATATTTTATAGCTTCTGCTCGCTTCTTTATACCACAGAAATATCAATTTCCAGGTCTGTGTGCCCATTCAGTTCACAGGCTGGTCACAGGGCTGTTGGTTCCTGCAGCAGGAAGGCAACTTGGTGAATCATTGGGGACACAGGAGCAAGCAGGACGAGACTCTCTGGAGAGACGGTGAAGACCTCCCAGTGGGTCCTGCCAGCTTATCCCAATGACCACAATAACCAGACCACACATGGCCAGAAACACTGTCCTGCGCCTGAACCGAGGGGTCTCACACCGTGATGATCTGTCTACTCACAACACCAAACTAAAGGCTCAAGTTGACTTTGGACCACTGATCACAGAGCAAACCCCTGCCTTCAATGCCTTCCTCCTTCCACATGATCTACACCACAAGCCACTGGAGAAATGCAAACTAAAATCACATCTAGTTGTTTCATTAAAAAAAAATTACCTACATAGAATAAAATTCATCCATTTTTAAGTATACAAAGTTTTCTCCCTAGTACTTCACATCATTTCTACTCAGCATAGCTCAGCTGTTTTGTTTACTGCCTGTTTTATTTATAACATTCAAGCACTCACCCGATGAAACTGCGATTTTTGTCTGATTCCTTCACTGATGTATGTACAGAGCCTGGCTCACAAGAGGTACTCAATGAATATGTGAGTTGAATGAATATATACATTAATATGGAAAAAAATCCAAGATATATTATGTGAAAAGAGTAAGTTGCACGAAAGTATATTTATATAGTTTGGATGTTAACAACTGAGGATGGATATCTATGCACACACACATGTATACACATGTCACACACACACACACACACATGCGTACATTCCTGGAAAGAAGGCTACAATAAGTTGTTAAGAGTAGTTACCTTTAAGTAGGGGGACTTAGGGATTTTTACTTTTTATTCTACTCTCTCCTGTATGTTTGTATCATACACACATATGTATTATACATACATATATGAATATACATTTACATGTACATATAATAACAACATAAAAAAGCCTCCAGTACTCCTTGTCCCATGTAACCCCTTCACGTCACCACATGCAGGTGACATGCACCCATAAACCACAACGTGGGGTGGAGTAGAGACCTGATTGAAAAATACTCCGCTCATCTTCCCAGGAGGGTTGCCCAGCCCTGTCTCCCGCTGAGCCAGGCCACAGTGCGTCTGCCCAGGCCACACTACCTGGGACATGGGGCTTGTTGGCAGAGCAAGATGTTTCTGTCTGGCCCAGTGTTTATGGGCAGAAACAGGGAAGCCGTTTGAAACCCTGCACAGATGAGCACGAGTTCAGCCAACAGGCTCTGCCCTGGAACTCTTCACACTTAGGCAGCTAAAGCGAAACTGCTGGGAATGATGAGAGGTTAAAATGCCATAAAGAGAAGAGACATGCCCCAAAGAGGCGCATTACGGGAGCAGACCGGCTCCAAGCCCACACCAACCTGCCCTTCACAGCTCCTGGAGGAGGCCACCACCTCACCTGCAAACTCCAAGGAGACCAGAAGAGTTGCTACTCCAGCTCAGGGGGTCCCAACCTTAGAACCCCTGACGTTCTCCTCTGTCTTGGGCAGTGTAGGATGTTTAGCAGCATCCCTGGCCTCGACCCACGAGATGCCAATAGGCTCCCCCAAGTTGTGACAACCAAAAATACCTCCAGACATTGCCAGATGTCCGTCCCCTAGGTGACAAAAATCAGCTCAGCTGAGAACCACCCATCTAACAGCTTTTCTACTTGAGCAGGTGCCCAGGGCTTGCCAGCCAAAAGGTATTTGGTGAATATACTGCAAGGACTTCTCTTGTTAGGCTGAATTCCCCAAGCCTGGAATTTGGTGGTGTGGGATCTCCCATTGACACTGACCATGAACTCAGGTAACAGGTGCTTAGAGAGGCAGTGGAGCAAGCTGGTTCAGGGTCCAGGCTGGCTCTTTTGTTTGCCTCTTGGGTGCCTGTGGCAGAGACAATCGTGTGGTCTCCAAAGCCTTTTCTTCCTGGACAAGCAGCTGGACTACATTTCCCAGCCTCCCCTGCAGGGAGTTGTAGCCAAAAGTGTCTGAGTGGAAGCGGAAGTGATATTCGTAACTTCCAGGACTGCCCCATGAAAACTTCCCACGCAACACACAAACCTCAACTCTCTCTCTCTCTTTCCCATTCACCAGCTGGAGACGAAACCCTCCGAGGCCTGAGAAGATGGCACAGCCACAAGATGGAAGGGGCCCAGGTCACTGAATCACCGAGTGGAAGGCCACTTGTGAGAGAACCCACAAAGGATAAGAAACACACCGAGACACATAGTAATTAAATTGACAAAAATTAAAGAAAAATTATTGAAAGTAACAAGGGAAAAACAACAAATTACATACAAGGGAACTCCCATAAGGTTAACAGCTGAATCTCAGCAGAAACTGTACAAGCCAGAAGTGGCATGATATATTTAAAGTGATGAAAGGGAAGAAACTGCAACCAAGATTACTCTACCTGGCACGCATCTCATTCAGATTCGATGGAGACATCAAAAGCTTTACAGACAAGCAAAAGCTGAGAGAGTTCAGCACCACCAAACCAGCTTTACAACAAATGCTAAAGGAACTTCTCTAAGTGGGAAACACAAGAGAAGAAAAGGACCTACAAAAACAAAGCCATAACAATTAAGAAAATGGTAATAGGAACATACATACCAAAAATTACCTTAAATGTGAATGTATTAAATGCTCCAACCAAATGACACAGGCTCGCTGAATGGATACAAAAACAAGATTCATATACATGCTGTCTACAAGAGACCCACTTCAGACCTAGGGACACAAACAGACTGAAAGTGAAGGGACGGAAAAAGATATTCTATGCAAATGGAAATCAAAAGAAAGCTGGAGTAGCAATACTCATATCAGATAAAATAGACTTTAAAGAATGTTACAAGAGACAAGGAAGGACACTTCATAATGATCAAGGGATCAATCCAAGATGAAGATATAACAATTATAAATATATGTGCACCCAACAGAGAAGTACTCAGTACATAAGGCAACTGCTAACAGCTAAAAAAGAGGAAATTGACAGTAACAGTAATAGTGGGGGACTTTTAACACCTTACTTACACCAACGGACAGATCATCCAGATAGAAAATTAATAAGGAAACACAAGCTTTAAATGACACAATAGACCAGATAGATTTAATTGATATTTATAGGACATTCCATCCCAAAACTGCAGATTACACTTTCTTCTCAAGTGCACATGGAACATTCTCCAGGATAGATCACATCTTGGGTCACAAATCAAGCCTTGGTAAATTTAATAAAATTGAAATCAGGGACTTCCCTGGTGGTGCAGTGGTTAAGAATCCGCCTGCCAATGCAGGGGATGTGGGTTTGATCCCTGGTTCGGGAAGGTCCCACATGCCGCGGAGCAACTAAGCCTGCATGCCACAACTACTGAAGCCCGCCCGCCTAGAGCTAGTGTTGCACCACAAGAGAAGCCACAGCAATGAGAAGCCCACGCAACACAATGAAGAGCAGCCCCCGCTCTCCATAACTGGAGAAGGCCCACACACAGCAATGAAGACCCAACACAGCCAAAAAAAAAAAAAAAAATTACAACCTTAATATAAATAAATAAATAAATAAATAAAATTGAAGTCATATGAAGCATCTTTTCTGACCACAACGCTATGAGATTAGAAATCAATTACAGGGAAAAAAAATGTTAAAAACACAAACACATGGAGGCTAAACAATACGTTACTAAAAAACCAAGAGATCATTGACGAAATCAAAGAGGAAATAAAAAAATACCTAGAGACAAATTACGATGAGAACACAACGATCCAAAATCTATGGGATGCAGGGCTTCCCTGGTGGTGCAGTGGTTGAGAGTCTGCCTGCTGATGCAGGGGACATGGGTTCGTGCCCCGGTCCAGGAAGATCCTACATGCCGCAGAGTGGCTGGGCCCATGAGCCGTGGCCGCTGAGCCTGCGCATCCGGAGCCTGTGCTCCGCAACGGGAGAGGCCACAACAGTGGGAGGCCCGCCTACCGCAAAAAAAAAAAAAAAAGACACATGCACCGCAATGTTCACTGCAGCACTAGTTACAACAGCTGGGTCAGAGAAGCAACCTAAATGCCCATCGACAGTCGAATGGTAAAGAAGATGTGGTACATATATACAATGGAATATTACTCAGCCATATAAAGGAACGAAATTGGGTCATTTGTAGAGACGTGGATGGCCAGAGAGACTGTCATACAGAGTGAAGTAAGTCAGAAAGAGAAAAAAAAAAATCATATATTAACACATTTATGTGGAACCTAGAAAAATGGTATAGATGAACAGGTTTGCAGGGCAGAAATAGAGACACAGATGTAGAGAACAAACGTATGGACACCAAGGGGGGGAAAGGGGGTGGGGGGGCAGTGGAACTGGGAGATTGGGATTGACACATATACACTAATATGTATAAAATGGATAACTAATAAGAACCTGCTGTATAAAAAAGTAAATAAAATAAAATTCAAATATTCAAAAGAAAAAAGAAAGAAGGGCCACAAAACCTCAGCATTTGATCTATTATAGCTGCTCTCCTTGCCTTCACTAATACAGTGCCTTTTTTTTTTTTTTTTTTTTGGTGGTACGCGGGCCTCTCACTGCCGCGGCCTCTCCCATTGCGGAGCACAGGCTCCGGACGCGCAGGCCCAGCGGCCACGGCTCACGGGCCCAGCCGCTCCGCGGCACGTGGGATCCTCCCGGACCGGGGCACGAACCCGCGCCCCCTGCATCGGCAGGCGGACTCCCAACCACTGCGCCACCAGGGAAGCCCCTAATATAGTGCCTTTTGAGCAGGTCACTTGAGCTCTGAGTTTCCTCCTCTGTAAAATGGGAATAACACTAGTACATTCCTCATTTGGTTGGTGTGAGGATCAATTGAGAGAGTGCTTGGGACAGTGCCTGGAACATACTGAGCCTTGATAAAGGCTGGCTATTATGATTAGTGGGGAGAAGAGCTACAACTGAATTCCTGCCCCTCCCACTATCTCTTCTGTAAATTCTTTCCCAAGTCACACTCAGTAACCTGAAGAAGAATGATTTGCTGCCGTCCTGAAATGCCTTAGGGACACACTGGGATTTTAGGGATACTTCTTGTAATGACGCCAGGGACCCTCATTTTATCACGCGGTCGTCCAGGCATCTCTTAAGTATCTTGGCCTCTCTGGACCAAAGAGGCCACTGAGAAGCCAACGTAACCCTGCACAAGGATGGAAGAGGACCCCACCCACGAATCATTCACAGGCTGCCTCTCCTCTGCTTCTCCAGCCCCAATAAAATGTAGAATAAAATCTGAAAGCAGACACATAGAACGGGAAGTTTGGCACCAAGCCAGCGGATACCCCTCCTGGATGCTGTAACTCAGGATCCTAAAGGGAGTGGCTGAGAGTTAAGCCCCCAAAGACCCTCCCTTCCCCGCCGGTGTGGGCACCAGCTCCTGGAGACAGCGGGAAGGATGAGCCCTTCCGCCCACTCTGCTTATTCTTCACCCGCTTGTATGCTTTGTTTTTTTGTGTTTTTTTTTCTGGTAAATTATGCCCTTGCCTAAGGCCATCTCTAGAAATAATTGCCATTATAAGTCAACTACATTCTGTCCTGATTTAATGCAGGGGGCGGGGGTCAGGCAGACGCCCAGGGAAGCAGTTTTCATGTCCACTTACAAACAGGGAAAGAGAAAATTACACCCACTGAGCATCTGCTGTGTGCTAAGTGCCCGGCACTCACGTCAGCTCACCCATCCTTCGTGAAGGCAGAGCCACACCTGCCTTGCTCATTTCTGTTTCTCCGGTGCCAAGCAGTGCTAGGCACACGGGAGGTTATCACCTAAGCTCCTGACCATGGCCCCTACTTATCACTCTGACCTCGCTGCATAAGCCACTCCCCTCATGAACTATGCTCTCGCCACTGTACCATCTTTCTTTTCTTTGAACAAAACAAGCTCATTCTTACCTCAGGGTCTTTGCATTTGCCATTTCCTCTGCCTAGAATGTCCCTCTCTCCCATCTTTGCAGGGCTGCTCCTTTCTCAGCTTACCTTACCCAGTTTAAAGTAATGCTCCGGGCCCTCTCTGTTGCCTTACTTTACTCATCTTTAGGTGTTTATTTCTTTCTTGTTTGTCTCACCCCAACTAGAATGCCAGCGTCGTGAAAGGATGGATTACTTCTGTCTTTCTGCTATCTCTCCAGCAACTAAGCACAGCACCTCAACATAGTAGAGGCTTGATAAATATTTGAGGCTGTTAAAACCCAGCGACTGAGAGCCCAGAACCTGGATCGAGATGACCTGAGTAGGAATCCTGGCTCCAGGATCTTGAACCAGATGCTCATCCTATTGCTGTCTGTTTCTTCATTCCTCATTAAAATGATAACGACGCCCACGTCACAGTGTTTCTATGAGGATTAAATAATTCACGTGAAAACAGCTGGAGTAGTTCCTGGCATGTAGGAGACGCTGTATATGTATTTGCTATTATTATTGCTAAAAACTGAACGAACAGGGTCGGGGAGGGGAGGGGGGAGAGGAAGAAAGAAGTCAAAAGGTACAAACTTCCAATTATAAGATACAGAAGTACTAGGGATATAATGTACAACATGATGACTACAGTTAACATAGTATGATACGCAGGAACGCTGTTAAGAGAGTAGATCCTAAAAGAGTTCTCATCACAAGGGGAATTTTTTTTTTCTTTTCTTTTTATTGTATCTATATGAGATGATGGATGTTAATTAAACCTATCGTGGTGATCATTTCACAATATATGTAAATTAAACCATCATGCTATATGTCTTAAACACATACACTGATATATGTCAATTATTTCTCAATGAAACTGGGAAAAAAAGAAATCTAAAATAAGAAACCAGGGCTTCCCTGGTGGCTCAGTGGTTGAGAGTCCGCCTGCCGATGCAGAGGACAAGGGTTCGTGCCCTGGTCCGGGAAGATCCCACATGCCGCGGAGCTGCTGGGCCCGTGAGTCATGGCCGCTAAGCCTGCGCGTCCGGAGCCTGTGCTCCGCAACGGGAGAGGCCACAACAGTGAGAGGCCCGTGTACCGCAAAAGAAAAATAAATAAATAAAATAAAATAAGAAACCAGGAAAAAAACCTGAACAACCCCAAGGTAGATTCTATGTGCATCTGAAAGATGGAGAATTGGAGGCTCAAAGATATTAAAAGGTCCTTCACAACGTGATACAGCAACCAAGCTCTGGAATCTGGTTTTCTGATTTCTAAGCCACATCTATTTCCATGACAGTGAAAGCTCTCCTCGAAATACAGAGAGACCGGTAACACTATAGCTTGTGCCCTGCGGGCCCTGGCATTTTAAAGGTTAAGCCTTCTCCAGCTGACTGGCAGGTCTGGGTTGGTGAAGTCAGGACAAGGCAATGGACAGAAGGGATATCTGGAAAGGATACTTTCGATTTCTGATTTTACTTCACACACAAGCCTTCACCTCCACCGCCCTCGGGTGCTGGCCTTGGCTGCCGGGCCTGACTGCTTGCAGCCAGCACTGAGGCACAGGCGAGGCTGATCCTGGCCTCCACTGTCTCCCTCTTCTCACTCCTTGTAGCTCAGACCCTGCAGGCACACATATGGCTGGATAAATTCCCAGCCCCCTGATGGTCTCCCCCATGGGGACCTGCCTTCATCAAAAGGCACCAAAATCATTAGCCAACCATGCAAATGGAATAAAAATCCCCAGGAACGCTGGCAGCTGGCCTGGTCTTCAAAGGCTGCCACTGGAACCCAAAATGAATGTTTAAGATCCAGCCAAGTTTTACCACCTGGGTGGACTCCGGCAGCCTCAAGGAGCTCTCTGGAGAAGAGGCTAAAGTGCAGGTGCCACTGTGGGCTCTGTGCTCTGCCAGGGGAGCCCCAGGGTGACGGGTCTGAGCTTCTCTCTCCTGATGACTCAGCTGGAGTTCTGTGTCCGCCCACATCCAAGGTCAAAGCCACAATCCGCAGAGGCCTCACCAAGCACTGTGCTAAGCATGTTACCTACAGGATTTCCTTTTGTCCCTGCAACACTCCACTCTGTGAGGTGGCAACTGAGATGTACGGATAAGGGAATCGTGGTTCAGACTTAAGTAACTTGCCGTGATAGAGGATGGTCCTTTACATCTAATCCACCAGCACGTTCTGTTGACTCTGCCTATACAGTTACATCCTATCACGCTACTTCTCTGAAACCCTTCTCTGCCACCGCCCTGGTCCAAGCCACCGTCACCTCTCCCCTGGACCAGCACCACAGCCTCGCACGTGGTGGGGAGGAGCCTCACTCCCCCTCCTGCTTTCCTTCAACCCAGCTCAACAGCTGGAATGATACTTTAAAACGTTATCCAAATCCTATCAGTTCCCGGTCAAAACCCCTCCAAAATGTGTCTCGAAGCACTTAGAAAACAATTACAAGCTTCTTTCCCTATAGGCTCTAGTTGATCTGTCCTCTGCTAATTCTCCAAACTCAGATTGCCTTCCTTGCTCTAGATGTAGTGGGGTAACGCGGGAGAACAGAGGGAAGGTCTTCTTGCTATTCAAACTGTGGTCCTCACACCAGCACTGGTGTCATCCAGAGCTTATTAGAAATACAGATGCTCAGGTCCCATCTCAGACTTCCTGATTCAGAACCTGCATTTTAACAAGATCCCCAGGTGATTCATACACACCTAAGTGTACGATGAACAGTCAGGAAGGCTTTGGAATCAGATTGATTGGGAAGCTCAGCTCAACCACTCACCAGCTGAGTGAATCGGCACAAGTCACTAGTTACTTGCTGTGCAGTGAAGAATTCACCTACCCGAAGCGCGGTGTGGTCAATGCCCTTGGCTCCTGGGAGGTGATCTCCAGGCCCCTGGAATGCCCTGCGGAGTGCCTTTGTGTGTCTCAGGGCTCTGGCCGTGGGACTAACAATGTGATTTATGATGGGAGCTTTTGGCCTCACAGTTCAATTCAGACCCCTGGAGAAACTGATGACTAAGACCTGAGCTGGACCTCCGGGAGGCGCTAGAGATCAAAGGTCAGCCACCAGACAGCGTGTGATCAAGCCCCAGTCAGAACGCTGGACATCAAAGGCTCGGTAAGCCTCCCTGGTTGGCAATACTCTGTGCACACTGTCACCCTTAGTGACCAGGAGGAGGTACCGCTGCCCATGACTCCATGGGGAGAAGATGACGGGATCCTCTGGACTCTGCCCTGTGCGTCTCTTTCCTGGGCTGATTTTAATTTGTACCCTTTCGCTATCATAAAACTGTAGTCGTAAGTAGTGCTTTCCTGAGTTCTGTGTGTCATTCTGGTAAATTATTAAACCTGAGGGTGGTTACAGGGACTGAGAACTTGTAGCCAACTGGCATGAAGTGAGGGTGCCCCTGAGCTGGGGATCCCTGAGCCTGAAGCGAGGACAGTCTTGTGGGGATGTTCTCTCAGGCTCTGCAGTTGACTCAATTCATTGCACTTCCCTTCTCTGAGCTTCAGTTTCCCCAACTGAAAAATGGCCATCAAAGAGATCACACCTTATATGGTTGTGGAAAGAGTAAATGAGACACTGAGTACATAGGAGCCTCACGATAACTACAAGTATCAGTATTACTGTTCCCATTGTTCAGACAAGGAAACTGAGGCTCAGAGACGTAAAGCAACTTGCCCACAACCACACAGAGTGTGAAGCCAGGTCTGGCTGACTTTGTCCACAATGCGTTACTGTCTACTCATGACTTGCGGATGTTTTCTGGGGAGGGAAGGACAGTAGTGGTCCTGCTGAGCTGGGGTCGCCCCAATGCTCCCCTCTGTTTCCCTTCTCTCCTTCTGGGATTCATGTGACATAAATATTAGACTCCTTAATATTTCTCCATAGGTCTTTTTCCCCTTCTTTTCGTCTTTCCCCCACCCCCAGAGAATTTTTTTTATTCTCTGTTGTTCAGATTGCCTAATTTCGCTTGATCTCTCTTCAAGTTCACCAACTCTTCCCTCTGTTTTCTCCAGTCCGCTATTGAGTCCATCCAGTGAATATTTCATTTCAGTGACTGTACTTTTCAGTTCTAAAATTTCCATTTGGGTTTCTTTTTATATCTTCTATTTCAATATCTGTTGATCTGCTGTCTTCTCTATCTTGTCATTCTTTTTAAGAGGGTTCACTCTTACTTCCTGAAGCATGGTTGTAATAGCTGCTTTAATGTCTTTGTCTGATAATTCCAATACCTGGGCCATCTTGTGGCTGGTGTCTGTTGATTATATTTACTCTAGGAACTTGCCAGATTTTCTGGTTCTTTATAAACCAGGTAATTTGTATCCTGGACATTTTGATCTTGGATTATGAGAGTCTAGGTCTTGTTTTTCTTTTTCTTTTTTTTTTTTTTTTGCGGTACGCGGGCCTCTCACTGTTGTGGCCTCTCCCATTGCGGAGCTCAGGCTCAGCGGCCATGGCTCACGGGACCAGCTGCTCCGCGGCATGTGGGATCTTCCCAGACCGGGGCACGAACCCTCATCCCCTGCATCGGCAGGCAGACTCTCAACCACTGCGGCACCAGGGAAGCCCTTTTTTTTTTTAGGTCTTGTTGAAATCCTATTGCATATGTTGATTTTTTTAGCTGCAGGCAATTGATCAAGGATTAGGTTCAGACTGCAAGTTCTAACCTGCCTTCATGTGCTGTTATCCCGATGCCAGTTCAGTCTGCAAAGCCTTTGCAGTGCTATTCCTATCTGTACCTCATGTGTGTCCCCCAGGGGTCTACCCTGTGATTCAGTTCTCGGAGCCCCTGTTACACTGTGTAGGGCCATCTCCACTCACGTGCAGCTTGGAATGAGCTCAGGAGTTCATACATAAGCTGATGGCATCCCTCCTGGAGCGCCTCCTCTCTGCAATCTTTCTCATTCAGGCTTCCAGGGCCCACTTTCAAGGCCCTCTGGCCAGAAAGTGGAGGCTTTCGTTTTCCCACTCTGCAGCTCACTGCCCGTGACTGGGTCTGGAGCCAAGTGCCCACTGCCAGCCCCGCACACACTGCCAAACCCAGGGCGCTGAAGGCAGCACAAGCCGGCCTGGTCCTGTGGCTGAGTCCACACAGCTTCAGTGTCCATCCCTGGCTCCTGGACGCTGTACCAGCTGGCAGCTTTGGGGTGACGGTGATTAGGTGAGGGAGACAACCACAGGCAGCTGGGTTGAGCCAGTAACCTCAAAAGTGCCAGCGTTTCAACTCACACACACTGCGATGATTAAAACAGCAGGTATGGATTTCTAAGTGGTCACTTATGGGATGGACAGGTCCACATGATGATCTGCCTTTAATTCCCATAATAGGAATGATTTGCTAGATTTTACACAAGAGAAAGTTGGGACTCAGAGAGGTGGAGTCATCTGCTTGAAGTCACACAGCTGGTTAACGGTGAGGCCAAGATTCAAACCCAAGTCTGTGTAATTCCAGGGTCCACTCCTCTATGGCAGCGTCCATTAATCTCACCATCATCATCAATCTGGTATTTCTTTTTTAAAAAAAAAATAGATTTATTTATTGATTGGTTGATTGCCTGCATTAGGTCTTCTGTTGCTGCGCGCGGGCTTTCTCTAGCTGCTGTAAGCGGGGGGCACTCTTCGCTGCGGCGTGAGGGCCTCCATTGTGCTGGCTTCTCTTGTTGCGGAGCATGGGCTCTAGGTGCGAGGGCTTCAGTAGCTGTGGCTCGAAGACTCTAGAGTGCAGGCTTAGTAGTTGTGGCTCACGGGCCTAGCTGCTCCACGGCAATGTGAGATCTTCCTGGACCAGGGCTCGAACCTGTGTCCCCTGCATTGGCAGGTGGACTCTTAACCACTGTGCCACCAGGGAAACCCAATCTGGTATGTTTTGAGCACTAACTATGTACAAGGCACCGCCTAAAGCTCTGTATATGAATTGTTGAGACTGGAATGTTATAACAGGGGAGGAAACTGAGGCTCAGACGAGGGATATCAATTACCCAAAGTCACAGGCACTTGCTGAGTGGTAAAGGTGATATCTGAACCAAACTGCATCCCACTTCAATCCATACTCTGAGTGGCCATGCGACCATCTCTCCAGGAGGCAGAGCTAGGCCTGGTACCGAGTGAGCAGGGCTGGGAGAGGAGAAGTCAGAGCCTTCGGAGGCTGCAGAAATGGGGCGGGGCATAGGTGGGCCGAGGCCAGATGCTGAGGAACATCTGTGCCCTAGAACAAACCCACAGCATCTTGATCTCAATGGAGTTTCTGGCTCTCACAGAATGGCTATGCCCCTCTCAGACTGGCTTGCCCTTCTCTCCTCTGTTAGAAACCCACTGCTCCACTTCCCAAACCCCGACACTTTTCCAGCATGTCCTCTGTTGCCCATTCAACCCTGAGGTCTTTCCAGGTAAGAGGGCAGCACACTGTGCTCCAGACCTCCCCTCTCATTCTCCTCCACACCTCCCCACCAGTCTCATCTCACCAGCAGATGCAATTAACCAATTTGATGCTACAGCTGCAGAAAGCCAAGCAATTATGGAAAACAGACCAGGTGCCTTGGAACTCACTCTCACAGAGGGGCCTGGGAAGCCTCCAAGCAGACAGTGGGGTCGGGAGGGAGGCAGAACAGGACAGGCAAACGCTTGCCAACCCAGGCTGTGCAAGAGATCCACTTGGGAAGTTTTGATAAATACACACACACACACATCCACACACACCCCAGATACAAATGCCCTGGCTGCTTTGGGCCAGGGCCTGGGCATCAGGATCTTTTAAAATCCCCACGTGATACTAACGTACAGATGGGGTTAAGAAATCTAATGATGTGCAGAGGTGAGGATCACAGCTGGAGAGTCTGATTCTTTCTAACACAGGCAGAAAGACCGTCACTCACCCTGAAGCACTTTCTGGGTCTCTGTATATCTGCTCCCCAAAGCATGGTCTGCAGACCTGCAGCACCAGCACACCCGGCTGCTGTTAGAAATGCAGAATCCCAGGCCCCGCCCCAGATGGAGTTGGAATCTGCATTTTAACAAATCCCTGGGGAATGCCTGTGCATGTGAAAGTTCGAGGGGCCATGTTCTCTAGTCCTAGCTAGAGACACTAAGAGTTGGCAAAAAGCTAGGAGTGTCATTCATTGCCTGGCTTCCCTTCCCCGGTGTCCTGCAGCCGCTCGGCACTGGTTATCACCGACAGGCCCCCTTCGAAGCCTATGCCCAGGCCAATTCCTGCAGCAGCTGCCTTGAGAAATTCTAACAGGACGGGAGGGCAGGAGGGCATGGGTTAGCGCCCGTTAGCACCAGGCTGAAATGTGAAGTCGGCCTCGATTTCTCCTCCAGCCCTGCCTGATCTCCTCTCCCTCCCTAAAACCTTCAGCTCCCAGCTCACATGTCACCTCCTCTCACTCCCCAGACTGGCTCAGGCACTTCTACAATAGGCCCTGCTTCTCTGTTTCATAACCCTTAGGCCAGCTCACAATTACATCGCTTTGCTGTGGCATTTGATTGATGTCTTCCTCAAGAAGAAAGCTCCAGCAGAACACGTGTCACGAACGTCTGGTTGTCTACTGAATAAGGAGCATCTAGCACAGTGCCAGGCACATAGTAGGTGCTCAAAAAAAATTCATTTGGTGGGGACGGACACCTGGTTAGTTCCTGTCTTGGGCAGCTGGACCCTGCCCGCCCCCAGCTCTGCCATCAGAGGCCGCCTGTAAGCAGCGGGTCCCCACTCCTGCTGCCCCCAGGCATTGGGAACGTTTTCTAAGCTAAGTGCCTCTTGACTAAGGTCACCAGATGAGTAAGAGCTCTGAATGCTTTTCAGAAGGCCAGAAGCCCAGGGCGGTTAGGGGAAACAGACAGAGGCATAGGGCCAGAGGAGCATGACATAAACTTTAGTTCCTTCTAACCTAGCGATCTCCCCCAAACTTCACCTCCAAGCGGACAGAGGGTCTTTGTCTGACGCTCAGAAGGAGAGGGACAGGAAGATGAGACAATACCCCACCCAGGTAAGTCTGTAAAATAAGTCCTTCCCTTTTTGGCCTTTCCACAGAATCTCAGACTCTAAATTGACAAAGTGGGTAGAACATATTATTTATTTATGTATAATTACCCGTCTTCTTTCAGAAGCTTTAAGATGGCATCTGGCTGCATAAATCTGATGTCTATCAACTAGCAATAATAGTAGCTAATACTGAAGGAGCACTTTCTCTGAGCCAAGCACCATTCTAAGCCTTCACATATATTAACTCATTTGGGGCTTGACAACATCTACTGAAGTAAGGGCCACTGTCCCCATTTTACAGATGAGGAAGCTGAGGCAAAGAGAGGCCAAGGAAAGTGCCAAGAGCACGGAGTGAACCCTGGGCATCTGGCTCAACGGTCTGGCCCCTAACCACTGCACTTACCCCCTCAGGGAGGACAGCCTGCAAGGGTCTGGCCTCAGCGTCCAGGAACTACTCTGAACCACTGGCGTTCTGCGGAGCTCAAGCTACATTTCTTGTCTCTCTCCTTTTTTTAAACTGTGGTAAAATACACGTAACATAAAATTTACCATTTTAACCATTTTCAGGTATACGGTGGCGTTAAGACAATTCATTGTGCAGCCATCCATCACCACCATACATCTCCAGAATCTTTTCATCCTCTCAAACTAAAACTCTGTATCCATTAAATACTAACTCCCCATTCTCCCCTCCCCTCTGCCCCTGGTAACTCTATTCTACTTTCTGTCCCTATCAGTTTGATTACTCTAAGTACCTCATATAAAGGGAATGACACACTATTTGTCCTTTTATATCTGGCTTATTACTTAGCATAATGCCCTCTAGGTTCATCCGTGTAGGAGCATGCGTCAGTTTCCTTCCTTTTAAGGCTGAATAACATGCCACTGTATAGACACACCACATTTTGTTTACCCATTTATGCATCCATCAGTGCACACTTGGGTTGCCTGCTCCCACCACCCCCCACACCCCGCTCTTTTTAGCTGTTGTGAATAAGGCTGCTTTGAACACGAGTGTACAGATATGTCTGAGTTCTGCTTCCAATTCTTTTGGGCATATGCCCAGAAGTAGAATTGCTGGATCATATGGCAATTCTATTTTTAATTCTTCGAAGAGCTGTTATCAAGCTACATTTCCTTTTTTCTTTCTTTTCTTTTTTCCTCCAACTTCCAATAACAGCCCAATAAGCCCAGTGGACAATTCTACTTGACTATCTGGGAGGCCTCTGGACCTCAGGCTGCAGTCTCAGGAGTCAAAAAGCATATTTTCCCCTCTTTTCTTTTAAACTTCAGCTGCAGAAATCACCTGATTGCAAACTGCAGAAGAACCCTCATCCCACACAGGAAAGGAACTGCTCAGAAGGCCCAGCCCACCAGCTAATTACAGGCTTTTACCAGGATTCTCCACAAATGCTTCAATTGCAGATCAACCTTCCTTTTGTTAGGAAGTGTTTGGAAACATGCTAATGCTCTGGCTTTCAGATCCTTAGCCTAGAGGTGACAGCTCTTTCCCCCAGTTGATAAATAAAGCAAGTTAGAACCTTATGCATTTGAATTCAGGAGAATCACAGCTTTGCCCAGATAGATACCAGCTTAATCCACATTTCTTTATTATTCCAGCCAGTGGCCTTTATGTAAAATGCCACCCCAGCTGGGATTTCCACTCAAAGCTGTGGCTCGGAAGGCTAACTGAGCATTAGAAATATCTGGGGGGCTTTAAAAATATAGAAATTTATAGACAGCCCAGGACCCCGGCTTAGCCCAGCTGAATCAGAGTCTCTGGGGTGGCATCTGGCCACTGGTAGCAGCTTAAAGCTCCCAGCTGATTCTAAAGTACAGCCAGGCTTGAGAATCCCTTGCTTAAGGGGGCACAGAGGCCTGCAATCCTTCCTGCTCTACAAAGAATATTTTCAATGGGCTTTTAACCTGAGGAGAGAAACCCGAGCTAGGGGCCTGAAACACCAACCTTTAAAGGAGAGAAGCAGGTCTTCCACAAATGGAGAGCACAGGCCTTGCTGATGGCCGCAGCTGACAACTGCCCCCTAAAGCTGGGGGAGGAGGGATGTCACATGAGGGATGTACGGTGGGGAGGTGGGGCTGGAAGCGCCACTCGGGTTTGAGGCTTCTGCCCTATTGGCCTCATATATGGGATTCAAGGGGTTCAAAACACCTCTGAAGTGTGTGCAAAATTTTCCGTCCTCCTGTGTATTTTTCTGGGGAGGGTACTCCGGAGTTCCTATCGCACGCTCTGAAGCTCTGTCACACACTCCTACCCCTGCCCCTAGAATGAATAACCTTGGCTTTTTATCACAGTATACCATGTGACGGTATATAATGCAGTTATTAAAAACAGAGTTAGATCCATTCATATTTGCATTGACCTGGAGGGACTGGACACACTTATTGTTAATGAAACAGAAGCAAGTTTCAGAGTGACATTCACAGAATGGTCCAGAAACCTCCAGAAGAGCAGGGATTGCTTAATACACAGTTCTGGAATTAACGAATAACTTTTTGAAAGAACTGACTCTTCCATATGTGGATGATGTTTGTGTGAACAAGGGGAAAAGTGTGGAGTGAGACACACCAGGACGTTAAAGGTGGCGACTTCCGGGAGAAGGGCCTGGAAGGAGGGGTGAGGAAGAGAGTAAAATTTCCTTTTAATAATAGTTAACAGTTGAGGGCTTGCTTTGTGCCCTGGCACAGTGCTCAGCATCGATTATGAATGGATCTCATTTAATCTACATAACAGTCCTTTGAGGTCTCCTTGTATGGTTATCCCTGTTTTACAGATGAGGAAACCGACGCTCGCTCGCAGATCTTGCCCAAGGCCACAAAGTCAACACCCGGGCTATGCAATGAACCCCCTCTGTTCTTCTGCTTCTCCGTCCATACACATCCTTCAGTTGTCTCACTCACAAGCATGCGCTACTTTTGTCATAAAATTTTAAGTAAAATACAAAAGTGTCAGGACTTTCCACACGGCCTCTCTCAATGCAACCCACCCCCTGCCCGAACCCTTTCCTGATCTAAAGGTGCAAGGTTAAGCCCTTTAGTCTCAGGAGGGATGGAGGAATCGATATTCCATACTTGGATCCAGTCTTGCTTCAGTATGGTTCCCAGAGCCTGCTGGCTACTTTTAAGGAGTCAGTGGAATCACTGTCTTGTCTTGACCTGAAACTTTCCAGGGAGTGGGGTCCTTGTCTGTTGGTAACTCAATCTGGACAGAAGCCATCACAGGCTCTATTAGAAATCATTACATCTGCTAGGGCAGGTGGCCCTGATTAGATGCAGACTCTCTGGGTGACAGGTCTTGAGAAAGCCCAGAACCAGCCTGCCTTGGAGGGGTCTTAGAGCACGGAACATTAGCAATCTTGGGGAAGAGAAGCAATAAGCTTGTGTAGTGGAAGGACTGCATGCAAGGACTTTTCAGCCATGGCCTGCTTTCTTGGGACACCTGCACCAAGGATTCTAGATTGGATCTAAACAGAGGAAGGTTTCCAATGACTCTGGGGCAGAACTCCTCAAAGTATGATGTCAGATCCTTAATGCCAGCACTACTTGGGTGCTTGAGGAAATGGAGATCCCTTGATTTTAAGGAGCTAGCAAGACCAGAGCTTGAATCCTGACTCTTACCAGCTTGAGACCCTGGGTGGATTGCTTATGTTTTAGGCCACAGTCCCCTGCCCTGTAAGTGGATGAGGATGATGTTGACTTGACAGGGTAGACTATGATGAATATTAGCAATAATATAGGTGAGGTCTGTGAAAAGGACACAGGAAATAATAACCATTACTTCTACTAACTACCTTGTACGGGTAGAGGCAGCTTCTAAAATGGCTCCAATGATCCCTGCCTCCCAGTATCCACACCCTTGTATCCTCCCCTCCCCTTGAATGTGAGCAGGACCTAGCGAGCTGCTCACACCCTTGTATCTTCCCCTCCCCTTGAATGTGAGCTGGACCTAGCGAGTTGCTTCTAATGAGTGGAATATGGCAAAAGTGACAGGACGTCACTTCCAAGACTGGGTTACAAAAAGACTCGAGCTTCCATCTTGCTTACCCTCTCTCACTCCCTCACTTGCCCACTCTAATGGAAGCCATCTGCCACGTTGTGCACTGCCCTATGAAGCAGCCCACGTGGGCAAGGTCACTGGCCAACACCCAGGAAGGAACTGAGGTCTCAAGCCAACATTTTGCAAGGAACGATTCCTGCCAACAACTATGTGAGAGAGCTTGAAAACAGATCCCCACCCTACCTCCAGTTGAGCCTTCAGATGAGACTGCAGCCCCCCACCAATACCTTAATTGCAGCCTTGCCAGAGAACCTCAGCCAGAAGCACCCAGCAAATCTATGACTGGATTCTTGACCTACAGGAACTATGAGATAATAAGTGTTGATTACTTTAAGCCACTAAAGTTTGGGGTGATAACTAATACACTCTGGAAACGGTAGATTAAATTACATGCTGGAAACAATAGATTCAGCCAGAGTGTGGCACCTGCAGCCTCTCCTTAAATACCATGTGCTCTGGGAAGCCTTTCAAAATCCTCCTCTCAGAGTTAGGTGATCCTATTTTCTCATGTTTCCCTATTAGACCATAAGCCACTTGAATCATCATATTGTCAAAGCTAACACAGCACTTACTGTTATCTTATAGACAGAATTTACTTAATCTTCATGACAAACCTATGAAGCAAGTACTATTATTGCTCACGTTTTATCGATGGAAGAAACTGAGGCTCAGAGAGGCTAAGTCAGCGGTCCCCAACCTTTTTGGCACCAGGGACCAGTTTCGTGGAAGACAATTTTTCCACAGACGGAGGGTGGGGGTGGATCGGTTGTTTGGGCGATAATACGAGCGATGGCGGGGATGGTTCAGGCAGTAATGCGAGCAGCAGATGACGCTTCGCTCGCTCCCCCGCTGCTTACCTCCAGCTGTGCAGCCTGGTTCCTAACAGGCCGCAGACCAGTACCGGTCCGCAAACTGGGGGTTGGAAGTCCCTGGGCTAAGTAACTTGCCCAAGACTTTAGTAATTATGTGGAAGTGCTAGGAAATCTGGCTCCAAAATTTACATTTGTAACAATTATACTTTGTGGTTCTATGAATCTTTTCCAAGTCCACAAATGGTGAGTTCAAACCCAAGTAGCTGAATACCAGATGTGAAGTTCTTAAACATCACCCTCTCTAGATCACCTTCTATCCCGAGGACAATACACTGAATATGCCTCACCTGCAGTTCATCAATGTCTGGAACACCACCTACCTGTAAACACTAGGCTAGCATTTTCCAGTTCTTCTTGGGGAACTTTGAAGCTGAAGGATTCATTGTAGAAAGGGTCAATTGTGCCTCTTAAGAAGGATGTCTTCTTTGTTTTCACAAGCTTGAGTCCATGTACCAGCTGGATTTTCACAAAGGGATCTGAGAATTGGATGTAGAATCATAGCGTTGGAGATCAGGAAACCCAATCCAACCATCCATCCATCCATCCATCCATCCATCCATCCATCCATCCATCCACCTATCCATCCAACTTCCCATCCACTTGACAGCCCAACCACTGACCCATCCTTTCGTTTCTCATCAGTCCACCCATTCCAGGTTTCCACTCCTCTTTTCATTCATCCATTTTCCCATCTATCCATCTATTATATATTCTTCCTTTTTCCCATCCAGCTGCTTATCTGCTCACCCTTTTCTCTCTTACTCTAGCCACCCAAAATTTATTGAGCTCCTCCCGTGTGTCAGGCATTGTGTTCATTTTACAGATGAAGAAACTGAGGACTCAAGACAGGAAATGATTTGCTTAAGATCAGGCTAGTGGAAGAGGAGCTAGACCCAGAACCTGTCCTAGTTGTCTGCCCTTAGAGACCCATTAACATGTCAGTGAGCCCACAGCCCATACAGGGAAAAACAGAATTATAACTATCATTCTCAGATCACTTTATGGTTTACAAAGAGATTCATGTACATTATCTAATTTTGTATCTGTTTAAACAACTCAGTAAGATGAATACTGTTATTATCTCAATTTTTCAGATGGAGAAATTGAGGCTTATAGAGGCTAAGTAACTTCCCCAAGGCCACATTATTTATAAGCAGTAGAACTAGGCTTTTGTTCCAGGCAGTTTGACTCCGGAGCCTTTAATCATTTTATCATACTGACTCTCCCATTGTGGTGATTCTGAAACTCTCCAGCCTTAATACCATTCCCTCTACTGGCCCCTCAAAACCTGTTTTTATAATGTGGTTTTTGAGAATACAAGTTGTCTTCTAAATTCAGCTGTCACTTTATAGCAAAAATAATTTATTTTAGGTATTACACTTAGAGAAGACTGTATTTCCACTACTGAGCAAACATGGCTGCTTTCATGATAATATCCTTTGCTGTCATGGGAAAGCTACCTACAAATGGAATGTAATCTGTTCTATTTCATTAAAAGTCACGTTTGAATTGGTGTGTTATAGGCACTTTAAATACAACAGTCTTTTCAGAGTTGGGATTTATAAAGACTTATGCTACTCTTGAAAAGAGCTGGGAAAAGACCCTCAGTGTGTCCACCGCTCTCACAGATTAGAATACATGGTCAGTGCACGCTACTGCCACCTGGAGTGTGGTGTCTCCATTACATGCATAGCATCTGGAAAGGCAAGTAACTTCTTTGGGGCTGCATGTGTACAAAGAGGATCTAGATTTCAGTAGTTATCACACCTGGTCTCAGTCAAACCCCTGCTTCAAATGGAGTAACTGGAATGGTATCACTTACCTGCCTCATCCTAAGAAACAACCAATCGTTTATTTTTTCTTTTTTTTTTTTTTGCGGTACGCGGGCCTCTCACTGCTGTGGCCTCTCCCATTGCGGAGCACAGGCTCCGAACGCGCAGGCTCAGCGGCCATAGCCCACGGGCCCAGCCGCTCCGCGGCATGTGGGATCCTCCCGTACCAGGGCGCAAACCCGTGTCCCCTGCATCGGCAGG
The DNA here is from genome assembly GCF_026419965.1 of Kogia breviceps. Taxonomy (NCBI): domain Eukaryota; kingdom Metazoa; phylum Chordata; class Mammalia; order Artiodactyla; family Physeteridae; genus Kogia; species Kogia breviceps. The sequence goes on from NC_081323.1 coordinate 67,766,492, forward strand.
TGGCCTCTCAACCACTGTGCCACCAGGGAAGCCCCTATTTTTCCTCTTGAACTAACATCCTAGATCTGGATGCTATTTTACCCTCAAAGGGTCGTATTAATTAATAATATCCAGGATGCAGAAAAAGAAAATCAGGTCCCTTGTGCCAAGCAAACATAGATGGCTTGTTAAAGAAATGGGGGAAGGAGAGGCCACACAGTACCTGAACCTTGGCTCACATCTGTCTGAAGAAGTTGCTTGGCTCGAATGACATCAACGTTCAGTCTCCCAGCACTCGGGAGATAATTCAGTGACAGAAGCAGCTCCCCCAGTTCTACCTCATTCTGCGAAGGAAGGATATGGTCAGGAAGGTGCATTTTTTTGGTATTCTTTTTGTACCTATCATGCAGGAAACTGATTCTAGCAGCTCACAAATGGACTTCTGTGGGTGGATCAGCTGACAGTGAGTGCCTTTTTCTTTTACTTCTTTTAGCCTCTGTCCCCACTTATTTTCTTCCATCTCTTTCAGAAAGTTTGTTCTGCTCTTAGAATGTTTCAGAGCAGCCACAACAGAGTAAGAACAAAAGCATCAATAACGATAGTAAATAAATGCTACATGTTGAGCTCTGTGTTAAGTACTTAACATGTCATTATTAGTTCAATCTTCATAACGAGGCTCAGAGGAAACAGGGGCTCAGAAACATATCCAAGGCCACACACAGCTAGAAAGTGGTAGTGCTGGTACTTGGAGCCAGGGAGGCTGATTCCAGATTCTCTGACCATTGTGCTATTCTGCCTCCCTGCAGGGTAACAGGGAGGAAGACCACCCTGCAGGGAAACCATCCAGGTGAGAAATCTGTTCTCAACCTGCAGGCAGAGTCCACAACAGAGCCCATGCTTCTCACCTCACCAAGGCAAGCTCAGACTGTGACATCCCTTGTTAAAGAGCACACATTCCTCTGCTGTCAACATTACCACACTCATGGGAAATTCACATACGCACCCAGTGCATGACTCCATACTTCCAAAAGTACCTAGAAACAAGAGGCCCCCATCTCTCTATCCCCTTAAACATTTTTTTAACCGTAGAAAATTTCAACCATGTACAAATTAAACACGCCAGTTCAATGAATCTCCGTATACCCATCACCCAATTGTACCAATTATCAACATTTTGCTGAAGGATGTTGCATCTTGTCTTAGTCCATACAGGCTGCTATAATAACAAAATACCACAGACAGGGTAGCTTATAAACAACAGAAATTTATTTTTCACAGCTCTGGAGGCTGGGACATCAGGGTGCCTACATGGTCGGGTGAGGGCCCTCTTCAGGGTTGCGGACTTCTCACTGTATCCTCAGCAGAGGGCTGGGAAGCTCTCTGGAGTTTTAGTAAGGGCACTAATACCATTCAAGGGGGGCTCCACCTTCATGATCTAATCACCCTCCCAAAGGCTCCACCTTCTAACACCATCGGACTGGGTGTCAGGATTCCAACATGCAAATTTGCAGGTGGTAGGGAGGGGAACACAAACATTCAGATCATAGCACATCTATACCCTGACTTGTGAAAAATTTTAGCTGAATATTTTATTTTATTTTAAAAATTTTTTTATTTATTTATGGCTGTGTTGGGTCTTCGTTTCTGTGCGAGGGCTTTCTCTAGTTGTGGTAAACGGGGCCACTCTTCATCGCGGTGCGCGGGCCTCTCACTGTCGCTGCCTCTCTTGTTGCGGAGCACAGGCTTCAGATGCGCAGGCTCTGTAATTGTGGCTCACGGGCCCAGTTGCTCCGCGGCATGTGGGATCTTCCCAGACCAGGGCTCGAACCCGTGTCCCCTGCGTTGGCAGGCGGATTCTCGACCACTGCGCCACCAGGGAAGCCCCTGAATATTTTAAACCACGTCCCAGACATGACGTCATTTTACGTATACCTCTTTCAGAGTGCATTTCTAACTGATAAGGACATTAAAACAAATATTTTTAGTATGGGAAATTTCCAGTCATATTCAAAAGAAGGCAGAAGAGTATAAGGAACCTCCTCATAGCCACCATCACTCAGCTTCAACAATTATCATCACATGGCCAATCTTGATTCACCTATCCCCTTGTTCAACTCCCTGTATTATTCTGAAGTAATTCCCAAACATCACATTATTTCATCTGTAATATTTTAGCACGTATCTCTAAAAGATCAGGTTGATCTATCTGCCTGTCTAACTATCCATCCATCCATCCATCTATCCATCCATTCTTCATCCACCAACCCACTCACACACCCATAATCACACACCCATAATGTCAGTCATTTGAGCAAATTAATGCCAAGTGGCAGCTCTAGAACAATGCTCCATAGATACTCAATAAAGATTTGTTGACTAGATGAAGAGTCAAACCAAAAGATTTCTGAACCGAGTGACTCAGTCCCCAAACAAGAAACAACCTTGTAAATTAACTCAGAGGTTGCAGACTGGCAGCCTGTAGATGTGTTCTGTTTGGTTCACATCATGTTTAAACAGATAATTCCTTGCTAATAATTATAAAATTTAAGAATCAAGATTTTTTCACACTAAAAAAAGTCTGGATTTCTTGTCTTTCTTGAAAAACAGGAAGGTCTGGCAAGGCTGGGCCCACATTCCCACCTGGCAACATCTGGCCACAATGCAGTGCCCTCTAGATGGGACCTGCCTCTTCACGTCACTGGGTCCCCACCTGTCCTCCTTCACCCTTTTAGGTTCCTGCTGTCCAGCTCCAGGCACATAAGCTTGCAGATTTTTCAAGAAAGAAATGGCCAACTCAGTGTCCTGAGTAATCAAAGAAGTTCAGAGCCCTTTACGCATCTGCTAGGGGTTTCATTCTTGTTCTTGAAGGCCTGGAAGATGCCGCATCTTCAGAGCATGACCCTGAAGACACATTTGTCCTCAGGCAAGGAATGCTGTGAATTATGCTGGTGCCCAGGCCATGGAGACGTCATTCATGTCCTGTGGACTTTTTGTTCCTCCCAGGTTTACAAGTGTGAGTGATGCCTTCCCTGCTTCTAAAACAAACCAGCATCTCCTTTGATGATGTAGCTGTAAAGACAGGGATCAGGACTTGTAATTCAGTCAGCTGAGCTGCATAAACAGGGCAAAAAATGGATTCAACCAATCTAGTCGTCGACGGTAGTTTGTTTAGGGATGGGCTCAACTGAGGAACAATTTAGGATGGCAAGAAATTAGCCTACGTACACAGACCAGTGGTTCTCAACTGGGGACAATTTTGCCCCCAGGGGACATTTGCCAATGTCTGGAGACATTCTGGGTTGTCACAACTGGGGTCAGGGATGCTCCTGGCACCCTTCCCTTTGTAGGATTATCCAAATCTAGTGTAAGTCCCGGACCCCAAACAAAGAATGATCCAGCCCCAAATGGCAACAGTGCTGAGGTTGAGAAACCCTGGATAGACAAGAGAAACGGGGGTAGATGTCTCTTTTGTGATAACAAGAAAAGAGTAAATATTCTTTAACCCAATAGTTCCATCCCCAGCAACTTAGCCCACAGATATCCTCAGACATGTGTGTCGGGATGTGTACACACAAGGATAATGAAGACAATATCATGGCTTCCATAGATTGCTTGTGGGCCTACTACGTGCCTGGACTGGGAATGGGATACGGTCCCTGCCTTTGAACATACACTCTGGCGGTGAAGACAGACAGGAAACAGACTAAAAAAGTCATGAATGAGGTGATTTCAGATAATGTTGAATATCAGGAAGAAAACTCCTGCAGGGTACGGGAGGTGAGGGGCCTTTCTGGGGATATGGAAATATTCTGTATCTTGATTGTGGTAGTGGTTACACAGGTGCATTTGCCCCCAAATCAATAAACTATGTATTTTAAATGTATTTATTGTATGTAAATTATACTTCAATAAAGTTGATTAAAAGGAAAGATCTAAAGTAAGCAAGTAACGCAGAACATTAGCCCTTGTCAAGTCTGGGAGACGGGTACACGGGTGTTTGTTATATTGTTTTACGTTAGAACTATTTCACTTAAAAACACAAAATAAATATTAAAAAAGAAAGCAAGAAAAGTTAGGCAAGAGAGTGGTGACCAATGGGGCACACATGGGGACCGCTATGTGAGCCAGGGTGGTCGGAGGGTGAGGCCTCTCCGTGAGGTGAGCTTGGAGGTGGGGGACACGCCAGGCAGAGAGAACAGCAAGTGAAAAGAGGGAGAAACCAAGCCGGTGTGTTCAAGAACAGAGGGAAGGCCAGTGTGGCTGGAGGGTGAGAAGAGGTGGTTTCTGGAAGGGTCCCCGGAGCCAGAGAAAGCTGCCCAGAGGCTGATCTCAGCCCCGGTTGCCAGGTCAAGAGATGGATGGAGAGAGAGGGGCCTGAGGACAGCTCCTGAGTGCTCAGAGCCTAAGTGGCCCTCAGGCCCTCTCTAAGTGGAGAGTGCTTTCTGGAGTGGAGAGAGCTAGAGAGCTGCTCTTTCCCTCCCCTGAGGCCATTGACTGAACCCTCAACGAGGCAGCTTCCTGGTGTCATCACCTTTCTAAGAAGGTTGCTTGTCATCTAAAAGCTTCTTTTCGTCTTCCCGTGCTCTCCCGGTACTCCACCCCCAACACAAGCATATCAAGGTTTTCATGTTCTATTTTTCCAGGGAAGCCGTTCCATTGATCGAGCCACTCTTTCTCTCTGTCTTGGGAGTGATCAGTTTGCAAGAGAGCTGTCTGGAATTTGGGGAACAGTTGGTAGAAATAGAAAAGAAGGCTAATAGAGCAATATCGAAGGGCTGATTCACTTAACAAACATTTATTCAACAGTTACGGGGGCCTGGGCCTGGAAAGTCATGAACATGGTAATTACAGCAAACCTTTATGGAGAAATCACCCTAGGCCAGGCACTGACCCCGGCAAGTTAAGGCTCAATCTCATTTCTTCCCCTCAATAGCCCTAGAAATTTCCATTTTACAGATGAAGGGATTCCAGCTCAGAGAAGCCACGTGACTCAAGAAATCATAAAGAAGGACAGAATGCGAGCTCAGCCCCTGCATTAACTCTCACACCATGTTGCTGCCAATTAAAGCATAATCCCAGCCATCAACAAGTCAGTCTGTTGGGGAAGACTAGGGAAGGTATAAAAAAATAAAAATGCCAGGGGCCTCATGCTCACAAGGATGATTATTAAAAAAACAAACAGAAAATAACAAGTGTTGGCACAGATGTGGAGACACTGGAATCCTGTACATTGCTGGTGGGCATGTAAAATGGTACAGCTGCTCTGCTGTAAACTCTGAACAGTTTGGCCATTCCATGAAAGGTTAAACATACAGATACCATATGATCCAGCAATTTCACTCCTAGGTATATACTCAAGAGAACAGAAATATGTGCACATGAATTTCACAGCTGCACTATTCACAGTAGCCAAAAGGTGGCAACAGCCCAAACTTCCATCAGTGGATGAATGGATGAACAAAATGTGGTCTACCCATACGATGGAATATTATTCAGTCATAAAAAGGAATGAAGTACTGATACATGATACAATGTTGTGTAGATGAACCTTAAAAACATGATGCTAGGCGAAAGAAGCCAGACACAAAACCACATCTTGTGTAATCCCATTCATGAGATATCCAGGATCGGTAAATCCATAGAGACAAAAAGTAGATTAGTGGTTGCCAGGATGTGGGAGGAGGGGGAAATGGGGAGTGACTGCTTAGTGGGTACAGAGTCTCCTTCGGAGTGATAGAAATGTCCTGGAAGTAGAGAGAGGTGATGGTCACACAATGTTGAGAATGTACTAAATGCTACTGAATTGTACACTTTTTTTAAAATTAATTAATTTATTTATTTATTTTTGGCTGTGTTGGGTCTTCGTTTCTGTGCGAGGGCTTTCTCTAGTTGTGGCAAGCGGGGGCCACTCTTCATCGCGGTGCGTGGGCCTCTCACTGTCGCGGCCTCTCTTGTTGCGGAGCACAGGCTCCAGACGCGCAGGCTCAGTAGTTGTGGCTCACGGGCTTGGTTGCTCCGCGGCACGTGGGATCTTCCAGGACCAGGGCACGAACCCTCGTCCCCTGCGTTGGCAGGCGGACTCTCAACCACTGCGCCACCAGGGAAGCCCTGAATTGTACACTTTCAAATGGTTAAACTGATGTTATGTGAATTTCACCTCAATTACAAAAATATTACAGGTCCTAACTGTTAATGAGCCATATGAACCAGACCTAGTGCAAGACTGAAGCACAACCCACTCTTGGGAGGGGCATGATTAGGGAAGGCTTCACTCAGGATGCATTTGAGTTAATCCCTAACAGACAGATAGGGTGTGTTAACGAAGCTAATCATGGTAGTCACTTCAAAATGTACACATCTATCCATGTCATCACACTGCACCCCTTAAACTTACACAATGTTCTATAGCAATTATCTCAATAAAGCTAGAAAAAAGAAAGATAAGTAGGGTTTTGTCCAGCAAATATTGCAGGGAGGCACACTGCACACTGATGGAACAGGGGACCCTTCACTGCAGCCCTGGCACCTTTTGCTGCTCTGATCCTGAACGTTCTTGATTTCATAACATAAAGTCCCGAGTAGCTTGCTACTAATAATAAAGTAGCCAAAGAGGGTTAATAATTTGGATTTCTAAAATAAATTAGTGAGGATTCTCCTTACAAACAATGTCTCTAGACATTGCCAAAGGTCCCCTCAGTGTAAAAGCGCCCAGTTGAGAACCACTTGTCTACCAGGATATAAATAATCTGACCCCTGCTTACGTCTCAGACCTCATCCAGCGGCCACCTCTGCCTTCTATCCCTTGAAAACAGAAGACCGTTCCTAGCCCAAGGCTTGCTGTTCCCTTAGCCTGGGAATCTCAACTCCAATGTCACCTCTTCTAGGCTTTCCATGACCACCCAGTGGACAAGAGCCCCCTGCCTCCATCACTTACTATCACATCACCTTGTTTTATTTCTTTCGTGGCACTTGTCCTTGTCGGATGTTTTCCTGTTCTCCATAAAGGCAAAGACAGTGGCCGTCTCTCCACCACTATATTCCGAGCACGTGGAACAACTACAGTCCAGGGGCCATGAGAACAAGCTGTGTGGCCCCAACATGGAGGCTTCCTGCACCACATCCTGGTCCGAGAGGGGTCATCAGCACAGTGTCTGTCGCCTGTCCTACCCAACCTCCAGAGAATTGAAGCTGAGGTGGGAGAAGGACCTGGGTGACTGGTGACACTTCTACCTTTTCCCGTTTCAAGACAACATCACAAATAGGCCTCTTTTCCTTTTTAAGAGCCTGACGAGCTTCATTTGCTTGAATCACGTGGGGTGGGCTTGGGAGAACTGAAATAGACCGTCCGTAAATTACTCAGATGAATCCAGAAGCCACCCTGCCAGCCCCCCGGCAGCTGGCTTGTGCAAACGCTGCTCCACCCTCCACCCAGAGAAAAAGTCTGTCTCTCTGCAGCCTCTGAACACAGCTAAGTTCTAATCAATAAAAAGGAAATCAAGGAAAACCATTTGGGACAGAAGGCACGTTCTGGGGAAAATAACAGCCCAGCTCTCCTCCTGACATACTTCCTTTGAAGTGCTTCTAATGGCACCCTGGCTCTTGCTCACCTAGCAGAGGGGGTTTCGGATGTGTGCACGTACTTTGAATGATGCCCAAACATAGCTGCTGTGCGCCCACGGTCTTTGCTCCTGTGAGTCAGAAGAAACCCTTTGTCTCTTAATTTACTGCACAAACAACATTAAAATAGGAATGGATTTTTTAAAAAAGCAAAATCCAACCACAATCCCAGCATGTTACACATTTCATCAAATGCTTTCTTTTCTCCACCGCCCAGCTTTCAGATTCTTTTCCAGTCCTTGTCAATAATCAAAACAATATTTGCATAGCTGCATTGACAGCACAGGTGAATTCCGAAATACCACCCCCGACCATTTTAAAACGTAAATAAACAGACATACACATTTTCCAAGTGATACTTTCCATCACAAGTATCATTTGTAAAGTCTACTTAGAATATTCCATTAGGCTGAAATACTGCAATTTATTTTAACCATTTTCCTATTGCTAGGTACTTAGGTTACTTTTAATGGTCTAAAATAGGGCACTCTGGCACTTTTCTTTTAGATTACATCCCTCTAATAAAACCCAGGGGTGAGATCACTGGGTCAAAGAATATATTAAAACATATCAAATATATCCAGATATTTTTCTGTCATTCAGTAATGAACTGCCAGACTGTTTGTGAAAAGGGCTGAACTAACCTCACAGCCACCAGGAGAGGGAGAGGACAGGAGTATCACCCAATATCACCAGCACCAGGTATTAACATTTTGACAAATGGATGTGGGATCAGTGTGGTTGCATTTCTTTGATTGAATATCTAGCCATATATCAATTTAATTATATTTCCTCTTTTACGTGGAAACACTGACTTTCTGTGTGAGTTCAATGTCCCTCCTCGATATATGCCCATGCTGTGGTCAACAATATACACTTCGCACTGGATTGTATTTGTCTGTTACTGTCAGGCTTTCTAATTATTCCTGTCCACTGGATATCTTACTATGGATTTAGTTTGTATTTCCCTGACTGCTAAAAGGACTGAGTATCGAGCTTCCCTGGTGGTGCAGTGGTTGAGAGTCTGCCTGCCGATGCAGGGGACACGGGTTCATGCCCTGGTCCAGGAAGATCCCACATGTCACGGAGCGGCTGGGCCCGTGAGCCATGGCTGCTGAGCCTGCACGTCCGGAGCCTGTGCTCCGCAACGGGAGAGGCCACATCAGTGAGAGGCCCGTGTACCGCAAAAAAAAAAAAAAAAAAGGCCTGAGTATCAGCTATTCATTTTTTTCTCTTCTATGAAAACCCTGTTCATTTCTTTTGACTTTTTTTCTTTTTAAAGAAAACTAGGTGTCTCTCTTTTATTTATTTAGTTAGTTAGTTAGTTATTTGGTTGCACTGGGTCTCTCAGTTGCAGCAGGTGGGCTCCTTAGTTGTGGCATGCGAACTCTCAGTTGTGGCATGCATGTGGAATCTAGTTTCCTGAGCAGGGATCAAATCCCGGCCCCCTGCATTGGAAGTGTGGTGTCTTAACCACCCGGCCACCAGGGAAGTCCCTTTTGGCCCATTTTTCTATTGGGCATCTACTGATTTATAAGAAGGCCTTTAAATATTATGGCTATGAAATTACTCACCAGTTATATGTTATGGGTTGAATTGTGCCCTTCCCCAAATTTGTACATTTAAGTCCCATTCCTGAGTGCCTGAGAATGAGACATTATTTGAAAATAGGGTTGTTGCAGATGCAATTAGTTAAGATGAGGTCATAGTGGAGTAGGGTGGGCCTTTAATCCAATTAGAGGGAGAAATTTGGACACTGACATGTACACAAGGAGAATGCTATGTGAAGACTGGAGTCAGGCTGCCACAAGCCAAGGAACTACCAGAAGCCAGGAGAGAGGCCTGGAATAGACCCTTCCTAGAACCTTCAGAGGAAGCGTGGCCCTGTCAACATCTGGATCTCCAGAACTGTGCAACAGTAAATTGCTGTTGTTTAAGCCAGTTTGTGGAACTTTGTTACAACAGCCCTAGCAAACTTATACATGTATATAGTTTTCCCAGTCTGTGGCTTGTTTTTACATTTTTTTTACCATGTTTTCTGATGAGCAGAAGTTTATAAAGTGGTAGAATGCATTTATCTTTTTCATCTATGGTTCACACTTTATGACTTTTTCAGAAATGCTTTGCTATTCTTAGGTCATAAAGATATTCTCCTTTTTTTCCTTCTAAAACTTAAAGTTTGGCTTTTCAAAAAGTCCTTGGACCATCTGGACTTGGTTTTGGTGTATGGTGTGAGGTAAGGCTCTGTTTTCATTTCTGAGGTAGTGACCCTCTTTTCTCCTATCTTTCTGCCCATAAGGCTGTCAAGGGTAGTGATTTTATGTTACTTCCGTCCATCTCTCCAGGTATAGAACAGACCCTGGGTGAATGCTGGCCAAGAGAAACATTTGTTTATATCCTGTGTATGAAGCTAAACCTTCCAGGGAAGATGGGAGAGAGGCTCAATCTTCTGATGTATGAGAGTTTATGTCTAGTGCTCAATGGCTGTCCAAATTAGATCAACCTACTTCAGATCCACTCAAGCATCTTGAAAGAGTGAGATACTGACTCTATTCTAAATTGGGCCCCCAGTGAGCATCTTGTAGCAAAGACAGCTGTTCTAGCAGAGATGCCGCCATAATATGCAACACTATCAACCCAAACCTGAATGGCAGACACGAAGCCCTGTCTCCAGCTACCCAGTGTCCATAATGAAGGACCAACAGTGGACAGTTAGGGAGAGTGACCCTTTAGTAGAAGCAGCAGCAGCAGCATCCAGGATGGGCCAGGGCACTTGCAGGGAAGTGGCTGGGAGAAGCTCTGCCAGCCAAGGGAGGGCTTTCGAGTCAGCAGGGTCCAGCCCCAGACCCTTCTTTCGTCTGTTCATCCTACTTCTGCACAGAAAGCCCCCCTCTGCTTCTCTGTGTCTTAGCTAATTAGACCTTCCCCGACCCAACCTGCCAGTCCACATATATTTATAGAGTGTCTACCACATGTCAGGCACAGGGCTAGCATAGAGTAGGTGCTCAATAATTATATGTTGACTGGGCAGTCATGCTAGACACAAAGGACACAGCAGTAAGCAAGACGGTCAAGGTCGCTGTAATGCAGTTCCTGATAGTAAACATTATTTAATGAATTATTATGCAGAACTAATTAATAATGAGATGATTTAATTAGCACTGTGGTGTGTGCTATGAAGAATAACAGGGTGCTGTGGCAACCGACTTTCCTAAGACTCCCCTGCAGAAGTAGGGACAGGAGTTAGTTAGAGGGCCAAGGAGCAGGTCCACTGAACAGTGGAAAAGGCCTATACGGACAAGGAAAGGGGGAAGGGCTGGGGTAGAGGGCAAGGTGCAGAGCTGAGGCTGGGGGAAAAAGCAGGTCAGCTCATGCCTTGCTGCCAGGTAAGGAGTTTGGACTTATCCTGAGGACTAGGGAGCCACAGAAGGCTTTAGACAGAATCACCTAATTCGACGTGCATTTTTAAAAGATCTCTCTGGCTGCACCTCCTTCCTCCTCTGATGGAAGCTGTCTCTCCTTCTGACCCCCGCCTTCCACTCATGCTGTAATTATTCACTTCTCTGCACCTCTTGTAACAAACTCTTTTCTGAGGCTATTTTACTTTTCATGTACTATCATTTCTCCGGGGCAGGGCTGCACCTTCTATGTTCGCCCTTACCTCTCTTTCCCACCCCAGTATTTGGAGGTAAGGTGGCTGGTATGCGTTGAATGGTGTCCCTCAAAAAGATCATAGAACCAAATCTCCCTCATGGTCTCCAGAAGGAACCTGACCCTGCTGACACCTTGATTTTGGACTTCCAGCCTCCAGAACTGGGAGAGAACACTTTCCTGTTGTTTTAAGCCACCCGATCTGTTGTCACTTGTTACAGCAGCCACAGGAAACTGATACAGTGGTGGTATAAGTAGGACGGAGTCACAGCCCTACAACCCAATGCCAGCTCCACCACGTACTCACTGTGTGGTCTTGGACATGCTGCTGACCCCTCTGAGCCTCTCTTCCTCTCCTCCTGGGGAAAACGGGGGGCATAATAGACACCCCACGAAGTTCTAGCAGAGACCAGCTCTTCTTGCAGTTCTGTCGCCACACATGACTGGGTTCTCACCTACCTTCCCTCTCCTTCTAGCTTCTGTCTCCTGGTCTTCATAGTTCCTAATCCCTCTCCCCTGCCCTTAAATGCAGTTTTCCCCAGAATTCAACTCATGGTCACCTTTTCTTCTTACATTATACAGTGTTTCTTGGTAAATGCTGTCGATGCCTAGGGTTTCAACTATCATATTTTCTATGTGTCCCAAACATGCTGATTTCTTTTGAGTTCTAGTCCTGCCTAAGCCTTATATGTTTTCTTTCCTCCTTCTCCTTTCCTTTCTGCCTTACTTGCTTCTCTTCCATAAATATTTTTATTGAACATCTATTATGTACCAGGCACTGGAGGACCAGCAGTGAACAAGACAGAAAAAATCCCCATCCCCTTGATCTTTACATTGTAGTGGAAGGAAGAGATAATAAAGAAATCAGTTTGCAAAGTCTGCTAGTGGTAAGTACTGTGAAGAAAAATAAAGCTGCCTAAGGGGAGAGAAAGTGATGGGGCTGCTCTTAAAGAGGGAAGGCAAGGAAGGCCTCTCTGAGATGGTGACATTGAGGGCAGACCTAAATGAAGAAAGGAGGGAGCCATGCAGGTATCTGGAGGGAGAGCATTCCAGGCAGAGACAGCAAGTGCAAAGGCCCTGAGGCAGGACCATGCTTGGTGTGTTTGAGAAACCCAACAGAGTTGGTATGGCTGGAGCAGAGTGAGGGAGGCCACCAACAGGGAAAAACAGGTTGGAGGGAGAAGGGATTGGGTCTTGTTTAGATTTTATCTTGAATGAGACGGGAAACCACTGGAAAGTTGGAAGCAGGAGAAAGACCTGAGCCGATATTCATTTTACTAGATTCCCTGGCTGCCGTGTTGAGAATATATTGAGGTAGGCAAACGGATGAAGCAGGGAGACCCATAGGAGAGTTACGATAATCCAGGTGAGAGGTGAAGGTGGCCTGGACCAGAGAGTTGGAGTGGAGGTAACTGGAAGTGGTTGGTAGGGCTGGCACGGTTTGCTGATGGTTGAAGGATAAGACTCCTAGGTTTAGGGGTAAATGCTGATACCACTGATGGATATGGAGAACATGCGTGGAGGAGCAGTCTGGGGAGAAATCAACAGTTCAGTCTTGAACGTATTATGAGTGAGGTGTCGGCCAGCCATCCAGGCAGGGGACAGGCCTAGGCTTACAGAGTTCCATGTTTCCATAGCTGCCCTCATCAGAAGCATCCCTGGGGGATTTACGGGGCCTCCCCAAACCTACTTGATCAGATTCTTCGTAGGAGGGGCCTGGGAGTTTGTATTTTAAACAAGTGCCCCAGAAAAACTGATAACACAGGTGTTTCAAGCGATGGGCTCAGACACAATCACTTAGGGAGTTTAACTTTAGTCCACAGGAAATCTCCAAGTGGATGCTCCACGGTCATCCTCAACCCCAGCATCCCAAAATGAACTATTCATCACCACCCCCTCTCATCCCCGCCTGTTCCTCACTGCCCAGCTCCCCCAGCCAGCAAGCCCCTCAAACTGAACAAGATCCTGGAGGCCTCCTTCACACCCTCGTCCCTCATGTCACCTCCAAAAACTAAATATCCTCGACTCCGAGCCCACCCCTGCCCTCAGTCACAGCAGGACGCCTCGCCCACTAGTTACAGGGCCACCCGCCTCTGCTCTCACACTTCTCTCAACCAGTGCTCCTCAACCAGGCTATGTGCCCCCAGGGGACATTTGGCAGTGCCTGCAGACAGTTTTGGTTGTCACAACTGGGGTAGGAGGTGCTACTGGCATCTAGTGGGTAGAGACCAGAGATGCTGTTAATAATACTCGGTCCCGCCTAAAAGAGAATGATCTGGCCCAAGATCAGTAGTGTTGAGAGTGAGCTCTAACCTATCTGGTCTAAACACCCCAGAGGATTAGCCTAAAATGCAACCCTGGCCAGGTTTCCCTGCTATTTATCATCTTTCAGTGGCTCCTGCCCCCATGCCCCGCCCCCCGCAATCAGGATAAACGCCATCTATGAAGTTCTTCGCTCCCCAGCTTCAGTTTCCCTCCATCTCATGCTGTGAAATTCCTTGTAGGGTCCGACTATGTGCCAGGCAAACGGAACATACCAGACCACCCAACCTCCCTCCATGCTCCCACCCCACCCCCAAGTGGGGACAGGGGCCCCTCCCACAGGCCTCAGACTCTCAGAGGAAATGCTACCAACAGGTCATTTATTCCACAAACAGAAGCTCTGCTCTGAGCCAGGCGCTGGCACAGCACTGGGCATACAGCAGTGAACGTGTCCCCCAGGAACTTTAGCCCAGGGAGGTACCAGCGCAGAGCACAACTTAGGACACTGGGTTCTAACTGTCTAGACTTTCCATCTAGACTGAGAGTCTGCACTAGAGCTGGCACATGGGAAACCCTGCTAACATGTTTGCTAAATAAATGAACAACCGCAGTAGAAAATATTAACTGAATACTTCTGTGGGGTGGGGCATGTGGCATGTATTATCTCATGCAGCTCTCAAAAGAACCCGTTGATAATGATAATGATGCCGATGATGATGATGGTGATGATGGTGATGTTGATGATGTTGATGATGATGATATAACCAACACGACTGAGGACACACCATGTGCCAGGCCCTGAGTTCTGAGCCCTTTCCTTTATTTTCCCATTTAATCTTTCCCACAACCCTCTGGGAGAGGGACTATTATTATCCTCATTGCACATATGAGTAAACTGAGACACTGGGAGGTTAAGACTTGTGCCTGACCTCACATAGTGAGCAGGGAGCAGAGCCAGGGTGTGATACAATGAGAAATACATATTTGGTCTTTGTCCCCAGTTCCTGGCATACATCTCCTAAAACTCTTGGGATCTCTGAGAGAATCTTCTGTATGCTAATAAGATAACTGATTTAGGCTGGGCGTCCCAAAACAGCTTCAGGATGGAGGCTGGTCACCAGAAAGACCAAGGCAAGATTAGAGGGTTGAAACTCTCAGCCACAACCCCCATCGTCTGGGAAGGGGAGAGGGTTTATAACAGGGTTTAGAGAGCTTCTGAGTTGGTGAACACATTGAGGCACTGGGAACATGGTACCCCTGGAGAGGGCATGGACGCTCTCCCCCCTCAACCCACCGAATGCCTTGCCTTAAGCATCTCTTCCATTTGGCCATTCTGAGTTGTATTCTATATAATAAACTGATAATAGTAAGTGCCTTCCTGAGTTTTGTGAGCCATTTTAGCAAATTAGGGAACCTGAGGAAGAGGTCGTGCGAACCCCTGATTTAGAGCTGGGTGGGTCAGAAGGGTGGGTTGACAATCTGGGACTTGTACTGGGCATCTGAAGTGGGGGCAGGCTTATGGGACTGAGCCCTTAACCTGTGGGGTCTGAGCTAACGCCAAGCAGTTAGTATCAGAATCGAACAGACTTGCAGGACTCCCAGTTGGTGTCTAGAGAAATGGAGAATTTGCTGGTGTGGAGAAAATACCCCACACATTTGGGGTCGAAAGTGTTATGAGTAAAAGCACTTTATGGCGTATGAACCTAAGGAGGCTGGCTCCAGATTGTGCCTTCTTGACGACTATGCTCTTGGGCTTTTATCCCCATTTCCCCCACTGAAAACTAAGGCTCAGAAGAGTCAAGTAACTTTCCCAAGGTCACATAGCAAGTGGTCCCTATGACAGCACTAGTGCCCTAAGTGCTCAGTAAATGTTTATTGAAGAGATGAAGGCCTCCTTACACTTGGTCAAGTCTGGATTAGAACTCAGGTCTGTCAGATGTAAGTCTAATACATCTATTGATGGAAGGAAGGGAGGAAGGAAGGAAGGAAGAGAGGTAGGGGCATTTCCTTTCTTACACCTGCTGCCCTTAAAAGCCCTCACTTAGGGCTTCCCTGGTGGCGCAGTGGTTGAGAGTCCGCCTGCCGATGCAGGTGGACACGGGTTTGTGCCCCCGGTCCGGGAAGATCCCACATGCCGCGGAGCGGCTGGGCCCTGAGCCATGGCCGCTGGGCCTGCGCGTCCGGAGCCTGTGCTCCGCAACGGGAGAGGCCACAGCAGTGAGAGGCCCGCATATTGCAAAAAAAAAAAAAAAAAAAAAGCCCTCACTTATGAAAATCCACACTTTCTCACAGTCTTAGGTTTTGGAGGGGCCCCATAGGATGCATCTGTTATTTCTGTCTATTTAGCATCCCTCCCACTTATTTGAACCTCTTTGGCTGTGGTTTGGGTGGGGCTCACCCTGGGCATTTGACACCCCCCGCCCACTAGAGTAACTCCTCCTCTCGCTGGCCAGGTGACGGGCTCAGAGATGGCCATGTGACCAAACCACCCAATCAGAGTCCTCCCCCATGGGGGATGTGGGAGATCCAATTCTAAGATGGTCCCCAAGACTGGTGCACACCCCACCCCCAGTTTACCCTCCCTGAACAATCAATCCCCTCCCCTTGAGTGGGTGGGATATGTGTAGAGGATCCGACATCACTCTCATGATTAGGTTACATTAATGAAAACATAAAGGGTGTCTGCAGATGTAATTAAGTCCCACATCAGTTACTCTGAGTTCACCGAAAGGGAGATTATCCTGGGTGGGCCTGACCTCATCAGGTGAGCCATTTAAAAGAGGATTTCAAAGTCAGAGGTCAGGAGCAACAGCAGACACTCTCCAGTTCAGGTTCAAGCTGACCCTGAAGAAACTGCCATCTGTAGAGAAAGCCACAAGGCAGGAACTGCGGGAGGCCTCTAGGAGCTGAGGGCTCAGTCTACAACCACACAGAACCGAATTCTGCCAATAACCAGGAAGTCTGAAGGAGGACGCCAAGCCTCAGATGAGATCAAAGTCCCAGCCCACACCTTGATTTTAACTTGGTGGGACCCAGAGCACCCAGCTCGGCTGTACCTGGAAAGTGCAAGATAATGAAGGGGTGTTGTTTTAAGCTGCTAAATTTGTGATTGTTACGGAGCAATCGAAAGTGAATACAGAGTGCCAGGCTGTGAGAGCTGGCTGTCTAACGACAGAGTCTATCTGAGGGATGGAGAAAGAAAGGTGGCCCTGAGAACAAGCCTCGAGCCTCTGGATCCAGCTGTGCCTGAAGCTGGGGAAACTCCAGGGATTCTTAGTTCCCTGAGCCAGAATCTCTCCTCCCATCTCCTATAAAGGAAGGCTGAGCTGGGGTTGTGTCCCTGGTGGCCCAAATGGTCCCGACACACTTCACAAATGTCACAGGAGGCAAGTCCCAGCCCCCATTCCCACCAGAAGATGAGGGGCGGCCGGCCTCTCCGTGCTGCAGATAAGCAGTCTCTGTTAGCACTCTGTTGCCACACAGAAACCAACTTCCTCTATCACACAAGCTTGAAGTGCAGGTAGTGTAGTCACCTGGACCATCCAGGGGTGGCCGGGGCCTCCGTAGGGCCTGGTGCTGAAGGGGACCTCTGCCATGGGCCTCGAGAATGTGTGAGGGGCCATTGAGAGAGCCCTGGATGGTGGGGAGTTGGAGCTATTCCCCAGCGGGTTCCCCCACTAGGATGTACAGCCTTTCTTCCAGATGTGTCTGCAAGCTGATCTGACCTTCAGCCTCCGTGCACCGACCCATCTGCCTAGTTTAATCCCTGCGCCAGTTCAAAGGGGCACCAGAGCCAAGGAATCTGGCAGAGTCACCAGTGTGGGCAGAAACACGTCAGGAACTAAATCCTCCATCTCATCTCTCCCTCTCTCCTTTCCCCCAGCACTGGGATTACATCCTGAGGCCAAAGCCAACTGAAGTAACTGTCCAGATCAAACAGGGCCACGCCTTCTGGGGGTGACTGACAGTACCTGCCCAAGACACCCAGCCCCAGGTGCGGGCCCACTGGATTCCCTGTGTCCTGGAACTTTGAAACTGGAATGGAGAGAGAGGAAGAAAGCAACCCCATGTCCTTGGATCCAAGTCAAACCATCTTCTTGTTCTAGTGCTGCGCTGTGAGAACAGACACCACCAGCCTCCCGTGGCCACTGAGCGCCTGAACTATGGCTACTCCGACCTGAGCTGTGCTGTAAGCGTGAAACAGACAATGGAGGCCACGATCTAGCGTGGAAAGAAGATGTAAAATTTCACACTAATAATTTCTGATGATTACACACGGAAATAACATTTTAGTTATATTAGATTAAAAAAATAGTACAGAATAAATTTCATCTGGTTCTTTTTAGTCTTTTTAAATGTGGCCACTAGGTGATTTCAGATGACATAAGTGGCTGTTATACTTCTGCTGGACAGTGCTGCTCTAGAAAGAAGTTTGTGGAGATCTGCTCCAAAGGATCCCAGAGCTGCCTGGGAGCCTTCAGGGTTCATTTCTTCCTTTGCTTTTATGAACTACTCCACTACCCTTTCTATACTGCCCTCTTTTTCTCCCAGAGAGCCTGGTATGAAGCCTGGCTCTGCCATTTACTGTGTGACCTTGGGCAGGTTCGCTAATTCCCTGACGGCCGTTTTCTCATCTGTACAATAGGGACAGTAAGAGCACCTGTCATATATAATTGATGAAATAAATGGGTTAATATATGGGAAGGGTTTAGAGCCCAGCATTTAGTAAGTGGATCTATTATTTTATTTACCATTTCCCTTAAGGTCGCCACAGTCAGATTTGCTGCTGCTTGAAATGAACAGACCGTTCTCCTTTGGTCCCACTAATTTTCACCTTGTATCATAGTTACCGATGGCCCTGACTTGTTTCTCAGAGGCACTTCCAGGTAATGAGGAAGTACTGAGCTCCGGAGTCACCTAAGTTCAAATCCCGGCTCCAATATTTATTCCTTGAACACCGAGGCAAGTCACTCATCGACCTGAACCTCAGTTTACTCCTGTGTAAAATGATCACTGTACCTCACAGGCTCGTATGATCCAACGGGGTCACGTATCGAAAACGCATCATGCAGTGTTAGGAAACAGGGAGCACTGACAGATGCTTACTGTTGTTATACAGTCGTTCCTCGGTATCTGCAAGGGACTGGTTCCAGGACGCCCTCAGGTACCAGAATCCACGGATGCTCGAGTCCCTTATACAAAATGGTGCAGTACAGTTGGTCTTCTGTTCCGCACCCGCGGACTCAAGCAACTGGATCTGGATTCAGAACTCCTGTATGTGGAGGGCCGACTGTATTACGATGAGAATCTTAAAGGAAGGGATCAGGTCTCACTCATGTTGGTAGCCTCAGAACCTGCCCTCTACATTGCTCAAGCAATCAGGACAGCCCGCGGAAATTTTCAACCTCTCCCTCTTTGAAGAGAGCCCCAGCATCCTCTCTGGGGTGCACCGCCAGATGCCTGGACCACCCAGCCTGCCAGCCACTCATCTTCTCAACCCCAGCTGGAGTGGATGAATGGCTCGGCTGGCAAATGTTGCTTTAATCTCCTTGGTCAAACTGAGTCACGGTCCCTCGGCTGGGAAGATTTTAGTGCAATCATCATAGTAACGATTGACAGTGACATTTCCTCAGTGCTTACCAGCAGTAAGAGGACGTCAACTGAGGCCCTGCCACGTGAAGGCCCTGTGTAAACAGCACAGGCGTTATCACATCCCACCCTAACCACAGCCTTTGAGGTCAGGGTTGCTATTCCTGGCATCTTCCAAAGAAGGAAGATGAACCTCAACGAGACAGGGTGGTGACCAAGAGCAGATGCTGGGAATTGAATGGAGCCTCCTTCCTTCACTGACTGCACGGCCTTGGGCAAGTTACTCAAATTTTCTGTCTCACTTTCTTTAACTGCAAAATGGGGAGAATGATAGTCCCTGGTGGTTTTCTGATTTACACGGAAAGCCCCAGAACAGTACCGGGTCTATGGGAAGCACTCAGGAAGAGTCAGCAATTTCCATTACCACCAGTGACCTTGAGTAACTACCCAAGGTCACACCGCTGGAAGTGGCTGAACTAACTCTGGCCTGAAGATTTGGGGACTGCTGGGTCGTGCTCTTGACCACGACATGGCACCACTGTATACACGTGTCAGGCTCTGCTCTGGGTGGGGCAGAAGCGGGAGGCTCTGATTACAAATGCTACAGCATCTGTCAATTTCATACACAGTGGCTGATTTTCAATCTGCCAGTGTGAAGTCAGCGGGTTTGTGAAATTCCTGAAAATAACAATTGACTCTACAGGCCAGTTCAAGCTGGTTCCAGCACACCACATGATTCCCATTTTATAGACAAAGAAACTGAGGCTTAGAAATGATGAAGTTAACTTTCCTGGACCCACATCTGTAGAAGGTGGCAAAGCTGGGACTTGAATCCAGGTCTGTATGACTCTAGGGGCCTGTGCTCTTAGCCACTATAGATCCCTTCCCTTGCGGGGTAAAGCAGTATGTGCCAGTAGTAAGACCTCCTGCCTGCTGATCAGGTGACCTAACTCTAGTCTCCTTTCTGTCACTGAAAGCTGTGTGAGCTTGGATAAGTCACTCAACGTCTCTGTGCTGCAGTTCTCTCATCTATAAAATAGGATTGGTTCAAATCATCTCTGGTTCCCCTTCCAGTTCACATTATAAACTAGGAATTAAAAGCTCACTTTAAGGCCTGAAATGTAAACTACATTTGTATTTTAGGAGGAAGAAACAAGAAGGACCACATAGAAAGAACCTTCTAGTTAATGCTGCCTTGTAAGTTTCTGGTCTGCGCCCAGCCCTGCCTGCGTAGTGGTGCCAACACTGCTGTTCACCAAACCTGGGCAGGAAACCCTTTTAACTAACACACGCAGAGGACAGGTTTCTGCCGAGAGGGTCAGGGCTGACAACAGCTCAGGACAAGTTAAAGACGGCTTCTCATTAAAAAACTGACATATGCCTTGTCAAGGGCTTTGCCTATTTAGGTATCAAGTGGTCAGTGATCACCAAATACAGTATGCAGTCAGGAGAGGCTGGGGCGTGTACAGCCCCAGGCAGATTCCAGGTACTAGGCCCAATCAGCACTTGCCTCTGGGTACCTCAAATCATCACCATTTTTGCTATTAAAAAATGTCCTAATAAATTCCTTCTAACTTCGTTTGCCTGGGGCACGGTTAAGACCAAAGAAGCACATATTGAAACACGAATCGGATTCTAAGGCCAGTTCCTCATGGCTCAAACTCAATTGCTTCCCAACCTCTCTTCCCTCTTTTTGCCCTCCTTCCTCCTCAGTTCCCTCCCCAACCTCCTGGTGCCTGAGCTCCTGGTCACCACTATTCAGTGTATATTATACGCCAGGTGCTTTGCATGCCAGATCTTGGTTTATCAAGAGGCAATGTAGCGCAGTAGAGTGGCTAAGTGCACAACCCTGGAGCTGGACTAGCCTGGGTTCAAATCCCAATTCTGTGGTCTTAGGCATGTTACTTACTTAATGCATGCCTCAGTTTCCCCATCCATAAAATGGGATGCTGATAGTAGTGAATACAAGAGAAGCCTCAGCACCATGCCTGCTATGTAAGTCAGATATTGCTATTGTTATCTTCACAATGTTCCCCCAACTCTTCACGCAGTAAGCATTATTATCCCTAATTTAAAGGTGAGGATTTGAACCCAAGTTCATTCAGCAGTAAATGGTGAAGCCAGGACCTTAACCAGGTCAGTCTAACTCAGAAGCTAACACTCTATACACAATGATATTTATTTAATTCAAAAACCACCTATCAAGTTCCTTCTAAGTGCCAAAGATACAGAGAATAAATAACAAAAGCTGATGTTATGGAGGGTCTGGCTAAGCCTTTAGCTTGTGCATGGACAGAATGTGGAGGGGGACTTTTCCTGTTGATGCCAGAACTGGCTGCCTGGGCCCAAAGCTGGGGACTAGAGAGAGGCAGCAAGGAGCTGGCAAAAACTGGGCCCAACACCTCCCTCCGGGATTTTTAAGAGGCAGAGACCTGGTCCTGCAGTTTTCAAAACCATCCTCCTTTCCCACCTCTATAAGCAGAGGGGCGGTACTGGCCGAGTGGGGAGAGCTGGGCATTTTCCCTGCCCACCCACTCAAAACCGAGAGAGACAGCTGCCAAGAGGGTCACTTGCAAACATCAGGCGCCTCCTCAAGAAGGGGAGACTGGCGCCTTTTTCTCCATGGGCATCCACTTAGCCGGGGGTCTTGCTCATCTGCTTTGCACCTTCCTGCCCAGAGGAAAGAAGAATGGAGAAGGGAGGGGGAACATGGAAGATCCTGCACTTGGAGCCTTCGACGTGGCAAGGTTAAGTGTGGTGATGCTGAGGGTGCAACCCAGCCCCCGGCCCTGACCAGCCCTCAGACTCTCTGCCCACAGAGTCTCAGGCCACCAGGGTCCTCTTGAAACCCAGTCCCACTAAAACTGAGTTCCTCTGCTGAGTTTATGATTAACTCTCTCTATCCAAAACTTTCTTTCCCTGAACCTGTTCCCCTCAAGATTGAGGACTACCAAAGAAAAGGGGGATGGGAACCATATACAAGCCCCTTTGAAGTAAAAGCCTTTTGCTTTAGTTTCCCAGACCTCCCTTTGATTCTCTAAAGGCTGGCTCAAGACTTCATGATTAGGAAACGTGAAGATGTAGAAACAGAATAGCTATTGGACCGGGAAACTGGTACCAATTTAGACTATAAATCCGCCACATAGCAGGATCACCCAACTCCCAGTCCCCTGAGAGACAAAGATACAGGCCTGACACACAGTCCTAAGTTGTTTTTATAGGAAGCTGACTCCCTCCAGATGGAAACTGCTGATCGCAAGAACACAGACCCTAGGCTGGTTGAAACCAGAAGGCTGATGATGCTTGAAACTTCACCTTGATGCTGACCAATCCGAGAATTGTGCACGAGCTGATCACACACCCTGCAGCCCCCTCCCTCTCACTGCCTTTAAAACCCCTTCCCTGAAAGCCATTGGGAGTTCGGGTCTTTTGAGCATGAGTTGCCCATTCTCCTTGCTTGGTGCCCTGCAATAAATGCTGTACTTTCCTTCACCACAACCCAGTGTCAGCGGGTTGGCTTTACTGCACACAGGCGAGTCGACCCTGGTTTGGTTTGGTAACACTCTCTCCTCAGATGCATAAGGCAGGCTGGAGGAGCCCGGGGAATTAAGCACTTCTGGAAACATCCTTCAACCTGTGCCTGCTGGGAGCTGGTGAACACATGCCCCAGCGCCCCCCACCCCTGGGGAAGCCTACACGGAGAGCCCAGGAGGGTCGTGATCCAGATGCCCACAGTGGAAACTTGCCTGATAACATTGGTTCTTCTTGACATCACCACCCAAATAAAATACTTGCACTCAAATCTTGATCTCAGGGTCTTTTTTTTTTTTTTTTTTTTGTGGTACACGGGCCTCTCACTGTTGTGGCCTCTCCCTTTGCGGAGCGCAGGCTCGAGACGCACAGGCTCAGCGGCCATGGCTCATGGGCCCAGCCGCTCTGCGGTATGTGGGATCTTCCCAGACCGGGGCACTAACCCGTGTCCCCTGCATCGGCAGGCGGACTCTCAACCACTGCGCCACCAGGGAAGCCCTCAGGGTCTATTTCTAGGGGAGCTCGACCTAGACCAATAGATGACTCTCTCAGGGGGCAGTGAGCCCCAGAGAAGGGAGCTGGGATTGGACCATCTGACTAGGGCCCACCCTCCAGGGCTGCTCCTCTCTGAAGGGACCTCAACAGTAAGAGGCCATGGGAGACACTCCCAGGGCTAGGAGTCCACCCACCCACCGCCAGGATGTTCCAAATAGTTGACACATGCCTGCCACCAGGGCCAGCTCTTGAACCCTGCCTGCCAAGTTCTTCAGTGGGGACATTAGCCAGAGAAGCTTCAGCAATAAAGAGAAAACTGTGGCCATGGCAGTGAAATAAGGAGACAGTCATACTTCCTTCTCTGAAACTGCACTCCTTCCCACTGCAAGGCCTCCAGGGGTTGTGAAAAGCCACACTCCACTGTGTATGAGGAGGGCAGGATGAGGGAGGCCAGGCCCCTGAGAATCCTCCCTGGGACTTCTGGAACTTTCGGGAAAGAGGATCTCTCTTTCCACTGGTGTGGCCCAGCTGGCAGGAGGTAACCCCGGGTTTTGCTTCCCTGGGGAAAGGGCCTTCCTGAGAAGAAAGGCAATGGACGAAGGCGGCGCTGAGAAACATTCCAGCTGAGAGATTCCCAGGATACAACCTGGACCCCAGATTCAGTGGAGCCTGGAGCCCACACAACCACAGACTTTTCTCTTTGACCAAAGCCAGTCTGTGATGGGTTCTGTTGGCTGTAACCAACATTTTGGAAGCCACCTAAGAAAGTAAATCTCTTACGTCAGAGTCATGCAATTTTTCTTCTATTGCTCAATCAAAACAGTAGTCCCCACACTGACAATCAACTTGGTTACCAAATCAGACTGTCCTTTGGCCTCTTCGAAAGATCCAATCAGTTTGGTGTTCCTGAAGAAGGCCACCAGCTCACCCCTCAGACTCTGATGGCTCTCTCCTAAGGGGCTCCAAGCAAACACAGAATTCCTCTGAATGGCTCCAAAGGTGGAAAGAAGCAAGATACACACTGATATAAAAATCTGGGTATACTTATGAGAAATAGTCTTATCACATCCAAGTTACACGGGGTAAGTCAATTTACAAAGTCCTCAGCCAGGACTTCCTCCTAAATAGATTATTTCATAGCGGTTATGGATATGAGCTTGCTGTCAGTCTCAGATTCAAGTCCCTACTCCAGCTGTGCAATTTGGGGTAAGTTTCTTAACCTTCCTGAGGCTCTGGGTCCCCATCTGTAAAATGCAGGTGCCACTGCCATCTATCTGGTGAGGAATCGTTGAGTATTACACCGAGCCCAGGGTCTGGTACGTGATAAGAACCAGAACACGCTTATTGCCACCACCTCTGACTCTTATGCTGCAAAGGCAACACACACAGACTTCACTTCCTAAGCCACAGGGCCTTGAATTATAGGCACTGAAGGTCTAAAAGGCGTTCCTTTGGACAAAGCAAATCTCACATTAAAGCAGTTTTCAGAAACATAAATATCCAGCAGCCAGATGTGCAAATATCACTTTTGACTAAGCACATTTTCTTTTTCTGGGCTCAAATCAAACATTGTTCCTCAGCAGGCAATGTGGCTTTGTAATAAAAGATACTACACCCCACATGACTCAGAATTATCCCCCAAGAACATTTAAGAGCACGCTACACGGAGCCTGCTCCTTTCCCAGATGGCTCCATAAAATACCATCCTAATGGCAGCCTATATCGGGCTTGCAGGCAGCCAGGCCAGCTCATTAAATCAACACAGCAGCCGACCACTGACACCACATCTCAGACCTGTCTGTCCAGCTGCAACAGCCAAGCCCCTTCAACATTCCACTGGCCACCCAAGTGCCTCCCAGAATGAGGTCCGCAGTTCACTTACGTCAGACTCTCCCAGCACATTCACTCAAGTGCAGGCTCACCCACGACTTAAGAAATCGGAATCCAGGAGGCTGACGTCTGGGAACCACACAGGCACAGCTCCTGGCTGATTCTGATGCCCGGGAAGTAAGAAAACAGCAGCATCCCCTGTTTGAGAATCCCCCCTCTGTCTGAGAGCCCTCATTTACAACACCCCTGAAGCTGGAGTGTAAAGGCTAAGGGCTGGCTCTGGGGATCAAAGACTCTGCCTTCAAACTGTCTCCCAAGCTGGGCACTTGTCCGCTCCCCCTCCCACCCGGAAGCCTGCAGGATACTACTCCTAACTGGTGTTCCCCAACATTTTCTTACGAATGTTACCAAATACAGAGAGGCTGAAATAACTGTACACTGAACCCCTTTAACTATATCACTGAGCTCGTACAATGAACAGTTATTAATTCTGCAACTAATATTTTGAAAATATGCTATATTTGCTTTATCGCATGTCTATCAATCTTTTTCTGAGATCATTTTAAAGTAAGTTGCAGGCACCAGTGACCTGAACACTTCAGCAGGCATATCATTAACCAGAATTTGATGTTTATGGCTCTTTTATTTTTCCGATAAAATTTATATGCAATGAAATGTGCAAACCTTAAGTGATGAGTTTGACAAATGCATACACCTGTGTATCCAACGCCCTATCACTATTAGTCTAGAAACTTCCCTTTGGCCCCCTTCCAGTCAATCCCCTTCCCCAGTCACAACCACTGTTTTGATTCTTCACCATAGTTTAGTTTTGTCGTTTCTTGAACTTTATATATATGCAATCATCTATATGGGCTCTCTTGGGTCTGACTTCTATTTCTCATAATGGTTGTCAGCAGGATGTTCTACTTAGCATAATGTTTGTGACATTCATCCATGCTGTATCAGTCCTTTTTCCTTCTTATTGCTGAATAATGTTCCATTATATGAATATACCATAGTTTATTATCCTTCATCCTGTAGATGGACACCTGGGCAATTTCTAGTTTGGGGCTATTACATGTAGAGCTTCTTTGAATATGCATGTACAAGTTTTTGTGTGGACATAACATTTTCATTCTCTTGGGAGTGGCACTGCTGGATCGTGGGGTAGATATCGGTTTAGTTTTACAAGAAACCACTAGAATTTCTTCCTAAGTGGTTACATCACATGATATACCCACAGCACTGCCTGAGAGTTCCAGGGGCTCCACATCTTCACCACCATTGGATGTCGTCAGTCTTTGTGATTTTAGACATTCTGGTAGGTGGGCTGTAGTGGTATCTAAGGTTTTAACCTGCATTTCTCTGATGGATAATGAAGTTGAGCACTTTTCTATGTGCTTTTAGACCATTTGCATGAGTCTTCTTCTGTGAAACATCTGTTCAAAATTGTTGCCCATTTAAAAATTGGATTTTAGGGCTTCCCTGGTGGCGCAGTGGTTGAGAGTCCACCTGCCGATGCAGGGGACATGGGTTCATGCCCCGGTCCGGGAGGATCCCACATGCCACGGAGCGCCTGGGCCCGTGAGCCATGGCCGCTGAGCCTGTGCGTCTGGACCCTGTGCTCTGCAATGGGAGAGGCCACAACAGTGAGAGGACCGCGTACCACAAAAAAAAAAAAAAAAAAAAAAATTGTATTTTGTCTTTTATTATTTTTGAGTCATTGGAGATTTTCTTTGTCTTTCACTTTTTTAGAATTGGGGTTATAGTTGCTTTACGATGTTATGTTAGTTGGAGTTCTTTATATATTTTGGAAATAAGTATTTGTGGGTCCCCCAGGAACAGTTCTCTCCAGGAAGCCTGGCTGGGTCACCCCTCCTTCTCAAAATATTCCAAGGCTTCCCATCACCCATAGGAATAAAATCCAAGTCTTTACCTCAGCCTACAAGATCAATGTGATGGGGCCTTTTAAGCCAGTTCAACCTCAACTCCTACTGCTCTCCCCTCACTCACTCTCCTCCAGCCTTCAACATACTCTGCCTCAGGGCCTTTGCACTTCCTGTACTCACTGTTTGGAATGCTCTTCCCCTGGACATCCTCCAGGCTCACTCCCTCAACCCTTCCAGCTAGCTCTCTACTTAAATGCCATCTCCTCACCTACCTAGAATAGCTTCCCCACTCTCACCACTCAGCCACCCCTCTCCAGCCCCTTATCCTGCTTTATTTTTCCTCCTGGCAGAGACAATGCCAACAGGCATGATGTGTTAATTCATTCACTGAGTATCTCTGTCCACTAGAATGTAAGCTCCATGAGGGCAGGGGCTCTGTTTTGCTTGCTGTAGAGAACCACTCTAATGTCTTGGTTATGGTACATCGCTTTTTAAGCCAAAGAGCCTCAGTTCTACCACTCAGTACAGAAAGATTACTTAACTTCTCTCTGCCAGTTTCCCCACTTTGTAAAATGGGCCCTTTTGAAGACAGACAAGTAAGTGAGCATGTGTAGAACACTGTTTGGCTCATGGTAGACACTCAGGAAAGTCAAAGTGAAATTAGTAGCCCCAGCCCCTAGAACATGACAATCACCTAACAAATATTCATTGACTAAATAAACGGATAGTTTATATATGTACAATATTTTTATTGTACATTTATAATGTACAGTGTATTTATAATTTTCCTCAATTTGAGGGACTTTCACAGCCAGAAGTTACTTTCTCCTGAGAAGAGTTTATAGCCCTAGAGATGCACTGCAAGGGAGTGGGCAGCAGGTAACATGTCTCCACTTGACACGAGCAAACCAAGACCCACAGGGTTACATGACTCCAGTCACAAGGGAACTAGTGAAAGGGCTGGAACAAGAACTCTGGTTCCTCCTAATGCTCTGTGAGGTTCTGGCATGCCCACGGGACCTCTGCTCTTTCCATCTCCCTCCCCCTTCCTTCCCCAAACCACATGATCTCAAGAGAAAATGAACGTCCTTCATCCTGAATATTTTTCTGGCTCAAAAAACTGTTGAAGAAATAACTGCACACCCCTGTTCATAGCAGCATTATTCACAATAACCAAAACATGGAAGCAACCAAGCATCTATCAATGGATGCATGAAAAAACAAACAAAACGTGGTCTATCCACACAATGGAATATTACACAGCCTTCAACAGGAAGGAAATCCTGCCACATGCTACAACGTGGATGAACCTTGAGGACATTATGCTAAGTGAAATAAACCAGCCCCAAAGAGACAAATATTGTGTCATTCCACTTATATGAGGTACCCAAAGTAGTCAAACAGAAAGTAGAGTGGTGGGTGCCAGGGGCTGGGGCCAGTGGGGTGTGGGGAGCTATTGTTTAATGGGGACAGAGATTCACTTCTTGCAAGATGAAAAGAGTTCTGGATGTGGGTGGGGGGTGATGACGTGTGTGTATGTACTCAATACCGCTGAAAGATGGTTAATTTTATGTTATGTGTGTTTTGTCACAATTATTAATAATTTTTTAAAAAAGAGTTGAGACTACATGGATTTCACCTCTAAATGGCCAAAGTATCAATTCACTTCAATCCACTTGTATGAGAGAATTTCTCTCAGCAGCCACTATAACTCCATACCACATCAATCACACCACACGCTTCGGTATTTCTATGTCTTCATTTCCATTATCTTTTGGCCCAGCGTTCTCAATGTGACCAAAACATCTGCAGTAGATCCATTAGCTGCTAATTTCCTGAATGTCAAGATCAAAGACACAATGTTCAAAGGCACAAAACAACTGGGACATTCTGCCGTGAGCCAGAAGATGCCTATATGCTGGCCCTACGAGCCAGCCATCTATACGTCCCCACGGGGTCTCCACGGCAGAGACCGTAGAACTAATCAACCCTCAGTCGCTCTGACACACATACCCCCACCCGCGAAGTCAGGCTGAAAACGAGAAACTGCTTCCACCCCCCGCCCACGCAGCTGCATCTTCGGAGAGCTCTGGTGAAGGGAGACACCTGCCTCCAGTGGAAATCAGCGGTGATGGCCAACCTAACGGCCCGGGCGCACTGTGTGAGGATTACGTTTTCTGTCTCCAGTGCGGGCCTATTTTGCTTGACGTGGATTTTTGTTCAGAACCGGTATCTCCTTTTTCACATTTGGAATGAAAACCAAAGCAGCTACCTGGAGATCTACCCCTCACATCGCCTTCCCCTTGGCCCGACCCCGACCCCTGACAACTGTCTCTCCCTGGAAAACCCTCCTTCCCCAACAGGGAACAGCCCAGCTCCTGTCTTGCCTGTCATGGCAGACCCTGCTCCGTCCCCCCCAACCTCCATCCTCCCCTTCACCCCACAGCAGGCTTCCTCAGCCTCAGCACTACGGACATCTTGGGCCAGATCATTCTGTGTTGTAGGGTCTATCCTGTGCATTGCGGGATGTTTAGCAGCATCTCTAGTCTCTACCCACCAGAGGCCAGCAGCACTCTCCCACCCACCAAACCCAAAACATCTCCCAGCACTGACAAATGTCCTGGGACCAAAACTGTCCCTGTTCAGAACCACTGTTCCATAGTATAGAGGCTTCAGGGAGGGCCAGGGCTGCCCCGCTGAAAATCGGATTTCCCAGTACGGTCCCCACCAATGACTGACAATGTGGGCTGGCTGGCTCCCTTGTCTGAAGGAGGAAATGCTGCAATGAGACCCAGGACCCAGAGTCCCCTCCGCACCACACGCCAGGCTGAGTCACAGCCTTGTTTGGCTGTCACCCTTCACCTAGACCACTTCACACCCACCCCTGCAGGGTTTTCTCTTGCATCCCATTTTGGGTTGAATTGTATCCCCCAAAGGTGTGTTGACCTCCTAGCCCCCAGTACCTTGGAATGTGACCTTACTTGGAAATGGGGTCGTTCCAGATGTGATTATTGAAGATGAGGTCATCCTGGAGTAGGGTGGGCCCCTAATCCAACATGACTGATGTTCTTACGAGAAAAGACACAGACACACACACACAGAGAAGGCAGGCTATGTGAGGGGGAGGCAGAGATGAGAGTGATGCAGCTATAAGCCCAGACCGCCAACAACCAGAAGCTAGAAATAGGCAAGGAAGGATCCCCTCTAGGTTTCAGAGGAAGCACGGCTCTGCCAGCACCTTGATCTTCGACTTAGCCTCCAAACTCTGCGACAATACATTTCTGTAGTTTTAAGCCGCCCAATTTGTGGTGCTTTGTCACAGCAGCCCTAAGGAAACTAATCCACACTGAAATCCTATCTCAGGCTCTGCTTCTCGGGACCCCAACTGCAGACAGCTGACCTTCCCACTCAAAGAGTATAAATTCCAGAGCAAGCTTGAGATGGCAGATATGAGTCCATTCTTCTCTCAATTTCCATGAGCCTTTCTTGACATGAGAAAGAAGAAGAAGAAGGAAGGGAGGAAGCGGGGAGGAAGGGAAGAAGGAAATTTACTTGGGGATCCTTCTTTCCTCGATCCTCTACTCATTCAATAAATATCACTGAGCACCACCACCTGCCAGGCACTGTCCCAGGGGCAGGGGAGAGAGCGGTGAACAAACAGACAAAAGTCACTGCGCTCACAGGGTTCACATACTAGCAGGGGAGACAGACCATAAAATGTACGGTCCACGGGATGACGACAAGTGCCATAGAGAAAAATAAAGCAGGAGAAGGGGACAGGGAGTGCCCGGGGCGGGGGCTGCCTCTGGCACCTGATACAAATGCTCCCATGCTCCTGTCTGGGCGAGGTCTCAGCTCGGGCAGAGAGCAGCGTACCTGGTGCACACTTGGGCTCCTTCTCTTTTCTGCCCTAGCCCTTCTGTGAGGTTTCGGGAGCCCACCTGGCCAGTGTGCTAGGACGGGGTCCACGCCCATCCCAGTACCAGAACGGGGGCCTTCAGAACCACCACTGGCTTTGACGTTCCCTCCTTCCCTGTCTCCTCCTCGGCCCTCACTCCTGCTTCTTTGGATCACCTCCTAAATTAACGATCTGCACCCAGGCCCCTGCCTTGGCCTCAGCTTTCGGGAGAACCAAACCAGGGCAGATGGGCCAGGAAGACTTTCCATTTCCGGCAAGGTAACCTTTCAGCCAAGACCTAAAAGAGCCAAGGTATGGGGACGTCCAGATTCTCTACTTCCGGGTCCTTCCACCGATGTGAAGAGTGGAGCTGGCAATTTGGAATTTATTTTGTCAGGTGGGCCTCCCTCTTTCAACATAATTTTCTTGACAGCTGAAAACCGAATGATAT
Organism: Kogia breviceps; assembly: GCF_026419965.1. Classification (NCBI taxonomy): domain Eukaryota; kingdom Metazoa; phylum Chordata; class Mammalia; order Artiodactyla; family Physeteridae; genus Kogia; species Kogia breviceps. Next base: position 67,797,684 of record NC_081323.1, read on the forward strand.
CAAATATCGAGGAGGATACAAAGAAAGCACCAAATATATCCTGATCGTGTGACGGGAAAGTGGATTTGGGATGACAGCAGACATTGCCAACATCGTGCCCACCTTCTTCTGACCGTGACCACTTCAGCTCCTGCGCTTTTTTTTTGCATTTGTGCATATCAAAAGTCTCTGGACCTGCCAGCATAACAGGACAGAAATACCAGGAAATGAACCTCCCCATCCCCCCGGCCCTCACTGAGTGGCTGAGAGGAGGTGCTGTACAAAGACCCCGGGCTCCCTCACCCCTCAGGTGGAAAGGCTCTTCGGTGTGTGTGTGTCACTGGCTCCCAGTTCCCCCAGCAGGTTTCAGCTCCAGTCACCCACAGTGGTGGTGGCTCAATAACTGCACCCTTCATGCGACTTTCCCACCCCCTCCTGGTGTTTCCTCTGGTGTCACCTATTAAATGACTTCCCCTGCCTCGGGGTCTTCTTTTTCTTGGGGAATCCAAACTAAGAGAGTGATAGCTTTGAAGATGTGTATACACACACACACACACAGTGGAACAGCCCCTCCAGTCCTCATGTTTAACACCTGCACCCCAAATGTGATGCTAGCTCATCAAATCCCTGGCCAGTAGAGCTCAGCTTTAGAAGCACCTTGATGTATTTGATGCAAAATAACCCCATCTGCATTACACAGGATCATTGTCCGGCGTGGATGGTCTAGCCCAGCCTCCAACAGGTGGGGTTTTTTTCCTTCCCATACACTCCCCTCATATCTTTCCACCCACAGTGGGGGCAGTGCTGTCCTCCAGCCCACAGAATGCCCAAGGGAGGGACCCTAAAAGCCCACTGGTGGGACAGCCTGGTCCATGGGTGGCTCCCCAAGCAGCCAATTGCTTTTCCCTGGGCTGGAAGAGGGAAGGAAGCTAATCTCACAATTTGCCTGAAAAACATCCATCTAACATCCCGTTCTTCAGCCTTCATTTTATTTTTCCCAAATCAATTTCTGAAAGTCAAAATGACTGATAGCTTCATACCCTGGACAATCACTCTCCTTAGTAAATAACCCAGCATCAATGACAAAAAGCTCCCAGAGCAGTGGTGGCTACATGAACCCATACACAGGATAAAATTTCACAGAACTACACAAACACACACACACACACACACACACACAGGGCGGTGCATGTGAAAACTGGTGAAAAATTGCATAGGGTCTGTAGTTCAGTTACCAACATCAGCTTTCTGGTATCACTAATGCACTCGGATCGTATCAGATTTATCATCGGGGAAGCTGGATGAAGAATACACAGGACTCTCTGTACTGTTCTTGCAACTTCTTGGGAGTCAAAAGTTATTTAAAAAACCAAAGATTTTTAAAATGCAAAAAAAAAAAAAAAAAAAAAAGGTTAAGTACTGAGATAAAAATAATCATTTTTAAAAAAGCTCCCAAGAGGAGACGCCGTCAACCCACCCCTTACCTGAGAACTGGGAATGAGCGCCTTCCACCAGTGTCCGCCTTTCACCAAGTCGACCTCGCACAGAGGCACGGCCACCTTGCCGATGACACAGTGGCGTGAGAACTTATCAAAGTCCAGCACAGTCAGGAGCAGGGTCCTCCTCTGAGCCTCCAGGAAGGGGATCTCGAAGGTGTAGCGCTCCTCGAACACGGGCTTCTGGGTCTTGCGTTTGACCCCGGTCTGCTTGGAGTTCTTCTGGTCCGGCAGGAGGCAGATCTTGACGTAGGGGTTGGAGCGCGCCATGTCCTGCCGCGTGCCGTCCTGGGAGATGGGAGGTGGCAGGTCCCTGGCCTCGATCACGCGCACCGTCAGGTGGTTGTGCAGCAGGTCGTACTGGGTGCTGAAGTGCAGCATGCCCAGCTGGTACTTGGACAGGATCTCTGCGTCCGTCAGAAAGTCCACGTCGTCGCTGTTGGAGCCGAGGGAGTACAGGTGGGGCTCGAACTTTCTGAAATAGTCATCCGGGGTGTAGGTCCGTCTGAGCACCGAGGGCTGGATGGGCTCCTTCTTGGCGCTGAGAACACCGAACTCGATGGGTTTAATATCGATGAGCGGGGAGCTGGGTCGTCTGGACTCGAGACCTACACACCCATCAGAAATAACAATGAACACCACACCCAGTACCGGGCCGGACCTGGGCCGATCTGTGAGACGGATGACATGTCCCGGATCCTCACACCTGTTCGCTCTGCTTTGTCATGCTCTTTGCCAGGTGCCTTCCGCTCCCGGAAATCCTCTTATTTACTCTATGGGAGGCAGCCTGGCGGTACAGCCATCCCCATGGCCATCAGCACGGCAGCTAAGCGCCAGGCACTGACCTACCTGCACTGCATATATCCAGTCAGCTAATCTTCACAGGGTATTAGCCAGTGACTGTTACCTCCACTTTACACATAAGGAAACAGAAACTTTAAGTCACTCACCAGAGGTCACACAACTCGCAAGAGGAGGAGCCAGGAGTCAAGCCCCACCTGTCTGGCCCCAGAGTCTGGCTCTAACCATTACCCTATACGGCCTCCACTTTCACAGAGTAGGCTCTGGGGCCAGAGTGCCTGGGTCAAATTCCAACCGGGCTACTTCCCAGTTGAGTGTGAATCTCTAGTAATGAGCCACGTGACTCCGGGCACATTTTACACACTCGGTTTTCCCATCTGAAACACGGAGTCAATCACAGCACCCATCTCAGGGGCTGTGGTGAAGATTCACTGAGCAATGCACAGAGAGGGCTCAGCAGAGAACATGCACACGGTTAAGAGGCACTGAATGGGAGCTATTACCCATCTTCAAGGATCACATTCACACCTCATCACTTACGGGGTACCTCTCCCCGGCAAGCAGCAGAGTTCACTGCTCCCGGGTCCACCATTCCAAATCTCTGATCGTCCCTCTATTCTAGCAATGAGCTCATGGCATTCTTTTTTCATTTTGAAAGCACTTAACTGAGGCATGATTGACATAAAAAAAACCTGTCTATATTTAATATACACAACTTGATGAGTTTGGAGATAAGTTTGCACCCATGAAACCGTCACCATAATCTATACACCATAAACGTATCCATCACCTTCAGAAGTTTCCTCCTGCCTTCTTTATCTATTTAATTTTATGTGTGTGGTAAGAACATAAGATCTACCCTCTTTTTTAAGTACTCCATACAGTCCTGTTAATTGTATGCACTCTGCGGGACAGTGAATCTCCAGAACTTACTCATCTGGCATAAGTGAAACCAACACCTGCCTGGTTCCAGCTCCCCCTGGTAACTATATTCTACTCTCTGGGCTTAGGAGTTTGATTATGAGATGCCTCGTATTAGTAGGATTGGTATTTGTCCTTTCGTGGCATCTTGTTAATTGCCCAAAGCCTGTCTTGCTGGCTAAAATCACGAGTCTTTGCCGGTGCGTGGCTGCACTCTCTGATAATTATGTGCTAAATGCAGTCACCTCTGTACAGAGCTGGGCACGAGATTTAGGAATCATCTAGACTTAGCGCCATCCAAGAGAAAATAAATGCGAGCCAGATACAGATGTACAAGCCACAAAGGTAGCTTAAAATTTTCTGGTAGCCACAATTTTTCACAACTACAAAGAAACAGGTGAAATTAATTTTAATATTTCATTTAACCCAAAATATCCAAAATATAATCATTTCAATATGCACTCAATATAAAAACATTTTAGTGAGACACCATAAATTCTCTTTTTCACACTGGCTTCAAAATCCATTGGGTATGTAACAGGTGCGGGGCAGCTCAGCTCGGCCGCATGTGGGTGGTGGCCGCTGTATGGCACAGCGCGGGGCAGGTCAGCCCTCTCATTCTACAGATGGAAAGACTGAGGCTACAGAAGCCTGACATCCCCTCCGTTTCACTATTTCAAGCCCTTGAACTTTACTTCCTTCTTCTTCCCCACCTACTCCCGGGAAAGATCAGACATCAATCATTTCCAACTGAGTGGATTAGTTTCATGAATTTAAGCTTTTTCCCTGTTAAAGTGAATTTCAGACATCAGCTGAATGAGACAGAGGAGACCCATTTGGGGAGTGACAGGAGGTTGGGAGTTTCTGGGCTTTCTCCTCCCCACCCAAATCATGCCATCTGGTCAAACACACAGGCTATACATCAGAGTGGACAAACTGAGAGGCCTCAGGGCCACATTCAACCCAGAGGTACATTCTGTTTGGGTTTAAAAGTAAGGAAGTTTCATATAAAAACCCAGACTGCCAGTTCCTCTTTCCAAAGATCAGGCAATACAATCCCACATGGCAAGAGCTGAGTAGTAGCTGCCCCCGTCCAATGAGACACTAGCTTCCTAGCTGGCTCCAATCCCCACCCTGCCCTAGTACAAGGCCAAGAGCCGGCTGCCATTTGTCACACTGCATTGGGGTGATATTCCTCTCTCTCCAACCCTCTGCACTCAGTCACTGACACAATCCATTTGGCCCTGAAGTCACTTGAATTTGCAAGCCCTGCTATGTAACATGGTAACCTAACACTTGCCTTTCGGGGTCCGAAATGATATGTGCTGACAGTGTCATCAACTGAGCCAATTCAGTGAAACTTGTGATCGATACTACATACGTCAATCAAAATGATCGCTTCTTACTGAACCTGGAAGCAATCAGGTGCGATGCGCTCCTCTGTCACACTGCCATTATCTCTGTCATCTTGTCTCCTGGACTGTCACACCACTCCACCCCCTCCCCAGAGGTGACCCTGTCCTTCACGCCTTTCCCGGGGATGCTCCTGAGTGTCTGGGAATGCCAGCTTTCTCCATTTGTCCTGGGGACCCAGATAACGGGGGGGTACTTCACGGACTCTGAGGGGCAGCTGAGCAGCAAGGCTTGCTCGGGCCAAGACCCCTGACAGTGATGGCAGAGAGGCTTACTTGAAATCCTCCGGGTCAGGCTGTACGTAGACTTAGATGTGTCTGAAGACGAGCATCTCCGATCTGGGGAGTTGGTCCGTGGGGTCAGTGGGACTTCACTGGCTGTGTGGACAGAGTCCCCGTCCTTGTCACTGCTCCGGCTGGTCAACCTGTAGGAGAGAAGAGGTCCCGGTGATTGTCAAGAGAATCCCCAGGGATGGCACCTCTGGCCCGTGGGAGACAGACCCACGATGAAACTGCTCTCAGACCCAGTTTATGCAACTTGGAATAATACGAATTTGAAATAAACTCTCAATAACGTCTTGCTTGTTGCACAAAATGTGAAACGATATAAATGAATATTTCCCAATTTAGAACAATCTGCCAAGAATTTGCATAATTTCAAAGCTGAGGCTGGGGTGGGAGGAGGGATATATAAACTTATCCAGGATATTGCCACACGGTGGGCGCCACTTTGACGAACCAAGACAAGACCTGTCAATCTTCAGTCTGGAAGGTAGAAATGTGGCTGTTTATATGCATCAGAACTTCTGCAAGTGGCTTCTGGTAAGAAGTGTCCCACTAGTTCAACAGTCACTGTGTCTATAACATCTTTAAAAAATATCCTATACCAATGTCACTCAAAGTTTCTTTGAATGGCAAGGCTACGGCTACAAAATGGCGCTGAGAATCAATGATTTAAGAGCAACGTTTTGATGTGTAGAAACAGCTGCGAATTAGCAGCAGCCACAACTCAATGTGCTCCCAATAAGGATGAGAAATGCTGAAAAAATGGAAAGCACTTCGGGGGGGGCGGCGGTATGAGGTAGTAATTAAGAGCTAGCTCGAGGCAAGTCCCTCCCTCTCTCTGTGCCTCCGTCTCCCCATCTGTAAAATGGGACTAATCATAGTACCTGCCTTACCCAGTTGCTGTGAACACTGAGTTAACAATATAAAATGTTTAGCACAGTGGTTGGTATGTTGCAGGTAAGTGCTCAATACATTTTAATGGATGTTATTATAGCAGAGGTGGCTTTAAGATCCCCCAATACTCACACAGCTACTAAGGACGCTGGGAGGGGGAAGGAGCAGGGAGACAGCTTGCAAAGTGGCCATGAGATTGATGTTGCCTATAGCAAGCCCCTCAGCCATCACGGCCCGTAGACCAATACCTTCAAGACTGCATCCCCCGACTTGACATTTAAACCTGAGGCGAAACTAGTCTTGAAAAATGCAACTTTCAAAGTCTATAAGGTCTGCAGATGCAGCCTGTGCATGACGTGAGACTGATCTGATGTTCCTCCAAAGCTAGGGTCACAGCCAGAACAAATGGGCATGTTACGGGGTGAAACTCCCAGTCCGTGCTTGCCTCCCGCTCCTGGTGTGTAAAAGGAGAATGGAGCAGATGAATGTGGGGCATGGAAGGGAGCAGGGGAGAGCACAGAGGTGCGATCATACGCGATCAATCCTTCTCTCTCTCCCGTAAATGAAAGCAGCAGCATCTCCCAAGGAAGGTGGGACCAAAACGTGACGGCCACTGGCGCCCCTCCACCTGCATGGCCTGTTTCCCGGCTGTCATACCTCACCGAGGCCGCTGCCTCCACCTGTGAAGTCCTCTCAGTCTTCAAGGATCAGCTTAAATGCCATTGCTTCCTGAAGCTTTGGTTGAGTCCTCTCAGACACGCTAGCAGTGTATGCCCAGCCCACCCCTGTCCCTTCTGCAACCATCAAGCCTCCGTGCCCTCTGTTCCTTCCGCCTGGAATGCTCTTCCTGCCCCCATCACCTGTCTTGTTCCTCCTCATCATTCAGATCTCAGCTGCAATAGCACCTCCTCAGAGAGGTCCCACCCCGTCCCGTCACCTTCTCCCACCCACATCAGTCCTTACCCCTGCACCTTCTTTTTCCCACTTCAGCACATAACTCTTCTTCAGTGTGGCCTGCCTGCTTAGCTTCTGCGTCTGACGCTAAGCCACAGCTCCACGCGGGCAGGGGGTAGTATCTGCCTTATTCACCGCTGCCCTCCTTGCCCTAGCACGGCACCTGGCACGTTTGGGGTGCTCTATTTTTTTCAGTGAATGGGTGAATGAATACACCTTTCCAGTGGTTCTTATCTGACTTATCTTGTGTCACTCTGACCTGAGTGCACGCCTTGTCACTCCTCGCATAACAGGGTACAGATCTTAACGGTGGGATCTGTACTTACTATGATCAAAAGTACCAGGTGCTGAGCACTTACTATGTGCCAGGCACTGTGCTAAATGCTCTGTATGAACCATCATTTCATCCCTGAAACAATACAGGAGTTAGTCGTTATGAACCACCCCCACCCCCTTTACAGACAGGGAAATGGAGGCCCCAGTCAGGTGGAGGGAGGGATGGAGAATTGACCTGCACCACTGTGAAATGGTAGAACCCCAGTGGAATCCAGCAGTACCAGACTCCGGATCACATGCCCCACGCTACAGAGCTGGGTATCCCCTGGGAGGCCTGTAAGAGCCCTGCACTTACTAGGTACTCAACCCATGCTTGTTGGACAAAGAAATAACCTAATTCACTCTTCAGTGAGGGTCTTCCTGGCACTGCCGCAAAAGGAGCCAGTCGGATTGTACCATTTTTCTGACCCTCACCAGCCCAGCTCAGCCCAGCCCAAGAAAGTTGGGGGAACCACAGGATGGAAGCATATGTGACAATTAATGGTATGTCCCCCCCAAATCACGCACACAAAAGGCTAGCTCATCTGCCACATGCCACCCCACAGAGAGGCATGTTCTGTGGTTCTTGGTTCAAATGTCACAGTAGGAATAGCACTATAAAGCCTGTGCACTTGACATTTCTACTCCCTGCCTGTTTGATAACATGCAACTGTCTGCTTGGTAAATAAATCTGAGGAAAGCACAAGCTGTAAATTCTCTTTTTGAAGGATTTAATCGGCCTCCCCTTTCCAGATTTCTCTTAATATTTTGCATGATATTGACAGTCCAAAATGTACACAGTGTGCCCAGGATTCAAGGAAGACCTGGGTCATCTTAGGAAGCACGAAGGTCATGTACAGCTGCTCAGACTGTACACTGCACTACTCCAGGTGGTCCCATTCATAATGACCACCACGTGAAGGGCACCTCCTGAAGCCGTGTGGTGTGTTGGCTCTGCTGGAAGGTTCCAGCCCACTTCTCTACTTGTGGCATAACCAAAACAAGCGTCTTCCCTGAGGGTCCCACCCCAGAAAAAAATTCCCTGCTTGTACAAAGGGTCAGCAGCCTGGGCAAAGCAAAACTATCCTCCAACTCAGTGGCCGTGCATCTGTAACACTCAGCATCTGGGGCAAACAGATACCAGGCTGTGATTTTTCAATGTCTATCAGGGGTCTACTCTGGATCAGAAGAAAATCCAAATTCCTTAATGTGGCATTTGAGACCCTACACGACCTGAGCTCGCAGGCTCGTTTTCTATGATCCCCCCGATTCGTGGAGTTTGTCCACCCTGGATCCAGTCACAGCACCCAAATTGTTTATTACCCAGGTCTGCAAACTACAGGGCCAAATCCACTGCCTCATTTCGTAGAAGTGTTATTGGAGCACAGCTATGCCCATTCACTAATGAACTGTCTGACTGCTTTTGTACTATAAGGATAGAAGTGAGTAGCTGCAACAGAAACTAAGCCCATGAGGTTAAAATATTTACTATCTAGCCCTTTACCGGAAAAGTTTGCCAACCCCTGTTCGACTAGCTTATTATTTCATGTGTTTCAGGTGGAATAACCCTTTCCCTGGTTCCAGGATGGTCAGGAAACCCAGGAATGATCCCAGCACTTTTTCCTCCAAGCAAAAGTGACTGGACCAAGTGATTGGCACACGACCCGAGCCAGGGCAATGAGAGCCTTTCCTGATACATTTGTTGCTGTTATAAATGAGGCAGAGAAAAAAGAAAGCTTAAGAATGAGGCCAAAACAGAAGAAACAGAAAGAAAGAGAGTGAGAGCGCGTACACGCACGCCCATGACATCATTTGAGCCCCTGGATCCAGCTATGCCTGCAGTCATTCTCCCAGGATTTTTCCCTAACAAAACTCTACGCAAGACCGTCATACGGGTGTGCAGGGTGTGAACACACAAACTGAACTTATATACCTGCTGTATCTCCTATACTAGGGTTTAAATCCCCTGAGCAGGGGAACAGGACTCTATCTAGCCTTGTAGGGCAACCTCAAGAAAAAAACTACCAAAGAAACTGAGATTAACTTTTCAATAGCATGACTGGCACTTTCAGGAATCAATTTCTGCCTGCAGGTTAGTCAGTTGGTCAACAGCTATTGTTTGGAATGAACAAGACAGCCCTGCCGTAACAGAGCTGGAGTCCTTCTGAGCATGTCTGTGAAGACACCAGATGGGCTGAGCCCACCTCTGTCACTGGAAAATGGGAATGATCCCTTGATTAACGAGTTGGTTTCACCAAACATCTCAACTCTATGCACACCTGCAGGATTCAGGCTACAACCTGTGAGTAATGGAAGGTTCCTTAACATTATCTTTATCAGTTTAAAGAATCTCTATCAATACCTAATAATAATAGAGATGAATACTTACTACTGTGCTCAGCATGTTACGTGCATATCTCATTACTCTTAACAGCGACCCTATAAAGTAAGTACTATTACTTTTCCTACTTTACAGATGGGGAAACCCAGAACAGGGTAAAAAGAATCACTTAACGTCTATGATTACCAACAAGGTATCAAGCAGCCTTAGGTACTTTTCCTTACACTAATTCATGCAATCACCACAACCACCCTATAAGATAAATACTATTCTTTTTATCATCCCCATTTGACAGATGGGAAATCAAGGCACAGAGAGATCAAGCAACTTGCCCAAGGGAACAGAACTAGAAAAAAGTAGGACAAACAGGATTCGAACTCACAGAGCCTGACACAGAGCCATTTTGCTATGGAAATATTTGATACTTGCTTCTAAGAAAATAAGAGGACTGAGGCATGACCCCCAACTTGGAGGGAAAGATGGGGCGCCAGAGGCTTCTGGAACCTTAGCCCAAGGATTTAGCTGAGACAGCACTGGATCCCCACTGAGGCTCCAGCTGTGGGCCCTCACCCTGTCTTCTCACCTCTCTGAGCCTCCTCTCTGTACCATGAGAAGTGGCACTTGGTGATGCCCAGGCCCTAGACCTCTAGACTCAACCCAGACTCTCCGGCCACATTCCCCTCCCAGCCAGAGAGGTGGACCAGACACGTGGCTGAGAAGCTTCAAAACTGCGTTCCCAAAATATCTGAGCGGCTGGCAGATGGAGATGTTGTACGCAGGCGCGGGAGGAGAACGAATTGGACTTAAAACGAAAGATGCCAGAGAGAACACAAACAGCGAAGGAGGACACGATGGCGACTGGAGGTGCTTTACTGCTTCCCTGTTTCTGAAGTTCCTGCTCAAACCAGCAGAAAGGCACTTGTTTGTTCATGCTACCCACACCAAATACTCATTGAGCATCTAGCACGAGCCAGGCACGGGCCAGGTGCTAGGACAGTTTGTCATACTGACTTGGATTGAAACCTTTAGAATGTGGACATCCCTTGAAGAATATAGAAGCTCACAGATCTCTTCTCCTGCTTGGAATGACACTCAACGTGATTAAAAGTGCCCACATGCTTAGCATCACATAGCTCATATCTCAGACGGCCCGATGTGAAACCAGCTAAACTGAAGCCCCACCCCCAGCCGGTCTCACCAGCTTGCCAAACGCAATGAGGCACAGAGCACATCCCATCAGCAACTAAGAGGTCGATGGAAACTCAGCCTTTCCCGCTTTCATAGCCCAAATTCTCCTTCCCGTGCTCCAAACCCCCTCGCAGAAACGGAGAAAAGAAAGGTCTTAAGATTGCCTTCCGGGAAGTTTGGAGCAGTTTTACTTACAGCCAGGGAGGAGTCTGGGCAGGGAAAGGTCCCAGAATTTCAACTTCATCCTCACTCGACTGGCAACAGCTGGATTCATAGCACTTCTGACAGCAGTGCCGGCAAGTCCATCTGCAGAGCAGCAGATCGGAGACTCTAGAAAGAAAACCCTGAGGCCGTTGGGGGAGGTGGGTAGTGGAGAGGGGCAGAGGGGAGGTGGAAAGGGTGGGGAGGAAGAAGAGGAAAAACACCCAATATTACAAGCAGCCGATCCCTGATGAGAAATAACATCATTCAGGAGGTCTGTCTCCGCCACTGATCACTTAGAACAAAATGTTTTCCATTTCTATTTACCAACTGCAGGCACAAAGATGGCAAACACCAACCCGCCCGAGCCATTAATAGCGAGCAAAATATTTGCAGGTATTTTCTTTTGTAGTTTATGTGAACGTCTTTCTTGACATGTGGGTGGTTTATTCAACATCGTGAGGGCTATGCAATATGTTCTCAAAACACAATGAATATTATTACTTTGTCTTCTTGAAAGCAAAGCAGAAATATTTAAAAAAAAATAATCTCATGACATGAAAGTAAACAGATAATCAAATGGAATAAGTAGGGGGTGGGAAGGAAAACTTATCTCATCAACTAGTGTCTTTTCACCGGGATCTCCCTTCGTAGAAGGGGATGGAAACTGTGCCGTTATCAACATCCGGTTGCTGTTTAATATTCAATATCCCCGCAGCCCCACATAAGGCTCCAAAATGACAAGCAAGCATTTCTTGATTAGAAGCCAGACCAAACAAATCACCGAATTAACTCACCTCGTTTAAAGGTTCCAACTGCCCTTTTAGAGATCCACGTGAAGCCAAGGGGCGCAGAGGGCGAGGGGGGCGACAGAGAGAGAGAGACAAGACCAGTTTAGCAATATTCCAGCAACCCAAAAAAAAAAAAAAAAAAAAAAAAAAAAAAGTCCTGCCTCTTTCCACTTACCATCCTGGGAAGGGAGCTGACCTCCTAACAAGGTATTGCTACCTTCCGGGTTGCTGGTAGCCTCCTGGCTAACCAACACCGAATAAATGGGAAACTTTAGCATTTCGATTTGATTTGCACCGTATGCTGTTATGAATCAGAGCGGGTGGATAGATAGTCATGCTATCCAATGCAGCCACACTTCAGGAGAGGAGCGAACCTTCCTATACAGAAATAGCCATGAAGCCAACCCAAAAGGACATGATTAGCTAACATGCAGGCAGGCACAGCGTGGATGTGACTTGGCTCCCCCACCCTCCCCGAGGCCCTACCTTCCAATTCTGCTCCAATGGTGGGGAGCTTCACATGACCACCCACAAATAGAGGGAGCCAAAGAAAAGAAAGCCATAGTCTGGTCCTCGTGAAGAAGGGAGGGGCTCCCTCCCTTCTTCAGCCCCACCTCCACCCCAGTTTCTTCTCTCCGGTTCCCAAGGAACAGGCTCCCGCCACCCCCTTCCGGGAGAGAGTCTTAATGGCTTTCCAAACGGGCCAAGTAAACCAGGTAGGTTAGGAGGAGTCTCCCATAGAACTCAGAACTTTGAGTCAAGAGGGAGAAAGTTAACTGTCTTTTTCAATTCTCTTGCAAGAAGGAGAAAGTCTTAATTTGGTACCATTGTATGTGACATTTTTCTAACAGTTGCAAATCCCATCCCCGCCTTCCTTTTTAAACAGAGAGCAGACCCCAGCTCAGAGCCTTGGAGACAGCCTACCCATCTAGAATCCAAGAATGTGGCATTAATCTCATTGTGTTGATTTTTCCTGTTGCCTTCTGTTTATATCACGTGACCCTGGTTTTCTATTATGGTAATGACATAAAGTTTCCTTTCCATACTATTTTTTAAAGTTAAAATAAAGTGCAAGTCCATTCATAGAAAAAAAAATTAAGTGAATAACAGCACAGGTGGTTCGCAGCTCATGAAAAACTCAAAATCCTTGCAGTGATAAGGGATTTACTGCAGCTTGGGAAACAAAGTCTTGGGCAATAATCACACGGAGGGGGGGTGAGGGGGAGGGTATGAAACTTGAGTGAAGAAGCACTAGTCCTGGCCTCACCAGTGGCCAATCATGTGACTTGGGCAAGTAGGGGTGGTGGGGGGGAATTCTAAGCCTCAGTTAACCTCTTTAGTGGAAGGGCTAAGCTAGGACACCTATGAAAATGCTTTGTCCTGCCCAGCTGCACAACATCTGAACCCTTTCTGTGGCTTATGAGAACCAGACGGTTTGTCAAGTCCAGTTGGAACCTGCTAGGCACCAGGGGATGTCCTGGCCAATACAGCGGTGAGGTGAACAATGTAGCAAAAAGCTAAGCCCTCGTGGGGCTTAACATGAGAAAGTGCTTTAAAATGCTTACAGTAAAGTGCAAGAATAAAGTGATGCTTTTTCACAACAAGCCAGGCTCACAGGGAAGTGTTTCTTGGGCATGTAGTGATCCAAAGAGAACCATTTCTAAAACCATGATGAGCAAAGGCAAGGCCACCTGAGGGGCCCCAAAGAGGTACAATCACGCAGCTTTCTCAAGGCCCAGGTGCAAGGTGACTGTCAGGGCGGCAAAGAGAAACCAAGGAAGATGAAGAAAGAGGAAAGGGAAGATGCTCTGAGGCTCCCAGGCATGCCGAGTCTTTGAGGCTTGGTTTCATGTGTTTGACCCAATGGAGGAGAACTGATTAGAGCCAGAAAAAAAAAGGAGAAAGGAGGAGAACCCAGATATTTTAGAACAGGGGGTGCAAGCTATGGCTAGCAGACCAAATCCAGCCTGCAGCCTGTTTTTCTATGGCCCTCCAGCTAAGAATGGTTTGTATATTTTTATTTGGTTGAAAAAGAAATTTAAAGATTAATACTTCTTGGCTCGTACAAATTATATGAAATTCAGCTTCAGTGTCCACAGACTTTTATTTAAATATAGCCATGCCCATTAATTTACTACTGTCTATGGCTGTTTAGTGCCAGAGTCAAGAGGTTGTGACACAGACCATGCAGCCCTCCAAGAAAAAAGAAGTATTTACTATCTAGCCCTTTACAGAAAAAGTTTTAACACCTTGTTCTAGGAGGAAAGTCAACATCACCGGGCCATCCTCATACCAGATGCTCAACAAATCCCCCACAGATCCCCACCATCCCCCTTTTTAGGCCTCACCACACCCCTAAGCACCTGTATGGCCTTGGGCAAGTCACTTAATTACTCTGTGCTTGAAGGCAGTCATTAAGACCCATAGAAGCCAGTTCTAACTGTTGTTCCTTTCTCACTGCATTGTGCATTCTGAGGGGCAGGGACCTGCTGCTTTCTCAGCTGTGTCCCCACTGCCCATACATAGTAGGTGATCAGCCAAGTGTCTGTCGAGCAACTGTCGAACAGCGCCGCTCCCGACAACATCCACACAGTAGGTGAACAGTAAATGTGACCTTCATTGAACTTGAAAAGATGACCTAGGGATTCCATAAAAGAGAAGTCAATGGAGCCAATCTAAGCCAGGAGAGGATGTGGAGGCTATGGCCTACCTAGGTGGCAGAGCAGAGTTCCTGGCAGGTGGAAAAGTCTAAGGACATGACGAGGGGATGTGTGAGCCAAAGGGGGACGAGGGGACCAGCAGCAACCCCAGCTGTAGCCGAGGGGAGACGTGAGCCCAGATGCACCCTGACTGTGGAAGCCTGGAGGCTTCTCTGCCAGGCTGAGAGGAGCTAACCCCAGAAGCAAGCAGCTCAGCGGGTCTGACTGCATGACCTTGGCGCTGACCCGTCGCCACTTCCCCCCCATGTATTGAGAAGAAAGGTCTTTCAGTCAAGCAGCGCCCCCTCACCCCCCAAAAAACGGGTGCTTGTAAATTATTTCAGCCTAAGGATTCTTGAGGAGGTGTCCCCAAGATGATGGGGGTCCACAACTCCCACACCCCAATGCAATGGCCCAAAGTAATCGGCTGCCCCCCAACACCACCAGCGCGCCTCTGACGTGTCCTCCACCGCTCAGCACCCAGTGCCCGGGAGAGACGGCGTCCTTGTCCCTCCCGGCCGGAACAAGTTCCCTCCGCCGGCCAATTAGCCGGAGCCGTCACCAAGGCAACGGCAGCTGGCGGGCCGGGCTGCTGGCGCGCCCCGGGCCGCCCTGCCCGCGGCCCCTCCCTAGGGAGGGGTGCACGAGGGAGGAGGTGGGGGAAGGGAGAAGAAAAGTCCGCCCCACCCCCATTCCTTCCCCAGGAGGCGAGGGCGCGCGTGAAGAGTCCGCTTAGGGCCCTTCGTCCCGGGGTGCGGGGGTCCCCAGCCTCTTCTCCTGGCTGCACAGGTAGCCTGCGCTCAGACACCCTTTTTCTCCAGGCAAGTTTGTGGCAGCGCAGCCGTCTGCCCTCCCTCCCGCGCGCTCACAGTCGCAGGGGGCGCGGCACCCCTCACCCACACCGCGGACCTGACCC
This sequence comes from Kogia breviceps, assembly GCF_026419965.1. NCBI lineage: Eukaryota > Metazoa > Chordata > Mammalia > Artiodactyla > Physeteridae > Kogia > Kogia breviceps. The sequence goes on from NC_081323.1 coordinate 67,812,877, forward strand.
CCCGGCCTCAGCCCTACCTGAATGTACGCCATTTTCGCCCGCGCGCACTCACTCCGGCCCGGGCATGGCGCCGCCACGGCCACTTTGCCCTCGCCAACCGGAGAGAAGGGAGAAAGCAAAGGGGGAAAGAAAGAAGAAGGCAGCCGGGTGGCCCCAGACGTGACTGGCGTGGCTGATGAGCGGCTCCCGCCCCTCTGTCGGCCGCCCCGTCCTTGCCTTCCCCTGCGTTACGGCTCCCGGAGTCGGGGCCGCCTCCCAGGTTGGGAGAGCTCGGGCGCCCAGGGCCTCCGCCTCGGCCTCCCTCGCTGTCCCGCGCTCCCCCCGAGGCCCTCCCCGCGAGGCGCTCCCCAGGCTCGATTAAGGCCGGGGCGCCTGGGGAGGGAGCCCGGGGCAGCCACGGAGACTGCAGCGACCCCGGCGCGGGCGGGGCCGGAGACGCTGGGGCCCGTGCGCGCCAGAGGCGGGGGAGGGAACCGCGATGGGGAACGGGGTGGGAGGGGGCAGTGCGCGGGTCAGCCCATCCGGTCGGCACTGAGGCTGGCACCTACGAAGAGCAGGGCCTCCGAGGCGGCCGTGAAGCCGAAGGGGCACGGTGAAGCCCACCTTGTAGTCTGGAACTGGGAGAGCCCTCCCCATCCAGCCCTCTCCCAGACCAGGTTGGAAAAACTTTATTCCCGCCTCCCCCCCGACGAGCCTAGAACTGTTGCGGTGAGGAACGCAAAGGCCAAACGAATGGGAGCCTCAAGTTAAGGTGGGGCCTTGGGCTCCCCGAGGGAGATACAGCGGCCGGGGTGGCAGGGGCGCGCGGAGGGACCGGTGCGTACCTTTACCCTAAACCTGCCGTACTTGCGCCCTCGGCGCAACAGGTCTGGCGCGGGACGGCCCAGCAGCGCCACCCAGCGTCGCGCCCAGCGTCCTGCGTCTCTGCCCGCTCGAAGCTCCGCGCCAGCGAGCGTGCGCCCCCGGGCGTGTCCACCCGCCAGCCTGCCTGCCCTCGTGGCTGGGACGCTCTGGGCCTGGAGGCCTCCCGCAAACCGGTCCTCCCACCCCAAGGCCACAGAGCTGGGGCTGGGTCTCCACTGAGGGATATGAGGTGGAACATTGCCAGTCACCACCAGTTGCCAGTCACCAGTTTACCCGCTTTTTAAATCTCCCACTGCCTCTGTCTTTTCATCAGTAAAAATAGCATAAAATCTCTACCCTGCCTTTCCTCCAGGGCTGTCTTGTGGGAGTAAATGAGGAAATTAATGCGGAAGTTATAAACAAAAGGTGTACTATACATATGTGTAAATATTTTGTGTAAATATCTAGCATACATATACATTTCGAAGTATGATATATTATTTCATTTGTAGCACATGGCATGTAACACATGTTGAGCGATTATAATTCCGCAGGCACCGTGCTCAACCCTTCACAAGCATTTCATCTTGTCCTCTGCCTTGCGTACTCCTATACATCTAGCAGAGTGCTTGACTCCTCTTAACTTTATGAGGGAGCTGCTGCAACTATCCCCAGTTTACAGATGGGGAAACTGAGGTGCACAGAGGTAAAGCCACTCTACCAAGTCATGACAGCTGGCAGCTGGTCGCACTGGCATTTGAACCCACATGGTCTGTACTCCTACTAACTTCATGGTATGTATCCACGATGTTTCTTTAACACTGAAGGGAAGTGTGCTTGGTCGGGAGTGGGCTTCACAGAGGAGGGATGCCCACTGGGATAGGTGCTCCTTGGGGAGACTTGAGGGAGGTGGAGGAGTTTGCTAGGTGTTCCCATGAGGAATAACTAAGCTTTTTGAGATTGTGCCAGGCAGGGCCTTAAACCTTTTAAAACCTTTTACAACAAATTCAATCTTTTAATTCTCTGATATGCTTGAGGTGGGCACTATTACTGTCCCACTCTTCAAATGAGAAGAAAAGGAGGCACAAAGCAGTGAAGTTGCCCAGGGTCTATCTATACAGCGTCGAGGAGCTGGAATTCAAACCTAGACCCCTTAAATGGAAATCCTTCCCTAGCCACTGCCCCACGTTGCTTCATAGTGCTGGATATTGGGGGGAGGGGGATGAAATCCTTAGGATTAGTTTGGTACCTTAATCCGTAAAGACTTAAAACTCTCTCAGCATACCAAGCACCCCTCCTCCAATGAAGGGGGTTATTTTAAATGGGGATAATAGAACCTACCTCTGGGATTATCCAATACTTTCATGTATGTCAAGCACCGGCATGCAATGGGCGCTTAATAAATGCTTGCTGAATGAACAAATGGATGGTATTCTACTAGAGCATGGACTTGAGGATATGGGGAGGGGGAAGGGTAAGCTGTGACGATGTGAGAGAGTGGCGGGACATATACACACTACCAAATGTAAATTAGATAGCTAGTGGGAAGCTGCCGCATAGCACAGGGAGTTCACCTCTGTGCTTTGTGACCACCTAGAGGGGTGGGATAGGGAGGGTGGGAGGGAGGGTGACGCAAGAGGGAAGAGATATGGGAACATATGTATATGCATAACTGATTCACTTTGTTGTAAAGGAGAAACTAACACACTATTGTAAAACAGTTATAGTCAAAGATGTTTAAAAAAAAACTTTACACAGTTAAAATTTAAAAAAAAAAAATGGATGGTATTAATAGCTGATATGGGTGCCTCCAACTCTTGAGTCATTATTACGATTGGGGGCTGATCCCTTCACGTGCATTCTTGTGTAATCTTCACCAGAGCCCTACAAAGTGGGTACTATCATCGTCCCATATTACAGGTGAGGAAGCTGAAGATCTGAAAGGGGAAGGGAGTTGCCCAAGGTAAACAGGTGAAAAGTGACAGAGACAGGAGAAAAATGCAGATCTGGTCAGCTGTAAAGGCCCATTTCTTTAGGGCTGCACCATCCTGCCTCCAATGAAAGAAGGAACAAGAAATCGGTCCTAAGTCTTTCATCAGGGGAATGCCAGACGTCACTTGAGGGTCCCTGGCTCTGCGAGCCTCTACCTGCCCAACAGGGGACCTGCGGTCCAGCTTTGAGGGGAAACCTGGACTCAGACCAAGGCTGTACCTGTTTAGATAAGGCAGCTGGCACCTTCCCGGGTCTCGGTGGAGAGGCCCCCAGGCCAGTACACTGACAAATTCATGGAATTGCATGTGACCTGTGGTGTGATAAAGGGAGGCCCAGGGGGCTGCCGGGGTACTGAGGAGGGGCCCTAACCTAGTGTGGTGAGGGTCAGAGAAGGCTTCCTGAGGGGTGACCTTAAGCTGAGTCCCAAAGAACCGAGATGGAGAGATGATTCTAGAGCCCAGTGGTGCTTAATTGGGGTGGAGAAGTCCATGAATTTAGAAAGGCGTAAAGTTACATCTCCATGGTCACTGACCTGGGACTTTGTCACCAGTAGAAATCACATATATTCCTATCACATTACGGTTGCTGCTTATAACTTGACTTTTCATTGACACTCTTTCCTGTTTGAAAATTACAGCAGTTATTAGGCCTCCGCACTAGATCTTTCATTTAATGCATTATTGAAGAAGCACATGCATTCCCATATTTAAATTTAAATTGGTTTTAATATTTTGATAAATGTATATCAGTATATTATAATTTCATTATAACTCCATGTATCCTGCTCTGTGATTGAAAAGACATTGTTTTGAGGTGGGGTCCGTAGGCTTCCACAGACTGGCAGAGGAGTCCATGACAGAGAAAGGATTAAGAACCCCTGGAGGTCGCATGTACATTAGCTTAGAGATGAGAGTGGGAACTCCAGGTAGCTCTCTAGCTGAAGTGAGGGGAGGGTGGTACCAGCTGAAATTCAACAGGTAGGAGGGGCCAGGGGCCAGGTAGTCTGGCAGCCTTGTGAGTTACCCCATAGAAGAGCAGGAAGGGTCAGGCTGAGACAGATTTCTGGCGTGTCTGTGTGTGTGTGTCTGTCTGTCTGTCTGTGTGTCTGTGTGTCTGTGAGCACCGAGTAGACAAGCCTGAAGGCAGGGAGGCTGTTGCAGCAATCTGGGTAAGAAGCAGTGTGAGTCTGAACCAAGGTCATGGCAATGAATCAGTGACCGAAACTGAATAAGCAGTGATGAGGTGTGGAAGGCAGGGGAGGGTGGAGGAGGGCAGGTTTGCTGGGGGAGGAATTGGGGTTTTGTGCTTGGATGTTGAACCTCAGATGTGTATTGTCTAGGGCTCCTGAAAGAAACCCAGTTCAATCCAGCTTGAGCGAAAAAGAGCTCATGGGCTTATTAACTTGGAAGGCCAAGGGCAAATCCCACAGAGATGTCTGGATTTAGGGATGTGGTGAAGTCATGAGGACTCACTCTCTCTCTGTATCTTCTCTCTGAACATTGGATTCCGCCCCCCACCCCGGACTAGGTTTGCTTCACATGGCAGAAAAATGGCCACTGGTGCCTTGAGCTTATATTTTAACAGTTTATGCTCCAAAAGGAAGAGAGACTTTGTATGAAATCTTAGGGAAAAACTCTAAATGGTCCTGCTTAGGGCACGTGCCTACCTCTGGACCAAGCAGTGTTTCCAGAGGACCCAGCACTCTGTTTGAGTCAGCCTGGACCAGGTGACCAGACATATGTGGGTATTATTAGCCATGACCCCATAAGGACCCAGAGACGGGCAGGAGGGGTTCTGTAAGAGATTACAGGAGACAAAAATGCGAACAATGATACGGCAGTGGAACATCCAGGTGTAGATGCCCAATGGGCAGGTTTAATAGTTCCAGAGTTCAGCCCCTCCTAATGCAGAAAGACACTCAGAGTTGAAGACCAGGAGATGAGGCTTCAGTCACCTCCTGGTGGTACTCGCAGCCTCATCTCAGTCTACAGCGTCTACAAGGAACCTGGCCTCTCACATTCTCCCCTCAGAGACCCAGCCCTGGATGGCAGACACAGGTACATAATAATGGTTTTCTCTTCAGGATCCTTAAGAAGGTAGTTAGAGGTGGCGCTGCAAACCACAGACCTCAGGATACCTATTATAACTAAAAAGCACCAGAACGGCAAAAGCAGTCACTGGCATCCATACGGGCAACACACATTCTGGTTAGGTGACTTTCTATTTCTGCCATACAGGCTGACGGCATTGTCTCCCAAGTCAATTTTAATTATACAGCTTCCAGAACATGCCATTTAGCTCCTGTTTTAGCTGTGCCGGTAACCCTGGGCAGTGTTTCTGAACACCACGGAAGTAAGACGGCTCTGGGCTAATTAAATAGCTGGTCTGGAAATAGGAAGGGCGGCCCCAGGGCTGACATAACAGAGCAAGCCTCTGAGTGACCGGGCATCAGAGTCAGACCCCTTTCATCTCCATCATCACCAGGGGTAGTGTGGTTTGATAGCTTCAAGTCCAACCTCACCTACATAATAACTCTGTGGCCTCAGGCAAGCCATTTAATCTCTGGGAACCTCAGTTTTCCTCACCTGCAGAATGGGTATAATGCTTTCCTCCCAGAGCAGGTGTGAGATGAGGCCAATGAGAAAAATGCATGTGAAACACGAGCGCCTAGTTCAAAACTGGTGGCTTCTTTCCCCCATAGCATACAATTAATCTGCAGCCACGGTGCCTCTTACCCTATTTTACAGTCGGAAAGGAAGAGTGTGTCGGGGGGAGGAAGGGATAATGTGGAGGTTAAAATCCTGACCTCCGGGGTGAGCCGGGCCTGGGTCTAAGTCGTACCACCTGCCACTTAGAAGCTGTGTGACTTCACACCTGTCTCTGTGCGCCTCGCCTCCCTCCTTCATGAATGGGATGCTAACAGCCACTGTTTCATGGAAGTGAGGATTCATCCCTTAGCACAGTGCCTGCCACCGAGGAGGGTCTCAAGAAATGCTAGCTATTACTATTTTTTATTTTCAAAATATATACACACTACACAGACAAGTCACTATTTTTACTAGTCGCTGTACTAGATGCTTTGTTTACCCTGAACCATTGTCCTTTTCTGTTCATGGCCAAAAAAGAGAAGAAAGAGCTGTATCATACACTAGGACATTCGTTCTCAAACCTGACTGCACAGAAGAGCAGGATGGGGGCTGTCTTGTTAATTTCCCATTCTCAGACTCCTCAGCAGAGATTCTGGTGCAGTGGGGTCTGGGGAATCTGCATTTCCTAACAAGCCTCGGGTAGTCTGATGCAGGTGGTCTAAAGTTTGACCTTGACCTCCGCACACTCTAACATCATCTTTAGGACGTCCCTGGTGGCGCAGTGGTTAAGAATCCGCCTGCCAATGCAGGGGACACAGGTTCAAGCCCTGGTCCGGGAAGATCCCACATGCCGTGGAGCAACTAAGCCCGTGTGCCACAACTACTGAGCCTGCGCTCTAGAGCCCCTGAGCCACAACTACTGAGACCGAGTGCCACAACTACTGAAGCCCACGCGCCTAGAGCCCGTGCTCTGCAACAAGAGAGGCCACCGCAATCAGAAGCCCGCACACCGCACGGAAGAGTAGCCCCTGCTCGCCGCAACTAGAGAGAGCCTGCACGCAGGAACAAAGACCCAATGCAGCCAAAAATAAAAGTAATTAATTAATTTTTTTAAAAAAAGAACATCATCTTTATGTTGGCCACACACTTCCTACCGAGGAGGGTGGTCACCAGCAGCCAGGCTGCCCCATGAGTGTCGTTTCATTGGCTAGAAAGAATCAGGTGGAAGATTGCATGGAGGCAGGGGTAGGCCTGATGGTGTCCATAATCCCTCAAGATGTTTGACTCACCGGTGATGCTTGACCTCCAGCTGAGCCCTGCATCCCACTGGACATCTCCTTATCTTGCATGCTGTCTGCTGGCATCACTTCTAAGGGTCTTGCTCAGATGAAGGAATCTGAAGGTCTAGCCTCTGAAACCCCACTGAAGCCCCCAACCCATAATACCTCCGGCCCTCACACTGGTTCAAGAATTTCTACCACATATGCTCCTGACTAAGGCTGGTAGCTATAGTCAGCCAAACCCTCTCCGCCCCGTGATTCAGAAAAGGGTAGCTAATTATTTAGCCTTGAAGAAGGAAAATCTTAGGGCAATTTAATAATGGGCTGCAAACATATGAAGAGTTATTAGCAGGGAGCTGGTGACCACCTGTTCCCTCTGCCATGGCTAGGAGAAACGGAGATGGGATTTAACTGCAGAAATAAAACAGGACACCAGGGCAGTCATGAGCATACATCACTAATGTGATTTCAAGGGGCAGCATATAAAATCTACCTTCCTGGGATTTACGGCAAGGAAAGAGCTTTGGATCTGATGTGCTGTCTCCCCGCAGAGGCCAGAGAAAGGCCTGAAGCTGTGAGCCACTTCAAGACAGGGATTTTGTCTTACTCAGCCCTGAGCCCTGGCACTGGGCACACCGTAGACCAGCGGTTCTAAAAGCAGGATCCCTGGACCAGCAACACCAGCATCATTTGGGCTCTTGTTAGAAATGCCGAATCTCAGGCCACATCCCACACTGACTGAATCAGAAACTCTGGGAGTTAAAGGGGACCAACAAGCTAGGTTTCAGCAGATGATCCAGGTGATTCTGATGCCACTACTGTGTGTTCCACTAACCAGGGGGTCTTATTAAATACAGTTTCTGACGCAGCAGGTCTGGGGTGGGGCCTGAGATTCTGCATTTCTAATGCGCTCTAAGTGATGCTGCTACTACTAGTGCATGGACCAAAGTTTGAGTATCGAGGACCCAGAACAATTCAGCTCCCGTCATTCCTCTGCTTAAAACCCTCCAATGACTACCTTCTCATTTAAAGTAAAAGTCAAAAGGCCCCACATAACCTGGCCCCCATTACCTGCCCTGCTGTGCTCGTCTCTTCTCCCCTACACCTCGCTCGCTCCCCTCCAGCCACACAGGCCTCCTCGCTGTTCCCCGAACACCCCAGGCAAGCTCCCACCCAGGACCTCTGCGTTTATTCCTCTACCTGTCACACTCTTCTCCCTGGGGTCCCCCATGGCCCACTCTTTCCTCTCTATGACGGGCAGCTTCTAGGATGGTCCATAGTGATCCTGCTTCCTGGTATTGACACCCTTTCATAGTCTCCTACCGTTGAGTATGGGCAGGACCGATCACAGGCAATGAGACATCAGTTCTGTGATTAGGTTACATAAGGCAGTAATTTCTGCCTTGGTAGCAGATGCTTTTCCTTGTTTGCTTTGATGACCCAAGTTGCCATGTTGGAGAGACCCACATGGCAAGGAGATGAGGGGTGCTTATCTAGGAATTGAGACCCTTAATCCAATAGCCCTAGAGGAACTGAAATTCTGACAACAGCCATGTGAGCTTGGAAGCAGATCCTTCCCCAGCTGAGCCTTTGGGTGAGACCCTCAACCCCAGTCGACGCCTTGATTAAAGTCTCGTGAGAGACCCTGAAGCAGAGGGTCCAGCTAAGCCATGCTTAGCCCCCTGACACACAGAAACTGTGAGATTATAAATGTGTTGGGTTTTTTTTTTATTTTTTATTTTTAGATGTTTGTGGCAGATGTATACAAATGGATTGCTTTTAGTAGATTGATCTATTTAGCAGCCTTGATGAACTCTTACTTGCTTTTGAATTCTTTTTAAAAAATATTTATTTATTTACTGGCTACATCGGGTCTTAGTTGCAGCACGTGGGATCTTTCACTGTGGCCGGTGAGCTTCTCTCCAGTTGTGGCACACAGGCTGCAGAGCATGTGGGCTCTGTAGTTCGTGGCACACGGGCTCCGTAGCTGTAGCTCGCGCGCTCAGTAGTTGCAGCGCACGGGGTTAGTTGCCCCGTGGCATGTGGGATATTAGTTCCCTGACCAGGGATCGAACCCACATCCCCTGCATTGCAAGATGCATTCTTCACTGGACCACCAGGGAAGTCCCATAAGTGTTGTTCTAAAGCAGCTAAGGCTGTGGTAATTTGGTAGGCAGCATTAGATACTACAACCCGCTTCAGGTTTGGCTCAAATGTCACCTTTTTAATCTGACCTTTCTGACTTTCCTTTTTAAAATAGCAACCTTTCCATTCTTCCAAGAACACCCTATTCCTTTTCTCTGCTTAATTTTCCCCCATAATACATATCGCCTTGTGACATATATTTTTCATATTTTTATGGCCTGTCTCTCCAACTAGAAGTAAGCTTTCTGATCTCAGGGTTTGTTTTCTTGTTTGTTTTTTGTCTTTTTCTCCCATACCTATATCCCTAGTACCTAGAGTAGTGCCGAGCATGTAGAAAGCACTCAGTAATTTTGTTGAATGAATGAATGAATGAATTCTGCTGACAGTCTCCCTCCATACAGTGAACAAGTAGCAGTAATGGAGCACCAACCTTAGTTTTTCACTATAGCAACCCCGGTGAGAAAAGAGGTTTTTCCAGACATTTTTATTTATTTATTTATTTATTTATTTGCGGTACGCAGGCCTCTCACTGTTGTGGCCTCTCCCGTTGCGGAGCACAGGCTCCGGACGCGCAGGCTCAGCGGCCATGGCTCACGGGCCCAGCCGCTCCGCGGCACGTGGCATCTTCCCGGAGCGGGGCGTGAACCCGCGTCCCCTGCATGGGCAGGCGGACTCTCAACCACTACGCCACCAGGGAAGCCCGCAGACATTTTTATACAGTAGTCCTCACTTACCTGTGGTTTCAGTTACCAGGGGTCAACTGTGGTTCAAAAGTATTAAATGAAAAATTCCAGAAATAGACAATTCATTTGTTTTACTTTGCGTGCTATGCTGAGAAGTGTGATAAAATCTCGCGCCATCCGATTCTGTCCTCGAGGCTGAGAATCAACCCTTTGTTCATCGTGTGCCGCCCATTAGTCACTTAGTAGCAGCTCGGTTATCAGATGGACTGTTGGGGTATCTCAGTGCTTGTGTTGCAGTAACCCTTATTTTACTTAATAATGACCCCCGAGGCACAATTAGCGTTGCTGGCAATTCTGATGTGCCAAAGAGCAGTTGTAAAGTGCTTCTTTTAAGTGGAAAGGTGAAAGTCCTTGACTTAACAAGGGAAGAAAAAAATTGTATGCCTAGTTTGCTAAGATCTACAGTAAGAATGGATCTTCTATCCACAAAACTGTGAAGAAGTAAAAATAAATCTGCACTAGTTTTGCTGTTGCACCTCAAACTGAAAAAGCTACAGCCACAGTGTACAAGTGCTTAAAGGTGGAAAAGGCATTAAATGTGTACAATAAGATATTTTGAGAGAGAGACCACTCATATGACTCTTGTTACAGTGTATTGTTAAAATTGTTGTGTTTTATTATTGTTATTAATCTCTTAACTCTGCCTAATTTATAAATTAAACTTTATCCTATGTATGTATAGGAAAAACATAGTATATAGAGGGTTTGGCACTGTCTGTGGTTTCAGGCATCCACCTGGGGTCTTGGAACATATGCCCCACTAACAAGGGGGAACTACTGTGTATCAATCCAGGAAGGGACTCATTGGGCCCACCTGGCTCTTGTCCCACCTTATTAAGGGAAACATGGGAAAATCCCTTGTACAGGGACTGAGACCTTCTGACATCCGTGTATCAATCTGCCTTCTCAGGAGTAGCGGATGAGTCTTAACACTCTATCCATCATTGTCAAGCAAGGTTCACCCGGAGGCCTGGGTACATTTTCTTCCAAGAAAGAGCTTGCCTCTCTGAGGTGAGGAAGGAGAATTCAGCATTGCCTACAGAGCCCTTGCCCTGCATGAAGACTTGTATGTGAACATTCAGAGCAGCACTATTCATGATTGCCCCAAAGTGGAAACAACCCAAATGTCCATCAGTGGGTGAATGGATAAGCAAAATGAGGGTTAGCCATGTAATGCCTAACTTTACAGCAATAAAAAATAAATAAATAAACAAATAAATAAATAAGGACTTCCCTGGTGGTCTAGTGGTTAAGACTTCGTGCTCCCAATGCAGGGGGCCTGGATTTGATCCCTGGTGTGGTAACTAAAAGATCCCGCACGGGGCAATGAATATCCTGCACGCTGCAACTAAGACCCGGCACAGACAAACAAACAAACAAACAAATAAATATTAAAAGTCATTTTTAAAAAAGTGCAAACTACAACACAGATCACCTCAAAAGCATTCTACCAAGTGAAAGAAGCCAGACAAAAATCCATGTATTATATGACTCCATTTATATGAAATGTCCAGAAAGGGCAAACCTGTAGAGATAGGAGGGAGGGAGTCATTGTCTGGGGCTGGTAGTGGAGTGGGGAACGAATGCAGCTGCAGTGGAGAATGGGGAGTGTGGATGGAAATGTTCTAAAACCATATTGTGGCGATAGTTGCATGACTTTGAGAATTACTAGAAATCATTGAATTTATACTTAAAAATGAGTGAATTTTACGGCATGTAAATTGTACATTAACAAAGCTATTTTTAAAAAGAAGATAAAATGAAAAGCCCTTGCTAAAAATCTTTTTTGGTTCTATGTCTAAAGGACCTCCTCTCAAGTTCTCTTTGAGACTTATGCTTCCTCACTTTTTAGGTGTCTTTTTCTATGAAAGATCAATGAAAAGCCCCCATTGGTGTCCCAAATTATATAAATGAACACAATAAATTAATAAATAAACAAGCAGGCTTTGTTTCTGCCCTATGGCAATAAAAAGGTCATAACATTCTGACCTTCTGAAGTGGTTTTCTGCTCATGTTTGCAGACCCTTTGTCATCTGACTCTGTCACTGGGTGAACTGCACCAGCTCCGGGGGTCTGTGCCCATCAGAGCAACTGAAGAATCCACATTCGTGTAGGAACAGGAAGAGTACGAGTAAAATCTTGCATTGTGATTACAGGAGTTTGAGAAAGAGTGAAATACGCGGATTAGTCTGTCTCTTGGTGACCTGCAATATCCATCTCAATGCAATCAGAGGACAGAGGCAGCTTCAACTTTGGCAGCCCCTGGAGCAAGCGCGATGCAAGGGGGGACGTAGTGCTCGGTTTGGCACTGCCTTGGTCAGGTGCCCATGTAAGCACTAGGGAAGGCACACCATGAACGGCAGCCCGCTGGAAACACATGGAAAAGAGAAGGGAAGTTCCCACAAAGAAATAAGGATGGTGAGGAGGCAGCAAAACCAGAGGGCCGTTATATTACTCCCACATGTGGAAAAACCATAATAGGACAAGATATCCTATGGGCAAGGGCAGCCAGTATGGACTTCAGAGAGCACAGGTCTAACAGCTGCTCATAGGGAAATGCCTTCCTGGTTATATTCAGATCATCTTGATCAAGGGCAGCAAGATTTTCCTTTCTTAGGGCCAGCCCCATACACATACAGGTCCTCGCTCTCCACCCAAGGGGACTTAAAAGTGTTGAGGATTCTGGGATAGCCTGTGTTCCAAAGGTGGTGGTCACTGGATGATCCACACGGACAGTGTGAAGAAAACAGCAGCCTCATTTAAAATAAAATCGAGAAGCCAGAAGGGGGAGCTCTCATGCCCTGCTACTCCGTGTCAGTCGCCTCCCGGAGGGAAGAAGGTTACTTTGCACTCCTAGCACAGCAATAGCCCAGCCAATGAGAAATGTCACTGCTAAGCTAATGAGATGTCATCACCACCCAGAGTTCCGACGTTCCCCCGGTGAACTGTCGTTTAAAATAGCCCCTCCCAACTCCTTCCTTTCCCCTATAAAAGCAGGCTCCCTTCCTCTCTTTTCTGGACATGCTTACGGTTTATCATAGGTTGCATGTCCCCAATCACAGTACTTTGCTTTTCCCAGATAAACTCATTTGCTGGTAAAATAACTAGCTGTTTTAATAATTTAAGGTCAGTTTTAAAACTGTTGACAGTTTTTAAGGTCAACAGCAGGCAGTTCATTGTCCACTGGGTCCTTTCCACCCCTGACCTTTACAGTTATGCAGGAGTGGCTACCCATAATTTTCAGGGCTCAGTGCAAAATGAAAATGAGGCGCCCCTTGATCAAAAGCTAGCACAGGGTCTTTCTGAGCGTGGGATCTGTGCCACTGCCACTAAAGCTGGCCCTGTCCTCATGACATAAATGTCTTCTTCCTTGTCCTACTTAGAAGACTCCGGTACCCCTCTCTCCCCCTAGTCACTTGTGCCCCCCTCTTCCTTCACCTCTGGCTCCACTTTTATCTAGTATTGAAAACTAAAAAAACAACACAAACAAAAACAAAACAAAAACCCTACCTCCCCTGCAAGTTTAAATCCAAATATCTCTGAGGCTAAAGAGCTCTGCCAGGAGAAAGAGTTTTGCATTTTAAGTATCTTAAAGTATGTCTTACAGTATCTCTCCTCATCCTTGCCTAGAAACGGCCCCAGCATTTTTCGTGCACCTCGGGTTGAAGATGAGTAGCTTCCTGAATGGAATCCCAGTCCCCCGGGCTGTCACCACTTGGAGATGTTTGATAATAACTATTTCCATTTATTGAGCCCTTACCCTGCGGCCAAGTACAGCCCTACACACTCCACATACATAGATTCCATTCCATCCTCACAATAACTAGCCAGGAACAAAGGTAGTATCCACTTTTCAAGAAAAAAACTGAGGCTAAGAGATATTCAGCAAATCCTCCCAGGTCAGACAGCCAATAAGTAGCAGAGCTGGGATCTGAGTCCAGGCCTGACAGGGAGCAGAGTTCCCGTGACACCAGACAACGTTTTATCATTCCATTTCTAACCCCACGGAGTCCCGGAGACAGGACACAGGCTAATGAAGCTATTATTATCTTAAGATGCATGTTGATGCCTTTTGCAGTGCTCAGATTCCATTAAAACTGATCAACTTTGAAGGTTACCATGGAAAAGAAAATCAAAGATAGGTCAACCAAAGTGCTTTTGGTGAGAACCAATGTCAAACCCTACTAGACTATCCATGTTCCTAGGTTCAGAGTTAAAATCTCTGAAGCTTGAGCGATAATCTTCCTGAACAAAGCAAATGGGCAATTAGTAGACATGAATAAGTGTAAACCACCCTGCAGAGAAAGGATGGGCTGGAGATTGCTTTAGAGAGCTGGAGAAGAGGCTGCACTAAAATAGTGGAAACTTGCCCAGTCTTCCCTAAAACACTGTTTGAATCATTTATTCCACCAAGTGTCTTGAGCACAAATTTCTATGAGTCAGCCAGAGTGCGGGGAATGGGAGATTCAAGGTGGGCCATTTCTCAGCCCAAAGGCCTCCCGTGGCCCCCACTGACCTGGCATTCAAGGCCTTCCCTGACCTGAGTTCATGCCATCTTGTAGAGGGAAGGCACACAGTGCATGCAAAGCTGGAGAAGGCGAGGGATCATACTGGGGAGAGCTGAGTTAAAAGAGTGAGGTCAGGCACTGGGAAGGGAGATGGGTCTCCTGACTGTCAGTTAACAGTGGCTCATCTTTGTGGCTGGGCTGACTTCACTGTGTGGGAACCACATTTTGCCTTCCTGACCGTCTGAATCACAGACCTCCCTGATGAGATCAGATGCCCCATCACAGTCTCAGAGTGGATGGTGTCTGACGCACAAGCTTGTACCCCTTGCATGGGGCTCTATGATCAGGCCACCCAACATGGCCATTCTCTTGCTCTCTGTACATCCCCTGCTCGACCAGTCCCTGCTTCACCTACGCCTACTCACATGACTAACCTTCTCTCTTAACCATGGAGCCTAATCAGTAAATGCCTACATACCTGCCCTGACCCCAGCTTGTGATTGTTCTAATCTTTCGATGAGAACTATCTCCACTATGATAGTTTATCAAAGAGGTGTGCCCCTCTGCTGGTTTCCCTGGCAACCGATGAGCCAACCTGAGGTCAAGTCCCTCTATAACTGGTAAAGCACCCCCCACGCTGCCCCCATAGCGAAGCTTGCTGCCATGTCCTGCCCGCTGTGTACTGCACGAAGTGGGGTGTGACTCCAGGACCTTGCTTCGGACATGTATGATCCCCCATCCATTAAACCATTGATGTCTCTGTCATGGACTCTGGGCTCTTTCTTCAGTCTTGAAGCTGGGCAAGAACAGGGCTTACAGGCCTATGGGGTGCAGCCCAACACGGGGTATGTTCAGTTAGTAACGCTAGGCCTTTCCCTGGATCTGGCGTGACCCAGAGACTGTCCCTGCTCCTTGGGCCCCCTCCCTCTCCAAAAAAAAAAAAAATGCTGCTGACCCAGTGAGTAACCAAGTAATTCCTAAGGGGCCTGGTCGGCTTGATCTCAGACCTGCTGTCACACTGTCGGTTCAGCCAGTTTTTCAGAGAGAGGTACACCTACCCACCCATCACCCCATCTTGCTCAAATATTACCCAGATCCTCACTAGGCATGTCTGAGCCTCCTAGCAAACCCCTCACCAAAGTCTTCTAAGGATCAAACTCTTTTGGCCTCAGACAAATCTTCATTTGTCAAAAGTTTTGTTGTTTTTTTTGATTCTGCCTTCTTATCTCTCTCTCTTTTTTTTAACATCTTTATTGGAGTATAATTGCTTTACAATGGCATGTTAGTTTCTGATTTATAACAAAGTGAATCAGCTATACATATATTCCCATATCTCCTCCCTCTTGCGTCTCCCTGCCACCCCTCTAGGTGGTCAAAAAGGCTTTTTTTTTAATTAAAAAAATGTTTTTATTGAAGTATAGTTGACTTACAATGTTGCATTAATTTCTGCTGTACAGCAAAGTGTCTCAGTTATACATATATACATTCTATTTAATATTCTTTTCCATTATGGTTTATCACAGGATGTTGAATATAGTTCCCTATGCTATGCAGTAGGACCTTGTTGTTCATCCATTCTATATATAATAGTTTGCATCTGCTAACCTCAAACTCCCAATCCATCCCTCCACTACCCACCTTGGCAACCACAAGTCCATTCTCTATGTCTGTGAGTCTGTTTCTGTTCCATAGATAAGTTCATTTGTGTCATATTTTAGATTCCACATATAAGTGATATCATATGGTATTTGTCTTTCTCTGTCTGACTTACTTCACTTAGTATGATAATCTCTAGGTCCATCCATGTTGCTGCAAATGACGTTATTTCATTCTTTTTTATGGCTGAGTATTATTCCATTGTATATATGTGCCACATCTTCTTTATCCATTCACCTATTGATGGACATTTAGGTTGTTTCCATGTCTTGCTCATTGTATATAGTGCTGCTATGAACATTGGGGTGCATATATCTTTTTGAATTACAGTTTTGTCTGCATATATAGCCTAGGAGTGGGATTGCTGGATCATATGGCAGCTCTGTCTGTCAAAACCTTTGATGCAATTTATGTCAACTGTGAAATACCTCGTAACAAATTTGATACTTACAGATTATTGTTCAGTTGTGGGAGGAAACCGGCAAGTTTCTTTGTTTCCCATCATTCTTCTCATCTGGGTCTGAAATTCTCTTCCTGTTTCAGGAAATTTACCTGTTAAAGATAACCCAGGGCTTCCCTGGTGGCGCAGTGGTTGAGAGTCCGCCTGCCAATGCAGGGGACACGGGTTCGTGCCCCGGTCTGGGAAGATCCCACATGCCGCGGAGCGGCTGGGCCCGTGAGCCATGGCCGCTGAGCCTGCGCGTCCGGAGCCTGTGCTCCGCAACGGGAGAGGCCACAACAGTGAGGCCCGCATACCACAAAAAAAAAAAAAAAAAAAAGATAACCCAGTCTCCTCTCACTTAAAACAGACTTTTCCCAGGAAACAGAGGGATCAGAACGCTTTCCCTCAGCTCAAGGGCTGTGCCCTATCCTGACCCCTTCCCAAGACGGATGCATGGAACATGTAAGAATCCCAGCGGCATTCTGGGAAGACTGTTGAGGAGTAGCAGGTCTACGCTGGTCTGGATTGTGTTGTTTCCTAGATTTCATGCTGGAATCCATTACCCATGATGGTGGGTCCTGCTCCTGCTTCCATCCTCGTGTCCCTGTGATTGTTTCTTTCCAACCCCAGCTTCTACAGGTCCACAATGACCTTTGTAGCCCCAAGGCAGTGGGGAGGGTGATGTAAACCCTTGGGAGGCAGGGAGGTTGTGCAGCAGTTGAGACTCTGGGCGGTCACCCTCAAGTCCACCCTCATCCCACGTTTTCCTAAATCTTTGTCAATCTACCATTCCTGAGCCACCTTGAATTCGATGCCATGCCAAAGCAGGTTTCTCTTAGAGACCTACAATCTCTCTAGGCTGTGTCACAGAAAGCTGGATTCTCTCAGATCCCCCAAAACCTTTCTGGAGATTTCTACAACTCACTGGCCTTTGCTACTTTCTCCAGGAAGTAAGCAGTGAGGACTCTTAAACCTAATCTCTTACCTCACTTCCTCTCTTTCTCTCCCCTCCTCCTCCCAGCTGATTCTACTTCCCCATTATGTCTGGTAGGAATCTTCTTTCATCATTACCTCATAGCTATTTCCTTCCTGTTCAGTAGTTCCCAGAGTGTGGTGCCAGACCAGCAGCATCAGCTAGGAACTTGTAAAAAATGCAGATGATTAGGACCCAATGCAAACCTTCTGAGTCAGAAACTCTGACAGTGGGACCCAGCAATCTCTATTTTAATAAGCCCTCAGGGGGACGCTGATGCATGCTCAAGTTTGAGAACCCTACTTTAAGGTCTAAATCAATAGTTCTCCATCCTGGTTGCTTTAGGATCTCCTGGGTAGCTTTTAAAATTTAGTGGTTGCTAAGCCCCATTGCAGGCCAACTAAATCCAAGGCCCGTAAAGAGACCAGACCAAAATCAGCCCAGCCAAGTGCAGATCAACAGAACTTCCCAACTGACCCACAAACAATAATAACAGGTGTAAGCATTAATAACAGGTATTGTTTTATGCAACTAAGTTTGGGAATAGTTTGTTATGCAGCAATAGCTAACGGATACACAGCACATGTGTGAACTTCTGGTGGAACAGTGACTGATCTCCTTACTTCCCCAAACCCAGTCCTCATTTCTGTTCCATGCCTGTTTTCCTAGCTGCCCCAGACACTGGGAGGATACTCTAGCCTGCCAGGTCAGACCTCCCCACTGACCCTGCCCCAGGCTCAACAAAGCAACCAGTCAGGACCAGATAGTCTCCAAACAAATAGAAATATAACATGAGACACATACTTAATTTTATATTTCCTACAAGCCACATTTTCTAAAAAGGTTAAAAAAACAGTGACATTAATTTTAATAATATATCTTGTTACATATTTTATTATATATTTCCTTTAACCCAGTATATCCAAAATATTGTCATTTCACCATGTGGCATGGCACATGGCAGATGTTGACTAGCCACATACAGCTAGTGTTTTGGACAGAGCAGCTCCATGCAGACCGCTACACGTGTCCCTTCCAGAGCAACAATGACAGCGGGAGTGAGTAAGGAGCAGAGAGAGCAGAGCCTCCACCAACCATACGTCACACAGAATCTTGACCCAAGAACAACTGCGCCCAGCATTCTGCCACTTGTAAGACATCTGCTTATGCTCTCCACCTGCCCTATACTTCTTCCCATTCTGCCCAACAGCTCAAATGTTGCCACCTCTGTGAAGCCTTCCTTGAATGCCCATAGCACTAACTTTAGAATTCTAAAACAGTTCTTAAAGACATACAGTTGGCCAACAGGCACATGAAAATATGCTCAACAACACTAATTATTAGAGAAACGCAAATCAAAACTACAATGAGGGCTTCCCTGGTGGCGCAGCGGTTGAGAGTCCACCTGCCGATGCAGGGGACGCGGGTTCGTGCCCCGGTCCGGGAAGATCCCACATGCCACGGAGCGGCTGGGCCCGTGAGCCGTGGCCGCTGAGCCTGCGCGTCCGGAGCCTGTGCTCCGCAATGGGAGAGGCCACAGCAGTGAGAGGCCCACGTACTGAAAAAAAAGAATATACATGCATAACTGAGTCACTTCGTTGTACAGCAGAAATTAATGCAACATTGTAAGTCAACTATACTTCAATGAAATAACTTCTAAAAAATAAAAATAAAAAATTCTAGGGGACTTCCGTGGTGGTCCAGTGGTTAAGAATCCACCTTCCAACACAGGGGATGCAGGTTCGATGCCTGGTTGGGGAACTAAGATCCCATGTGCCGTGGGGCAACTAAGCCTGCGTACCAAGCCTGCACACCATGACGAAGAAGAGCCCGTGTGCCGCAACTAAGACCCGACACAGCCAAAATAAGCAAATAAATATTTTTTAAAATTCTACGAAACACACACACACAAATAAAGTAATTAAAGTCTTCTTAACAGCCTATCCCCAAAACAGCTACCACTTAGTGAGTGCTTACTGTGTGCCAGGTACTGGGCTGTGCACTTACCCTGAATTATACCATTTGATGCTGACACTACATCCTGAGTAGGAATTACTATCCTCATACAGAGGAAGAAACTGAGGCTCAGAGAGCTAAAGGGGCTTCCAAGCTCACTCAGCTAGTTAGTGGAGGAACCAGGATTTGAACTCGGGGCTGTCAGGCTCTAGAGGCCATGCTTCCAATGCCTGGCTCCTCGCTAATAAAATGTGGTCCCTAGACCAGTAGCAGCATCACCTAGGATCTTGTGAGAAAGGCAGATCTCAGGCTTTTCCCCAAATCTACTTCTGAGAGTCTGCATTTTTAGAAGATCCCAGGTAGTTCATATGAATATTAAATTATGAAAGGTGCTGGCCGAGGCTAGTCAGTATTTTAGTTACCTGTTTATATGTCTGTTTCATCCCTAGGCCACCAGCCCCTCAAGGGCAAAACTACACCTCTTTCACTTCTCTGTTTCCTGATCACCTACTACAGAGCTTCGCACAGTAAACTGCTGGGAACAGTATTGAATCAATTTCTCATCCTGCCTATTGGAGTTTTTATCAAGCAGCCTACTTCCTTTTTTTTTTTTTTTTCTTTAAATCCTGCCTAGGGAAAAGAACAAGAATCCACTGCACAGAGCCAATTTGCTACATCTGCCTGTGTCCTCAACAGTAGCCTGTTCCACTTTAAAAGGCATGACAATACCCTGGAGTCTCTGGTTGCAGAGCTAACCCCCCAAAGTTGTTGAAAGCCAGGGCCCAAGACTCAGCGGTGCCGTTCCGATGTTTGCTTTTCAGGAAAGTAATTTTTCTGAATGGAACCCATTCTGCTATCTTAGGAAGGGTAAATCTTTGGAGACTACTCAGCAGAGGTAGCCCCAGAATTTTTACACTAGGAGACGAGTTGGGACTCTGGTGGAAGGAGGATTGAAAATGAGGATATTGAATAGCACATCAGATTAAGAGAATGTCAGCTGCCCATATTAGAGTGGTGGGCTGATGGAAAGTGAGGGATGGGGAAGGGTAAAGCGTCCCCTTACCCCCCAGCAACACACACAAACACACACACACACACACACACACACACACACACACACACACACAATGCTGTCCCCTTGGAACAAACAATGGTATTCGGGTCTCAGGAGTGGAAACCACGAACCATTGGAAGAATAGTTATTTGGGGTTCAGTGTTGATCCCAATCAATGTAGTAGAATTTTACGATATTAAAACATCAGAGCTGGCTGTGACATGGCATAAGATGAGTGTTTCAGAAATATTTCTTAAAAGTTTAGCAGTGTTGCCAAAACTCAGCCTCTGTTCACCAGTGCCAAATAGAAATGTGGAGACAGAGTTTTGGGTGAAGTAGAGAAGAATAGCTTTATTGCTTTGCCAGACGAAGGGTGCCACGGTGAGCTAATGCCCTTAAAACTGTGTGTCCCCTCCTGGAGGGGGTAGTGAGGAGTCTTATAGAGCTCAAGGAGCAGGGCGTGGTCGGTTTGTGGACATTCTTCTGATTGGTTGGTGGTGAGGTAATCAGGAGTCAACATCATCAACCTTCCAGTTCTAACTGATGTGGGGTCCATGTGCTTGTGGGCAGCGTACAGTTAATTTCTTCCACCTGGTGGGGGTTTCAGTATCTGCAAAACAGCTCAAAGGACATGGCTCAGAATATTCTCCACAGTGCTTGAGGAGGAGCTAAAGGTCCTTGACTTTGTTTAATGGCTAAAGTACCATTATTTTGTCTTGCTTGACTGTTTTCCTTTCTTTCTGCATTTTCTCACTTCTCTGATTAAATATTTTCTTTGACTAAAGTTTTTCTACAGACAGTAGGCGGGCAGAGGACATGGATGGGATCTATTCTGGGAAGGCCTCTTAGGATCCTGCTTGGTTACAGTAGGAATTAGCTTGGATTGAGATTTTGCTCATCTTTTAGATGCTACTGAGATCAGGGATCCAGGAATGCCTGAATCTTGCCCCTGTCAATCTCCTTATACCACCCCCTCACTCCACCTCATTCCCAATGTTACTTAGGGAGCCACATGCAAGGAACAGTAGCTAGATTGGAATCAAGACGCTTTATTAGTGGTTGAACCTAGGCCTAATAAGCACCAGTGTAGAATTTCCTTTAAATATGGCACAAAAGAACCAATCTAAAAAAGAGAAACGGACTCACAGACATAGAGAACAGACTCGTGGTTGCTAAGGAGGAGAGGGGAGGGAGAGGGGTGGACTGGGAGTTTGGGGTTGGTAGATGGAAACGATTACATTTAGAAACCTTGTTGTTTGTAGCACAGGGAACTATATCCAATCTCCTGGGATAAACCACAATGGAAAAGAATGTATATATATAGTGTAAAACTGAGTCACTTTGCTGTCTAGCAGAAATTAGCACAACCTTGTAAATCAACTATACTTCCATTTTTAAAAAGGAAAAAAATAAAACTCCCTTTAAAAAGGGAGCACTTTTCTAGAGCACTCAGTTTAAGCTCTAGAATAAAACGGGCTTCTTAATCCCCTGCCCCCATCCATGAATATAAATCTTGGAGCCTGCCCAGCCTCATGGAGTGGGGGAGGGGCTGAACAGAGCTGCAGTCATTGCCACCCAGTGACCCCTCCCACTAGTGACCCATGGCCCAGGGAGTGTCCTGGACTCTCGGGGAGCTGACTAGCACCTTCCCCTCATAGAGGAACTAAAAGGGTGATGGGTGCTGGAGTCAGGCATGATGTCTGAAGAGTCCTCTTTGTGGACATAAATAAATCAATAACCTCTCAGGCACCACCCAGCCCCGTTCACTTTGCATGAGAAAACCGAGATCCCCAAAGGAAGAGTGGCTAGCCCAGGGTCACACAACAGGACCACTGGCACAGCTGGAGTGAGAACTTGGGTTTCTGATTTCTGATTCAGAGCTTGGCAGATGGATTCTCTTCCCAGCTGGACACAGCCTCCAAGACTTATCAACTCTGTAAAAGAATGAAAGGAACTCAAGTGGCATCGAATGTCCTGGAAATGAAAGCAGCACTCCCCTTGGCCAAAACAGGATCACATGGATACCCCTAGTTGCAAAGACGTCTGGGACCACAGGGAATAGTATTTCCCAACTGACTGGCTTAGTGATCCATAGTCTAAGGCGAGCCCACTCCTACCTGGAACTAATTCAGAGTAGGCAAAAAAGTAGGGGGGATAGGTAACTTGTAGGTAACATCGTCCATATTACAAATGAATAGCCTGATATTAGAGAGGTAAATTGATTTGCCTAAGGTCACAGCTAATTAATGGTCAAATTACATTTCTCCCTTGATTCTGAGTTTGAGCTCTTAGCTGTAATGAAACATTGACTTTCAGAAAGAAAACAAAAATATGCGAGTCTTCAAAATTTTGGAAAGCTAATCATTTTAAAATCATCTCAGTTCAAAGATACGTGAAATTTTTCATTCAAAGCAGCAGGGGATCATTTTTTCTTCACAATGGAAGGGTGTAGGAAGATCAAACCTCACACCTCCAGGAGGCGATACTCGCATGGGACCTGTGTTATTAGCACCCTCTAAGTTGTGCAGTGCACAACCTGCCCAGCCACAGATATCAAACGGTGCTAAGTTTAATCTGTCTGGGCTCCAGTTTCTTCATCTGCAAATTGAGCCGGTTGTTCTGGAATGATTCTGAGGTCCCATGTGAGACCTTATGATACTGTGCCAAACCATGTGTATTCACACAGGAGAATAACAAATAGGAAGGTGTCATGCTTTCCCAGGAGGCCTTGCTGGTGCTTTGCCAAACTGCAGCGTAGAGATGGTTCTGAAATTCCCCATATTGCCCATAATACAGCCCTTTCGGTTGTAAAACAACCTTGTCAACAACCCAGAACTCTCTGGAGCTTAATTTTTCAGAAACAAAGTATGTCCTTAGAGTCACATAAGAGTGATGCCTCTTCCTTGTCAGACTAGCAGCGAATAGGGTGCTGATCCTTGAAGGACACTCTTCCTGGGCATGGTGCCTGCTATGAATTGGCCTGACCTTTCCCCCTCATATCTGTCTAGTCCCCAGAGGCATAGACCCTCTTATTACATTTTCTCAGCCTGGAGTTTAGCTCCACAGGCAACCTCCTGTCATTTGTTTGTCTGATGGATATTATTTCTTCTAAGAATCTAATTAGGAACTTTTAAAGGGTTCAGCCTGGAAGTGAGGGAATTAACTATGACTCAGAGTGTGTGCTTTTCAAAGCCAAGCAAAAAGTTAGATGATCATTCATTTGATTTATTCATGTATTATTCATTCCACAAGCCCTGACAGTTCACCTTTTTTGTGCCAATCTCTGCTGGGAGTTCAGGCAAGTGGATAGAAATGGATGATTTCTGGGCTTGCCTGGTGGCGCAGTGGTTGAGAATCCACCTGCCAATGCAGGGGACACAGGTTTGAGCCCTGGTCCGGGAGGATCCCACATGCTGCGGAGCAAATAAGCCCGTGCGTCACAACTACTGAGCCTGCGCACTAGAGGCCTCGAGCCACAACTGCTGAGCCTGCGTGCCACAGCTACTGAAGCCTGTGCGCCTGGAGCCCGTGCTCCACAATGAGACCACCGCGTTGACAGGCCCGCGCGCCATGGCGAGGAGTGGCCCCCACTCGCTCCAACTAGAGAAAACCCGCTCGCAGCAACGCAGACCCAACACAGCCAAAAATAAATAAATACATAACAAGAAACGGACGATTTCTTTCCACCTTGGAACTGTTTAGCCACATATCACAAGTGTGCTCCACTTCAAGGAAAGTGATTTAACATGGCACAAAATGCCATGGGTCCACCAAGTCACCTTTTAGTTCCCTCTTTTTGGGGGGTGGTCAAAGAAGGTTACATTTCACAGCCCCTCTGCAGCTAAGTGAGGCCACGTAACTAGTTCTAGCCAAAGGGCTAGAAGTGACCGGTGTCATGAAGAAGCAGGGTGCAAACTTTCATTCTCTCTTACCCTGGCTTGACGACCAAGAGTGCAGAGGTGGAGGTGTCTGAGTATCTGTCAGCCTGGGTCTCTGAGTGACTGAGTGGGGCAGAGCCCCACCCCTGCTTCCTCTACCCTAATTCAGATGTGTAGCAGGAACAAGAAATAAACATTTGTCTTCTTAAGCCGCTGAGATTCGGGGATTCACTTATCACCACTACATAACTTAGCCTCACCTGACTAATCTAAAATCTAAACATTTAAACCAGTTAAACTGGTGGTGATGGACCTGGGGAGAACAGTTATATACCTCGTTTATTTGGTAAATGTTTACAGAGCGCAGACTATATGCCATATACAGTGTTTTGGTTCCAAAAATGAGTAAAGGATTGTATCTGTCCTCATGGAGCTCATGATTTGATCATAATCATAACATTACAGTGTCTGACACATAGTAATTGCTCGACAAACAATATTACTACTCTAACTGAAGCTCGGATATGAAGAGATATTCACACCTGCAGTGCACTCCCTCCAGCACACCCAGATTGTAACAAAACAAAAATGTATTAGGAAGTAATCTGTGCCTCAGATTATGTTCTTCTTTTTGCTGTGCATCTCCTACAAACATTTTGGTAGCCTATGAAAACTTAAGATAATCATTTTTAAAAATCACAGAAAGTTGCCCTCTTATAAGACAAAGCAGATAAACACACTTGACCTCACTGCCAAAAAAATGCAACTTTAAAAGAAAATCAGAGTTATTAAATACAATATGTTATGCTCGATTGGATCCTGGATCAGAAAAAGGACATCAGTGGAAAACTTGGTAAAATCCGAATAAAGTCTGGAGGTTAGTGTGTACCACTGTGCCAATGTGAATTTCTTAGTTTTGAAAATACACCGTGGTTTTGGAAAATTTAACATTGGGGAACTAGGTGAAGGGTATACTGGAACTCTCTATACTATCTTTGCAACTTTTCCATAAATGTACAATTATTCCAAAAGATTTTTAAAAATCAGTGATGTTTTCCAGGTTTGTACTCTACAGATAATGTAAGCAGGTGAGTCTGTTTGCAGGGTAGCCAGAAGAAAATACAGGAAGCTCAGCTGAACTTTAATTTCAGAAAAATAGTGATTTTTTTGTATAAATATGCCCCAAATATTGCATGGGGCAATAAATACATTTAAAAAAGGTATTAGTTGTTCATCTGAAATTCAAATTCACCTAGGGTTCTAAATTTTTATTTGCTAAATCTGGCAACCATATCCAGATGTAACTTGATAAAGAAGCAGAAATAACCTTATCATTTAAAATGATACTACATACACTGTAGATTCTAACATGTTATTATTAATATGAAAAAGCATTATTCCTTGTTTCACTTGTCTGATATTAATTAATTATAACAGTGAGGCATTCTATATGAATGGTTGATTAAAGGAGCTAATGAAAGAAAGACAGGAAGGAGACATGAATGGGTGAATAAATAAATAAATGAGTGAGTGAGTGAGTTGAATGAGTGATATGTGTCCCCAAATTCCAAGAGAGAAAAATTTATTGGTATAAATATTAAAAATACAATAGGGCTTTCTAAGATACCTGCAATCCACTTTATACATTGAGACAGATTGAGATGAATTGGATGTCACAGTTCTAGTTACAATGGCACCAGTGTTGCAACACTTAACTCAAGAAGGAAAAGGAAACCAGGAGCGTGGTGAAAACTACTCTGAAAATGGTACTTCAAGGAACCTGTGCACCCTTTTCCCCACAAAAGGATAGAGTGCTTTGCTCATGATTTTTATCTACAAAATTTAATATAAAAATTTCTGAATTTATCAAGAAGTCTAAAGAATTTTATAGCGATCGCATAAACTGAAATGTGTCCATCCCCCTTTCCACCTGTTAATCCATCCTGAGTGTTGATACATTTCAGAGTAAGTTGCAGATATCAGTTCACTTCCTCCTAAATTCTTCTCAGCAAGATTATTATTCCCCAGAATTCAATATTTGTGTATAGGTAAAATTCCAAATGGTAGTTCGCACAAATCTTTAGTATACCACTTAATGGGTTTTGACAGGGGCACACAGCTTCGCAATCCAAACCCCTATCAAGATACAGAACATCTCCATCACCCCGGAAAGTGCTCTCATGCGCCTGCTTTTCTCATCCATGCCGATCTTCACTTTTGTAAAGATATCTAAAAGGGTAAAACTAAAGGCAAACACACATAA
Source organism: Kogia breviceps (assembly GCF_026419965.1). Taxonomy (NCBI): domain Eukaryota; kingdom Metazoa; phylum Chordata; class Mammalia; order Artiodactyla; family Physeteridae; genus Kogia; species Kogia breviceps. The sequence goes on from NC_081323.1 coordinate 67,839,198, forward strand.
TTCTAAAAGAGCAACTCAAAGTTCTGCAAGCCATGGATGGCAAGCCAGGACGGGGGTGGGGTGCCACTTACGGAGCACCTTCTGTGACCGAGGCACTGCAGAGGCAGCAGTGAACTAAACAGCCCCCCAAATCCCTGCCCTCACTGTGTTTCTCTACCAGTGTGGGGAGTGGGTGGCAATAAACACAGAAATAAGCAAATATATGGATTTCCAGATAGTGCTAAGTGCTACAGAGAAAAATGAAGCAGAAAAGGAGACTAGTGGGTATGAGGCACGGGGACGTGGGGTTGCGATTTTAAAGAGGGTGGTTAGGGGGCTTCCCTGGTGGCGCAGTGGTTGAGAGTCCGCCTGCCAATGCAGGGGACACGGGTTCGTGCCCCGGTCCGGGAAGATCCCACATGCCGCGGAGCGGCTGGGCCCGTGAGCCGTGGCCACTGAGCCTGCGCGTCCGGAGCCTGTGCTCCGCAACGGGAGAGGCCACAGCAGTGAGAGGCCCGCGTACCGCAAAAAAAAAAAAAAAAAAAAAAAAGAGGGTGGTTAGGAAACCTCACTGGGTGACAGTTAAGCAAATACCTGCAAGTGACAAGATGTATAGGAAAGTGTGATGAAGGAATATATGAGTGCATTAGTCTGCCAGGGCTTCCATAACAAAATAACACAGACTGGGGGGCTTAAACAACAAACATTGTTTTCTGAAAAGTTCTGGAAGTCCCAGACCACGGTGTCAGCAGGTTTCTCCTAAGGCCTCTCTCCTTGGCTCTCTCCCTGTGTCCTCACATGGTCGCTTCTCCATTTACGTGCTGTCTGTGTCCTAATCTCTCCCTCTAAGGACACCAGTCATATTGGATTAGGGCCCACTCATCTGACCTCATTTTACATTAATTATCTCTTTAAAGGCCCTATCTCCAAACACAGTCACATTCTGATGTACTGGGCATTAGGACTTGGACACAATGAATTTTGAGAGGAACACAATTCAGTCCATAAGTGAGTGAATGAATGAACACAATTCAGTCCATAAGTGAGTGAATGAATGAATACAATTCAGTTCATAAGTGAGTGAATGAATGAATGAACAAATGAACCAGTCTGCTGCTTCGCTTCTGGGTGAGAAAGTGAAGGTAGCCAGAGAAACACGAAGAGGAACAAAGGACAAGGAACAAGCAGCCACATCAGGAGAAAAGCTGAGCATTTGACATGTGTTGTTTTTCAAATCCCTCTCGGCCGATTCAAAATGTGCTTTTTTCTGGCTCTGGCTCTCAACTATTTCCAGAAGTGGTTTTATTAACTGCTGGCTTGCAGCAGGAAGTGGTAGAGGAAAACCCTGATCTTGGAACCAGAAGAGCTGGGTTCTGTATCTACTCTACTGAGTGACTTTGAAGAAGTCACTTAACCTCTCTGCTTTATCTGTAAAATGGAGATGAGAATCCTGCCCCTTCACAGAACTGGCAGAGAAGTCAAGTAAGGCAATCAGCAGGCAGATGAGGGCGTGTAGCAGCAGGGCTTAGTAAACAGGGAAATGTAATATACATAAAAGTGGAAGGTATTACTGTGAAGCTTGCAGTGAAAACTACTGCAGACAGCTCATAGGTGGGGCCTTCCGGCCACTTCAAAGAGAGTTTATTAAACTCTAGTCCCTGTCCTGGTTGTTTCCCCTCAATCCCCAGGGCAATCAGAGAGCTGGGAAAGTGCAGGCTGGGGAGAAGAAAGGCTTATAAAAATGGGAAGAGAGGTTGACCCCATCTCAGGCGCAGAACTGGCCATTCCTGCCTCACCAAGGATTCTTTATACACACACATACATATATAAAGCTGTAGATGTTTAATGCATACAACCTGATGTGTTTGGAGGTAAGTATATACCCGTGAAACCAACATGACTGTTGATGCCATAAACTTATTCATCACCTCCAAAAGTTCCTCCTGCCCCCTTTGTTTTTGCTTTTTTTCTCTTTTGTGGTAAGAGCACTTAACATAAGATCTATCCTCTTAGTGAATTTTGAAGTATATAATAGAGCACTGTTAGTCATGAGCTCTATGTTATACAGTAGATCTCCAGAACTTTATTTTGCATGACTGAAACCCTTGGACCTCCAGCTCCCAGGCCCTGACAACCACCATTCTACTCTCTGCTTCTGTGAATCTGACTATGTCTGAGTCCACATATGAGTGAGATCATGCTGTATTTGACTTTCTGTGGTCTGATTTATTACTTAGCATAACGTCCTCCAGGTCCAACCATGTTGCTGCAAATGGCAGGATTTCCTTCTTTTTAAGGCTGAATAGTATTCCATCATATGTATATACCACATTTTCTTTATCATCAAGGATTCTTGGTATCGAAAGCTGACAATAATGGGCCCCCTCCTTGCCAGATTTGGTACTAAGCCCTCCCCAGGCATCAATTCACTGAATCCCGACAACACCCTCTGAGTCTGGAGCTATTATCTACCCATTTTTTAGATGAAGAAACTGAGGCTCAATGGAGTTAAATAATTGCCCAGAGTCATGTGGCTATTAAGAGACAGAATTGAGCCCAAATCAACTTCCACCTACACCTCTTCACAATTACACAAACTGCGCTAAGGTGTGCCTGGCACTTAGCAGGTGCTAAAGATATTTAAGGCATCTCAATTCCGTTTGAATCCCAGCTCTAACACTTCCCAGCTGTGTGACTTTGGACACGTTGTTTACCTTCTCAGAGGACTACCCTGCCAGCCTGTCACCTCCAGTACTGGCCAAGTGTGAGTTGGGGGTTGTTCTTTAGCCTCTTTGAGCCTCAGTTCCCTTAGCTGTACAATGGAGACAATAACAGCCCATATCCCAAGTGAAAAGCACTTAGCCCAGTACCAGGCAGCTATCATTTTGTGATAGCAACAACAGTGCATCTACACCACATGGGGGCGAGGAAGAAGAGCAGAGATAGAAACACGAACAGAAAGAATAAATTTCAATTTTGTACGTTTTGCCCTTTCAGAACTTAGGATAAAAAAATAATTATCTCAGCTAAAGATGTGTCATTTTCCTTTGACTAGAAAACAAGAAACAGTGTGATGTGTTGTGTTTCCCTTTTTGCTTTGGCTACCAGAAAGCTCACAGCTAAATTCCATTCTTATTAATAGTGACTGGATAGAACAGAGTCTAGGCTTAGTCTTCCTTTATGCTATATGCATGTTAAAATTTCTGTTCTATTGACTTTATTGTCTTGTAACATTTAGAGTCAACATTAAAAAAATTATTAATCCAGCCGCTTGAAAAGTAGGTAAAAATAGTCAAGACATATTATGTAGCTATATGTCAACTATATATAGGTTAAAGCAGTACATTTGAAATAAAAACATTACCTGTTACTTGAATTTTAGACAAAGATAAAAGGCACTGAGATTACTTTCAAAGTAAGAGATTACTTTCAAAGTGGATTAGTTCCGATGAAATATTTAGGGGGAAAAAAATGTAAGTGATTCCCAGTGTGGGTCAATCCTACTCGCAGGCAGAGAGGAGGGTCAGTTCTGGGTCCCCAGGGTCCACCGGGCTGGCACTCAGCTTTTCCAGGTCCCAGCGCTACAAGGAGCAGAGGCCTGCACTGTTTTCCATGCCTTCAGGGGTTTCCTGTTTATCTTTCCAGATCGTGTGTCCACTTGTACAAGATGTGAATCCCTGGCAGGGCCAAGATGACAGGAGCTATTTCTGTAAGTCAGTTTGATGTTAGACATGCTGGAGGAAGGAAATTTACATTTAAATTAAATTTTGGTTATATTCCCATTGTACAGAGTCTCCAGAAAGAGTAACTGTGTGTGAGAGAGCATGTGTGTTTATATCCAAATACGATATTCTCTCAAATTGACGGTTTCAAGGGTTCTCATTCTGGTGCTGGTATAATGGCCCAAAGACTGGAAACAATATAAAATTAATCAATGGGACCTGGTAGGATGATATGCCCACAGAATGGAAGAGGACGCAAGCGTTAATAAAGAACGAGGACCCAGCCACTTTGGGAACTAGTCTGGTTAAGATGAACTCGCATGTAACCTAGGATTTCCTCAGCCTCCCTCACTGTCAGAATAAAATCCAAATTCCTCAGCCTGGCCTACACCAGGCTTTCTCACCGTGGGCACTGTTGACGCTTGGGGCCGGATAGTCTATGTAGTGGGGGGGCTGTCTCATGAGTTGTAGGATATGTATGGACGTCCCTGGGTGCCACCCATAAATGCCAGTTGCACCCCTGCCCCCGAAAATTGTGACAACCAAAAGTGTCTCCAGACATTGCCAAAATATTGCTTCATGCAACAACATAGATAAATCTCACAAACAGAAAAACACACACAAAAAGCGTACATATTGGGAATCCCCTGGCGGTCCAGTGTTTAGGACTCTGCACTTCCATTGCAGGGGGCATGGGTTCGATCCCTGGCCGGGGAATAAAGATCCCGTGCCGTGGGGCATGGCCAAAAAACCAAAAGCGTACATATTATTTATAAACCCATTTTGTTGGGAGAAAGAAGGCACAGGCACGGGGTTTCTGGAATGAAAGTAACAGTCTGTTTCCGGATTGAAGTACTGATTACTCAGGTATTTTTTACTCTGAAAATTCACCGTGTTGTGCACTTTTCCATAATTATGTTATAACTCAGTAAAAATGGTTTTTTAAAAATGAGGCGTATCTACATGGGTTGATATGGAAAATATCTCCAATACACATGGTTAAGTGGGAAAAAAAGCAAGCTGAAGAACACAAATGTTGTAATTCCATTTATAAGGTATTTCCAGAAGCACGGGGGCGGGGGGAGGGGCGGGGGGGAGTGTGAATTGTTAATCACCGCACAGCGTCCTCACTAAAAATGCCGAGCGGCCCACACCCCATGACTCAGCACCTCTTGACCTCAGGAATGGGCTCTTGAGAAACTCCTGCCCACTGACCAAGGAGACTCAGACAAGAAATGTTCACCCCAGTGATGACTGAGGCTCAGAGGAGTTAAGTAACTTGCTGAATATCACACAGCCTGTGAATCAGAAAGCCAGGATCTGATCTCAGGAGGTTGAGGGCTGCTGGGGGCTCTAACTCTCCAGCACTTCTGCTGATACTGCATGTAGGTGGAGTGTCCTGCCACAGCTGGCTAAGAGTCCCCACGCGGAGCTGCAGGTGTTCACAGGACGCAGGCTTCACAGTGTGGAGGTGAGTGCAGCCTCCCTACACATGCTGCCAGCCCATCCCCCCTAGACCTCAGTGTCTCCTTCCCAGCCTTGGGTTACACCACAAAATGTCCCCGTTTTATTGCCTCCTCCTTGGGAGGTACCAGCCTCAGGGAAAAGAGGACGCAAAGGAAACGTCCCTCTCTCTTCTCTACTGTAGGTTAAACTGGAATGGCCCTTCCTCAGAGGGCCTGGCAGCCCTGCCCGTCGCCCCAGCCCAACGGAGGAGTGATGACAGATTAGATCCCACCGCCTTGTGGCAGGAAGCCAAGGGTGGCTCTTGCCTTTGGGAAGGGCAAAGCTGTGAGCTGATTGAAGAGATCAAAGGCAGCTCCATCCTTTTCAGATGAAATGAGCTGCTAACACTTTTAAAGAGAGAGAATAAGTAAACACGGGAAACTATCCTGGGGCCAAAAAGAAAAGTAGTCACATCCCAGAAACTCCTGCTAGACTCTGAGCTATTCTCCTGCTTTCTCTTCTTCTGATTTGGGATTATCCACGAAAAAGTCAAATTCTTTCCCATATTGATGGTGATGATGGTGATGGTGATGGTGATGATGGTGATAGTACAATACCAGAGACTCTCACCACTGAGGCTTGTGAATGTAAGGACTTTACATCTAGTAACTCATCTATTCCTCCCACTTCCCAAAGAGCCTGAGAAGAAGGTTCAGTTGGTAACCCAGACTTGCCACTGAGAAAACTGAGGCCTTGATCAGAGGCAAGTCCCAGCTCCAGGCCAAACCCTTTCCAACTCAGCTGAGGTCAGAATTCTAAATTGGAAGTCCACATCCTGCCATTGTCCCCGATACCTTGGCCTCAAGGCAGGAGATGATGTCATGGGAACTGATGTTTTTGTCCGAAGGGATGGCAAGGCTGGGGGGAGGGGCCTTCGGAGGGCAGCCCTTCTCTCCCACTCCGGGTCGCTCACAAGGATGTCCAAAGGTCTTTACTTCTTTCTCACATGCTTCTGTGTTATTGGAAATTTTTACAGCGAGCATACATTATTTCTATGATCAAAAACAAACAAGAAAGCTATTTTCATTTTGAAAAAAACAATCCAGGGCCAGTTTGCACTTTTCTAGATTCCCAGGGTCAGTTTCCGGCCTATCTGGGTCACTTGCTGCTTGGCCTGGCTCTCTGTGAAAATAGCCTAACAGACCGGGAGTCTCTCTCTGGTTCCTTCAACTTCAGGCTGCTCTCTTAGGCTCGGAGGGGTCATAGGCTGAGGATTATTTAGCACAGAGCCAAGCACCTAATGAGTACCGATTAATGACCCTTCTGTCATTATTCATGAGTCTTAATTATGTTCTGTGCCAAATACCATGCTTGCATGCTTGGTTGAGAGAGAGGTTCCCATTTTACAGGTGAGGAAAATGAGATTCAGAGAGGCAAAGGGACTTCCCCAAGGTTCTGAAGTCAAACCACATTGCATCTTCTGCCTGGCATGTCTTTCCCTCAAGTCTGAATTCAGTCCAATGTCACCTCCCGGAGTGGTCCCTCTCTGAGCTGATTCTCACTTACCTTGCCGAGGGCTCTTTGCCCCTGCCTTCACATTTGAATCATATGGGGAACTTTAAAAAATCCTGTTTCCTGGCTGTTTCTGTATCAATGACATCAGAATCTCCGAGGGTGTAATAGTAACTTGGGGGTATGATGGAGTATAATACTGGAGGCCAGGCAATAGTATTTATTAACACTCCCCAGGCGATTTCAAAGTGCAGCTAAGATTGAGAACGGGTGTTTTAGATGGATTTATGGGTCTGTCTTTACTTTCTCGTAAGAAGGACCAAAGTAGGGTAAATAACTGTCCAGTTTGCCCAGGACCGAGGGTGTTCCAGGGACATGGGACTTTCAGTGCTAAAACTTTGAAAGCCCCGGGCAAACTGAGATGTGTTGGTTACCTTGGCCAAAGCCAGGTCCCACTGGCGGCAAAACCAAATGTCTCCAGGTATCAAGCCAGTACCTAAATGTCTGAAGTTGCCCGCAATGGGCAGTAGGAGATGGTGTTTGAGAGCAGACAGATGAAGAGAGCGTGTCCCGCCTGGACCCTCACATTCAGGTGAAATAAACATAACAAGCAGTGCTGCACTATCAGACCAGAGCCACTTGAGTTTTTGTGTGTTTTGATTGTTTGTTTGTTTGTTGCGGTACGAAGGCCTCTCACTGCTGTGGCCTCTCCCGTTGCAGAGCACAGGCTCCAGACATGCAGGCCCAGCAGCCATGGCTCACGGGACCAGCCTCTCCGCGGCATGTGAGATCTTCACGGACCGGGGCACGAACCCGTGTCCCCTGCATCGGCAGGTGGACTCTCAACCACTGCGCCACCAGGGAAGCCCGAGCCACTTGTTTTAAACTTCCAACAGGCAACCTTCAACTCCTACTCTAGAGCCACCAGAACAATTGTCTACCTACAGCAGAGTCCAGTGGACCCATAGTTCTCAAGCTTACACTGCAATTACCTGGGGAGCTTTAACAAAATCCAGATACTCAGGCCCAGCCCACAACAATCGACTCATAGTCTCTGAGGGTGGGACTCAGGAGTTGCTATATTTTTTAATCTCCACAGGTGGCTGTAATGTCTGGCTAGGACTGAAGATAGATACAGTGAGTGACCAGATGAAGGAGGAAAGGGGGACATTTCTTCTCTACACCTGGGGTGTCTCTAAAATATCCTTGGCATCTGACTTATAAGCTTTGAAGAGCATTTCTGTTCTACCTGCTCTTTACAGCCACAAATAAAAATCAATTCTAAAGCAACAAAGATGACCTGCAGTCGTTGAATGAACTGTGGTACATCCAGATGACAGAATATTTTTCAGCACTAAAAAGAAATGAGCTATCAAGACATGAAAAGACATGGAGGAACCTTAAATGCATGTTATTAAGTAAAAGAAGCCAATCGGAAAAAAGGTTACATACTATATGATTCCAACTATATGACATTCTGGAAAAGGCAAAACTATGGAGACAATAAAAAGATCAGGGGTTGGGGGGAGGGGAGAGTGATGAAAAGGTGTAGCACAGAGGACTTTTAGGGCAGTGGACATACTCTGTATGATACTAGGACAGTGGGTACATGTCATTAGACATTTGTCCTAATCCAAAGAATGTACAACCCAAGAGTGAACCCTGATGTAAACTTTGGGTGATAACGATGTGTCAGTGTAAGTCCATCAGTTGTAACAAATGTACCATCTGGTGAGGGATGTTGATAATGAGGGAGTGGGGACAGTGGGTACATGGGAATCTCTATACCTTCCAGTCAATTTCATTGTGGATCTATAAGTGCCTCTAAAAGAATGAAGTGTTTTTTTTGTTTTTTTTAAATCAAGACTGAAGAAGTGCTTCCAACTCATTCATTCATCAGGTACCACTGAGCACCCAGTGCCTGACCCAGCTGCATGCTGGGAGATCAGGGCGTGCTGCAGGGGGATGGCTTCTGCTGTGTGACACTGGGCAATATACTTATCCTTCCTGTGTCTCAGTGATTTCCTCCACATCAACATCAGCTTGAGGTGCCTGGGTCTCAAGTCCTATGGACATTCCAAGTGGGGCTGGGGATCCAGGGTCCTGGACCCATAGGCCTTGCTGTGGTAGAGAGAGATTTTGCACAATGGTGCTAAGGCAGCAGGGTTTTCTGGCATTAGAACAATACCCTGTGCAAAAGAGAGGAGGAAAAGGTCTTCTGAGCCACTGGTGGAAATTACTATGGTCAGTGGAGAGGGAGGAAACAGTGTGGGCATATGTGTATACATGCATGTGAATAGGTGTGATTACATATCTGAGGGGGGGGTTGTCTGTGAGGGCGTATATGCCAGGAGTGTGTGTATGCAGTGGAGTGTGTATGTGTGAATGCCTGTGTGCGAACATGAATGTGTGTATATATGAATTTGCAGGAGGATTTTGTTGTCTATGTGAGGACGTAAGTGTATGTATATATGTGAATTGTGGACATATGTGATGGATATATATGTATAATGGTAATGTGTGACTATGAATGCACAGGCATATTTGTGTGAGTGAGTGTGTATGAGGGTGTGTACATGAGGTTGAACTAGGTGCTGGTGGGCAAGTTGTTTAACCTTTCTGTGTCTCAGTTTCCCTATGTCTAAAATGAAGACAAGTACTTACCGTGGTAGGTTAAAAGTGGTCACAAACTCTTATAACCCTGCCATTGATAGGTGGAGTCCATGTCACTTCCTCTTTAACCTGCGCTGGACCTGTGGTTTGTTCGGACCAATAGAATCTGGGCCTTACGAGACCTGCAGTTCTGCATTTGCACGCGTGGAACACCTCCCCTGGAAGAGTCCAGTGGCCGAGCCATGAGAAGCTAGAGCCAAATGGTGAGGCCACATGGAGGGAAACTGAGGCACACCAGTCCAGCACCAGCTAAGCTCATAGCCCACAGGACCACCAACTGCCCACTACGGGAGTGAGCCCTCCTGGACAGGCCTGTGGTCCCAGTTGGCATCACAAGGAGCAGAACTGAAACTGAGAAGGACCCTCGGGGCCCTCCTGAGTACAAGCCCCTCCACATCCCCACTTCTTGTTTGTAGAAAAAGCTTTAATTTCCTAGGCCTTCCCTGAGTCCCAAAGAGTAGGCTCAACAGTTAATGACCAGAGAAGTGAGAACAATAAGGTCACAGGACTCCTAGTTTTCTCCTGAAGGGGTATAGATAACAATCTGATGCATATCTTTGAGTTGTTCTGCAAAAACTAAGATACCCCCCACCAACCGGGTAGAAGATGGTGACTACATGCTGACCACGAGCCTGTGGACCGCAGACTGGTTGGAACCAGAAGGCTGATGATTGAGATTCCTGAAACACCCCCCTGTTACCTCCCTACCAACCAATCAGGAGAAAGTCCACAAGCTGATCACACAACCTGCAACCCTCACCCCTAATGTTGTCTTTAAAAACCCTCACCTAAAAGCTGTCAGGGAGTTTGGGTCTTTGAGCACAAGCTGCCCATTCTCCTTGCTCACTGCCCTGCAATAAACACTGCACTTTCCTTCACCGCAAGCCGGTATCAGGCTTTGCTGTGCTGTGGACCCAAGTTCAGTTCCACAGCAGAACTGCCAGCAGAGCTCATTAACACACAGACTCATGAGAGATAATAATGGTGGTGGTTATTTTTAAGCCACTAAATTTTAGGGTGGTTTATGCAGCAATAGATAACTGATACTATATAGAGTTTTTAAGCGCTTAGAACATGGGGTCAGCAAACTTTTCCTGTGAAGGGCCAGATAGTAAATACTTTAGGTTTGGGGGCCATATGGTCACGGTTGAAACTACTTAGTGCTGCCTTTGTGGTGCAAAAGCAGCTAAGACAGTGCATTAATGATGAGGGTGACTGTGTTCCAATAAAACTTTATTTACACAAACAGGCAGCCGCTGGATTTGGCCCACAGGCAGTTGTTGGCCCAGACCTAGAAAACTGCCTGGGACACAGTACATGCTATAGACGTGTTAGCTATGGGTGCACGTGTGTGAGTTCAAGAGTGTGTATGTCTGTGAGTGTATCGTGTACACCCATGTCTGCATGTGACTGGATGAGTGGAAATGTGTGTGGAATCTGTTTAGTCCTTCTGTAAAAACACAGCAACTAGCCCGTACCAGCCGACGTTTCAAAGCACCTCCGCCCGGGGTTCCTGCTTCTATTCTGAGGAGAAAGCAAAGCATTGGAGAAAATCAAGAGAAGAGAGAGTTGGCCTGTCCCATCGTTTGCATCTGGGCTACTGTAGGGCGCCACCCCCGCCTTCCTGTCTGCTGGAAGGACGGTGAAGTCAGTTCTCTGGTTGGAGGGGGAGGGGAGGCCATAAAAATGAAAAAGGAACTCTAGAGCTTTTAAGGAGGGACTTGGGGGGAGGCTCCTGTGTGTGGGGGGGGTGGCGGGTTGGGGGGGTGGCGGGTTGGGGGGGTGGGGGTGGGGGGGTGGCTTTTCCAGGCAACCTGTAAACATCTGCCTGCTGGTTTCATTTTGATCTCCCACTGTGGGACTCCAGAGGGGCTACTTCCTGCATGACTCACCTCCTTGGCTCAGTTTGCAAGGGCCAGAAATGCATCAAGTGTTAGCTTGAGAGCCAGTAGACGTGGGTTCAAATCCCTGTCCGCACTTGCTTACTGAGTGGCATTGGGCATTCAGCCTCATCTTGCTGAGCCTCAGTTTCCTCACCTGTATAATGGGGATGATATTAGCACCACCTCCTAGGACTGTTACAACAATCAAATGAAGATACTATGCATCAAGCCTTTGGTAAGGAGCTTTCACGCAGTAAATGCTCTGCAAGGTGACACTCTGAGACAGACCCCATGGGTTCCTGTGCTGGGCTCCAAGATTTCCAGGAAGTCTTCCCTATCCACCCCGGGGGCTGCCTTGAACTCCTTTGGATTTACAGTGTCATAGAAACCTGTTTCTTTCCTTCAAAGCTTCTACCTCTACTTGTTATTCAGCACTCATTGGCAGGCTTAAGCGTCTGTCTCCTCCAGCAGATTGAAAGCTGCAGCCAAATGAGATGGTGTCTGTTTTGCTAACCACTCTGGCCCCAGGGCCAGCACAGGGCCTGGCACACAGTTAGCACTCAATGATTAGTTGCTGAATGAGTGTGAATGGAGATGGAAAACTTCATAATCTGGAACTTTCTGGGGCTCTAGGGAAGAACAGCTCCTCATTTTTAATCAACACATGAATTTGAGAGGCTTCCAATGGGGTCTTCCCAAACGGGGTTAGGATAGGAGCCCTCTTCAGCAGCCTCTTGTATTAGTTAGGTTAGGCTGGGCTATGCTGCTGAATCAAAGAACACCGACAGTTCGTTTCAGAGGCCTAACATCACAAAGGTGGATTTCTAACTCAATCAAAGGCCAGTGTGAATCAGGTGACTGGCAAGGGCAGTTGTTCTCGGTTCCATCTTGTGTTCCTGGCATCTTCGTGTGTGGCCTTTATTACCTCTTCAGGATCATGACCAGTCCCTTCTGCTCCCTGTGTACTGGTCAGAACCAGTCAGTCAGCCCTATCAAACTGCAGGGGCGCTGGGAGATATTGGGTTCCTCGGGGATACTCTGCAAGCAGCCGAAGAGTCTCTGCCACATGTAGGAAGGGCTCAGACTTCTTGGCTGGTCACTCACAGGTCTCACAGGTCTTGGTGTGAGGACTACCAAATGCATTTTGAAGGCTTGGAAAGTGGAGATTCCTACTAATTAGACTATTTTTTGAAAATCAGGTATTTATCAGAGGAAAAATAACCAATCGTCACAAATCCTTTGCTTAAGATATGGAGCAGTGTTTTCTGTGCAGTTTCTTGCCATGCAAGACCCTGAGGGTCCCCCATCTCCAAATGTCAAAAGCATTTTTCTCCATGGTTGAAATATATTTTAATGGTTTCACTTTGATAAGGATCGACAGCCGCCCATCAGAGGCTTAGCTCCTAATTCAAGGAGACCAATGATTAAATAAACAATAAAGATAAAAATCTTTTGATGACCTAAGGTCCTTAAAAGCTCTTAGTTTGAGTCTGGCACACAGTGGGACTCCAGGTATTTATTTTCCTGGTTTCATTGGAAGGTGACTTGATGGACTGTAATTTTTCTTAAGTGCTGGCTTAAAGTCACTGCGTCTAATATGGCAGTGGGGGGAGGGGAGACACTGAGACAAAGCATGGGAGAAACCACTGAATATTCATGAAAAGAGCCAGCATTCTGTGAACTTAGGCTGTATATGATGTATGTCCTCTCCAGGCTAGATGACAAAAAGAATGAGGGAACTATCACTTCTATTATAGAGGCTTTTCTTTGCTGAGAAGTTTCAAGGTGACTCTGATGACTTTTTTTTAAATTCAAAATTAAAAAAAAATGTTTTCATATCCCTGTGGTTGTAGAAAAAGGGAACTGCTAGTGGGATTAAATCCTTTGCCTGCTTAGCAATATTTTGCCTTGTATGTCCCAGCTGAAGAGTTCCGTCCTAGGGTTTTATTCCTACACCACCGCCGCCAACCCTTCAGCTGCCTGTCTCTGTCACAAAGCAAACCTTACACACACCAGCTGGTGGTTCCATAGCACCTGGTGGGGAGATCCTAGTTTCTCGGCTGAAAGGTTCCAGAGAGGCCATCTGACCTAAGTCAGTGGTTCACAACACTGACTGCATTCTAGAATCATCCACAGAGCTGTATCCATGCCTGGGCTGCACCTGGAGAGTTTCTGACATCACTGGGCCAGGGTAGAGTCCTGAGCGTGGATAAATTTACAAAGCCCCCTGTAGAGCCAGGGCCAGGACTCCGAACCACTAGCCTGAGCTTTCAACCAGGACTCGAATTTCATTTGAGAAATGAAATGGGGAGAAGTCTTAGAAGATGACACAATTCAGAAGAAAGAAAAGAGATATAAGGGTGGTCGGTTCTCTCATTGGATGTCCTCCCTTCTGGGAACATGTACAACAAATATTCATAAGTGCAAACTCACTCACAGTCCTGTGGGAGAGGAAGTTTGGTGATGGGATGGCGAGAATTCTACCAATGAACCACCAATGCAGAAGTTTGGTGATGGGCAGGCTCTGAGCAGAGTGCCTGAGGGTGACCCCTACCCCTTAAGATATGGATTCACCTTCCTATTGTTCCAAATATGCTGGGGCACCACTCCTAAGATATGGCAACTAACGTTTGGTAGTGCTTCTCAGTCCCACGTGCATTACTCTTTGATTCTCCCAATAAGCCTATAAAAGGAGGGATTATCAACCCCATTTTGCAAATTAGGAAATTGATGTCCAGAAAACTTAACGGACTTGCCTAAAAGATTACAGCCAGGGAATGGTAGAGTTGGGACTTCAATCCTAACATTTATGGAGCATTTACTATATGCTAGGACCCAGGATGGGTATAAATTATATAATTACGGAATTATAAATTCCCCAATTACTTCTCACTTCAGTGACACAATCTTCTGCTATTTGTTTCTAGCATTTCTGTGGCAGAATCTTATTTACCCACTAATACCCATTCTTTTTTCATATTTTGCTCAGGGCTGCTGTGTGCCATGTGCCAGGCTCTCTTTCCAGCTTCCCTTGCAGCTAGGAGTGGTCATATGACACCATTCTGGCCAATGAGATGTAAGGGAAGTCTACTGCATTCTTTAATCCAGTTTCTCTTCTCCATGGCTGTAGTAGCCATTGTGGGATCTTGATAGGACAAGCATGAAGATAAAAGTGAAAATACCCAGAATGACAGAGCAAAGAGATGCCTGGATCCCTGATTCATCCCTAAACTGCTGGATGCCTACCTCCAGGCTGCTGGATGATGAGAAAAAATAATTTGTCACTATAGATTAGGTTTTCATAAGTTGTGGCCAAATGTCTTCCTAAGTGATACAGTTTCCCACATGCCCTTTATCACTGTTGTTGTTCTTTTCCTTTATAGTTGAACACACCACCCACCAGCTTAACACCAGCCAGTACCCGACTGAAGCTGAAGCTTAGCCAAGAGGAGATACTGAATCAGTGTCTCAATTGTATTACCTTTGAGACCTATGGCATGTTGTCACCTGAATCAGCACTTTCATTTTCCAGCTTCCATTTGCTTTTATGAGATAAGGGCAAATGCAGGAACACAGTCAAACAGCCGTGTAAACACGCCTCCAAAAAGATGGCAACACTGCCACAACTCAGCCAACACTGTGCTTCGGCAGACGAGGGAAACCTGGATTCACTAGGAAAGGTGGTTTGTATCAAAGTCTGGCAGTCTGAAAGTCAAATGCACAGAAGTCGAGACTGCCTGTATTTACTCCACTGGCAGCCCATCTTTTTTTTTTTTTTTAAGTTTCCAAATCATTTAGCTACAGCTGAGCTACAAACTACCACTAACTCAGTGGCTTAAAACAATGTGTTCATTTTTGCTTGGAGTCTATGGGCCAGCTGGGTGGTTCTGCTGACCTGGGCCAGGCTCGGCTGCTCTTGGCCAGGCTCGCTCAAGTGTTTCAATCATTCTGTTGTCTGGTCAGTTGTGGGGAAGAAGGGGAAATGGAGCTGGTCTGGGATGGTCTCCGCCATGACTCGAAGACGGCTGTCAGCTCTAGCGACAGGATCATGTGGTCCCTCATCCTCCAGCAAGGCCAGTCGTTCACGTGGGGTTAGCAGGCTCCCAAGAGAAAAATCAGAGGCAGACAAGCCTCTAGGCCTGTCTAGCTCCTCTAGGCTGGGAGCTAGCACAATACCCCTGTCGCCACATTCTACTGACTAAAGAAAGTCACAAAGCCATTCCAATTTCAACGTGTAGGTAAAAAGGCTTCCTTCGTGACGGGAGAGACTGCAAAGTCACTTCGCCGGGCCAGAGGTATAGGAAGCCTTGGAGAACCGGGGCTACTTTTGTAAGCAGGCTACATGGTACCCAGAGTAAGAGCTGTTCCTAGAGACGAACACCATGGGCATCAAGAAGCAAGATAGGGCTTCCCTGGTGGCGCAGTGGTTGAGAGTCCGCCTGCCGATGCAGGGGACACGGGTTCGTGCCCCGGTCTGGGAAGATCCCACATGTCGCGGAGCGGCTGTGAGCCATGGCCGCTGAGCCTGCGCGTCCGGAGCCTGTGCTCCGCAACGGGAGAGGCCACAGCAGTGAGGCCCACGTACCACAAAAAAAAAAAAAAAAAAAAAAGCAAGATAAACAAAATCTGGGTAGCAGAGAGATGGTTGGGTGGACAAAAGGGAAACGCACCCTGCAGAGGAGGAAAAATGAGCCCAAAGGGAGCAGAGGAAGAGGTTGGAGACACTGACTAAATGAAAATTCCACCCCAATATTTGCTTCCACACTGAGGCACACTGAGTGGCTAATGTGCGGCAAGTCCTTTGCAGGCACGATCAACTTGCTCCCTTTCACCCCTATGAGGGAGGTCCTGTTATTAACCCCATTTTACAGATGAGGGAATTGAGGTCCAGACAGGACTGGGTAACTTGCAGAGAGACACGCAGATGAGAAGAGCAGGATGCAAGATTTGAAGACAAGCCTCTTGGTGTTAAAGTGCTGGCCCTAACATGACACTGGTCTGTCTCCAGAGTAACTTGTGTCTCTGTCCCCACTCCCCTGCCCGGGCCTGGACCACTGCAGCATCTGATGACTTCCAGTCTGATTAAGTGCAGCCAACTTTTCCGTAAAAGGCCAGATAGTAATTCTTTTCAGTGTTGTGTTGCGATTACTCAGCCCTGCTGATGGAGAGAAAGCAGCCAGAGCAGTATGTAAATGAATGTGTGTGGCTGTGTTCCCATAAAACTTTATTTACAAAAATAGATGAATTGCCACCCCCGGCTTAACCCATTCTCCACCTTGCAGCCAGAGTGGGCCAAATTCAAATGTGACCTTGTCATTCCTGCCTAAGGTAGACTGCCAGTATCTTGGGGACCAGTCCAGACTTTCAGTGTGGTTTACAAACTTGTGATCAAAAAGTGGCCCCTGCATCAGCGGCATTGCCATCATCTATTAGGAAGGCGGGCTCTCAGGTCACATCCAGACCTGCGGAATCAGAACTTGCGTTCGGACGAGACGCCCAAGTGCTTTGCACATTCCAGTTTGAGCAGCTCTGGCTTCCAGAACCCCTGTGCCCTGGTGCCTTCCTACCTCTCCCACCTCATCCTTTGCCCCCGGAGCCTCCCCGCTCCCACCCACCCCCACTTTCCAGCCAAACTGACTTTTCCTGTCACCTCTGTGTCCGATGCATTCCTCTCGAGCCCAGCTCCCTTCACTCAGCAAACTCCTATCTATCTCTGGATCTCAATTGCGACGTCACTTCTTCCGAGCAGCCCTCCCTGAAACCCCCGATTGCACGAGGTGCCCCTCTTCTGCGCTTCCAGACCCTTTCCCCACCTAGCACCCACCACACTGCACAGAAATGACTTCTTTAACTGCCTGCCCTCTCACAGCAGTTTGTGAGCTCATGAGAGAGGCCGTATGTGTCTCGGTTGCCTGTGTGTGTCCTCAACGCCTGGGGACAGTAGCCACTCAAGAACTAATTGTTGAAAACTAAACAAAACATAGCCCGCCACACCTTTCCCCTGGGAGAGTGTCCTCCACAAGCAGTTTAACCAGCCAGTGGCTGCAGGTCTCCCCAAACTTCCACCTGGCTCCAAGGCTTTGAAGAGTCCTACGTGGCCTCCAAGATTCCATCTCTCATGAAGCCTGGTGGGTTTTCGTATTAGCAAATGTTTACCATTTGGAGAGGACCTGGGGGTCCTAAGAGATTTCTGGGCAAAATTCTTGAGCTATAAATTAGCCACAGGCCAAGACTTGAGTTGTGTTTGGGCTGGTGTGTGAGAGCCGAGGGTGGAGGGGGTAGAGGTGGGTGACAGAGGAGGGACAGGGCCAGAAGGTTCTCGGTCAGAAAAAGACTTGAAGGCAGGCCTCCAGGGTGCCTACAGAGCCATGAACTGGCACCCTTTCCCACCTGTGTACGGTGCCAATTCTGTATAATGATCCCAGCTTTGCTGTGTGGAAAAAAGTCCCATACACCCACTCACTGAAAGCAGGTGGGCCTGTGTAAGGAATCACAAGCCAGTGTAGCCACAGGCTACCCTCCAGGAAGACGGCAACCCTCCCCAAATCTGATGTTCAGTCCACAGGTTTCTACAAGTTCCTTTATTAATAAAGCAAAGTATGAAAGAACAAGGTCCCCAAATGACCCATATGATTAAAAGTGCAAATTTACTCCAACCTGAAATAGAAAACAAATGGCCGGCCTTGACTATTTGGGCCATGGAAATCTGGTGTGATTAGAACACCTTTTAATCACACAACTGTAGCAGCTGAACCATATTTGATTACCTCTTTGGTCTGTTATTGGAACAAAACATACACTATGACCACAGCCGATAGACTGCATCATAATACACAGTTTGGGGTCAAAATCCACACTAAAAATAACAGTAAAATGAGAGGAATGTTTTAAAGTCAAGTGACTGAATCAAGGCTTTTTTTTTTTTTAAGCAAAGGGTGCTAAAAATATTCCTGAATATCTGATACTTCAAAAACGAGATTACATATAATTTAGCTGCATGTTTTAGTCTGCTCTCTCTGTACGGATGATCACATACATCTTCGTCCTCTCCCAGCTTATACTTGCTTCATCTCCACCAAATCATGTGCTATGTAGGTATAGAAAAAATAAACAGTAGTGTCTAAGAAACAGACAGGCAATTTTTTATAAAAACTAACAAATGCCACAATGATAACACTGAACTTTTTTCCCTCCCAAGGGATACTGGGAATGTTCACCAGGTTCATTTTTCCCACCACTGGGGAAGGAGGTAATAACCTTTCTCCACGTGGATACGATAAGTCATCGTCACGGTCAAAAGCCACATTTTACGGAAAAGGTGCCTTACTCCATGAGGTTAAAGGAGACACTTTGGAAGGCTATTAATTTCATTCCTTCAGAAGGCTAGGATGTCAGTTTTGGTGGGAGCCACGGAGTCAGAAAGGCATAGAAACATATGATGAGAACAGTGCTCTTGGCGCTGGCGCTGGGAACAAGCCTAAGAAGCTTGGCTGGGAGACCCAGCACTGCTTCGCTGGTGTTCACGGCCACCAACCATCATTGCAAAGGCTAGGAAACTACTAAAAAAAAATAATCAATTTAAAAATAAGAATAAAATACAAATAAAGAAGAAAACAAGTTATTCTGCAATCCTTCCTGATTACTCACCTGCAGACTCCGACAGAGCCAAGGAGTTTGGCCCCAACTCACCAGGAAGGAAATGCCAAGAGCTGGCCCCTAGCGATCTGATGTCCCATCGGACTCCTACGGGTCCAGGGTGGAGAATCCTTCCGGGAATTGTGAGTTAAGTGTTATCTGTGGCCGTGTTAATTTGGGGGGTTTGTTTCTACAATAAAGCTTAGCTCTGAGCGATAAAGAAGACTTGAAATATCATGCCCCTCTACCATGTATAACAACATCATATCCATAACAATAAATATAACCTTATACATACTTGAGGGGTTACCGTCTAAGGCAGGGGTCGCAAACCGGTGGCCCCCAGGCTCAACCAAATGTGTTTTCTGGCCCACTTGTGTTTTGGATATTTTTAAATTATGTTGTTTAAAAATCAGAAAGTTTCATTTTTTTTTTCTTTTTTTTCTATTTCCAGCCCCACCCTACCCTTTTCCCCACATGGAGCTGAGCAATGTGGCCCCTGAAGAGGGCACAGCCCCCATCACCACCCACCCCTTCTCTTATTTACCTCCCTACCTTGCCTCGGCAGGCTGCTGAGTTTGCGACCCCTGGTTTGAAGTAGCACATATCTAGAAAATGTGTTTCCTAACCCAGACCTCTCTCGCACCCTCATATGATTTCCAACCCATCTCCACTTCCGCCCAGCTCTTCGTTTCACGTCCGTCTTAAGTCCTCCTTCCTGAAATCTTCGGATTGCTCTTGGTTTGCTCACATTTTCCCTTTTAGCTTCAGTTTCATTTTGCAAAAAAACAGTCTCCTTCTCTCAGCCCGCGAGCATTCTGGGATGACTCCCAAGACTGGTCAGTGGGAGTTACTGAAGGGTGTCTTAGGCAAAATGGCTGAGTCATCTCCCCCAACACTTTCTTCTGACGCTGGCTGGACAGTTAATCTCTTTTTAAAAGCACGAGCAATTCTGAGCTTTCTTGTATGAGAATATTTGCATATATGAATCTCTAGTACCAAGTATACACCAAAAATGTATATATTTCAGATCAAGGACATGATGGAGCCCTAATAAAATACAGAATTGAGCTTAATTTAAGTGCCTTGGGCAACCATCACACCTGACTACTATGCCATATTATTTTATTTGTACACAGTACATGTTTTGGATTACTAACCATTGATCAAAATTGATCGAAATCTCTAAGTTTTTGGTTACCATGTACAGAGAACAATTGCTCAGCATGGCATTTAAATAAAACATTAATATTTTAAAAATTCACAAACACAATGCCCCATTAATTAAAAAAAATAAAATTTAAAAATCTTGAGGATGGATGAGGCTTTGGGTAATTAACCTGAAAAAAGAAAAAACAAAACCCACAAAGAAACTACAAGAACTGTATGTTACCAGGTTCAAACTTCAAAATGCTATTCAGATAAAAGAGGAACCTATCAACTCAGCTAGAAATATTTGGAAAATTCAGCTTTTAAAGCTTTATAATCCCTCTAATAGCCTCGCTTTCCCCCACTCCAACTACAGGGGAAATTGTAGCTGAGTATGGAAACGTTATAAATATATATTTATATAAAGATCTACCTACTCTTGGAATTTATTTTAAAAATAATTTTAAAAAACACTGTGCAGTTTATATCTTCGCAGGAAGTTGGTAGACTGATTCCTGTGCTAAATGCAGTACCTTTTGACCTAACACTGACCTCAAAAACTAGGAATGACTTTGTGTCAAGGGGAAATGTCCCCAAACAACCTCAAAGAAACAGCACAACATTTGCAACTGTTTCTCTTACAGCCCAAGGTTGCAAAGGATATAAGAAATCTCTGCAGCCCTGATGACAAGGAGTCCCTATAAATCATTTATTCACAACGATTTCCCCACAGTGGCCAAGTAGGTCCCCTAAAGAAAGTTTAAAGAGTTCCCTCAAAATAGCTCAGAAATTAAACAATGGCCCAATTCAGGTGGCTACTTCTGTCTTCCAAGTTTTACCTTTAAGAGTCTCTGTTAAAAAAAAAAAATCCCAAAGCTAAAATAATCCCAAAGTATATCACTGGGACTGCCTGCATTTTCCATTCAGCAGATGATGGACCATTCTAAACTTCAACTGAGTTTTATGTCGACTGATGCAACTGAGAGCTGTTAGAAATTTGGGAGGACAGGGAGGGATTTCAGAACGCGCTAGCTGCAAAATACACCCAACCTGGTGATATTTATGCCCAAAGAGAAGAACGAACAGACAGCTGACAAAGGCTGTCTCCCTCCATCTCCCCCTAACTTGCCCTCCTCTGCTGTCTTTCTCCTCTGTCAGCTGATTGGGAAATAACTGATCTTCAAGCACAGAGCCCAAGATACTGAACTCTAAGTGAAATGCATTGCCAAGACCTGTGCTGAATCAACCACTCCTCAAAGGTGCGCTTCGGGCCACTTAAAGGCCGCTTGGGCAATGAGAGCAAAACTTCCCAACCACGGAGGATCACTGAGCATTGGCTGAAAGCAGGCATTGCCTCTTCATTATCTCATTAAACTCAGAAAGAAATCTCCATGCAAAGGAGTTTGCAAAAACAAAAAACAAACCAAAAAAGGTTTCTGTCTCCAGCCAGCAGCAAGCCCTGGCGAGACATCTTGCTAGGCAAAGAGTGAAATATCAATACATCTTTTTCGAGCCCCAACATGTTTTATGCCCTCACCAGTGCGGTCTGAAGCACGTATCCTGTTGCCACTCTGCACTGTGCCTGGCTCACAGCAGGCACTCGATGAATCGGCGCTCACCGGTGCACATCCCAGTGCGCGCCTAGAGGGATATTGAGCAAGCCTGCTCCTCAAGACTGCACATTTCTTAATAGTCAATGTAACTGGCCTCCCTTTCAGATGCCACACTTGGCACTAGCAATTACCACAAAATGAAAGAACTGATCAAAATAAAGTGCTATTTGCTCTGGAAGTTTCACTAACCAACTCTTGACTGCCTTTCAACACCTGTGACTTAATTCTTCATAATCCTGTCAAACATCTGTGATGGGACCCTTTAAAAAATACATTAATATCAATTTGAACAGTGGAAACTATGTTCTTCACAACATGAGCCTCTAGAATAGAACTACAATTCCAGTTGTGGATAAAGACTCAGATTCTTAAAAAGACAATCAGGAACCCAGGACCTACCAAGTAGTTGTGTCAAAAAACATTAGCTTCTTTAAATTTGGGGGCCAGAGAGATCTGTCTAAACAACCCACAGAGGGAACTTTCCCTGCAGCTAGTTCTTGCTTCCTTTACTGAACCTCCCTAAAAGCTGGATCCTTCTACAGAATCATTCCACACAAACCAACATTTGGACCAACTCTTAGCTGCTGACGTTGAACGTCTTTCTGTAGCTTGCCCAGGACACTCTGGTGGGCATGAAAAAGATGCCACAGCTATCCGGATTGTGGAGCCAGGGAGTGATGTTGAAGCCACCAAATGTCATCCTCGGAATGTTCCAGCACCTTCTGGTCATCTTCCTTGCCTTAAACTGGCTTCACTGCCATCCCCACCCCCACCTGGTGGGTGAGGCTTCAGGAGCACCAGGCCAGGTCGGGGCTCTGGCAGGGTTTATGGTTCATCTTCAGGGAACCCCTGGGGGCGCTGATTCCGAGGTGGGGGACACCTGGCAAGGTAGCGGGGACCCCCATAGGCCCGGAGAAGCTGGGGCAGCCTTCGCCACGTGGACAGCAACCGCGCCGCCGCGAGTTCGCGGGCCTGCCTGTCGAAAGTGGCCAGGAGGTCAACCGGAGTGGCTTCACGCAGTACCTTGGGCAGTGGGCCCACCTCGGCGGCCGCCCCTCCAGGGCCCAGGAGGCAGTGGAAGAGTGTACGGCGTCGCAGCAGGCAATCCCTGAGGAACTGTACTAGCTCTTCCAAGCGTTCGCCCAGGTGCGCCTCGTCCCAGCCTTGTGTGGGAGCCCCCTGGCGTAGCAGTGCCGCCAGCAGCACTGTCTTGAGCACGTATGAGGATAGGATGCGTCCCCACTGGGTGGCGGCCGTCGGGTCCAGCCCGCGGGCGCCCAGGTCTCGCAGAGCTTTAAGCAACTGCAGGCACTTGAGGTAGCAGGCACCTGGAGGGGCCCTTTCCTGCAGCCAGCTCAGCAGCTTCTGCTCCTGGCGTGCCGTGTTCACACCCCACAGTGCATCGGCGCGCAGGCCTCCCGGGAGCTCCGACAGAGGCCCGACGGGTGAGGGTGGCGGTGGTGGGGCCACCAGGAAGACGCTGTCGCCCAAGTGGACGGCAGGGATGAGACGCACGGCCATGGAAAGGCGGCAGCAGCCGTAATCGGTGCGGCAGGGCAGGACGTGTAGGGTGGGGGGCTGCTCCAGGCCGCCTGGGGTCAGGCTGACCCGACAACGCCCCTCCAGGCTGTAGCGCACGGTGGCCAGGGAGCGCTGCAGGTGCGACTGAAACCAGCGCAGTACCAGCGTAGCCGAGAGATGGCGCCGTCCGCGCACATCCACGCAGAAGCCGTCGGCGAAGGCTTTGCAGTCCCGGAGCCAGTGACCCCCGGAAGCCCCTGGCGGCGCCTTCAGTGCGCACACGAAGCAGCCGTGGAAGGCCGGGGCCAGCGCGGGTTCCGCGCCCAGGCTCCGCGGCTCCAGCGCCACCAGGGGAGGGAGGCGCAGCGGCACCAGCACGTCGAAGCCGTCGGGCCGGCGGATTTTATGCTGCTCGTAGGCGCTGCCTACCTGGATGAAATCTCCGCGGAAGGCCAAGGCCAGCGCTCCCCCGGGGATGGGGCCTGGGGATCCTCGGGCGCGGCCAGCCCGCACCAGCTCGCCCACGATCCGGCTCACGTGTGCTTTGCTGTGGCCCAGCACGTGCGGCGACAGGCGCACCTCGTGCTCGTAGTAACTCTCCAGCAAGATGTCGAGGCTGGGCTCTCGCAAGTGTCTAGGAGAGAAGGCGGAGTGGCCCCCCAGGCGGGGAGACCCCGGCAGGAAGCGCTGCCGTACAGCGTGGCGACAGCGCAGGAGGATGTAGCCAAGGAGCAGCAGGACGGCCACCTTGAGCAGCGGGAAGCCGCCGTCCGCGCCTTCGGAGGGCTCGGTCCGGGCGCCCCCGCTTCCCCGCAGGACATGGTAGAGGCACACGAGGGCGGTGCACAGGCCAGTCACCAGAGGCCAGAAGACGCGCAGATTCAGGGTGTAGTGCACCGACATGCCGGGCGCCCGGGGCAGCGGCGGCCGAGCAGCCCAGGGCGCGAGCCCCGGCGGCGTCCCAGGCCCAGCATGCGCGCAGCGCCCGGGCAGCCCCGCTGTCCCGGTTTCCTTCGCCTCCGCGGCGGCGACCCCGTCGCAGGGCCGGGGAAAGCAGCCCTCCAGCTCGGCCTCCTCTCCCAGCTCAAGCGCTCCTTCCAGCAGCGGCCCGCCCTGCACGCTCCGGCTCCCGGCCGCGCCCCGTGCCGACTGCGTGCGGCGTCCGGCCCGGCGGCCCTCCCCGCCCCGCTCCCCGGCGCGCCGCCTTCGGCCAGCTTCTGGTCCCGCTGCGCTCGCCTCCTACCCCAGGCCGCCCTCCTGGCGCCGTGGGTCCCCGGAGTCCCCCGCTGCTCCCCTCCGCTCTTGTTCCCGTTACTCGGCCACGGGAGTTTCCTCTTCCGAGGGGAGGTAAGGCCGCGCCAGCTAGCGGGGAGGAAATGCCGAAGTCTGGAGCCGCGAGGCAAGCGGGCGGGCGGGGTCGGCCCCCTCCCGGGCCTCCGCCTTAAAGCGACGCGAGGCGGCGGGAGGGACTTCAGGACGCGCTGGCAACTGGCCTCCCGCGGGCCACCCCTATCCTCCCTCCCCGAAGGCAGAACCAGGAAGGCTCTGATTGCGGGGCGGTAGCCTTGTCCAGGGAGCTTCTGCAGTTGTATTCACACAAAGTTACACTGGGAAGTTGAAAGGAGGGGAAAAGAGCGCACGACGAAACCGTCCATCCCCCGCCCCCCCAGCAAGTCGTGGTGGCGTGGTGTTGGTGGCGTGGCAGGCCCTGGAACGGAAGCTGCCCTTGCCAGTGTGCCGCTGTCCTTCATTCAAACCAATATCTACTGAGCACCTACTGTGTGCCAGGCAGGAGACCAGGTGCTGGCGAAATAGCAGTTGACAAAATAGACAAGGTTTCTGCCCTCCATAAAGCTTCCTGCCTTTTGAAAAAAGGAAACCGAAAGAGAAGGGATCCACAGCAGAAAATGCTCTGAAAGCAGCAAAACTCTGTGAGAGAGTGTGAAGGTAGGGGCTGCCCTGTGGAAGCCTGAGACTCTCTGTGGGTCTGAGACCCACAGTTGGTCTGAGACCTGGATGAGGAGGATTCAGCCTTGAAGTAATAATCACATCCTTTACAAAGCTCGTACCGTGTGCCAGTACTGTGCTAATCACCTTACACTTTCTCTCCTCAGTTCATCCTATGAAAGGGACACTATTATTTTCCCCATTTTTCAGATGAGGAAACTGAGGTGCAGGCAGGTTCACCCCTTGCCCCAAGTCACACAGCTTTTAGCAGAGCTGTGCCTTGAACACCTGTCTCCAGAGAAGCTGGGAGGCAGGACTCAGGGAAGGGGACCGGGGAATCCCTTCCTCAACTGCTGAGAAGTGTCCTTTGTCAGGACCTACCCTGGGACCTCAGTCCAGGAAGCTTTGTTTTGTTTCATAACAGGGAGCACTCCCTGAAATGATCGGCATGTATTTAATTATCCGAATTTATTTAAACAATTAACTGTACTTATTTACACTTGTTGCACCTTCCTTGCTCCCGGAGAGCAAGGGTAAATAGATTAAAAATGTCAGAACCCACATGCCATCTGGGAATCAGGACTCAGAGGATGCTCCTGGTTGAAGCACCAAGATTACTCCCAGGAAAGCCTCTCAGAGCTGAGCAGAAACGCTTTCAGATCCCCATCCCCACTACTGTTAGCTGTGAGATCACGGTCTATTAGTCAGGATTCTTTGGATTGCAGGTGACAGAAACACAGCTTAGAAAGCATTTTATTGTCATATTAACTGAGACGTCCATGGGGCTCCTGCTTCAGTATGGCCGGATCTAGGTATGATCACTCCACTTCTTAGCTCTGCTTTCTTCTCAGTGGGCTGCACTCTCTGCGAGGCTCTCTCCATAGGCCCCTGGCTGCTCTAGCCTCATGTTTTCTTCAGTGAAGGGGAAAAGAGAGCTTCGGTTGCCTGAGAGTTGCAGCAAATGTCATGCCTGGGGATAACATTGAGTCCTACTCTAAAAGTGACCAAGTAAGAGAATATGCACTGATTAGCCTGGCCTAGGGTGGTGTACGGACTGAAATGTGTCCCCTCAAAATTCATATGTTGAAGCCCTTTTTTCCCCCAAATTAAGTTCAGATTCACAGGTTTCAGGGGTTAGGATGTGGGCAAATCTTTTTGGGGAGCCACCCTCAGTAAATGATGTACTGTATAACTGTTACTATCTTTTCTGCCTGTAAATCAGTTTCCGTAGCTCATTTCCTCCAGAGAGTTCAAGACCTCAGAACTTTGCTCTTGGAAAAATCTACTGTATGTTTCAGAGCAATTCAAATACAAATTCATTTATTCATTAATTTATTACCCAACATACCATGTGCCAGGCAGAGGGGGATGTGACAGAAAAGAGGGGGCTCTACACTTATGGACTAAAACGCCACACAGTGTGGGTGGGGTCAGAAAACTGCCACTGTTTCATTGCCTCTTGATCATTATTTCATTAAAAATCTCCTTTAATGTTTAATATTTGACAAAGGCCACTCCTGGGTTTTTTTTAACAGCTCAGCAAATGTATACACACACCCCTCCCAACATTTCTGATATCCCGGAGGTGTGTCCTGTGGAGGAAGAATAGCAACATTGATGAGGGGAAAAGGGAAAGAGGTGGTGACATTTCCCATGGGAGGCCCAGGGGAGGCTCCTGGGAGGGAACATCTGATAGGGCTTTGAAGGATGGGAAGGGACAGTGTGTTTGATAGTATGTCTGGTATTTCCGCTGCAAACATTTTCACCACATAACTAATTGGCCTTAAGGCAATGTCGCTGTAAAAGATGAAATAATGAAAACCAAAAGAGGGGCATTAAAGAGGACATAATGAAACATGAGAAATGAATAACAAAATTCAAAAGACTTTACGGCCAAATGCAAAAATATTGAGTACATTTCAAATGTGTGTCAATTTATGGCAATACTGCACAGATAATTGATTTTATTTTGTAAGTTGTACCTGAGCAATTGTCTTTCAAGTCTTTTGTTTATAGTATTTTAGAGATGCTTTGCTTTTGGCTCATCTCCCCATTCAGCTTTGCACTTTTTCTTTCTCTCTAAAATTTCTTCCATCCTTAAGAGGGGCTTCAGCTTCCAAATACATATTTGCACCTGAGTTTAGTATCGAGTTGGGAAAACTGTTTTTGGCAGGTTGTCACATGTCTACTGATAGACGTTCCAAAGTTCTATGAAAGGTGTAGGTTCAACTCTGTGCCTTCAAATCACTGAAGGATTTGCAAACTGATATGTTATCATTTTCTGGTACACTATGTGCTCTGGCATACTGTCTTACTTCACACTTCCAGTAACTTTTATCAACATATTTTCTATCAAGTTCACATATGTAGTTGTTACCATCCTCTATTTAAGACTGGCACGTCTACTCATCACTGTACAAACCATCATGAGGGCTGAGATTGATGGAATATAAAAATGAGAGTTCTATGTCAGTGGAGAAATGAAACCAAACTGTCAACCAATTGAAAGCAGACTGTCAAACCAAACTGTCATCCAGTTATTTTATCTTTTACAGCAAAATTGTCTCATGACCAATTAGTTACGCAGTGAAAATGCTTGTGGAAATGTTGTCTATGCAAAGATGCTTGAGGCGTGAGTCCCAGGAGCCCTTTGATAAATACCGTGTGCCTCCTGGACGTGGCTCTTCCCCTGTGGTGTCTCCTGAAATGCTCAGAACCAGCCCAGGGAGGGAGGTGCTGCTATCAATGCCATTCTACATATGGGCAAAGTGAGGCAGAGAGAGGGCAAGAAACTTACTCAGAGTCACACAGCTGGCAAGGCTGACTCCAGGGCTGGACTCTGAACCCCTCTGCTTCACTCCTTTTCACATTGTAAAGGGTTTTATAGGCACATCTCGTTTTATGGCACTTCGCTTTACTGTGCTTCATGGATATTGCGTTTATAACAAACTGAAGGTTTGTGGTCACCCTGTGAGCAAGTCTGTCGGCACCATTTTTTCCAACAGCATTTGCTCACTTCGTGTCTCTGTCACATTTTGGTAATTATCACAATATTTCAAGTGTTTTTAAAGTTTATTTATTTATTTATTCTTGGCTGCGTTGGGTCTTCATTGCTGCGCGCGGGCTTTCTCTAGTGGTGGCGAGCGGGGGCCACTCTTCGTTGCCGTGCATGGGCTTCTCATTGTGGTGGCTTCTCTTGTTGTGGAGCACGGGCTCTAGGCGCGCAGGCTTCAGTAGTTGTGGCTTGTGGGCTCAGTAATTGTGGCTCGTGGGCTCTAGAGCACAGGCTCAGTAGTTGTGGCACACAGGCTTAGTTTCTCTGTATCATTTGAGATCTTCCTGGACTAGGGCTTGAACCCGTGTTCCCCTGCGTTGGCAGGCGGATTCTTAACCACTGTGCCACCAGGGAAGTCCCCAAACCTTTATTATTATTATATTTGTTATGGTGATCTGTGCTCCGTGATCTTTGATGTTACTTCTTTGACTCACTGAAGGCTCGGATGATGATTAGCATTTCTTAGCAATAAAATAATTTTAAATTAAGGTATGTACATTGTTTTTTTAGACATAATGCCATTGCATACTGAATAGACTACAATATCGTGTAAACATAACGTCTATATGCACTGGGAGATCAAAAAATATATATTCGTGTGACTCACTTTATTGGGATATTCGCTTTATTGCAGTGGTCTGGAACTGAACCTGCGGTCTCTCCGGGGTGTGCCCGTATAGGACAGAAAGAGTGCATTCTGGGAAGACAGGTTAATTTATGTTTGTCTCTAGCTCCCTAACCAAGTGATGAGATTCTTGGGGGCAGAGACATATTCATCTTGGTAACCCCATCAGCCAGCATCATGCCTGCTACTTTATAGAGCTTTATGGGAGGAAGGAAAGAAGGAAGGGAGGGGGGAAGGGAGGAGATTTTGACCAGCAGAAATTCAGGGAGGCCATTCCAGGTAATGGAAACAAAATGGGCAAATGCTCGAGGAGCATGTGACAGCTGGGTGAACAGGACGTCAGTGTGTTACGAAGTCTGGTGTTTGTGAATGGACAGTGTGGCATTCACTGACCAGCCATTCCAGCCTTCTTCCAACAAGCCTTCCACAGGCAGCAGTGGGGCCAGAGGCAGCAGCTCCCTTGGTGACCCAGTTCTGCTGTGTAGCTTAGGAATCTTTTCTGGAAGTTGGTCTCAGAGCCCTTTCCTGCAGCTTTCCCAGTGGTTCTGAAAGTATCTGTGATAAATGATCTGTTGCCGTTTTTTAAAACTTTCCTGTGTGTTCTACTGTGCTTGACTATTACACAGCTGGTGTCATGCAACTCAGAATACCCACGCGGGTCTCTCCTGTCTTCAGAGAGATGTGCCCATCAAGCACTTTGGTGAATGTCAAGGCAAGGCCAAGTTGATGCAGATGTGCCTGAACACTTACTATCAAGTGACTGGATCAGGGCGGCCAGTAACAAGGGGACCTGACACCCAGCTTTGCCAACAGTGCCATCCAGTACTTGATGGTGACCAAGTGACTCAAACCTATCTTCTGTCTTGGAAAGTCTGAATGGGACACAGAAGCCGTGAGGAAGCAGAGTTCAGAATTAAGCTGAAGCCATATGTAAGCAGAAGGATGGAACAGGCAGAGGCCTTGAGGAAACAGAAACCATTGCAGGTCAGGGGAGGGTAGGAAGAAACCAGGAGAGTAAGCAGCTGACCTGAGAATGGTGAGTGTCAGAGTTGATATTGGGGCACTACAGCTGCCGGTGCCCAGAGAAAATTCCAGGCCCCCTCCTGTTTGATGAGCAGCTGGCTCAGTTCCTGTAGAGCCTGATAATAATCCCCACTGGGCTCTGAGATCATATGAATGTGTCTCTTCCCTACAGCCCTGACTCAGGGGTGGGGAGGATTTTTAGCCCGGTTCCCTGGAAAACAGAATCTAAGGGTACAGCTTGCATATGACTGTGTTATTAGGGTTGCAAGCCCAAGGCAGCAAGAGTGAGGGCAGAGGGCGAGAGAAGCAGGGAAGGAAGGGGAACACGTACGATATGTTGCATACAGAGCTGGCCATGCATTGCTGCAAACACAACTGGTTCCCCAGTCACCAAAGAGGCTGCACAGAGCCTCTTTATCTCTAAATAGTTAGGGAGGAAAGGGGCAGACAATTGAAGGGATGTCTCCTTCCCATCTCCTGCCCCTCATCTGTCAAAGTATGCCCACGGGGCGCTAACTGACCACACTTCCCCACTGTGTCGTGGGGCTGCTAGAGCAGCCAGGGTCTCTGTGGGTCTAGCCCAGTCTGAGCACCTGCGGGCAGTCTCTCCTTCTCAGTCGGCTCCATGCAAAGGAAGTCCTTGGTCAGTGGCTGTGACAGGAACCGGCTCTTTCCAACTGCAAGAATGGAGTGAGTCGTGGCTAGGGCTGCTCTGGGCAAGAAGCAAGGCCGAGGCGCGCATACGCAGATGGGGCTGAATGGATCTGGGGAAACTGGGTCTGGTAAGAAGGTTCCCTGGGGGGAGTGTCTGCTAAGCTGATTTTGGAGGATGAATTGATTATTGCCTGATAAAGGGATTGAGAAAGCCGACTGTGCAGAAGTCCCTTCATGTATGGAATCCTGGAGAAATGAAAGCATGGTTTCAATTCCAGTAAGTCTGAAGTTTGGGGCTTAGGAGAAAAATGCTGAGAGGTGAGACTGGAGAGCTGGTCACAGCCTCGTGTACCAGGCCATCTGGTTAAAATGCTCTTGGTTATGGTTCACAGAAGACCCCCCAGTTCAGCTGA
Source organism: Kogia breviceps (assembly GCF_026419965.1). Classification (NCBI taxonomy): domain Eukaryota; kingdom Metazoa; phylum Chordata; class Mammalia; order Artiodactyla; family Physeteridae; genus Kogia; species Kogia breviceps. The sequence continues at coordinate 67,870,048 of NC_081323.1, forward strand.
TTTAATTGACAAGGACATGTTACAACCTCACAAACTGAAAGTCTGGAGGTGAGTGGCTCCAGGCTTGCTTAGTTTAATGACTCAACCATGCCATCAGATTCCTTCCATCTTTCTGCTCTACCATCTACAGACTAGCTCTCCTCCTGGTTACAGAATGACTGCCACAGTTCCAAGCAGCACATTCAGACACAGTAACATCCATCAGAAGATGGACCTAACACCCTGCCTGGTACTTTATAGAGGTGGTTATCTCCCTGGGATCTCTATTTTAGAACAAGGAGATATTTCACAGAAATTCCCCAGCAGAACTTTTGGCAATTTTCATGGCCTAGAATTGCATCTTGTCCAGGCCCAAACCAGTCACTGGCAAGAGAAATGGATCGCCCTGATTGGTTTATATTAATGAGGATTTACCTCTGAGCGAGGGATACAGTCACCTTTGTTAAGAGTTGATACTTGCATAAATCTGGGGTTCTTTTAATAAGGAAGAAGGGGACTAGGTGATGGGTAGATGTGTTAATTAGGATAGCAGTCCTGCTGTTGTTACAGAAACCTGAAATTACAGCGCCTGAAACAAAATAGCAGTTTGTGTCTCATGAAACAGTCACAGAGTCAGGAGCCCAGGCTCCCTCCAACTCGATCCACCATGCCTAGGTGGTGCCCTGACAGTTGATACTGCAAGATGGTGTACCAGCCCCCGCATTCCAGCCCATGGAATGGAGTAAAAGGACAAAGAAAGGGCGTTCTCTTCCTTTTAAGAGCATGACATAAAATTGCACATTCTGCTTCTGCGCATTACATTGGCCAGGACTTAGTCACGTGTGTGATATTGTGACTTATAATAAAAAATATATATTTGGTCTTCATCCCTGTTCCTGGCACAGAGCTCCTAAAACCCTGGGAATTTCCTAAGTGATGAGAGCAGCAAAGGTGTCTTGTTTTGTTAGGGAGGTGACTTTTGGAAGCACCTGAGGGTGGGAGCTTGTTGCTAGAACCAACCTCATGATTAGAGGGTTGGAACTTTCGGTCCCACCCCCCGACCTCCAGGGAGAGGAGACGGGCTGGGGATTGGATTCGACCACCAATGGCCAATGATTTAATCAATCGTGTCTGTGTAATGAGGTCTCCGTAAAAACCCAAAATGATGGGGTTCGGAGAATTTCCAGTTGATGAACACATGGAGGTGCCGAGAGCGTGGAGCTCTTGGAGAGGGCATGGAAGCTCCGTGCTCTGTCCCACACACATGGCCCTGTGCATCCCTTGCATCCAGCTGTCCCTGAGTTATAGCCTTTTACAGTAAACTGATTCTAGTGCGTGAAACGTTTCCCTGAGTTCTGTGAGTCGCTCTAGCAAATTAATGGAACCCAAGGTGGGGATGGGGGTTGTTGGAACCTCTGATCTATAGCTGGTTAGTCAGAAACACAGGTGACAACCTGGACTTGCAATTGGCATCTGAATGGGGGACGTGGTGAGGAAACTGAGTCCTTAACCCGTGGGATACGGCACTATCTCCAGGCAGATAATGTCAGAATTGAGTTGAATTGTAGGACACCCAGCTGGTGCCTGAAAATTGCTTGGAGGTATGGGAAAAAAACTCTCCACACATTGAAATTGGTCCCAGCATTGTACATGGCCACATATAACAGCAAAGGAGGCTGGGAAATGTAGTCGTTATCCTAGATAGCAAGCATCCTGCTAAAAATAAGTGCTTTATTACTATGGAAAAGAAAGAGAATAAATGGTAGGAGGCAGTCATCAGCCTTTGCCATAGCAGGCAAACAACAGTATCTGCTCTATGGGCTCCATCCTAATTGTGATTCATTATTCGTGTGGTTACTAATTACATGTTTGTATTTCTAAATATATCCTGAGGGGTTTTTTTGTGAGCAGGTGCTACATCTGTCCAGCGCATGCTCAGTGCTAATTATTAAATGACTGACTGAATTTAAAAAAACGGAATCTATTTCAGGAGTCCAGCGTAATAGTCCCATACTGATAAAGAGCGTTTCACTAGAAAATGTTCTTTCCCGGTCTCCATTTTCACAGCCACTGTTTATAAAAGAGTCATGAATAATGAAACCGACATCCGTCAAAGGGAAGCTTCCGTCTGGCAGAGATGAAGGGCTAGGAGAGAGCTAATGAATCTGTAATGCAATCTGGTGCCAATAAAATGGTGCGATATTAAATTCAAGGCCGTGGGATTTACATTATAAATCCAACACAATTAGAGAGTAAGAACCCGATCTCCCACCTGCTCCGTTCCTCTAGTTTGAGTCATTTTATGGACACAGGCTTCCCACGGACATTGCCTGGTGACGTCATGGTGAGAATTTTGACAGTCTTTACATTTCTGGCTAGAGGGCCAGCGGGGCCAAAGAGACTCAGAACTGAGTGGAACATAAAATCCCCGCGTTCAGAAGGCACAAAGTTAATGTGCCCCTCATCCCTGCCTCCTGCTGTTAGAGCTGGTGATAAGGGTCAGCCTCTCCTGAGCGTTCACCACTCAGCAGGCAATGTTCTAAGCAGGCACTTTACAAGAGGTAAGCCATTCGGCCCTCACCACACAGAACAGCCTTATGAGGGAGGTCTATCTTTACCCACTGTGTAACTGGGGAAACTGAGGCCTAGACGCAGGATACGTGCTTTGCGTGAGGTCTGAGCGCCGGAAAGTGGCGGAGCTGTGATTCAAACCCATGCTTTCTGTGCTGATGTTTTTAACCACGACACAAACTGCCTGTAGTCAGTTCTTTCCAAATGGGCATCTGGTGATGTTTTCCAGGGTCTGGGGCAACAGAGCAAAATAAGACACGTGAAAGGCATTTTTCATAAAGCTCAATTCACAGTGGGAGTTTCGTCTCGCAGGGTAGGGACATTTCAAAGTCAGCACATAGCAAAACAAAATCTAAGTTAGTTCAAATTACCCATGATAGATCGGCATAGGGGTTCGGATCACACATTTGTCAAAACTCATTGAGTGGTGCACTCCAAACTCAGGCATTTCACTGTATCTAAATTTTACCTCAGAAAAATCACAAACACATATTGGATTCTAATGAGTGATATGCATGCTGAAGTGTAAGGCCTCAGCAATTGCCTTTGAAATGTATCAGAAAGTAAGATGGACTGATTGATGGATGGAGAGAGGGATGGCTGAACAGACAGACAAGAGAGAAAGCAGGCAAGTTAAACATTAATGGTAGAATTTAAGAGATGGGTATATTGATGTTCTCTGTACAATTCTTTCGGTTTCTCTGTATATTTGAAAATCTTTTTTTTGAGGAGCACAGGCTCCGGACGCGCAGGCTCAGCAGCCATGGCTCACGGGCCCAGCCGCTCCGCGGCATGTGGGATCCTTCAGGACCGGGGCACGAACCCGCGTACCCTGCATCGGCAGGCAGACTCTCAACCACTGTACCGCCAGGGAAGTCCCAATGGCATATCTTTAAAATGAGACCTTACTTAGCTCTAATTATGGTTCTTGAGACAAGAGCTTTTTCAAAATGTGAGTTGCTTTGTTTACTTTTTTGATGAAATTGAGGAGCAGTATTGCCTAGTGGTCGAGAGCACTGGTTCTAGAGTAGTACAGACCTTGTTTTAAATTCTGGCTCCAAAGCATACAAACTCTGTGCCTTTGGGTTAGCCAGGAAGTAATGCATGTAAAGGTGTTAATTAGATGATGCTTGAATATAGCAAGCAACTCAGTAAGTGTTAGTACTTATTAAGGATCACAATTTTTTTTTTAATTTACTTTATTTATTTATGTATTTTTGTGTGTGGTACGTGGGGCTCTCACCACTGTGGCCTCTCCCTTTGCGGAGCACAGGCTCCGGACGCGCAGGCTCTGCGGCCATGGCTCATGGGCCCAGCCGCTCGGCGGCATGTGGGATCCTCCAGAACCGGGGCACGAACCCATGTCCCCTGCATCAGCAGGCGGACTCTCAACCACTGTGCCACCAGGGAAGCCCGAAAAACGTTTGTAATATAATGTTGAGAGAAAACAAATACCTTTGAAAATCTTTTAGGAAGTTGCTATCGTGGAAACTGATATTCTGTCTCCCATTGGCCATCACAGTCAAAGTATTCTCCAGCATTGAAACCAAAGTTTCAGCAGTTGAGCCCCTGATGAAGGAGTTGGTTTGAGTTCATGGGCCAAATTGTAGGAATAATATGTATCTTTAGCCACCCAGCTTGAAGTAAAGTGATGAACGAGATTGTCCATGCTATTTAAAGAACTCTCTCCCACACCCCAAAGCATGTTTATGTAGCTGTGAACTAAAATTCATATTTTATGGCAAGACAAGAAAAATTTAAACATAAAAAATTGTTCTCTGCCCTTTTGGCCTCCTCTCTCCCCTCTACTGTGCGTTGTTTATCTGCATTAGGCATCAACCAAACCTCCCCATTGGTAGAAATACCTGTTCAGCCATACAGAGCAGCATTCTCCCAGCATCAACAAGACAATTCCTTAGGAGATAACATTCCTTCTTAATCTTGTAAGGGGTCATGATGACCCAAGACCCACTATTCTGCTACTGCTAAATTGTGAAACTGTCAATAATATGCCATTTGAGGTACAGCTCTCTGTCTCAAAAACTTATATAATTGTGCTTTGACCTCTAACCAAGGGAACAGTTCTCAGAGCTTTTTGAGAGGCTGTTCCCAGGTTATAATCTTCAATTTGGTTCAAATAAAATTTTCCATTTCTTTCTTAGAACGACTGATTACATTTTTTCATCAACAACTTAAACTTACGTATGATACGGTTCTAATATAGTCATTTAAAAAGTTTGTCCTTTAAGGGTACGTCCTTCCACTCTGTTGCATGTTAAAGTAGCCATTTTCTTCTAAGGAGAAATTGATAGTAATGATATTCATGGGAAGGTGGTTTCTTTCTTTTTTAAAAAATAAATTTATTTATTTTATTTATTGATTTTTGGCTGTGTTGAGTCTTCGTTGCTGCATACGGGCTTTCCCTGGTTGCAGTTAGCAGGGGCTCCTCTTTGTTTTGGTGCACGGACTCCTCACTGCGGTGGCTTCTTTTGTTGTGGAGCACGGGATTCAATAGTTGTGGCACACGGGCTCAGTAGTTGTGGCGCACGGGCTCAGTTGCTCCACGGCATGTGGGATTTTCCCGGACCAGGGCTCGAACCCGTGTCCCCTGCGTTGGCAGGACGGATCCTTAGCCACTGCACCACCAGGGAAGCCCACGGTTTCTTTCTTTAAGTGCTAACAGAAAAATGAAAAGTTGGCAATCCTAGGCCACTCGAATGTGGGCAGGGCTCTTATCTGCTTCATGCCCCATTATTTCCCCAATGCCTGGCACTAGAGTCACTCACTGAATAAATATTTGTTGAATTCATTTTACAGGCCTGTGAAATCTGAAGGGTTGGGGAGAAGAAAAGCCTGCACCAAGATGCAAGTAGTCAGTACTGAACCCATGGGCTGCTCTGTGGTCGGCCCCATACAGACATCTTGTGATCATCTGTCTGAGGACATTGTCATCAAGGCATTCCAACCGGCAAGAGCAGAATGGTAGCCTGGCCAGGATGCCCCAGTGTAACACACACTCCGTACATTTCACTTGGAATGTCTTTCCCACAAGGAGAGAAAGCATTGCTCTGTGATGCGCCTCGAAAGCCAAGAGAACCCTGTGTGTTTTGACACCCAAAGGAGGGTCACTGGGGATTTGCATCTCTGTTAGATGAGGAGGAAAAGAGACTCCGAAAAGAAACACAGCAGAGAGGAGCCTGGGACTGCCAAGACTGCAGGAATTTTCAAAACAAGGTGCTAAGGGTGTTGTAACATACTAATGTAATGATGAGCGGATCTGGTGGAAACATCTGACCTGGAAAAGGTGCCTGGTTTTGAATATTGGTCACTTTTTTGGTGGTATCTTAATCTCTTCATGGGGATCCAAATCTCTACCATTTACAGTTTTCCTATGAGTGGAACAGAGAAGCCCCATCCCTAAACCGAACCCCACCATGTTTAGAATTTGGCCATTCGTACCTCTAAGGTGGTTCAAAAGAAAGTATTGGGTTGGCCCCAAAATTTGTTCGGGTTTTTCTGTTGACGTCTTACAGAAAACCCCAAATGAACTTTTCTGGCCAACCCAATACTTAGAAACGAAGTTAGAATATATGGCAATGGATGGAAACTGTTAAGGTCTGGAATACAGTCGGAGCACTTTTAATTTACGTGACTTTTGCAGGGGACCCGCCCGTCTACCCTTGAGTCTGGAGCACATGCCTCCCTCTCGGTGAGTGTAAGACAGAAGCTGGAAATCTGCTGTCCCCTCACCCTATCCCATTCCCACCTGCTGGGGGCAACTTTTTTTTTTTTTTTTTTTTTTTTTTTTTTTTTTTTGCGGGCCTCTCACTGTTGTGGCCTCTCCCATTGCGGAGCACAGTCTCCGGACGCCCAGGCTCAGCGGCCATGGCTCTCGGGCCCAGCCGCTCAGCGGCATGTGGGATCTTCCCGGACCGGGGCACGAACCCGTGTCCCCTGCATCGGCAGGCGGATTCTCAACCACTGCGCCACCGGGGAAGCCCCGGCAACTTATATTTAAAGCTTGCTATGTCCCTTCAACATGGTCCCAAGAAACAACCCCTTACAGTGCTCAACCAGAGAAATACAGTGATGGGTTCCAGCCTTGGAAAAAATAAGCTAGGTGTATGGAGGCAGAACCATGCTATGTATTCCAGGAATTTAAGAAACTATTTCAAGGGTATCTTTGCCAATTCGTGCGTTTCGCCACCTCTGCTGATGTTGGACCCTCTCCAACGACATCCCCACGCTGTAAAGGATGGAGAGCATGTTGCCCACTTTCTCTGAAACTGTAATAACTCTCGTCCTTTGGGGCATTTTGGTCAATTGCAACTTGGAATGCTCTCACTCCAGGGTCTTTCTTCATCTGACCCGTGTGAACCCATCGCAGATGTAGATGTGATTTCTAAGTCTCTGAGGGCCGGTATCTCCAATGATCTCCGGAGCAGCCTGCCCAAACCTCTTGCCTGGCTCAGCCTGACGGTGCTGGGGTAAAAGGATGCCCCTGCTGTCAGGCCCTCACCTGCCACACTGGGCTGCCCCAAGCCTGGACAGCACCTAGCATCTAAGGCACATTGCAGAAAACTAGACTCTTCTGAAGGGGCCGTGTGAAGATGGGTGAGCCAAGAACTGCAGAACCTTCCTTCATCCTGTGCTTAGCATGCTGGTCACCCATGCAGGCAAGCAGTGAACACCGTGGTTGGCCTCCAGATAAAGGTAACTCTTGGAGTTAATGAATGACTGAATTGCTGTATTGGGACAGGTGAACTTTTTTTTTTTCACATCTTTATTGGAGTATAATTGCTTTACAATGGTGTGTTAGTTTCTGCTTTATAACAAAGTGAATCATCTATACATACACATATATCCCCATATCTCTTCCCTCTTGTGTCTCCCTCCCACCCTCCCTACCCCACCCCTCTAGGTAGTCACAAAGCACTGAGCTGATATCCCTGTGCCATATGGCTGCTTCCCGCTAGCTATCTATTTTATATTTTGTAGTGTATTATGTCGATGCTACTCTCTCACTTCGTCCCACCTTCCCCTTCCCCGCCGTGTCCTCAAGTCTGTTCTCTACGTCTGTGTCTTTATTCCTGCCCTGACAGTAGGTTCATCAGTACCGTTTTTTTTTTTTTTAATTCCATATATGTGCGTTAGCATACAGTGTTTGTTTTTCTCTTTCTGACTTACTTCACTCTGTATGACAGACTCTAGGTCCATCCACCTCACTACAAATAACTCAGTTTCATTTCTCTTTATGGCTAACAGTCCACTGTATATGTGTGCCACATCTTCTTTATCCATTCATCTGTCAATGGACATTTAGGTTGCTTCCATGTCCTGGCTATTGTAAATAGAGCTGCAATGAACATTTTGGTACATGACTCTTTTTGAATTATGATTTTCTCAGGGTATAGGCCCAGTAGTGGAATTGCTGGGTCATATGATAGTTCTATTTTTAGTTTTTTAAGGAACCTCCATACTGCTCTCCATAGTGGCTGTATCAGTTTACATTCCCACCAACAGTGCAGGAGGGTTCCCTTTTTTCCACACCCTCTCCAGCATTTATTGTTTCTAGATTTTTTGATGGTGGCCATTCTGACTGGTGTGAAGTGATACCTCATTTGCATTTCTCTAATGATTAGTGATGTTGAGCATCTTTTCATGTGTTTGTCTGCCTTCTTGATCTTGGAGTAATTTCTTCACATCTATCCCATTTAAAGCAGAAATCTAAACTGTGAACTTCCTGGGGGCAGAGATTGTCTTAGTCAAATTGATTGACTGATTCATTCATTCATTCATTCACAGATATGTATCAAGCACCCACAATGGATCATATGCTGTGCTAATGCTAGGACTACAGTAATAACAGGAGAGACAAGACCCATTGTCTTGGGTAGGCTAAAGGGTGGTGGAGCTTGGAGACAAGGAAACAGGTAATTACTGTGCAATGTGTAGGGGCTTTGGTATAGGACACATGGGACATACAAGAACCCATAGAAGGGAATTCAGATAGAGGATGGGAGATCAGAGAAGGTCTCCTAGAGAAAATGGAGTCTGCCTAAGACTTGAAGCCATTCACTAAAAGCATCAATTAAGGTTGATACCTTTTGGCTGCTATTAAGAGATACCAAAAATAACAATGGCTTAAACATGATAAGAGTTTCAGGTCAGGAGGTGGGCAGTCCAGAAATGGTGTGGTGGTATCATGGTCACCAGGGATCTGGAACTTTTCTATCTTTCTGGGCTGCCATCCTTAGCATAGGGCTTTCATGCTCAATAATGCCTCATGGTCCACAACAGCTGCTGGAGTTCCAGCCATCACGTCCACATCCCAGGCAGGAAGCAAGAGTTAGGGACAGGCAAAAAGAGCCAGTTCCAGCTGTCTGCTCCATTCCTAAGGGGCTTTCCTGGAAGTCTCACCTAAGAACTTCTTTTTATATTTCATTGACCTGACCATAGTCCCCCTGGGCACATCCAGTTGCATTGTAGAGGCAGACAACATCCTCTGCATTGTGCCCAACGTGGAGACAGTGGCATCAGGTAAGTGATGATGGTGGCCACTACTCGAGAGGTGGTGATGGCAATGCAGAGAAAATGGAATGGTTTTGAGTTTGTAAAAACCTGATAAAACTTCCAAATAATCTCCAGCTTTGCTCAAGTCTACTTAGAAATCAATACCAAATGCAGAGTCTCTTTTACAAAGTGATTTATTCCTTGCCTCATCTCTGTTCAGCCAGAACACAAAGAATGAAATGGGGAAGAGGAAGAAAAGGCTTCTTGCCATTGGATTCTTGCCATGGAGAACAGACAACCCCCCACCCCCTCACCCAAGATGACTTAACAGTCTGAGCGCCTCCCCTGGGCATCCAGGGGTGGATTATCATGATGCTCTATGGAACTCCAAGGAGGTGAGGGTAGTCCACACTGTCCCTTCTTCGTGTGGCTTTCTTTCTTTTTTAAAAAATAAATTTATTTTATTTATTTATTTTTGGCTTCATTGGGTCTTCGTTGCTGCGCATGGCCTTTCTCTAGTTGCGGCGAGCGGGGGCTACTCTTCGTCGCGGTGCGCAGGCTTCTCATTGCGGTGGCTTTTTCTGTTGAGGAGCTCGGGGTCTAGGCTCGTGGGCTTCAGTAGTTGTGGCACACGGGCTCAGTAGTTGTGGCGCACAGGCTTAGTTGCTCCGCAGCATGTGGGATCTTCCCGGACCACGGCTTGAACACGTGTCCCCTGCGTTGGTGGGCGGATTCTTAACTACTGTGCCACCAGGGAAGCCCCTTCGTGTGGCTTTCTTAAGGTCCCCTTCCCTCAGATGGGAATAAAGTATGAGGTATGAAGTGGCTCTCAGGACGACGGACTCTCAGCCTTAGCTGCCACCCAGGACGGGTGTCTTTTTCTCTCTGTCTGAAGAGGTCCTCTCTCCCCCTCCCATCTTTCCTATACTTTAGGCCGGGCTTTAATTGATGGCATTAAATTGAAAAATTGCAGATAATTTTCCTTTGGACAATATCTCATCCCCCCAACAAACACTTAACACAGTTAGTAACATCCTTATCACCTTAAGTAGCTTTTGGAATTGCAAAATTTGCTTTATGACCCTTTACTTTGATCAATACCAATAACTCTCTATTTCTTAATTTCACAGACAGTAACTCTTCAAATACCTCAAATATTTCCACGGTCCTCCTGAACCTTAAGTGAAATCATTACTAAATGTTGTGGCTCTTAAAGGGTGGGGGATGGTGATTTCACTGAGAGCCCTTTCTCTGCCAAGGAAATGGAGTTGAGAGAAATTCGAGGAGATGAAATTATAGATCTTAAGAATTATTCCGTGTTGAGGGTGAGGCTAAAGAGAGAGGCAAGGATGGACTTGGCCTCTAGTTTAGGCAACTGGTAGATCTTTTAATCTCCCACAACTGGCACTTTATCTGGCCCAGGGCAGATGTTAAATAAGTATTTGTGAAGGAAAAAGACTCCCCAAACCAGTCACTTCCTTGATTTGATTCCCTTATTTCTGTCCTACATTCTGATTGTTTTCTTAGTCATTCAGCCTGAAACTCACCATTGACTCGTCTTTCTTTTAGGTTCTGTATTAGTCAGGGTTCTCCAGAGAAGCAGAACCGAGAGGAAGTGTAGAGAGAAAAGAAGAGACCCATGTGATGAGGGAGGCTGACAAGGGCCAGGATCTGCAGTCAGCAAGTCAGAGGCCTGGGAGAGCAGATGGTTTGGTTCCCGTGTAGAAGTCGGTGGCTTCAGACCCAAGAAGCTCCAGTGTTTCGAGTCCAAAGGCAGGAAAACGTTGTTGTCTCAGCTCAGCAACCAGGCAGGAGGAGTTTTCACTCAGGAGAGTCAGACTTTTGTTCTATTCAGGCCTTCAGCTGATTGGATGAGGCTCACCCACCTTGGGGAGGGCACCTGCTTCACTCAGTCCACGGATTCAAATGTTAATCTCAACAAACAACACCCTCACAGAAACCCCCAGAATCATGTTTGACCAAATGTCTGGGCACCCCAAGACCCAATCAAGTGGACACATAAAATTGACCAGCAGGAGTCCTTTCCGATTAGCCAACAAGTCCAGCTCTTTTTCTGGAGAGGAGCTTTCTATGCAGTCGGTATCCTGGCAGGAGAGAGAGGGACACGCGGTAGGGGGTAACGGAAGGGGGGTGAATGATGAGATTCTTCAGAACTCAAGATGGTGAAGCTCCAGGGACCTGGGAAAGTCAGAAGCGCCAGGCACTGCTCAAAGCACTGGACACATACTACCTTTAAAAACCTCCATGGTTTAATTCACATACCATAGAATTCAGATATAAAGTGTACAATTCAATGGCTTTTGGTATATTCACAGTTGTGCAACTATCCCCATGGTCAGTTTTAGAACATTTTCATTACCCCCCCATCCTCCCAGCCCCAGGCAATCACTAATCTACCCTCTGTCTCTATAGATGTGCCTATTCTGGACATCTCATGTAACTGGGTCATACGTTATGTGGCCTTTGCGATCGGCTCCTTCCACTTGGCTTATTATTTTCGGGTTCATCCATGACACCCCTGGTGCCATCTTTTTACAAATGGGAAAATTAAGGCACAGAGAGGTTAGGTAACACCTGGTAAGTGGCAGAGCAAGAATTCAGACCCAGGTGGTGTAGACCATCTTGTTATGCTGCCTGTCATCCCAGAGTCCCCATCCAGGTCGTCATCCAACATCAGGGGAGGCTACAGTAATGTCCCCCCTGGTCTCAGCCTTCCAGCCCATCTGGAACCCACTGCCCCACTTGCATCCACTCGTCTTGTCCCATCACGACTTCCTGGGCTCAGGGGATATCAGGCCTTTTGATCTGCCCGACATCTGTTCTCCCTTCTGGTAAGAGGACTCTGGCTTCCTTTGGGGGAACCACCTTACCCCACTCTTGACCCAAGTGGCTTGGGTGGAGTTGTCCCCTCTCCACCCACTTCAGGAGCAACCATGTAACCAGGCCTGGCCAATGAAATTAGCCTCAATCCTCCAGGCCAGGGTGAGGGCGAGGAATGTGATCCGATTGGAGGAAAATGAAGCTAGAGGTGGGGGAGGGCTGTATTTTGGATTCTGGGAAAACAACATTTTCTCTTTCTTCTGCAGAAGCTAGAGGAAAAGACCCTCATCCTTCTTTTGGATGGAGGAATGTTAGGAGGTGATGTATGGAAATGCTGCATAACAATAATTATGTGGCCATACTTGAAGAGGGCCTTGGGGGCCACCATGAGCCTAATATCAACCCTGTGGAAAGCAAAGAGAGGAGAGAGAGAAGCCAAGTGTTTGGTTTGAGCTCCTGGATCAAACCATACCTGAAGAACACCCTATGGATTTTTCATTTAGCAGAACTAACTACTTCCTATTAAAGCAAAGGTGAGATGTTGCGTTGTGTCTCTTCTAAATAATATAAAAAGAGGAGTGTGAATTTCATGTCCTAAAATTCCTTTATTCCACAGTACTTAGAATAATATGCTACCTTAAAGCACCCAGATAACCGAGATAATTATTCTTTTTAATGCCCATGTTGTCTAATTTAAGCACACATACAGGAAGTAAGTGCAACAGGTGGCATCTCCACGCAATTTTTGTTTGTTTGTTTCAATAAAGCCAGTTGGAAGTTAGGCATGGAAAATACCGCACAAAGGCTGCTCACCCAGCAGTACAGGGAGCACTGCTGTTCACAGCTGTTCCCACCTGCTGAAGACAACTTGGTCTGGTCATGGCACTGAATGGGCTGGGGAGAAAACTGGAACTACAAGTCACATCTTAGCAGAAGGCAGTGCAGGAGAAGTGCTACAGCATGGAAATCTTAAATCAGCCCAGAAAAATAGGATGTAAAGCAGGGGGAAAGCATGCATTTGGAGGCAGGTTTAAAATAAAGTCCTTGTGGAATTATACTGTTGATTCTTAACCATGGCTGCACATCAGAGCCCCTGTATGAGTTTTAAAATTATATTCATACCTTAGGCCCAGCCCAGAAGCTTCTGCTTCACTAGGACTGGGTGGAGCAGGGGCATTTGTAGATTTTTTTTTTTAATCTCAAGAGTTTATTCAGATGTGCATGCCCAGTTAAGAACTCCAGGATTAAGAAGTAGGAACTTCTGTATAACCTTGGAAATGCTGAGGTTAACAAAAAAAAAAAAAAAAAAAAAAAAGGAAGAAAGCATCATGAAAAGAAATTCTCAACAAAACACAGCAGCAATGAATACAAAGCATTTCAAAGGACGAGTAGAGACATGGTCATGTGTTAAATGTTTGCCAGGCTTTGGGGTGCAGATGGACAAGAGGACTGAAGGGCACTCACAAGGTTGACCCTCCCTCCCCACTTCATACTTACGTCCAGAAGTTTCTAGGTGTGCTCATATTGAGATCAGGAGGATCGTTTGTTACTACTTGTAATTACTTTTGCTTCATTCTATGAGTCCACGTGATTTTTTTTTTAGCGTAGGTTAGTTTATCAAACGTTGGCTGAGGGCCTGCTAAGCTCCAGGTATGGGGACAGCCCTTGACTTTGAGAAGCTCGCTGCCAGCTTGGAGAGATGGTAGGAAAGCAGGTAATGACGGGATGCAATACAAATGCAAGAAGCTGAAGGATGGGGGATGGGAGATGCGGTGTGGGATGACTTCCCCTATGAGCTGGGGGTTTAGAAGGGCAAATAACCTTCATCAGGCAAAACGCTGAGCACGTGGGTGGGAGGAAGGCGTGTGTCCGGGGAGCAACACGACCTAATGAATAAATATTCAGTGAGACGCCTTGGACACTGCTTGACGCTTGAAGCCGGTTTCATCGTGTGGCATCCCTGGAGGGAGACGTATCGACCTCCCCGGTGTTTTCCTCTCCCTTTTCTGAAAAAGAAATTTCATCCTCCCAGGTAAGGACGCCAAAGTCAGTGGGCCCGCGCAGACAGGAGCAGCCAGGCGAGGCCGCCGCATCTCGCAGTGTGTGAACGAGACGTTCCACTCCCGTCCTAAGGTGGAGATCAGGAGGCCGGATTATCAGCACTCCTAGCCAGGACCTGGCCTCGCCCGCTGGGCGTGTCCCCGTGACGTCGGGCAGGGCCTGGCGGGTCGGCGGCCGGCCGCGGACTCGGAACGCCGGCGCGAGGGCGCCCTCTGGTGATGGCGGCGGGTGGGCGCCGGGAAGCCCGAGACCTTCCTCGCCCTTGGCGCGCCCGGGAGCAGATCTACCTATACGATCCGCATCAAAGGCCCGTGGGGTTCAGTCACAGCCCTGCCGGGCTGCTGTTTCGGGAGCGGGAGTGGGAGGAAGCACGTCCCCGAAGGCAGAAGGAGCCTTTTAAACCTTTGAAAACATATTCAGTGGAAAAGTGCTTTGTGCTCCTGCAGAGCCAGAGAGAGAGATTTTGAGGAAACGTTTCTTTTGTTCCTCGCGGTTGGGAAAGGTCACGTTTTCTTCTCCTCAAATCACCCGGATCAAGAGACCTTAAGGAGGCCCAGGGGTGACGGTCCAGAGCTTTTATTATATGGTCAAAGAAGTCTGGGATCTCCAGAAAGGTGAAAGACCCCAAGGGGTCCCTCCTCTGGAAATTCCATAGAGACTGTGTTCAGAGGTGGTCCCTGAAGCATTAGAGGTCCCCCAGTTCTGTGTTAATAACCCCAAATGCCCACCGCTGGGGGTCGAGAGTACGTAAGAGGCGGAGGGGCTTCGTGGTTAAGTTCCAGCCTCTCCAGCACCTAGCGTTTCCTCCTCTGCGGCGCGCGGGTCGGGAGAGCAGTGCTGGGTGGGGCGGTGTGGGAGCCGCCGGGTGCAGCTGTAGGACAGTGCCGGTGGGCCTGTGGGTAGCGCTGGCGCAGGGCCGCGTGCTGGAGGTGGATCCGCAGTCACTGACTTGGAAAGGTGGCCAATACCGGTCACGAAGTGGAAAACGCACGTGTCAGAGCAAGATGCCCAGTATTACTCCGTTTGGGGAACAATACAACCCCCAAACTGTATGCGTATGGATAGACTTTTTGAGTCCGGAAATGAACAGTGACTATTAATAGTGGTTACTTTTAGGGAATAAGTTTGAAAGGGGTGCTTTTTTTTCTTTTTCTTTTTAATGTACACGCAGTTTATACTGTTGGTTTTGGGAGTTTTTTGTTTGTTTTTAGTTTATATTGTTTTTGAGGCAAGTGCTACTTTTGGAAGTGAGGGGAAAAAGGGAATGTGGCAGATTGCTAATAGTTAAACACAGGGTAAAGCAAGTGGTAACAGTTTCCTGGTAATCAACAAACAGGGAGATTTGCTTATCACTGTAAATACCCTTTAACTCTTGGAATATTTCACCAGGTGCATACAACCACTATTTATTACAAAAAGAGTTTTAATTTTTTTTAAAAAACAGGGCAATTTAACCTTGTATTTAGCCCAACAAAAATTCACTGAGTGTCAGGCACTTTGCTAATAAGCCCTAAAGATAAGGAAATGGCTAAGTGGTCTCTACCTTCCTGGAGTTCATGGTCTAGTTCGGTGCTTCTCAAACTGTAATGTGCTTCCAAATCACCTGGAAGTGTTGTGTATTGGTTATTTCTGTATAACAAATCACCTCAAAGCCCAGCAGCTGAAAACAATGAACATTTATCATCTAACCTAGTTGCTGAGAGTCAGGAGCTCAGGAGTGACTCAGCTGGGCGGGTCTGGCTCCGGGTCTTCATGAGGTTGCAGGCTGGATGTTGGCTGCAGTTATGTCATCTGAAGCCTTGACCAAGGCTGAGGATTCACTTCCGAGATGTTGTGCAACATGATTGCTGGCAGGGGGCCTCAGTTCTTGGCCATGTGACTCTCTCCACATATTAACTGCTTGAGTGTTCTTACCACATGACAACTCTGGCTTCCCCAAGAGGGAGGGATCCTAGAGAGAAAGGTCTTTTATGACTTAGCTGCCTGGGAGGTTGCACTCCACCATCTCTGCCTCTAGATTTGTTTATAACAAACCACTTTAAAACCACTGCGAT
Source organism: Kogia breviceps (assembly GCF_026419965.1). Classification (NCBI taxonomy): domain Eukaryota; kingdom Metazoa; phylum Chordata; class Mammalia; order Artiodactyla; family Physeteridae; genus Kogia; species Kogia breviceps. Next base: position 67,886,067 of record NC_081323.1, read on the forward strand.
TGGTCTGTGGGCCACTTCTTTTTTAAAATTTAATTTATTTTTGGCTGCGTTGGGCCTTTGTTGCTGCACGTGGGCTTTCTCTGGTTGCAACAAGCCGGGGCTGCTCTTTGTTGCGGTGCACGGGCTTCTCATTGCAGTGGCCTCTCTTGTTGCGGAGCACGGGCTCTAGGTGCATGGGCTTCAGTAGTTGTGGCACACGGGCTCAGTAGTTGTGGCTCCTGGGCTCTAGAGCGCAGGCTCGGTAGCTGTGGCGCACGGGCTTCGTTGCTCTGCGGCATGTGGGATCTTCCCGGACCAGGGCTCAAACCCATGTCCCCTGCATTGGCAGGTGGATTCTTAACCACTGCGTCACCAGGGAAGCCCTGTGGACCACTTCTGAGTAGAGAGGGAATCAAAAACATACAAAGAACTATAGCTCAGATCACATCTTTGGAATTGCACTGCTTGCATGAATAATATCCTTTGTCATCTTGGCATGATCTTTGGATGGTGTCCAATTTTAAAATCACATTTCCTCTGAAAGGTCAGAGCAGTAAAGTAAGAGAAAGACAAGATAACCTTGTTAATACACGAGGACAAGCTGTAATGGAATTAAAAACAATCAAAGGGGGATTCAGAAAATCTCTCTGGCCTTGTTCTAGAAGATTTCAGAAGCATAAAACATCAGCCATCAATTCTGAAGGGGATGCCAAGCAAAGAGCAGCAAATCTGGGCTTTTAATAAGGGTTGAACAAAGTCCCTTCATAGGACTAAGACTCCTGACTGCAATACTTACAAAATGAGCTTTGATACAGGAAGGCAAGAAACAGCACCAGCACCTCAGAAGATCAAGGCTTCCACATGCTCTGCTGGCTTGAAGGCTGTATGTTAAAGAAATTGTTTCCCCATTCAACAGCCTGGACTGAATTTCCTTTCAAATATAGCATGAAACTACAAATCCTGTATTTTTTTATTGCTATGATTCATACCATAAAATTCACCATTTAAAAGCCTACGTTTCAGTGGTTTTTAGTATATTCACAGGTCCATCACCACCATCTAATTCTAGAACATTCATCACCCCAAAAAGAAACCCGAAATCCATTAGCAGTTCCTCCCCATTCCCATCTCTTGCAGTCCTAGGCCACCACTAGTTTATTTTCTGTCTCTGGATTTGCCTGTTCTGGGCATTTCATATAAATGGACTCATACAATATATGGCCTTTTGTGTCCAGCTCCCTTCACTTAGCATGTTTTAAAAAAATTATTACTGTAAAATATACATAACATTTACTGTCTTACCATTTTCATGTGTAGAGTTCAGTGGCATTAAGCACATTCACATTGTTGCATAACTATGGCCACCATCCATCTCCAGAACTATTTTCATCTTCCATACTGAAACTTTGCAACCAAACATCATGTTTTTAAGGTTCCTCAATGTTACAGCATGTATCAGTACTCTCTTCCTTCTTATGGATGAATAATATACCATTGTATGGATACACCCCATTTAGTTTATTGATTCATCAGCTAATGGACATTTGGGTTGTTTCTACTTTCTGGCTATTATGAACAATGTTACTATGAATATTCATGTACCATTACCTATTTGAACACGTTTTCATTTCTTTTGAGTTTATACCTAGGAGAGGAGTTAACTGTACTATGGTAATTCTATGTATCACTGTCTGAGGAAATGCTGGACTGTTTTCCAGAGGGGCTGCACCATTTTACATTCCCATCAGCAGTGTATGAGAGCTCCAATTTCTCCACATCCTCACCAACACTTGTTACTTTCCATCTTTTTGACTGTAGCCATCCTAGTGGGTGTAAAGTGGTATCTCATTGTGGTTTTCTGTAATGATGTTGAGCATTTTTTTCAAACGCTTATTGGCCATCTGTGTATCTTCTTTGGAGACATGTCCATTTGCCTATTTTTAATTAGGCAATTTGTCTTACTGTTGAGTTGTAAGAGTTCTTTATATATTCTAGATACAAATCCCTTATCAGATATATGATTTGCAAATATCCTCTCCTGTTCTGTTGGTGGTCTTCTCACTTTCATGATAGTGTTCTTCCAAAAACAAAAGTTTTTATTTTGATGAAGTCCAGTTTATTTTTTCCTTTCATTGCCTGTGCTTTTGGTGTCATATCTAGAGAACTGTTGCCTAATCCAAGGTCACAAAGATTTACCCTTATGTTTTCATTTAAGAGCTTTAGAGGTCCATTTTGAGTTAATTTTTCTATATGCTGTGAAGTACAGCTCTAAATTCATTCTTTTGCATGTGGATTCACATGCAAAAATCCAGCCTCTAATTTTTAAATCAGCAGCAAGAAACGTAGAGAATGGCCTTCCTTTGGTTTCCTGGTAGCATTTTCCCCTAACCCCTGGCCCCACCACCCCGCTGAAAGATTTTGTTTTACAGCAAAACAATTTGTACAGACCAGGGGGCCAGGGGCCCAGCTCAGCATCTTCTCAATAAATCTCCACTGAATTTTGCTGACATGCACACAGGAGTAGTTCTGAATTACTAGTTATCTAAAAATGACTTCTAGGGCTTCCCTGGTGGCGCAGTGGTTGAGAATCCGCCTGCCGATGCAGGAGACACGGGTTCGTGCCCTGGTCCGGGAAGATCCCACATGCCACGGAGCAACTAAGCCCGTGAGCCATGGCCGCTAGGCCTGCGCGTCCGGAGCCTGTGCTCCGCAACGGGAGAGGCCACAACAGTGAGAGGCCCGCATACCACAAAAAAAAAAAAAAAAAGACTTCTAGTAAGGGAGAGCAATTTCTTCATTCAATCCCATCAACAACTAGTTATCGAGTGCCCGTTATGTGTCAGTGATCAAAACAGAGATTTCTGCCCTACAGAGCTTACATTCTTGCGGGGAGAAAGAGACAAGAAACATAGGAAGTACATATATCATATGCTAGAAGGCAGGAAGTGCTGTCGGGGGGGGGGTGCAGAGCAGAGCAAGGGGGATGAGGCACGTGGCGGGGTGGGATCTGCAATTTTGAAAAAGGGGTCCTTTCAAAAGTGACATCTGAACAAAATCTTAGGAGCTAGTGAGGGATCTGCCCACGCAGATATCTGGGGGAAAGGATTCCAGGCAGAGGGAAGAGCCATTGCAAAGGCCACAAGGCAGAAGCATGCCTTGGCATTTCAAGGAATAGGAAGGGGGCCGGCGTGACTAGGGCAGATTGAGGAAGGGAAGTGGTCACAGAAGGCCAGATCACGTAGGTCTTGGAAACCATTTTAGGGACTGTGACTTTTATTCTGTGGTAACTGGGGAAAGCCACTGGGAGGTTCTAAGCTGAGCAGTATTGTGATCTGACTTACGGTTTAAAGGGTCATTCCGGCTGCTGGGTTGAGAATGGATTGTGCGAGGACAAGGGTACGCAGGAAGAACAGTTAGAATGCTTCTAAAATAATCTAGGTAAGGGATGGGGTTGGGGGGACCTGAGTGGCAGCAGTTGAGACAGTGAAGAGGATTTGGTAGAACCTGGAGAATGTCCTGGTTGATGGGACTGTAATAGAGGCAGGTGTCAAAGGTGACGGTAGAGCTTTTGGCCTGAGGACCAGAAGGATGGAGTTGCCATTCCCTGTGATGGGGGGGCCCCTGGGGAAGCAGGACTGTGGGAGGGGAGGCAGGGAGCTCAGCTTGGGGCGTGTGGAGCTTGGGATTCTCCTGACTTCCAAGTGGAGAGATCTTGTGGGCAGATGGATATCTGAAAATGAGAAACCTGGACTGGAGATACAACTGTGAAGGAGTCAGCCACAGGCAGGATGAGAAACCAAGAAAAAGATGATGGACAGAACAGGGCCGGGGACCACACTCTGGGAACCTCTGGCACTGAGATCCAGAGGAGAAGAGGAACAGCCATGGAGGCCATTTTCCTACCAGTTTGGTAGCTACTTAAGTACGTTTTGTCCCTCCCTCCCTTTAAATGGGTACCTACTATGTACCAGGAACCAGAAAAAGATGTTTAACCCTCAATAAACTCATAGTCTTTACAGGAAAGACATAAAATGCACATTTATAAAATAACGGAGATACAGGCAATAACTGAGTAGGAAACTTGGCTTTTCAGTTGTTAACCAGCTACACTAACTATACTCCAGACATCTGTTTGTAACCTAGCACAAGAGTTGGGAATTCAGTTGTCTTCAACCCTTCTCTCCCATGTTTAATTATTATCAGAAGACTGATTCACTTGATCCCATAAGATTAAATTCCTGTTCGGTTTAGGAAAAAACAGAGGTTGTAGGGGACTAATCCACACTATCCCGGTGTCACAGTCCTTCAAAACAGGACCCATTGCGGTGAGTCGGCCCATCACAAGGTACTGATTAAACACAGGGCGCTGGGTGGGAGGCAAAGACCTAGTGACGTGATTCTTCGCCACGAGAAGCTGACAATCTAGCCCAGGGGTCCCCAGCCCTGACCCACCCCAGAATCGCCTGGGAGCTTTCGAAACCATTCTGATCCTGGGCCCCACCCTAATTCAGTCAGAATTTTTTCTTCACAACCTGAAAAATTCTAAAATGCTCTTCAGGACATTCTAGTGTGCAGCCAGAGAAAAGAATACCACTGATCTAGGTTTTTTCATAAATTATTTAACAATTTGCAAATCATAAAAGATTTCAACAAAGTATGAAAATTATAGTCCGTTTTGGCCCATTCTTTTGGGAACAGACCTAAAGGAAATGATTATAATTCAGCTTTACAAATAATCCGCAATTTAGTATATTCTCTGATGGAAGTAACCTGCCCTAAACCCACAATTCACAATAAAAACAATGTCAGTCAGTCTTCCGCATACCTGATGGGCTCAGCAGTCTTGCTTGGTCAATCTTAAACATCATCGTGTTTTAAATTACCTTGTGTTACCAGTAAACTCATTTTTTTTTCTCTTGAAGATTTCTGTTACTTTCTTAATGATTCATTCTTAATGCTTTAGGAAAAAATTAACTACAGACCAAACAAGGACCAGCTTCATTTGCTGTAATCTAAACGCACCTGGTGAACTGTCAGCCTTATGGCCATAAAGCAGCACAGAGAAAAATCAACACTGGAGAATTTTATTAACAAAAAAACCTCTCTCAGTTTATTAACAAATTCACAGAACGGTAACTGTACGTTTCCTTTTCTGCCATTGTCACTTGTTAAATTACTATCATCGTTTATACACAAGGAAAAGTGGACATACTTTACAGTCTTTCTGATAAATATATTGCCACGCTGCATCCAGCCTGGATAACTCTCTTCAGAACAGCGTACGCTGGAGCCTGTTAAAAACAACAACAATAAGCAAACCAAAGAAACCTGCTCTACGTTCACCTTCAGTTGTAAGGTACAGGCCTGGCATGGCAGGGTTGGGACTTCTCTGGATAAGTAATAAGATCTAAGAAACAATTTATTTTAATTGGGGGGAAAAAAAGCCTATTCAAAAGATTGGAATGCCTCTGCTGCAGCCAAAACGTTTGACCCAACCGGTTTCTCACCCGAAAGGGAGGAAGTGCTGGGTAAAAGGATAAGGAAGAGAAGCAAGAAATAAGATTCCCAGTTGGGAGCAAGGCATTTGCTGGCTTTCTGTCAAGCAATGTATTGGTTCTCTTTGCCTGACAGCCACTTTGTATCTTTCTGGGAACAGAAACCTTCCCATCCCCCATCCTTCCAAATCAGGTGCCACCACAAGCAAACAGTAAAGGGGGGTCCCCACCAGTTCTGCGTCATGTTCGAGGCCTATGTCATGGTGCTCAAGCTCTTCATCCCGAAATTTCCTTATCACCTGATTAAGGAAAAAGAAATGGAAGCAAGTCAGCCTACCAGCTCCCTGCTGTTCTGACTTATTTTGGAGGCTAAAGCCTCACAGTATCATCTAAGACACAAGTAGGCAAACTTTTCCTACAAAGGGCCAGAGTCAGTACTTCAAGCTTTTGGGGCTGGGCTGTAAGGTCCCTGTCCCAACAACTCAACTCTTCCATCGTAGAGGGGACAACAACCACGGACATGTAGACAGATGGGTGCAGCTGTGTTCCAACAAAACTTTAGTTACAGAAACAGGTGGTTGGCCACTGACTTAGCTTCAAAAAAAATTAAACAGTTCCCTTATTTGCTGTAGAAACTTTCTGAGGATATTTATTTATTTATTTATTATTCTGAGGATATTCATTTATTTAATCTGAAGGGTTTGTACTCATGGCATTTGCTCAGAATCTATCAATGATCCTCAAGCAGAGAGAATACAGGTCTGGGCTCAGGAAACACGGGTTTCAGTCCTAGCTCTGCCCAAGCACGTGACAGGGCACACGGCTTCAGCTGCCTCAGTTTGCTTGCTTTTAAAATGAGGTGCTGCCCTAGGTTTCTGAGGCATAGCTATTCCCTAACACTCTATTTTGTTCCTCTTCCCAAACTGCCTATGTGCCCTTCCCCACCTAGCAGCCCCTTCCAGAGCACAGTCAAATACCTGAAGAAGCTCTTCATATTTTTCAGGCTCCTTCTCCATCAGCATCCTGATCTGGTTGTTGTAGTGGTGTGCTATGGACTCTTCCACGGCAACTGTGCAGGCCATTGCGCCCTCCTTCCCAAGCAGGGCAGTTCCCGCACCTGGAATTGTCGGATCCAGAAGGCAAAGGATGGGGCTGATACCACTGGGGATGGAGATCAGCTGAGCTCGGGGTTTGTCACCTTGGCACCCTGGACTCTGGGGCTGGATAACTCCTTGCTGTGGGGGAATGTCCTGAACACTGCGGGCCGTTTAGCAGCATCCCTGGCCTTTACCCACCAGGTGCCAGTGGCATCCCCGGTTGTGACAACCAAAAATGTCTTCAGATGTTGCCCAGCATCCTCAGGAGCAACTTGCCACCCTTGAAAACCATGGTTTTAGGTGGCACCAGATCACACTGTTAAACCCTGAATCACATAGTAAGAATGTTCTTTTTTCAATGCTTTTTCTAACCTTCCGATTATGGCAGGACCGAGTCTTCACTGAGGGTGAGTGTGTTTTGGGCTCCTCTATACCACTGATTCCCCTCGCCACCCTTCTTTTTTTGGCCGTGCCTCGTGGCTTGCGGGATCTTAGTCCCCCGACCAGGGATTGAACCCAGGCAGTGAAAGCGCCGAGTCCTAATCACTGGACCGCCAGGGAATTCCCTGACTCTCCCTTTCTAAGAGTGAGCAGATCTCAGGTTTAGAACCTTCATCGGGGAACATCATCCGGCTACAACTGAATTGCTCTAGCTTTTTTCCTCTCTGTTGTATTTATTTTCACTGTACCTTCTATTTATAAAGGTACTGATTTTAAGATTCTATCTTAAATAAATGTAAGCAAAAAAAAAGTCAATTTAACTTCAGAAAAATATTAAGTAAATTAAAAGGTTGTAAGAGGACACAGCAAGAATTGTAGAAGTGGTTATTTAACGATTCAATCATCCCAGATCCCTAAGCTCACACAGGCTCTTCTGGACAGACACATACCCAGTGCAAAGCCCATCACATTCCAAAAGGGCATCAGAATGGTTGGCCGCACCCTGAATGCGACCATCAACTCATTGAACTTTTTCAAATGGTCCTTTTCTTGATCCCACATTTTCTGTAAGAAACATAAAAACAAAGACATGCAAGCATTCCACAGAGACCGCCTGCTATATACCAAGGAAACTTATGCCCTGTCCATGTGGGGTAAAGGAAGCAAAACGGAGAAAAGGATGAGAACTGCTATATCTCCCATTCCCCTTGAATCATCGAAGAAAAACCCTAAACATCAGACTACGGAGAAGAGAGTGACAGCAAACCAAGAGAAGCATCTGTTATCTTAATTCCAGACAAGTGGATCCCGAACCACGATGCCAGAAGAAGCTCCCCAGACCCACAATGCTCCTATTCAAGGACAAGAGTGCACACCCCAAATAAATGAGATGTTTAGCCCATTTCAAAATTAGAAGGGCAGAATATTACCTTTTATATAAGTTCCTCTCAGACAGCCAGAAATGTATCATTTACATAAAAGAAAAAAGGGAGAATGACTGTAAGAGCTAACACTTAAAAGAGTATGTCCTATAGCCAAGTACTGTCAAATAGCTTTACATACGTAATTAACCTAATCTGCACAACTGCTTTGTGAAGACAAACTATTATTATCCTCATTTTACAGATGAAGAAAGTGAGGCACAGAGAGGTTAAGTAATTTGCCCAAGGGCTCAGAGCAGGCAATTTAACATGTGCTAAGTGTCTATTACATGCCAGGCATGGTATTAGCTGCTCTACACCAGCTCATTTATTCTTCACCAAAACCTAATGAGGTGTTATCAGCTCATTTTGAAGATACAGAAATGGAGAGGTCATATGACTTCCCCCAGGTCACACCCGGAGAGAGCTGGAATGTGAACCTTGGTCTGTGTGACTATAAAGCGCAGGCCCATCTGTCTGCCTCTCAGTATAAAATATAAAATATCTCCACTGGCCTCCACTATGGGCGGGACCACAGCGTCTCACAACTGGCGCTTTTACTTAACGCTATGACTCTCAGCCCTTTTTTACTGCCCGCGCCTCCCCCCACCAAGACATTTTAATACTACAGATATACTGTATGTGTTTATGTACTAAATGTATGTGCTTGATAAAAAAAGAATAATATGCTTTTTACTCCTCCACCCCCACCCGCACAACCAATTCTTGCTTGCCTGGGGACAACAGTATCTCCCTTGAGAAGGCATGACCCAATGTGATTCATTGCTCAGAGATAAAGAGGCGCCCACCTGAATGACTGGCCCGATGCTCGATCGACCCAGGACGGCCATCTGCCCTGCGTAGATGCGGTTCGCTCCATATTCACCTGCATGATCCACCCGGATTATTCGATCCACAGCTGCACGACTGATATTGTCTAAGGTCATTCCCGAACTGCAAAATCTGACACTGATTCTTCTTCCATAAGCTGCAATGCAAGTGTTTATTCTCCATTACTCTCGGGTAAAACTGAGATGCTTCCTTCATAGACAGAAGAAAGAGGCACCTTAGAGCAAAGGTCACAAATAAGCTCCCCAGAGGTTGGGTACGCCCACAGGTGTATTCTGTTTCACCTGCAATGGTTTTTGTTTTGTTTTTTAGAGTAAATTAGTTACCAGTATTTAAAACATAGAAGATGTTAACTAAAGATCTGGACTCTGGCTTCAATCGAAGTGTATAATGATCTAGAAATACCAATCCTGTCTTCTCACCAGGCAGTTAACATGGTAGCTGCCTCTAGATGGGCATGGTTCTCCAGTTCACCCACTCATCCCGCCCTGCTCCCTTCCCAACCCGGGCTGCACAGAACCCCTAGGGAGCTCTCAGAAGCATGGATGCTCCTCCCCAGTTGATCTCTGGGAGGGGGACACTGATGTTTTTTAAAAGTTCTGTGCACAAATCCTCTCTGCAGCCAAGGTTACGAACCATAGATTTAATTTCTCTTAAAAATATCTGCAACCGTGGGCATCTGACTTTGAGAATTTAGCCTTAGAGCTTAGGTTTCATTTCATTATGGTACTTAATTCAACTGAACTCTTCTTGCTTTCAAAATGTAAATTCTTCAAGATAGATTAGATTTTGTCTTTTAAAAAAATCTCCAAACAGTAACACCTTGACTGTAATCTCTGAGGCTTACAATAGGGCATTCCCAAAGTTCTCTCCCCTAAGAGAAGAGTTTGTAACATGTTTAGATGTATAAGGTGTTATCAACTCATTTTGTAGATATGGAAATAGAGACTCAGAGAGACCATTTAGTTTGGAATGTGAACTTTGACCTGTATTGATATCGTCTTGAGATGTGTTTCAAGGCTCTTATGTATGACTACTGTGTTTAATAGATACTTCTTTTCATTTAACTTGAACACCCACACAATGTGCAGAAAGTTTCATTTTGGATACAGCTATAGTTTGTTTGTTTTTCCATTAAAAAAGGCTTGAGGGCTTCCCTGGTGGCGCAGTGGTTGAGAGTCCGCCTGCTGATGCAGGCGACAGGGGTTTGTTCCCGGGTCTGGGAAGATCCCACATGCCGCAGAGCGGCCGGGGCCGTGAGCCGCTGAGCCCTGCGCGTCCGGAGCCACAGCAGTGACAGGCCCGCGTACGGGGTGGGGGTGGGGGGGGCCTCCTTGAGTGCTTTGGACACAGTGACTGGGTAGGCCTGATGAAATTTGAGGGGGTTCTGCATTTGAACTTTTCAGGCAGGGGATTTTAAATGACTAACTCTGAACAAAAGAGCAGTGGATATTTGGGGTCCGAAGCATGGTGACCCAGCTGTGATCCAGTCTTCCACATATAACCTGCTCCATCTCACTGAGCATATTTGACTCAAGAAACTGGATGGAGTCCAAGTTCTGCCAGGTGTAAGGTACCACTCAGTCAGATCTGTGCTATCAGACAGTGGGTCACTGTGGTCTGTGGCCATGTTTTTATGCGGAGAACAATTTGAGACATTTGACAAAGTCAAGGTAACCTGTCTCAAGTTTTTGCCTCCAAGTCCAAGGACTGGTGCTTCCATCGGTCTGGCCTCCTTATAGAAAGATGGGGCCCAATTAAAATTGAAAACGATGAGATGACTCTATTTTTTAAAGTAATCTTGTTTGCTTGTTCTTTTATTTTGTTAATCCCATCCAGAAATGTGTTAATGGGAAAGAACTTCAAAGACAACTCAATACTCTTTTTTTTTTGGCCACTCCCCATGGCTTGTGGGATCTTAGTTCCCCGACCAGGGATTAAACCCAGGCCCTCGGCAGTGAAAGCGCCAAGTCCTAACCATTGGACCACTGGGAAATCCCTCAATACTCATTTTTAAGAAACCACTTACTGAGAAATAGCAAGGGGCTGAGTGCATAGGATGAGGGTGAGTTCAAACACACAGCTGACTTCTGATGGGTAGAGTTATATTTCTATTAAAAACATACTTGAATTTTCCCTAGCACTGCAACACCCTTCCAGATTCAGGCACCTAATAAATGCTTTTTGGGAGTATGTGTGGAGGGTGGGGTATTGTAATATTTGCTATGTCTATCTTTTCATAATCTCTGCAAGGTCTCTTTAAAAAGTATGGGATGGGGCTTCCCTGGTGGCGCAGTGGTTGCGAGTCCGCCTGCCGATGCAGGGGACACGGGTTCGTGCCCCGGTCCGGGAAGATCCCACATGCCACGGAGCGGCTGGGCCTGTGAGCCATGGCCTCTGAGCCTGCGCGTCCGGAGCCTGTGCTCCGCAACGGGAGAGGCCACAACAGTGAGACGCCCGAATACGGCAAAAAAAAAAAAAAAAAAGTATGGGATGGATACTCTTGGATTGGAAAAATTAATATTATTTAAATGGCCAAACTACCCAGAACAATCTACAAACTTAATGTGATCCCTATCAAATTACCCATGACAATTTTCACAGAACTAGAACGAATAATCCTAAAATTTATATGGAACCATAAATGACCCAGAATTGCCAAAGCAATCCTGAGGAAGAAAAAGAACAAAGCTGGTGGCATAACCCTCCCAGACTTCAGACAATATTACAAGGCTACAGTAATCAAAACAGTGTGGTATCAGCACAAAAACAGACATATGGACCAATGGAATAAAGAGCCCAGAAATAAACCCACTCACCTATGGCCAATTAATCTTTGCCAATTAATATACAATGGAGAAAAGACAGTCTCTTCAGCAAGTGGTGTTGGGAAAGCTGGACAGCCAAATGTAAATCAATGCAGTTAGAACACACCCTCACACCATACACAAAAACCAACTCAAACTGGCTTAAAAACTTACATATTAAGACATGACACCATAAAACTCCTAGAAGAGAACACAGGCAAAACATTCTCAGACATAAATCACACCAATGTTTTCTTAGGTCAGTCTCCCAAGGCAATAGAAATAAAAACAAAAATAAACAATGGGACCTAATCAAACTTATAAGCTATTGCACAGCAAAGGAAACCATAAACAAAGTGAAAAGACAACCTGTGGACTGGGAGAAAATATTTGCAAATGATGCAAACAATAAGGTCTTAATTTCCAAAATACACAAACAGCTCATACAGCTCAATAACAAAAAAACAAACAACCCAATCAAAAAATGGGCGGAAGACTTAAACAGACATTTCTCCAAAGAAGACAAACAGATGGCCAACAGACACATGAAAAGATGCTCAACATTGCTAATTAGAAAAATGCAAATCAAAACTACAATGAGGTACCACCTTACACCTGTCAGAATGGTCATTAAAAAGTCTACAAATAACAAATGCTGGAGAGGGTGTGGAGAAAAGGGAACCCTCCTACACTGTTGGTGGGAATGTAAACTGGTGCAGCCACTATGGAGAACAATATGGAGGTTCCTCAAAAAACTAAAAACAGAGTTGCCATATGATCCAGCAATCCCACTCCTGGGCATATATCCAGACAAAACTCTAATTCGAAAAGATACATGCACCCCAATGTTCACAGCAGCACTATTTACAATAGCCAAGATATGGAAGCAACCTAAATGCCCATTGACATATGAATGGATAAAGAAGATGTGGTCTATCTACCTACACACACACACACACACACACACACACACACACACACACAGGAATACTCTTCAGCCATAAAAAAAGAGTGAAATAATACCATTTGTAGCAACATGGATGGACCTAGAGATTATCATACTAAGTGATGTAAGACAGAGAAAGACAAATACCATATGATATCACTTATATGTGGAATCTAAAATGGGAAATTATTAAGAAATTAACAAATGAACTTATTTAAGAAACAGACTCACAGATATAGAAAACAAACTTATGGTGACCAAAGGAGAAATGGGGTGGGGGAGGGATAAATTAGGAGTTTGGGATTAGCAGATACAAACTACTATATATAAAATAAACAACAAGGTCCTACTATATAGCACAAGGAACTATATTCAATATCCTGTAATAAACCATAATGGAAAAGGAAAAAAAAAAGTACAGTATGGATCACAGATGGGGCACAGAGCTAGAGCCAGAAAACACGTATCCTGTCTCTAACACAGACCTTAGACAATTCAGAACTGCCATTTCTTACATATAAAATTGGGAATGATCAGGTTATTTCCTTTTCAAGGGAAAACATGCAATAATAAACCTTTTTTACTGAGTTATCATGAAGGTAAATTGAGATACAGGAAGCAAAGTAACTCTTTAAATGAAAAAGAATGTTTCTTATTCTGGTATTGGCTCAACTAAGGAGCATTAAAAAGCATGTTCAACAGTCCTCCGAGTTTTGCCTGCATTGTCACACACTTTATTTATTTATTTATTTTTGTGGCACGCGGGCCTCTCACTGTTGTGGCGTCTTCCGTTGCGGAGCACAGGCTCCGGACGCGCAGGCCCAGCGGCCATGGCTCACGGGCCCAGCCGCTCTGCGGCATGTGGGATCTTCCCGGACCGGGGCACGAACCCGTGTTCCCTGCATCGGCAGGCGGATTCTCAACCACTGCGCCACCAGTGAAGCCCTATCACACACTTTAAAATAAAACTGAGAAATAATAAAATTGAGGCCCAGTGCTAGAAGCTCTCAAATGCATCATTTTATATTCATGTTTTCCCCAAATGTGAAACACATACCTATGGTGGTACCTAGATTTCATGTGGTTTATGGGAAGACCTTAAGTGGCTATGAACATGCATTAAATAACACCCATGTTTTTTAGCAAGAGTTATTCTCTTCCAATTTTTTTGTCTTCATCAAGGAGATGGTCTCAGTTTACAGCTGACACATCTTAAACATCTTCCTAACACTTGCTAACCTCCCTTTCTTACCATAAAGAAAGATGATCTTGGGTTTAAGCCTTGGTAGGCAACAGTATCTAGTACAATAACTTCTTGTTTTCAGCGTATTTATTTTTTATTACTTTTCTTGGGACAGGCGATACTGGTTTTCCGTTTACCATAAGGATCCAGTTTTCCGTGAAATTACTTAATTTTAAAAAGGGGGCACGGTTTAGGGGAAAAAAACCTTTAGTAATCAAAATACAAGTGGTATTGCTATAAGGCAAAAGTCGTGAAGGTGGTACACGAATGATACAACTTTGAGAAAATGACCTCACAATTTTCTGAGGCAGCTCGGATGAAATGCGGAAAGGAGGAGCCAGGATCCAAGCCCAAGTCTCCCTACTCCCAATTCGATGCTCTTTCCAATACCCTGGTGCCTCTCCAACTTGCAAATGCACACGAATCATTCGAAGGTCTTGTTAAAATACTGGCATAGCGATCCAGTAGGTCAGGGGATGGACCTGAGAATCCGCGTTTCTAACAAGCTCCGGGGTGAGGGGTGGAGGTGTCGGGGGTAAGCGGACGCTGCTGGTCATAGGACTACCTACGAGGCCCTGAGCAAAGGCTACGAGGAGGACACCCCCCACCCCCGGGACACTAAACTTTTAAGGTCGCCAACTGTCCTCAGTCCGGAACGCCGACCACACCTGCAGTGACGTCACGTAACAGGTGTGCAATTAGGTCATCCCCAATGCACCGACCCGGAACCGCCGCTCCCGACAGTTACTGCGTTAAACCACCCCACTTCCCGCTCGGCGGACCCGCGGCGCACTACTGGCCTAGCCCCGCTTTTCCAGCCGCTCAGTCGCGCTCCGTCGCAGCCCTGTGACGTATGAACGTCTCCCCCGTGACCTCTCCGACCCAAGCATTAGGAGAAAATTCCCTGGCTCGCGGGCACGGGGCAGGGCCACGGTCATGTTCCCCCTTTACCTGAGAGAGACCTCGGGGCGTCCTTGCGCAGCTGCCACAGACAGCAAGCCGCCACCGCGGCCCGGGCGCAGCTCATTGCCGCGGCAACAGAGGAACCACTCCTTGAACGGAGCAAACGTGCCCTCGGCGCAGACTGATGACGCACGGCCGACGTAAGGCAGATAAGACCCGCTCTTGCCTCGGTGGAAACGCCCTGGGCCACCTGCTTCCACTCGATTGGTTGGAAACGTCAAATAAAAAGAATCTATTGGATGGGATCACTATCAATCACTCAGGAGACCGACCGGGTAAAGGGTTGCCATGGAGATGAGAATGCTATATTGTTCTTTCAAAGATCCCGACGGGGTAAAGATTACTCACCCCAGTTCCTGGGAAAGAGGACCATGAAGGAATTGTTTACTGGCATAGCCATTGTATTTTATGCTTTACCAATATAGGAGATTTTTCTCTATTTGTAACCACTTTAAAATAGTAGAAATTACATTCTGAAATTCACCACATGGTCATTAGTGTTATCTCTAGGTATTGGGGTTGACATACGAAATTTCTTCCTACTCCTTTTCTCTATTTTTAGTTTTTCTACAGAGAACATTTATTATTGCTATTATTATTTCCACTTTACTGTTAGTGAGAACGTACATTGGCGCAAATTGGTTTCTTAAGGGGAGGGTTGGGAAAGGAAGATTTAGCAACATATTTCTTACTTTTAAGTCTATATCTAATCTGTCAATGTACACTCATCAATCGTAACAAATGGATCGCTCTGGTGGGGGAGTCGATGCATGTGTGGAGGCAGGCAGTATATGGGAAATCTCTGTACCTTCCTCAATTTTGCTGTGAACCTAAAACGGCTGTAAAAAAAAAGTCTTAAGAAAAAAAATTTGGACACTTTAAAAAATGCATATCCACTGATAACAACAATCCTACTTCTAGGGTTCTATGGAACAGAAATAATTTTTCGAATGTGTAATGTATATGAGGGCAAAAAATCAAAAGTGCATACCTGAAAGGCTGTAGAGCAAAACGTTTAATAATGGTAACTTCAAGGGCTTGGGATAGTGAGAAGGGGGCTTTCATTTTTTACTTTACACCCTTGGATTATACATCTTTATACATATATATGTATATATATATATATACTTCTTTATTGGAGTATAATTGTTTCACAATGCTGTGTTAGTTTCTGTTGTAAAACAAAGTGAATCAGCCATGTGCATACATATAATCCCCATATCCCCTCCCTCCCACCTTCCCTATTCCACCCCTCTAGGTCGTCGCAAAGCACTGAGCTGATGTCCCTGTGCTATGCGGCTGCTTCCCACTAGCTATCTTATGTCTGTAAGTGTATGTGTCGACGCTACTCTCACTTCATCCCAGCTTCCCCCTCCCCCAGCCCCCCGTCCTCAAGTCCATTCTCTATGTCTGCGTCTTTATTCCTGCCCTGCCACTAGGTTCATCATTACCATTTTAAAAATTCCATACATATGCGTTAGCATACGGTATTTGTTTTTCTTTCTAACTTACTTCACTCTGTATGACAGACTCTAGGTCCATCTACCTCACTACAAATAACTCAATTTTGTTTCTTTTTAAGGCTGAGTAATATATGTGCCACATCTTTATCCATTCATCTGTTGATGGACATTTAGATTACTTCCATGTCCTGGCTATTGTAAATAGTGCTGCAGTGAACATTGTGGTACATGACTCTTTTGGATTTATGGTTTTCTCAGGGTACATGCTCAATAGTGGGATTGCTAGGTCATATGGTAGTTCTATTTTCAGTTTTTTAAGGAACTGAGTGTAAATCTAGCTCTCAAAAGCCTTAAAATCTTGGCTGTAATCCCATTTCCAGGTCTCTGTCTCAAAAAAAAAAAAAAAAACGAAAAAATATTGACAAAGATTTGTGTGTCTCTCTTTTTTTTTTTTTTTGGCGATACGCGGGCCTCTCACTGTTGCGGCCTCTCCTGTCGCGGAGCACAGGCTCCGGACGCGCAGGCTCAGCGGCCATGGCTCAACGGGCCCAACCACTCGGCAGCATGTGGGATCTTCCCGGACCGGGGTTACGAACCGTGTCCCCTGCATCGGCAGGCGGATTCTCAACCACTGCGCCACCAGGGAAGCCCAGTGTGTCTCATTTATTATCAGGGACATTTGAAACAAAATGTTAAGCAGCAAGGGAATGTTAAAAAAAATTGTGGGAACTTCCCCGGCGGTCCAGTGCTAAGACTCTGCCTTCCAGTGCAGGAGGTGGGGGTGGATCCCTGGTCGGGGAACTAAGATCCCACATGGCCGTGGGGTGCTACCAAAAACTTAAAACAAAAAAAAATTGTGATCCATCTGTATGATGTTATGTAACCTACTGAAATGCTTATAAAGAACTTGGGGGCTTCGCTGGTGGCACAGTGGTTGAGAGTCTGCCTGCCGATGCAGAGGACACAGGTTCGTGCCCCGGTCCAAGAAGATCCCAAATGCCGCAGAGCGGCTGGGCCCGTGAGCCATGGCCGCTGAGCCTGCGCCTCTGGAGCCTGTGCTCCACAACAGGAGAGACCACAACAGTGAGAGGCCCGCGTACCGCAAAAAAAAAAAAAAAAAAAAAAAAAAGAACTTTGGATAAAATGAGAAAACACTTACGAAAAAGAAATGAGAATACCAATTTTTTTTCCTTCTCTTCTTTTCATCCTCCCTCCCTCACTCTGTTCTTTCTACCTTAAAGGGAATTTGTCGAGATTAACAGTGGATGTCCACAAATATTGCTCATACATGATGTTTACCTTTTTTTCTCTGCAGCTTTCAATGTTCCCTTTATTTTCTATAATAAGTATTTTTGTAATGAGAATACAAAATTTCATAAAGGCTTATTATTCCCTAATTCAATCCTCAAAAATAGAAGTGAATGTCTATATTATTTTTCCATTTTAAAGATAAGGGATCTTTATCTCACAGTGGTAAAGACACCTGTACAAAATTACACAATTAAGCAAGTACAAAGCCATTCTATGTCCGAAGCACATCCCATGCATTGGAAAGACAATACACCAAATGGAATTTACTAATAAAGCAACATCCTATATAAAGAAGACACATTCAGAAGTTCTATCTTCCTAGGGATCAGACCTTGCAGTGCCATCCCAGGAAATTAATTCCTTTCTTCTCCAACACTTACTCAAGTGGGTATCTACAATCAGATATGTAACTGCAGGAATTTACTTTGCTAACTTAAGAGTTAATGCAGACTAAAGACTTGCCAAACTGGATTCTTCTCTTTGCTGGAAATAGAGTATTTTGTGATTGTAAGAAAGTGCAAGGCCATCTTGATAAATAACAAGAACCTGAAGCCAATGGGATAGAACAGAGAAAAGAGAAATGTTTGCATGGACTTTCAAAATTCCAGCTCCGAGTACTTGTAATGAGGTGTGTGTGGGGTCCGGGGTAGCGACTGAAAACTAAGTATCCAGCACTGGTGAATGGTTATGAAAGTATACGCTGACACAATGGAAGAATACCATGTAGTCATTAAAAAGAATGAGTAGCTACTCTCCATATAAAGATCTTCAAGATGTTAGTAAGGAGAAAAAATGGAAAAGCTCATAAATAAATAAATATCACACATACAACTACAGACACATATCTGTTTGAATATATAATTTTCTGGGAGAATAAAATAAGCATTATTAGCAGTGTTTCCCTCTGGGAGGTGGGATGGGGAGTCCTGAAATAACTTTATGTCTTTTAAGTTTAAAACACACACACACACACACACATCCCTCCTTGGCTTAAAAGCAAGTCTTAAAAGCACTCATTTGATGATTTTCTACAATTAAGCACTTCTTTCTTCTCTCTGATTCTAGGAAAAGGTAAAGAGCAACTTTACAAACTGTTACAGCTTTCATGATCACTTGACTGCTAACAAGACGCCTCCAAGAATTCAAATACACACAATCACATTTTAAAACCTTCAAGACATAGTTTAATCAGTAGTTGTAATGCACATTTGTTAGCGAGAGCTGCACTTTAACAATTATACAGGCATCACCTGCAGTTATTAAAGTTATCAAAATATATAAAAACATTCAAGTAAGAAGTATGCAAATTAGCAGCATTTAACTAAAATGAATATTATTAGCATATTTCAGTATAATAATAGGGAAAGAAAACAGAGCTTCCATCACACACACACACACCACAGAAAACTTGACTGTTCTCAGAAGCATGGTGAAGGCAAGAATGTTATACATATAAATTCTCTAGGCAAAAATGCCAACAATTTAGAATTTTTTAAAAGTGAGGATGGACTGAACTTTCGTTTGCTCAAAATTCCATGATACTAGTTATTAGACTTAAAAATTCATAAACCTTAACAAGATAAGAAAAGCTTGAAAAGCTCATCAGTTTTATAGGTATAAAAATATCTTGTGTGTACAGGCTTCCCTGGTGGCAAGGGAATCCGCCTGCTGATGCAGGGTACATGGGTTCGTGCCCCGGTCCGGGAAGATCCCACATGCCGCGGAGTGGCTGGGCCCGTGAGCCATGGCCGCTGAGCCTGCGCGTCCAGAGCCTGTGCCCTGCGAGGGGAGAGGCCACAACAGTGAGAGGCCCGCGTACCACACACACACAAAAATCTTGTGTTAATACTACCTGTAGAAGAGAAGAAAAAAAATTGTTTGGCAAAGGGACAATTATACAGAAATATGTTAACTATGGTGAGCTTGTTTTGCTTCTCAGAGCAAGGAATCAATCATTTTTGAATAATGGGGGGAGGGTGGGAAACAGTCTTCACAGCAGCAGCTTTCTAAAACCTGCACCCACCTTTAAATTCCAGGCTACCTCCAGGAAAGGTTTAGAGCCAGTTGAAAGGAAGGAAAACAATAGAAGGAGGGCACAAACAGTCCGTTACAAAACTAGAGTACTTTGAAAAAGATTCTGAAGGTATTAGAATGAAAACTGCTTACATTAAAGCAGTTACATAGTCTAGGCTTATATTAAAAGGTTTAAAGCTATCAATTTCAGGTAAGCTTATGATGAGGTATTTATTGCATACGGTTTTTATGGTAACGGAAATCCGAAGAGATACTCTGCATGTTTTTGTAAAATAAAATTAAAAATTTTAAGCACAAGAGAAACAATAGCCCTTAAAAATATGAATATGTACATTTAAGACGCCAGCATTCAGTCTAGTTTGGTACCCTGGCACAGGCTGGTCTGATGCTGCAACTCACATGCCAAAACACTCAAAGACTCAACAGTCCTTTCCAGCCTGGCTCCGAACCATGAAGTGTCATTCAGAGACCTCAGTGCAGGAAGGGAAACGGCCTTTGGAAGACTGAGAGACAAACTTTGCCTCTCAATCTTGATAGCACTCTGCCAAGTCTCCAAACCCAGGGCTAGAGGGACGGAAGTTTTGTGGATATCCAGGCCCTTAAAGGCAGTTTGCCCTGCGTAACAAAGCTGTAGCAAAATGCCCAGGAAGCTACGAAATCCAGGTTGCCATCCTGCCGCTGGAGGGCTCAATCCAGGGTACACAGGGCCTTGCTTATTCACACAGCAGGAAGGGCTTTTCTCTCCTATAATATTATTCTCATATTACATATTATCATGTAGCTGAAATTACATAACCATCCTCTTCATGCTCCCACCATCTGGTCCAAACATCACAATTCAAGGGTTTCTCCACTTTAAAAAAATCGAGTCTCCATTTTAAGTCTACGGAACCATCCTAGAGAGTCACTACTTCTCAAGGAACACTTCTCAGCCTAAACCCCCAGAACCTGGCTCAAAAGAACTAACCCAGGCTCATGAATAGATGACCTCTACAATTAACTTTAAAAGACAATACAAATATGCTTGTAAAATGGTCTCTCCGCAATTTTGGCTGAAAAGCTTCAATGGCTTCAGTGTTTTGGTTGAGCCTGAGCTGCTAGGCCTCAGGCAAACCTACTTTTCTAAGTCCCTAAAGCATTAAACAGGGGCTGGGTTATGTAAACACAGGCACTGGAGCTGCACGTAAGGAGCCACTTTCAGGAAAGGCCCAAACTCCAGAAAATTATATTTAAAAATTTCTGCTAAAATCTCAGGTGGATGGTGTAGGTTGGCAGGTCACCAGGCCAGCCTGCAAACTGCACGCTGCAGCATCTCCCCGTCAGTCTAGCCGGTTCCTCATATCCCTCTGGGCTTCTGTTAGTTTCTGGATTAGATAACGCTTGTCACGACTTTCCTAAAAACACAGACAAGTTCAAGAGCACATTCAATATATTTGGAAACAAATATCATTATTTCGACCTAAGAAATTACCTATCAGACTTGGTAGGTAATAACCACTGGACCATGGCAATGGCCTCCAAATCGCCTCTCACTCTTCCTCCCTCCCCAGCCCCTGGTCCACAAAGCGGCCTTGTAAAACTGTTCCTTTAAAAATGAACATCAGGCTTTTACTTACCACCCTCCAATGGCTTCCCATCACACTCAGAATTAAACCCAAACTTCCCACCGGAGCCCTCAGGTGATGCCGTGACCCCAGCTATGCTGTGACTCTAGCATCGCCTTGCCTCTCCCCATCATCCTGCACCCTCCAGCCACACCGCCCTTCCCCCTGGGCCCAGGAGTGCCCGGCTCACTCCTCGATGTACCCTCTGCCTGTTACTCTCATGCCCAAGACCTCCCATAATTGGCTCCTTCTCATCATTCGAGTCTCAGCTCCACCGTCGCCGCCTCCAAAGAGGCCTTCCGTGGCCACCATCTCAGCAGCAGACGGTCCACCCGCCCCTCTAACTACCTCTCTGTATCATCTTCATACCAGTTATCACAACTGGAATTTATCTTTTTTCTTTAACTACTAAGCAGCCTGTCTCTCCTCTTCACCTGTGTATCCCAGCACAGTATGAGGATACAAATGTTGAGGGAACGGATGAGTCAGGGAATGAATGGAGCTGGAGGAGGCCGAGCCTGAAGGCAGGGTTCTGCGGGAGTGGTGATGGGAAATCCCACCTTCTCCCTGGGAAAAGCTTCCCATTCCTTTCAGTGTCCTGGGTAAATGTCCCAGCCTTGCCCCTGGGACCGGTGCTTCCTTACCAGGCACAGCTGCTCTCGAAGCTGGACAACCACCCGCTTGTGTGCTCCTGCGAGGGCGATGAGGTAGAACATAACGAGACTGCAACAAAAGGCAAGAGGTCACTAGGGGGTTGGTACCATCTCAAGGCCACTGGAAAACAACCCGACACACTTTGCCTGGAATGGTTTTACTTTTGTTAGTAAAAAAGAAAGAAAACCCTCATGTCTCCCAAGCAGAGGGCATGGGAAACAACCAGAGGTGTACATCTGCAACTAACACAACATTGTAAATCAACTATACTCCAATAAAAAGAAAAGAAAAAAACAAAAAAGAAACAGCCAGAGGGGTTTTGTTTGGCAGTGGCAGCAGAGACTGATTCCTGCCTTGCTCTCTAGAGTTAATATTAAAAGCTCCTGATGCTCCCCTTGCACACACACGAGAGGGGAGAGAGGAGGACATGGGCCAGAAGGTCAGCTCAGCACAGAAAGAACTGGCTGTGGATGATCATTGTGGAACCTCCCTGGCCTCAGTTTCCTCATCTATAAAATGGGGATAACAGAGGAAAATCCAGTGGTAACAAGCCTAAGATAATACAATTTTGAATAAAAGCAACTGGCAATTGGTTCCCGTTTTCTGTGCAGGGGAGGTGGCTGCCTGTCCAGTCTCCCCAGAGAGGGCTGAGGGTCACTGGAATCAGTGATGTCAGTCTTCTTTTCTGGAAGTCCTCATGGCCAAGGACAAGAATGACCCCCAAAGATGTGGAAGCCAGATCAGGTAACCACCACCAGATGGTGCCAGCCAAACCACAGCTGGGGTGAATCGATTAGGATGGAACCGCTGGACTCTGGGATCCTTGCAATTCCAGGCTAACTGGCTGCATTTTATTAATATCAAAGGTATCCTGCCTTTAACAGATGAATTTTTTAACCCCTTTCTTGCATTATGGTGGGGTTTTCCTCTACTAATATCTATATCGTAGGATAATTGTGATGATTGCATGAGTTAATACATGTAAGCTACAATCAATTCCAGTGATTTGTGGTAGTTCTTTTCTGTTCTATAGTCTCCAGGAACACTGAACCAGTGTGCTGAGGGGAAATACAGAATAGGTTCCTTTATGCCCCTGGTCACAACATCTTTGTCAACTGATCAATACTGTGTTTTACGTTTCTTGAGAGAGAAGGTTATTGATACATAACCCTGTTTCTGTTTCAAGACACCTTATTTAATACCACTGAACTCACAGCCAACAGCACCATGACATGTGCTTGAATGAAGCTTATCTAACACACATATTTTCTTCATAAACCCCATCCCAGCCTTCTTGCACTTAGGAACCCTGGACGGCACTTCAGCTCTACGCATCAACAGTGAAATCACCAACCAAAAACACAAAATGCAAGAAACATCGCACTAAATGGATCACAAAAAGGACACTTAAGTTACAGTCTGAGCTACGGTTTGAATATTTGTGTCCCCCTCAAATTCATATGTTGCGAAATCCTAATCCCAAGGTGATGGTATTAGAACGTGGGGCCTTTGGGAGGTGATTAGTTCATGAGGAGCCCTCACAAATGGGATTAGTCCCCTTATAAAAGGGACTCCAGAGAGCACCTAGTCCCTTCTGCCATATGAGAATACAAGAAGTCTGTAAGCCGGAAGAGGATCTTCACCCGACCATGCTGGCACTTTGATCTTGGACTTCCAGCCTCCAGAACAGTAAGAAATAAATTTCTGTTGTTTAGCCACCCAGTCTATGATATTTCACTATAGCAGCCCAAATGCACTGAGACATTGTGCATCAGGCAACTCAAATTTTTTGCTACTCTACACATGTCTACAAATCATCACCAAAAAAACCACCATTAGTACTGATTTTTGGGTTACAAAAATACTTTAGCTAGTAAGCACATTTGCAGTACAGAAAAAAAATACGGAATTTATGAATAATGAGAATGGGCTATAATTAGAACAATGCCTAGTACAAAGTAAGTCCTCAACAGATATTTGTGATTAGAATTACACTCAAAATGAATCACTGCACAAAAACCCTCGTTGCCCCTGCACCCAACACTTGTCATTTACCGAGCCTTCACTAAAGGCCAGGTCCTCTGCTAAGCGCTTCACCATGTGTCCTTCTTCTCACAGCCCTATGAGGTATGTGCCATTCTTATTCCCATTTTCCAGGTGAGGAAATCGAGGCTCAGAGAGGGTATGTGATGACCTGAGGCCACACAGCTTGTAAGTGGTAAAGCCAAGGTTCAAGTGCATGCTTCTAGTCTGGTGCTCTTCTCTCAGCCCAGTTATCAGTTCCTTTTCCAAAGAACAACTAATTTTGTGAATAATCAGTAATATAATAATAGGCAACATTTACTGGGTTATATTTTATAAGTCAGGCTTCTGGCTAAGTACAGATCCCCATTACAAGTGGGATCTCCCTGAACCTCCTCAGTGACCCTCTGAAAGAATTACTACTGGTATTATTTTGACATCTTAGAGAAAGGGCAGCTCAGAGAGGTTTGGTACCATATCAAGAGTCGCGGGTGAGCTCCATTTTCCAGCGGAGAGGAGCCCACCAGCCACAGTGGAAAATACCCGCAGAATCCAGGTGGTTCTCACTCACCAGATGATCATGAAGAAAGGCACTGCGAAGGCTTCCGACGTGATGCCATGGACCAGAGACTGCAGCGAGCTGGGGAAGGTGCTCACCGTCTTGGGGACCACCTCCCAGGTGGTGTTGAAGTTGGTGAAGGGCCCACAGGCTTTGGAGGAAGGGATGCTACCAGGACACAGAGCACGGGGCTCAGGGCCAGGCCTGCAGCACAGGCTGAGCATCCCTCCTCTGCGTACCCACAAAACTTTGTTAACAGTGACCCACGAGGATCCGCCCGACCCCATGGGCCTTCTGGAATATTCCAGTCAAAAATGCTTACCCTGAAATCTCATCAAGTCTCTAGACCTGACTTCCAGTTTATAGGAAATTCAGGACAGAAGGTCAAGTTTAAAAATAAGAGTTACCATATGATCCTGCAATCCCACTTCTTGGCATATACCTGGAGAAAACTCTAATTCAAAAAGATACATGCACACCCATGTTCATAGCAGTACTATTTACAGTAGCCAGGACATGGAAGCAATCTAAGTATACATCAACAGATGAATGGATAGGAAGATGTGTGTGTGTGTGTGTGTGTGTGTACACACACACACACACACACACACATACACACACACACATACAAAACACAATGGAATATTACTCAGCTGTAAAAAAGAATGAAATAATGCCATTTGCAGCAACATGGAAGGACCTAGAGATTATCATACTAAGTAAGCCAGACAGAGAAAGACAAATATCATATGATATTGCTTATATGTGGAATCTAAAAAAAAAGATACAAATGAACTTACTTACAAAACAGAAATAGACCCACAGACACAGAAAACTAACTTATGGTTACCAAAGGGGAAGGCCGGGAGGCAGAGATAAATTAGGAGTTTGGGATACATACTACTATATATAAAACAGATAACCAACAAGGACCTACTGTATAGCACAGGGAACTATACTCAATATTTTGTAATAACCTAAAAGGGAAAAGAATGTGAAAAAGAAAAAGCCATACATATACGGCTGAATCACTTTGCTGTACACCTGAAACTAACACAACATTGTAAATCAACTATACTTCAAAAAGAAAAAAGAACCTGTTAGTTGAAGATAGCCACTCTGGTGATATTTTAGAACAACAATAAATTGAGCACCAGAAATTTAAAAAAGAAGAAGGTCAAGTTAAATGACACTGTGAGAAAGCAATCAGACAACTCCAGAATGTGGGGAGTCTGCCCTTCAGTCTCTTAATTTAGTGGTGAGGAAACTGTATGAAGAATCAAAGACTAGGGAGACATCGCAACCAAAAGTAATGAGTAAAACTTGAAAGATCTTCATTTAAAAAATAAAGCTATAGGGCTTCCCTGGTGGCGCAGTGGTTGAGAGTCCGCCTGCCGATGCAGGGGACACGGGTTCGTGCCCCGGTCTGGGAAGATCCCACGTGCCGTGGAGTGGCTGGGCCCGTGAGCCATGGCCGCTGAGCCTGCGCGTCCGGAGCCTGTGCTCCGCAATGGGAGAGGCCACAACAGTGAGAGGCCCGCCTAGCACCAAAAAAAAAATAAAATAATAAAATAAAATAAAGCTATAAAAGACTATCTTGGGACTGGAGAAATTTGAAAATGGCAGGAATATGCTATTGGCATTAATTTTCTTAGGTGTGATAATGTTACTGTGAATATATAGAAGGGAGAATGTCCTTATTTTTAGGAACTGCACGTTCAAGTATTTAGGAATGAAATGTCATGATGCCTACAACCTAATTTCAAATGGTTCATCATCACACACACAAAAAACGTATGTATATACAGAGAGAAAACAAACGTAGCAGAATGTTAACAGCTGGGACAGCCAGGTAAAGGGTATATAAATTTTCATTGTTGCTTTTTTCAACTTTTCTATAGATTTAAAATTTTTCAAAATAAAAAGTAGGGAAAAATAAAATTACAATGGAAAAAATTAAATTAAGGCTTACAAGAATTGCCTACATTCTTATCATCAAGTTCTGTGTAGGAAGTTTTCCACTGCAGCTCTATTTTAGGGATAAAACTATATTCCTGGAAACAACCTAAATGTTGTTTAAGGAAATGGATGAACAATTTATGATCCATTCATACAACAGAATAAAGAACCACTGAGAGAGAGACAAACACATACAGATATGACTGTCTTAGACAGAAACTAAGTAGTTAGGAAATAGAATTGGAGAATGAACTTCCACCATATACTCGTTTATACTTTTTGAGTTCTGTTCCATGTGAATGTATTTCTTATTAAAAAAATCAAAGCTAAAAATTACTTTAAAAGAATGAGAGCTCTCTATGTGCTGGCCTGGAAAAGGGCACAATATAAACTGAAAAAAAAAAATTAAGCTGCCAACAGTATTATTCCATATCCATTAAAAATACATTTTTCTAAAAAAAAAAAAAAAAAAAAAAAAATACATTTTTCTGGCTTCCCTGGTGGCACTGTGGTTGAGAGTCCGCCTGCCGATGCAGGGGACGCGGGTTCGTGCCCCGGTCCGGGAAGATCCCACATGACATGGAGCGGCTGGGCCCGTGAGCCATGGCCGCTGAGCCTGCGCGTCTGGAGCCTGTGCTCCGCAACGGGAGAGGCCACGACAGCGAGAGGCCCGCGAACCGCAAAAAAAAAAAAAAAAAAAATTTTTCATAATAACCTTCTGGAAGGGTTCATAATATGTTAACAGTGGTTATTACCTCTTAGAGTAGCACTAAGAGGTGAGAATGGGGAGCAAAATTTTCTCTTTAATTTATACCCTTTTCTGTACTGCTTGAATTTTTCAATATATGTAACATACCACTATTACAATAAAAATATGTAGACTCAATTTAGTTTAAAAAATAATAAAACCTGAGAGAGGAATTCAAAGTTCTAGACTTTTCATTTAAAGATTAAGAAATGGAAAAAAAATAAGATAAAATAAAATAAAGATGAAGAAATGGAATTCCACGAGACTGTAAGTCAAGGGTTGGCAAACTATAGCCCACAGGCCAAATCTGGCCCACAGCCTATTTATTTTTTAAAATATGTATTTAGTTGCACCCGGTCTTTGCTGCCACACATGGGCTCCTTAGCTGAGACAAGCACGTGGGATGATCAGGTAGTTCCCTGACCAGGGATTGCACCTGGGCCCCCTGCATTGGGAGCGCAGTCTGACCCACTGCACCACCAGGGAAATCCCAAGCCTAATTTTTATAAATGAAGTTCTACTGGAACACAGTCATGCCTGTTAGTTTATATATCATCTATGGCTGCAACATAGATGATATATAAACAGTTGAGCTGAATAGTTGCTATAGAAACCATATGGCCCAGAAAACCTAAATCATTTACTCTCTTTCCAGCCTCCAGTATAAATGGTTAGAACACTAGGGAGAGGCATCACTGGGATTTGAACCCTCAACTTCCCATCCTCAGGACTGAGCATTTCTGCTTTTTCCAAATCCCACACTAGACACTACATTCCTTGTGCCATGTCTGAATTGTCTTTATACCCCTAGCAGCTAGCACAGTGCTTGGCAATAGAAGAAAATCCAAGTCTTCTCAATGACCATGTATTACCTTCATAATCAGAAACAATGAAACAATCCCAAAGGGGACCAGAAGAGAGATACTAGGAAAAAGGATCTGGGTAGAATAGAGCCAAATGACACTCAAACACAGTGAGAACCCTGCAAGCCCAAGTTCAGAAGTGACCCAAGATATTCCAGCATCCAGAGGGAGATTCTGAAACAAAGGTGGGCCTGGCGGAGCCAAGAGTGACTTACTGACCTCTGCGGGTGGAGCACTGTGAGGAAAGCCAATCAAGAATGCAATGAAGCCTTTAACATAAAAGACGGACATGTCAAGAAGGGAATGTTCTAGAAGACAAAGTCATATTTACCGTGCCATGCTGATTGTCAGAGGTATTATTGCCAAGCACAGCCCAATCAGCAACACCAACAGGAAGAAGAAATTAGAATTAGATGCTCTGAACTGCCTCGGAGAGGGTCTGCAGGTGTAAAGAAGACTTATCTAAGGGGAGAGGAAGAAAGAGGAAAAATTAAGAGCACAGCTTCCTTGAGGATAAATGAGCACAGTCATGTATTATAGAATGTAAATCGGTATAATCTTTCTAGAGGAGTCAGCAGTATAGACCAAAATTTAAAAAATGGGTCAAAAAATAAGTAGATGGTTATTTATAATAAATAAATAACATATTTATTATGTTAATAACAGGGAATAACTGAAAGCAACCTAAGTAGCTACCCAAGGGGTTCCTTAAAGGTTCAAGTGCATCTACACAATGGAAAACCACAGAGCCCTTAGAAAAGCTTTATATCCTACACGGCACTGTGAAATGAAAAGGGTAGATTCCAAAACGCTGTACTGTATGATCTTGTTTAAGTTTTTTTTAAGTATTTTTTAACATTTTACTGTAAATTTCTTTCTTTTTTTAGCTTTATGAGGTATAATTGACACATAAAATGGTAAGATACTTAAGAGCGTACAATGTGATGATTTGAAAGAATATGAAAAGTATTTATTCTCTACAGGGGTTTAAATATGTACTAAATATATACACACCACAACAGGAGGTACTTGCTCGAATTTTACAAGCATATGTATTTTTCCTATATATTAAAAATAAATATTTCCATTGAGGGAAAAAAGACGTGAAGGAGAAATCAGGTGGGGGTGGGGAGAGGGGTACAGTAACAGGCATCCAATTCCTCCTTAATATTCTAGAAAGCTACAGCCTCGGGAAGGGGCATCAAGCTCCTGTGACTGCAGCAACTGGAACATCTTGTGAGCCGAGGGCACTGAGCACCAGGGACACTTGGTGTCCTGTTAGGGTGTCTGGGGCAGGTGGCCAGTCCGACTGGGGTGTCAGAACTCAGTCCAGTGCCTGTGACCCATTCCATTACCCCTACGCTGTCTTTACGGGGCTACATGCTAGGAAACCACTGCCTAACATATTTTCTGGAAGAAGAACAAGTTCCTCTCAGCTTTCTCGCATCCATCTGTCCTTTGGTGACTTCAGCCAATTTAAGTTTCCAAATGAAAGCATCAGAACATTCTTCAAAGGTCAAAACACCCAGGTAGGAAGTATGACCCAATTCAAGGCCCTGCCTACTGGATTAAGAGCTTAGGCTCTGGAGTGAGGTAAACCTGGGTTCAAATTCCAGGAGTCATTTATAAGCTGTGTGAGCTTGGACCAGTTATTTAACCTCTCTAAACTTCAGCTTCCTAATTTATAAAATATGGTTACTAGCAGTGCCTACTCAAAGGGTGTGTGTAAGCATTACATGATAATCTACGTAAAGTGTTCAGCAGAGCAGAGGTACACAGTATTGTTATCACCTGTTATTATCGTTGTCATTGTTATTACTACTATTATTACTTCCATTTATGAATCCTCAGGGCTTGGCATAATAGGTGATCAATAATGTCAGGGGTTATTACCAGGGGCTACCTCTGGAAGAAGGGATGGAATACATATTTGTACTATTTAAATGTTTCATAGTGAGCATATATTGCCTCTACAATAAAGAAAAAGTTTGGGGCTTCCCTGGTGGTGCAGTGGTTGAGAATCCGCCTGCCGATGCAGGGGACACGGGTTCGTGCCCCGGTCTGGGAAGATCCCACATGCCGCAGAGCAGCTGGGCCCATGAGCCATGGCCACTGAGCCTGCGTGTCCGGAGCCTGGGCTCCGCAACGGGAGAGGCCACAGCAGTGAGAGGCCCATATACCGGGAAAAAAAAAAGGAAAAGTTTGGTTAATAAGCCCGGATAAGTTAGTCCTCTATAGAGCTACTTCACCCATTAAGCACTTAGTTAGGATACAATGCCTAGGGCCTGTGAGCTGTTTGAGGATCTACACAAATAATTGAGAACTGAAAATAAATGCACCAGATCCAAAATCCAAACAGAAAACTACAGAACTTTAGTTAATAAACCTTTTGTTAAACATCACCAAAATGAACCACTGTCAACTGATCGATCAACTGCAATGCAACTCTTAGTTACATACAAAAAATATTTAAATCACAGGAGCAAAATCATTCTTAACAAAACTCTCAAAATGATAAAAAGGAGAAAATCCAAAGTCTTTTTTCCAGAATAAAAATATGTATCAAATAAGGGATGCAATTTTTTTTTTTTTTTTTTTTTTTTTTTTTTTTTGCGGTACGCGGGCCTCTCACTGTTGTGGCCTCTCTCCCGTTGCGGAGCACAGGCTCTGGACGCGCAGGCTCAGCGGCCATGGCTCACGGGCCCAGCCACTCCGTGGCATGTGGGATCTTCCCGGACCGGGGCACGAACCCGTGTCCCCTGCGTCGGCAGGTGGACTCTCAACCACTGTGCCACCAGGGAAGCCCAAGGGATGCAATTTTGATACATCTAATGGGATGTGGGTGGGCTCCAAGCATGTGTGCCGAATGTCTTGCAAGGTCAAGGATGGTCTCAGTTACTGACCCCTCGACCCCACCTCTCCTTACCTCTTTCACGTAAAAGATGATAATTAACTTCAAGGTTGCAACTGCAGGAAGAAGGGGTGAGAAGAATGCTCCAATCCAGCAAATGGTTTGCCCATAAACGATCCCTAGAACGTTATCAGGGATAGCAAACTCCTGCTGTCCCCAGCACTGAAACAGCTTCCAAGAGGAACAGTAGGTCACCAGGATCCTGGAAACAAACAGGACCATTTATCAGCTGGACTGAAGTGTTTGCCAAGGCCACGGAACCACATCCACAAAATTAGGGCTGTTTCCACCCAAACTTCTTATGGAAACTGATTAGTCATATGTCTAGAAGATGCAGAATACAGTGAACTCTGCAGTCACCAACACCAGTGTCTCAGATCTACAGTTTATCAGCCAAATAATGTTAGATAAGGCTCATTTTTCTCATCTGGAATGTGAGGGGATTATAATACAGCCTACTTCACTGCGTTGTAGTTGACAGTCAATGACACGGGCAGTCTCTGTGCTCTAGTTTGCCACTCAATCCAAAACGTATTGAGCTATTGTGCATCTACACAGAAAACGGCTTATGAGGACCCTACCACCCTGCATGCTACTCCCTGGAATCCTAGAAGCTTTCTACAAAAACCCTAGGGCCAGGGGCCTGAGATAAACACACATAGTTGTTCACTGTAGCATTACCACATATTAGCAAAAATACTGGAAACAACCTAAACCCCCATCAGTAGGGGCTGCATCGATAAATCAGAAGCCATGGGTACAGTGGAATAACATACAGTCCTTAAAACGAGAGAGGAAAATCCACGTGCCTTGACAGGGAAAGTTGTTCATGGTAGTTTGTTTGTATGGGGGAGAAAAAGCAAGCTGCGGACCCATGTGGATGTACCATGATCCCATTTGTGGGGTAAAAAAGAACACTTCCAGCAAGACTGTGTGTTTACTTACACATGTATTTATGCATATGTGTGTTTTTATTTTTAAGGACTGCTGGATCTACCCCAAAGTGTTAACAATGGTCACCTCCGTGGAGTGGAGTGGGATTGGGAAGTAGGGGTAAGGTAACAAAAGACAACTCTCACTATACTCCGGATTTCTGTATTTATTTAAGTTTAAATATTAAAAAACTTTAATACGCACATATTCACATCATATTTGTGTAATTTTTTAAAAGGACAGTTTCTTTTTCAATGTTTACCTTTAAGGGCTTACTGGACTTCTGGCATATACCAGGAGAATTTGTACATGTGGGTAGAAAAGTCATTAAGTGAACAGGGTTTCACTTAAGGCTCAAGGAGATGCTGAGAATAATTTTTTTTTTTAATGACAGCATAGTAATGATAATCCTGATGGTGACAGTTAATGTTTTGTTGAGTTCTGTGGCATGGAGTGTTCTTAGTACTTTTATCTGCATTTTGTCATTTAATCCTCACAACAGTGCTATGAGGTGGGCACTGCTACTATTCCCATTTCACAGGTAGGAAAACAGGCACAGAGCTTAAATAACTTGCCCTCAGTCACACGTCTAGGAAGTGGCAGTGCTGGGTCTTGAACCCAGACTAGGAAATGGGTTATCCACTGCAGCCCGGGGGGGCTGGCAAGATGTCACCCCACGGCAGCCCCGTGGAAAGCAGTACCATTTCTGCTTCGTGCTGCCTTTCAATGGGGCACATCATGGACCGGGGGGGGAGGTGATGCCCTGGAGCTTTTTCAAAGTCACCAATGGCTGTCAGTGGTTCCCAGGATGTGGAATCATCCAGCACTTCGTGAAGAGCAGCTGTGATGGGAACCTGTGCTGGGGATGAGGGAAAGGGTGAGGGGGTAGGGGGAGATAAGAGGGGTACCCCTCACACTTACTTTCTAGGAAAATCCACAAAAAGTGTCACAGCCAAGATGATGATGAGGTCAAAGATCATCAGCTTGTACATTTCCTGCCCAACTTGGGTCTCCCAGCACTGAAACCCAGAGAGAAATGAGCCTGACTTGGAGCAGAAAAAGCCAGGTTCTCCCAATGCCATTTCCAGCCCCCGATCCTGCTGCCTCTGAGCTCCAGCACAGACTTTGGTTTTCAAGCCCTTAGAATTAGAAGTGCCTGGTGTGCCAGACTGTGCTACACAGCAAGAATAAGGAGCAACTGGGATTCAAACCCTTGGCTTCATGGGCTGTTCTCTCGACCCTGATGCTCCTACCCCCAAATGACCCACCGAGCAGGATGCCCATCCCCGCAGCCTCACCGGGTAGAGTTTCTGGTTGTAGCCACAGAGCTCACACGAGTAGTTATCGCAGGATGTAATCTTGGAGCCCAGAGTGAACACCAACACGCAGATGGTGGCCAGCCGCATAAAAACACACCTGCAGGGAAGAGGGTAGGAGAGAAGATGGGAAGAGGAGGGCTCAGGGCAGGCGGGCCCCTTGGAACAGGGCTGGGGTGCAGAGAAGCTGCCTTTCTTTTTTTTTTTTTTTTTTTTTTTTTTTTGTGATATGCGGGCCTCTCACTGTTGTGGCCTCTCCCGTTGTGGAGCACAGGCTCCGGACACGCAGGCTCAGCGGCCATGGCTCACGGGCCCAGCTGCTCCGCGGCATGTGGGATCTTCCCGGACCGGGGCACAAACCCGTGTCCCCTGCATCGGCAGGCGGATTCTCAACCACTGCGCCACCAGGGAAGCCCCGAGAAGCTGCCTTTCTTAACAGCAAACCTACAAATGGGCACAGAGTTTCTGTTTGGGGTGACGAGCAAGTTCTGGAACCAAACAGTGGCAATGGTGGCACAACAC
The DNA here is from genome assembly GCF_026419965.1 of Kogia breviceps. Classification (NCBI taxonomy): domain Eukaryota; kingdom Metazoa; phylum Chordata; class Mammalia; order Artiodactyla; family Physeteridae; genus Kogia; species Kogia breviceps. The sequence continues at coordinate 67,919,706 of NC_081323.1, forward strand.
CGAGCATGTGAATTGTACACTTAAAAGTGACTAAGATGGTAAATTTCACGTTATATGTATTTTACCACAATATTTTTTAAATGGCAGAGAAAAAAACAGATCAGAAAGCTGAGAACTCCTGAATCCATGATGACGTAGTCACGCTGAGAACAATTCCCAGAAAGAACTAATTGAATCTTCTAAGTATCAGCTTTGAGAGATGGCTGATATACTGAGAAGTGAAAAAAATACACTACAGAGTTTCAAGTAGATACAATCCTATTTTTAAAAGAAAACAAAACGTGTGAACGTTGGCGTGAACAACAGGAACCGTGCGGATGAGGGCTGCTGGGGGAAAATGGATTCAAGAGAGGAGGGCGGAGGGCTAATTTTTTTTTTAAAACAAGATGCTTCATCTATTGTTTGGTTTGTAATAAAAAAAAAATAAATGATATAGAAACATTGAAAAGTGTGTGGGTAGGGGAGCTAACCCACACCATCCACCTGACACGCTGTGCCTCCCTCGGGGCGGACATGAGTACCCAGCACCACCGAAGAGGTTTCCATAACTAAAAACTGGAACGGAATCTAATAAAAAGTCTGAATCTACATTTGCGGAGGGATACAGGAAAACAAAAGACACCATGACCAAACAATGAACTAAATCCAAAGTAGAGAACACTGCATAGGACAAACACCTCAGCTTCTCCCACAAATCAATAGCATAATACAATGGGGGAATTCTTGAAAGAATAAAGGGGACTTAAGAGACGTAACAACCCAACACAGCATGCGGCCTTTCTTTGGATCTTGGTTTGAATAAAGCAAGCATAGAAAGCCCTCTGCGACTCCATCAGGGGACTGATTTAATTCTGTGAGGTGTGATGACGATTATGTTTAAAAAGAAAAGTTCTTGTCACTTAGAGATATACTGAGCTGTTTACAAGTGAAATGACATGTTGCCTGAGATATGCTGAAAATAATCCAGCAGAGTGGGGGGACCGCATGAAACAAGACTAGCAAAACGTTGGTAGATAGTTGAAACTAAGTGATGGGCACACATGAGGGTTCATTATACTGTCCTGTTTGAAAATTTCCAAAATAAAAAGATTTGTTTGAACAAAGATGCAAATGCCATCTGAGGCATTTGAGAAGCAGACAGAAAACATTCCAGTGTCACACAGTCCCCCCCTGGTCCTCCTTAACTCATGTGTGTTAATTTAACTCCTTGGGCCCAGCTTTACACCTCCCATTTCTTTATTTTTTATTTTATTTTTTTAGGAAACTGAATATTTGTTTAGTATGAGAAGAGACATTACAACAAATTATAAAGAGTCAGCGGTAGCCCGCTGCGGGCCTCTCAGGCCGGTGATTTGCCCACGCGCCTCCATGAGCTTGGCCCACGGCCTCTGACAGCGCCCACCCGAGCGCCCCGGGAGCCGGCGGGCAGCGGTCCTCGCCGGGGACCCTCCAGCGGGCCCAGGGGAACAAACGTGGCTCTAAATCCAGCACGTGCATATTGAAGCAAGTGAAAGGATTTAATATGAAGCACAGAAGCAGATAATGCCAAAAAGCAAGCAGTAGTTGGTACACATTTAGTGAGTGGGGCAGCATTTCCTCGCCCACTGTGCTGAGATGGCGGAAATCAGTCAAGCTCAGTATGAAAAGGAATACACCAAAGGTATTATTAGTCAGAGAATGAGGGTCTCGGAAAAATTAAAGGTAACACCACCAAATGCTGACCTGGAACAAGGATTCCAAGGAGTTTCAAATGTTAGTGTGATTATGCAGGTTCCAGAGAGAATTGTTGTAGCAGGAAATAATGAAGACATTCCATTTTCAAGACTAGCAGATCTTGACCTTATACAGTCAATTCCCTTCAAACCTCTGGCACTAAAAACACCACCTCGTGTGCTTATGCTAAGTGAAAGACCACTAGATTTTCTGGATTTAGAAAGACCTCCTCCAACCCTTCAAAATGAAGAAATCCATGCAGTTGGCAGGCTAAAAAGAGAGCACTCTATGAGTGAAAATGCTGTTCGCCAAAACGGACAGCTGGTCAGGACTGACTCCATGCATGGCATTTCAAATACAGATGCAACGATTGGAGGAACCTCAGATGACATGACTGTTGTAGATGCAGCTTCATTCAGATGAAAGACAATCAAACTAAACAGACGTCTACAACTTCTGGAAGAGGAGAACAAAGAACGTGCTAAAAGAGAAATGGTCATGTATTCAATTACTCTAGCATTCTGGCTGCTTAATAGCTGGCTCTGGTTTCACCGCTAGAGGTAACCCCAACTCCCAAAAATACTGTCTCAACAGCTGGAAATATAAAGAATTTGCAAACTTCTTTGTTTCTGTCTTTGCATTGTATGTCGTTTTACAGTCCACACCCTGAAAATGTATTTCTCCCAGAAAGGAGGTGGGGAAAGACTCATATTTGCAGAAGTAAAGGTATATTCTGTCACTTGACTGTATATAGTTTTAACCAGTTTTGCCATAACACCTACTTAAAATTCTCCCTTTGCATGCTTTGTGAATAGGATCTAGTTTGTTTCGGTTTTTTTTAAGGAATTTTTTTGCCTCATCAATCTGCACAGCTAATTCTATGAATGGGAGAGAAAAAAAGTGTATAGGAAATGGATTTAGAGAAGTGTCTGTAAAGGAAAAATAATACTTTATTTTGCCCTGTTTCTCAAACACTGTTAGATTAAACAGTTTAGTTAATAGACATTTTTGCATCCACATTTCAACATTAACACTACTGAAGTCATGGTCTGGTGTCAGATTTAATAAACTCAAGCCACCTCATGTTTCATGATCACCTTCAATAAAATAATTCCTAACATTTTCACCAGTTTATCTAAGATGTGGGCAAAATGTGCATTTTTATTTTTATTTTAGTTTTGCAGATGGTTTTCTGTAAAGTAAATGTTTACTAAATCCATGCGTGAATGATTTAAAAAACTACAGAATAAGGTACTAATGTAGTGTATTTAATAAACTGTCAACCAAAAAAGAAAGAGTCAATGGGAGCACACACAGTCGGTGACTGGGCCACATTTTTCTCAGCCCTCACTCCAGCGAAAGTCTCAGTTCCTGCAAGTTCCTACTGTAACTCTCCTCCCAAGGCCATGCATGGGCCTAGTGGGGTAGAAGTGTGAGGGAGTTAATGCCCCTGGGAGCCAGCCACCCTTAGGCAGGGGAGGACAAATACTTGTTGGAGGGCAAACAATCCTGCATAGGAAAAGTCTAAGATATTTTCCACGCAAACTCCCAGGGGTGTCCCATAGGACTGAGCCCCAGTTGCAACTCGCCAAAGAACATACCCTTTATAAGGTGCCTTCCCTTCTCTCTCTCACTTCCTCACTCTTCTGCTGGTATACACCTGTCTTTCTAACATCTTCAGAGCAACATTTCTTCCAAGGGCCCAACCCTATGCCCTCAGCTGTCGATGTGCTAATACATGAAAAAAATATAGACACTCAAGTCAAAGAGATTTCCCTGCATGTGCAAACTCTGATTCATTCATGGGGGTTGTCTGAAGGCTGAAGAGGATTCTTGGCTCAGCAGGGAAAGGTACCACAATGGATTAGCAATGTCTGCCGTGGGCAGGGGAGGGGACAAGTGGTGACTTGCTTGGCACGTCTAGGCATTACCTAAGGATTGTCAGCCGGATCTCAAAGCCTGGGGAATAATCCTCATAGTGGATGATCTTGGCAAAGATTATTGGGGTGATAAAATTGGCCAGCGTGATCACAATAGAAGGCAGGTACAATATCAAGAGGTTCTCTCCAAAAACCATCTTGTCAATTTCCTATGAAGATAACAAAACTGGTCAGGAGTATAGTAATTTGCATCACAAATGAACTGACCTTAAAAGAACTCAACTATATGTATGTCAAGTCATATGCTGAACACCTGAAACTTATACAGTATTGTATGTCAATTATATTTCATTAGAACTGTAAGGGAGAAAAAAACCCCAAACATGTTTAGCAAACAAAACAAGACATTTGTTTCATTCAACACGGCACCTAAAACTAAGCCATCTCCTTCCTTGGGTGTTCAAACAGAGGAACCATGATCTAGTACCATACTAGAAGAAAACTGAGCTCTACTGGAGTTATTAAGGTGAAATATAAAAAATCCATGTATTCTGTATCAATGGAAAATTTAAAGCATTTTCAAGGCTGTACTAATTGACTTGGAACAGTCATTCTCTCCTTCTTTCATAATAATAGACTATTTAGTCACATATATGACTATCTGAGATAAAACTAAATTTCCTAGGTAATTTGACTGTCTTCCTAGGTAAATGGCTCTCTGACTAAATTCTGGCCAAAGGGATATAAGAGGCAGTGTTAAGTGCAACCTTCAGGTCCTGCCCTTGAAGGGAAGAGGTGTGCTCTCATCTCCTTCACTTCCCTCCCATTGGCTAGAATGTGAATGTGGTGAGCTACCCGGTGCCATACAGAAGAACACCACATTCTAAGGATGGCAGAGCTACAAGATGGAAGGAACTTGGGCCCCTGATGATTGATTTCATGAAGCAGAGCCACTAGACCAACCTGGATTTTTATTTATTCTTTTTAAAATTTGTTTTGGCTGTGCTGCAGGACACGGGATCTTAATTCCCCAACCAGGGACTGAATCCGTGCCCTCCGCAGTGGAAGCGTGGAATCTCAACCACTGGACTGCCAGGGAAGTCCCCAACTTGGAATTTTAAAACCATTGTTATTTTAGGTAAACTGAGGCCCCAGATAGTAAGCTGTGCAGCTGGGGATTAAATCCAGGCAGTCTAGCCTGGATTTGAACATTGTAAACTCCAGGAGGAGGAGGTACCCCAAACACTCTATTTTGTTTGTTTGTTTTTTTGTTTTTTTTTTGCGGTATGCGGGCCTCTCACTGCTGTGGCCTCTCCCATTGCGGAGCACAGGCTCCGGACGCGCAGGCCTAGCGGCCATGGCTCACGGGCTTAGTTGCTCCGCGGCATGTGGGATCTTCCCGGACCAGGGCACGAACCCGTGTCTCCTGCATCGGCAGGCGGACTCTCAACCACTGCACCACGAGGGAAGCCCCAAACACTCTATTTTGGATGCTTTTTTTTTTTTCTATTGAAAGTGGAAACTAGTCACTCTGATTTTAGGTTCTCTGTCATATCAGCCAAACTTATATCCCCATATGTAAAACAGAATGATGATAGTATCTACCTGAGAGGTTTGCAATACACTTAGCATACATAACGTCCAATGGAACTAAAAGTTAAATTGACTTTCACCGAGCACTTACTTTTTTCATGTGTTCTTGAGAGAATATAGTCGCTCTATAGATTGCATAAAAGCATGCCGCTAAAACGGCCAGCACGATACAGTTCAAAAACAGTCTCAAAGAGTAAATCCGTATCGTTTCTTCTGAGGTCCTTTCTGCTATTTTCTGCCGTATTCTTTCTTCCTCCAGATCTGCCTGAGAACAAAAGAAAGCTCATTTGTGAGCTCTGGGATGAAGGGATATTTAGGGGTGGAAACTGTGACTCACCGTCATACTCTCCCTCTCCATCTTTAAAGTTTCCTCAATATTCATCTCCCCCAGGATACCCTCCTGGACCAAGCCCAACCAGTTTCCATGTCTCCTAAAGGCCTAAATGAAGGCATACCTTGTATTTAAGATTGAAATTAGACTCCACAATAAATGTGAAAACAGAACTATAACCTATTCAGGACATTACCTATATGTTACTATTATCTACATGTTATTTCTTTAAACAAATAATACACTTCATTTGATTCCTTCCATCTCACTTCATTAAGCTTTTGATATCGTCTCCTCCTTTTTTGCATAGGTTTGATCAAGATGCTATTTGTTACTCCTTTTCTCCTGATTAATTTGGAAATTCCACTTTTTCATATTCTCTCCACTCCTTATTATCCTTATTATCTCCACCTTATTATCACAGCATTCTTAGTCCTATTTCTCCTGGTTTAAGACATGTTTATGACAGGTTTTCATCAAGCAGAAAAATAACAGTACAAATCAACAAGGACCTACTGTATAGGACAGGGAACTCTACGCAATATTCTGTGATAACCTGTATGAGAAAAGAATCTAAAAATGAATGAATATATGTATAACTGAATCACTTTGCCACACCTGAAACTAACACAATATAGTAAATCAACTATACTCTAGTAAAATTTAAAAAAAAAGGAATAACAGTTTTCTTCAACTAGGATTAAAATAAGTTTTCTAAATTAAAACAAAAACAGGGGCTTCCGCGGTGGCGCAGTGGTTGAGAGTCCGCCTGACGATGCAGGGGACACGGGTTCGTGCCCAGGTCTGGGAAGATCCCACATGCCGCGGAGCGGCTGGGCCCGTGAGCCATGGCCGCTGAGCCTGCGCGTCCGGAGCCTGTGCTCCGCCACAGGAGAGGCCGCAACAGTGAGAGGCCCGCGTACCGCAAAAACAAAAACAAAAAATAGTACAAGGTGATGGGGGAGAAGGGAAGATACCACCTCTTTTCCCAGCTCCAGTTCACCAGCTTCATGCTTGGGGCTAAGGTGATCAACGCCAGGAAGTGGTTCTCTGCAAAAAGCTCTTGAAAACTACATAGGGCTACACAGCTAAGCACTGGGGACAGCCTGGACCCCCACCAGCTCCTTTGCAAGCTGTAACCCCGCCTCCCGCCAAGAGAACACTGAGGGGCACTCACTCGGAGCTCGTAGCGCAGGCTGCTGTGCTTCAGGTCCGCCATGCTGCGGTTGGTGATGCAGAAGTCCCAGCCCGCAAAGATCTTGTTGCAGTAACTCTGGAAGTGCTCCTCGCTCCGGATCAGATTACTTTTGAACCCTGCCACCGACCTGACCCCAAAACACGTTTATCACTCTTATAAGAACAACAAAATACAGGCCCATGGATATGCTTTGTCTAAAATTAAAAAGTTAACACACAGCTGCATCTTCCACCCATTTTGACATGCTTGGTCAAGTTTTGGATCGTTCTAAATATGTGGCAGCTAACCAGGCATCTCATTGTTGAAAATCACTTCCTTTCATCCGTTCAATGGCTTCTTTCACAGCTGGAATAAAATCCAAACTCTTTTAATACACCCTAGAGGTCCTGCATGACCGTGCATGGTGCCGTCTTTCCTCCCATAGGGCCACTCTGCTGTAATGACAAAGGCTTTTTCCTGTCTATAAACACACAAACCTCTCCTCCAGCCTCAGGGTGCTTGCACTTGCAGTTCCCTCTGTCATCTCCTCCTCCCATGGCTGCCTCCTTCTTATCCCTCAGGTTTCGCTCAAATATCCCCTCCACAGATTCCCCACCATCCCGTCTAAAGTTGGGACTCCTACTTCAAGTCAGTCTCTTTAATTTCCTTCACAGCAATCACCTAACCTCCAATCATCTCATTTATGTGTTTACTGCTTGTAGCCCCTTACCCTAAATTTTAAACTCCTTGAGGGCAGGTACCCTGGCTGTCTTCCCACCTTTATATTTGGAATGCCTGGATATAAATATGGCCACTAGACAACTGATGGATAAATGCATGAATAAATGACTTAAATAGTAAAATAACCAAATATTTAGCAAGCACCTGTTTTGGTCAGATGCCACTCTGTTGCACAAGTTCATAATCATTACTCATTCAAATGCTTTCCTGGGGCTTCCCTGGTGGCGCAGTGGTTGAGAATCCGCCTGCCGATGCAGGAGACACGGGTTCGTGCCCTGGTCCGGGAAGATCCCACATGCCGCGGAGCAACTAAGCCCGTGAGCCATGGCCGCTAGGCCTGCGCGTCCGGAGCCTGCGCTCCGCATCGGGAGAGGCCACAACAGTGAGAGGCCCACGTACCGCAAAAAAAATAAAAAATAAAAAAAAATAAAAACAAATGCTTTCCTGGAAAAAAATACACTCTGGCACTTGACATAAAAATGTCAAATGCACACACACACACAAAAAAAGTCAAATGCCACACACTCCGTAGACAAACCAGGGTATTTTTAGGATTTGCTACTGAGTTGTGAAGACAATAGAAATGAAAGGAATTAGAGCAATCAGTTGTTCTGGCAAAGGTTCACAGCAAAGAATTTACGTCAGAACCAGCTGGGGTGCTTTTCCAAAATGCAGACTCCCGGGTGATTTCATATCCTGAGATTTTTAATTCAGTCGGTCTCATGGGGGGGGGGCAAATATATGCTATTTATAAAGCTCCATGGTGATTCTGAGGTCCCAGCCCAATTGAACGGTCTGATTTAGACCAAACCTCCATTTTACAGGTGAGAAAGCTAAGATCTAGAGAAGGGAAAAAGTATTTCCCTAGATCCAAAGAGCTAGTGGCAGAACTGGGGCTAGTACAGTGATGATGACGATGATGATGATGATTTTAATTTAATAAATGTCTAAGTGCCAGGCCCAGTACCAAGTTCTTCACCTGCCTTGTTTCAGTTAATCCTCCCAAGAACCCTTCTAGGTGTGTGCATTTCACAGACAAAGAAAATGAGGTTCGACGAGGTGAAGCCACATTTGAACCTTGGTCTCTTGACCCCTAAGTCCACCCTCATTGCCACCCTGTAGCACTTCCTCCTCCCTGGGTAGGCCGCTCCCCATTACTTCACAGCCACCCTCCCTGCAGGCTTCCCCACAAAGCAGTCAAGGCCCGGAGGTGCAGGAGCTCAAGCAAGACCCGGAGGTGGCTTCACTGTTCAGCTGATAAAGCTTCTTCTTCAGGCCCCCTTCCAAGGCCCCAGGAGCGCCTCTAGCAATGTGTTCATACGGTCTTGTTTTGATGTTTTATCATTTACAAAAGATACTTTCATGTTCTTTGTCTTACAGAGGGCCCCTCCATACGGTCTACACTGCCGGTCCATAAAACTTGGATCTGCCCTTGCCATGAGCACACAACAGCAAAGCCAGAACCCCAATCAACCAACATTTCTTTACCAAGCATCTCTCGGCCCTCAAAATGAGCCACTGCTGCCCGTTTCTGTGGGGGATAGACACACACCAGTTCATTTTCATCTCATAGATTCTGACTCAGGATACGAGTGCCCCCCTGGGCTCTAGGGTTTTCTCTGTGGTGGTGAACACTGGTCTCCATGGAGGACAAACTCAGACGCCAAAACCCTGGTCTCTTCTACACCTGTGATACGGAGCTTCACAGCCCCATGGCTTATAGCACTGCCCAGCTCTCACAGGCACAATGAAGTGGGTAAGAGAGGTGCCCATCCAAGCATTCCCCTCGGGGCAGAGACAGTAAGCTGTCCATCAGGAATGGGTGGTTCTCCTTTCATAGTGTAGCGCTAGTGCTGGGAAGTGGCTGGCAGCCAAGGACATTTCCCAGCCTCCTTTTCAGTGAGCCGTGGTCACGTGACTAAGCTATAGCTGACGGAATGTGAGTGACGTTCACTCACATTCTCACGTTCTCAGGCTGAGCCCAGAACGTTTTCCCTTCCAGCCCTCAAGAGGAACATCTGAAAGCCACATGCTGATGATGGCTGAGCTTCAGTCAACTTGAGTCGCAGCGGGGCTGAGAAGGAGCCTTCCACACTAACCTGTGGCCCGCTAAGAACTTCATGGGAGAAAGATATACAACTTCTATTGTGTTGGGCCATTGTACTTTTGGGGGATAGTAGTTTGTTAAAGTAATTTAAAGTAATTAATATTCCTCACTTTTCTTGGGAATTGGCACCTCCCACTAAAATGCCTGTCTACCACGTGAAATGCCACGTTTGCATACGATCTTAACCCACTGGCCACAACTTAAGGGTCAGAATTGGGTATCTGAATGAAGCAGAGCCAGCAAGTCTCTTCAAAGGATTTCTGAGCCTGTGACCCTGGGAGTAGACATAAGGAAGCTGCCACCAGAAGAATCAGAGATGCAGGAGCCCTTGCTTTGGTTGTTCTGAATCCATTCCTATATCCTTGTCCTTCCTGTAATTTGGAGTTTCCTCCCTTCCTTGGTTCTCTCAGCCACTCAATTCCCCTTTAGCCCATTTAGTCAGAGTTGGGTTTCTGCCACTTGCAACCCAGTAGAGACCTGGTTAGCGTATATACCGGATCAAAGATAAGGTTGGTGGGACTTCCCTGGTGGTGCAGTGGTTAAGAATTCACCTGCCAATGCAGGAGACACAGGTTCGAGCCCTGGTCCGGGAAGATCCCACATGCTGTGGAGCAGCTGGGCCCGTGTGCCACAACTACTGAGCCTGTGGTCTAGAGTCCACGAGCCACAACTACTGAAGCCCACGTGCCACAACTACTGAAGCCCACACACCCAGAGCCCCTGCTCCACAACAGGAGAAGTCACCGCAATGGGAAGCTCACGCACTGCAACGAAGAGTAACCCCCGCTCGCCACAACTAGAGAAAGCCTGTGCGCAGCAATGAAGACCCAATGCAGGAAAATATAAATAAATAAATAAATAATAAATTTTTTTAAAAAGGGCTTAGGCTTGATAGGTTTTTTTAAAAAAAAAACACAGATAAGGTCGGCAGGATGGTACTGGCAAATGTGTTCACTGATGATTGACTGAAGACTCTGGGCTGCTACTCCAGCTCCCAGATGCTGCCTCCATCCTCCAGGTGTCCACAGCCTCCAACACACTCACAAACCTTTTTCCACAAAGCTCAGCTCTGCACTCTGCTCATCCTTTGGGCAATGGCTCTCGGAGTCCACGGACCTCCACAAGACTCCAGCCATCAAGAATAATTCAAAGAGAACACAATGACAAGATAAACTTTACCTTTTCACTATCCAAAGAAGGCTCAGGGCCAGGTAGGCAACTGTGCTTAACACATAAGCCAGAGGCAGATCATAGATGAAGTTCTGAAATTTCACCCCATCAATGGTGTAATGTCCATAAAAGAGGCAGGTACCCTCCAGGAAACCCTGAAACAAAGCCAAGGGCATGAGGTCAGATTAGTGAGTTGACTGCAGGGAACCAGGAAACCAGTCTCTGCCTCAAGAAACTCACATTGCAGTGTCACTGTTTATCCCTGAATTCCCCAGAGACTGGAAAAATTCCAGATTTGCAGCAACATGGATACAACTAGAGATTATCATGCTAAGTGAAGTCAGACAGAGAAAGATAAATACCATATGATATCACATATGTGACATCTAAAATATGACACAAATGAACCTATTTATGAAACAGAAATAGAATCGTGGACATAGAGAACAGACTGGTGGTTGTCAAGGAGCAGGTTGGGAGAGGGATGGAGTAGAAGGTTGGGTTATTACATATAGAATAGATAAACAACAAGGTCCTACTATATAGCACAGAGAACTATATTCAACATCCTATGAAAAACCATAATGGAAAAGAATATTAAAAAAGGGTGCATATATGTGTGTGTATATATATCTGAATCACTTTGCTCTACAGCAGTAATTAACACAACACTGTAAATCAACTATACTTCAATTTTAAAAAATTAATTAATTTAAAAAATAATTTAGACCAATTTAAAAAAAAGAAAAAGAAATCCAGAGATATATGGGGTGCTCAATTAGAGTTTGGGGAATAAAGCACAGATAAAGCCTGAGCATTAAAAATACACAGGGGTACAATCCAAAAATGAAATTAAGGAAAGAATTCCATGTGCAATAACAGCAAAAATAATAACATAATTAGGAACAGATTTTAAAAATGAAGTATAAGTATATAAATCTTATATTCTTAAAACTATAAAACATGTTTAAAAAATTAAAGAAGATCTAAATAATGGAAAAAGATCCCCTGTTCATGGATCAGGAGATCCAGGGCAACACTCCCCAAACTGATCCACAGAATCAACACATCCCTATCAGAATCCCGACTGGCTGCTTTGTAGTAAATGATAAGATAATCCTAATATTCATATGGAATTGCAAGGGTCTCAGAATAGCCGAAATAATCTTGAAGAAAACAAACAAAGTTGTAGGACTCACACATCCTAATTTCAAAACTTACTACAAAACAACAGTAATCAAGACAGTGTGGTACTAGCATAAGAATAGACATATAGATCTATGGAATAGAATTCAGTCCAAAAATGAACCCATACATCTATGGTCAACTGATTTTTGATAAGGGGAAAAAAGAGTCTTTTCAAGAAATGGTGCTGAGACAACTAGATAGCCACATGCAAAAAATAAAATAAAGTTGCGCCCCTACCTTAAACCTTTTAAAAATTTTAACTTAAAATGGATCAAAGGCCTAAACGTAAGAGCTAAAACTATAAAACTCTTAGAATAGGAAAGAGAGTTAAATTTGCATGACTTTGGATTTGGCAACGAATGCTTAGATATGACACCAAAAGCACAAGCAATAAAACAAAAAATAAATTGGACTTCATAAAAATTAAAAACTTTTGTGCTTCAAAGGACATTATCAAGAAAGTGAAAAGACAATCCAGACAATGGGAGAAATACGTGTAAATCATATACGTTATAAAGTACTTGTATCTAGAATATTTTTAAAAAACCCCTCATAACTCAACAATAAAAAGATAGATAGGGCTTCCCTGGTGGTACAGTGGTTAAGAATCTGCCTGCCAATGCAGGGGACACGGGTTCGAGCCCTGGTCCAGGAAGGTCCCATATAATGCAGAGCAACTAAGCCCGTGCACCACAACTACTGAGACTGCGCTCTAGAGCCCGCGAGCCACTACTACTGAAGCCCGTGTGCCTGGAGCCCATGCTCCACAACAAGAGAAGCCACCACAATGAGAAGCCAGTGCACCACAATGAAGAGTAGCCCTCGCTGGCCGCAACTAGAGAAAGCCTGCACACAGCAATGAAGACCCAACACAGCCAAAAATTTAAAAAATAAATTAAATAAACTAAAAAGAAAAGACTGATAATCCAATTAAAAATGTAAAAAGGATCCAAACAGACATTTATTCAAAGAAGATATACAAAAGGCCAATAAACGCATGAAAAGATGATCAACATCATTAGTCAGTAGAGAAATGCAAATGACAAAACCACAAAGAAATTCCACTGCACACAAACTAGGGTGGCTATAATAAAAAAGTCAGGAAATAGCAAGCGCTGACAAGGATGTGGAGACATCGGAAACCTTATGCACTGCTGGTGAGAATGTAAGTGGTACAGCCACTTTGGAAAAGTCTGGCAGTTCTTCAAAAAGTTAAACATCTGGTTACCATCTGACCCAGTGATTTCCGCTCCCCAAAGAAGTGAAAAGATATATCCACACAAAATCTTGAACACGAATGTTCTTAGCAGCATTATTCATAACAGCCAAAAGGTGAAAACAACCCAAATGTCCATAATGAATGTATAAACAAAATGCGGTATATCCACAGAATGTAATCTTATTTGGCCACACAAGGAATCAAAGACGGATAGATGCTCCAACATGGATGAACGTTAAAAAACATGCCAAGTGAAAGAAGCTACAGACAAAAGATCATGGATTAAATGATTCCACTTACATGAAAATGTCATGAATAAGCATTCATGAGACACAAAGTAGATTAACGGTTGCTTAGCACTGATTAGAGGAATTGGTAGGTGATAAAGGGTACAGGGTTTCTTTTTGAGGTGATGAAAATGTTCTAAAATTGATTGTGGTAATGGCTGTATAACTTTGTGAATATACTAAAAACCAGTGAATTGTACATTTTAAATGGATGAATTGTATGATATGTGAATTGTACCTCAATAAAGCTATTACCAGAGAAAAAAACAAAACAAAACAAAAACCCCTAAAACCCAAAGGTGCCCTATGTGAAAATACAGCAGAGAAAAGTCCGTGACTTCTTATGGTGGGAATAACCAAACACCTCAAACTCCTCCTTGAATAGCAAGGACAGAACATTCTAGGAGAGTGAGGAAGAAAATATACACAGAGAACAGAAATAGTATAAGTAGTACCTAGATGTTCACTACAGTATTGTTTAGAAAGGGGAAAATGGAAGCAATATGAATGATCATCAATAGGGGACTGGCTAGATCATGAAAAATCCATACTATAAAATATTAAGAAGCCCATATAAGTGCATGAGAAAGGTTGAGAAAGATATGAACCATGGTGTTAAAGGATTGGTGGTCTCTGGGAAGAGGTAATTTTACTTTTTACTCTGTAAGTCTTATATTTTTATGATAACCATGTATTGAGTACTTAAGTAAATTTTTAATAGAAAAACAAAGATGTAGAAACAGAAGACTCCATCTTTTCTTTAACTCTCCTCAAGCTGGGGCACACAGGCCATAAAACTTGCCCAACTGTACAAAACCTGTTTTTATCGCCCCAGGTTGGTGTCAGGACTGTCATCAATCTCTCCCACAAAATAAAGTTACAGGGCTTCCCTGGTGGCGCAGTGGTTGAGAGTCCGCCTGCCGATGCAGGGGACGCGCGTTCGTGCCGCGGTCCAGGAAGGTCCCACATGCCGCGGAGCGGCTGGGCCCGTGAGCTATGGCCGCTGAGCCTGCGCATCTGGAGCCTGTGCTCCGCAACGGGAGAGACCACAACAGTGAGAGGCCCGCGTACCGCAAAAAAAATAAATAAATAAAGTTACATTAGAGGACAAAGGTCCACTGGGCCTGGAAAATTATTTCTCTGATATGATCATGAGCTTGCCTCAATTGTTTTCAGCAAAGACAAGCCACTGCTTAATCTCTCTGGCCAGCTCCCTCTTGGGCCTATAATTAAAATGTATATGTGACATGATAAAGGTTATTAGCTAAAACTACTGTAGTAATCATATTACAATATATAAAGGTATCAAACCAACATGTACATCCTCAAATGTATACAGTGTTCTATGTCAATCATATCTCCATTAAAAAAAAACACACATGTAAAAGATGTAAGAATGCTACTTACTTGCTATGCTGAGAACCGTTTTTCAGTGAATAAATGTGATACGCATACTATAATGCATTAGTGAAGATTTTTAAAACAGGAAAAAAGATGGTTGTAAAAGTGCTACTTGCTCAATATGTTCAGAATACTTTTATTTTAGTCAATGCATGGGATGTCGATTCTGTAATGTGTGTAGAAAAGTTTTAAAAATTCAGTGTGAGAGAGAAGTTTGGAAGACTGCTACAGACTTGCAACCCACATGGAGAACAGAACACTGCTATTTCCATGAATGGATGTGACAGTTATTTTGTAATACACATAGAAATGTTTAAAAACACTTGTAAAAAATATGTTGAAGTGGTATTTGCTTGCTACATAGAAAACCCTGTTCAGCGAGTGGCTGTTCTGTTCATTCTATAAACATGAACAGCAGTGTTTAAAAACACATGAAAAATATGTGTAAGGCTGCTACTTGCTTGCATGGGTGAGAACAGTGATATTACAGGGAATGTACAAGATGGCCATTCTGTAATGCATGTAGAATGGTTTTAAAAACATATTGAAAACAAATAAATTGAAATTAACAACAATAAAATTAAATTAAATTCAGTTTCTTGGTCACATTAGCCACATTTCAAGTGCTTAAGAGTTAGTGGCTGTCGAATTTCACAGCACAGATCCAGAACATTTTTATCACTGTAGAAAATTCATTCTTTGGGGCAGGGCTGTTTTTTATCATGCATAGTTTATTGAACATTTATGATCAAGTGCATCTAAGTCTCCTGTGAAATCTTTCCTATACGAAGAAGATCATGGTGTGTGGTGATCTACAACGAGGAACTTCTCTCATGGGATGTGACTTAAAGAAATGGGGCTAACAGCAGTTCTGGGATTTGATCTCACTAGCATGTGACCTTGGGTGAGTCACTGACTTTCTTTTCTCCTTGCGTAGTTTGCAAGCTTCAGTTTTCTCATTTGTATAGTGGACATTTTAACTCCTACCTGACGATTCCTCTCAGTTGTTCTGAGGAAAACATGAGATCAGAGATGTAAAATCCACTTTTTCAGAACCAAGTGCTGTGGAAAAATTCGAAACTTTCTATTTATTGATTCAGAAATGTTCAGTGGATGGCATTTTAATACCAGTAACTTTCAGAAAGATATTTTTATATACTTATATTTTTAAAACATCTAAAGGAGGGGGTTCTCAACCTGGGATAATTTTGTTCCCCAGGAAACATCTGGCATGTCTGGAGACATGTTTGCTTGTCACAGCAGTGGGGCTGCTACTGGCATCTAGTGGATGGAGGCCAGGGATGCTGTAAACACCCTCCAGTGCACAGGACAGGCCCACAGCAAAGGAGTGTCAGGTCCAAGGTTGAGAAACCCTAGTCTAGAAGGCAGAGACAGCCACTTTTCATAGCTGCAATCTTATTTGCTGAAAAACAGTAGGATAAACAAAAATGAAAGCACACACACAAAAACATTTTTTAGAACAAAGAAGAATTAAAAACTTTTGGAACGACTGCAGGAAGGATGAGATTAATTCTACTTTAGAGCAGCAGGGTTAACCTGGGATTAATAGACTTTTAAGGTATTTCAGGGACTGCGTACGTGTGTGCACAAGTGCTGTGTGTGCATGTGCACATGTAAGGGCATGTATGCACGTGTGTACCACGCACACCTGCGTGTGTAATTGCTGGGAAGAGGAGTCACAGCTTTCATCCAGGTGGTCTAGGATCACAATATGTTAAGGTCTTTCAATGTCAGAGAAGTTAAATAAACTCTATCTGGGTTTATTTTCACTGAAACTTCTTTCTACAGGGGAACTCAGATCTTGTCGCAGGTCAATCCGAAGGTGGCAGGAATCAGGAAAAGGCCAAGGGCTGAAAATGACAAAATACATTTCCTGTATATCTTAGCAGGGGGTGAATGAACACTATCCTTGCCGATAAGGTCACTGCAAATCCTGTTTCTTTCACTGGTACTTGTGTCAACACTCGTTTTTGATTCTCACTGCAGACATTCAGGAACCTGCTCTTTAAATTAACCTATTTCAGTACTGAGGGTCCAAATCCAGAATTATGTTAAATACTTACAGTGCCAGAAAGCAAGTCTATGATATAACTGTAAAAGTAAATGAGTCCAGAACTACTTATTGGATACACTGTGCATTGAATATCTGTAAAAAACAAAAACAAAAACATCAGTGGAAATAGCTTCAGTCTCTATAACTTGTCTATCATAATTTGTGTATATATGCATGTATATGTATATACATTTAGATGTCATATACAATTATATATGGATACGTTTGTGAATCTGTGATTTTCTATTTGCAATCTAAATGCCAGTGCACCAACTACAGTACCATTTTCCCCTTTCACTATTCTCTAAATACCTGGGGATATATGTTTTTTCTATACGTTTCATATATGGGTCTACTAACAGCACAGGCTTTCTGACTGTATTGGTATTTTACGTTTTGGGGTTCATGTTTGCACATGTTTTGGAAGATGTGGTCGATATAATTATTATTCCATTTTAAGCGCATCCAGTTTTAAAAGATCTCTACATGTGTGTAAATTAACAAGCAGTTTCACTTAAAAAAAACATATATTTACCTACATATAATTGACCAAGAAATTTTTTGAACAGCAATTTTAGTGACACTACATTATGCTTGAACAACTAATTCACTTCCTTTATATCAGTCAGCTATTGCTGTGTAACAACCTTAAAGTCTCAAATGATTTAACCTCCAAACATTTACTTTCTCCTTCACGGATCTAGTTTGAGTTCACTCTGCTGACTCAGGCTAAGCCACGATGGACACCAGGCTCCCAGTTGGGCTGAGGTCTGCTCTACATGATTTCACTCTGGGGCCAGACTGGAGAGGCAATGGCTACCTGGGGCGGGTGTTCTCCTCATGGTTCTTCTCATAAGGCCGGCCAACCACATAAAGCCATTTCAAACTAATATTCCACTAGACAAAAGAAGTCACATGGCTAAGAGCAGTATCAATGGGGGCAGAAAGTATTCTCTGCTCACAGTGGGAAGCTTTGCAAAGTTACAATTATAGGGGAGTGACAAACTGGGGAAAATAATCCAATATACTACCCCTTCTCTGGACCTTAGTTTTCTCTTTGTTAAAATAAGAGAGCTGAACCAGTTCCTCCAAGGTCAATTCCAGCTCTTCCATTTTATAATTCTAACGTGTGTGTTCATTTATTCATTCAACAAACACTTCTTAATTACTATGCACCAGGTACATGCTGGAGATAAAATGATGAGTAAGAAATAGTTCCTGCCTTTGAAAAGCTCACCATCAAGTGGTAGAAAAGAGTTAGGTGTATATAAGGTGCTCAAATGGTTGTATGAACACAGTATTAGAGGCAAAGAGGTGGAAGACAGTCACTATTTGGAACAGAGTCAGGAAGATGGAAAGAGACAGCTGCCACTCTGCTCCTCACTCACTGTCCTCAAGCCTAGAGGTCAGCAAACTCTGGCCCTTGTGCCAAATCTGGCCAGCTGCCTTTTTTTGTTAATACCGTGTTATCGGAACACAGCTATGCCCATTTGGGACGTTTCTCCGTGGTCACTTTTGTGCCACAACGGCAGTACTGAATAGTTGCAACAGAGACCATATGGTCTGCCAAGCCTAAAATATTGACTATCTGGCCCTTTCCAGGAAATGTGTCCACCAGCCACACCTGGCTTCATTTCTCTAATATGCTGAGTTATTCCCAGCTCTGAACCTTTGCAGATTCTGTTCCTCTGCATGAAGAAGCTTCCCCGCACTCTCCAACAGCTGCCTTCTCCTTGTCCTCCTGGGTTCGCCTTACATATCCCTGCCTTCACAGAGGGCTTGGGGGACCCCTCAGCCTCCAGTGTCCTGGTGTCTGACCTCTCAGCACCTTATCCTTTCCCCTCCCCCAGAGGCAAATTCATAGCTTATATACCTCTTCGTGTGGTCCCTTCCTAACGCCCATCCTCTGCTATAGTGCAGTACCCTGTGGTGGTCCCTGCTGTAGCCCCAGGGCCTCACTCAGGGCCCAGCACACAGCAGGTGCTCAATAAACACTTGTTGAAGGAATGGAGAAGGGAAGTGAGAAGAGGAAGAAAGGGACTTCTGACCCTTACCTTAAGGGACAAAGTTTACTAGGTAAGTCAAAAAAAAAAAGCATGCACAGGAGGATGACACAGTCAGAGGAAATAATGAGGAAAAGGAAGAGATGCGTGGTGTCCACGCTCAGAGTCCAGCTTCATTTCCTCCAAGAGTGTGGCCTCCCTCCACCCAAGGCCCTGCTCACGGCTAAAGGGAGAACTGAACAGGCACTGGTGTCTAGTGAGACAGAATAGCATTCAGTTCTTCTAGAAAGAAATAATACTAAAAAAAAAAAAATAAGCTGCATTTATTGAGCACTTTCCATGGGCAAAGCACTGTATTATCTTATTTAATATTCATTTTAAAATTATGAGTATTGCTTAATCATTACTAATACTTAAGTTTTCTGTCTTAAATAATATAGAATTTATATTATTGTTTTCAATTATTTATACTTTAAATAATAAGTATTTATTATCTTTTAATGAGCTAAGTATTAAATAGTGTAGTACAACATTATTTGAATAATGAAACAATTGTCTCACTAGTTAAGTCATCACCTTCATTCTACGGATAAGGAAAATGAGGCTCACAAAATCTAATCAACTAACAGAGCTGGGCCTTGAAACTGAACCCAGAGTTTTCACACAGCAGCAGGAGATATTTATCTGTGAAATGGACATATTAGAAAATGAGAATGCAGCATCGGGCATGCAGTAGGCACTCAAAGTCAGCGTTTCCACATTATTCTTATTTGATTTTTAAGTGTAATAGAATTAAAACAAAAACAAATATGATGAGGAGGAATGTATAGGGCCACAGAAGTGACTGCAGAAGGGGCGTTCTTCTGGGGAAAGGAGTCATGTGATAGAAGCAGGTTTCCACTTCCAGCTCCTAGCACAGAGCCTGGTACTAGAGGGTGGTAAATAAACATCTCTGGAATGACAGAAATTATCCCCATTTGAAGAAACAGGATGCCCAGACCTGACTTATGCTGAGAATTCCGTAAGAAAACACAGGTCCATTACCTGTCATAGCATCTGGCAGACAACTGATGTTTAATAATCAGCAGCCTGAGCATCACCATTATCAGAGATAAAAGCCTCGAAATAAAAGCTTGAAATAAAGTCACTGGAGTCGACTGTATTATGTTTACTAAATAGTCCACTTCCCCACCCTCCATTGCTTCTCCCAAATGCCTTGCTGAACCCAGGAGTGGCAAGTGACTTGCACTGGCTAGTAATATGTGGCAAAAAGGATGTGTGTCATCCCCAGGCAGAAGCATTAGAAGCCAGCACATGTTTGCCATGGCTCTTTTTCCTTTGGACATCGTGACTGTCAATGGTGCAGAGAGAGGCTGCTCCCTCAGCTTGGGCTCCAGAGTGAAGACAACATGGAACAAAACCACCACCAAACAGTGATGGACATACAGTGAGAGCAAGAAACCTTTGTGGTTACTGGGTGCTGAGCTATGGGGTCATTTGTTTCTGCAGCATAACCTAGCCTATCCTGACTAATACAGTCACCCAAGACTTAGATTATAAAGATTGCTAGAGAAAGAAGCATTGTAGCTAGGTACACAATGAAAAGAACCCTCCTCATGGCAAACCAGGCCTTACACTCACCCGCGCCTTTGGATGGAATGAGCACAAAGCTGCTGTTGGTAATCTTGTATCTGGTGAGCAAGACTGGGAGCAAAACCAGCATAAAGATAATCAGAAATATCACCAAATTCAGCAATACCAGAAACCGTAAGAAGGAGAAGTAGGACTGAATTCCAGTGCCAAATTTCCCTGGAAAAAAGAAATCCAGACATCACTGACCAGGACTATTGATCCAGTACCCACTGTAGGTTCAATCAGCCACAGAGGGCTGAACTGAAATTGAAGGATCTTAGTGGGGGAGGAAAGAAGAATAATTTCAAGGCTCTACTTGAAATTATTAAGTTTAAACTTTCACATGTAAATCTACAATCACTCTTAAATCATTAATTTGAGATGGTGTGAGAGAGGGCTCAATATACTTCTCATAGGAATAGCTAATTGACTCAGCACCATTTATTGAAAAGGCTATCCTTTCCCTAGTTAATTGCAGTAGTGCTTTTGTAACTGACTATATATTTATGGACCTGTTTCTGAATTCTCTCTCTGTTCTATGTGTCTATTTGTCTATCTCTGTACCAATACCAGAACTGTCTCATTATTGCAGATACAATAATACTTGATATATGGTGCTCTAAGTCTTTAGGCTTTCTTCTTCCTCAGGCATCCTTGGTACTCTGCATTTCTATATAAATTTTAGAATCAGCATATTCATTTTCACACATGCACGCGTGTGCAAAATATGCTGAGATTCTGACTGGGATTACATGGAATATATAGGTCAGTTTGAGAACAAGTGACATCTTTACAATATTGAGTCTCTGATCCATGAACATGGTATATTTAGGTTCTTTAATTTCTCTCAACAATATTTTATAGTTTTCTGTGCAGAATTATTTCACATAGTTCTTTAGCTGTATTCCTAGGTGCAATGATACTACTGTATAACTTATTTTTTTAATGTTTGTTGCTGGTATATAGAAATACAGTTGGTTTTATATATAGATCTTATATGTAGCAACCTTGCCAAATTTACCTGAATTCTAATAGTTTGTCTTTTTTGTTTTCTACAAATAAATCATGTCATCTGCAAAAAAAAAGAGACAACTTATTTCTTCCTTTCTGGTTGCTGACCCTTTTTTCCCCCATCATTGTACATTGGCTAGGACTTCCAGGACAATGTTGAATAGAATCTGTGGTAATTAGAAGCCTTTTCCTCATTTGCAATCTTAGAAGAAAAGCTTTCAATATTTCACCATTAAGTATGATGTGTGCTATAGAATGTTTATAGACACTTTTTGCCAGATTAAGAAAGCTCCTGGGGGGCTTCCCTGGTGGTGCAGTGGTTGAGAATCCGCCTGCAGATGCAGGGGATGTGGGTTCGTGCCCCGGTCCGGGAAGATCCCACATGCCATGGAGTGGCTGGGCCCGTGAGCCATGGCCGCTGAGCCTGAGCGTCCGGAGCCTGTGCTCCGCAACGAGAGAGGCCACAACAGTGAGAGGCCCGCGTAACACACAAAAAAAAAAAAAAAAAAAAAGAAGGCTCCTGGGAATTCCCTGGCGGTCCAGTGGTTAGGACGTAGGTCTTTCACATTGTGGTGACCTGGGTTCAATCCCTGGTTGGGGAACAAAGATCCCATAAGCCACACAGTGCGGCAAAAAAAAAGAAAGCTCCCATCTGTTTCTTATTTGCTGAGAATGAGAACTGAATTTTACCAATGCTTTTTCTGTGTCTGTTGGGTTAATCATATAATTTTTTTCCTTTATTCTGTTGAGGTAGTGAATTACATTCATTGATTTTTCAAATAGAAAACAAACCTTCCACCAAATAATGATTAAATTACTAAATTGCTGTAATTTCAAAGTCATGATGAGCATAGATGCTATTTCCAGACTACAACAACTGGAAGGGACAGGAAGACATCTGTGATGTTCCTGGTGATGAAGACACGGGCTCTATTAATCCTAACTGTGGCTAGTTGCTCGCATTCATCACGGAAGGAAATGCTACGTTTCAGCTGGGGGTGGGTGAAAACAAAGCTGTACTTTCCTCAGGCACAGGAGACTTCTACGGAGGGGCACGTGCAGTGTGGGGTGTGGTACCTTCTATGCTGCGAATGTCCTCCCGCCACAGCTCCAGGTGGGTTGTCATCTCGCAAGCCTTCTCTATGAACCTCTCCCAAGACTTGCTGCTATGCCGCTTCCACTGGTCCCACTCAGATAAGTACTTCATTTGGGTCTCCTGAATGTCCCTGCATTGAAAAACAAGCATGACAACGACAATGCAGTGTCATCAACCTCAGCACCAAATAAAACCCCAGCCAAGAGGATGTGGAAAACCTGGAGCCCTCATACACTCCTGGTGGGAATGTAAAATGGTGTGGCCACTAGGAAAAAGTTCAGCAGTTCCTCAGAAAGTTAAACGCAGAATTATCATATGACCTGGCAATTCCACTCCTAGGTAGATACTCCAAAAGAATTGAAAACAGGGTCTCAAACAAAAACTCGTACACAAATGTTCAATGCAGCATTAATCACAATAGCTAATATGTGTCAACAACCCAAATCTCCATCAAAGGATAAATGGATAAACAAACTGTGTTATATTCACACAGTAGAATATTATTCAGCCCTTAAAAGGAAGGAAGTACTGATACAGTCTACAACTTACATGAACCTTGAAAACATGATATTAAGTGAAAGAAGTCAGACACAAAAGGTCACATGTCACATGATTCCATGTATATGAAATGTCCAGAATGGCAAATCTATAGAGACGGAGAGTAGATTAATGGTTGGCAGGTGCTGGGGGGAAGGGGAACAGAGTGACTACAGACAACGATGAGGCTTTGGGGGTTGCAGAGCCACAAGATGGAAGGAGCCTAGGTCCCTGAGTGACTGCAAAGTCCCCCCTTGACCTCAACCAGGACTTTTATATGAGCAAGAAATAAACTTCTAATACACTGAGATTTTACCTGTATGGGTATTTTGTCACAGCAGCTTACTATCCTAAGTAATAAATTTTAATTATGTGAACTCTTCAGGAAATGCATTCCATGCATAAAAAGCACTTCTTCC
Organism: Kogia breviceps; assembly: GCF_026419965.1. NCBI lineage: Eukaryota > Metazoa > Chordata > Mammalia > Artiodactyla > Physeteridae > Kogia > Kogia breviceps. Next base: position 67,943,285 of record NC_081323.1, read on the forward strand.
CAAAACATACATCATATGCCTTCCAGATGGCTGCTGGACAAACCTTAGTCTCCGCTTCTCAGAGATGTTCAGTGCGTATTTCCGAATGGATAAGTTGTCAAGGTTTTCAGTGATTTCTCCCTCCAACTGGGAGCTGTAAGAGTCTGTTGGCTTCAGCAAAGTGCCACTTTGCTTGTCCCGGGAAAGGATGGTCATCCTCTTACGAGCAATAGACCGGTAACTTGGCAATTCTTGAAGGAAATTCACAGGTGGAGAAGAAAAGCAACTGGAGTCCAAAGAGAGGCTCTCTGGGTAAGAAAGAAGAAAACCACAATTCACCCCAGTGAACTTGGCAACCAAAAACCAAAACTTATGTAGGAGACTTGGATCTCAGAGACCCTAACTAAACCTCACTGTCAGGAGCCTGGGCCACTGACAAAAGTATTTGTATCTTAATTATTTTATTTACCAGGACGGTGCTCAGGACAATGAAATCATATGCAAAAGGGTTCACTTTCAGCAGATGTGTTTTAAGTTACGTGATACCTGCATTCTAGTGTCTGGCTGCAGCCACTTGCTAGGCATGTGGCTTTGAGTAATCTAATCTCTGTTTTTCATTTGGCAAATGGGGCTAGTGACATTTGCCCCACCTATCCTCACACAGTGTAGGGTATCCACTGTATGGGATAAAGCTCTGAAAAGCATAAACTGCTTTGCAAATGCATAGCGATAACATCATCATCAACAACAATAATAATAATGGCGTTTATGGAGCACTTCCTTTGTACCAGGCACTATGTTAAGAGCTTCATGACCACTCATGGGATGTGGGCTGGCCTTATGATCTGCTTGGACCAACAGAATGCAACAGAAGGGATGCTGTGCCAGTTCTAAGCCTAGCCTCAGGAGGCCTTGCCAGCTTCTGCTGTTCTTTGGACACCAGCTGCTGCCTTGTGAACAAGCCCGAGCTAACCTGCTGGAGGATGAGATCAGGTAGAGCAGGGATGATCACCCCAACCGAGACCATCCCAGGCCAGCCTACAGCCAGCTGTTACCCAACTGACCACAGATGCTCACACATACTGACGTAGGTACTATTATCATCCCCATTTTACAGATGAGAAAATAAAGTCATTCATGGGTTCTCCAACCCCTTGCCCAAACCCTCAAAGCCCTGCATGATCTGACTCCTGCCCGCCTCTCCAGCTCCTCAGGCTCTCTGACCTCCAACCTACCTTTCTTGGGATCCTTCATATACTAAAATGGGCCTGTGTTCCCTCCTCTTCAGAGCCTTTGCGTATGCTGTTCCCTCTGCCTGGAGTGAACTTCTTAGCTCCTACTCGAATGCCACTTCCTCAAGGAAACCAACCCTGCCTCACTGCCCTATTGTAGGTGTCTTGTTACACATTTTCCCACACACAGTAAGTCCTTCACAGCAGTTATCACAATCTATAACCTTATATTTCTTTGTGTGACCATGTGAGTATGTCTGTCTTACCCAGTGGACTGTAAGTTCTCGGAGGGCAGGGACTGTGAAGGTTTCCTCACCATTGCAACCCAGGACCAAGCAGCATCCCTGGCTCAGAGCAGTTCAATAAATACTTACTGGATAGATGGATGAGTGGATGACATTCGTAATTTCCCTGTGCTTAGAGAGCCTGGGGGGGGGCGGGGATTGGAAACAGAGCCAGGTCTGCCTACTCAAGAATCTCTATCAACTATACTTCAATAAAAATAAAAATAAAAAAAAGGAATATTCACTCTGCTACATCAGACCACACAGCTAGAGGACAAGTTTTGCTGTGCCTTGTGCAGAGGTCCAAGGAAGGAGAGCTTTCTGTTGAAGGTGAGGAATGAATGCCACTTTCAAGATGGATTTTAAACTTTTTTTTTCCTTGTGGTACGTGGGACTCTCACTGTTGTGGCCTCTCCCGTTGCGGTGCACAAGCTCGGGACGCGCAGGCTCAGCAGCCATGGCTCAGGGCCCAGCCGCTCTGCGGCATGTGGGATCTTCCCGGACCGGGGCACGAACCCGTGTCCCCTGCATCAGCAGGCGGACTCTCAACCACTGCGCCACCAGGGAAGCCCTCAAGATGGATTTTATACCTGATCCGATTTTAGTTTGGGAAGACCTTCCTGAGTGGAGACAGGACATGGAAGGAGGAGGTAGGAGGCAGCTGTGATAACCTAAGCAATTACCCCTCCAGGCAGCAAAGCTTACTTGGGTTTGAATCTGGGGTCTGTCGATTACTAGCTGTGTGTATTTGGAGAAATTACTTAACCTCTCTGAGCTTCAGTTTCCTCATCTCAAAAACTCATTCATTCACCAAATATACCTACCATGTGTCAGATCTGGAGCTAGGGATACCACAGTGAACAAAGTAAACACCCTACTCACATGGCACTGAGGCTAAACAGAGGGGGTGTGTGAGCCCTGTGGATATTTGGGGAAGGGCATCCTGGGAGACAGAAACAGCAAGTGCAAAGGTCCTGAGGCAGGGGCATGCACAGCATGGCTGAAGAAGAGCATGGAGGCCTAGATGGGTGGGGAAGAGTGAATGAATGGGAGCCTCGAAGGCTCTTTTGTTGGTGGCCCCCAAAGAGCCACACCAGCCCTCTGCGGTCTCCTCCCCTTGAATCCGGGCTGGACCCATGACTTGTTTTTAACCAAAGGTCGCGAGAGAACTGATACTCTGCCAGTTCTAGATCCAAGCCTTAAAAGGGCCAGGAAGCTTCTACTTTGCGCTTTTGGGACCCTGGGGCTGCTGTGTTAGAAGTCCATCGATGCTGCTGACACAACCACGTGGAGAGAAAGAGGTCCCAAGGCTCCAAGGAGGATGACCAAGGAACTGGCTGACAGTAAGAATCAAGGTTCCGGCTTATGACCCCAACAGGCCACTGCAGCCGGTCCCCAGCCACCCTGGTCACCCTCGCCAGGCCCCATCATGGGCATGAAAAGGCCACTGGATGCTCAGACCCAGCAGATAGGGCACAGAGCTGAGCAAACTGTCTCCTCTGTAGCCTGCTCATTTCCTGATGCACAGAATCAGCAGAAACTATAAAACGGCTTCAGCCATCACATTTGGAGCAATCTACTAAGCAACAATAGGGAGCTGGGACAGGAAGAATGGAAAGCAGGGATCAGGGAGGTGGCCAGGACAAACCAGGTCAGACTGTGGGCTGTGCTATGACCCTTCAATGTGGCAGACGGGCAGCCACGCGGGGCTATGGGCCAAAGCATGTCGTGATCTGACCACGTTTCAAAGGATCACTCTGTAGGCTTCAGGCCTAAGGACGAGATCCATCACAGGAGTGCCAGCTTGTGAGAATCAAAGGCGATCATGCAGGCAGAAACACGGAGCACAGCCCTGCACGCAGTCGGCTCTGTAAGTGTACTTATAGCTAAAGGAGAGGGAGCGCTGGGCGGAGAGGACCAGCCAAGGCCTTGATCCGAGCTGGAGTCTGACGGTGCAGAACTGTAATCTTGCCTCTCTGATGGGCAAGTTCACATAGCAGAACAGCTGTCCCACTGCTGATGACACGGACATGCGTCTGGAGCCCTGCCGGTCACCAAGTGCAAGCCGGCAAATCCAGCTCAACCTTTACTCCGGGCCCCAGCCCCCACTGAGGGCATGACGCACTTCCATTAGTTTGCTCCCTAAGCAAACATGGGGGTCCCGGGTTGGGGTGGAGGCTGAAGGCTAGAGGCTCAAAGCCCGAGGATCCTCCCTCTGGCCAGCAACAAAGGGCTGTTATTAACCAGAACAAAGGCCTTTGAATATGGAGCAGCACTGAGCCACTGAATATTCAGCAACTGCGGGGTCAGGGACCCAGGGCTGGAGCTGGCAACGGGCTGGCTTGTCACCCACTAGCCAGGCCACCCCAGGAGAAACAAAGACCGCCCCTGAGTCACATGTTTCTCATCTCAGGAATGGGGGATATAATACCATGACCTCAGCAGCGTGATCATGAGGACAAATGTACCAACATAAATAATACTGGCTGGGAATTTGTGAGCACTTACCTTGTGCCAGGCTATTTGAAGTACGCGATATGTATCACCACACTCAATTCTCTGAGCTACTCATTGAACAGAATTATCCCATTTTACAGACGAAGAAAGTGAGGCTCGGAGAGGTTAGGTGCTTTGCCCACCCACACAGCTAAGAAGTGCTGGAACTAGGAACCTATCACAGGTCTGTCAAATGCCAAAGCTGTAGTCTTTACTATGAGACCACTCGGGTGGGCCATGGATTTGCAAGTGCTTTGTAAACAATAAAATGCCACACAAACTAATCATCGGATTGTTCTTGCAGCCACACCACAGGAAGGATACACCCTATTCACATTTCCCAGCAACAGTCTCTGATGGAAAACTCTATTTTCAAAATGGCCATCACTGAAGAGGAATGCTTTTTCCTTTTCAGACATCCTTGGGAAGTTCTCCATCTTCAAGTTAAAAAAAAAAAAAAAAATCACAACTATACCCTTGAACACAAGCATCATTATTTGTACAGCTGGTACACCTCCAACCCTTCGCATATAGGACCACACACTTTTCAAAGCATGACACCACCGAATTTCTCACGCCAACCTTCAGGGAAGGCTTTGCTGCCCTGGCTTTTCAACGGGGAACCTGAGGCCTGGAGGGATGGTGGCTTGCCCAAGGCTTTGATGTCAAGACAGACTCCTGGTTCTACCGATTCTTAGAAAGGCAGGTGGCATCACCTCTCCCAGCCTTGGTTTTCTCATCCTGAGACGATAAGAATGGCTCATTGGAGTTACTGTCTGATGTTCTCCTGAGTTGATCATTTAGGCCTGTGGTGTGTAGGCTGCTTGATGACCATTTGCACGGGAGACGGGAGCATGTCTCAGATACTGGGCTGCCTCCATCTAGGAAGGCCTAGAATCTGTTGGCCACTGGAGTCAGATTTCAGCAAGCAGGAGGTTACTTAGGTGGGAGGATGACTGGGTAATTATTACAGGAGAAATGGGGACTGGGGCAGGGGTAACTACTTTTTCTGGCATCTGCTGTTCTTCCAGGTTAAGGACAAAGTTAGTCTCTCTGAGGCTTGGAGCATTGTCTTGCTCTCAGAAACCTCTCCATCTGGAGAATGAATGAATGGATGGATGAATGCGCAGAGGCGGGCACATCTGGAGAGCATCCTTAGGTCCCAACTTTCTTGGCAGCTCTTTCCACAGGACACCAAATCCTACCAACGAGCACAAACATTCCCAGAATGTGGGCACAGGTCAACGGTGATCTAAACGGCACCAAAACCGCCACCAGCCTCCCTCAAGAGCTTGCCAAGACGAGAACCTAGCCTGACCGTATTTGGCGCTGGCTTCACTTCAGGGTTTTTCTTCCCACTCACAGAATCATGGAAACTCTGGGGAAGAAGGGACCTTCTGGGTCATCTGGTCCAGGCAACTGGCCAGCTGCTGTGGGAATTAGTTCTGTTTGATACCTTGCATGGAGTCCCTCTCTGTGCGGGACTCTGGGCGGGGGGGGGCGGGGGCTCTGGAGACAATGAAGGTTTGCAGACTTGCTTCCTGCCTCTGCCTCGAAGAGTCTTCCCTCCCCTCCTCCAACCAGCACTTATCTCCCAAGTGCCCAGCCCACAGTAGCCCTGTCATTATCCCATCCTCCTCCCTATGTGTTTACCTGCATATTGACTCTGACCATCTCCCTCCCCCATTAGACTGTGACCTCCATGAGGAAAGGAACCCCATCTCTCTCCTTCACCACTGAGTCCTCAGGCTCTAAGACAGAGCCTGACACATGCTGGAGGCTTAATAAAAACCTGTTAAATGAATGAATGCATGCATGAATGAATTGTGAATAAATGAATTTGGTGCTGAGGATACAGGCAACATTGGCTCACCCACCAGGTAGACCAAAGTATATGTTTAGCACACCAGCAAAAGAGGGGCACCAAAAAAATGAGAAGAAGATGTAAGGAATTTAAGCATTTAACATTATTCTTTTCTTTAGGGGTGACTTTTTATTTCACAATTGAAAAAGCTGGCAAAAAAATATTGATTGGGATGTTGACTGTATATCACAGCCTTTCTATTTCAGGTACTTTACACAAGCCAGCCCTATTAGACTCTACATGCATGTATACCCAGTTTGATGTTACCAATAAGACAAAGTAGACATCGATTTCAGAGCTTCTTAGACTTCTTTCCACTCATGTCTATGTGTGTGACATTGCTTTGATTTTGGATGCTAACTGGAGCTGGGGCACCTGAATAATTTGTGCTCACAGCCGCCAAAGGGTCTTAACCAAGGATCTTACAGTGCAGGGGATCTGGTTAAAGCTTCTATGACATTTCTACCAAGTGCTCAAAAACCTCTGAGGCCAGGGACTCATCAAGGCCCTACTCCTGGCAGGACCACCCAACCACCCATCCATTCATTCATTCATTCACTTGAAAAGATTTACTGAGGAACTGCTACGTGCCATGTACTGCTCTAGGACTGGGACACAGCCTTGAATATGACACACAAACTCCCCCTGCCTCTGGAGGAGACAGACAATAGACAAGTAAGAATAATATATTTCAAATGGTGATAGATGCCTGGAGAAAAATAAAGCAGGGGTGTATTAGAGCAAAGCCTGAAGGGAGGGAGGGAAAGAGCCACATGGTTATCTGGAGGAAGAGCATCCAACAGAAGATAGAGATGAGCAAGGTAGAGACAGAGAAGAGCAAGTGCAAAGGCCCTGAGGCAGAACTGTGCCTAGTCAGTTCGAGGAACAAGAAGGCCAGTGTGGCTGAAGGAGAGTCAGTAGGGAAGAGAGTAATGGGGTAGGAGGTCGGGGAGAAATAGGCCAGGCCACATGGGGCCTGTGGGCCATGTTGTTACCTTACTTGGGTAAGGCGGGAACCAAGGGGGGTTCTCAGCAGAGAACAATCTGACTCAGATTTAACAGGATCTCTCTGGGCAGCCACGTGGCAACTTCTGTCCTTGAGCTACACAGGTCGGCATGGCTACAGCCCATGGCAGGGCATCATGTGTCAAGTGGCACCATCCTGCAGTGATGGAAATGTTCTACAATTGTACTATTTAACATGGTGACCACTAGCCACTTGTGGCTACTGGGTTACTGAGATGTGGCTGGTAAGACTAAGGAAATGAATTTTTAATTTTATCAGACTTCATTCAATTTACATCTTACAGCCACGTGTGGCTAGTGGCTACTGTACTGGACAACACAGAGGGGCCTTTTTCACAGGAACCCAGAACCTAGTCTGAGAGGGGAGGAGCCAGGGCCTTGGGAGCCTCCTCCATTTGCCAGACTTCAGAATTGCAGGGCTGGGGGGACCTGCATGAGTCACACCACCTGGCACCTGGGTGGGGCCTGGGGAATGACTGGGTCCCAAGGCCTTATGACCAGACAAGCAAACAGCCGTCAGGAGCAGTGACTAACTGAGCAATCAGATCCATGCTGAGCCCAGAATGCAGGTCTCCTGGTTTCTAAGCCAGTAGAGCATCCGGTGGACTGTCCATGGAGCTGTTACTGTGACTCTGTCTGTCTGAGGAGGTGACATGACACGTGGTTAAGAGCACTGGCTCCAAAGCCCGCTGCCTGGATCCTAACCCCGGCTCCACTTGCTACCCGTGTGACCTGGCAAGTTTCTTGACCATTCTGTGCCTCAGTTTTCCCACCTGTAAAATAGGGGTAGCAGTTCCCACCTCGCACAGCCATCCTAAGGCTATTAGACGGCTATTGTATGTCAAGCGCTTAGAAAAGAGGGCAGGAAACCTTTTCTGTAAACAGCCAGATAGTAAATACTATTTACCACACGGTCTCTGTCACAACTATTCAACCTGCCATTGACGTAGGAAAGCAGCCATAATGCATGACTGTTTCCTAATGAAACTTTATAAAAATATGTGGTTTGGCCCATGGGCTGTAGTTTGCAGATCCCTGGCTTAGAGCAGTGCCTGGCACATCGTGCTACCTACCTGAAGCCAGGACTCTGGTTATTTATTGATGAACTTAATGTACATGAAGATTTAAATCTGCAGTGGCGAGGGGGAGGAGGGGGTGTCCTCTTGCTAAGGACCAAGCTACTCCCTATGTGGAGTGTTTATCTTCCTTGGCTTGGACCTCTCCAAAAAATATTTCCAACTTTCCTGGAAGTGACAATAACAAAAAATTCGCCTTTACTGAGCGTTTACCACGTGCCATGATGATGTCAAATCCTGTACCTAGCTATCTCCCGTGATCCTCAGGATGGGCCCTTCTTATGTATTACCCTTATTTTCCAATATGCAAAGTTCAGAGAAGACAGGACCTTTTTCCAAGGTCAAGTTAAGGTCTGAACCATGAGGGCAATGACCTCAGCATGTCTTACTCACTTACACCCCTAGTGATTAGCATGGGGCTGGCACATAACAGGGACTCAAAAAACATGTCAAATTAATACACGGACACGGTAGCTCTAGTCACAACATTAACATCCTTCTCTTTCAGCAGCTTGTCTAGTAACATCTCAGGGCCTCAGTTTCCAGGGGGATAAAATGGGCAAACAACACCTACTACACTGAGTTGCTCTGAGGAATTAAAGAAAGTTACCCACTTGAGTCCCAAATCAAATTGCTGACGGAGCCTACTGACCCTCAGGGACCGGCTCCTGCTAGCTGACCTTGTCCCATCTCCTCTCCAAGCTCCAGCCCAAGGCCTCCTCAGATACATGGAGGCCATTCGCACCTCTGCCCTTTGCTCTTCCTGTAGCCCCTCCGAACACTCTTCCCACCGGGGCTTCCCATTCACCTGCGCTGGCTCCTCTACATCCCTGGGCCTCGGCTCAGCGGTCCCCTCCTGGCAGAGCTGTCCAGGCGGGCTGCTCCCCCTCTCTATCTCATCACCTGCTTATTTCCTTCTCAGCACCTATGCTTAGCTGTCTCTGACCCATTTCCCTCCACCTGTTTAGGGTCTCCCCTGCTGGATTAGAAGCTTCGTGAAAGCACGTCCCTTGCCTGCCTCTTTCAACCCTAGGCCCCTGGCCGGGTGCATGCTTTTGGCTCAGGATCAGTTCCCCACCTTCTGCTGGTGGGAGCGGGAAAACACAGAAGGGCTGGGTGGTCCCACAGCCAAACAATGCTCCTTTAAAAAGCAGCCAGGGCTTCCCTGGTGGCGCAGTGGTTGAGAGTCCGCCTGCCGATGCAGGGGATGCGGGTTCGTGCCCCGGTCCCGGAGGATCCCACGGCTGGGCCCGTGAGCCATGGCCGCTGAGCCTGCGCGTCCGGAGCCTGTGGTCTGCGACGGGAGAGGCCACAGCAGTGAGAGGCCCGCATACCGCAAAAAAAAAAAAAAAAAAAGCAGCCAGATTGCAACAAAGTTAGCATCACTGAAAAGTCATTTCCCCCCTTTATCCCTTAAATTCTTCACTTCCTGAAGAAAAAAACAAACAAAAAAAGCCACGGAGGGCCTCTGGCCTTTGGGCTTAATCCGGGCCTGAATTGCTGGGCAGACAGAGCTCGGCCTCTTCCAGACAGAGGGGGAAAAAAAAACTCAGGTCAGAAGGCAGGCTCGGCTTCCCTGGTGGCGCAGTGGTTGAGAATCCGCCTGCCGATGCAGGGGACACGGGTTCGTGCCCCGGTCCGGGAAGATCCCACATGTCGCGGAGCGGCTGGGTCGGTGAGCCATGGTCGCTGAGCCTGCGTGTCCGGAGCCTGTGCTCCGCAATGGGAGAGACCACAACAGTGAGAGGCCCACATACCAAAAAAAATAAATAAATAATAATAATAATAAGAGAAGGCAGGCTCACTGTGGCCTGTGTCCAGGCCTGCACAACAGCCCTCCCTCACAGGACACCTGTGATGAGTAACCTGGATGAACAGACTTAGCAGATAAAGTAAAAAACAAAAACCACTGCAGGTCAAACGGTTACTTGTCTTCAAATTTCCTAAAATCGGTCAGACTAAAATAGCCCATGGAATAGTTGTTTAACTACGTAAGTATCTAACAGATACCTCCAGAGCTATAGGCACAGAGCACATGCAGTCATCAAACCTGATAATACTGGGGCTAGAAAAGGCCCTAATAATCATAATCATAATAATACCAAGAGCTACCATTCAAGTGCACACCACAAGGTGCTAGATTCTTGACATGCTTATCTCATTAAATCCTTTCAGTGACCCTAGCAGATGGGGGTATATGAAAATATTTTGGAACTAGATAGAGGTGATGGTTGTACCATATTGTGAATATACTAAATGCTGTACACTTTTATTTTTATTTATTTATTTATTTATTTTTTGCGGTACGCGGGCCTCTCACTGTCATGGCCTCTCCCGTTGCGGATCACAGGCTCCAGACGCACAGGCTCAGCGGCCATGGCTCACGGGCCCAGCCGCTCCGCGGCATGTGGGATCTTCCCGAACCGGGGCACGAACCCGTGTCCCCTGCATCGGCAGGCGGACTCTCAACCACTGCGCCACCAGGGAAGCCTTGTACACTTTTAAATGCTTGATTTTGTTATGTGAATTATGCCTCGATCCCCGCCCCAAAAAAGTCACTGCATGCATGCTAGCCGAAGGACTCCTGACTGGAGTTATACTACATGTAGTTATACTACACATACTGTACACGTACATTTACTGACCGGTATGAAGTACTGACAGACTGGAATATGGTAAATATTTGACAAAGGGAGAAAAACCATGCAGAGTCACTCCATTCAATAAACACAGAACATGCCAGGTACGATGGGGCTGAGGGGCAAAAAGCCCCGGGAGAGGGCAAAATGTCTCAAGGTCAGGGGGTGGGGAGGCATTGCCTCTTGGGAGGAGGGGACATTCCAGCTGAGAGCAGAAGTGTGACGAGCTGGCCGTGGGAAGAACAGGGGGAAGGGTGTGCCGGCTAGAGGGAACAGAAGCTGCAAAGACCTGGAGGGAAGCACTGGGGCCTGGGAGGGGTGGGGAGCAGGTGGACAGGTAGGCCTCTCTCGAGGCCCTGGAACAAGGCGGTCCTCCGGCTTTCACTCCTATCAGAATCTCTACTTTATAGATGGGGAAATGGAAGCTCAGAAAAGGCAGTAACTTGCTCAAGACTACACAGCTTATAAGAGGCCAAGTCGGTGTCTGAACCTGGGTCTGCTTAATTCCAAAATCCCTGCTCTTAAAAATGATACAACTCAAGAGAAGTGAGAATACAGTTCAAGGGATACTTTGACAGGGAGAGGCTAGTGGGCTCTGTGGGTACAGAGACGGGACACGGTCTAGCCTGTGGGAGAGGAGGTAGTCAGGGAAGGCTTCCAGGAGGAAGTGACACCAGACTGAAAGATGATAAAAATAGTATGCCTTAAAAGGAAGTAAATAGCATTATGGTAGAGGGAACAGCAGGAGCTTCTCAGGCTCAAAAAGTAACATGGGAACCGTCAGGCAGGGGTGGGGGCGTGTGTGGAGATGGGAGCTAAGACGGGGACCAAATCACTAAGGGCATCCTTTCAAATCGTGTTCATTGAAGGCCTCCTACACACCAAGCACTGGGCTAAGCAGGGGGATGCCATGGTGAGCCAAACAGGCCCAGGCCCTGCCCTGCTGGAGCTTACCATCTAGTAGGAGAGCAGAGACATCATAACAACAGTTAACACTTACATGGGCCATGGCAGCCAGTCGCCAGGATGGCCCCCTGTGATCCTCCCCTCCTAATATTCACACCTCTATACAGGCCCCATCCACACTGAACAGGGCTGACCCATGTGAACAATAAAAACAACACAGTGTGATTTCTAAGACCAGCTCATAAAAGACACTACAGCTTCTGCCTTGCTCTCTCTTGGATCATCTGCTCTGAGAGGAGCCAGCCACCATGTCTCGAGGACACTTAAGCAGCCCTCTGGGAGGTCCACATGGAGAGGAACTGAGGCTTCCTGTCAACAGCCAGTGTCAACTCGCCATCCATGTGAGCGAGTCATCTTGGAAGGGATCCTCCAGCTCCAGGCAAGCCTTTGGATGACTGCATGGCTGGATGACACCATGATTGAAATTTTGTAAGACAGACTGAGCCAGAAAAGCCTAGATCGGTCACTCTCCAATTCCGGACCCACAGAAACCGTGAGGTAAGTGGGTTCTAAGCCTCTAAATTTTTGGATAATTTGTTCCAAGGCATAGATAATTAATTTAAGCACTTACTAAGTTATTTATATAAATTATCTGAATCCACATAATGACCTCCTGAAGTAGGTACTTTCGTTATTTAATACATAAGGAAACTGAGGCACCAGGCACTTAACTGCCTTTCCCAAAGACAAAACCAGTGAATGGGAAAAAGAGGATTTGCATCTGAGAATCCAGAGTCTAGACTTGAAACCACTACACTACAGCTGCCAGCATGGCTGTGGGTATACTCCATCATTCATTCATTCATCACAGGTTTAGTACCTACCACATGCTGGACACTGTTCTAGGTCCTAGGGGAACAAGAAAAAGCCCCTGATTTTCATTGCACCCACATTCTAGAAGGAGAGATAGCTAATAAACCAGGAAATGATCAAACCACATGACTTCAGATGGTGCTAAGTGCTTTGAAGGAATAAGCAAGGTTAGGGTAAGAGATATGGGGGCACTTCTCCAGACAAGATGACTCCAGAGGTCTGCCTCTCTGAAGTGACATTTGAGCAGAGATCTGACAGGCAACGAGAACAGCATATGCAAAGGCCCTGAGGCAGAAATGACCTTGATATGTTGGAGGAATGAGAAGGCAGTCAGTGTAGCTGGAGCAGCATGGGCTAAGGTAAGGCTGTAGGTGATGAGAGCCTGCAGAGGTGGGCTGGGGTCCTTGTTGGCCTTGTGAGAGGCCTGGAGCTTGTTCTCAGAGCAGTGGGAAGCCACTGAAGTGTTTTAATTAAGAAGGCAAGTATTGTCTACTCAGCCATAAAAACGAATGAAATAGTGCCATTTGCAGCAACATGTATGAACCTTGAGATTATCATACTAAGTGAAGTGTCAGAAAGAGAAAGACAAATACCATACAATGTCACTTACCTGTGGAATCTAAAATATGACACAAGTGAACTTATCTGCGAAACAGAAACAGAGTCACAGATACAGAGAACAGACTTGTGGTTTCCAAGAGGAAGGGAGGTTGGGGGAGGGATGGATTGGGAGTTTGGGACTAGCAGATGCAAACCATTATATATAGAATGGATAAACAACAAGGTCCTACTGTATAGCACAGGGAACTATATTCAGTATCTTGTAATAAACCATCATGGAAAAGAAAAACAGAAAAGTAGGCAAATGTGATCTGTTTTATCATTAAGGATACACATTTCCCATTTCTATAAACTAGAAGCCCTGTGTCTCCTGACCCCCTCCAACTGTCTTCCCAAGATGCTCATACAGTGTGTCATGGTTTAAAAACTGCTGCAAAGTTATAAACACAGTCCTTCTGAGCCTCCCACTCATGCTGCTGGGTACAAGGTCATAAAATATCATCTGTCCAAGGGACAGGGAGAACCTTTTGATTAGAGGTGCTAGTTACACAATACTCATAAAAAGATGCTTAGAGATCCCCTTGAACACCCAGCAAAGATCCAAGGAAGAGGAATCTCCTTGCCTTCTGTATGGGAAACCAGGGTTGGCATCTTAAATGTGATGAACTGTGATAAAATAAGAGAAAGATAAATAAAAAATCATGTGGAAAATACTTGAATAGCTATTACTGAAAGGCTGAAATTGAGCTGATACCAGCACTAGTAATAATGCATTAGAAAATAATTAGCATCAAACCCAGTCTTTTTTCTGATTCCCAAGCAAGTTCCCAGAGTTTGAGTCTCTCTAGATGTTTTTCTCTTTTTCTTCTTCTAGATGTTGAGATCAGTCCAATCAGAAGGGCCCAATGCCCAAATCTACACTCATGCTTTACTGTAGATCCTTGTAACAAAATCTCTATTCTCAAACTGAAATAGAGAAAACGCTGCACATAAAACTCACAGTGGGGAAGCTGAAGCCAAGGTACTAAGTATTGGAAGCATTGTACACACACACACACACACACACACACACACACACACACACACACACAACCTCACAGTGGGGTCTTGTGTTTTGTTAAGGGCAACTATAAGATATGAATGCTGCAAGGAAGCCTGCCTGGGTACTGGCAACTTTTCTGTGTTGACTGAGTAGCGGGTGTCCACATTTATGTTAAAATTCACAGAGCTATACACTTCACTCTTAAGTTTTACCCAATAAAAAAAGGGAAAAGCATATACTTGGCTGGCTACCACTGATAGTGCCTTTCCTGTATCAAGCACTGTGCTAGGCACTTCACACATTTTTCTGTCATCTAATCCCACCAACATCGTATTCCCATTTTACTGCTGAAGAACCTAAGGTTCAGAGAGGGCAAGTCACTCACAAAGATCACACAGCAATAAACAGCCGAGGCAGAATTCAGTTCTAAGTCCATCTAACTGTAAATCCTCATATGTTTGGGAGGCAGGCACCTGGTATCAGAATGTTAGGGCTGACAGGGATCTCACAATCTTTTCATTTAACATCTAAGATTATTTTGAGACCAGCCCGGGTCCCTCGACCAGCTTTGGGAAGGCAAACTCACCACTGTCGAGACTCCCATTCTAGTGCTCCTTTTGGTAATGCGTTCTCTGAATTGGGTGAGGATGGGTTGGAGGAGGGAGACCAGCAATAAGAAAGATCCGCTTTCCCCCAAGCCGGGAGGTGAGGAGGGGGCCGGGCCCGCGCCGAGCTCCCAGCACCTCGCGGCCGCCTGCACCCGCCGGCCGCCTGGAGCTGGGTCCGCGCCGCCCTACCTTGGTGGATGAAGGCCTGCCTGTTGGGCCTGCCGGGCGGGAGCGCACTGGCACTGGACTCGCTCATGGCTGCGCCCCGCGCCCCCGAAATGCCGCCAGAGACCCTCTCCGACCGCCGCCGCCGCCGCCTCCCGGCCTTCCCTCGCGGAGCCGGGATTCCAGATTCCGGGGACGACGTCACAGAGGCGGGGGCGGGAGCGGGAGCGGGGGCGGGGCTCCCGGCGGCCCTTCCCACGCTGGACCACCCGAGCCGCCCTGCTCTGGGAGGCGAGGTGCAGCCAGGGGGCCGTGGGAGGGTGAGGCTCAGCCGCGTCGGGGACCTGGGATGGGAGACGCGGTTGGAGAGCCGGAGAGACCCGGGACAGCTCCGTCCAGCGGCCGCGAGGAGGGGAGACCGCCCAGATTTTTTAAAGTGTATTAAAAATAACCAAGACGCGGAACAAGTGTATCTAGTAAGTTACCATTTGGGTACAAAAAGGGAAAGAAAAGCGTGAGGGGGGATATATTTGTACATGTTTGTAAATGCATAAGATATCTCTCGAGTGGGGGAGCTGGGAGGCCTGGATGAGAAAGGTACGAGGGAGGGTTTTTCACTACGTGCCGTGTTTGTCTTTTAAAATTTGCACCGTATCCACGTTTCATCTCTGCCTCTATCCAGGTACAGCTTAAAAGATAGAATGAAAAGGAATTAGCAAATATAAATAAGTGCCAAATAATTAAAGAAATGTAATTGTATATACATTTGTATACAAGTAACTTCCAAATTAAATAAATGGGAAGTGTAGATAAATCGCCTATGCAGAAAAATTCTAAATAATTTATACAGCTACTTCAAGGAGGTGGAGAGTGACTCTCCAGTCTTTAAGTGTGGGCTGCACACAGTGACTTCCCTCCGAAGAGGACAGTATGGAAAGGGAGGGCGGGGCACGGCAAGTAACTACCTGAATAATACCTGACAAACACTTTCTCAGACCAGTGATCAAACTCAACATCAACAGTGATGTCATGTTGATGGTATGCACCCTTGATATGATGTGATGGGAATGACATTCTACCTGCGTGGGTCTTTCTCCCCCAAACCCATAACTTCAGCCAAATCATAAGAAAAACATCAGATAAACCCCAATCAAGGGACGTCCTACAGAATACCTGAATAGCTACACAAGACTGTCAAGGTCATCAGAAACAGGGAAAGTCAGAAACTGTCACAGTGAAGAGGAGCCTAAGGGGACATGACCGCTTCAATGACCACCTAAGTGTAATATGGTCATCAGGATGGGAATGTGGAACAGGAAAAGTAACAACTAAGCAAATCCGAATAAAGTATGGACTTTAGATAATAATACTGTGTCAATATTGGCTCATCTACTACTGATGTAAGGTAGTAATAATCACAGAAACTGAGTCTAAGGTATATGGAAATTCTCTGTGATATTCTCAAATTTTTCTGTAACTCTAAAACTATTCCAAGATAGAAAGTTAATTTTTTTAAGAAGTAATTGCCTGGATCAAAATAAATGCTATTTTTGGGCTTCCCTGGTGGCGCAGTGGTTGAGAATCCGCCTTCCGATGCAGGGGACACGGGTTCGTGCCCCGGTCCGGGAAGATCCCACATACCGCGGAGCGGCTGGGCCCGTGAGCCATGACCACTGAGCCTGCGCATTCGGAGACTGTGCTCCGCAATGGGAGAGGCCACAACAGTGAGAGGCCCGTGTACCACAAAAAAAAAAAAAAATGCTATTTTTATTGTAGTTAAGGGTTGGGTCACTGAGTTTCCAATTGGAAACTGGTTTCTAATTATGCCCTGAGTGAGCTTGGCCATGTGACTCAACCTCTCTGAGCCTCTGTTTTCTTACCTGTAGAAAGGGTTGTAGTGAGAATAATCCCCTGAAGTGCCTGGCAGAGCATCTGGGGAAAAAAAGCCAAACAAACCTAATCTGATGCCAACCTCACACAAAAGAAAATCCAAAGATATAAATGTAAAAAATAAAACCATGAAAGTGCTTTTTAAAAAAGTATTTTTGTTTTGTTTTGGGTTCAGTTTTGTTCATTTATTAAAACTACATAAAATTTTAAAATTCTGCATGACAAGCAATGACATTTCTATGAGGCTGTTCCTTGCAATGTTGTTTATACTAGCAAAAGAAAGAAGCGGCCTAAATCAATACAGATACGAGGCTGGTTAAATACATTTTGACACATACATCCAGCAATCAAATAGCTGTATATGTAGACATATAGAAAGTTCAACATATAGAAAGTTCTATGTGTGGAAATAAACAATGAAGTGAAAAAAGCAAGGTGCAGAAGAAGTGTATTAGGTAAGCTACCATTTGGGTAAAGAAAATACAAGAATATGTATGTGCTTGGAAATGCATAGTAAATTTCAGGACAAGTTGGGAGTATTTACTGACTATCCATTTTTTCTGTATTGCACAGATATATTACCTATATATGCTTGAAGTTTTAAAAAAATTACCCCTCTTGGGCTTCCTGGTGGCTCAGTGGTTGAGAGTCCGCCTGCCGATGCAGGGGACACAGGTTCGTGCCCCGGTCCAGGAAGATCCCACATGCCGCGGAGCGGCTGGGCCCATGAGCCATGGCCGCTGAGCCTGCGCGTCAGGAGCCTGTGCTCCGCAACGGGAGAGGCCACAACTGTGAGAGGCCCGCGTACCGAAAAAAAAAAAAAAAAAATTACCTTTCAAGTCTGTGGCACAAAGCAGTGTCAACAAATGATGGCTATTTCTGTCCAGAGGCTACCTCCCAGCCCTGATTCCAGCCCACAGATCTGGAAGGAGATGGATGCAGCCTGCCAATGCTCATCTCCCTTCTCCTGGTCTCACCCGGCACCTGGCCCTGGCTTGGTCTGCATCCCGAGCCAGGAGAGGCCTCGGGTTCTCTCGGGGGGCAGGGGAATGAGGCCAGTATCCTGAAGGAAACTCCTTCCTCCCAGGAGATGACTAATTTTACAGGAATAGAAATAGGGTAGTTCTTTGGGAAAAGGTCTCAAAAATCTCCTGTTGGAAGGAAATAGAAGTGGGAAGAAGGCTGGTAGCAGACAAACAGAAATTCAGACAGGAGGATGGCAAGTAGGACAGAAAGCAGAATCAAACATGCAATTCTTGATTTCATTTACGTATTGCTTTATTTCAAGGGGAGGCGCATGTCTTTCCACAGCGCCCCCTATCAGCTTTATCTGTCCTAGCACTTTATTTTTACTACTTGATTTGTCCGTTTCCCACTCTGGAATACAGGATGAGGAAAGCTATGGTGGGGTCTCTCTTTTATTATTAGGATAATAATAATAACTGCCACTTATTGACGACTTACTCTGTACCAAATCCATATCGTGCATTACCTCGTTTAACTTTCATCATCCCTAAGAAGACAGTAGGAACCGTCAATCCCCATTTTAGAGAAAAAAGAACCAGGGTGCAGAGGAGCAGGGTGGAATCAGCCCTCTGCTCTCCTTCGCCACCAGCGATCACCTAACCCAAATCACCACCACCTCTGCCAAGGCGAGGACTGCCTCCTGACTGTCTCCCTGCCTTGTCCAAACCTTGTGCACCAGTGGAACCAGCTTCTCAGAAAGGAAATTGATCTTGTAATTTTCCTGCTAAACATCCCCTCCTCCTCTGGTTTCCTCTTGCCACTTAGAATACACCCTCGCTCTCCTTATCATGTGTGGAGCAGGCTTTGGGGGATCTGTCCAGCCCCATCTCCTACCATCACCACTGTGGCTGGCTTCCTTTCTCCTCCTATCTGAACATACCTATCTGTTCCTGCCTACGAGTTCATGTTTGCTGTTTCCCTCTTCCCAGAGCCTGCACCTCACACTTGCCCCTGATTTTGTCCGCTTCTCCCTTCACATGGCAAAATATGGCCACATTGCAGCCCCAAGTTGATATAAACTCTGAAAAGACTTTTTAGAGGTCTGAGTCACAATTCCCAAATCCTGGGAGGGAGAGTCTGATGTATTGTATTTGACTTAAATAAAGAGTAAAGGACCCTGGTGGTGCAGCGGTTAAAAATCTGCCTGCCAATGCAGGGAACATGGGTTTGATCCCTGGTCAGGGAAGGTCCCACATGCTGCTGAGCAACAAACCCATGTGCCACACTACTGAGCCTGCGCTCTAGAGCGCCGGTGAGCCACAGCTACTGAGCCCACATGCCACAACTACTGAAGCCCACGTGCCGCAACTACTGAAGCCCACGTGCCTAGATCCCGAGCTCTGCAACAAGAGAAGCCACTGCAATGAGGAGCCTGCGCACCACAACAAAGAGTAGTGCCCGCTCGCCACAACTAGAGAAAGCCTGTGCACAGCAATAAAGACCCAATGCAGCCAAAAAAAAAAAAAAAAAGTAAATTCCTGGCCCCATTGACTATGTTCTTAATGTAGGTTGTCCTGGTGCCTCCTATTGCCTTTCCCCTTCTTTCCACCCCCAACTACTGTCATTCTACAAGTGATCTACAACAGAAATGCTTTGTAAACTGCAAATGTCTAAACAAATGTTAATATAGTAGCTGTGGCTGTGTAAGACATAACTATGGGGTTGCAAAATGGGACAAAAAAGAGGGCATTTTATATACCACAGATGCATGCAAATAAAGCTCATCATTTTAGTTCATTTATAGCAAAAGAATTAGCCAATGCCTTTGCTACTCTGAATTTTCATGGAGAATTTGAGTTTGCTGTTGGTTTGTTTGCATTTTTTTACTCACTTGGCTGATTTGCCTTAAAAAAAGCCTTTAGCAAAATATTTCCTCACCTTTTGACATGTTCCCTGACTTGCACCAAAGCTCTGGCACCTGCTGATTGATGAAAGGTTGTTGTAAAGATCACAGCTCTTTTATTTGTCAGCAGTGATAACCCAGTCTGATTCTCTTAAGGGATAATGAGAATTTATTGGAAGGATGCTGGGTTAAGACACGGCTGAGCCTCAGAAAGGATGGAAACCGAGGACTGGAGGGAAACCAGGAAGATGATTCTCTCTCCCCTTTTCTCGTTTTGGCTCGTCTCTGAGGCTGCTTGTTCCTTCTCACACTATGTCCCAGCTTTCCACCAGTACAGGTGGCAGCAAATGACCGGCGGTAGCTGATGCAGCCAACAGATCTTCGTTGTTGCTCTGTCTCTTTCTGTCTCTCTACCTGTACTTTTCTGAGTAATTTCCAAACCTGAGTAATTTCTGAGTAATTTCCAAATTAAGTGTGACACCAGCCTCATTTAAAATCAAGTTTGGGAGACATTTTCATGCAGGACTGTAGAATTTTCCCACATATATCACCTCATGAGGAGGAGACAGCTGTGGATGCAAGTATTACCATGGACAGAAGAGGGAAGCATTTGCTGTGGGTTGCTGAGCCTTGGTCCTACCAGGTGTCTTCCTCTAAGAGAGGCCGGAACAGAGCAGTAAGTTTTGAAGTGTTGTTGCATAGGTTTGAGTCAGGGATTTGTTTTTTTCTTCTTTGTAAGAAAAGAGTGTTCAGTAATTGCAAAAAAAAAAAATTTTAATAAAAAAATTAAAATGGGTATAAATTATTCTAAGGTGCTTGTATCAGGAATGCTTTCATTTGTAAGCAACAGAATGCCCAGCTTAACCCTTAAGGGCATTTTTATTTATCTAGTAAGATATCTCAAGATGAGTTTGGCAGCTCATCAATGCCATCAAGGACTTAGGTTCTATCTTTCTGCTTTGCCATCCATAGCATGTTGGCTTTTGTCTTCATGGCCACAAGATGGCGGCCACATCTCCAGACATTACATCCATGTTGAAGGTAGTAAAGAGTGATAAAAGACAAAGCCAGCAGAATTTGGCATTATGACCACCCTTAGCTGCTAGGAGGGTTGGGGAAGTGAGGATCTGGTTCTCTAGCTTATAGAATAGGGTTAGGAATGAGTACTGGGTGGTCCAGCCAACATTGTCTGCTCTAGCTCTTCTTCAATAACAAATAATACAAATGTTCATAAAAGAGGGGCGATTGCATTAAACCAGTTCTGCCTTGACTCCTCTTTTCACTCCCCTCGCCTCCTTCTCTTAGAGGAGATGGGAAATCCTGGCATGGAGCAGAGAAGTTTCCCTGGGCTGCAGGCCCTCTCACGCTGACCGTGCTTTCATCTGAGGTCACTCTCTCTAGGACATGCTGGGAACAGAACTTCCACAATTCCACTGCCATTTGCATTGCTCCTTCTTTTCCTTCCTGTGGGATCTTGAAGATGTTCTGGGGGTGGTGAATGTAGAATTCAGAGTGAACAACCTTGGTACTGTTCATGAACCTCCGTGTCTAGTAAAACAGATGCCAGGCTAACGTGGAACAACATGATCTCAAAAATGTGTCTCCAGAACCCACAGGTCACTCACAGGGGTCCCTGCAGGAAAAATCAACTCACTAGCTTGTAATACTTAGAATAATGAATCTCCATTGCTGATCAGATTATCATAGAATATCAAAAATCCTATCTGGGGACTTCCCTGGTGGCGCAGTGGTTGAGAATCCGCCTGCCAGTGCAGGGGACACGGGTTCGAGGCCTGGTCGGGGAAGATCCCACGTGCCTTGGAGTAGCTAAGCCCCTGCGCCACGACTACTGAGCCTGCGCTCTAGAGCCCGTGATTCACAACTTCTGAGCCCGCGTGCCACAACTACTGAAGCCTGCGTGCCTAGAGCCCGTGCTCCGCAACGGGAGAAGCCACCGCAATGAGAAGCCCGCGCACTGCAACAAGGAGTAGCCCCGCTTGCCGCAATTGGAGAAAGCCCGCGCGCAGCAGCGAAGACCCAACGCAGCCAAAAAATAAATAAATTAATTAATTTTTTAAAAAATCCTATTTGTTAGCCTGGTCACTTTATTTTTAGGAATTTACCTTAGGAAAAAGTAACACATATGCACAAAGAGTTACAGTGAAACTGATGATGGTGGCAATGATGACAGTGAAGCCACATTGAGTGACTACTTTCTGAAGCCCGGACACCGTTGTATGTACTTTATGTGGATTAATCCATTTAATCCTCACAGTAGTCCAGTGAGGTAGGGACGACCATAACCCCGTTTCACAGATGAGAAAAATGAGCTCCAGAGAGTTAAATATCCTCTCCAAGGTCCTGTAGGGAAGTGAAAGAGTTGAGCTTGGATCTCAGGAAGTCTGAACCCACAGTGCACATAGTCAACCACTGTGGGGTTTTTTTTTGTTTGTTTTGTTTTCAGTACGCGGGCCCCTCACTGTTGTGGCCTCTCCCGCTGCAGAGCACAGGCTCCGGACGCGCAGGCTCAGCGGCCATGGCTCACGGGCCCAGCCGCTCCGCGGCACGTGGGATCTTCCTGGACCGGGTCACGAACTCGTGTCCCCTGCATCGGCAGGCGGACTCTCAACCACTGCGCCACCAGGGAAGCCCAACCACTGTGTTTTCAAGATGATCCTATTTCAAATATAAAACAAGGAATTCCCTGGCAGTCCAGTGGTTAGGACTCTGTGCTTTCACAGACCAGGGCCCAGCAGTGAATCTGGTTGGGGAACTAAGAACCCAAAGCCACGCAGTGCAGCCAATATGTGTGTGTGTGTGTGTGTGTGTGTGTGTGTGTGTAAAAAACAAACCAACAAAAAAGAATGTCCAACAATAAGAGGTCAGTTGGATAAATTATCCATTGAATGGAATACTAACTAATCCTTAACAACGATGTTTTAAAAGAATTCACATAATGACGTGAAAAAAAGTTTCACATTTGTTAAGTGAAAAAAAATTGAAACAGAATACGAAAAATATAAAGAATATATAGGATATAATCCTATTTTAGTAAAAATGTAGGGGCTTCCCTGGTGGAGCAGTGGTTGCGAATCTGCCTGTCGATGCAGGGGACGCTGGTTCGTGTCCCGGTCCAGGAAGATCCCACGTGCTGCGGAGCTGCTGGGCCCGTGAGCCATGGCCGCTGAGCCTGTGCATCCGGAGCCTGTGCTCCGCAACGGGAGAGGCCACAATAGTGAAAGGCCCAGGTACCAAAAAAATAAATAAATAAATAAAGTATGTGTGTACATATGTGTATATAAATTAAAACAACCACCCAAGACATTAGCAGTTATTTTCAGTAGAAGTCATTTTTTTCGTATTGCTTTTCTAACTTTCCTACAAAATTTGCATTCATAAGTAAGAAATGAAAGTTATTATTTTGAAACATATTATAGGACACCTGTACTTTACCCCTGTGTTTCCTCTTGGGTCAAACTCTTAATAGAAAAACACGAAAATACTGAACATGTAATTTTCTCCTTACAGTTTTATTGAGATATAATTGACATACAGCACTGTATAAGTTTAAGGTGTACAGCATAATGATTTGACTTATATACCTCATGAAATTATGACCACAATAAGTTTGGGGAACATCTGTCATCTCATATAGATACAAAATTAAAGAAATTTTTTAAAAAGTATCTTTCCCCTGTGATGAGAACTCGGGATTTACTATCTCAACTTTCATATATAACATACAGCAGCGTTAATTACATGTATCATGTTGTACATTGCGTCCCTAGTGCTTATTTATCTATGACTGGATCTCTGTACCTTTGACAGCCTTCGTCCAGTTCCCTCTCCCCCCATATGCCCCTGCCTTTGGTAACCACAAATCTGATCTATTTTCCTATGAGTTTGTTTGTTTTTGAAGTAGAATTGACCTACAACACAACATAGTGATTTGATATTTCTATACATTTCAAAATGATCCCCAATTCTGCAAAGAATTGCTCATTATTTCAGAAAATCGAAGCCTTTCAGAGTATTTGGATCATCACCACCACACTCCTGTAGCCATCTGCTTTAGTAGCTGAAGTCTTTTCAATGCTGCTTCTAGAAGCCATCCACAACTTCATTACTATTGTCTGGTTATAAAATACTTTTCTGGGCTTCCCTGGTGGCGCAGTGGTTGAGAGTCCGCCTGCCGATGCAGGGGATGCGGGTTCGTGCCCCGGTCCGGGAGGATTCCACATGCCGCGGAGCGGCTGGGCCCGTGAGCCATGGCTGCTGAGCCTGCGCGTCCGGAGCCTGTGCTCCGCAACGGGAGAGGCCACAGCAGTGAGAGGCCCGCGTACCGCAAAAAAAAAAAAGAAAAAAAAAGAAACTGGGGCCTGGGGGTAGTGTGACTCTTCAGTTCCCTAATATCCCTCTCATGGGGTTGTGTAGGTATCAAATGTGATAAACAGTGTGAAAGTGCTTTGCAAACTGTAAAGCAATGTACACACATGTAAGGGGAATGCTGACAAAGTTGAAGATGATGACGGTGAGGAAACAGCCATGGGCTGCAGGGTCCTCATTGAATTTGTGGGCTTGTTTATTTCCTTCTCCTGTCTTACTCTAAGCTCCAGTGACTGTATTCATTCAGTGAATACCAAGTGCCTACGACATGCCAGGCTCTATCCTGGGTACTGGGGACTCATCAGAGAACAAAGCAGATGAAAGTTCCTGCCCTCAAGAAGCTTACATTCTAGTGGAGGGAGGCAGACCAGATACACACGTCCCTAAAATGTGCCAGGAGGAGACGAGTGCTTTGGGAAGAAATAATCAGGAAAGGATAAGGTGGTAGGTCCTGTTATTGTCCCTGTTTTACAGATAAGGAAACCGAGGCACAGAGATTAAGTAACTTGCCCAAGGTTATGAAACTAGTAAGGATACAGCAGAGCTGGAATTTAAACCCAAGTAGTCTGGTTCAGAATCCCTGCGCTTAACATTTACTTTAATTAAGTGATTAACTAAGGGAATTAATTTTCAGTACATGTTGGCTGTTATTGTTGTCTTTATCATTGATTCTTTCACCAAGCAAGAAAGTTCGACAGAAATGCACTATATAAAATAAATTCAGACTCATCATGTGACCTGTTGCCTGGGGTCTTTACAAGGGCTGCTCCCCTGCTCCCCATTTAACTCTGACTCCAAGTTAACTAACTGAACCATCACTTTCTTATGGAAGTCTTCCCTGACACCCAGTAAACCCCTCCAATTATAAATTCTTACAGCACCAGCCTTGCTTGCAATAATCACAGCTGCATTTACATCCTCGTATAGTTTTTTAGGTTGTGGTAAAACACAACATTAAATTTGCCATCTTAACCATTTTAAAGTGTATAGTTCAGTAATGTTAAGTATATTCACATTGTTTTGCAACAGATTTCTGGAACTTTTTCATCTTGTGAAACTGAAAGTCTATACCTGCCAAACCCTAATTCCCCCTCTCCCCTCCCCCCTCCTCCCAGCCCTTTCTACTTTGTTTCTATGATTTTGACTATTTCAGATACTTCATGTGAGTGGAATGACACACTATTTGCCCTTTTGTAACTGGTTTATTTCACTCAGCATAATGTCCTCCAGGTTCATCTATGTTGTAGCATGTATGATATTGAATACAGTTCCCTCCTTTTTTAAGGTTGCATAATACTCCATTGTGTGTATATACCACATTTTCTTTATCCATTCATCTGCTGGTGGACATTTGGGTTGCTTCTACCTCTTGGCTATTGTGAATAATGCTGCAGTGAACATGGGTATGCAAGTACCTTTTTGACATCCTGCCTTGAATTCTTTTATTTTTATTTTTTTGTTTGTTTTTTTTTTTTTTTTTTTTTTTGAATTCTTTTAGATGTATACCCAGAAGTGAGATTGCTGGATCATATATGGTAGTTGTACTTTTAATTTTTTAAGGAACTTCCATACTGGTTTCCATAATGGCTGCACCATTTTACATTCTCACTAACAGTACACAAGGGTTTTTTGATTTCTCTACATCCTCACCAACACTTGTTATTTTCTTTTTCTTCTTCTTTTTTCTTTTGATAGTGGCCAATGGATATGAGGTGATATCTCATGGTGGTTTTGATGTGCATTTTTTTTTTTTTTTTTGTGGTACGTGGGCCTCTCACTGTTGTGGCCCCTCCCATTGCGGAGCACAGGCTCCGGACGCGCAGCCTCAGCGGCCATGGCTCATGGGCCCAGTTGTTCCGCGGCTGTGGGATCTTCCCGGACCGGGGCACGAACCCATGTCCCCTGCATCGGCAGGCGGATTCTCAACCACTGCGCCACCAGGGAAGCCCTGATGTGCATTTCTTAATGATTAGTGATGTTGAGCATCTTTTCATGTGATCGTTGGCCACTTGTATATCTTCTTCAAAGAAATGTCCATTCAATCCTTTGCCCATTTTAAATCTGGTTGTTCGTTTTTTGTTGTGGTGGTGATGGTTGAGTTGTAGGAGTTCTTTATATGTTCTGGATATTAACTCTTTATCACAGATTTGATTTGCAGATATTTCCCCCACTTCCTTAGGTTACCTTTTCTAGTCATTGTGCATTTTGTTTAACAGACCTCTCTCACCTGACCTGGCCTGTCATAACATGTTTGTGAACCAACACAAGCTTCATGCTTGGTACATAGTAGGTTTTCCCCAAATGTTTCCCAGAGGAAATAAGAAAGGGCTGAATAAATTCTAGAACGGAGAACTGGGAGAGGTTATTTGGGAACACCCTATGGGCTCCGGCCCAAGATCAGCACTATCCCATAGAAATATAATAGGAGACACATCATTTTAAATGTTCTAGTAGCTGTGTTTTAGAAAAGGAGAAACAGGTGAGATTAATAATAATTTCATTTAAAAAACTATATCCAAAATATTATCATTTTTAACATTCAACTTAACACTTGTGTTTTTTAAAAACTCTCTTTGGTTCTACTTCTTAAACACATCTCAGTCTTTGGAGCCACAATTTCAAGTCCTCAATAACCACATGTGGCTAGTGGCCAACGTTCTGGAGAGCGCAGCCCTAGGCCGCGCGCCCTCCGGGTCCCCTGGGTGCCCGCAGCACCCAAGCCGTTGTGCAGCATCTGGTGGGCGCTCTGTAAGGTTTGATCAATGGAAGCAAAGAATGAATGCAGACTCGAGGTTAATGAATAGAGGTCTCGGATGCCAACAGGTGTGCTAACGCAGCACTCACGAGAGCCTGGCTCGATTCCACGAAGAACGCAATCGGCCCACCAGGCAGGAAGTCCGGTGCGGGTGCAGGGACGCGCAGTCTACCTGCTGCCAGGCCCAGTGTCGCCGACGCTCCTCGCGGGTGAGCCAACCGGGCGGCGGCCGGAGCGCCAGGCGCAGGGGACGCGAACTTCGGTGGGAGGTGAGGCGGCCTCGCCAGGACGCGGGGCGGGCTCTGGGGCTGCCTTGCCAGGCATCCGCCGAGTTGGGCGACGTGGAGGACCCTCGCTGACTCCGAGAGGGGGCCGATGGGCAGAACTAGGCACCCCAGCGGGGCGTGTCCCCAACTCAGGTCTGCAGCGGGATGGCCCCGGGTGGCAGCCTTGGCGGGGAGCGGGGGGCGGGGAGCGGGCTGGGGTGGGGTACGAGAAATGGCGGGGAGAAGCATTCGGGGGCGGGAATCGGGGGGTGGGGGGAACGAGACAGTGGCTCCAGCTCCAGGCAGCCGCGCGCGGACCTCCGCGGTAGGAAAGTTTCCCAGGTGTGCGCGCCAGCTGCCGCCTCGGGCAGCCCTCCCCCGCGGCTGAAGGAAGGAAAGGATAATCGCATCCAGTTATCTGGCTCTCACTCAACCTTGCGGGACCGGAGAGCTTCTCTCCCCGCCGCGATGGGGGTCAGAGAGCGGGCTATGGAATCACACCGTTGATGCGCTGTGCTCCTTTAGTTAACTTACTTACCCTCTCTGAGCGCCAGTTTCCACCTCTGTTAAAAATAGGACGTCCCTCCTACGGTTTCTGTGAGCCTTTTGCGTGCTAGGAACCCAAGAAGTGCTTCCTAAATGTTAGACTTGGTTTATTTCCCCTTGGGATAATCTCGTGAGATAGGGTCTCCTGGTCCCATTTTCCCATGTGGAGATTCGGGCTCAGACAGATTTAGTAACTTGCCCACAGCAATTAGATGGAAATAGCTGGATTTGAAACCAGGAAGTCGAACTCCAGAGACTGGACTTTAACGTCTAATCCAGGTTCCACTACTTCCTAGAAGGATGAAGAGGGGGTGGGGATAAACTGCTTCTGAGACTCCTTCTCCCTATCTGGGAAATGGGTATAATATTGATAGTACCTAACCTATGGGGTTATTGTGAGGATTAACTGAGCTAACATGTAAGTGCCTCCCTGCTAAAGTGTGCATGCCACAGTGTAGGATTTTTCCCCCCCTGTTTTGTTTGCAGATACATCCTTAGTGCCTGGCACATAGTAGATGCTAAATAAATATTTGTCAAATGAGTAAGGAACACATATTTCTTTTTATCCTTTACAACAATCCTTGCTACTCCCATACTACTGATGAGGAGACTGAGGTTCAGAGAGGTTAGGTAACTTGGGGGATGTCACACTGGTGGCTGGTAGAGGAGTCAATATTTGAACCCAGGTCTGTTTGATCATAAAGTCTGTGTAGTTCTGATGCCTGATCCAGGTTCCATCACTTTCCAATAGGAGGAGTTATTTAACTCTTCTGTGTCTCAGTTTCCTTATTCATAAAATAGGGACAATGACAGTACCTACCCCATACAGCTTTTGTCTGGATTGAATAAAGATAAAGCTCTCAGAGCAGTGCCTGACACTTAGCAGGTACTCAATAAACCTCAGCTACAGTAAATGCTATGTCTGCCCACTAGAGAGTGGAGGGGATGGCACAGAAGGTGTGTCTGATTATGGAGAGGGGAAGTGGGGGAAGGGGGGAGGAGGTGACCAAGGAGCTTTCCTGCCTTCTGTACAGTCCACAGAACCAAGCCTCTGTTTGCCCTCTGGAATATTCCTGAGAAGCCCCCATGCTCAGCGCAGAGGGAGGGTCGTCTCTTGACATCCTGCTCTCCATGTAGCGTACAAGGAGGCTGTCTTGAGGACCTGCTACCCTTTTGTTATACAGAGGAGGCCCTGAGTCCTCTCTGCTTCAGTTGATTACCCATTGCAGCAGATGGGCTTTTGGGAGGAGGATTTCAGGAAGCAAGAACAGTTATGTGGTGGTTATTCTAATTAGACCTGCATTCAAATATCATCTTGAGGGGCTTCCCTGGTGGCACAGTAGTTAAGAATCAGCTTGCCAATGCAGGGGACATGGGTTCGAGCCCTGGTCTGGGAAGATCCCACATGCCGCAGAGCAACTAAGCCTGTGCACCACAACTACTGAGCTTGCACTCTAGAGCCTGCAAGCCACAACTACTGAAGCCTGCACGTCTAGAGCTCATGCTCTGCAACAAGAGAAGCCACCGCAATGAGAAGCCCTTGGACCAAAACGAAGAGTAGCCCCCGCTCTCCGCGACTAGAGAAAGCCCATGTGCAGCAACAAAGACCCAACGCAGCCAAAAATAAATAAATTTATTTTAAAAAAATCATCTTGAAAGTAATTCCCAGCTCTGGGACTTTGGCAAATCGCTTTGCGAGCCTCAGTTCCCTCATCTGTGGAATGGGCACAATGATAGGACCTCACAAGTGTTGTTAGAAGGATAATCTGAACTGTCTTGAAAGCATTTGGCACAGTGTCTGGCACATGATAAATGGCAGCCCTTGTTCGTATTATGGATGTGTGATGCTCTTTTCTATTCCTGGCCTCAGGATCCCTTGATGTGCAGGTAAAACTCTCCAAGGAGGATTAAATAAAGTGTCCTTTCCTCAAACCCATTCTCATGTACAGTCTCATTCTGGGATCTCCACCTGTCAAATTCTTGAAGAGTTTTTGTATTCTGATAGGGCAAATGCTACCCTTAAGTGTTCCAGGGCAGTTTCTGGGGACAATAAAGCTGGCATGTGATGGGAAGAACACCGTGCTCTCTGCTTGGGGAACTCCATCCTTTGATGTGTGCACTTGGTGGGGGTAGGGATCCTAGCCTTTTGGTATAATGAGTCGTTAACACTTGTTCTGCTTGTTCTGTGCCAGGCATTGTGCTAAGCCCCAGCTCTGGTCATCTATGGAACCTGGGCTCCGAAGCCAGATTGCCTGGGTTCCAGTCCTACCTCTGCCACTTCCTAGCTCCGTGAACTTGGGTCAAGTTACTTAACCTCTCTGTACTTCAAATGATTGATCTGTAAAATGGGATGATTGTAATATACGTAACTCACAGGGCTGCCATGAGGATTAAATATAATCAACGTATATATGATGATAAGAACAGTGTAATAATAAACATTAGTTACTTATATAGTTATAATTATCTCCATTTTATAGCCAAGGAAACTGAGGGAGATTAATAAACAGCCCGATGGGGCTTCCCTGGTGGCGCAGTGGTTGAGAGTCCGCCTGCCGATGCAGGGGACGCGGGTTCGTGCCCTGGTCCGGGAGGATCCCACATGCCGCGGAGCGGCTGGGTCCGTGAGCCATGGCCGCTGGGCCTGCGCGTCCGGAGCCTGTGCTCTGCAAGGGGAGAGGCCACAACAGTGAGAGGCCCGCATACCGCAAAAAAAATAAATAAATAAAAAATAAACAGCCCGATGACACAGAGCTATCCTTTCTTCTCAAAACTGTCCATTTATTTCCATTTCCACTGCCATCATCTTAATTCATGCCTCCCTCTTTCCATGTCCAATTCCCTCATCTGCCCCTTTCTGGAATCCCTGCTTCCTGTGGCTTGGGTCCCAGTACCTGCTCCTTCCAGAAGGTTCTCCCTCTCTCTCTCTCTCTTACAAAACTCTAGGTGTTTCCTAGAGGCTTTGGAAATAGTTCTTTTTCTTTTACTCTTCCTGTCATTTTATCTGATAACAAATGTAATACATAACAAAAATACATAATTTCAAAAATTTGTGCCTCCTAAAAATATTTGCATAGGAGGTGAGAAACTCTCTGTGATTTCATCCCCTAGTGGTAATCATTGTTTAGAGTTTCATGTATGTTTCTCTAGGTTTCTCTCCCTCCCACTGCATATGCTAAATTCATATAGGTCATTTTTACTGGTCTTAAAAAAAAAAAGGGGGGCTTCCCTGCTGGCGCAGTGGTTGGGAGTCCACCAGCCGATGCAGGGGACACGGGTTCGTGCCCCGGTCCGGGAAGATCCCACATGCCACGGAGCCACTAGGCCCGTGAGCCATGGCCGCTGAGCCTGCGCATCCGGAGCCTGTGCTCCGCGACGGGAGAGGCCACAGCAGTGAGAGGCCCGCGTACCACACACACACACACAAAAAATGGGATCGTACCTTACAAACTGTGTGCAATTCACAGCAGAAAATTTTAATATATTTTTTGAATGTTGTACTTCCATATGGTATATAATCCAAAAGACATCTAAGCAAATATTGAAAAATCTCTCCCTCCATATCTATCCCCAGCCACCCAGTTCCTCACTCCAGAAGCAACCACGAGGGCAATTTACAGTCTGCCTGCAGACAAAGCAAGAAACATATAATTACATTTTATAGGGCAGAATATGTGTTATAAACCACAAGATGTAAAAACATGGTAGAGTTTCTAGAAGTGAGGAAACTGAGGAGGAGAAAAGTTTCTTAGAGGAAGATGATGAGACACTCTTTCCTTGTCTTATGCAGTGAAGAATTGGGAGATGCCATCCCCAGTCCATGCAGCGTCACAGCCTTCACAGCAGCGTCTCTCAACCAGGGGCAGTTTTGCACCCCCGGGGACATTTACTCATTCTCAGCTTGCAGGGGTAGTGATGAGGAGTGTCCTACTGGCATTCACTGAATAGAAGCCAGGGCAGCTGCTAAACATCCTACAATACCCAGGAAAGACCCCACGACAGAGAATGATCTGACCCAAATGTCCATAGCGCTGGGATTGAGACACCCTGACTTATACTTACAAAAGAATTACTCATCTGTCCTTTTGCCTTGGACTCCAATTTGGCTCAGCTCCCTCCTGCCTGGCAGGCAGGATCCCTGATCCACATGCTGCCGGGTACTGGCATCTCACCCCAGGAGTGACATCTTCCTGGGGATCACCACCTACCTCCTCTCTTTTTCCTCGATCAGACAATTTGTAAAGCAAGTCTCTGTCTAAACAGGAGAAAAGGGACTTCCCTGGTGGCACAGCGGTTAAGGATCCACCTGCCAATGCAGGGAACACGGGTTTGATCCCTGCTCCAGGAAGATCCCACATGCCGCGGAGCAACTAAGCCCGTGCACCACAACTACTGAGCCTGTGCTCTAGAGTCTGTGAGCCACAACTACTGAGCCCACGTGCTGCAACTACTGAAGCCCACGCGCCTAGAGCCCGTGCTCCGCAACAAAGAGTAGGCCCTGCTCACCACAACTAGAGAAAGCCTGTGTGCAGCAAAGAAAACCCAACGCAGCCAAAAATTTAAAAAAAAAAAAAAAAAACAGGAAAAAATTTTCCTTGCCTTTGGAGAGCCACTATTTTGTATTTACTGGGGGGCCATTAATAACATCAAATGTTGGGACCAGTAACTATGGTCCCCCAATTCTTCTTGTGAATTATAGAATAGGACTTTTTTTTTTTTCTTTTCAATGCTATCCACCCAGAGTCAGATGCCATAGGAAACTTGTTTGTTTGGGCATTTGTAAAAATTCCAGCCCTGGATCATCTACTTCTGTCTTTTTTTCCATATGAATACTCTCGCTCCTAGACATGGCCATTTCCTGGGGGATTAGCATTCCTGTGGCTAGGGTTTCTCTCTGGGAACTTCTGGTAACCTTAGGTAGCTGTTAATAACCTGACCATTAAAATGCTCCAAACTTTCTCAGAGGTTAACCCATTTAGGTCTAACCAGCACTTTTCAGGAGGTTGAGTATATTGTCCCCATTTTGCAGGTAAGACGGGGGAAATTGAGGTTCAGAGGGATAGACTTGGTTCAGGGGGGTAGAGTCATAAAGTGCTGGAGTCAAGATTTGATTCAAGTCAGCCTTGAGTGTGGGCTGGTTCCGCACTATCCTTTGTCCCAGCAAGACAGGCCATCATTTATGAAGTTAAACCTGTAAAGTCTGAATATTGCCCCAGGGGCTGAATCTGCAGGACAAAGTGGCCAGTGCCTGAGGGTATCTAGTGGAGCATTCCATTCCAGAACGGCTTTGTTGTAAAAATGAAAAGCTAAGCTTTCTGGGGTAGGGGAAAACCCCAACCTTATTAACTTCCTTATGGTGTCCAAGAAGTAAAATGACCTTTAGCAAGAACTTTGATCTTTTTATTACACTAATACTGAAAGAACATTGATGAGAGGGTGGGGCTGAGGTTCAGGAAGAAATAAACACACGATGTGGGCCCTGAGTTAGGGCTTTTTCTCCCCCTCAAACCCAGCACACAGAGGCCATGGTGCAGCCATGAAGTTGTGGGTCAAGGACTGATCTGCATTTAATGGGTGAGACCCAGTTATTCATTGGCCGACAAGGGGAGAGATGATAACCAGGGTGGCATAAAACTGCCACAAGCTGATAAACATCCCCTCCCTGGGAGCCCAGAGGCATGACCAAGAGAGCAAGCAGGGCTGTGTTTAAGTCAGAAAAAGATGGGCCTTATGGCTTAGTAAGAAAAGAGGACCCACTGTCTCTGCAGAGTGGAGAGGAAATGCCAGCACATTCCTACAGGATGGGGAGCAGGTAAGAGAGGACGCTTTGAAGGAGGGTTGGGGGGGGGTCACACAATGATGGGGAACCCTTGGGAATGAGTCATGGGAGGAGGCCAAAACTGGGGCTGTCCTGTTGCTTAGCACCAGATGCTATGTACAGAATAAATGCACAATAAATATTTGTTAGAGGAAAGAATGACTATGGGGAAGTGGGAGGCGAATGAGTATTAGCTGTAAGAGAAGGCTCTGGAACTGTCTGCTTGAGCTGGAATCTGGGCTTCCCAGGTCCTCACCGTGAGACTCTGGGTGAGTTGGACCTTTCTGGCTTCAGATTGCTTGTCTGTAGAATGAGTAGTGTGCTAAGAGCTCCCAAACCCACGAGAGGCTATCAGGGGTAATCAGAAAATATGGTGCACTGTCAGCACTCAATAAATGTTACCTCTTTCTCCTCTTCCTTCTCATCCTTCTCTTCTTCCTCTGATAGCAATGATGGTGATGATGATGATGATGATGATGATGATTAAAGTTCAGGCAGAGAGGGAAGAGTTTGAATTCCATTCTGTCTAACTGTGTGACCTTGGGCAAATTACTTAACCTCTCTGGGCCTCAATGTAATCATCATAAAGTAGAGATAATAATACCTCTCCATAAATTTGCTTGAGGATTCAATTGCTAATGCATGTGAAGGGTATATCTGGTGCCTGGTGCTCAGTTAAAGCTCTCAACAAACGGTGCTGTCTTTATGCTTATCGTTAGTTACTGTTGTTGTTTGACTAGATTCCTTCTGCACTGAAAAGGCGAAAAGGAGCTTGGATGTCAAGCAGTGGGGTTTAGAGTCCTATTTTGCCAGGAAGAGTCCTCTCCTCAGAGGCTGGGTGAGGTCATCACATGATGTATCACGTTTGACAAGAGCTCCTGGAATGGAGTAAGGGGAGATTGGACTATATTACTGCTTAGGTTATTTCCAGCAGCCTAAGGTTCAATGTTCCCAGAGATAAACTCATGCTGATGAAATGCTAATCATTAGGCAGGGTCATTTCTAGGAAAGACACTCTATTCGTAGGGAAAGAAATAAGAGACTGGGTAACATTTCTGGATTTTTACAAGCCCAAACAAACAAGTTCTGCTTTCTATGGCATTTGAATCTGGGGGAGTGGCATTTAATAAAAGAGAAGAAAGTCCTATTTCTATAATTCACAGGAAGAACTGGGGACAATAACTACTGCTACCAACATTTCCTGTATTTGCATCCCCAATAAATGAAAAATAGTGGCTTTCCGAAGGACAGGCAGAATTTCTCCTGTGGTAGAGACTTGACTTATAAATTGTCTGATCAGAGGAAAGGTCTTAAAATGAGAGGAGAGGGACTTCCCTGGTGATGCAGTGGTTGGTAATCTGCCTGCCAATACAGGGGCCACGGGTTCGATCCCTGGTCCGGGAGGATCCCACATACCGCAGCACAACTAAGCCCCATGCCACAACTACTGAGCCCGTGCTCCACAGCAAGAAAAGCCACCTCAATGAGAAGCCCGTGCACCACAACGAAGAGTAGCCCCCGTCGCTGCAACTAGAGAAAAACCCACGCAAGGCAGAGAAAAACCCAACGCAGCCAAAAATAAATAAAAATAAATAAATTTATTTTTTAAAAATGAGAGGAGAGAGGCAGTGATCTCCAGGAAGATGGCTTTCTTTGCCCCCAGAACTGTCACTCCTGGGGTGAGATGATGGTACCTGGCAGCATGTGACTCAGGGAACACCTAGATTTTGGGTCCTGCCTGCCAGGCAGTATGGAGCTGAGCCAAACTGGAGCTAGAGGACAAGTTAGTAATCCCGACCTGTCTTTATTGAAAATGTTGATATTTGGTTCATCATGGATTTTTGCATTTTTACTTAAAAAATATTGCATTAAAATATTATTGATCTTGGGACTTCCCTGGTGGCACAGTGGTTACGAATCCGCCTGCCAGTGCATTGGACACAGGTTGGAGCCCTGGTCTGAGAAGATCCCACATGCCACAGAACAACTAAGCCCATGCGCCACAACTACTGAGCCTGCGTTCTAGAGCCTCCGAGCCAAAGCGACTGAGCCTGTGTGCCACAACCACTGAAGCCCGCTTACCTAGAGCCCGTGTTCCACAACAAGAGAAGCCACCACAATGAGAAACCCGGGCACCACAACGAAGAGTAGCCCCCGCTCGCCGCAACTAGAGAAAGCCGCGCGCGGCAACGAAAGGCCCAACGCAGCCAAAAAAATAAAAATAAAAAATGCATATTAAAAAAATTACTGATCTTGATTACTAGGATTTTTGGCACCCCTTGAGTTTGCATCCCAGGCCAGAACCCTACTCTTGGACCTGCTGCAAATAGCACCGAATCTAGAAACTTCCCACACTTAATTTCGTACTTACCCAGCATGGACAAAAAGATGATTGTATTCAAGATGTGAATGTTGGACAAGCAAGCTGAAAAAGAGAGAATTCTCTTCCCTGAGAGGAAGGGGCATTTATGATACTGTACTCCACTCCTTATTGGCTGTGTTTCCTGGCCACGTTACTCAGCCTCTCTGTGCTTTCATGTCCTTCTCTGTAGAATAAGGATAATAATAACACCTATTACTAAGGCTATGATAGGGATTTAATGGGTTAACACCTGTCAAGTTCTCATAATAGCGTCTGGCATATATATATTTGTTGTTTTGTTATCATTGGTTTCAGTTTCTCTTTTCCTGTCTGCAAATCTGGGATAATAATAATAATGTTATATAATGTTTGTTTAAATAGGCATTATAATAGGACTGTTATATTACAGGGATCTGAATTAGTCTGATGAAGAACTAAGCTTCTAGTCCCAAAGGTTGTTCCAGAAAGGGCGTTGTTTTTCTTCTAAACAAGGGAGGCTTGACACAGACCCAGAATCACAGAATGTATATAAAGCTCAACCTGGCTTTACTGGCCAGTCCTGCCTTTCTGAGACCCAGTAGTAAAGAAAGGGGAGGATCCCCAGCCCCGGGGGGAGGTGGGGGCACTAGGGTTTATCATTTTTCCCTGCTCTGGGCAGGATTCTGAGCACATGGACAGTGGGGAAGGGAAAGAGGAGGGATCTCCAGGAAGTGGGGTCCTTCTTTGGGTAGCAGAGTCACCCACCCCTCCTAGCAGGTCTCAGCAGGTACAGGAGCTGTGATGTGCACTTCGTGTTGGGTCCGGTTCTCCCAGAAAGGGGTCCTTGCTCTTCTGGGATGGGCTGGGGTGCTCCAGCCGGGCAGGAAGGCACAGAGCCACCAAGGCACAAGCAACCCTCACCTCTCCTCTTCTCCTCCCACCTCTCTGCCTGCTCCTTGCTGATCAGTTCCCTGGCTGATCCACAGTGATTCTCAAACCTTGGTACACAGAAGAATCACCTGGGAAACCCGATAAAAAGGCAGATTCCGGCTTCCCTGGTGGCGCAGTGGTTGAGAGTCCGCCTGCTGATGCAGGAGACGCGGGTTCGTGCCCCGGTCCGCGAGGATCCCACATGCCGCGGAGCGGCTGGGCCCGTGAGCCATGGCCTCTGAGCCTGCGCGTCGGGAGCCTGTGCTCCGCAATGGGAGGGGCCACAGCAGTGAGAGGCCCGCGTACCGCAAAAAAAAAAAAAAAAAAAGGCAGATTCCCAGGTCCCACCCCAGACGCACTGAATCAAAAATTCTGGGGATGGGACCTGAGTTAGGGTGGTTTTCCTGGGAATGGCAGGTTCCCAGCACACGGAACTTCCAGTGCTAAAACTGAGAACATTCTGGGCAAACTGGCACAAGTTGGTCACCTGACGATGCACGGGTCCCCCATCTCCCTTAAGCTCCTGGATAATTCTCCTGGGCACCCAGCTTGATGCTCCCCGATACACACAGGTCAGCGATGCTTTAAATGTTGGAGTTCCTTTACACTCTATGCTTCACTCTCTTTTCCTTCCCTAGACTGGTGGCCCTATAGCCACTTATGGTTATTTACATTAAAGTTAATGAAAACTAAATAAAATTAAAAATTCAGTTCTTCAATTGCACTAGCCACATTTTAAGTGCTCAATGGATACATGTGGCTAGTGGTGGCTGTATTTGACAGTACAGTATAGAACAATTCCATCATCATAAAAAGTTCTACCTCATTTTATTGTGCTTCGCACATACTGCGTTTCTTACAAATTGAAGGTTTATGGCAACCCTGTGTCGAGCAAGTCTATTGGTGCCATTTTTCCAACAGCATTTGCTCCCTTTGTGTCTCTGTGTCACATTTTGGTAATTCTTGCTATATTTAAAACTTTTTCATTGTTATTTTGTTATGGTGATCTGTGATCAGTGATCTTTGATGTTACGATTGCAAAAAGATTGAGACTTGCTGGAGGCTCAGATAACGGTTAGCATTTTTAGCAATAAAGTATTTTTAAATTAAGGTATGTACATTTTTTTTAGACATAATACTATTGCACACTTAATAGACTACAGTATATGCAAACATAACATTTATATGCACTGGGAAACCAAAAAATTCACATGACTTACTTTATATTACTTTATATATATATTATATTCACTTGGTTGCAGTGGTCTGGAACCAAACTCACAGTATCTCCAATGTCTGCCGTATTGGACGGCATTGCCCTAGATGATCTCCTCAAGGTCAGGGTTTCTCAACCCGGAAACTCCTGACATTTTGCGTCAGATAATTCTCTGTTGTGAGGGGCTATCCTGTACACCGTAGGATTTTTTTTTTTTTTTGGAGTATAATTGCTTTACAAATTTGTGTTAGTTTCGGCTGTACAGTGAAGTGAATCAGCTATATGTATACATATATCCCCTCCCTACTGGACCTCCCTCTCCCCCATACCACCCATCTAGGTTGACACAGAGCACCGAGCTGAGCTCCCTGTGCTATATAGCAGGTTCCCACTAGCTAGCTATTTTACACATGGTAGTGTATTTATGTCAAACCTATTCTCACAGTTCATCCCACCCTCCTCTCCCCGCACTGTGTCCACACGTCCGTTCTCTACATCTGCCTTTCTATTCCTGTCCTGCAAATAGGTTCATCTGTACCATTTTTCTAGATCCCACATATATGCGTTAATATACGATAGTTGTTTTTCTCTTTCTGACTTACTTCACTCTGTATGACAGTCTCCAGGTCCATACAAGTCTCTACAAATGACCCAATTTCATTCCTTTTTATGGCTGCGTGGTATTCCATTGTATGTATGTACCACATCTTCTTTATCCATTTGTCTGTCGATGGACAGTTAGGTTGTTTCCATGTCCCAGCTATTGTAAATAGGGCTGCAATGAACATTGGGGTGCATGTGTCTTTTTGAATTACGGTTTTCTCTGGGTATATGCCCAGTAGTGGGATTGCTGGGTCATATGGTAGTTCTATTTCTAGTTTTTTAAGGAACCTCCATACTGTTCTCCACAGTGGCTGTATCAATTTCCATTCCCACCAACAGTGCAAGAGGGTTCCCTTTTCTCCGCACCCTCTCCAGCATTTATTATTTGTAGATTTTTTTGATGATGGCCATTCTGACTGGTGTGAGGTGATACCTCATTGTAGTTTTGATTCGCATTTCTCTAATGATTAGTGACGCTGAGCATCTTTTCATGTGCCTCTGGGCCATCTGTATGCACTGTAGGATGTTTAGCAGCATTTCTGGCCTTTACCTAATAGATGCCAATATCGCACCCCTCGCCGCAAGTTTGACAACTGAAAATGCCTCCAGACTTCGTGAAATGTGCTATGGGAGGGCAAAATTGCTGTGATTGACCATTCCTGCCCTAGACTGTGGCTTCCACCAATCTCTTTCTAATGTAGAATAAAAGGCACTCACACCGTGCACTTGAAACAGAACATTGTCACCTGAATGCAGACGCTACCTGGCAATTCAGTTGCATCAGCCAGCTTCACATCTAAGGCCTGTGGGTTTCATCTGTTTGGGGGGCAATCTTATGTACAAGAAAGAGAGTCTTGATATAAAGTGTCATTCGTGTGAGGAGGGGTTAGGGTTATGGTAAAGATGAGACTGTTGGGAAGGGTTTGGTCCAGAGAATTCCCACCAAGAAAGGAGAGAAGTCAAAGAGGAGGTATCAGCTAGTGTAATGAGATTTGAAGGGCTTCAAAACATCCATATAGGGACTTCCCTGGTGGCATAGTGGTTAAGAATCTGCCTGCTAATGCAGGGGACACGGGTTAGAGCCCTGGTCCCCGAATATCCCACATGCTGCGGAACAGCTAAGCCCGTGTGCCGCAACTACTGAGCCTGTGCTCTAGAGCCCATGTGCCACAACTACTGAAGCCCGCGCACCTAGAGCCCGTGCTCTGCAACAAGAGAAGCCACTGCAGTGAGAAGCCCACGCACCGCAATAAAGAGTAACCCCCCACCCCACTCACCGCAACTAGAGACAGCCCGCGCGCAGCAACAAAAACCCAACGCAGCCAAAAATAAATAAATAAATAAATTTATTTATTTTTAAAAGTATATAAAATCATCCCACTCTTTTTCTTGAAATTTCCTCATGGAGATTAATTGGTGACATTTGCCAAATCTATCCTCCCAAGTTTCCCAAGTCTTATTTTTAAAATATATTAGAACTCATCTTCATTTTCTGTTCTAAGAGGCATCGGCTACCTCACTGCTAAATGCAGCCCCTTAGACCATTCTCTGGATAGATTTTTGCCATATCAAGGCGATGCCCTTCGTTAAGATTAAAATTCACCTTTATTTTCTAGTCTTTGACACTTTCTCATGCGCTTGACGACCTAAAAATCTTACATTCTTTTGGCATTCATAAAATATGATGATCGCTCCTCGGAAATTGTGTCTTGAAAATTTAGTAAATTGTTTGTTGAAGGGAAAACATGAAAAGAGACAAAAGGCACCCATTTTGTTATATTTATATTTCCCCTCCTATTCATAGCAAACCAGACCTTATTTTCTGAGGGATCCAATGCGTGGCATTGAATGTGCCTGAGTCAAGGGCAGAAACGGTCTCTGAGAAGCCTCATGGGACGTGTGCTAACAAATGTTTAATTCTGGGAAGATGTTAAAGTGATTGGGTGATTGAAGGTTTTGCCCTCGCGTGCTTTACAGAGACTGATTTCCTTGTCTTTATTTCCTTGTTCTGCGCTTTCCCCGCAGAAGAAAGGATTCTAAAGCATTTGTTTACAGTGGCTTGATGATGACAGCCGTTAAGCTAACATGACCAGCTCAGAAAGAACAACAAGGCAATTGTGAGCAAACAAAATCTAGGTCTCTGCTGAAACGTGGATGTGTGTGAGTGCATGGCCTGATGCCTGCGCAACGGCTCCCAGACGTGTGGTGGCCTTCGTTCTTTGTGTGGGAATTGCCTTTCCAAGATCAGGTGCCTGAAAGGAATCAAAGCTTCTAGAACTGCAAGTATGAGGGCTTGGCTCAAATGAGATGCCTGGGAATGAGCGCTGTCTTCTTTCTAAATTCCTTTTCCTTCCCTTTCAGGAATTCTTAGAATTACAACTGGTATTGCCTGCGTGTGTTGGGGGGACGGAGAGAATATGTAATTATATTATTGTATAATGTTCACTGTTTCCCCAAATTTAGTCATTTGCATTCCACCTTCATAATTGTTGCCCCTTTTCTTACCGTGAATACTATTATTTATCTGTTCTTTTTAACCTAAAAGACTTATTTTAAAAGGAAACATTATTGTAAATGGAAAACTTCTATCACTTGCTTATAGATATAGGTGACTATATATTTATAGACATATATACATACAGCGAAAACCAAACCATGTTATTAAATTCTAACTAGATTATGAAAGAAGTCAGTCTCAAAGGGCTACATTCTGTGTGATTCCATTTATATGACATTTGGAAAAAGGCAGAACTATAGGAATGGAGAACAGATCCTGTTAGACTAAGGATGGGAGGAAGGGGTGATTACAGGGAGGGGCACAAGGGAGTTTTGGGGGTGATGGAACTGTCCGTATCCTGGTTGCGGTGGTGGTTATGCAAGTGTTCAAATTCATAGAACTATATACCCCAAATATTTTACTGTATGTTAATTTAAAAATGAAATTGTGAAATTCTAGTCATAAGTTGTGGCCTCATGAAGGTTCTGAGCTTGGAGCATTGCTCTCTCCTGGTTGAAAAAGAGACTGTGGCCAATTCAGAGAGGTGTTGAAGAACTATTAGCACTAATTGAGATGACATGGTTGTTAC
Source organism: Kogia breviceps (assembly GCF_026419965.1). Lineage (NCBI taxonomy): Eukaryota > Metazoa > Chordata > Mammalia > Artiodactyla > Physeteridae > Kogia > Kogia breviceps. Next base: position 67,984,742 of record NC_081323.1, read on the forward strand.
CTTGAATTACTGAACAGGAAATAAAAAGGAAGGAACTATTGCTGGGAGATTTCTTGTTATTTTCCACGAGGGAATTTATCTTTTCAAGAATCCCTGCTCTGGGACTTCCCTGGTGGTCCAGTGGTTAAGACTCCTCACTTCCACTGCAGGGGGTGCTGGTTCCATCCCTGATCAGGGAACTAAGATCCCACGTGCTGTGTAGCACGGGCACCGCCCCCCCCACTCCCCCCAAAAAAAGAATGCCTGTGCAGATCTGAAACCATCCATTTCTAAATGGGATGTGTTTGGGCCCAAAATGATGCAGCTAGGCATAAGAAGTGCTGCTCCGAGTGAAAGCTCCTCCAGGGTGGCCCAGCGGATCACAGTTAGATTTGTTTCCCCTCCCACTGGCTGAGGGTAGCTGCCCCCAAGATGGGCTCCAGGCAACGCATGAGATGAATGAGAACTTTGTGAGACAACATTCATTCATTCATTCGACAAATATTGAGTATCTCCTGTGTGCCAGGCATGGTACTAGATCCTGGGGATATAGTGAGGAAAGCAGAACAACTCCTGCCCTCCCAGAACTTTCAGTCTAATGGAAGACACATTTTGAACAATAAGTGCAGAAAATTAATATACAATTACAAATTGGTAAGTCCTGTGGGAAAAGGGGCAGGATGCTATGAGAGAGACTCAAGGAGAACTATATGGATAAAGTGAAATAAAGGGGGCCTCTCTGGGAAAGCGGCATTTAAGCTGACACCTTAAGGATGAGGAGTTAGCCAGGCCAAGAGTGGGGGGAAAAGCATTCTAGGCAGAGGGAACAGCGTGTACAAAGGTCATGACCCAGGACAGGCCAGCGTGTTTAGTACAGGGCTTGGCAAAATTCGCTCTGCAGTTCAATGCAACCCCTCCAACTGAGAATGGTTTTTATAGTTTTAAATTATAGAAAAAAATCAAAAGAAGAATAATAGTTCATGGCACATGAAGCAATTGGGATTTTGGTGTCCATAAATTGGAACAACAATTTTGTGTTGTCTTGGGCTACTTTTGTGCCACAATGGCAGAGTTGAGTAGTTGCTACAGAGACCATATGGCCTGCAAAGCTTAAAAAATTTACCATCTTGGGCTTCCCTGGTGGCGCAGTGGTTGAGAATCCGCCTGCCGATGCAGGGGACACTGGTTCGTGCCCCGGTCCGGGAAGATCCCACATGCCGCGGAGCGGCTGGGCCCGTGAGCCATGGCCACTGAGCCTGCGCGTCCAGAGCCTGTGCTCCGCAACAGGAGAGGCCACAACAGTGAGGCCCGCATACCACAAAAAGAAAAAAAAAAAAAATTTACCATCTGGTTCTTCACAGAAGAAGGGTCAACCGGATTCAGAGAATGATGGACAAGGGGAGAGGCAGGCAGGGGCCAGTTCATGGAATACTTTTCAGACGGTTGGGGTGGAGGTGGGGGAAGTATTGAGTCTTTTTTTTAAACTGTGCCCTGTGGTCTAGTTTTTCTGGAGCCCCTGGGAGGTGCATTCCTCTGGATAAACGAGGGAATCATCTTTGATTTCTTTTAACCCAGTAGGTTTTGCTTCTCCTTTGCTCCTTGGCACCCTGGTAGAGGAGGTAGGTTGAAAGTATCACATTTGTCATTGTTCTTTGTCAAGTGCAGGTATGATTGGAAGTGCATTTAGGGCTGTCGGTTTTTCAATTTTCTGTTATTGCTTTGATGAATATTATGTTGAATGTTTAATGATTTTATTGTGCTAGTTTTGAGGCTTTAAGTAAGTGGCACAGTTCAAAAATTCAATACACTTTTATTGTAGCTAATTTTGATTTGTTTTACAGCTTCTGTAGCTTACTTGGGGATTAGGAATAAAAACATTCACAGTCAGCTTATTCCAGCTTTTACTCTTCCCCTTGTCCCCAGACACAGTGCTTTAGTGTTTTACTCTTTTTAAAACCTGGTTTTCATTTTGAAATGACTGTGATTTGGAAAAATTCTGTCTCCTTTCTTTGTTTGTTTTTGTATTTACGATTCTTTTAAAAAATTGTGGTAAGATACATGACGTTAAATTTACCATCTTAACCATTTTAGAGTGTACAGTTCAGTAGTGTAAGTACATTCACATTGTTATACAACCAGTCCTAGAACTTTATCATCTTGCAAAACTGAAACTCTATACCCATTAAGCAACAACTAACAAATCGCCATTTCCGTTTCCCCTCGGCCCTTGGCAACCACCATTCTGCTTTCTGTTTGGCTACTCTAGATGCCTCATATAAGTGGAATCAATCATACAACATTTCTCTTTTTGTGACTCGCCTATTTCACTTGGCATAATATTCTTAAGGTTCATCCGTGTTGTAGCAGGTGTCAGGATTTCTCTCCTTTTTAAGGCCGAATGATATTCCATTGTGTGGCTGTATCCCATTTTGTTTATCCATTCATCTATTGATGGACATGGGTTGCTCCCACTTTTGGCTCTTGTGCATAATGCTGCTATGAATATGGGTGTACATATATCTCTTTGAGACCCTGCTTTAATTCTTTTGGGGGTATACTCAGAAGTGTAGCCCATGCGCCTAGAGCCCGTGCTCTGCAACAAGAGAAGCCACCACAATGAGAAGCCCGCACACCGCAACGAAGACCCAACGCAGCCAAAAATAAATTAATTAATTAATAAAAAGAAAAAAAAAGTTGACGAGAGAGAAAACCCATACCCATCCAACACTGGTTCCAACAGCATCTGCAGACCAAGTCAGTTTGTGCAAAGTTTGCATCTGTTTGAGACAAAATGAGAAAAACAAGGATAGAGAGGTAAGTTTTTAAGAAGATTAATCTATTCAGTTAAATGGCCTGCTCTTCCTTTTGAGATTGGGACCCTCTCCTTTTAAAAAATGTCTGTAAAATGTCTTAGGAAATAACTGCGATAGTAGGTCGTGGTAGGGGTTGTTGCTTTTAATGTCCATATTTAGCAAAATAAAATGTACCACCCCCCAAAAAAAGAACAATTAAAAAAAATTGGCTGGTCTAGGGGGTTCCCTGGTGGCGCAGTAGTTAGGAATCCACCTGCCAATGCAGGGGACATGGGTTCGAGCCCTGGTCCAGGAAGTTCCCACATGCTGTGAAGCAACTAAGCCCATGCGCCACAACTACTGAGCCCGCATGCCACAACTACTGAAGCCCGCTCGCCTAGAGCTGGTGCTCTGTAACAGAAGAAGCCACCACAATGAGAAGCCCGCGCACTGCAACGAAGAGTAGCCCCGGCTTGCTGCAGCTAGAGAAAGCCTGCGCGCAGCAACAAAGACCCAAAGCAGTCAAAAATAACAAATTAAAAAAAAAAAAAATTGGCTGGTCTATTTTAAATCAAACGGATGGTGGCTCTTTGGAGCTAGTTAAGAATTTCTGTAGACTGACTTTGATAACGTGGACTGTGAATCTTAACTATGTATATATCTTATACCATTTATAAGCACGTTGATTTCATTTAGGTTGAAAGGTTGTCTTGTGTTGGCACAGCAAAGTTCACCCCTTTACAAGATAAAACATATAGCTGAAATTAGAATTTGTGGCCTCACTTTGCCTCTTATGGGGTGATGTCCTGCATTTGGTGGTGGTTAGGTTAGTTTTTACAAGGCCCTGGCTTCTCTTTCCTTGTCTTTCTGGTAATAACTGGCCTCACTTAGCAAAATTAACCTTGCGTAGTTCACAACTGCCTGGCCACGATTCTTACCTGGGCCTGGGGCAGGGGACGGGAAAAGGAAATTAGAAAGAAGACCCATACAAAGCCGGCCATCGTTTGCTGGTACCTGGAGATCGGGAACATTCTTTTTCATAGCTCCATGATATACCATTATGCAGATGTGCTGTCACTGATTTGGTCCGTCCCTTGTTGATGGGTTTTTGGATTGTTTCCAGTTTTTTCTCATTACACATAAAGCTTGGCCTGACAACCCTTAATGACTCCATGTCACTGTTTTGTGAGGTCATTTTGGTGGCTGCAGAACAAAGCTTGTGGGTGGCTTGCCTTGGATTATGCTGGTTTAAGTCTGGGAAAGCTAAGAGACAGCACAGATCCAGATAAATAGCCTGAACGTGACCTCATCAAGAGTCTAGGATGTAATTTATCCCCTGAACATTCCTGGACTAGCTGAATGACAAATGCAAGGTTGTTTTGATCACCCATTCAAACCAGGAGCCTTGCATGATCAAATAGGGAGTCTACGATTAACAGATTCAGACGGCATATAATGCTTGAGAATGTGATTGAAAACCATTGAAACAGTGAAATGGGAAACGCTACATGGATGTCAAAAGGAGGACTCAGAACAGAGGGTTCAATGACACTTATTGGGAGGCTACTAGAACAATAAAATTTAGAGGCAAAACAATATATAGTATCCTGTATAAACATAGCCAATATTTTATAATAACTATAAATGCAGTATAACCTTTAAAAATTGTGAATCACTATATTGTACACCTGTACCATACAATATTGTATATCAAATATACTTCAATTTTAAAAAGAAAAAATATATAGTATCCTCTTTGTGCACTTTGCAAGGCACAAAGTGGAAATTTTCCTTTGAAAGGGCAAGATATTTGTTCCTCTAATATTTTTTTTTTTTTTTTTTTTTTTTTTTTTTTTTTTTTTTGCCGTATGCGGGCCTCTCACTGTTGTGGCCTCTCCCATTGCGGAGCACAGGCTCCGGACGCGCAGGCCCAGCGGCCATGGCTCACGGGCTCAGTCGCTCCGCGGTATGTGGGATCTTCCCGGACCGGGGCACGAACCCGTGTCTCCTGCATCGGCAGGCGGATTCTCAACCGCTGCGCCACCAGGGAAGCCCTGTTCCTCTAATATTTAATAGGAAACTATGAGTAAGGTTCTCAAAAGACCACTCCCATTTCATCTGACCATCAGCACAAGGCTATTTCCTTGTAGTTATTTCCTCCTCCCTCTCCTCTCCAATCATTTTCTGTGGGCTTAGCTTTTTGTTTGTTTAGGAATTTGTCCCAGTAGATGGTAGTGGTTTAGAGCACCATTTGTGCCTGGTCTGTGAAAAAGACATGCACTAGACAAGCTCCTGTCAAATGATATCAGTAGAACAGAGAACTGTACCAACAGACTTGAAACTCATTGTTGGCTGATCACATATAGGTCTCTTTCAGTCTGGGCTAATAAGAAGCTCACAGCAAAATTTAGTTCTTAGTTACAGTCACTATGTCAACCTCGGAATTCGGTAGAATTACTTCTTCCTCTATTATAAAGCATTTTCTATTTCTTAAATCATGTCCTGGTTGAGTGCCTGACTTTTTAAAAAAAATTGAAGTATAGTTGATTTACAATGTTGTGTTAGTTTCTGGTGTACAGCAAAGTGATTCAGTTTCATATATATATATACATATATATACACACACACACATATATTTTCAGATTCTTTTCCACTATAGTTTATTACAAGATATTAATATAGATCCCTGTGCTATACAGTAGGACCTTGTTGTTTATCTATCTTATATATAGTAGTTTGTCTCTGCTAATACCAAACTCTTAATTTATCCCTCCCCCCCACCTTTTTCCTTTGGTAACCATAAGTTTGTTTATATGTCTGTGAGTCTGTTTCTCTTTTGCAAATAAGTTCATTTGTATCATTTTTTTAGATTCCATATATAAGAGACATCATATTTGTCTTTCTCTGTCTGACTTACTTCACTTAGTATGATAATCTCTAAGTCCATTCATGTTGCTGCAAATGCAGTGCCTGACTTTTATTGTCCACCAACGCTTATCTCTTGTGGAAGCTGCCAAGTTTACGTAATACATAAATTGAGATAGTGGTAAATAATAGTTTCTGTTCAGTGAACGCTTCCTTGGTGACAGCTATTTATGTACCTCATATTTTTCACTCCTTACAACTCTATGAGGCACTATTAGTGTTGGATGGATGAGGAAACAGACTCAGAGAGGTTAAGTGGTTTGCCTGAGTCCACACAGCCAGCAGATGGAAACTAAACCCAGTTATACCCAATGCCAAGGGCTGGATTCCTAACCGTTTCATTTTACAGCATCACATAGACAATTCAATTCAGATAATGTGTCGTGTTCTCACCTAGTTTTTACTTTCATCCACTCAGATTTTCTGTGATATACATGTGAGAAAATTGGCAATGTTTGTCAGCCAGAACCATTAATTTTTTTTCAACTGGTATAACAGAAAGAAATAGAAGGGAAAATAGAAGGTTTCCTGTTATGGCTTCTGGTTTAGGTCTTTTTCATATTCTTTTTCTTTTTAAAGGTAAGAAGTTATATATTTATAGAGAGGTACGTAGTTCTTAAGTGCACTTGATGTATTTTCACATACACCTGTGCACACACACATGCCACCATGTAACCACCACCCGGATCAAGATGAGAACATTTCCAGAACCCCAGAGGCTCGCTCCCCTTGTTTCCCATCTCCTCCCTTCCCCAAGGTAATCTCTGTTCTGACTTCTAGCACCATTAATTAGTTTGCCTGTTCTTGAACTTTGTATAAATGTTATACAATCTGTATCCTTTTGTATTTGCCTTTCAGTCATCACTGCCTCTGTGAGATGCATTCATGTCATTGCATGTCACAGAAGTTCAGTCTTCGTTACTGCTGTGTAGTATTTCATTGTATGAATATGCCACAATTTATTTACTTACTCTGCTGTTGGGTTGCTTCCAATTTCTAGCACTTATATAAGAAAAGCAGCTATGAGCACTCTCATTACCTTTTGGTGGACATACTTATTTCTCTTAGACTGGTATTGTACTAGGTTTCATTTTCTTGCATTTAGTAGGCATCATTTAGCTTGTTAGATGTAATAGCTAAGGTTTTAGTAGGCTATGGAAATCCTAGACCATAAATATATATATATTTCTAGTCTTACAATATAAGTAAATGAACAGGTTCATTTTCCATGTTATGAAAAATAAGTTGCAATAAAGCCCAGCATTCAGTCTTTACAGCACTCAGTTTGTGCAGATGTTTCTTTTTGTAAAACTCAGCATATAAGTTGAAATTCTCTTTCATTTGCCTATGACAGAAAACCAACTCAAACCAGCTTAAGTCGAAAAGGGAATGTAAAGACTCAAGTATCCAGTGGCTGGCTGCCTTCAGGCATGGCTGGATTCAGGTGCTGAAACAGTGTCATAACATTTGATCCTTCTTTCTGTTTATCTCTTGGTTCTGTTCTGTTCCCTGTTGGTACCACTCTCAGGCAGGCCTTCTCCCCTGGTGACCTCTGGCTGCTTCAGGCTTATAACTTCCTAACACCAAGTCCAGCCAAAAGAGAGGACTTCTCACTTTCAACATTTCTGACAAAACTCCCAGAATTGAGTCTCACTGGCTCCGACCCAATCACTGTGGCCAAGAAGCAAATAATTCTGACTGGGTCACCCGTCTACACCTGGCTGACATGGATTGAGAGGAAAATGTTGCCACAAAAGAGAGAAGTGGATGTTGGGTAGGGACAAAATAAAGAAAAGCTGACTTCTGCTCTACCGAGAAATATGGAATTGAGTTGGCAAATAAACATTCTAAGGCTATAGGTCATGGCAGGTTAATTCTTTAACTCCGATTACTCAACAAAAAGTCTAACCCTTTTTGTTCACATAGAGATAAATCTGTAAACATTGGTTGAACTTTCAAAATGGTCTACTTCCTTCTTTCAAAAGCATCACCATTAATCTAATCATGCTGGCTCAAAACTGTGGAGCTATTTTTTGTCTTTTCTTTTCCTTAGCTCTCACCCTTCCCATATCAGGTCAGTCCACTAATCCTATTAATTCTTTCTTTAAATTTTCTCCCCTACTTATTTTCCTTGCTGTTCTGACTGACACTACACCGGAAGCTCCAGGCTTATATTCTATCTCCAAAGCAACTTAGTGAAATAAGAGCACATCTTTCCCAGTTAGTCCGTCAAGGTCCTGGAAGACTGACTTGGGTTATGTGTCCATTCCTGAACCAAACCCTGTGGCCAGGGGTGTGGTGGACACTGATTGGCCAGGCCTGGTCATGTGACCATCCTTGGAGTCAGGAATGCAATCAGCCTTTCCTGAATCTCCCGGACCATGAGGAGATGCCCAGAGGAAGATCAGGGCACTGATGCCAAAAGAAGGCGAAATGGGTAAAAGGCAAGTAAAAACAACAGATAGTCAGTTCACTTAGAAATTAAAACCCCATCACTTCTGATTTGAAAGTATGCTGTGTCTATAGATTACAGCTCATAGAACTCATAAAACCATATTTTCAGACTGGAAGGGATGGTAGTGCTTATCTCCTTACCCAAGCCCTCTGGTTACCATTAACCATTCTACCTTTGTGCGCGCTCATAGTAATTTATTGGGGCTTTGAACCCAAGAACAAGTGCAATCAAAGTGCTCAATAAGTCCTTGTTTCTTCCAGTCTTTTGGTTCATTGCTTCCCTCCCCAGCAGAAGGTATTGGTCAGGATATAAGTTTGGCCAAAAGTATCAGATCAAAAAAACTGTGGTTTACACAAGATAATGGTTTATTTCTTTCTTTACATAAAAGCCCAAGCTGATATTGGGCACTGATCTGTGAAATCATCAACAACCCAGGCTGTTTTGCTGCTCTCCCTAGGGTGGGTGCTGTCTGTGTGTGCATGGCCAAGAAGCGGCCCATCATTTCCACAGTCCAGCTCACGGGAAGTGAGAAGACTGAGAAAGGAAGGAATACCCTTTCCCTTTAACAGCACAACCTGGAAGTTGTGTATATCACTTCTTTTTTAATTTTTTTATTATTTTTTTTTTTTTTTGCGGTACGCGGGCCTCTCACCGCTGCAGCCTCTCCCGTTGCCGAGCACAGGCTCCGGACGCGCAGGCTCAGCGGCCACGGCTCACGGGCCCAGCCGCTCTGCGGCACGTGGGATCTTCCCAGAGCGGGGCACAAACCCGCGTCCCCTGCATCGGCAGGCGGATTCTCAACCACTGTACCAGCAGGGAAGCCCGTGTATATCGCTTCTGCTCACATCTCGTTGACCACTCTCACGGCTGTACCTAGATGCATAGGAGGCTGGGAAACATAGTTTTTATTTTGGGCAGCTGTGTACCTAACTATGAGAGAAAAAAAGAACAGATACTGGAAAATAACTATCAATCTTTGCAGAGAAGAAAGGGGAGAAAATTCTGACCTTTCCTTCCTTTTTGTTTTTCAGATAAAGAAAGAGATCCCTGAAGAACTGCAGAGGCGGGAACATTTTAATACTCCAGGGTAACATGTCTGCCTACAGGAATAATGCTTATGAGGAGGATCCAGGTTACCCTGACTATTATGGATCTCAGAACCATACTCGGGGGTATTTGAAAACTCAGGATTATCCAGATTCGCTAGGCCCTCTGAACAACTCAGATGACCCCAGCACCAGGAGCAACCCATACTCTGAAGACTCCAGAACAAGTCCAGACTATCCTGGGTCTCTAGCAGAACCAAATTATCCTGGATCTTGGAGTAATCCATACTACCCTGGCATCAGGAGCAATCCATACTCTGCAGGGTCCAGAAGTCCAGACAATCCCAAATCTTTGGCAGAGCCAGATTATATTGGATCTTGGAGCAATCCACATCACCCAGGCTCACCCAGAGAGCCAGACTACTCTGAATCTCAACGAAATGCTGATTTTGCAGGTTCCAAAGGCAGTGGAAACTATGCAGGCTCCAGAACAAATCCAGATTATCTTGACTCCTTGGGAGAACCAGACTACGCTGGAGCTCAGGGAAACTCTGACTATTCTGGCTCCAGAGCCAATTCCAACCATCCAGACTCCAGAAGGAATCCAGAATATGCTGGTTCCAGAATCAGTCCATACATAGACACTCTGAGAGAGACTGATTATCCAGATGCTGAGAATCAATCTAACTCTCCAAACTTTTTTGGGGAACCAGACTATCCTGGCGCTGAGGACTATAGGAACTCTACAAAGTTTTGGGGGGAGCCTGATTACCCAGGCGCTGAGAATGGTCATGATCATGGCTCTTCAGAGAACCCGGAAATGACCAGGGAGTAAGTGCTGGAATCTCCCCGCACTGGGGATGGAGGATGAAGGCTAGATCATTAAGTCAATTGAACTTGGTTGGCGATGTTTGGGATAAGGACACATATGATTATTACCATGACATGAATTTATGGTGAAACTTTCATGCCTACCTGTATACCGTACCTGGTCCTTGGACTCTCAGCCTGAGGCTTCAAGCCCTTACCTGAACATAATCTTTCATCACTTCTTGCTCAAATAACATCCTTCCCAGTCTCCTATTTCTTCCTGTCTAATCCCTGCAAGACATTTAGATCACCACTGTTTTGACACTGCTACTTCGCCAATGAGGTTAGGATTAAGATGATAGTTATGAACCCAAACATTTTAACCAGAATTCTATCAACAGGAAGTCATTTTAATCAAGAAAGTCTTTTGAAGATCTAACTCCGTGAAATCCATTCAACTCCTCAATTTTTTTATACAAGATGATGGAGCCACTCCTGATTTTTTTCCACTTTCATCTTTATTTTACTGAAATTATTGTCAGAATTGATCCCTTTTTATGTTTAGAGTAGATTTGGCTCATTGATCTTCTGCATTGTTGTTTTCATCAAGTTTTATTGATTAGTTTTTGCCGTGGTTGGTATTCCTCTAAGAAGTTTTGTTTGTTTGTTTGTTTGTTTAAGTCCAGTTTTTCCTGGTTCAGATTTGATAGATCTAAATTTTGTCAAAAAGATTTTAATCTTCCATCAATTTTGGTCATTGACAAATTTTACTAGGTACAGTTTGGGTCATTGAGTGTTAGTCTTGGGTGACAGTTTGGCCAAACTTCGTTTTTCCTCGGTTAAATTTCTTAATGTTCATGTTGCCAACAAGATGTGATTCTTTATTTATTTTTCAGGTTATTCTTAACCTATAACAAATTTACCATGTGAAATTTCAACCAATACAAGTTTTATTTTTTTCATTTTTTTAACTTTTTTGGCGGTACGCGGTCCTGTCACTGTTGTGGCCTCTCCCGTTGCGGAGCACAGGCTCCGGATGCGCAGGCTCAGCGGCCATGGCTCACGGGCCCAGCCGCGCCGCGGCACGTGGGATCTTCCCGGACCGGGGCACGAACCCGTGTCCCCTACATCGGCAGGCGGACTCTCAACCACTGCGCCACCAGGGAAGCCCACAAGTTTTATTTTGTATGTACTATTTCTACTAGTAATAATTATGCATTCAACAAAGACTAATGGCTTTTATTTACCTCTAGGAACAAGGATATGGGATTTGGGTGCACAGTGAGGTCAAATGCCTACAGGAATAACGCTAAATACAACCTAAATAGGTGGATTAATAGGACCATGTCAAAATGTCCTCCTTGGTCTTATCCCCCACTGCCTGGCTCATCATTAAAAATATACCTTTGACCTTGTCACTCCCTTGTTTCTCATCTTCCATTGTTCTTCATAACCTTTGGGAGAAAGACTACACCACTTCACTTGTGAGAACATTGAAGAATGAGGGTGCGCTGAGCTAATGTAAGACGCCAGCCAAAGCCCAGCCTGACTGACCTCCTCCCAACTCTGCTATCCTGTCCCTACCTGAACCCTATACTCTAGGTCAGTGGTTCTTGACCTTGGCTGATGCTTAGAATTATCTGATTACCTGGGGAGACTTAAAAATCATACAAATGCCTGGGCCCAACTTTCAGAGATTCTATTTAGTTGTCTGGGGTGTGGCCTGGGAATAGGTATATACATAAAATTGAGAATCATTGCTCCAGGTTAATTGATCTTCATAGCATTCCTTTTATATATTCAACACTTTCTGGTCTCACATGTTTATTTGTGCTGTTCTTCATCCTTGGAATGCCCTCCTCCTAACTATGTATTAATGTATCCTTCCAATCCCAGCTCAGATGTCTCTTTTCCATGTAGATTCTCCTTCAGACTCCCAGCCCAAATTCTCTTCTCTTTCCTCGGAACTCCTTGGGCCTGTCTTCTTATATTCATCAGTCGCTACTTGTATTATCATTGCTTATGGCTGTGGTTAATAAGCTTGGCCAGACTGCATTGAGAGTTCCTTGAGGGTAGACAACCCATGTCTTTAACTTTGTGTTCTCACCCCATCGCCCATGCCTGATACATGGTTGGCATTCAGTCAGCATTTGTGGGATGAATGAATTGATGGAGGGATGGATGGATGGATGGATGGATGGCTCTCCTTACTATGTATTGGATGACTATTGATCCATCATTTTGGAATTTCAGAATGCTCAGCAGAGCATCTTCAGTCCAGCCCTCATTTCACCGTGAGGGTGACAGCCCCTTGGGCATCCTTGGGAGACAGGATGGAGATTATCCTGAAAGCATTGAAATGAAATCCAGGGAGATGGCAAATCCGTACAGCCCCTCTGTGCCAGGTGCTCCTGGCGATGGCTATGGTAAGCATTTGTTAAGAAGAGAATCATATCCTGGGAAGAAAGTAAAATTCAGTGGGCTTTGGGACCAATCATTAAAGGTCAGCAAGAGAAGAATTGGTTTATTCCTCCTCCTTCAAACACCCACCTTACAAGGGTTGAACATTCAGGGTCTAGAGAAGACAAGCAGTGTCATCAATGATCAAAGCAGGTTGGGCAGGGGTTGTGCCTGTGTGAGGTGACTGATGGTCAGGTTCAGTCCATCGCCGTGATGTGGGAAGATGGGCTTAGTGTGGCCAGATCCTCAGATTTTTCTAAAGAAGCCAGAAATCTGGGTTTTTACATGCTCCAAAATAATTTTTTGAATAAATAAATAAAATCCCTGAGCTGGGCAAACAAAACCACTGGGGGACTAGATTCAGTTTGTGTGGCTGCCAGAGTCCAGCTTTAGTTCAGCACGTTCTGAAGGTGTTCAGATGGTCAGCACTTGTATCTTTGGAACCTACTGGGGGCGCAGGGAGTTAGAAGTAACTCTGTCCTCACGGTTTGTAAAGCCTAAGTGAGTAGGTGACACCAGCACATCAAGACTAAAGAAAATTAGCAAACAGACTGACAATGCGTGAAAAATCACGTCGTTCTCAGAATCCGCTGTGTGTGAAGGTTTAGCTCTAGGAGGTAAAAGACATTCTACCAGTTCTCATCTTCCCGAAGAAAAAAGGGACTTCTTGTCTGATAGAAGAAGCCAGCTCATGGCACAAGTCAATGTTATAGGAATTCAGAGCCCATGAGAGCTGGAAAAAGGAGTGTTCAGTCATGAACAGAGTGAGGGACCCAAGTGTTGGTTGGTGCAAATGGAAGACTGCTCAGCCCTGAGGGTGGGGGTGGGGAAGGGATGGAAGAAGGCAGGGAGGAGGGGGAGGGGTGCATCGCTGGCACTAAGGAAAAACGCGGACTCTTACACATTTGCATAGAGAACATTAACTTGGGCTATGCTGAACCTTCATGCCAGGCATGCTCAGTGGGGCATATCAATCCCAAGGGGCAAACATTTATTGAAAGGCCAGGAAAAAACCTTCCTCTTTTTATGTATAAAGCAGATATGCATACAGTATATGTACATAGTTATACGTATATCTGTGGTATTAAAATATCATGGGGGAGGGCAATAAGGAAGAAATGTCTAAAAAGACTACTTAGGTGGCCAGTAATGAAAAAAAAAAAAAAGATTGAGAAACACTGCCCCACCCCAATGTAAGCAGAGCTAATAACGCCCAGCAGGTTTTGAGTGTTTCCCATGCCCTGGAGACCCTGCCAAGCATTTTACTTTTACAGTCTTCTTTCATCTGTGGCCACCTTTCAGACAGACACTGCAGCTCTCCATGTTACAGAGGGGAAAACTGTGGCTCCGAGAGAAATGTGCCCAAGGTCACCCAGCTACTAAATCAAAAGAGCCAGTATCAGAATCTAGTCTCTCTGACCCCACATTACTTCGGGTAGGATCAGGGCAAATGCGGATTCCTGACCACCAAGCTCCATAGAACACTGGAATTAGAAAGCTATTTTAAAAAGTGGTCACGTAAAGTGTGGCTTCCTTCTCTGGGCTCCTTTTAGGACCAAGGTCGTTGTGCTGCATTCACTTGTCCAGTGCTATGCCATCCTGTTAGACTATGCACTCCTTAAGGAGAAGCCATTTCATCCATGTATCCTCCAAGGCTCTATGTGATTTTCCTAGTGCCTAGCATACAGCTGGTGCTTGAGCAATGCTAACTGAATTAATAGCACAACTGTAAGGGATGTATCAGTTGGCTATTGCCACAGGAATGCTTCATAACAAACAACTCCAAAACACAATGTTGTACAATAAACATCTTTATTTCTCACCCACACATCTATGGGTTGGCTTGGAGTTTGACTGAACCAGGCTGGGTTTGGCTGTGCCTGATTTGAGGTCACAGATTCTATTTAGGTCTAGTGTCCTTCTTGACCCAGTGAGCTAAACTGGCCCATTTTCTTCCCATGGCATAAGCTGGAAGCAGAAACATACGATGTCTCTGAGTCCTTGACTTGGAACTAGCAAACTGTCACTTCTACCATGTTCCACTGGTTAAAGCAAGTCACATGGGCAAGCCCAACTTCAATGGAGGTTTCCAAGATGGAGGAAGTGTAATATTTGCTGAAAAACAATTAATTTACCACAATAGTTAATATATATTAAGAATTTGCTATGTTCCAGGATAATTTTAAGCACTTTACATGTATTAACTGATTCAATTTCCCCCACAATCCTATGCAAAGGTCTTATTATTATCCCTGATTTACAGACTCTGAAGCTCAGAGATGTTAAGTAACATTCCAGAGAGCACGCAGCTAGTAAGCAGCAAAGCCAGGAGCTGATCCTTGGCAAGAAGTTCCAGAACCTCCTACAGTATAATTTTGTACATCTCCATCAAAATGTGCTCCATTTTCTCTGTTGAGGAGTTTAGCCTTCATTGTTTACCATGAGTTGAATATATTGAATATATTGAAATGTGACACTGTCGTGTAGATGCTGAAAGTGGACTCTGTCCCTAAGAAAATCATGCCAAATAGAGTGTCACTTTGATGTATCGTGCCCACATCTAGGAAATGCCTGGCATATAGTAGGTACTCATAAATAGTCATTCATTTATGAATGAATGAATGAATGAGTGATACATCAAATTTATTCATGTGTCATCATAAAATGCTAAAACTAGAAGGAAGCTTTGTAATCACCTAGAAAAGCTTTTTTTTAAACTCAATTTTTAGAAGACTTATTTTTTTACAGAAGTTTTAGGTTCACTGTAAAATTGAGGGAAAGGTAACAGAGATTTCCCACATATCCCTTGCCCCACATGTGCATGCCTACCCTGTTATGAGAGTCCCCCACCAGAGTGGGACATTTGTTACAATTGAACCTACATTCACACATCATTATCACCCAAAGTCCATAGTTTACATTAGGGTTCACCTTGGGTTGTGCATTCTATGGGTTTGGACAAATATATCATGACATGTAGCCATCATTATGGTATCTTACAGAGTATTTTCACTGTCCTAAAACCCTCTGAGCTCCATCTATGCATCCTCCCCCTCCAGACAAGTATTTTTCGAACTCTGATTTGTGACCCATTAACAAGTCTTACTGACCACTGTGTGCTCAGTAACATCTAGTGTGGTGGGATTAATTGTCTCTTGTCTCTTCGTTCCAGTGAACCCTGCTTATGTGGGTGACAATGGCCTCAGCCAAGCTTATGGAGACCCACACTTGTCTGGACATGATTGGCACAAGTCACCCCAAGGTAAGGCTTAAATGGACAGTGACCAAAAATATCAACCTTAAAGAAGGAATGTGTTCAAGGTTGGCCTCTGGTGTGGTAACTGATGCAGTACTTCCTTAATTTATCATAATGGGGTTTTCTTTTAAACATGCAGTTTTTTCTCTTTTGGATATCAGGGTGTCTTCACTAGGACTCTTCTGGTTGCAAGTGACAGAAACCCAACTCAACCAGGCCCAAGGCTTGTGTGGTGGGAAGGATATGGGGAAACAAAGAATTGAAGGTTGAATTACCTTCCAGAACCTAGGACAGTGCCTGGCACAGAGTAGGTGCTCAGAGATATTTGTTGTATGAGTCACAGGAACCAGGACCTCTGAGTCTGAAGCCAGGGGCTCAGGGCCACCTGGATTCTTTTTCTCCATCTATTTTGCCTCTTTGCTTGATGCAGCTTCTCTTTAAGCTTCACGTCATTCATCTCAACCAGCCAGGCTTTCCCTGCAGGCCAGGGAGCATGATAGCAGCAGGCCTGGACACATACACAGCTCAGCAATGTCATGGAAAGTCTTCCTTTCTTTCTAGGCCTGTGAGTCAGTGCTGAGGAGACTCTCTCCAGCCCCATTTGGGACACATGCCTACACATGAACCAATCATTTTTACATAGGAAAGAAGACTGGGTCACATGTCCATCCCGTGCCTAATACAGGTGCTGGTGAGGTGGCAGTGCCTTGAGCCAAATTTTTCTGAATAATCATAGAATTATTATGACAGTGGAGGGTAGGAGTAATCAGATTGGAGAAGGCTTTTTGTTGTTTTTTTTTTTTTTTTTTTTTTTTGAGAAGGCTTTGAAATCAGTTAGGAAGCGCTATAAGGATCACTGTGTGCTGTGGTGAAGGTCTGAGCAGAGGCAGAGGCTGAGAAATAAAAAAGCATGGGGCTTCCCTGGTGGCGCAGTGGTTGGGAGTCCGCCTGCCGATGCGGGGGACGCGGGTTCGTGCCCCGGTCCGGGAGGATCCCGCGTGCCGCGGAGCGGCTGGGCCCGTGAGCCATGGCTGCCGGGCCTGCGCGTCCGGAGCCTGTGCTCCGCGGCGGGAGGGGCCACAGCAGTGAGGGGCCCGCATACCGCAAAAAAAAAAAAAAAAAAAAAAAAAAAAGCATTACAGGAGAGAGGCCAGGGAATCCTGGAAGTTAAAGGCAAACCTGTGAAAAACGAGGAGTAAACCGAAGACGTCCTCTGAGTAACAACGCAAGTTGCGGGGCCCCATGACTTAAAACCATCCCTCACCTTCTGGCCCTCTAGGGTGGATGATATCCTGCAGCCTCATTCTTTTTTTTTTTTTGAAGTAAATTTATTTAGTTTTTGTTTATTTTTTTTTGGTTGCATTGAGTCTTCGTTGCTGCTTGCGGGCTTTCTCTAGTTGTGGCGAGCAGGGGCTACTCTTCGTGGTGGTGTGTGGGCTTCTCATTGCGGTGGCTTCTCTTGTTGTGGAGCACAGGCTCTAGGCGCATGGGCTTCAGTAGGTGTGGCATGTGGGCTCAGTAGTTGTGGCGCACGGGCTTGGCTGTTCTGCAGCATGTGGGATCTTCCCGGACCAGGGCTCAAACCCGTGTCCCCTTCATTGGTAGATGGATTCTTAACCACTGTGCCACCGGGGAAGTCCCGTAGCCTCATTCTTTAAGAGCCTTCTCAAGGAGGCCTGTATCTTTCAAGGGGTAGGTGTTGCTACTTGGGAGAGAAAACCATGGGGATATAAACAGTCATGCTCTCCGTTTGGTTCCCACAAGAGCAGGGAATGGCTTTAACTACTGGGGAAAAAGAAATGCCTTTAAACCTCCTAAGATGCTCTCTCTGGCCAGCATGAAGATTAGGGCCTCTGGGTGGAAGAGGAGTCCCCAGGAGGCAGAGAGAAGTAAAGAAATAGAGGACCCAGAGATGAACCTGGCTTTCTTCACCATTTTGCTTTGCACCAGTTCTGATTCTCAAATCATTTGTAATTAATTGGTGGACAGTCTCCTGATAGAGTGTCACTCTGATGTGTCATGCCCGCATCTAGGAAGTGCCTGGCACACAGTAGGTACTCATAAATATTCATTCATTTATGAATGAATGAATGAATGAGTGATACATCAGCATCTTGTTACAGGAGACGACCAGGGTGAAGTGATTAAAAGGCCCTGCTTTGGGACCAGACAGACCTGGGTTTGATCCCTAGCTCTGCTACTTGCTGGTTTTGTGACCTTAGGCAAATTACCTTTTGGGGCCTCAGTTTTCTTATAAAATGGGGTTTATTATAGTACTTATTTCATAGGGTGATTGTGGAAATTAAATAATATACTCTATTTAAAGTAGTTGGCCTGCAGTAATAGCAGGTATTGTTACTGGTAATTATCGTTGGTGTGGGGAGAAGGTAGAGTTCTAGTCCAATCCTGCCTTTTTTTTTTTTTTTGAGTTACGCGGGCCTCTCACTGTTGTGGCCTCTCCCGTTGCGGAGCACAGGCTTCGGACGCGCAGGCTCAGCGGTCACGGCTCACGGGCCCAGCCGCTCCGCGGCATGTGGGATCTTCCCAGACCGGGGCACGAGCCCGTGTCCCCTGCATCGGCAGGCGGACTCTCAACCACTGCGCCACCACGGAAGCCCCAATCCTGCCATTTAATGAGAGTGTGATGAGGATGGGGGTCAGTTCATTCCTCTGCACCTCAATTTCTCCAACTATTAAATAAACAGCTTGGCCAAGGTGATTTCTAGATCAGGTCTATTGGGTAGGAATTGTGTCCAGGTGCCCAGCACTGAAACAGGACAGTGGTTTAGCAATAAAGGGATTTATTTTCCTCTTGTAGCAAGAAGTATGCAAGGAGGCAGTCCAAAGTTTATATGGCACCTCTGCCCATGATGATCTCAAGGCCTAAGGCTCCTTCTAGAACTTCTTTTCCCACCATGCTTAGAGGGTGAACATTTAACCTCTTGTTTTCAAAGTGGCAGCCTCTGGTCAGGAAGAAGGTGAAATGGTGAAGCGATAAAGCTTCAAATGCTTGGCTTTTTAAAAAATTAATTAATTAGGGGGCTTCCCTGGTGGCGCAGTGGTTGAGAGTCTGCCTGCCGATGCAGAGGACACGGGTTCGAGCCCTGGTCTGGGAAGATCCCACAGGCCACGGAGCGACTGGTACCGTGAGTCTCGGTTGCTGAGCCTGCGCGTCCGGAGCCTGTGCTCCGCAACGGATGAGGCCGCGATGGTGGGAGTCCCGCGCACCGCGATGAGGAGTGGCCCCCACTTGCCAAGACTGGAGAGGGTCCTCGCACAGAAACGGGGACCCAGTGCAGCCATAGATAAATAAATTAATTAATTAATTTAAAAATTTAATTATTAATTAATTTAGTTTTGGCTGTGTTGGGTCTTCGTTTCTGTGCGAGGGCTTTGTCTAGTTGTGGCGAGTGGGGACCACTCCTCATCGCGGTGCGCGGGCCTCTCACCACCGCGGCCTCTCTCGTTGCGGAGCACAGGCTCCGGACGCTCAGGCTCAGTAGTTGTGGCTCACGGGCTTAGTAGCTCCGCGGCATGTGGGATCTTCCCAGACCAGGGCTCGAACCCGTGTCCCCTGCATTAACAGGCAGATTCTCAACCACTGCGCCACCAGGGAAGCCCGAGTCTTGCTTTTTTGAGAGGGAAGAAACTTTTCCAAGAAACTCCTCAGCAGACCACCCCTCACAGGACATTGGCCAACGTGTCACATGCCTGGGCCTGAACAGGTCACCTGCAAGGGGGCTGGGACCATCAAGATAGGCTTGGATTCACTGGGATCTGTCCCCTGTGCCTGGAGATGGGTCCCACCCTGCAGAAGCCCAGGCCCATGGGAGAGAGGGCCGAGGATTTCTGAACCAGATTGGGATTCTGTCAAAAAGGAGAGCTGGGGCTTCCCTGGTGGCGCAGTGGTTGCGAGTCCACCTGCCGATGCAGGGGACGCGGGTTCGTGCCCCGGTCCAGGAAGATCCCACATGCCGCGGAGCGGCTGGGCCCGTGAGCCATGGCCGCTGAGCCTGCACGTCTGGAGCCTTTGCTCCGCAACAGGAGAGGCCACAGTAGTGAGAGGCCCACGTACTGGAAAAAAAGAAAAAAAAAAAAAGGAGAGCTGACTGCAGGATAGAGGACCAGCAGTATCTGCCACGCTGACGCAAAGTGGGAATTTGAGTTCTTGGGAGAGGAGGGGGGAGTCCTCATCTTCCAGGGGATGGGGGAGCACAGGACAACAGTCAAGAAAAGTCAAGAAGATGCTTGGGCCTGGAGTGCAGGGAGCAAGAGAAAGCCATGCGGGAAATTACAGAGGGAGGAGAGCCAGGCTGACCGAACATTCTGGGTCTCATCAGCTTTGCTGACTGTTCCTTGTCATGGGAAAAAGGAAAGCACTGAGTTAGAATTGCGTGCAAACTGTCATTTGCTTTGGCTTCGAGATTTCACATGTGTACGTGCCGTCTTCTTGTTTTTTTTGTAACTTTGGGGATCACTGAGCACATATATTATTCTTTCTTTGTGCTCTTGTAAAAACATGCTCTATCTTCAGCACCATATTTTCATATGCTATTATTCTGTTAAAGGAGAAAAAAATTAAATTCCATTTTTTTTTTCTGCAGGACAAATGTTAATCGCATCTCTGATACCCATGACGTTTAGAGACAGAATTAAAGCCATTAGGAATCAGCCAAGGACCATGGAAGAGAAAAGGAACCTTAGGTATGGACCAAAAGCTTTTCTTCTTGCCGAGATTTCATGGAAACCTCAATCTTCTGCTTTTGTCCCATGTTGGAAAGATAAGAAATAAATAAATGCAAGAGAAGAGACAATCTTCCTACCAAAGAATGCCACACAATCTGTGTTGGTTGCCTGGAGTGTGGGCTGTGCTTCATGACCTGCTTCCTGAGAGCAGAGCATGGAAAGAGGGAAGTAGCTTCCCAGGGGTGAAGTCAGGCTAATTCTACCAGGTGGTCAAGGTTAACATTCCCAGGGAAAGTCATGTGATCAGAAGGAGTTCCCCTCTGCGGTGCTCTCTCCTAAAACCAGCAACCCTAGTCTAACCAGACAAAATAATCAGACAAACCCCAATCGAGGGACATTCTTCGAAATACCTGTGGAGTATTGCTCAAAACTCTCAAGGTCGTCAAAAAGAAGGCAAGTCTGAGAAACGGTCATAGGCTAAAGTGTTCTAAAGAGACATGACAATTAATGCACTGTGGTTTCCTGCATGGGTCCTGGAATAGAAAATGGGCACCTGTGGAAAAACTAGTAAAATTGGAATAGTCTGGAGTTTAGGTAAAAGTTAGACACCAGTGTTGGTTTCTTAGTTGTGACAGACCTACCATGGAAATGTAAGATGTTAAAGGGGGGAAATGGTGGGTAGTAGATGGGAATTTTCTGTTCTCTTTTTGTAATTTCTCTGTAAATCTCAAACTACTGTTTAAAAAAAAAAACAAAGGTGGGGGGGTGAGGGGAGGGAGTTCCCTGGTGGTCCAGTGGTTAGGACTTGGGTGCTTTCACTGCTTCGACCCAGGTTCAGTCCCTGGTCAGGGAGCTAAGATCCTGCAAGCCACAAGGCACCGGGGCGGGGGAGCACAAAACCCAAACAAACAAAACCTCAGAAGCTTTCTAAGCCCAGGAATTCAAAAACAAAAGCAAGGGGCTTCCCTGGTGGCGCAGTGGTTGAGAGTCTGCCTGCTGATGCAGGGGATGCAGGTTCGTGCCCCGGTCTGGGAAGATCCCACGTGCCGCGGAGTGGCTGGGCCCGTGAGCCATGGCCGCTGAGCCTGTGCTTCCGGAGCCTGTGCTCTGCAGCAGGAGAGGCCACAACAGTGAGAGGCCCGTGTACAGCAAAAAAAAAAAAAAAAAAAAAAAAAAAAAACCAGGAAGAGCGAGGGCTGTTTAAGCCTTCAGCCCTTCTTACATTTTACCATTCCTCAGCCTTTTTCTTTCTCTTTTTGCAATTTGTAGTAGTTGGCAGAAACTAGTAGAGCGGATGCAATTGCTAAAAAATAATTCAATGACACAATTGTTCTGAGGTTCCGAGTATGGCAGGGGAGATAGATTGGTCAACAAGTAACTTATAAATGACAGAAAGAAAATCAGGCCAAATCAAGGTGGAAGGAGTTTGCAGGGGGAGGATTAGAAGGAGAGATATAGTTCCCTTGGGCAAAGCAGGGGGCATCTGTGAGCTGAGCCTTGGAAGATGGTGATGTGGTGGTGGACCTTTGGGATGGACAAAAGAGAGCCAGGAAGGGGCCAGAGCAAAGGCGATGCCATGAGTTCATGGAGAAGTAAAGAGAAAACTGAGGCTGGATCTTTTTGAAAACACTCTTCCATTTCAAACTCTGCGTGGCCTCCTCTGTCACAGAGGGCGGGCCTTGTATGGCCCGAAAGACTTCACAGCAGGATTTTCAACCTGACATTTGGGTCTGGATCATTCTCTGTTGTGGGAGGCTGTCCTGTTCACTGTAGGGTGTATAGCAGCATCCCTGGTCTCTACCCACTAGATGTCAGTGCCCTCCCTACCCCCAGTTTGACAACCGCAAAAGTCTCCAGACTTACCCAAATGTCCCTTGGGGGCAAAATCTCCTAGGTTGAGAACCACTGACTTATAGGACCTCACCCACCTACCTACGGTTATCACTCACACCCTTCACCCTTCCCCCGCTCATTCCATTCCAGCTGTCCTGGACTCCCTGGGGCTTTGCACTGGCTGTTCCTCATATTCAGACACTCCCTTATCCATAGACTAACCCCTCTTCTCCTTCAAGACTTGGCGCAAACACTTTGCACTATTCAAATTGTACCACGGTCTTCACCCCAGCATTTCCCACCTCCTTACTCTGTTTTTCCTTTTTCTTTCCCATAGTACAACTCACCTTCTATTATCCTATATCATTTATCCACCCTATTATTATTTATTTTGCGGTACGCGGGCCTCTCACTGTTGTGGCCTCTCCCGTTGCGGAGCACAGGCTCCGGACGCGCAGGCCCAGCGGCCATGGCTCACGGGCCCAGCCGCTCCGCGGCACGTGGGATCCTCCCGGACCGGGGCACGAACCCGTGTCCCCTGCATCAGCAGGCGGATTCTCAACCGCTGCGCCACCAGGGAAGCCCATCCACTCTATTTTTATATTTCTTGTTTATTTTCTTTCTCTTCCAACTAGGATGTCTGCTCCATGAGCTGGGGAAATCCGTCTCTACCTCACCACCTGGGACCATGCCTGGCACATCACAGGCACTCAGGAAATAATATTTGGGGGATGATTGCAATACAACATTGGTGTCTCTCACGTTCTTCTGCCCTTTCCCACAGGAAAATGGTTGACAAAGAGAAAAGTAAGCAGCCCCGTCGTATCCTGGAGCTCAACGGCTGTGCTCAGTGTCTGAATTCCATTTCATTGGTAAATCGGTCTTTACTGCGGTCAGTAAATGGGCACAGAGTAGGGTGAAACCAGGGAGGTGGGGGAGTAAGGATGAGAAGGGACCCACAGGGAGGAGGAACCAAAGTTCAGGGCTGTTTCCTTGGAAGACATAGAAACCGGGTCTGTCTAGGTGTGGGGAAAACAGGCAGGCGTGGGAAGGTCTAAGACGTTGCTGAGTTATCTGGGCAGCTTAGCCACTGTGAATGTCACCTTCAATAGCAAACCTGGGAAGGTAATAAATCATAGCACTCACCTTAGGGGGTGGTCCTGCGGATTAAGTGAGATAACGTTTGCTAATGCGTTTAGCGTGGCGCCTGGCACGTCGTACCGCTCTAGAAACAGTGGCCATTGTCGCTATTATGGAGCCTGCTCAGTAGATATTTGTTGAGGGACGGTCTAGCCGCGCACATTGTGTCTACCCACAGGCATACCGGAGATCCAAGAACAGTCTGTTGGAACTGTTCAATTCCATCAGCCTGTGGCAGAAGACGCTCAAGGTCATCGGGGGCAAGTTCGGCACCAGCGTCCTCTCCTATTTCAACTTTCTGAGGTGGCTTTTGAAATTCAACATTTTCTTGTTCATTGTGACCTTCAGTTTCATCATAATCCCTCAGTTAACCATGGCCGAGAAGAACCGCCTCCGATTCACTGGACTGGAACTTTTAACTGGGACTGTAAGTGCTCCATCCCCTGCCCGGAGTCCACACCTTGGAGACCCAGGGACAGGTCTGCCCGTCACCCTTCCAGGCCTCTCATTTTGCCTGGGAGTCAACTGATGCGGAAAGAGTGTGTTTAAAATGATTTCTTTTTTTCCTCAAAGTAACATATACACAGCCTAGTAGAATTTCTGTCTCCTGAGGTGAGCATGTTAACAGTTTTTGTTGTCCAGAATCCTCTTCTCTGCACACAGATGGACACTTTGTGCGTGGACGTATGCATCTTTTTTTGTAACGGAAGATGAATTATTCCTATAGACTGCCTACGACTTGCTTTCTTCCATCTAATATGTGGTGGACATCTCATATTGGTGTTCACAGATCTACCTTTTCTTTCTTTTTTTCTTTCTACAAAATACAGTCCTCCTTAAAAAAAAATTCCTAGAATAGAAGAGAGCAAACTAAGAGAAAGTCTATTTTACCCTCCTTCTTTTGTCTGACTCTCCACTTTGGAGGGTACCTCTGTCCACCATTTTTCTTTCTATACAGTCATAGATACATAGATACATCAGTAGATAGATAAACTTTTTTTTGTTTTAATAAAAGAAGATGAGATACTACAAATCTTGTTTTGCAGCTTTTTTTTTTTTTTGCATTACTATGAATCTTGAGCATGGATATACATCCATATTATTCTTTTTATTAACAACCACGGTATATCTACCCAGCTTCCTACCTTCCCTGCCTTGTGAGTTTACCTTCTAGAAGCGATTTCTGCCACTGAGATCCTGTGGATAGACAAACTACAGCCCAAGAACCAAATCTATATAGCCTGCAGAATAAGATTGGTTTCCATGTTTTTAAATGGTTGGAAAAAAATGAAAAGAAGGATAACATTTTGTGAAACATAAAATTTATATGAAATTCAAATTTCGGTGTCTTTTCAGTTAAGTTCTTTTGGAACACAGCCACAACCATTTGTTTCTGTGTCTGTGCTGCTTTCCTGCTACAGTAGCAGAGGTGAGCAGTTATGGGCTGTCCAAGCCCCAGATATTTACTATCTAGCTCTTTACAGAGTTTGCTTACTCTTGTAGTAGAGCATTCACAATAAGGTTCCTCCATTCGCCTTTCTTTTTTCTTTTTCTGTTAAAATTTTTTTTCCTTGGGATAGACACATTCAAATGGAATTATTGTGTCAACTTATCCTTCACTTTTTTCTCATTATTCTGTATATTTGTATATATGAACATTTTATTATGAAAAATTTCAAACTTACAGGAAAATAAAGAGTAGTAAAATAAACACCCAAAGACCCACTACGTAGATTTTAAATTGCTACCATTTTCCCAAATTTGTTTTATCTTATTGTTTTTTGAAGTATTTTACAGTAAATCACAGACATCAGCTGAATTTCTTCAACATGCATCTCTGGACAATAAGGACATTTTCCTGCAGGCATATACATTATCACACCTAGTAATATTAAAAGTTAATATCATCTAAAATCCAGACCATATTCAACTTTTCCCAGTTGTCCCCCAAATGTCTTTCATAGCTTTTCGTTCAGGCCAGGATCCAAGCAAAGACCACACTCTCTTTGCGTTCAGTTGTTTTTCTCTGAAGTCTTTATTAATCTAGAATGATATCCTCAGTCCCTTCCTCCTTTTTTCTTGACATGGGCTTATTGCAGAAACCAGGCCAGTTGTCATGCAGATTCCAATGTTCTACCTTCTGCAATTGTCAGATTGTTTCCTCCTGGTCTCTCTAATTTGTTCCTCTAATTTATACAGACTTCTTATTTCCTGTAAATTGAAATTTAGACCTAAAGGCTTGATTTGTTTCGTTTTAAACCTGTTTGACCGTAATACTTGATAGAGGACAGAGCCACATAATGGCTGGCTGTCCTGCTTTTAGTCATGCTTGGCTTGGTCACTGGGTCTGGGTGGTGATCGCTGGGTCCCTCTATTGTAAAGTTATGTTGGTTTGAGATTCCTTTCCACCTCTGAGAGCCTAGTGATACGACGTCTAGGTTCTCAGTGGCCTTGGGTACCTCTTTCCTGGCAAACAAAATATCTATGCTGACCAGTGCAGGCTTCTTGCATATGGAAGAGGTCAACTGTGCAGACCATAGTCATTCATTGTTTTTTCAAGAGATCTACCTGACCTGTGGTTTATTGTCCTTTTCAGGGTTATTTTAGGGACACAGTGATGTACTACGGCTTTTACACCAATACTACAATCCGGCATGGGAGTAGTGGGATCTCCTACAACATGCAGTTGGCCTACATCTTCACAGTCGGAGTGTGCTTGGTTGTCTGCTTTTTCAGTTTGCTCTTCAGGTATAGAATGTTTGCATTTTCTGATTCTAAGCTCCTTTTAGATTTAGGCAAAATTCAAGAGACTCAAAAGTTACTGGAGAAGCAGTTTCTCTGCAATTTCAACTTTCTATTGCTGTCTGATCATTCCTTTATGTTCCTTGAACATAAAGTATAAGTTTGGATAGAGGAAGAGAAATTTTCATGTGCTTTTAAAGAAATTGGTCAGTCTGAAAATAAGGATGCAATGACTCAAGGAGTTTTGACTGACCGTTGTCAATTGACAATTGTCAAAGAGGAGGTACAGATGTTCAATCTGTTAAACCTATTGTTTACTAGGTCTTTGAAACAAAGTACCACAGACTGGGGGGCTTAAACAACAAAAGTTTTTCTTCTCAGATTCTGGAGGCTAGAAGTCCAAGTTCAAGGTGTCAGCAGGTTTGGTTTCTCCTGGGCCTCTCTCCTTGGCTTGCAGACAACTGCCTTCTCACTGTGTCCTCATGTGATCTGCCCTTGGTGCATATCTGAGTCCTAATATGCCCTTCTTATAAGGGCACTAGCCATACTGGATTAGGGCTCACCTAAATGATCTCACTTTAACTTCATTACCTCTGTAAAGACCCTATCTCCAAATACAGTCAATTTCTCAGGTACTAGCGTTAGTAAGTCAACATATTAATTTTTAGAGGATACAATTCATCCCAAACAACCTCACTGCCAGCACGATAATCCAAAATAAAACAAGATTCTGTTTTTGTCCTGTCAAACTAGGAAATGTTTCTGTTTCTTAAGCTGTTATTACTCAGTGGTGGCAAATTTTGGAAAGGTAGTGTTCGTTTTACTCAGCATTTTTTTACATGCCAGGCTTAGTGCTAAGTGCTTCCTGGGCCCGATTTCACTGAATCCTACTGACATCTCCATGATAATAACAGCTGCCTTTATCCTGTGCTTACTGCCCTAAGGGCTACATTGACTCTTGTGGTGGGCTGAATAATGCTCCCCCTTTCAAAGATGTCCATGTCCTAATCCCCAGAACCTGTGAATGTGTTGTTACCTTATCTGGCAAAAGGGATTTTGATTGATGAAATTAAGGATCTTAAAATGGGCTAATGTAATCCCAAAGTCCTTGAAAGTGGGAGGCAGGAGGGTGAAAGTCAGAGAGAAAGTGGAATATGCTATTCTTCTGGCTTTGAAGATGAAGGTGCCACAAGCCAGGGAATGTAGGCAGCCTCTAGATGCTGGAAAAAGGCAGGGAAACATATTCTCCCTTAAAGTCTCCAATACCTTGATTTTAGACCCATTTTCTGATTTCTGACCTCCAGTAAGAATAAATAAGTGCCGTTTTAAGCCAGTAAGTTTGGGGCAATTTGTTATAGCAGAAACTAATACAACTCCCATAATAACTCTGTGAGGTGTGAACTATTATTCTCCCCATTATATAGAGGTGGGTCAGAACAGTTAAAATGACAAAATCCCCCAGCTGGCAATCTAGGATTACAAAGTCAGATCCCAAAGCCAGCACTCCTGACTTTTCTGTTTGCTGTTGCCCCGTTCCAGAAGAACTTGGGGCTAACTCTTCCATGTTGCCTTTCACCATTAATGATGGGACTTTTCTTTGTTATACTCCCTGCACCCCCAATGCCTGTCCTAATAACCTCTGGGTATTTTGGTTTCTGCCTCCCCTAGCATGGCCAGGTATTTCCGGAACAACTTCATTAACCCACACATTTACTCCAGAGGGATTGCTAAACTCATCTTTTGCTGGGATTTCACCGTCACTCATGAAAGCGCTGTGAAGCTGAAACAGAAGAATCTGAGCACTGAGATAAGGGTAAGGCAAGCTCGCTTTACACCCCTCCCCATGGCCAGTCATCTTTCCTCCTTCAATATGTCTGTAACTTTTCTTTTTTTTTTTTTTTTTTTTTTTTTTTTTGCGTTACGCGGGCCTCTCACCGCTGTGGCCTCTCCCGTTGCGGAGCACAGGCTCCGGACGCGCAGGCTCAGCGGCCACGGCTCACGGGCCCAGCCGCTCCGCGGCATGTGGGATCTTCCCGGACCGGGGCACGACCCCGTGTCCCCTGCATCGGCAGGCGGACTCTCAACCACTGCGCCACCAGGGAAGCCCTGTAACTTTTCTTAAAGTACTAATGAATTATTTTTTATTTTCCATGATATTGGCAAGAAAACCCTAAAACTATTTTAAATGCCCAGGGCTGGTGACGGTGTAGGGAAGTGGACATTTTCACACAACCTGATGGCTTTGTTATTGATAGAAGCTTGCCGGAGGGCAGTTTAACAATTTATAACAAAGGTCTAAATGTAAACACTTCTTGACCTCACAGTTCCAGGTTTAAATTTTTATCCAGCGGTTTTCAAGTCGGGGTGGTTTTGCCCTGGGGACACATGGCAATGTCTGGAGGCTTCTTTGGTTGTTGCAGCCGGGGAGTGTGTACTCCTGACACCTCGTGAGTAGAGGACAGGGATGCTGCTCAACATTCTGCAGTGCACAGGACAGGCCCCCCGTCACAGAATTATGAGACTCTGAATGACAATAGCGCTAAGGTTGACAAACCCCGGTTTATAGAAAAAAATATCCAAAAAAACCCCAAAAAACAAAAGAGCAAGCAGAATTTATAAACGAAGGGGCTTTGACAAGAGGGTTCCCTGGCGTAGACACACAACCTTATTCTTCAAGGAGGTTCTGTGCCTCAATGTATTTTCCCAAGATCGTGGTCCCAATCTCTGTTTCTCTGAGATGGAAAATGTATTTAATGAAGTGATGGGGGTCTTGCCCATTAGAGATTTTCCCACAGGTCTCCTAATCCAAGTTCATTGTGCACTTTCCCCCTCTTTCCTGTGGATCTGGGGTGGGTTTGTGTCACTAGGGGCAGCAAGACCTTTTGGGGGAGTCTTTGCTGACAGTGGAGGGGGTCTGCGGGTGAACTTGACTTCCTTGTGTTTACAGGAGAACCTGTCAGAAATCCATCAGGAGAATGTCAAGTTAACACTCAATCAGCGGTTGATTCGCTTCTCTGCCCACCTGGCAGCCTGGGTTGTCTCTACTGGAGCGGCCATTGCCTGCTGTATAGCCGTTTATTACCTGGCTGAGAACAACTCAGAGGTAACCAGAGGGGCAGGAACTCCATGGTCCAGAGCCCAGAGAAGCAGGTGAAGGGACAGGATGCAGGAGGGGGAGGGGAGGGGAGAGCCCGCCACTCAGGCTGGGGTCGTGGCCAGCAGCATCCAGCAGCATCGGCACCAGCGGGAAGTTTGCTACAAAATGCAGAATCCTGGGTCCCTCCCTTGACCCACAATCTGCATTATAAGAACATCCCCAGGTGAGGTGTGTGCACAACTCGGAGTGGGAAGCTGGGCTAGTGGAGAGTTGGGAACTTTGGCTGCAGGCCTGGGAGCAGGTTCTGGTTTCCTCCTTTATTATTATATCCCTAATGTCTCTCATAGCCCCTGGCACTAAGTAGACACTCAATAAGTATTGTGAACCGATGGAATCTGGCAAGTGATTTACTCTTTCCAAGCCCCGGATTCCTTACCTGTAAACTGGGAATACCTGCTTTGTAGGTGTGTGGTCAGGACTAGAGAAAAGTTTTGTGGAGAGTCTACTTAGTGCCTGGTACCGTGGGTGATTGAAGGAATGTTAGCTTTTTCTTTTTTTTTTTTTTTGCGGTACGCGGGCCTCTCACTGTTGTGGCCTCTCCCGTTGTGGAGCACAGGCTCCAGACACGCAGGCTCAGCGGCCATGGCTCACGGGTCCAGCCACTCTGCGGCATGTGGGATCCTCCCGGACCGGGGCACGAACCCATGTCCCCTGCATCGGCAGGCGGACTCTCAACCACTGCGCCACCAGGGAAGCCCCTTTTTTTTTTTGATGATATGAACTCTGAGACTAATTGGCTGGGTGGACAAAGTACTGTTTTTCTGTAGATCTCAGTCTTCTGGAAAATGGGGCTAATTTTAGCCCATTTTGCCAACCCCTAGAATTGTGGTGCAGGTTGGTCTGATTGTGTCACTTTCTTTAATGGCTTCCCATTACTCTAAATATGAAATCTATCCTCCATGGCATGATTGATAGATCTTTTGTGATGTGACCCCTGCCCACATCTCTAGCCTCAACACCCCACAGCCACCCATATCTCACACCAGCGACACTAAATGGTGTGTCCATAGCTCCCTGAACACACCATGTTTTTCCTCATCTCTGGCTGGGAAACATTCATCCTGCACTGCCCTCCCCCACTTCCCTTCATCTGGCAAACTCCTCCTTTTCTTCCTCTAGACCTCAGCGTGAGTGACACTTCCTCCAGGAAGTCTTTTCTCAGAATCACCACCCTTACTAGATTGAGTTAGGTGTGCCTGACTCTGCAGTCTTTCCCTGTGTTCTGGTCACATGCAGCATTGAAAATGCTTGTTTATGCATCTGTCTCTTCAAAAGAATAGCCAGGCACCTGGCCCAATACCTGATAC
Organism: Kogia breviceps; assembly: GCF_026419965.1. Lineage (NCBI taxonomy): Eukaryota > Metazoa > Chordata > Mammalia > Artiodactyla > Physeteridae > Kogia > Kogia breviceps. The sequence continues at coordinate 68,015,330 of NC_081323.1, forward strand.
ATAGTAGGTGCTCAACCCAATGGATGAAAAACCCAAGGAGCCAGCAAGAAAATGGGTGTGAGATGATGTAAACCTAAGGCTTTGTCATTAACCGTATTAAAGATTGCCCTGAAAGAGACAAAATTGAATCACAGTCCTCTGGGGTCTGGCACTGCCTACCTAGGGTGGAAGCCGTGACAGGGCAGTTGTAGGTATAAAGGAGACTTCTGAGTTTCTCCTTGACCTGGAAGGTTTTCTTCACACTCACCTGAAGTGAAGGAGGGCAACTAAGGAGGAGACGAGGTAGAAGTGGAATCATTCCCATTGTTTGAACATCTGCCTGTATCAGGCAGGATCAACCCTCTGCACAACTCCGGGGGTCGCATTCACTGGCAGCTACAGTTTCTCGTGAATGGTGCCCCCAGCTGTGTCGTTTAGCAGCCCTGCGGCTAGACGGTCCCTTATTTGGTCTCACTTAATTCTTACAATGTCTTTGTGGGTTACATGATAATGTGATAATCTCCCTATCACGCAGACGCAGACGGGGACAGAGGCTCAGAGAAGCTATGCATCTGGTTCGAAACCTGCAGTTTATAAGCATGGGGCGGGGGGCAGCATTTGACCCTAGGTTACTGTGGCTCCAAAGATACTGCCAGAAGTACATGTGGTGCTTTCAGAACCATCCAGAGGTAGATAGAGGCAGAGTCAGGCCTGGGGGTGGGGAATGGGAAATTGTCAGACATGAGATAAATCCACTGGAATCCCTTACCCCAAGGGCATCTGGCAGAGGGGCAGCCCAGGCTTCCCTCCAGCCAAACTCGTGAAGGCAGGGGCGCCCCTCTGACCCTCATACAAATGTGCAGCATGTGCTAGCAGAGGCTCCCCTTGCCCCTAATTCAGCAGCACCTGAGGACAGGCGAAGCCTGGTGAAATGAACAAGGGCATGCAGGAGAGGGGAGGAGAAATTCCCTTGTTTGGTAGCTTCAGTGACTCAAGCTTTTGCTCCAAAGGCCAGGAGCACATTCTTATTCTTCCAAACCTCTTGGTAAGGAAAGTAAAGTCACAGAATGGCTGTTGGAACTCAGGTCCCTGAGTCTGATAGACCAGGGTTTGAACCTGCCACTTCCTAGCTGGGTGACCCTGGGCAAGTATCTTCACCTCTCTGAGCCTCAGGTTGTCCATCAGTTAAGTCTATTAACACCCACCTGCTGGGCTGTAGTGGGAATTGTCATGTGGGTAATTCTCAGCCCAGGGTAAGTTCTGGATAAATGGTACCATAATAGCTAACCTCAGAGGATCTACTTCTACGGTTTTCCCATCGTGACGGTGGGGGTGGGGGTGGGGTCTTCTGAGTCAGGCAGAGGGGGGTCCAGTGTACAGTCGGCATCTTGATTCTCTCCCTCCATCCCCTGTAGTTCCTGAAAAACCACAAGAACCCCGGGGCGGAACTGTTACTGCCTTTCGTTGTGTCCTGCATCAACCTGGTCGTGCCTCGCTTCTACTCCATGTTCAGGCTGGTGGAGCGCTATGAGATGCCAAGGCATGAAGTCTACATCCTCCTGATCCGGTAAGTGTGGCTATCACTCCCCACACCAGCTTCCATTTTTATGGAGGGAAATGGATGGAAGCTAGAAAGGGTTACACTCAAGTATCAAAGTTGTTTTCCAGAAAGAATTTCAAGAGTAAAGTGTGTTTTTATGGTATGGGTTAATAGCCATGAAGTCCAAGGAGCCCTGAGGAAATACAGTTATTGAGTACATCTGCCTTTTGCTCAGAGTAATGGCTTATCTTTCCCAATTGCTCCCAGCCTGAGGATTAACATAGTTCTCAGTTATGAGATGTACAGATGGGCAGGTTGTGCACTGCACAAATGTTCTTGGCTAAGGTGTTGTGTGGGGACTGATATCATCCAGTGTACCCATGAGTTAAACTGTGAGGCCGAGTACCCACTGAACCATCCGGGAGGAACAGGTGCATTTTTGTAGTTCAGCCACCCAAATGGAAGTGGAGGGGTTGCTTTTTGGCAATTCATTGGCTGGGAAGGGGTGCCTTTTTGTGATTTCCACAAAGGCACTATATGTGCTAGAGGTGACCCCACAGTTTTGATAAACAGAGTATAAAACTACCCAAATTGTGTCCTTATTGCTTCTTCCTGGCTAGTGCCCTGACCAGTTCCTGGTTACGGTAGTGTTTATAATGATAAGGCTGTACATGCAGATTGACTTTATTTACTGATCAATTCCAGAGCCGTAACCTTACCATGGCCTCTGAGATCTGGCTCCTGACCAGCTCTCCAACTTCATTTTCTACCTCCCCGCCTCCTTCCTCAGTGCCCACAGCCTTACATGCCTTCTGATTGTTCACAAACTGCATACCCACCTCAGGACCTTTGCACTGGCCATTCCTTGCTCCTGGAATAGCATATCTATGCTTATGTCTATATTTATAGTTTCTTCATACAGATCTTAAACATTTCTGTTACCCTTAAATTTGTAACAAGCATATTTTAACACACGCATACACATATATACATATATATGTTTTAGATCAGCAGTTAGCAAACTATGGCCTGCAGGCCCAGCCTGCCTCCCATTTTCATAAATAAAGTCTTATTGGAGTGCAGCCATGTCCACTGGTGACATATTATCTATGGCTGCTTTCCTGCTACAATTGCAGAGTTGGGACACAGACTGTATGGCCTGCAAGGCCAAAAATATTTACTGTCTGGCCTTTCACAGAAAAAGGTGGCTGACTTCTAAGATTAATGTTCAGAGTTAATCTATATATGTATTATTCTCCTGAAGAAAAAAATCTGAGAAAACCTTCACTTCTACCCACCCTACACATCTGGGAGCCTCCTTTCAATGGTTAGAAACAATTGGGATTTTGTGTGTGTGGTTAAAGAAACCATTTTAACCATTTTAAATGTACAATTCAGGGGCATAAAGCAATTTTTTTGGACATACACATTAAGTTTGACTGGCTTCTTTGCTCACCAGTGTTTGTTAAATGTATCCTACTTACAACTTCCTCGTTTTATAACAGACAGTAAGACATCATTTTAGAGTAGATCTCAGGATGGTCAGCCTTCTAAGTACTTCCACGTTCCCACATGTCTTTTATTTTGCCTTTCTACTTGAATGTGGGTTTGAGTGGGCCAAAGACTCTGTATTCTAACTACCTTCTCTGAGGTCTGCAGGTGTTGCTTTGAGGTTTTCTGACATCTAGCATGGTCAAATAATCACCCAGCTGCCCTTTCCAGACACTTCGTATCTGCTGTCTCTAAGCTCCGGGCATCCTCAGAACTACCACCAGCTCTGAGGAAGTCCTCTGCCAAATTTGTTTTAAACTGGGGTTTTCTCCAACACCCCCCTTTAAAAAAAAAAAATTATTTATTTATTTATTTATGGCTGTGTTGGGTCTTCGTTTCTGTGCGAGGCCTTTCTCTAGTTGTGGCAAGCGGGGGCCACTCTTCACAGTGTGCGGGCCTCTCACTATCGCAGCCTCTCCTGTTGCGGAGCACAGGCTCCAGACGCACAGGCTCAGTAATTGTGGCTCACGGGCCTAGCTGCTCTGTGGCATGTGGGATCTTCCCGGACCAGGGCTCGAACCCGTGTCCCCTGCATTGACAGGCAGATTCTCAACCACTGCACCACCAAGGAAGCCCTCTCCAACCCCTTTTCATATTTTAATCTTTCTTTAATCTTTTCATATTTTTATTTCTGCTTTCTTTCTTTTTTTTTTTTTTTTTTTTTTTTTGCTGTATGCGGGCCTCTCACTGTTGGTCTCTCCCGTTGAGGAGCACAGGCTCCGGACACGCAGGCTCAGAGGCCATGGCTCACGGGCCCAGTGGCTCCACGGCATGTGGGATCTTCCCACACCGGGGCACGAACCCGTGTCCCCTGCATCGGCAGGCGGACTCTCAACCACTGTGCCACCAGGGAAGCCCTATTTCTGCTTTCTATTTTCCATAAATTCCTCTGTATTTCTGGTCTGTCCTTGGTGACTTGTTTTCCTCTGCTTTCTGGGTCTTTTGGCTTTTAACTTTTCTATCATTTCAATGGAATTTGGATAGAGAGGTGGTAGGCATGTATGCTCAGTGTGTCATTTTGGTCTAATCCCTTTATCTAATTTGCATTTTTCTGATCCCAAGAGAGATTCATTATCTTTTAATATATATTAGCCCTATGTATTGCTTCATAAAATATTTAAAATCTTCTCTACACGCAGAGAAAATGAGAAAGCTCAGAAATAGACAGTCATTCTGACCTATGGTAAGCTTCTCTTGGCTTAGAAGAGTGTGTTTTCTAGTTTAACCTGGAGTTATACTGCAGTAAATGTATATAAAGTTCTGACACCAATTCTGATGTGTGGGGTTTTCCCACATCCCTAAGCCATTCTCCACTATCAGTTGGTGTCCTATAATTTAATTCAACTCTGACACTATCTACCTGGAGATAGTGTCAGATCCCACAAGGTAAGGGCTCAAGTCCCACAAGACTGCCCCCACCCCTACTTCAGATGCCAGTTGCAAATCCATGTTGTCACCTGGGCTTCTGACCGACTAGCTAGAGATTGGAGGTTCCAATGAACTTCTCCTCAGGTTTGATTAGTTTGCTAGAGCGGCCCACATAATTCAGAGAAACACTTTACTTACTAAATTACTGCTTTATTATAAAAAGATATAACTCAGGGACAGCCAGGTAGAAGAGATATGTAGGGCAAGGTTTGGGGAAGGGGTGCGGAGATTCCTTGCCCTCTCAGAGATTTCCACTCTCTCCAAATATTGTCCTGTCACTAATCTGGAAGCTCTCTGAACCCCCTCCTTTGGGGTTATTATGGAGGCTTCATTACATAGACACGATTGATTAAATGATTGGCCACTGGTGGTTGAACTCAATCTCCATCCCCTCTCCGCTCCCTGGAGTCTGAGATAGGCAAGCTGAGTTCAGACCTTCTAATCCCAGGATTGGTTGTCATGGCAACCAGCCACTAACCTTAATAGACCTGGGGCTTCCCCACAGTCACTTTATTAATATAACAAAAGGCACCTTGATCGCTCTCCTCATTTAGAAAACTCCAACGGCTTTAGGAGCTCAGTGCCAGAAAAGGGAAAGAAGACCCAATACATATTTATTATTATAAATCATAGTATCACTGTATACTAAGGTGTTAATCTAGTAGCTATTGAGGGTCTACTATAGGCTAATCACTGGGTAAGAGGTTTGTGATCTGGAGTTGAAAAGACAGATCCTGTCCCTTTCTTCACAATGTTGTCTAGCGCAATGGTTCTCAACTTTCAGCATGCACCAGAATTACCTGGAGGGATTGCTGGGCCCCAACCCCAGAGTTTCTGATTCAGCAGATCCAGGTTGGGGCCAGAAAATGTGCCTTTCTAACAAGTTTACAGATGCTACTGCTGGTCTGGGGACCACACTTTGAGAATCACTGGTCTAGTGGTGCATGATTCTTGGGACACCAATGCTGAAGACTTCTTAAAACCAGAAGGTATTGATTTAGGCAAAGTGACTGGTTTTAAGACCTCAGGCTGTTAAATCAGATGGTCCTCGGTTTGAACCTTTGCCATGCCCCTAAACAAATAGTGTGATCTCATACAAGTTATTTCATCTCTCTGCATTTCAGTTTCCTCATCGGGAAGATAGGCATAAAATGCTATCTACCCGATGATAGAGTTGTAAAGATTAAGAGGGATGATTTGATAAAGTGCTTAGCATGTTTACTGTCCATGGTAGCACCTGATGAATAGTATGTATACGTACTACTATTACAGTGAGAAATGAAATCAGGGAGTTTGGAGATACCTAAAGGAAGGTGTATCAGTCAAAATAAATGAGGTTAAACTGTGGTAACAAACATCCCCCACCTCGAACTCTCAGTGGTCTAGAATACAAATGTTTATTTCTTGTCCATGCTACATGCCCATTGTGGATTGGCAGGGGATTTTTGCTCATGTTAGTCACTCAGGGATCCAGGCTGAGATTGCAGCAACCATCTCAAATACTTCTGATTGTCATTCCAGAGGGAAGACAGGGAGTCTTGAAGGGTCTCACTGGCATTTAAATGCTCTAGTCTAGAAGTGATACAAAATGACATGCATCGTTTCTGCTCACAACTCATTTGCCAGATCTAGCCATACAGCCCCACTCAACCACAGGGGGACAGGAATTTCCACCCTACCATATGCCCCAAAGGAAATATTGGCAAACAGCACTAATGACTGCTGTGGAGGGTAATGGTAGTTGTTTTTGCTTCTGTTTTTTAGAAACATCTGTCTGAAATTATCAATCATTGGAATTCTTTGTTACTATTGGCTCAATATTGTGGCCCTGGCTGTTGAAAAGGTGAGATTTCCATGCTGTTTTGCCTTAAGTTTGCCTTTGACCGCCAGAAAGGAAGTGAGTTTCTCAAGAGCTTCTGCTTATGATATAGAGCAGGTATCATGTTATTTTTCCATCCATCTGTCCATCTACTTATCCATCTATTCATCTAATCATCCATCAATTCTTCCATCCATCCTTCCATCCATCCTTGGGCTGTACACCTGAAACTTTCCTCATTCAGCCAAATATAAAATCTCCCAATCTATCAGCTCATAGCACTGACTTACTACAGAGGTAACTAACCACCAGTTTCATAAGCCAATTAATTCAAACTTCCCGTTTGTGCTAGTCTTCTAAACCTCTAGGCCACTTTCTTAATCAAGAAGATATTAATTGATTTTTCATAAGGTTAATAAGCAAAAGGAGTGGAGGCATTATTAGCCATTGACACCTCCTGCTCTCCTTGGCTGAGAAACGGGATCCAGAGGGCATAGGACAAAGAAGAAAAGTGTTAAAGGGGAGAGCTAGCGAGAAGGGAAAGTTTGGGTACCTGAGGAGGGCAAGCCTTAATGGGGGAAGAAGAAGCACAGGAAGAGAATAAACATTCTTGAAAACAAATTCACCCTAAAGGTGCATTTCTGTTGAGAGTGGGTCTGCTTTTCTAGGCGTGCAAAAACTCGGTCAAACTAAGCCACCAGCCACATTCTTATGAGCGCAGGGGGCCAGGAACAGATGGGAGCTAAGTGGAGACAACAGCCTCCTCCCACATCCCAAATCTTGTTTGCCTTCCAGTGTTGGGAAACCCTCATTGGCCAAGAAATCTACCGGCTCCTTCTGATGGATTTTGTGTTCTCTTTAGCTGATTCCTTCCTGGGGGAGTTCCTGAGGAGGTAACTATTTGTCTGTCTCAAGTAATTATATCTGATGCTGTCATCAGAGCCATAGTCCTGGCTGAGCATGAAGTATGGGTCCCTTCTGTACTCTAAGTGTATGTTGTTCTAAGTCTGCCTATTGTCCTTTGAAATATTGTTTTCTTCTGAGTTAACTGAAATTTCATCTTGACCTGACAGTCCTGTTGTCAAAGTTCATTTAGTTCAACTGGCCCTATGCAATCTCCTGAGAAAGTTCTAGAAATTAAACACAGAAACAGAGAGTCATTTGAAATCTTATCCACAATAGACCATTTGAATATTCTAGTCTATGTATATTCCCCCAGATTTGTCTATGCACTGCTTTGTGCATAGACGCACACTGCTTTGTGTGTGTGTATACTATGTAATTTTCAAAGACAAAAATGGGGTCACACTGCAAGATCGCTATGGAGTTTGCTCTTACTAATTCTGTCAGTATGCCTTGTCATCTTTCCATGCTTGTACCTATAGATTTATCTCATTGCTTTCATTGAATTTAATTAATGCACTAATTTTTATTTTCGACTCCAGGTGTGCAGGATTAGGGCAATGTCATCATTGGCCCATGTGTGGTCCTCTTTTATTTATTCATTTATTTTATAATAATATTATGAGCATCTCATTCCTAATAGACATTGACTTATTTTTGCAAGTTGCCCTAGTGATAAGATGGCATGGCACAATACTGATTCCTTCCTCAGTAGGTAGGTTGAAAGCCAAATTTCCTCACTCAGTTTGCCCAAACTCACTTTTAGTTCAGCCTCTGTCCAGGGTCTGGACATAAAGGTGAGAAGTTTTTTGTTGTTGTTGTTTTGTTTATTTTTTACAGCAGTTTTTTACTGGCAATTCCTCCGTAAGAAAAAAAATCAAAGTGGTCTCAAGTTGCTTGAGAATAAATGGGGACGTAGGGGTCCTCCTTGTGGATTTTAGAAAACAGAGAAACACCATTAACTCAATAGCAGTAACTGAAAGCTTTTCAGTTTATTTGGGTTGAGAGTGCTGAGTTTGGTCCCTGGAAAAAAAGGTTTAACAAGCAAAAGGTGGTATAAACAAGATAATAGTTGGGTTAATTTAAATAATTATCTCATTTAAATAATACCTATTTTTAATTCATAATTAATTATGTTTAAATAGTAGTTGGGATAATTTAAATAATGTTCTCTAGAATTTTTTTGAACTACTTTAGCAGGACCTCCATTCAAATGCATTGTGTTAATTCCATTTTCCCTCAATTATTTCTTCAAAAACATGCTCACACTTGGAACTTTCAGAAATTTGCAAGGGGATTTATGACTATTCCAAACTGGTGAGGATTTGTCCTCCTTTGTCGATTGTGAGGAATCTTTTGAAGGAGGGAGTTGATGGTTTGGGTACTAAACTCATTACATTTTCACAGAATCATTGGGATGCGGCTTATCACAAGTCTTGGCCTACAGGAGTTTGACATTGCCAGGAATGTCCTAGAACTGATCTACGCACAAACTCTGGTGTGGTAAGTTTTGACAATCTTTGGCTTGCCCAGTGGTTCCAGCCTGACTGTGGACTTGGAGTTTTGGTGGCAACGCCCAGAATCTGTGGTTTTTCGAAGCTGTATAGGTGATACCAAATCCAGCCAGTCTGAGAACCGTGAATTCATGTCCCAGACTGTTCTTTTCCTTTATGAGAACTTCAGCCAAGAATCAACATAGAGCAGGGATTCCTAACCTGGAGGGCCCCGGGCCGTACCCAGCCTGCAAGTGTGTTTTGCTTGTCCGAAGCAGTGCTTTTTCTAAAAATTTGAATTAACCACCAGTATTTAAGAATCAGGAGATTTCACATAAAATTTAAAATTTCTGGCTTCTCGCCAAGACAGGAAAGATCTAGATCATCTCCCATTATGGTAACAATTGGCTGGACCTTGAACTGGGGTGAGTGGTTCCAGTTTGCTGCAGACCCACCTTGAACTATTGTCTCCCCAGTATTGATTTGCCATTTCTTGTTGCCCTTACACTGTCAGTTTTTTTATGGCAGAAAACTTTACTTTGTATTAATATTTCAACAGAACTGGAAAAATAAAGGCAGAGAAGGTTGCCTTACACTTGATCTGCTTCACTCCCTGGTGGTGGGGCCCTGGTGGCACCTCTGTAGCCTTTGGGGTTTGCCACCTCAATTTTGGCAATTGTGCGTGTGTACACGTGCACGTGTGTGTGCACGCGTGTGTGTGAGCATGCATGTGTGTTTTGAGGATAGCCAGCTAGTTGCATCAAATTTTTTTTTTTTTTTTTGCGGTACGCGGGCCTCTCACTGTTGTGGCCTCTCCCGTTGCGGAGCACAGGCTCCGGACGCACAGGCTCAGTGGCCATGGCTCACGGGCCCAGCCGCTCCGCAGCATGTGGGATCTTCCCGGACCGGGGCACGAACCCGTGTCCCCTGCATCGGCAGGCAGATTCTCAGCCACTGCGCCACCAGGGAAGCCCTGCATCAAATTTTGACAAGCTCACCTAGAAACTCAAACCAATAGCCAGTGACTATTTTTATTTATTTATTTTAACATGATGTAGCTAATGCCAGAATTCTGCATGGCATATTACATTGCCAGGTTCCATCTTTTGGGGGGTTGCTAATCTGAAAGTAGGGGATTTGGAGTTGGATAAACTTGGTTTCTGGGGCTGGCTCTTCTACTCACTGAGGTCGCTGAGCTTCTCTGAGCCTCAGTCTCCTCATCTGTCAAATGTACATATAACAGCTGCCTTTGAATTGTGTTGAGGATTAAATCAGATGATACAAGAAAACTGCTTTGCAATCTCCAATATGCCATACAACTGTAAAGTGCTTTATTTTCCAACTCTTTAAAGTTGCCCCGGGTGATTTGGCTATCTGCAAATAACTCACTAATGCCAATGAATTTATTTTGGGAGGTGGTGAGGACTTTTTCTTTGTGTAGTTTAGGTGATGCATTTGCACACTGCCAGGTCACCCACTGGCAACTGGGCAGTTTACAAAGGCCTTTTACTCACATTATCTCAATGAACAGGATGCCGTTGGGCAAATAACATAAACTCTCTCTAAACCTTAGTTTTCTAATCTGTAAATGGGGGCGATGCTCATACCTGCTTCACGGGGTTTTGGTAAGGATTAAATGAGAAAATGTATGCATTAAGTGCTTAGCGAGTAACTGATTCAGAAATGTTTATAAGTAGGGATATTATATGGCTGTTGTTATCCTTAAGGGCTCTTTTTAAAAAATTGTAGTAAAAACCACATAAAATTTACCGTCTTAACCATTGGTAAGTGTACAGTTCAGTAGTGTTGAGTACATTCACATGGTTGTGTGATCAACTTCCAGAACTTTTTCACCTTGCAAAATTGAAACTCTGTACCCATTAAACAACAACTCCCCATTCCCTCTCCCCTCCAGCCCCTAGCAACCAGCATTCTACTTTCTGTTTCTTTGAGTTTGACTAGTCTAGATACTTCATATAAGTGGACTCACATAGAATTTATCTTTTTGTGACTCGTTTATTTCACTTAGCATAATGTCCTCCAGATTCATCCATACAGTATGTGTTAGTTAGAATTTCCTTCCTTTTTAAGGTTGAATAATATTCCATTGCGTGTATGTACCACATTTTGTTAATCCATTCATCTGCCAGTGGACACCAGGGTTACTGATGCTTTTTAGCTATTGTGAATAATTCTGCTATGAATGTGGGTGTACAAATATCTTTGAGACCCTGTTTTCAATTCTTTTTGGTATATACACAGAAGTGGAATCTCTGGATCGTATGGTACTTATGAGCACTTAATTTTTTTGTTGTTTAATAAGTAATGTGGGTAAGTCATCTGATTCAGTATCCAGGTTTTTGAATCCTAGAGCCTGAGCCCTCATACTATTTGACCATTTGACAGAGATTCCCAAGGGAAGTGTTAGCTTCGAGGCGGGAAAACTTACCATGAGATGCTCATTATTACTTCTGGGCCTTTAAAGTTTTTGTTAATAAATCATAAATAGCACAATCGGAAACACACATATCTTTTCCTTCCTCCGTGGCAATTATAGACTTAATCTCTGTGGCTTTTAGGAGAATATTGCCTTTGATGATGAGCTTTAAAAGAAGATAATAGAATGACAGAAATTGAGTGTATGTTAAGGATGATGGCAGAAAATGAGGTGAGGAAAATGTTTCCCAAACTTTAGTCTTTTGTACTCCAGCCTGCCTATTTTTGGGGCATATCTATCTATCACCTGTATTGTTTCTGACTTAATATTATCTTTTAAATTATTTGCCTTTTAAAAATTTAAATATATTTTAATGAGTCATTAAAATATGCATCATTTCCATTTATCATCATAAATGGAAAATCATATCACTTGACAGAAATTGCAAGTAATTTGAAAAATAAAATCAATCCCATCACAAAAATTCATTAAATTCTAGCTAGATGTTGCTGTCTGTCAAGGCTCTCGGTCTAAAGACTGCTTTTTTTAAAAAAAAAATGGAGGTTGGCAAGCGTTAGGACTTAAAGACATTCTAGCACCAAACTGAGATTTTTTTTTCTTTTGGCCTCAGAAGCACTGGGGAGAGCTGAGTAACTCGATGCAGTTTAATGCCTGTCCCTGCAGGACCTCAGGCCTTCTTGAATGCCAAAGGGAGAGGAGGAGTTCACGTCCCACATTTGGGACACCTGGATTAGGGCTGGCCGAAGGCCTCTGGTGGTTTAATTAAAGGCTGTGTGGGTAGCGTTCTCTGCAAAATCTCTTTTCCAGAGCTGTGGATACTGTGTATGGTGGGATTTGCCTGGTTTGCTGTATTGAAATCAGTCTCCCTCTGTATGAGTTTTCTAGGGTGGCTATTACAAAGTGCCACAGACCGGGTGGTTTAAACCACACAAATTTATTTTCTCACAATTCTGGAGGCTCGAAATCCAAGATCAAGGTGTCGGCAGGGTTGGTTTCCTCTGAGGCCTCTGTCCTTGGCCTGTAGATGGTGCCTTCTTCCTGTGTCCTCACGTGGTCTTCTGCCCTCTGTATGAGTCTGTTAGGGCCCACATGAGGCTGGTGGCCTCATTTTACCTTAATTATCTCTTTAAAGGCCTTATCTCCAAATACAGCAGCATTCTGAGGTACTGGGGGTCAGGACTTCAACATACGGGTTTTGGAGGGACAGAATTCAGCCCATAACACCCTTTTTCCCTGCCCTCCACACGGATTCCCTGTGTCTCCTCTGATCTCTGACACTCATCCCCTTTCTCTCATAGGATTGGAACCTTCTTCTGCCCTCTGCTGCCCTTTATCCAAATGATTACTCTTTTCATCATGTTTTACGTGAAAAATGTGAGTCAGTCTGAAGGTGGAACCAATCGGCTTTGCTCAGTCCCATGTGACCCAGTGGTGGCTGGAATTGGGTGTGGGGATGTGCTGGGAAAGGGGTCAGGGAGCTGGGGTCTGGCCGGGGTCCCTCTGGCCTGCTTCTCCGGCTACAGAAGGGAGGTGACTGCTTCTCCTTCTCTTTCTTCAGATCAGCCTGATGATGAATTTCCAGCCTCTGAACAAAGCCTGGCGGGCCTCACAGATGATGACTTTCTTCATCTTTTTGCTCTTTTTCCCGTCCTTCACCGGGGTCCTTTGCACCCTGGCCATCACCATCTGGAGGTAGGAGATGGCAGGCTTGGGGTGGGTGCGTGTTTTAAAATGTAGGTTTTATCATTCTTCAGGTATGGTGAGGCCAACAGATCAGGAGACGACTGCCACTGAAAAACTAATTTGTTATATACTCACAGACCCCAAAGGGAGGGGGCACGTCACACCATGGGGGTCCACATGGGGAGGCACCAGGGTCCGTCTGAGGCAGAGGGAGAGAATAGTCAACGTGGTCAAAGTCTTTATTGTGGTTTTGGTGGGGAGGAAAGGGAAAGGCAGGGTTAGCAGGCTTAGGAGGGGTGAGTTTGAATAATCTCAGCAGGCTCTGGGGTATAGGGACCCTCTGGAGTTGGCTGGTATGTGGCCCTGGGGTGATGGGGGCAGAGGAACGGGGCCCAAAGTGTGAGCGCTTGAGAGAGAGGAGGTGGAGGTGGGATGGGGGCTCAGGTTTGCATATGAAAGGCATGCTTTGCAGGCTAGCCCTTGGAAAGGCAATTCTCTCCAGGATCAGTAAGGCCCCAGATGTCACAGGTCAGAATAAAAAGACATGCTTAATTCAGTGTTTAACCCAAGTTGCCTTGGTAACCAACAGATGCTACAACCAAGGGAGGCAATATATCCAAGTTGGGTCAACACCCGCCAGGTGCCCAGTCTTGATGGCACAGCTTCCTTACTTCCTCCACGTCCTGCAGCTTCCCAGCTGGGGAGAAGGCAGCTCTCCACATGCAGAACAGAACTTCCTCTAATGAACTGAAAGGCCCTGTCTGGTCAGGCTCCCTCTTACTTCTCCAACCTCACCCCCATGGCTCCATCCTACTCCAGCCTCAAGGCTCTCAGTCTGTTCCTGGGACCCTGAGAGCCTCTTCTCACATGGGATGGGGTTACATCTTTGAAGTGCTCTCCCCAGTCCCTTTGCTTGGTGGCCTTCCTTCCACCCTCATCTCAAAAGTCCTCTTGAAGACCTGACTTTCACCACCATCCTCGTCTTCTGTCAGCAACCCCCTCCTCTCTCTCTCTCAGGGTGGTTTCCTTTGTTCGCTCCCTAGTTCGCGTCAGAAATGCCTTTGAATCTTTGTTTAACTGCATACTCATTGCTTGACCATCTTTCCCACTAGAACCTGGGAGGGCAGTTATCATGTCTGTCTTTTTTACTGTGGACTCTCCAGGGCTTAGTATCTAGCACAGAGCCTGGTACTGATCTTGAGGAGACAGCAGTGAGCGTTGGCTTGAAGCAGGATCTTAGTTCCCTGCCCAGGACTTGAACCTGGGTAGCCTGGCTGAAAACCAGGAATCCTAGCTGCTAGACCAGCGAGGGCTAGAGGCTAGAAGCAAAGTTCCCCTGGCTTTTGCCCCATTTGAAAGCAAGAATATTTCAAGGAGGCAAAAACTGTAAAAACAGGTACAAAGTTTATTATTAGAGACACAGCACAGTAAGTGGGAGAGCACACAGGGAAACAGTTTTTTAAATTAAAAAAAAAAAAAAAAAAAAAAAAAAGAATTGCTGGTTCCATGTTCAGAGCCCAGAAATGACTGGGCTATTCTAGAATAAGCTATACCTGAGTCTGGCACTAGAGATGCTTCTCTGTCCCTTGTTTTATCAGATTGAAACCTTCAGCTGACTGTGGCCCTTTTCGAGGTCTGCCATTCTTCATTCAGTCCATCTACAGCTGGATTGACACCCTGAGTAAAAGGCCCAGCTACCTGTGGGTTGTTTGGATCTACCAGAACCTCATCAGCAGCGTGCACTTCTTCTTCATCCTCACCCTCATTGTGTTGTAATTGGGGCCCCTGGGAAAACTAGGGGGGGAAATACCTCATCGACACGTCATGTGGGCAGCCGAGGGGTGTTTGGTGGGAAGGCAAAGACTGCAGTGGGGCTCAGTGTTCTGGGTGGTCCTGACTCTGCCCTTGAATTTTTCTAGAAGTTATTTAATATCTTCTTATCATTTGGGGGGGGTTCTGTTTTACGAAGAAAGCAATACCTACTCTGCTCCCTCTTAAGAAATAACACGAAAACAAAAAGAAAAAACTGGATCTGAGAGTGCTTAGGAAAATTATTGTGTGATTCTTTCTGAGGCTGTGATTATGTTAAAGTCGGTTGGGTGCTATTGATATGTGGGTTAGTGTACTTTCTTTTTTTTTTTTTTTTTGCGGTACGCGGGCCTCTCACTGTTGTGGCCTCTCCCGCTGCGGAGCACAGGCTCCGGATGCGCAGGCCCAGGGGCCATGGCTCAAGGGCCCAGCTGCTCCGCGGCATGTGGGATCTTCCCGGACCGGGGCACGAACCCGCGTCCCCGGCATCGGCAGGCGGACTCTCAACCACTGCGCCACCAGGGAAGCCCTTCATTTTTAAATTAAAAAAAGATGTCTGACCTCTTGTGAAAAAGTGGAAGGTCTGCCAAGACTGGGCCCATTTTCCTGCATGAACTGTTGGCCGGCTGATGGCTGCCCATCTTTAGAAGCCCAGTCCCGATGGCATTTGAGATTGCAGCTCCTCTCGTAGAGAGACACAACTCAACAGCACAGACTAGAGGAACCAGGTGATTGTCGAGTGACCCCTCAGTTTTACAGATGGAAGTGATAAGACTTACAGAGGAGGGCTGACTTGCAAAGATAGTGTCCAGGTTGCAGAGCCTGTTAATTGCCGAGGGGGCTAGAACCTGCGTCTCCCCGCTCTTGCTCATGCCCTCCCTCCCAACTCTGGGTTGTCATTGGCCCCCTTAATTAAAATGGGGAGTTTTCTTGTGCCTTGCTCCTCTAAACTTCTAATTCACTGGGGCACTCGTTAGAAATGCAGACTCTCTGGCCCTACCCCAGACCTCCAGCATCAGCATCTGCATTTTAACAAAATCCCAGGAAGTCTGTATCACAGTGAAATTTGAACAGCACTGTCCAGATTCACAAACTCTGGCTGCACATTAGAACCATGTGTATTTAAAAAATACTGTTAGGGAGTTCCCTGGTGGCCTAGTGGTTTGGATTCTGGGCTTTAACTGCTGTGGCCTGGGTTCAATCCCCGGTCAGGGAACTGAGATCCCGCAAGCTGTGTGGCATGGCAAAATAAAATAAAATGAAATAAAATTAAAAAACTGTTACATGTTTTCACCACAAAAAAATAATAATTATGTGACATGATAGGGGTGTCAGCTGACACTAATACAAAGTTATATGTCAATTATATCTCAATAAAAATAAAAATAAAGCTAGATTGGGGTAAAGTTTGCACAACTGTATAAATTGACTAAAACTCAGTGAACTACACTTAAACTGAGTACATTTTGTAACGTGGAAACTGCCTCAGTAAAGCTATAAAAAGAAGAAGAGGGCTTCCCTGGTGGCGCAGTGGTTGAGAATCCACCTGCCGATGCAGGAGACACGGGTTCGTGCCCTGGTCCGGGAAGATCCCACATGCCGCGGAGCAACTAAGCCCGTGAGGTGCGTCCGGAGCCTGTGCTCCACAACGGGAGAGGCCACAACAGTGAGAGGCCCGCGTACCGCAAAAAAAAAAAAAAAAAAAAAAAAAAGAAGAAATACTGATGTCTGGCCTTGTGCTCAAAAAACCTCAAATAACTGATCTGAGGAGGGGCCGTGGCATGAGTCTTTTCTCCACCTCTCAGGTGATTTACGTGTAGAATGGTGAGAACCATTGCTATAATGTATTTAACCTCGAACTCACCCAGATACAACTTTGCAGGAACACTGGCTGGGCCAAAATCCATTTGCAAGCAAATATAACAGTTCCTCTGTACCAGCTGAGATTTGGAGCCTGTAAAGCATTGGAGAGAGTGTCTGCCATTCTTTCTTTTCTTCTCTTCCAGAATCATCACTTACCTTTACTGGCAGATCACAGAGGGAAGGAAGATTATGATCAGAATGCTCCATGAACAGATCATTAATGTAAGTCCCACTGGATCCCTTTGTTATTCTCCCCTCCTTTTTAACATTTTGTAATGGAAATTTTCAAACATAGTCCAAAATAGAGAATAGTACAATGAGCCTTCCCACCACCTAGCCCTGACAACCATTAACCTTTGCATACTCTTATGTCCTCTACACTATCCCTTTGCTGTAAATCTCTGGATTATTTTCAAGCAAAATCCTAGCCTTTATATCATTTTATCTGTAGACTCTTCTATATGCCTGAGAGATACACACTTTTAAAAAACATAACCACGGTAGCAATCATCACACGTAAAAGAAAATTTAATAATTCCTTACTATCATCTTATAGTCAGTCAATGGTCAGATTTCCCCAATTGTCCCATTTTTACAGCAGGATTACTCAAGTCAAAATCTGAAAAAGTGTCACATGTTGCATTTGGTTGATGTGTCTGTTACGTTTCTTTCAATCTATAGCTGTTCACACTTCCCGTTTCTCTTGCCATTTATTGTTGGAGAAAGCAGGTCTTTTGTCTTGTAGTCGTTCCCACATTCTGGATATATCTGATTTGTAACCCTGCAGTGGTGTTTAGCACATTTCTTTCTTTTTTTTTCCAGCAAGTTTTAATTTATTTAATTTATTTATTTTTGGCTGCGTTGGGTCTTCATTGCTGCGAGCGGGTTTTTCTCTAATTGCGGCGAGCGGGGGCTACTCTTCATTGCGCACGGGCTTCTCATTGCGGTGGCTTCTCTTGCTGGGGAGCAAGGGCTCTAGGCGCACGGGCTTCAGTAGTTGCAGCATGTGGGCTCGGTAGTTGTGGTGCACGGGCTTAGTTGCTCCGTGACATGTGGAATCTTCCCAGACCAGGGCTCAAACCCGTGTCCCCTGCATTGGCAGGCGGATTCTTAACCACTGAGCCACCAGGGAAGTCCAAGCACACTTATTTCTTTAACCTCTATTTTAAAATTAAGGAAACTGGGCTTCCCTGGTGGCGAAGCGAATGTCCAGGACCCTACCTGCCTAAAAATCAACCTTTCCATCATTTGCTTCCCAACCCCACACCATCATTCATCCTCCATGTTTTTGTTCTCCTTCTTGGCAGGAGGGCAAAGACAAAATGTTCCTGATAGAAAAGTTGATCAAGCTGCAGGATATGGAGAAGAGAGCAAGCCCCACCTTGTTTATGCCAGAAAGGAGAGACGTGGAGGTGAGGCTGGAAGCCGCCTTGGGATCCCTGTGACACAGATGTGCCCTCCTGGGAAAAGTGCATCAGGGAACTAGAATCACATCAGGGCACTTCACTTTCTGTGTTTTAACATTTCTGTATTTTTTATTTAAAAAAATAATATGCATTCACCATGTTCTATGCCTGGCCCCATTCTAGGTGCTGGGGTTATCATGGTACCACAGTAGGGCTCTACCCTCGTGGGGCTTGCCTGCATCTTTTCCATAACCCAACCAAACAGAAATATATCCCACTGAGATGAAAAATGGCTTGAAATCTCACCCCACTAGGTTAATGCTTCAGTGTATATTCCAGATCTTTCCCCCAGGCATCTGCAAACAAGCATGCATCTACTAACATTCTTGTTTATTTATTTATTACAAAAAAGGGGTTATATTTTACACATAACTCCCCCTCTCTCCGCTTAATACTATATCTCAGACATTGTTTCAGTCTGTACCTACTTGGACATTTGGGTTGTTTACAGTTTTGTTTTGTTTTTTAAATACTAAAAATGATGTGTAATGAAACTTTTTAAAATTATAATTGTCTTATGTGAGTGTTTTATCTGCCACAGGCATGCACATGATAATGTCAACAGATATTGCCATATCACGCTCTTAAAAAGATTTTTACCAATTTAATTCTTAACAAGAGATGCCTGGAATCCTGCTCTAATACCAAAGCCTGTGCTGGCTTCCTTGGTGTCCTAGAAAATGTGGATAAACAGTAAACCCACGTTAATTCAAATGCTACTAGTTTTAGAAGTTATGTATGATCTTGTCAGAAGAGACTGCCATGTTGTTTACTGCCTGTGCAAATTAATACCATTAGCACAATATAGGTAAGGGATCTAGAGGCCCATCTCTAAATCCTTTGAAGGCAAGGATCATGAGTGTACCTTTGCAGGTCCTAATATATTACCTGTAAATGCTCAGTAAATATCTGTGAAATGAATGATTAAATGAATGGAATCTGGGCTTCCCTGGTGGCACAGTGGTTGAGAATCTGCCTGCCAATGCAGGGGACAAAGGTTCGAGCCCTGGTCTGGGAAGATTCCACATGCCACGGAGCAACTGGGCCCGTGAGCCACAACTACTGAGCCTGCGCGTCTGGAGCCTGTGCTCCGCAACAAGAGAGGCCGCGACAGTGAGAGGCCTGCGCCCTGCGATGAAGAGTGGCCCCCGCTCGCCGCAACTAGAGAAAGCCCTCGCACAGAAACGAAGACCCAACACACCCACAAATAAATAAATAAATAAATAAAGAGAATGCAATCACTGCCCATAAAAAGTGAAACAAAACATGTTTGATATTTCTATGGCTGAATCTTGGTCTTAATCTGTCACCTGTTAATATTAAAATGGTGAGGGCTCACAGGTCTCGCCACTGATGCAGCAGGATCTGAGGTGTACACTCTCTTCTAGTGATGAGATCTCTTGTTTTCTTCTTTTTTAGCAATCTGGTCCTCTGCGTGTCAGAGAACACGATGCTGCTCGAGGTAAGTACCCGACTGGCACTGAAGAAGGCCTAATTCATCCAGATGACAGGTCCCAAGACAGAGGGTCAGAACTGCTCCTGTGTCAGTCACTGGTTCAATTGCAAGAACTGGCCCAAATTGGCTTTAGCCAAAACTCAACAATAATTCTTGCTTTAGATGTGGCCAGAAGCAGAGGCACACAGTATGTCACCAGAACCTGGTTTCCTTCTGTTCAGTTCTTTTCTTTTCCATGTTATCTCCTGATAATTACAAGACAGCTTTCTTAGCTTCTTGTATCTTCTCAGATTCAAGTCTAGTGTGAAAGAGATCCAGATTCTCATTGTGTTTCATTGGATCTGAACCAATTGCTGTGGCCAGGAGACTGTGATGATTTCATTGGCCAGATCTGAGTCGCAGACCTCATCTCTAGATACAGGTGGTACAAACATACAGATCACAGGGACTGAGAGAGTGTTGGAGGGTGGCTTTCCAAAGAAAACCTGTGGCTGATGCCAGGAGGGGAATGGATGTTGGGGAGGAAACAAACAAATAAACCCATCTACCTTTTTGGAATAGCATTCACTGACAGCATCCAATGATGGGAGTTCAAGGGAGAGTATTGAAGAAACTTAAAAGGAGGAGGCCAGGAAGGCCTGAGAAGCTGTGGGATCTTGAAAGCTCATTTGGTTTTTCCCTTGGAGATACGGGGCACTGTGCCTCTGTGCTAACTTCTCTTCTCCTGTATCAAACCCAGACCTGCGATTTAGGCGATCAGTTCAAGAAGATAATCCAAAGGCCTGATAATTATTGTGGTACCCAGACACCAACCAAATAAGGAAAGAAGATAAAGATGGAGCAGCTTCCTCCATGACACCTGGGCCTTTAGGAGATTCCCAGATGGGAAATTCAAGCCTTTAGCCAGGAGTGGAAACTGACTACAGTGTAAATACAGAAGTAAAATTGGGCATTTCCTGCTGTTTTTTTTACACCTGAATTGCTGATTTTTCCAGACAAAATATTTGAGATTTTCCAGTAAAGACTGTTGTAATATTTGAACTAGTTCACAAAAACCTGGGAAGGGTTGTAGTTTAAGAGATATGCATATGAATTATTGATCCTTTGAAATCTCCCCTCCCAGAACTCCCAGACCTGGCAAAGGTTTGGGGACTGGTGCTAAGACAAGTGGTCCAGCCTGAATAAAAATGTGACCCTCGATCAGGGATGTGAAGCCTCTGAATTGTGGAACGTGCATTTGTTCATGACTTTGAACTAAAAACATCCCCGTTTTTCCCAAAGGTGAAAAACAACCAGAGGGCTCGTCTATGAACTTTATTGCACATTGAGTACATGAGTCTTTTGGATTGGACTGGGGTGGGCTTGTGTGGACTGGGACTCGACCCCTGTGAGGTTTTATACTTGATCATCAGAGTCTTACATTGAACCAAACATGAAATAGGTGGTGATGTGTGGAATATATATATTGAATATGTATGTGTATGTATGTGTGTATACATATGCACACATACATGTATAAAGTATTTTTTTGCAGATTTCCTAAATGATTCACAAGGCACCTGACTCTACTTAAAACAAGGATCCAGCAGAAAAGTGCAATTACCAAATTACTCGGGAGGAGAAATCTCCTCTTGAGTAATCGCCGTCATGAAATCTAATTGGAATTGAATTTAGAAAACATTTAAGACGAATTTAAAACACAAACATCCAGTCAGTGCTCAGTCATTCGTTCACTTCTTCATTGACTTATTTGCTCACTAGTTCATTCATCAGCTGAATTAAGTTCTTTGGGTACCATCTTTGCTAGTGGTTGCTAGAAGTGCTTCTTCGTTCAACAAATATGTACCAAGTGGTGGGGAACAAGATGGTACACAAGTCAAGACACAGCCTCCGCTCTCATGTACTGTCTAGCAGATCACTTTAGGCAGGAACTTAATAATTAAACAGTAATTACTTATAGCAGGTGCCATGAAGGAGAAGCCCAAGGGACGATGGGAGACTTAACTGTGGGGTCAGTGAAGGCAGTCTGTGGAATTGATATTTGAAGGGATTTTTTTCCCCTCTGTGTTATCCTAATGCTATTTGTGCTTTTGCACTGAAATGTGAACTCCCTCTGGAAGCAACATTTTTGCTCACTTCCCATATGCTCAGGGCTTATGTCCGGACTGCTTCTCCATTCACCTCTTATCTTTACTTCAGTGTAGCCCCTGCTTCTCCTGGAGGAGAAGACACAGTAGAAAGATCTAGTCTGTAGGTCTCACACACACATTTGGGTGTGTGTAACATCCTCACATCCTTAGTCTTGAGATATAGGGGATATATTAGTTTGCTAGAGCTGCCATAACCCATAGCACAGACTGGAGGCTTAAACAACACAAATTCATTTTTTCACAGTTCCAGAGGTGGGAAATCTAAGATCAAGGTGTCCACAGTTTTGGTTTCATTCTGAGGCCTCTCTCCTTGGCCTGTAGATGGCCACCTTCTTGCTGTGTCCTCACATGGTCTTTCCTCGGCACGCACATCCGGGTGTACCTTTGTGTCCAAATTTCCTTGTGTCCATAGGGACACAAGACAGATTGGATTAGGACCCAACCTAACGGCTTCATTTTAACTAACTCACATCTTTAAAGGACTTATCTCCAAATATGGTTACATTCTGAGGTACTGGAGGTCAGGACTTCACCATATGAATTTTGGGTCAACACAGTTCAGCCCATGATAGGGGAAACTCACCCCCAGTCCCAATAGGACCTCATCAGGCAGCAGGGCTCTCATTGCTCGCTGCACCCAGGATCACACAGGGAGCTGTTCCAACAGCCAGACCCAGGCCCCGCCCACTCTAGACCAACTAAATCAGGAATCCATAGTTTTCCCTTAAAGCTCTCAGATGGTTTCAGTGGGAAGCCAGGGCTGAGAACAACTGAGCTAGAATCTAGAGTAGTGCTTTCTGAACTTGCTTGACCATAAAAGTCACCTGAGGCACTTACTGAACATGCAAAGAGTGAGCTAAGAATATTGCATCAAAAATTTCTGGGGACATTGTCCATCCTCCTCTTCCAAAGCTTGTCTTAATTAGCTCAAAATGATAAAAGTAAGGTGCTTTCCAAGAGTCACCTGAAAGCTGGATAATCCCTGACGTTTTAAGTATTAAAAAAGGATAGCCTCTCTTGAATTTCTGCAGGATCTGATCCTTTAAGTGGCCGCAGTGAAGGGCCCAATTCATTTTTTATAGGGCAATGAGATGATTTTATGTGAAGTTCAATTATAAAAGGATTATAAAAACATCATGTGACATGTTTTTATAACCTTTGAATTGAGGACAGGTGGTAAGAATTAAGCTCATTAATAGGAATTGTCTCTCAGTAAGGTAAAACTTTTTTTTTTTTTTGCGGTACGTGGGGCCTCTTACTGTTGCGGAGCACAGGCTCCGGACGCGCAGGCTCAGCGGCCACGGCTCACGGGCCCAGCCGCTCCGCGGCATGTGGGATCCTCCCGGACCAGGGCACGAACCCATGTCCCCCGCATCGGCAGGCGGACTCTCAACCGCTGCGCCACCAGAGAAGCCCAAGGTAGCACTTAAAAAATATATTTTATTTATTTGTTTTTGTTTTGGGCTGTGTTGGGTCTTTGTGCGCGGGCTTCTCATTGTCATGGCCTCTCTTGTTGCAGAGCACGGGCTCTAGAGCGCAGGCTCAGTAGTTGTGGCGCACGGGCTTAGTTGGTCCGCTGCATGTGGGAATCTTCCCGGGCCAGGGATCGAAGCCGTGTCCCCTGCATTGGCAGGCAGATTCCCACCCACTGCGCCACCAGGGAAGCCCAGTAAGGTAGCGTTTAATGGTACCTCCCTAAATTCTCACAGTGGGAACTTTTTCATAGCATTTATGTGTCTGATCAACGGTGAGATAGACCATTGGGAGGAGCTCAGGTGTGGAGCAGAGGGCCCTCTACTTTGCTCATGACGGCACCTGCCTGATAAAGTGTAATGCCTTACACTTGTGTGGTGTTCTGATCCACACAATGCTTTCCCCCACTTCCATCACCTGGGGATCTTGTCATAAAGCAGATTCTAGGGAATTCCCTGGCAGTACAGTGGTTAGGACTCAGCGCTCTCACTGCTGGGGTCCTGGGTACTATCCCTGGTGGAGGAACTAAGATCCCACATGCCGTGCTTTGCGGCAAAAAAAAAAAAAAGCAGATTCTAATATTCTAATTTGTGAGTTCAGGGATGAGGCCTGAGAGGACCACACCCTGAGTAATATGGTTCTGGGCTCCTCCAAAATTTGTTTTATCTTCATAACAACAGTATTATCATAATTTATAATACATTTTTCAAAACACATTCACTTTTTTCCCTCATTGGAATCTCATAACATTATTGCTATAAGACAATTGGTGCAAGTATTATGATCTCTATTTGACAGATGGAAACTTAGGCACACACGGGTTAAGTGGTTTGTCTGCGGTCTCATAGCTAGTGATTGGCAGAATTGAGACTTGAGCAAAGATCAGAACCAACTAGAGGGCTTGTTAAAACACGGGTCTTGAGCCTGACCCAGAGTTTCAGATTCATTATCTCTGGAATGGGTTCTAAGAATTTGCATTTCTAGCAAGTTCCCCCTTATGCTGATGTTGAATAACTGTCTCCACGCTATTGTGATTTATAAGAAATACATATTTGGTCTTTCAAGTGACCGAAATATAGGTCTCATATATATTTGGGCTTCATCTACAGTTCCTGGCTCAAAGCTCCCCAAATCCTTGGAATTTCCTAAGCGTTGAGTGATAAAAGTGTCTTTTTGCTCTGAGAAAGGTGACTTTTGGAAAGCACCTCAAGTTGGGGGCCTGGATGTCAATGGAGCCAACCACGTGATTAGAGGGTTGGAACTTGCACTCCTAACCCCTTGATTTCTGGGGAGGGGTAGGGGCTTGAGGTTGAATCAGTCGCCATTGGCCAGTGATTTAGTCAAACTTAACTATGTAATGAAGTCATCTTAAAAACCCCAAAGGACAGCTTTTTGCCCTTCTTTTTGGAGAGCTTCCACGTGGGGGAAACAGAACACTTCTGACGCTTCTGTGTGCCCCCATGCCTGGCCCCACGCTCCGGGAGGACAGAAGCCCCTTTGCGTAGGACCTCGCCCAATGTATGTCTTCATCTGACTGTGGATTTGTATCCTTTTAATAGCCTTCCATAATAAATCGGTGATCTAGTGAGTGAATGGGGTTTTCTGAGTTCTGTGAGCTGTTCTACCGAATTAATCAAACCTGAGGAGGGGATTGTGGGAATATCTGATTTATAGCCAGTCAGTCACAATTGCGGGTGACAACCTGTGCTTGCAGCTGGCATCTGGAGGGTGGTTGTCTGGGACTGAGCCCTTTACCCTTGGAATTGGATTCTATCTCTGGGTAGATAGTGTCAGAACTGAGCTGGATTCTGAAGGACCCTGCCTGCGACTGAGAATTGCTTGTTGTTGATGTGAGGAAGCCTCCACACACAGAACACACTAGAATTGGGCCCAGGAACCCCTTTCAGCCTCAAAGGACAACATTCTTTGAGAACCCTCTGCCCAGCTGATATTCATCCTCTTCTTAACACTTGGTGTCCTGCTGTCAGATTTTGAGCATAATTTAAAGTTTGATAAAAGAACACACAGGTCATTAATCTTCAGTATTTCTGATCAAAGAAATCAAGTAACTTTGCCCTACAGTAACCGTCACTCCATGCTAAAGTTTGAGTGGATGTCTGGAACACTTCATTAACTTCCACCCTGCCTTGTCCTCAAAGCTGTGGTTGACTGTCCTGTTGAAGCATTATTCCCACTTCAGGAAATGGTGTCATTTAGAAATTCTTGTCTAATAAAGAGTATTCATGTCTTAGTGAAATTCTTGTCAGGACAAGATTGCACGCTCATCTCCAAATAAGAAAATGAGTGTCGTTTAATGAAGTAAGCAGTGGGTTTCTCAAGCCTTTTCAGGTAGCCCTTCCAGGTTATCTGTCTCCACCATTCTGAGAACACAGGGCCAGCCCAATGAACAGCAGAGGATGTGATTTTTATCCCTATTGACTTTCTTGGAAAGAACGCTATCTTTGGATGGCTCATTTGTGGATGCTACTGAATCATGACACTCCCAAACCTTTACCTCACTCTAGGTCTATATCCAGGTTCCTCAAGGGACTTTCCAATTGGCTATCCCACAACTCATTCTTCCAACTTTTATTGTCTACTGTGACAGGCGCTGCAAGGAGTGCTGGGAATGTTTCTCATGACTGAGCCCTTGCTGAGGGCCAGAAAGGATGATAAGCGTGGGTTTAGAGTGTGGGCTGTGGAATTATATAATCTGGGCCTGAATCCTTATCCTATTACTGTCCTGTGACTTTAGGTAAGTTACTTAACTTCCTTGGGCTTTGGTTTTCTTCACTGTAAAATGGGATTATAATGGTACCTTGACCTCATGGTGTTGTAGCAGAGTAAACACATAGAAAGCATTTGAAACAGTGTCCAGTACATGGTAGGCAGCCCATAAATCTTAGTTATTAACAAGCATTTTACACACTCTTTCCTTTAATCACAACTACCCCTGCTGTGGTACTAATACTGCCCCTATTTTAGAGATGAATTCAAGACACTAGCTATATGACTTGCCCAAGGTCATATAGCTGGAGATTAGGAATTCAGATTTAAGTTTTTCTGATGTCAAATCCTGTTGTTGGGACTTCCCTAGTGGCGCAGTGGTTAAGAATCCTCCTGCCAATGCAGGGGACATGGGTTCAAGCCCTGGTCTGGGAAGATCCCACGTGCCACAGAACAGCTAAGCCTGTGTGCCACAACTACTGAGCCTGTGTGCTGCAACTACTGAAATCCATGCTCCACAAGAGAAGCCACCACATGAGAAGCCTGCGCACCGCAACGAAGAGTAGCCAAGTAGCCCCAGCTCACCACCACTAGAGAAAGCCCACACGCAGCAAAGAAGACCCAATGCAGCAAAAAAAAAAAAAAAAAAAAAAAAAAAGATCCTATTTTTAACCCCTTTACTAAACCTTCCAAGTAATTAACACCTTCTTTCTTCATCTGAATTCTCCATTCTTCAAGGCCCAGGACCACCTTAGCATAGGATCTCAATCCTTAATTGGCCCTGGCTGAGTCAAGTGCAATATGGATTTGGGACAAAGGTCAAGAGACAGAGAACTTCCGGCTCTCAAAAGGTCTTCACACCACAGAAGGGATGTTGTGAACTCCGTGCTGCCCCCAAGAGAATTTCTTCCCTGTCAGTTGCTGTATAGCCTCTGCAGGTAAGCCAAAGGGGGAATTCAGTCCACAGATGTTTTCTTTGGTCCCTTTCTGTTCCTCTTGTCACTCTAGTCATAACGTGGCATGGAAGTCATGCAGTTTAGATATCTACTCCATTCACTGAATCTCTGTTCTGCTGTTAATTTTAAAATTCAAGAAAATTCATTTGTAAACATCCCAAGCCTCATTTATTGTCCTCCTGTCAACACCAACTATAGCAAAAATCAGTCGGCTTCTCACCACCATCCAGCTGTGTGGGCTGGTGCCGAACTGGGTGACCCATGAGGATTCAGGAGGGAAGCTGTGGGCCTGTGATCAAGGCCAGATAGGGCTGAATGGTGGGGGTGTGGGGCAGCTAGAGGAGAGCGAGCTTTGCAATTTTCTGAAGACTCAACTTCATTTTAAATGATGCCACTCAAGTTCACAATAAGACCCCGGGAAGCTCACATGGGAAGGAGCAAAGCTGGGAATCCAGGGCGCTACGTTATAAAGGCAGACAAGGAGAGTGGTTCTCTGGACCGACTGACCTGGACTTGAACACCAGTTACACCAAGGAATTTGAGAGCTTGGGTAAGTGACTTTAACCTTGCAGTACCTCGGTTTCCTTACCAGTAAAAAGAGATGAATGTCTCTGTAAGGTTTTTGTGAGGGTTAATTAAAATAATGCATGTTAAACCACTGAAGTTCCTGGTAAATAGTACACAGAAATTTTATCATGAGATCAGGCTCTGTGTCACAGCTGTCATTTCTGGGAAGACCCTTCCCTTGCACAGATTTTAGTTTTCTCATTTGTAAAATGAGGCTAAGCCTAGATGTTCCCCGAAGTTTCTTTCAGTTCTGTCTGTGATTATCTGCTGTAGAGCAGCTTGAAAGGGTACAACTCTGCCCCCTAGTGGTTTGTAGCTCTTATTTCTAGATACCAAAAACAATCCCTCAGACTGATTATCAAGACCTCCTTAACATTTTCTTTGCTTCACACCGATGTCTCACCAGGGGCCCCGGCCACTGGATTGGAAGCAGCAGCTCCCTTAAATTCTTTATGTCTTAGAATATGATGCTTGGTACATGGTTTTCCCTTAGTGCTCCTTTTAATGATTTTATTAGTATGGTCACAAGTTTGATGTCTACAGTACATTGATAACATAGCTGGATACAAATATTTTAAAGAAGTAAAATTATGTAAGTGTGTCAAGTTTTAAAACGTCAACTCTGAGTGATCATGCATTTCCCATGCATTTGCATCTGCACCCCCAAATTGCACAATTCAATCTGTGCTTATCTTCACTGGGTTTCAGTGTGTGCCTCAGCTAGGTCGGGGCAGGAGTATTGTGCCTTTTTGCAGACCCAGACTTTCAAGAGCATCGGTTTTGAACTCAGGCATTCCATGGAGCATGGCGGCAACACTGGGTTTTGCTCTGATTCAGGTAAATCCCCAGTTACCGACTACAGCTTGTGTGAGCCTCCTGATCCCCCAGGGGCTTGGGTGTATTGATTTTCCTCCATGAGGCCAGCAGGCAGTTTCTGTACCCGTGTTTTCTCCCTGGGGGAAAAGTCTAGAACTGAGGTGTGCAGTCTTCCAACATGCTGTCGGTGATATAGCTGGAACCGAGATGGGATTCATAGTAACTTTTTTCTTCAAAAGTATTAACAGTCCAAGCAACGACCTGAATGCCTCTAGCTGACCACCTCTTCAAGTAGACCCTGGAGAAAGAGGAAAAACCAACCTTGTTAGAATAATGCCAATTGTCTCAGGAATCTACAATGGTCACTAAATATGGTGGTCGCTGAGTGCTAACAGCCCCCAGAAGGAGCCTCTTAACTGGCCTCCGCACTGCAGCCAGAGGGTGTTCCAAACCCAGCATAAGCACCTCCTCCACGCTGCTGTGGCTTTCAACGCTTCGGCCACTTGCTGAAGAACCCCCCACCCCGAACCCCTACCGGAGGCTGTACCTAGCCTAGTCCCACCTGTCTCTTTGGCCTCATCTTACACCACACTCCCCCACTTTCTTTTCTGTGTACTCTGTGTGCATACTGATTTTTCCTGCAGTTCCTTGAAAGAACCAGGCTCCTTCCTGCCACAGCACTTTTGCACGTGTCTTCCCCTCTGACTTGGACTTCCACCCCCAATCCCCTCATTTCCTACGCACCCTTCAGATCTTAGCTCAGCTGTTACTTCCTTGGGGATATTTTCCCTGACTCCCTTGACTAGGACAAATTAAACAGCATATGTGCACTGTTCTCTCTTACACAGCATTTATCTTAGCTCTAATTTTATGTTTATTGGATCTTTATTTGATTAGCATCTATCTCTCCCACTTGATCATAAACTCCATGAGGGCAGACTCTGTGGCTTTTCTTTCTTTACCACAGCATCTTCAGCTTCTCAATACAGTACCCTGCAATACTGCAGGCATACAACAAATATTTATTGAACTGAATGCACACATGACTGAAATAATATGAAACTTACAACTGTAACCACCTGAAATACACAGCTCTAACTGCCAAAATAAAGATTCAGAGATTGCTAGCAGGTTAGGGAATGCAAAGTTTCCTGGAAGCAATGGAGTAGAGCCTGTAATATATAGGGGAGCAGGAGGAAAGTTGGGATAGAAGAGGTAGGTGCCCACAAGACATCTTCATTGTGGTTCTGCCCTGGATCCTATGTTGGTTTTTAAAGGGAGCCAATCACAAGGAAATAGAATCTTTCTGTCTCTGTCGTCATGGTTCGGCACGTTTATTTTTTCTTTAAAATGTACTAAAACCCAATATTTGATCAACTTGTTTTGGAAACAATGCAATATGCCTAAACTCTTCCCACCTAAGCTAGTGGCATTTCAACTTAATAAAGGCATGGTGGGCTTCGTGGGTGGGAACCAATTCAGGTGTCCACTGTTAATCCTCCCTTGTCAAGAAGGACATTCAGGAAATGTATCAGGAGAAGATAAAAAAAATCTTCCAACTTACGGAGATACAAAATCCTTTTGTATGAGGAAAGCTGAAATTCCACACAAGTACCACAAGATATTATGCATACTCCAATCGAGCAAAATGTCCAATGCCACAAATATGGACTGTTTCCAGAAAGTACCAAAGCGTGGTTTCCCATCTCCTGTATGGCTAAGGCTCCAAGGTCTGTGAATTAAAGCTGTTATTACATTCTGATCTGCTTGTCTCATCTGAAAGGAATTTTGGAAAATAAAGCAATTATCATATCTTAAGGCCAATACTTCTCATTTGTTCGTTAGATTTAGCCAATGTACTCAGTCTGTACAAGGAGGTATGCTGCCCCCCATGTCTACTAAACAAATACTCCATCATAAACCCTTTGAGAAAATAATGTGTTGAATGTAAAGTATTTAATATATAGTATAAATGAGAACACTTCCTCCACAATCCTAAAAGAACTGCAATACTATCTTTAAAATGAGAACATTATAACCTCAGGGTCAAATTTTAATAATGTCACAAAGAGTGACTTTCAATTGGATATTGATTTAAATTATGGCCAGAGATAATTAGAACACAATGAAGATGGAACCATGATCATTTCCAGATGGGCTGGTTAGCTTTTGATCCTTTTTAGAGAAAATGGCTGAAAGAAAGTTGTGGGGCGTGGGGAAATGGGGTGAGAAGGGAGAGAAATGGGGGCAGGGACGAGGACAGAGCAACAGACAAATGGGGGATATGGGTGGAATTCTCTTAGTCTGTGCTCTGTGGTCCTCTGGCAAAGGTATCACACATTTTAAAGTCCTCTGGTCAAGGAAGTTTGGGAAACACTGATCCAAATGTCTAGAAGCCCCAGGACACTATTCATCTCAATGACAGTTTATAGGCTCCACCCTTACTGCAAAATTTTAAATACATGCTGTGTTGGTCACTGTTGAAGAACCAACTCATTATTTTGGAAACTGGTAAATAAAGGACAGGGTTAAGCATTTATTTGCCTATTGGGTAGCTAAATAGTAGATGAGAGATCCTCTTTATAGACGTATTTCATCTAGGTAATACATGAAGAAGAAATGATAGACTTAAAATATTGACACTTTAAAACCCCTAGTAGGGATTTCCCTGGTGGTCCAGTGGCTAAGACTCCGCATTCCCAATGCAGGGGGCCCAGGTTCGATCCCTGGTCAGGGAACTCAATCCCACATGCTGCAACTAAAGATCCCGTGTGCTGCAACTAAGACCCAGCGCAGCCAAAGAAATAAGTAGATAAATAAATATTAAAAGAAAAATAAAACCCTTAGTAAATTGCCAGAGCCGGCCACTGGCATCAGTAACAGCTGCTGACAACATGACGAGACAACCCGACATTATACGCCCCCTGATGGAAGAAGACCCTTGCCTAAGAAATTATCTTGCCAAGAATAATTGAACCTAATCTGATCAAGCCTTCAGCTCTCACTACCAATTTATAGGAAATATACAGAGGAGAAGAAAAAGAAATCAGAGAAGAAAAAAATAAAAGGAATACAAATTGGAAAAGAAGTAGTAAAACTGTCACTGTGTGCCGATGACATGATACTGTACATAGAAAATCCTAAAGATGCCACCAATAAACTACTAGAACTAATCAATGAATTTTGTAAGGTTGCAGGATACAAAATTAATGCACAGAATCTCTGGCATTTCTATACACCAACAACGAAAAATCAGAAAGAGAAATTAAGTAAACACTTCCATTTACCATTGCAACAAAAAGAATAAAATACCTAGGAATAAACCTGCCTAAGGAGGCAAAAGACTTGTACTCAGAAAACTATAAAACACTAATGAAAGAAATCAAAGATGACATAATCAGATGGAAAAATATACCATGTTCTTGGATTGGAAGAATCAATATTGTGAAAATGACTATACTGTCCATAGCAATCTACAGATTCAATGCAATCCCCATCAAACTACCAATGGCATTCTTCATGAATTAGAACAAAAAATTTTATAATTCGTATGGAAATACAAAGACAGCCAAAGGAATAGCCGAATAGCCAGAGCAATCTTGAGAAAGAAAAACGGAGTTGGAGGAATCAGGTTCCCCAACTTCAAATTATACCACAAAGCTACAATAATCAAGACAGTATGGACTGGCTCAGAAACAGAAATATAGATCAATGGTACAAGATAGAATGCCCAGAGATAAACCCACGCACACATGGGCACCTAATTTATGACAAAGGAGGCAAGAATATACAATGGAGAAAAGACAGCCTCTTCAATATGTGGTGCTGGGAAAACTGGACAGCTACATGTAAAAGAATGAAATTAGAACACTCCCTAACGCTATACACAAAAATAAACTCCAAATGGATTAAAGACTTAAATGTAAGACCAGACACTATAAAACTCATAGAGGAAAACATAGGAAAAACACTCTTTGACATAAACCACAGCAAGATCTTTTTTGATCCACCTCCTAGAGTAACACAAGTAAAAACCAAAATAAACAAATGGGACTTAATTAAACTTAAAAGCTTTTGCACAGCAAAGGAAACCATAAACAAGACAAAAGACAACCCTCAGAATGGGAGGAAATATTTGCAAATGAAACAACAGACAAAGGATTAATCTCCAAAATATACAAACAGTTCATGGAGCTCAATATCAAAAAAACAAACAATCCAGTTAAAAAATGGGCAGAAGATCTAAATAGACACTTCACCAAGGAAGACATACAGATGGCCAAGAGGCACATGAAAAGATGCTCAACATAACTAATTATTAGAGAAATGCAAATCAGAACTACCATGACATATCACCTCATGCTGATCAGAATGGCCATTATCAAAAAATCTAGAAACAATAAATGCTGGAAAGGGTGTGGTGAAAAGGGAACCCTCCTGCACGGTTAGTGGGAATGTAAATTGATACAACCACCATGGAAAACAGTCTGGAGGTTCCTTAAAAAACTAAAAATAGAACTACCATATGATCCAGCAATCCAACTACTGGGCATATACCCTGAGAAAACCATAATTCAAAAAGAGACATGTACCACAATGTTCACTGCAGCACTGTTTACAATAGCTAGGACATGGAACCAACCTAAATGTCCATTGACAGATGAATGGATAAAGAAGATGTGGCACATATATACAATGGCATATTACTCAGCCATAAAAAAGAAACGAAATTGAGTTATTTGTAGTGAGGTGGTTGGAGCTAGAGTCTGTCATACAGAGTGAATAAATCAGAAAGAGAAAAACAAATACTGTATGCCAACGCACATACATGGAATTAAAAAAAAAAGGTACTGATGAAACTAGTTGCAGGGCAGGGATAAAGAGGTAGACATAGAGAATGGACTTGAGGACATGGGGTGGAAGGGCAAAGCTGGGGTGAAGTGAGAGTAGCATTGACATATACATACTACCAAATGTAAAATAGTTGGCTGGTGGGAAGCAGCAGCATAGCACAGGGAGATTGCCTTGGTGTTTTGAGATGACCTAGAGGATGGGAGGGAGGCTCAAGAGGGAGGGGATATGGGGACATGTGTATGCATATGGCTGATTCACTCTGTTGTGCAACAGAAACTAACATAGTATTGTGAAGCAATTATACTCCAATAAAGATCTACTAAAACAAACAAACAAACTCTGGGGATAAATGGGGTTATGAATGAAACAAGCTGGATTATGGTTAAAGGAGGGCTTGCTGTAGTATCTATGTATCTGCATATTTCAAATTATGCATATTTTAAATTCTCTATAAGACTTATTTTTTAAAAAGGTATATTCTGCTGTTACTTACTGAGACATAGAAATATATAATTCATTCTGTTCTGAGAATGTTACCAAAGTAATCTGAATGAGCCTATAAACAATATGAAAGAAGGAGCTAAAAAGGAATCATGGTATTTTAAAACAGCGTACAAGTACTTTCCTCTTCCTGAAATTTTGTTAATTTAAAAGAGGAGTCTCTTCACAGATGTAGAGAACAAACGTATGGACACCAAGGGAGGAAAGGGGGTGGGGTGGGGTGGTGGTGGTGGTGGTGGTGGGATGAATTGGGAGACTGGGATTGACATCTATACACTAATATGTATAAAATAGATAACTAATAAGAACCAGCTGTATAAAAAATAATAATAAAATTCAAAAAAAAGAGAAGTTTCTTAATTGATTCAGTTCAGTTTAACAGGCATCTATCTTATGCTTATTTAGCCCACTGCTATTATTACCACCAACTAACATAATATTATATATAACAAAAATCCAGAATTTTACCTTATAGATAACTTCTGGCAAGAAAGAGCAGACAATACTATTATTGTATAGTTGAGGAAACTCCATATATACTTTCTTTAGAGCATCAGTAGCCTGTAAAAGAGATTCATGTATTTAAAATCTATTAAAATGTACTCCCAACCAGTAACTACTATATATAAGTACAACTCTATTAAGTAAATCAGAAGTTTACTAATATATGGGGATGTGTAGAGGAGTATTGGTAGGTTGCATTATCCACTAGGATGCATTTTAAACTCACATCAGCAGATAAGGAAGAAGCTGGGGTGCTGCTGCTTTACTATTTTGTTGAGGGGCTCATCTCCTTTTGTCATACTTTGGAAAAGTATGGCAGACTACAGGCCAGTGGGGGTTGGAAGCAAAATTTGAAAATCTTTTGCTTATACTCTAGTTTAGCCACTAGGATAGGTCCTTTTATACCCATAGCTCTATCTCCCTCTCCCTTTCCTAGCTGAAGTGGGAGTCAACCAGTCTGCAAACTAGAAAGGGTAGATTTTCTCAGTCTAGGCGCCTAAGAGGAAATGTCATCCATCATGAACACGGAGGGAGAAGCAATGGGACAAGGGAGAAACTGGGAAGAGTCTCCCAACTCTTCCCAAGAAGAGCAGAAGTTTCTTTTTGCAGTAGACCAGCTACCAAATGAAGAAGAAATGATAGAATTAAAATACTGATATTTTGTAACCTCTAGTGAATTAACAGATTTGGCCACTGAGCAACAGTAGCAGCTAACAGAGATGACCAGACGTTAGGTGGAGTGTAATGTTGCTACATCATAATCCTTGAAATACCCCTAATTTTTGGAAAGTCACACATAACCTATAACCAAATATAAGCAACTAAATGCATTCCCCAAAATAAAAAAGAACATAGAAATTATTCAGGTCAAGCTTCCCTTCACTAATATGACAGAGCGTGAGCTATAGAGCTGGAGTCGTTTTCTTGCTGTGAACTAACATGCACCATGTGTGATGCTTCATCTACATTCTTTATCTCATTCTCACAACAACCCTATGTGGTCATTTCTTACATTGTTCCCATTTTGCCCATAAGGAAACAGAAGTTTATCAAGGTTAAGGTTACACTGTAGTAGGTGAGAGTTTAATCACAGTCTCCAAAGCCCGTGATCTTGGCTCCTGTACTCTACCGTCTCCAATTTAATGCCAACACTTGCTCCTTTATACTCCCATTTTTAAAATTAATTAATTAATTAATTAATTTTTTGGGCTGCGTTGGGTTTTCGTTGGTGCGTGGGCTTTCTCTAGTTGCGGCACGGGCTTCTCGTTGCGGTGGCTTCTCTTTGTTGCAGAGCATGGGCTCTAGCCATGTGGGCTTCAGCAGTTGTGGTTTGCAGACTCGGTAGTTGTGACTCACGGGCTCTAGAGAGCAGGCTCAGTAGTTGTGGCGCGTGGGCTTAGTTGTTCCATGGCATGTGGGATCTTCTTAGACTACAGCTCAAACCCGTGTCCCCTGCATTGACAGGTGGATTCCTAACCACTGTGCCACCAGGGAAGTCCCTATGCTCCCATTTTGGTGAATTAGATCACTATGTTCTGCCCAATGCTGCCCAAACCATCTGTGAGCACCCAACCAGAAAGCTCAAATAGCTGGAAAAAAAAATTTTCTTCTCCTTCCTCACCCCTCTTTATTCTAAGAAAATAAACATGAAGGTCAGTACACCATGGGTGAAATGTAGGGCCTATCAGGGTTCCCAAACATGGGCTGTTATCATCAATAAAACCCGAGGTGCTCCTTAAAAATCTTGTTCCTTGACCCCATGACCCTGGCCATTTTTAAGATTTAATCTCTGGATGGAATGGCCTAGGAATCTGTATTTTTAATATGTATTCCTGGTGATTCTGATGCAGACCGACTGGAAAACCTAGACATACAGAACTATCAGTTTACCAGAATAATAAATTAGCCAGAGCACCATTCTCCTCTTTTTTCAAAAATGGGAGTTTATTGTACTTAAGTTAGAGGCTCATATTTCAGGTTTTAACAACTGGTTTCAACAATATACCGGGCTAATTAAAAAAAAAGTTGGTATCATCAGAACTCTCCATCAGTAGATGGCCATTACTGATTATAATTATTGCTGGGGGAAAATACCCAAGTTGTACAACTACATTTGTACTTGAAAAATGTATTTGTACTTGAAAAGCTGGTTATGAGAACAAATGTAATCTGAACCATAGTTTACCATTGATTTCCACTGCAATAATGTGTTTTTTTGAGTAGAAGTATATGTTCCAAAATTTAAGCAAAATTTTATTTAAGAATGTAATACATATTTTAAGAAATTATAATAAGTAAAAGTATAACTACTCAAGTCATAGATAACAAAACTATACGTAAGGGATAGAAATCATACAAAAGGGATAAATCCTTGTAGAAGACAAATATCCTCTTAGCTATCAGAAGCTTTAAATATAGGAGTTTTCTTTAAATTCAGTCCAGAGTTGTCTAAGACTCTTATCAGCCAGATGTAACTGGTCTTGTGTCCAACTCCTGGAGCCCTTTTTATGAGGTTACTTAAGTGGTCTGTTCAAGAAGTGCCTCTTGGGCTTCCTTGGTGGCGCAGTGGTTGAGAGTCCGCCTGCCGATGCAGGGGACACGGGTTTGTGCCCCGGTCCGGGAAGATCCCACATGCCGCGGAGCGGCTGGGCCCGTGAGCCACGGCTGCTGAACCTGTGCGTCTGGAGCCTGTGCTCCGCAACAGTAGAGACCACAGCAGTGAGAGGCCCGCATATCGCAAAAAAAAAAAGAGAACTGCCTCTTTACTGTTTATTTTATATCTTTTGTAAATGTTTTATGCAAATAAAAGAAACCTGACTCTTCTATTTTGTGCCAGTTGTCGAATATTGGGAATTGTTAAATGGTTCCATCAAAGGTTAAAAGGTTCCATAATGTAATGTTTCCTTGAAGATGTGGATTTTTGCACTCTAAACTTCCATTAAGCAAATATAATTTGTAAAAATAATTTAAGAACATAAAAAATAAAATATATAGTTAATTTTGGAACAAACTAGCACTTAAATAAAGCTGTCTTTTCCAAAGTGCAGTCTATGGTATGAACTGTACCATATTTGCATGGCCTTTGACATCAAAGAAGATTGTGAGGTTATGGTTTAGGCACTCTGCAACAGCTTCTCTCAGGGTAGGAATCTTTTCATCAGGGAAATCATTCCTATAAGAGAGGGAAAAGGAATAGTACATTGTAGGAACAAGGAAAAGATAAAAGTTTAGTGAAACAGACATTTGAAAAATGTCTCCCAACCAAAGGAAAAGAGTGTTTTCCCCAACTTCCTTTCTCCAACCATACCAAAGTCCAAGGATAATATGTTTTTAAACCAAATTAAAGATATTCTTGGCCACAGAACAGCAACAACAAAAATCTATGTTTTAGGCAGTCACTGGATTTATAATATAATTAGTAACTACTCACTAAAGGGCAGAGTATATGCCATCTTTGGAGAACTCGGAGACTTAAGATTGTACTTTCCCTAATGGAACCTTATGCAGGAGAAATTCCTAGCTATATATAAATCTGTTAATTGTATGGTTGTGCATTTAAGTGAGACTGGTTAAAATAAATAATTTTCTAATACATAAGTCTCTGAAAAAGAAAAGGAAAGTTAAGTGCCTGACACATAAGAAATCAGCTTTTATCAAATAACAAAATTTCACTGTACATGATTTAACTTATGCTAATTCAATGGTATTAATTCAACTGTAAGATCTTGGTTTTAAAAAAGATAAAGATAAATAGTACAGCAAATTCTGCCAGCCAGCCACTCTATTCAGTGACTATTCCCTGGGAATCAGAGATGTGAACGTGCTGTTCCTCTGGCTAGTCTTAGTTGCCATGCTCCCCTCTCAGGATGAGCATTTTACTCCACGGACAGAAAGTTTTCCTTCTTTTCCAACAGCATGGTCTCTAAACACAAGCCAACGGTTTGGTATTTAAGGAAAGAAAATGCAACCTTTCAACTATGGAACAAAGACTGCTTGGGTTAAAGACATTAAGATGGTATATTGGCTCCAATACCATGCCTTTTTTTTTTTTTTTTTTTTTTGGCCATACGCGGGTCTCTCACTGCTGTGGTCTCTCCTGTTGTGGAGCACAGGCTCCGGACGCGCAGGCTCAGCAGCCATGGCTCACGGGCCCAGCCGCTCCGCGGTATGTGGGATCTTCCCGGACCGGGGCATGAACCCGTGTCCCCTGCATCAGCAAGCGGACTCTCAACCACTGCGCCACCAGGGAAGCCCACCATGCCTTCTTAAAGTATTTTAAGGGTGATGCTGACCCTAAGCATTTTTTGCATTAAGTGTTGACTTTGAATTTGACATCTCATTAGCTACAATGTCACTGTAATACTAAAACCAGCCTTCCCCTTGCCTACAGGTGAGCAATGAAATATCTGTAACAGCAGAGAGCAATTCCAGCAGCTTGGACTCAGAACTTTCAAGTGTTATCAATATTCTTTCTAAAGTATGACTTCCTTTGGCTGACTTTTAATTTCTTTCCGTTCCTAGGAAAATAAAGTCTGAATCGTCTTTTAGGGAGGACTACAGTTTAATCACTGGGTCAAATAAATTGACCAGAGAATTGATACGACATGAATTACAGTAAGAACACATTTTTCGGCATTACAGAGACAAGAGGAGAGGGATTTAAATAACCACGTTCCAAAGTATATTACCCAGATACGAATTCCAAGGTGTTTATAGTTGTTAATGGTGGGAAGGGCATGGGTTCTGTGGTCATATACATTTTAGAAACAATAAGTTAAAGGCAAGAATTGATTGACGTGAACTGTTTATCCCCAAGGGGAACATCTAAAGTATAGTGTTTGATCTTATTTGATCATAGAACCCTTTTCTTCTGGAACATCTTATACAATAAGCTCTGATATACATACACACACACCCACACACCCACCACATATACATATATAAATTTATATGACAGTACAAAGTAATTGTCACATTAGAGTATTATCTTGAGAATAATTCTGAAGCCAAATTTGGCCTCAGTGGGAAAAGATGAAAAACATTCATGCCATATTTCTGTTGTTCCTGGCACCTGCCCATTACTTGGGAAACATGTATATAGCTGAAAACAAAACACAACAAAACAACTCTTCTGGAGCAGAAGATGTAATTAGAAGGTGCCAGTGTCTTTCTGTGATCTCCAACACAAGTTGAAAGATATGTTTAGGTGACAATACACCACTTACCTTAATCTGTGATTTGCTGCAGGATTAAGCTTCCTAATTTGTTCAAATGTCAAATCACACAATCGACCGGTGCCATCAGTTGTCCTATCTACTGTGCTATCATGCATTAAGACAGGAATCCCATCAGAAGTAAACTCAATGTCCAACTCCACGCCCGTTGCTCCATTCTTAGCTGCCTTAACAAAAACACCAACGATATTAATGTCAAGTGGCCACAGATGACATTTTGCAATCTAAACACTAAAGATGACCAACAGGGCTGGCTAAGTAGACAGTTTCTCTTACTGATTCTATTCCCTTCCTATACCAAAGAGCAACCCAACCTATTTCTCTTTTTCATGGACGTTAGCCTTACTTCAGTGTCCACTTATGGATTCCTTAAAAACTTCAATTTCCCCACTTTTCTCACTCATAGAGTGGCAGATGGGGAGACTTCTGGAATTTGTTTTCTCTGGTTGCTTTAACTATACAGACCATTAATGGCTTACAATTATAAATATTTAGTCACATTTCACTGTTTACCTACAATCTCTTTGGTGCAGTATCTCTGTTGATTCCCCTGTGTTTGTTGATTAGTTGGATATTGCACTACCTTGGCATAAACAGGATGAGTCAGGTTTTTGCTGGTTTAATTCCATCCTCTAGAGCAGAAACCCCAAGACTGCTTCTAGAGGACACTAGATTTTGTTTATGTGAGCAGCACTGGCTGTTGGCCAACAAGTTGGTAAGCCCAATAAGGCACACAAGAATTTATATAAAAAGAGAACATGAACATAAAGTTTGAGGGGCCATGCTCCTCTGAGACACACTATCCAACATTTGCTTCCTTGGCTTCTTTGTCACAATGAAGACGTGAAACACTCATTATGATCGAGACCTTAAAGTTAAATTTTTTAAAAATTATGCGAACATACATTGCAAACATACATAGTAGTATACAGCAAAAAAAAAGACTTAACGGATGTTAACATTTTGCCATATTTGCTTCAATCTCTTTTAGCCCTAAAACAATAATAGCCATATTATTTATTGAGCCTTTTATATTTGTCAGGCACTATTCTAATTTCTTTAAATGTATTAACTCATTTGATCCTCACAACCCTTCAGGAGGTACTATTAACATGCTCATTTTCAGATGAGGAAACTGAGAGAGATTAAGAAACTTGCTCTGGGTTACACAAACTAGGACGTGGCAGAGGCTACACTCTTAACCACATGACTTTACTATCACACTACAGATACAGCTAAAATCCTCCCCCTTTCTTCTCCAGAGGCAACTGCCAAGTGGACGTGCATAATTTCTGTATCATTCCCTTACAGGTCTTTATATATTTACTACACAAGTAAGTACCCATAAACAACATACAGCACTGTACTAGTGCATAGTAAGCATTCAATAAACATTAGCCATTGTTATTGTGTTTTTTTAACATGTTTTAACTATAAAATAGTCAAATTTATTAATTATGTCCTTTATAGGTGGAGATTTGTCTATCTTATTTAAATCCTTTCTTACCCCCACTTATAAACAACTATTTTCTTCTAGGCTTCAAAGTTTGATTTTCATATATATGACCAAGATTTCCCCCTCTAAAAATTCCAATTCCATCACTAACTGGCTGTGTCATCTAATTACAAATATTACTCTAGCCTCCGTTTCATCATTTTTATGATGATACTTCTTTAATGATCGTAAGAGTTGTGAGGATTTAGAAATAATGTATGTAAATCACCAAGCTTGCTGTCTGTCTCAGAGGTGGCACTCAGTATAGGCTATTATGACTAGAAAAACACTTATGCCTCAGTGAAGAAGTCATTACATAAGATGTAATGCTTACATTTACACTGATTAAAAGGTACATCTTTAAAAAAAAAAAAAAAAAAAAAGGTACATCTTTTTATAAGATTAAAAGGTATATCTTTTCTAAGTTTAATAATGCACTGGTAAATCAACATGGGTTATATATTTTATAACATAAAACAAGAGCACATTTCCAGTATTCACAGTGCATCTCTCTCACTGTAATACAAATGTTAACCTTATTCCTTGATACTAGTAATTCGGTTCAATTATACTTTTAACCATTAGGGCCATTTTTACTTGGCTACAAAACAAAAAATAACAATGGTGAGACACTGTATTTTAGCAAGAATACTAAAGGTAATGAGTTCATTTATTTGTCTTTTCTGTGTAGTTTATTAAGGCCAAAAACAAAAGTTCTATACAAGAATCACCATACTAGAGCTTCTTAGACCAGATCTTCTAATAACTGCATTCAACTTCCTTTCCCAATATTTTTTTTTTTGCGGTACGCGGGCCTCTCTCACCGTTGTGGCCTCTCCCGTTGCGGAGCACAGGCTCCGGACGCACAGGCTCAGCGGCCATGGCTCACCGGCCCAGCTGCTCCTTGGCATGTGGGATCTTCCCGGACCGGGGCACGAACCCGTGTCCCCTGCATCGACAGACGGACTCTCAAGCACTGCACCACCAGGGAAGCCCCCAATAC
The DNA here is from genome assembly GCF_026419965.1 of Kogia breviceps. Taxonomy (NCBI): domain Eukaryota; kingdom Metazoa; phylum Chordata; class Mammalia; order Artiodactyla; family Physeteridae; genus Kogia; species Kogia breviceps. The sequence goes on from NC_081323.1 coordinate 68,057,058, forward strand.
TTTCATGTAGAGGCAAAAGGATAAACCCCTGAATCTGATTCACATATTAGTATATACTTCATACTCTTATTTCAAGAAGTTTCTTATGATAGTATTTTTCTTCTAAACATACACACTTCACATAAACTAGTCTACATAAATACTGTAATTTATTAAAATTTTACTTAAGATGTTAGTTTGAAACTAAACTAATAGTTTAGTAATAGAATAGTATAGTGTAGTATAGTTATAGAAATCAGATCAATGATTGCCTTGGGGCAGAGGCAGGAGTAGGGGTTGACTCCAAAGAGAACACAAAGGAACATTCTAGGGTGATGGAAATGGACTGAGGTGGTGGCTACCCATGTGTAAATATTTATCAAAACTCATCAAACTGTATACTGAAAATGTATCTTTTATTGTATGTAAATTATACTTTGACAAAGTTGATTTAGAAAATGTCTGCTTTAATAAAGTCATTATACTTATATGGCTTTTGACATACTATTCACATACCATAAAATTCATCCATTTAAAGTAAACAATTCAATGGTTTTCAGCATATTTGCAGTTGTGCAACCATCACTACAACTGCTTTCTGAACATCTTCATCACCCCAAAAAGAAACCCCATACCCATTAGCAGTCAGTCCCCACTTCTCTCTCCAACCCTCCCAGTCCCTGGCAACTACTAATCTGCTTCTTTCTCTATGGCTTTGCCTATTCGAGACATTTTATTTAATAGAATTATATAATATGCAGTCTTCTGGGACTAGCTTCTTTTACTTAGCATACTGTTTTCAAGGTTCATTCATGTTATAACATGTATGGGGACTTCATTTTTCTTGCTAAATAATATTCCATTGTGTGGCTATATCACATTTTATTTATCCTTTCATCAGCTGATGGACATTTCTGTTGTTTCCACTTTTTGGCTATTATGAATAATGCTATGAACATTCCTGTTCAAGTTTTTGCATGATGCATGTTTTCAGTTCTTTTGAGTATATACCTAGGAGTGAAATTGCTGCTTCAGGTGGTAATTCTATATTTAACCTTTTTCTAAAAAATTAATTAATTAATTAATTTCTGGCTGTGTTGGGTCCTCACTGCTGCACGTGGGCTTTCTCTAGTTGCGGCGCACAGGCTTCTCATTGTGGTGGCTTCTCTTGTTGTGGAGCACAGGCTCTAGACGGGTGGGCTTCAGTAGTTGTGGCTCACGGGCTCTAGAGCACAGGCTCAGTAGTTGTGGCGCATGGGCTTAGTTGCTCTGCGATGTTCCCAGACCACGGCTCGAACCTGTGTCTCCTGCATTGGCAGGTGGATTCTTAACCACTGAGCCACCAGGGAAGTCCTATATTTAACCTTTTGAGGAACCATCAGACTAGTTTCCCACCATCAGTGTATGAAGGTTCCAATTGCTGCATAATCTTGCCAATACTTCTGTCTGTCTTTTTGATTATAGCTGTCCTAGTGGGTATGAAGTGGTATTTCACTGCAGTTTTGAATTGCATTTTTCTGATGGCTGATAATGTTGAGTATCTTTTCTGATGGGCTTAATGCCTATTTGTACATCACAATTATTCCAACAAATATCTATCGAGTGTCTACTATGTATCAGGCACTGTTCTAAGCAGTGAGGAGAGAGTGGTGAGCAAGAAAGAAAAGGAACAGGGATCTTACACTTTAGTGGGGAGAAACAGACTATACACATGTTACATGTATTATGATAATGATAAATGTTTGAAAAAGAAAATAGAGGGTAATGTGAAAGTTAAGGCAAGTGGGGGTCACTAGACAAGGCAATTAGGGAAGGCCTCTTTAAGAATGTGACATTTGAGTTGAGACCTTAGTGATAAAAGGGAGTCAACAATACAAAGATCCAGGGGAAGAGTTTTCTAAGTAGAAGAAATGGCAAACATATACAAAGGCCACAAGGTAGGAAGGAGCCACAAGGTATTGATTGCCTACCCAGATCTATTCCCTTTCTTCTTCCCTGCTGGTAGAGAGCTGTTCTTTCCCCAGTGTTCAGCTTTCTCCTCTGCTGTAAGTAGACTATCCCCAACCCCTCCGTGTGCGTCTGTCAGAGGGAGTGAGAGAGACTGACTGACTTCTGGGAAAGACTTATGGAAGAGTAGAGCTTTTTCTTGAGGCTGGATGCTGATATGTAAGAATGTGAGTCCTGGGGCTGCAATGGCCACCTGGCAATTACAATGAGGGCTACTAAATATGCTGCAGGTGGCAGAGCAGATAGATCAGTAGAAACGGTGTCCTCCACAATCACAAATTGGACAGCTGAATAAACCATCCTGGAAGTCACCTCTCCCACACACACCTCTTGCTATGTGAGATAGTCCCCTTATTGTTTGAAATATTTTAACGTTGATTCTCTATTACATGAAGCCAAAAGCATCATTAACGAACACCCAAGGTGGTTTAAACAGAGAGTTGGGGCTTTGAGAAAGGTCCAAAATGGAAAGGTGTTTTGATTTTACCTAATTGCAATAGAAAAACCACTGGAGGGTTTTAAATATGGGCATGATATAATCTGAATTATACTTCAAAAAAATTTTATTTATTTATTTTTGGCTGTGTTGGGTCTTCGTTTCTGGGCAAGGGCTTTCTCCAGTTGCGGCAAGCAGGGGCCACTCTTCATCGCGGCTTCTCTTGTTGCAGAGCACAGACTCCAGACGCACAGGCTCAGTAGTTGTGGCGAGCGGGCCCAGTTGCTCCGTGGCATGTGGGATCTTCCCTGACCAGGGCTTGAACCCGTGTCCCCTGCATTGGCAGGCAGATTCTCAACCATTGAGCCACCAGGGAAGCCTCTGAATTATACTTTTAAAGCTGCACTCTGGCCCCTCTGTGGAGTGGACTGATGCTTCTGTCACTGTTTATAATCGTTACTCTGTTTTTGAAATGCATTCATTTCACCTCTCTCAAGTTTTTCCTTCTCTATTCTATAATCTACCAGAAATTCTACCACTGTCAGAATGTCTTCCCTGACTTTTTACATAATAGAATGTTTAAGAATATAAATTATGAGCTGCAAACAAGCAAAGTGAAGAACAGGACAAAAACCAAACTTTGAAGGAAGTAAACTACATATTTCTTTTGAAGTCAAGAGGGAGGACGTGACCTTGTCTTCTGCAGCTAAATTCTGTCATGGCTAAAACGTTCATTGGTAATGACCTTGTATTTGAACACGCTAAATTACATCTCATTTCCTCTTAAAACCAGGAATCAGCTTGGCGCAATGTTATTTATCATAATTACATATATTAAACACATGTTCAACCTAAACATACAAGACATGAATGGAGTTTAGCTATAATTCCCTTGCAACACAACAGGATATGACACACTATATGTATATGTGTATTTCACATACATACTTTCTCATTTAATGTGAGGTAGCCTATTTCATCGAATCACAACCGATTAGGTGGATATTAACATTATTCCCAGTTTACAGATGAGTAAACTTAAGGCCAGAGCTGGGACTAGAGTGAGGAGCGGTACCCTAGGGTGCTTTGCTTGCCACATCCTACCCATGACTCTGACTGGGACACAGAGCGCTTAAGTAACTTGTTCATTACACAATACTGTCTGTCCCTAGCTGGACAAAGAAAGGACAGTCCAAATTTTACTTCCTGGAACATATTCTAATCTATGACAAAGAGCACTGGGACTTGGAATCGGAAGGCTGAATTTGAAAAGGAGCTGTGTGTGTTTAAGCCAGTTTTCCTACCCACTTAATGTTAAAATAATGTTTCAGAGAAATGAGAGGATCAGCTATATTGCCACATATGCCAAAGTGCCTAGACAACGGCAAAGCTCTCTTACTGTGCAAGCTGTTATTATGATGAAGTCTGGAGACTGCCAAGAGAGCCTTGTGAAAAGGGGAGGCAGAAATTATCAGGAGTCCCGCTGCTAGTGTTGTCTGACCATGGGGAAAGGTGATAAGGAGATGATTTGGATAATTTGGAGGACAAGTAAAGACAGCCGCTGTGAAGGTGATCCATTTAGAATATGTTAGCTAACCACTGACCAAGGCTCTACTTAACCTGGCCACATTTCCTACTTCATTCACACACCAGCCTTTGTTTTTTCCCTTGAAGTCAGGCCATATACTGTCTATTCTGTTACATGAGGATTCCAACATCATTCCCACCTCAGGACCTTTGCACTTGCTGTTCCCTTTCCCTGGAGCACTTTTCCCCCAGATCCATGGAGGGCTCCTTATAATCCTGGTCTCAGTTCAAAGGTCACTTCTTCGGACAGGATTTCTGTCTAAAATGACCCTCCTGTCATTCCTTATTCGGTAACCCTATTTCTTCATTGCACTCAATTGCTTTCTTAAAGTACCTTATGTATGTGTTTGTTTAAGACCTGTCTCCCCGGGGCTTCCCTGGTGGTGCAGTGGTTGAGAATCCGCCTGCCAATGCAGGGGACACGGGTTCGAGGCCTGGTCAGGGAAGATCCCACATGTTGCAGAGCAACTAAGCCCGTGAGCCACAACTACTGAGCCTGTGCACCTCAACTACTGAAGCCCACGCGACTAGAGCCCATGCTCCGCAACAAGAGAAGCCACCACAATGAGAAGCCCGCGCGCCGCAATGAAGAGTAGCCCCCACTCGCCACAACTAGAGGAAGCCTGCGTGCAGCACGAAGACCCAATGCAGCCAAAAATAAATAAATAAATTTATTAAAAAAAAAAAAAAAAAAAGACCTGTCTGCCCTACTCCAATGCAAGCTCTGTGAAAGCAGGTACCCTTTCTGTCATGTTCATGACCATCCTCAGTACCTGGCACATAGCAAATACGTTAAGTATTTGCAGTGTTCTATAAATACTTGAAGTCTGGAGATTTTCCGTAATTCAGAGGGATCGAGGGACACTTGAATGTATTCCTTGTGTCCAAATGGGGAAGTAGTAATGCTATCATGAAAAGGCTGGGGAACCTTCGGAAGGACAGGCAGAAGTCCAAGCTCCCAGGAAGAGCGCAGGGGCGGGAGGAGTGGAGGACTCACCTGCCGAATGGCCGCCAGCGTGTTCTCGGGCGCGTCGTGGCTGCCGCCGCGGTGGGCTATGACGGAGACGCGGTCCCGGGGCTTGAGCACCTGCATAGCCCTGCGGGAGGGCACCGGCTCAAAGCTGATGAGGCGCAGCAGGAGGTAGAGGCTGCCGGTGAAGAGGCAGGCATTGAAGGGACTGCGCGTCACCAGCAGCAGCATCATCATCAGGAAGGAGAAGGGACCCATGAGGCCCCCCTGTTCCTCCCATAGCCACATGCCAGCGCCCGCACCGGCACGGACGGGAGTCCCGGTCCCGCCGGGCTCCGCAGACAGGAGACCAAGAAGCTACGACGACAGCCCAAAGCGCGGGCCGCAGCTGCCACCCTTTGAGTGGACCAGCGCCGCACAATGGCGGCCGCGGCTACTTCCGTAGAAGGAGCCTGAGGTCCAGCCAATCAGGCCCGAGGATCTCCAGAGCTCGGGGCGTAGCAGCTGCCAAGGCAACGGAGGCTGGTCCGAGCTCCCGGCTGGCGTTCCAAAGTACGTTCCAAAGTTTTGCGTTATTCTGTGGTCCGGACTTCCACCGGGGCTTTCAAACTCTACAGGCAAGGCGAGGGATGTGACAGCAGTCTTAAGGTCGTAGGACTGAAAACGATCTTAATGACTCCATTTTGCCGTCAAGGAAACTTTGAAGGGGCAGGACGCTTACAACAGCAAGTGAACAGGACTGACAGGATTCCTGCTCTCATGGGGCTTACCTTCTCGTGGGGGCAAAATAATAGTGTTAGAGAGTACAGTTAACATTTATAGAGCACATAACCATGTTCCAGGTTCCGTGACTGCAACTGCTTTGTGTGTTATTCTCACAACAGGCTTGGTTGGGTATTACCTCAGGAAACTGAATTCAGTCGACTTTAGAAGGATTTTTTCAGATTCTGAGGGAATGAAAGAACATAGCAAAGGAGGCATAATTGGATTATAAAGCTGGAAGGGATTTTAATTATGTCCTCATTTTATAGATGAAGAAACTGAGGCCAGGAAAAGTGAAAGGACTTGAGAGGAGTCAATGAAATGTCAGATTCAGAGCTGACATCATGACACCCCAGTTTTATGCCATGAATTTTCCACTGCTACTCCTTCTAACCTTCTCCACCTACTCAGGGCTAATGACGGGGCTTCTGTACAAGGCACTGCAAGAATAATCTCAGTTGTTCCTCGCAACCGACCTTGTGATAGGCACTTTTGAAAATCTTATTTTACATATGAAACAATAGGCACGGGAAAGAGGGTCAGTAAGAGAGGCAGAAAGTAAGGCCGATTTAGGAAATGGAGAGTGGCTAGCTGCTAAATCGTATTTTGGAAATGCCAACAAAAAATTGGCAGTTGCCATCTGCCTCTACAAGGATTAAGTTACTAGCCACTGCAGCCACTGACCTTCAACACACCCTGAAAGGAGTTCAGGGAGATAGATATTCTCGGAAGATTTTATGAGCCCAATTCTTGCATCTCCTCATATCTAGGAAAGCACTAAAATCGTTAACAGTGACATCTGCTCCTGTGACTAGCAGCAAGCCTCTTCCAAAATGTGTGCTTGATTGCACGGATCCCTCTTCACTAAAACCATATATAATACTGGCCTTCCCCCTTACCTCTTCAGAGTAGTTTCTCAGAGCTATCTGAAATGCTGTCTCCTGGGCTATAGCCCTCATTTTGCCCCAAATAAAACTTAACTCACAACTCTTATGTTGTGCTTTTTTTTTTCCAGTTGACAAAAAGTTGGTAACATGTTTCGATAGAGAACTTTGGCAAAACATTCTGAGCTTTTCCTGCCATCTTGAACCTGTTAACTACCTTTCTTGGAGCTATTTTCTCACTGATTTGCAGGCGGGTTTGGATGTGTTGAAGCTTAGAGTTGGCATCTAGGATTCAGTAATTTTTTATTTACAGAGAAAAAAATTTTGGTGACCGTTGCATGTATTACAACGATTATACAGAAAGAAGTTACCTCTATACAGGTAAGGGAAAATAGCAGTTTCAAGGAATATTTCAGAGGGCTTCAGACCTGAGGAGGGTTCTTAAAGAAATAAGATTTGCGAGCTGGCAGTGAAGACTACGCCTCCCAGCTTGCACCGCGCCTCCAGCAAGTACAACGCCCTCCATCGCTGGGCGTGGACGCGTACCCAGGAGCGCAAAGCACCTCGGGGGTTGTAGTTTTCTGGAGACCCAACCGGTCCAACGGCCCGGAAGCAGCCACCGGAAGTGCCGGCCCTAAGAGGTGGAGTCCGGACGGCGGCGGCAGCGGCGGCGGCGGTTGCCAGGAGCCCGCGTTGCCGCCTGAGCACCGTAATATGGCGGGGAGGAGGAGGAGGAGGCGGCGGTGGATGGAGCTGCTCTCAGTCAGTACCAATTGAGCAGTTTGTTTCCTGCCAAGGCCCGGGGCGAGGGGAGGAAAGCTGCCGCGGCCGTGGGAGAACAGGTGTGTGCGTGAGAAGGGGCTTTGACTCAGCGGGTCCGGCAGCGAGGCCGCAGGGCGGGCGGAATTGGCGCGCTGAGTATCTGAGGGCGGGCTCTGCACGGAACCCGAGCGAAGGTGCCGGGCTTTTGGGCCTCGAGCCTCTGGAAAGGCTCCGGGTGGGCAGAGGCGGATATCCCGGGGGCCGGCGTCACCGAGCGCGGAGGTGATGCTCAGATGCTGGCACCGTCTGGTGGGTGTTCGGGATGGAGCCTTATCAGAGGAGTTGGGGGAAGTGGGCTTGGGGCGCTACGGTGAGGGCAGAGGGTCCCCAGTAAATAAACTCGGGCTAGACCCGAGGAACCACCTCCTGTTGATAAAAGCGGTTGGGCCCTTTTTTTTTTTTTATGGCGAGAGGAGCGTCCCCAGGGTGTGCACTGGCCATTTCTGAACGGCAGCTACCACCAAGCAAAGACCCTGGGAGCGCTGTTTACTCTGCCTTTGCGATTCTCTGGGGGCAGAAGCATGAAGAAAAAAAGGAAATTCTCTTTATTACCCATGATGCTACTGGGTAGTACCCACCCTTTGCTTCTATCTGGTTATAATCCCAGTTCCCTACCCCCCAGTTTAGGCAAATGGCAGGCGCCTAGAGATTGATTTAATGGGGAGGGGTCTGGACACAGCAAAATGAGGAAGCTGTTGTCCCCCTTTCCACGTTTTTAAGTTAAATTGAATCTTACCAGGAACAAAGTACTGTCGCTACCCTCCAGGAGTCCGTAAACTAGTGAAAAAAATCATAGTCATCATCCTCTTCGAAATAAAAGTCGCTCCCATTTATTGATGCTTTCTGCATATCTTACAGTATACTAATGAATCCTTACAGAATCTCTTTGAGACAGATACTCTTGATTATCCCTGTTTTACAAATGAGGAAACTGAGACAGAGATGGTAAGTGAATTGCCAAGAGCATACAGCCAGTGTGTGTGCCTGAATAAGAACCTTCCCCTTTATTGCCTCTATAGGAAGTTTGTTTTTAGGATGACTGATGGGTAAACAACCAGCTAACAACTGAAAACAAGGCAAGGTGTTCTGTGTTACTTTTACCATTCCCTTCAGTGACATTTCGGATAAAGCCCTGGTGAAGAGTAGGTAGCAGAATCATGAGTTAATGGGGTTTGCAAAGAGGCTCATTTGGAGAAGGATCATCGTCTAAATGGAGAAGACAGGGCATGTCTGAACTTGATGCAGCCAACAAATTATTTTTTAAATTATTATTATATTTTTATTTTTATATTTTGCGGTACGCGGGCCTCTCACTGTTGTGGCCTCTCCCGTTGCGGAGCACAGGCTCTGGACGCGCAGGCTCAGCGGCCATGGCTCATGGGCCCAGCCGCTCCGCGGCATGTGGAATCCTCCCAGACCGGGGCACGAACCCGTGTTCCCTGCATCGGCAGGCGGACTCCCAACCACTGCGCCACCAGGGAAGCCCCTAGCCAACAAATTATTAATTCAAGTGGACCAGTAATGCCTGCTGGTAAAGTATGGGGCAGCAGATTTGTGGTTGGAGTGGCCTTGTAGTCAAGGCTCCCTTAAAATAAAACCCTGCTGACAGAGGTAATTGTGGCATGAGAAGTGAAGTGCACTCTTGCTTAATCATATAAGATACAGACGCTCGCTTTTTAAATGGTTGCCTTTGCAGTTTAGAGGTACCAGTTTCTCTGAGAAAAGGGTCATCTATGAAACAGTCATTCTCAAAATTCCATTCTTCCTTGCTAGCTTCTTTGCTGTGTAGTCCACTGTCTTATTTTTTCTGGTTTACGTTATTGTTTGAGCTAATTATCCTAATTTATTTATTCAATATTTTTATGAAGTGCCTACTGTGTACAGACACTGTCCTATGTAATGGGGATTCAGTGGTGAGCAAGACTGAGAAGGTACCTGTGCTTATGGAGCTTACATTTTGGTGGAGGAAGAAAGACAAAAACCAAGGAAATAAACAAGATAATTTCAGATAGTGGTAAGTGCTATGAAAATTGGGAAACAACAGGGTAGTGTGATAGTGAATCACGCAGGGTTAATTTAGTTGGGATAATAAGAGACGGCCTCAGAAGAGGAGATCTCCAAGCTGAGACTAAAGGATGAAAATAATCCAGTCATGCTCTAGGGTCACTTGGTAATTTCCATAATCATCATATTAGACTTGTATTTGGATGTTTAATACCTTATAGGCCATAAGTTATGCTGTAATAATATATTGCTGTATGTCTGCAATATGTATGAAAAACATATACTGTTTAAGGGATGTGAATTTAACTTTCTGAAGCAATGAGGCATATTTTTTATATGATGTTGTTGAAAGAAATATAAAACTTTTGCCATAAAGATATTTTATTTCCTTAAATTTCCCAGACCTTCTGTGCTTTGCTTATGTGTCCATTGGAAATATATTACATTAATTGTATGAGTAATCTGTTTTGGTTTCTTGTAATGCTGAATGCATGGGTTGTGTTAAAAAAATCTTTTGAAGTATTTTAGTAGAAATGGGGTCATTCGAATTTCTCTTATACCTTAGCTTATGCCTATTTTGATTGTTAAGATATCATAATGTGGGTTGAAGTCTAGATTAAAAAAGGAGACCTTGCCATGGTTATCATGCAGTTAAAGTATTATGTTTTGTTTTTTACTTTTGCTTGTCTTATGAATATAAGTTTGCAAAATAATCTCATTTACACTCTAGAGAACCATTTCTTTGAAATTAAACTCTCAGTTTGCATAAATGAATGTAGAAATAATTAGAATTGATGGGATGGTAGGAAGAAGTCTTGCTATTAATAAGACTACCAGTTGGTCAAAAGTAGCAATATATCTTTTTTCATAATCTAATCATAATTTTGAATATAATTTTTCTTCATTTCTAACTGTGATATTATTTGTCCCTGATACGTTAGCATACTAAATTTTTAAGTACCTTGAGGCTTAGGGCAGTATCGTATTGTATCTTATTTCATGTTTGCATATCCCACGTCATGAATTGAATTTCCCTTCCTTCTCTCTTTTTTTCTTTGTTAATTAATTGTTTAAAAATGAGCACTTAAAGAAGCATTATTGTATTAGTTTTTCTGTTTTCACAGATCATATCGTTATTGGTTATGTGTCCAGTGATAGCTCTCTTTCCCTTTCCCTTGTTTATTTAAAGGAAACAATGCCAGACATAATGCTATGGAAACAGGCAATCAAATATTTAACACTTGCTAGATGAATGAATTTCGTATCTAACCCTTCCTTTTACCTTGTATTTTCATAGCCACCATCACAGCTTCCCAGAAATTGTGAAATTATGGGACTGATTATTTTAAGTGGTTTGGTGATGGTTCCACTTTTTAACAGTAAAGTAGAATTAATATGAGAGCCAGTAGATTCTGTTTTCCACTTCTGACTGATTTGGTCAGTTATCATGGAGTCAAATTATATTCTTAAGATATGCAAGTAATAGACTTTGGACTCCATGATAGAAAAAAGAACTTTTGAAAGTAAATACCAGTTTTTATTTAACTAGCCCTTTTGTCTTTTTTTTTGGCTACAAAAGCATTCCTACCTTTGTATTATCTACGTTTTTTTTAAAAAAATAAATAAGCTGTGATACACATTTTTGGGCTTAGATTTCTTTCTTATTTTATTTTTATTTTATTTATTTATTTATTTATTTTGGCTGCGTTGGGTCTGTTGCCGCGTGCGGGCTTTCTCTTGCTGGGGCGAGCGGGGGCTACCCTTTGTTGTGGTGCGCAGGCTTTTCATTGTGGTGGCTTCCTCTTGTTGCAGAGCACGGGCTCTAGGCATGCAGACTTCAGTAGTTGTGGCATGCGGGCTCAGTAGTTGTGGCTTGCGGGCTGTAGAGCACAGGCTCAGTAGTTGTGGCGTACGAGCTTAGTTGATCCGCGGCATGTGGGATATTCCTGGACCAGGGCTTGAACCCATGTCCCCTGCATTGGCAGACGGATTCTTAATCACTACGCCACCAGGGAAGTCCTATTTAGTTTTCCTTGTGATGTGTAGATAAGTCCTCCTGAAGAAAAGGTAATATTATGTTTTACAACTGAAGTTAGTTCGGTTGTATAGAACTTTGTTTCCTTTCAGAAGGTTTCATTGCTGAGTGCTCAGTACTTTTCTAAACTGATCACATTTAAAGATTGATTATGTACAAATCTTCAAAAATATTTAGTATATGAAGCAAGGCTTGACTGGGCAGGGTCTTGAGGTGCTTTCCTATACCCAAGAATTAGCTCCCGATCAGTGAAACAATTCTGGGAAAGCCAGTTCTAGGAATTGTGAATTCTAGGAATATTTCGGCGCCCTACAAATTTGCCAAATAAATTAAGATCTATTTTTGTCAGCACATTAAAAATGGCTGTTTTTCTTTCTTGTAGTGTGATTGTGGGAAGATGGAAGAGTATGAGAAGTTCTGTGAGAAAATTCTTGCCAGAATCCAAGAAGCATCACTATCCACCGAGAGCTTTCTACCCGTCCAGTCTGAAAGCATCTCACTTATTCGCTTCCATGGAGTGGCTGCGCTTTCTCCACTGGTAAGTGTTTTTGATTTTATATAATCTTTTTTTCTATAGTGAACCACTAAGGTAGTTCACAGAAAAACAAAAGAAAGGCTGGCTTATAAATATCAAAAAGATGCCTGACCCTTTTCATAAGTAAAGAAATGCAAATGAGTTAGCCTTTGGTTTTTTTTGTTTGTTTGTTTTTTGCTTTTTTTTTTTTAGACATATTTGATTGGCAAAGATCTGATAGGACCTAGTATTTCTTAGCTTGTGGGGAGGAGGCACTTAAAATGCACTTTTGCTGAGAGAATTGGTTGATTTTATTTTTTGATGAGCAGTTTGGTAGTGTTTATCAGAATTTAAAAGTGTATATAACCTTTGACTCAGCAATTCCATTTTGGGGAATATCTTACAATTATACTCATCCATGTGCCTGAAGAAGTATGTGTAAGGTTATAGGAGCATTGTTTAAAAGAGCAAAAGATTGATGAACAACCTAAGTGTCCATCAGTACTGGACTAGTTTAACTAACTGGTCCACTTTATAGACTCTCATTAAAATGAGTACAGTAGATCTTAATGTATGGGCATGGAAGGATCTTCACAAGCTACTGTAAATCACTCGACACAGCATGCTGTCAGAGGCAGTATATAGTAGTAGTTAAAAGCCTGGCTCTGGATCCTTCTGGCCTGGATTCAGGTTATTGCTCTGCCACTTACCTGCTGTGTGAACTTACAGGTCTATTTTCTTTATTTGTTAAATGAGGATAAAAAATAGTGCCTACCTCATTGGGCTGTTTTGAGGAAAACGAACTAATACATTTAAAATGCTTAGAACACTACCTAGATCATAGTAGGTACTCAATATATACTAACTATTTGGGTTTTTAAATAAGACTGTTATCTTCTTTCTCTGGGGAGGAGTGAGGGAATATCGGATGAGAGGGAAGACACACTTTTCATCGTGTTTCCCTTTGATACTGATTGAATATTTTATAAATGTATGTGATGTTATTTCAAATCAGAAAACTAATATTATTGAAAGAGAGTTATAAATTTATTTCTTTTCTGTATAGCAGGATTTAAAAGGTCAATACTTTCTGCCAACTTTTTGTAATGAAATTTTCAACCATACAGAAAAGTTGAAAGGATAGTTCCGTGACTACCCACATATCTACCATTTAGATTTAACAATTTTTAACATTTTTGCCGTCTTTGCTTTATTGCGTTATTTGCTTTATTTAAAACTTTTTTTGTTTTATTGCTGAGCCATTTGAAAATTACAGATAAATGACACTTCTCCCCTAAGTATTTCAGTATACAGTTTCTAAAAATAAGGATACTCTCCTACATAAAACTCCAATATCATATCATACTTTATGAAAGTTAATAATTTTAATAGCATCTAATATTCTGTTTATATTCAAATTTCTCTATTGTGCTCAAAATGTCTTTTATAACTTTTTTTTCTTGTCTGGATCCAGTCAGAGTTCACAAATAGCATTCACCTGTTATTTATTTATTTATTTTTATTTATTTATTTTTTTTGTGGTATGCGGGCCTCTCACTGTTGTGGCCTCTCCCGTTGCGGAGCACAGGCTCTGGATGCGCAGGCCCAGCGGCCATGGCTCACGGGCTTAGTTGCTCCGCGGCATGTGGGATCTTCCCGGACCGGGGCATGAACCCGTGTCTCCTGCATTGGCAGGCGGACTCTCAACCACTGCGCCACCAGGGAAGCCCTCACCTGTTATTTTTTTTAATGTCTTTGATACAGAACAGTTCCTTAATTTCTTTAAAAAGTTGTTTTTTATGATAGTGAATTTTTAAAGAGATCTTACAGAATGCCTTATATTTTGGATTTGTCTAATTGTTTCCCCATGGTGACATTTAACTTACCCTCTAGTCCCTGTAGTTCTTATAAACTGGAAATTAGCCTAATAGTTTGGTTAGAGTCAGGTTAAACATTTTTAGCAAGAATTCTTTGGAGATGATGCCATGTACTTCATATTAAATTAAATCAGAAGTTACATAATGTGTTGTTGTTTGTCTGTTAGTAATGTGTAGTTTGAACACTTGCTTCTATAGAGGTGACTGCCATATGACTCTAAAGGTATACATTTTCTTTTCTCTTTTTGATTAGCAAGTAAACTGTGGAATGTTTCTTTGGTACCATGCAAATAAGAAAAGATTTTAAAACATTTTTATTAGCTACTTGATGACATATTGCTTGATTAGTTTAATATAGGCCAAAATGACTGGGCCTTGTTGTTTAGGGTCTACGACTTCATCAGTTACTTATTTATAAGCAAAATCTAATGCTTATGGACCTTAATCCATGTTTTTAGGTTGTATCTGATAGTTAAATACTGCAACTTTGAAATAATTTTTTACAACTGTTTTCTATTTGCATAAATCTAAAATAAGTCTTGACTCCTTAACATAGTGACTAAACTTCCCAGGACTTAATAATAAAGACTTAAATCCACCAAAAAAAAATAATGCTTGGAAGCCTTCAATTTTTTCAGTACATTACATTTTTATTGGAGGTTACAGTGAAGTGGAACCAAATATGTGTTCTGCTTTTGTAGGCAGATAAAACATTATCTGTTTCTTTTATCATTAAACCTCTGGACATTTTCTTGAGGTAGCAAAGAGGTGAAATGTATACTGATTAAAGGATTAGAAATAACTGAACCAGTGAAGTAAGACATTACCAAATGAAAATCTCAACAAATAGCCAAAAGGGTTAATTTTGTCTTTCAGAGCATTTGATAAGTGAACAGTTTTTTTTTCTTTCAACTTTTTTTTTTCGATTGAGAATAATTACTTACAGATCTCAAGTGTTAAAGTTCAATGAGTGCTGGGGACTTCCCTGGTGGCCTAGTGGTTAAGACTCTGTGCTCCCAATTCAGGGGACATGGGTTCAATCCCTGGTCAGGGAACTAAGATCCCATATGCCACACAGTGCGACCAAAAAAAAAAAAAAAAAAAAGCAAAAAAGGCAGTCCCATGAGTTCTGATATATGGCATCCATTTATAACTCACACCCACACAACATTTTCATCACCACAGAAAAATTTCATATGCTCCATCCCAGTCATCACCCCCCAACCACTGTTCAGATTTTTTTCACTATAGATAGTTTTACCTGTTGCACACATTTTTAATCATTCTGGTTCAAAACTACCTGATTTTATGATATTTTTACATTTATGAGAAATAATTACATATTTATGATGTTTTTCAGCTTAATATTGAGAAAAGAAAGGAAATGCAACAAGAAAAGCAGAAAGCACTTGATGTAGAAGCAAGAAAGCAGGTTAACAGGAAGAGAGCTTTACTGACACGTGTCCAGGAGATTCTTGAAAATGTTCAGGTGTGTAATTTAAGCCCTTTTAAATTATAATTAAGAAATCATGAGTTAAGCATTGATGATAATTTTTCAGAAATATATTTGCCTTAGTAGTTAATTACCAATATACTGTTAAGCTTGAGAAGCTCCATAATTTGTGATATTCCATTTCAGTTACTCCAAAGAAAATTCACTTGCTTCTTAGTGGTGCTCAGTACTTGAATCAGAGGGTACGTAGACAATGGACCCGTACACTGAGTATAATTGCTTGTTGTCTGTGTCTTATGACTCTAAAAACATTGAATTCTCAGTGACAAAATGATAGAATTGGCCATTGTAGTTTACCTCTGAACTAATCAGACTATTGACTCAATGACTTTATTCTCATTCTCTGCTAAAGTACATAACTGTCCCCAATTTCTTTTCTGGTGAAAATTCTGCTTTTAGATACACAAATGCAATCTAGATTAGATAATAGAATTGCCTAGAGGCATCTTAGATACAAATTGAAACTATTTAAACAACACATCTATACCTTTGCAATAATTTTTATTTAAATTTGTATAAACAATGTGTTTTAAGGTCTGGATCATTTCATACTAAAAAGAGTGAATTAGATAAAACAAATAATTTCTGCCTTATGTAACTCTGTTTTGCTGGTTACATCTTTTAATTTTTTTTATAATCTTAGGGGTTTGTGGTTTGTGTAATTCATACTAGATGATTTATGTACAATGACCCTTAGGATATTTCCCACTAACTACTACCTTCATTTCTCTGTGGGTAGTAGATTTTAATTTGTAAAGTATAATTACTGCTCATATTGAGTTTAAAAAATGTAGTGAGTAGCACAATAAAGGTGGGCTTTTTATTTATTAGATATTTCCTATTATTGGAACAAAAATGGCATATCATTCTTGGTCCACTGAGAGAATATATCAAATATACTACTTATGAGTTTATTGTTGAGTTTAAAGACTTTCTGTGCTTAGTAGAACGTGTACAATGTTGAACTATAGAGTAATGAATTAATTATGCAAATAGAGAAATTTTATATAATACAAATAGATTTCTAAGGTCTGTTTTACCTGTAAAACCTATGATTCTATGATAGATTTTGTTGTTGTTGTTATTTAAATTGTCTAACCAAAGGCTTTTTTAGTGATGTACAAAAAGCATGGCTGCTGAATATCACAAATATAAAATGTTTAGCTATTTTGAGGAAATAATTTATTTTACTTGAACCTGCGAACATGTGTCAGGAGTATGTATCCCTTTTGTTTTATTTCGATTGTGAGGTTGTGACCAAGTAGATCTTGTTGTACTGTTTATTGCATAGTACCTGGAAATCATTACATGTCTTGGGATTTGTAAGGTAAAATAGGAGTGCCAATATTGCCTAAGAAAAAAAACACATACAAAACAGCCTAAAAATCTTTTAAAATTCAGGATTCTGGAGTGTATTCATATGATAATATGATAATGATTTCTGCCAGTTTCATATATGCTTGTATAATGTTTAGAAAACATCCTAGTTCACTTTTTTTTTTTTTTTTCTTTTTTTTTGCGGTACGCGGGCCTCTCACTGTTGTGACCTCTCCCGTAGCGGAGCACAGGCTCCGGACGCGCAGGCTCAGCAGCCATGGCTCACGGGCCCAGCCGCTCCGCGGCATGTGGGATCTTCCCGGACCGGGGCACGAACCCGTATCCCCTGCATCGACAGGCGGACTCTCAACCACTGTGCCACCAGGGAAGCCCCCCTAGTTCACTTTTTGTTCTTTTGCAAAGTCGAATTATTTAGATACAAAATGTAATTTTATTGTTTTCTGTTGGATCTTTTGTGTATACAGTTGTTTTCATCTTTATTAAATTTTTAACTTATTTTGCTTGTTCAAAAACTCATTAACAGGTTGCTGTTTTAAATGATCATACAGTTAATCAAATTGAAATTTGCCTTAATGAATCAGGTTTTAAGTTTTTCTTATTTTTTAAGTATTAAGCTAGATGGCTGACCTTTCATTTACCACAAATTTGTCTTATCATATAGAAGGATTTTAGTTAAAATTTGGAGTAAGCGTATGGAAGGCAGGAGTCTTGGTACTGAATTATTTTTTTGCTTAATCAGTGTTCTGGGCAAGTTAGTCCTTGTTAAAGAGGAATCATCTATGTAAGAAATTTAATTACTTGCTATTTATCTTACACATTGTTATCCCTTGATGATAGTTCTCATAGGAGGAGCAGTTGGTGATGTTAATAACATATAACCAGAAGAAAGTTGAGGAAAATGCTTCTATTCCAAGATTAAATTGCACATGAGTATATGAATATATATATGTGTGTGTATATATATGCACATATGTTCATATTTGTATCAGATTAGTGACTTTTTTTCTTTTCTTTCTTTCTTTCTTTATTTTTGGCCGCACCTGGCGGCATGTGGGATCTTAGTTCCCTGACCAGGGACTGAACCCGCGCCCCCTGCAGTGGAAGTGCGGAGTCTTAACCACTGGACCGTGAGGGAATTCTCTTTTAATCTGTTAATAAATAGGCCGGGATGACCAGTAGATGCTTTTTATAGTAATTTGAGCTCCATATGATATAGAATACTATAGAAAAGGTCATCTGAGTTTTTATTTGTGTTTTCAAATATTAGAACTCTGAATCTTCAGTTTCAGTTTCACTTTAGAAAACAATGAAATCAAAGGCTTTTTGTGTAGTGAGGAAATATTACTTTTCATTACTTAAATTTATTTTTATTTGTTTATTTATTTATTTTTTTGGCTGAGCCACACGGCATGTGAGATTAGTTCCCCGAGCAGGGATTGAACCTGTGCCCCCTGCAGTGGAAGTACGGAATCCTAACCAATGGACCACTAGAGAATTCCTGGAAATAATAATTTTTAAATTTCCTTTTTCAGGTTAGAAAAGCACCTACTGCCTGTGATTTTGATCAGTGGGAGACTGAAACAGTTTACTCTAATTCAGAAGTCAGAAACTTGAATGTTCCTGCTATACTTCCAAATATCTTGCCAAGCCCTACTGAACACTCTACTTTAGCAAAGTTTGAAAAGATAACTGGAATTTTGCCATTGAATACTGAGGACCAATTTAAATCTAATGGGATAGACTTAGCTAGGGACTCAGAAGAATTCAGTTATCTGAAGCAATGTGATAGTTCAAATATTAGCCATGCAGAAAACAAAGCTTCTCTAAAGATCTCCTCAACAGCTGCACAAGAGCCACTTATTTCTGGTGATCTCTTTCTAACAAATGAAGAACAAGATCCATCACTTTTGGGGGAAGTTACTCCCGATCCCTACATAATGAGTCTTCAGAAGCTGATGAAAAAGTCAAAGGAATATATAGAAAGAGAGCAATCTAGACACAGTCTGAGAAGTAGTGCAAAGAGGAATGTTAATGAGAGTTATTCAGACAAAGAAAATGATGCTGTTAAAGTGACTGACTGTGAAAAGGAGAAGGGCCAGTTGATGGGCAAGCACTGTGGTTCAGTTATTCCTGACAAACCAAGCCTTAATAAATCAAACGTTCTTCTCCAAGGTGCTTCCACTCAAGCAAGCAGCGTGAATACGTCCATTTTAGGTAGCTTTTCTAAAGTGGACATACCTATACCAACTGGCCATTCCACTGTTTTAGAGCCTGATTCTGATTTTAAAGGCATTCCCACTTTTGTTACTGAAAATAATGTTATCAAAAGTCTTACTGGTTCATATGCCAAATTACCTAGCCCAGAGCCAAGCCTAAGTCCTAAAATGCATCGAAGGTGTTCTAGGCCATCATCAGCATGTCATATACTTATAAATAACCCAATAAATGCTTGTGAATTAAGTCCTAAAGGAAAAGAACAGGCAGTGGACTTAGTTGTTCAAGAAACTGATGAAAAAACAAATGTACCTGAAACTGTGCCAGAGTTACCAATTGATTTAGCAGGAGTTTGTTCAAGCAAGGTCTATGTCAGTAAAAATACATCTGAAGCCATACAGGAAATGGTTTTAGGTAAATCAAATCAGGTATGTCAATCTTCAGGAAGTCAATTAGAAAATAAAGTTATTCATGGACTTGCTATCATGGAAGGTCAGTTAACATCTGATGGGAGAGGACCACACAAAATGGACAGTACATGTACTGCAGTGGAAAGATTGCATGAGCCATATGCCACCAGTCAATGTATAGTGAGTCAAAACTTTGGAACTGTGAGTGGACTCAAGTCAGCCAATGTGTTAGAGAAAAACTCCTGCAATTTCCAAATGGGACTGAATAAGTCTTATGATGTAAAAAACCCATCTCCTTTACTGATGCAAAACCAGAATACCAGAGAGCATATGGACACCCCTACAGCGTCCTGTGGAAATGAACAATTTTTGGATAACAGTTTTGAGAAAGTTAAACGGAGACTTGATTTAGATATTGATAATTTGCAAAAAGAAAACTGGCCTTATGTCATAACAACTGGAATAGCTGAACAGGAAAGGCAACATTTGCCAGAAAAAAGATACTCTAAGGGGTCTGTCTACATCAACAAGAATAAAATATTAGAAAGTAGTTCCAAAGGTAAGACAGCTTCAAAGTGTTTAATATCTGCCAAGCAGGTGGCATCTCTATTTAATACCTTTAATTGACAATAATTGTCAGAATAATAATAATTGCAGAATAATTATAATTGTCTTCATCTGTTCATTTATCAGAGAGCATCACTAGCTACAGTTTAATGCCATTTGATAGGCTTTCTTAAAGGATTTTCCTATTTAAATTATGAATCTTTCACAATCCACTTGGTATTATAGAGAATATTGTTAATGACTGGAGGAAAAAGTTCTTGCATGAAACATCACTCATAGTTTTAATCCAGTATATTGCTATGATGTCTTCCTTTTGGACTGTGGTTTCTAATATTTTCATCAGTTTGCCGTTTCATTTGTAATGAGATCTTCATGTAGTTGGCCCTTTAGTAAACACTTTAACACTAAATTATTAGAGAAGATATCACACATAAGGCTCTGAGTAGTGTTTCAAGAGTGGTTTCTTTATTAATGAAATTATTCCAAATTTCTTTTTGTTGCATCTAGTGTTATATTAACAGTAACTTGTTAAAACATGTCTTCTTTATTACTCCTTACTTTGTTGTCATGGCTCATAATTCTTCATTACTGATGTGGAAGACATATAAATCAAGTAAATTAAGTTTTTAGACACAGACATTTCAACTCTAATGTGATATGTATCCTCCTGAAAAAAACTTCATATTCTGTAAAATTGCACACTAAAAGTAACACGGTTTATAGGAAAAATAGGGTTGGGTTGGGGCAGACTACATAACACCTGTGCGACTTTATTATAAGCACTCTAATAAAAACAGTTGATATCTGAGGAGCCAGCTTGGCTTCTCCAAGTAGATGACATAGTAGGCTAGAAGCTGTCTCGGTGAATACCAAAAGTACACAGACTGACCAAGTGGCAGTTCCGGGCAGTGCTTTCACAAGAGGAAGGCCAGTGCGTGTGAGATGAGGCCAGGCATGGAGGCAGCGGCTTGCTATCAGAGTGGGTAAGGGCGGCAGTGCATTGTGCCGAGAGCTGCCCGTAGCTTGGCTGCCTGCCTCGGGCACACCTCCCAGAGAGGGATCCCCTGGACAGGTACTCATTTATAAAGTTTTTAAGGTAGAGCTGAATGGACTCCAGTTGTTGGCTGAGTGGTTGAGTGGAGGGCCTTTTTCCTTTCTTGCTGAACGTTACAATTCAACTCCTTTTTCAGCCCCCCCCCCCGCCTATAAAAAAATTGCACGTGAACAACTGCAAATTGTTGTAGCCGAATAAAATGTATTTAGGAACAAATTATCAGAATACCATGGCAGGTAGGACAAATATAATGCGCTTATCTTTAATGAAAATCATTGTGTATTTGGAAAGAAGGATTCTTTGAATTTAGTTGAATTATAATGGATTCCTAAATATGTGCTACATCTGTGTAATACTTGATATTTCAACATTTCAAAGTGTCACACTACTTTCTATTCAGTAAGTTGCATAGTCATACTGATTTAATAATGTTTTTAGTTAGTAATTAAAATATCTAGAATTTTAGTATCCATTCTTTTTTGGAGCCTCAAGCTGAGTAGCTTTACACTGTCAAAGCAACATTTATTTTAAAAAAGTAAAACAAAGCAAAAGTAGAAGCTACAATACCAGAGACCCTGGAGAAGGACAAGAGTGAAGAAAATAAATGGAGGTGAGATGCACATGAGAACCACATTGTGAAGTTAATTGGAGTAAGGAGAATTGGACGGAACATATAGTCTTGGCTTCATCAGTTCAGATCATGATGGGATCTGTCGAACGAGTGGGTTAGGGTGATGAGATACAGACCTTTATTAGCATGAAATGAGAGGAGGGCAAAAGAGAATGTGATTGAAAGTGGGCTATATCTTGATTGTACTAGGTCAGATCCAGGAATGCTCTCTGGTCAGAAGCGTAATTTAAATTGATGTTATAAAACATCAGATATTACTAAATTTTCTAAATTTGAGGGGACATGTTTCTTTTCAGAAGGCGAGGAGATATTAAAAAGTAAGATGTTAGCTTTTGAAGAAATGCGGAAGAGACTAGAAGAGCAGCACGCCCAGCAGTTATCACTACTCATAGCTGAGCAGGAAAGGGAACAGGAGAGACTGCAAAAGGTGAGGAATTAAAATGTAGGGATATAGGGCTGGTGAGTGGAGTTTTGGTCATGTATAGGATACTTATAATTGTTACCCTGTATATCTTAATCTAAGGTGGTCGTTGATTTTCATACATGGAGAGTATTTTTTGGATTTAAAAAAAAGTGTAATTATCAATTTTTTTAACATCTTTATTGGAGTATAATTGCTTTACAATGGTGTGTTAGTTTCTGCTTTGTAACAAAGTGAATCAGCTATACATATACACATATCCCCATATCTCTTCCCTCTTGCGTCTCCCTCCCTCCCACCCTCCCTATCCCACCCCTCTAGGTGGTCACAAAGCACTGAGCTGATCTCCCTGTGCTATGCGGCTGCTTCCCACTAGCTATTGGTTTTACATTTGGTAGTGTATATATGTCCATGCCACTCTCTCACTTTGTCCCAGCTTACCCTTCCCCCTCCCCGTGTCATGGAGAGTATTTTTATTGCCAAAATGTGAGTTAAAATATTTTGATCCTTATCTAACAATAAATGCATAATTTATCAAAACGATACTTAATTGAATGCTTGATTCAAAATTTGTAATATTTTTAAAAGGTATTTTGTAAGTAGATGCTGAAATATGCATTCTGTAAGAGTATATCATAAGAGGAAGGACACTTGTTTTAAGATTATCCCATCTTAAAATCAATTAAATAAATTGTCAATTTTATTTGAGGGAGGAGAACCTGAAATAAATAATAATTTGCTTATAATCATACATACTTTTAGCTGAGCCTAAAATACTATTTGGAGATGTAATTAAAAGAGCTACCATATTATAATAAACTGTTAATCTACAGGAAATAGAAGAACGGGAGAAAATGTTAAAAGGGAAGAAGGTGATTACAGCGGAAGCCTCTGAATTGGACATTAGCAATGCTGTGGACTTAGAATGGAGAAAGATAAGTGACTCTGGTTTACTAGAAACAATGCTGTCTCAAGTGGACTCACTCCATACTTCAAATTCAAATAGTTCTGGTAAATATTAAAAAAAATCCTTTTCCATTTGAAAAAATTATCCTATAGTAAGATATTTTATTTGGCACATCTTAAAATTGTACCTCCTTTCTATAAGTGATTCCACACCCAACTCACTGCTATTTGCCAGCTGCTTAGAAACTGGTGAAAAATGAAATGATAGCAGCAGATCAAAGACCAGTGAACAGGTTCATGAGAAAATCCACCTTAGCAAGGAAAATATCAGGAAATTTGACTCAGAGCCTGGGCTTTGTTCATTCAAGTAGCAGGTGATATTCTTCAAGTGATAACACAGTTTGCTATCTCCTGAGTGATCTTGAATTACATCTAATTACCCAGTCCCAGTAAGAGCTTATCTTCACATCTCCAATTATCCTGAGATGCTGTTTGTGTTGAAAAGATCCATCTGGTGCATAAGCTTAAAGTCCATAAATATTTTAAGTCTGCTGTGGATCAGTTTCAGTGTTGTTATTCTTTTTTTTTTTTTGCGGTACGCGGGCCTCTCACGGCTGTGTCCTCTCCCGTTGCGGAGCACAGGCTCCAGACGCGCAGGCTCAGCGGCCATGGCTCACGGGCCCAGCCGCTCCGCAGCACGTGGGATCCTCCCGGACATGGGCACGAACCCGTGTCCCCTGCATCGGCAGGTGGACTCTCAACCACTGCGCCACCAGGGAAGCCCCAGAGTTGTTATTCTTAATGAGTGTCATGTTTATTTGGATGTTCTGTGTATTCTCATTATTTGACACCAAGTATAATACTTTATGTATATTTCTCAAGGTTTCACAAGTTCTGCCCTACAACACAGCTTTGGTTCTGCAAGTGAAGTACCATTCTACCTCTGGGGATCATCAACTAGTGGCTTGACCAAACTCTCAGTAACAAGACCTTTTGGAAGGGCCAAAACTAAATGGTCTCAGGTGGGCAAACATAAAGATAAATGCATGCATGTCTGTCTATATCTTTTCTAAAGAGCTATGTTATCTTAGGTTGTACAAATGAGGCATAAATATTTTGCAATACATCAAAAGCTTAGCTTTTATTAAAGATTAAACTACAAAGAGTAAACACATATAGAAGAATTTAGTTCATTGTAATAGATTAAGAAAAACAATCTTGAGTATAATGCTCAGATTATTAAAATGTTGTGTCTATCTTATTTCTTCTAGGTTTTCAGTGCAGAAGTACAAGCAAAATTTAACAAAGTAACTGCAGTAGCAAAAGGATTTCTTACTCGTAGGCTCATGCAGACAGATAAGCTGAAACAACTTCGACAAACTGTAAAAGTAAGAGGATTGTGTAAATTGTATTACATTTCTGTCTCAGTTTCTATCAGTGTTGTGACAGCTGAGTTGACAAATCAGTTCAGAACTTAGGCAGATCAAACATTTTTTAGTCACATAATATAGGTTGTTTTAGAAATTGATTAATCTCATTCAGATAATTTTTTAAAATATGTAAACGAAGTAGTTTGTGCCTTTTTTTTTTCTCACTTTAAAGTGAGTGCTGTTTGACTTCTGATGTAATAGTTTTGTGTTCTTCATTTCATTTTGACTGAGAAAAAGAACAAAAGGAAACTCCAGTGATCATGAAATCTTTCTAGAAAAATGAAGGAGCATTTCTTTCAGGATACTATGGAATTCATAAGAAGTTTTCAGTTGGAAGCACCATTAAAGAGAGGTGTTGTTTCAGCACAAGATGCTTCTCTTCAGGAAAGAGTGTTAGCTCAGGTAATGCATGTATCCTCAAGGCTCTTAGGAAATGGAAATGTTTTATTTCTCTGCCTTCACTGAACCATGGAAAGTAGGTTTCAATGAAAACTTTAACCTTTTTCTCTAAATAAGAGCATACGTAATACTACTGACCTCTAACCTCATCTTTTTAAATGGGTATCATATTTTCTTCTTTTGAACTTAGTTGCGAGCTGCCCTGTATGGTATTCATGACATATTCTTTGTAATGGATGCAGCTGAAAGAATGTCTATTCTACATCATGATCGAGAAGTTCGCAAAGAGAAAATGCTCAGGCAAATGGTATGTTACATGACTTTTTAACTAGTGAGTGGAAAAAAACCCTCTATTTCTTTTACACTCACAAATTATTTCTGTTACCAAATGTGTGCGTTTTCCCCCCACACCAGATCTCTGACACCAGCTGGGTGTCCTACAATTCAATTCAGTTCTGATACCATCTACCTGGAGTTAGTAGCAGATCCTACATGTTAAGGAGGCAGTCTTATGAGACTGCCCCCACTTCAGATGCCAATCTCATTAAATAAATCTTTAGGAAAAAATAGGAAAGAATTTTTGTACTTGTTTAGATACATATTAATTATACATGTTAATTCAAGGGTTAAGTATATTTTATTAATAATTATGTTGCTTCTGACCAACCGGCTATGAAGTGGGGTTCCCATGACTCCCTCCTCGGGTTTGAAAATTTTTCTAGAATGGTTCACAGAACTTAGGGAAACATTTGGTTACATTTAATGGTTTATTATATAATAAAGGATACAGTAACAGATACAGATGAACAGCCAGACAGAGAGATGCATAGGGCGAGGTGTGGAAGGGTCCTGAGAGCAGTAGCTTCTGTCCTGTGGAGGGTGTGTGCCACCTTCCCAGCATGTGGATGTGTATTTTAGGGTTTTTATGGAGGCTTCGTCATGTAGGCATGATTGATTATTGACTCAATCTCTAGCCTTTGTCCTGTCCCCAGAGGATAGGGGGTGAGGCTGAAAGTTTCAAGGTTGTAATCGTGCTTGGTCTTTCTGGTGACTAGCCCTCATTCAGAGCCCAGCAAAGGTTGTCTTATTAGAACAAAAGATACTTTGGGGAATTTCCCTGGCTGTCCAGTGGTTAAGGCTCGGTGCTTTCACTGTCGGGGCCCAGGTTCAAAAAAATTGCTTCTATCACCCGGGAAATTTCAAGGGATTTAGGAGCTCAGTGTCAGGAACCAAAGTCAAAGATCAAACATTAGAACAAAAGATGCTTCTGTCACTCAGGAGATTTCATTAAAAGGGTTTTAGGAGCTTTGTGTCAGGAACTGGGGTCAAAGACCAAATATTAATAGGAACCAGGGGCATATCAATCGATTGAGTGATCTATCTATAATTACTTCACATTGAGGTTCTTCTGGGTTTGGCGGGCCTCTCACTGTTGTGGCCTCTCTCGTTGTGGAGCACAGGCTCCAGATGCGCAGGCTTAGTGGCCACGGCTCATGGGCCTAGCCACTCCGTGGCATGTGTGATCCTCCCGGACCGGGGCACGAACCTGTGTCCCCTGCATTGGCAGGCAGACTCTCAACCACTGCACCACCAGGGAGGCCCCTAAATATCATTCTTTATTGACTTTAGCACCCATCCTACAATTCTTTTTTTTTTTTTTTAAATATTTATTTATTTTTGGCTGGGTTGGGTCTTCATTGCTATGCACAGGCTTTCTCTAGTTGCTGTGAGCGGGGGCTACTCTTTGTTGTGGTGCACGGGCTTCTCATTGCAGGGCTTCTCTTGTTGCGGAGCATAGGCTGTAGGTGTGCGGGCTTCAGTACTTGTGGCTCGCGGGCTCCAGAGCACAGGCTCAGCAGTTGCGGCGCACGGGCCTAGTTGCTCCGCGGCACATGGGATCCTCCCGGACCAGGGCCCAAACCCGCGTCCCCCGCATTGGCAGGCCGACTCCCAACCACTGCGCCACAAGGGAAGCCCCCATCCTACAATTCTTAAAACAGGTAGTTCCCAGGATTACCAATAATATTTAAATCTGTAGACAAATTTAAAAGAAATTGGCAAGAATTACATACTGTTTTTGTGATTAGATTTTTGAGTGAAGTGTTGAATATTACTTGGATGACTCATAAAAAACTGTCTGCTGCTCCTGATTGAATTTCCTTGAAACTGTCATGTACATTTTACCTCTTTTGGAAATCAGAGTTAGAAAAGAGGCTCCAAATTAATTTGAAATACAGTTGATGCTTGAACAACGTGGAGGCTTAGGGGTGGCCCACAGTCAGAAATCTCAGTATAACTTCTGACTCCCCAACAACTTAACTACTAATAGTCTACTGTTGACCAGAAGTCTTACCAATAACATAAACAGTCAATTAACACATATTTTGTATGTTATATGTATTATATACTGTATCCTCAAAATAAGTTAGAGAAAAGAAAATATTAAGAAAATCATAAAGAAGAGAAAATACATTTATAGTACTGTACTGTATTTGTCAGTACCATAATTTATGTTGTCTGTTTATAAGATGAATCGTGTCTGTTAAGTACCTACCTCAATATTGTCTTATATGATACAAAACACTGTAGATGTTATACGTGTTACTAACATTAGACATCAAAAATGAAAAGATAAAAAAACTGAAAATGTGAAAAACAAGTTCATATTTATTTACAGGTATAACAATTCATGCATTGATAATGAGGAAGCAGCAATATGTTTGATTTATGGGAACCTAGTGTAATCAATACGATTGCTTCACAGTAGCCTAGCCTGTACACTAAGGAATAAATTGTTATAATCATGGCATACAGTGTTGTCATATTCATAATACAGTATTGGAAACAGTGTTACATTAAAAAAACACACACATACCTGTGATGATAGGCTGTAGTTGAGAGAGAAGAGAGGGAGAGGGAGGCAGAGAGAGAGAGAGAAAGAGCGAGAGGCCTGCATACTGTATGGTAATGTAACTCTTTGAAAGCAGGTATAAAACAGTAAGAAAACACATTAATTTTATATTGAATATCACTCACCTTATGCTTATGTAAGGATAGACTAGTATATACATATATTTTATGCATTCATGACAAAATTTTTTTTTCATATTTCTAGGTTATGTGGTTCATCTGTGAGTTTTTTAAAGTTGTCATAAATCTCCAAAAAAATTTCCAATATATTTGTTGAAAAAAAATCTGCATGTAAGTCACCTGTGCAGTTCAAATCTGTGTTGTTCAAGGGTCAACTGTATATCAGAGTGTTGGAGACCTGTGGTTTGAATCAATGATCTTAGTGTGGTTGGCAAAAGAAAAACAAGCCAAATTTATACTATTTCATTGGGAAAAATAATTTTAATTATTTAATTTAAAAAATTAGACTGCTTCAATTGTAAAGACTAAGTTTAAGTTCAAAATGCCAGTAAGAAGTTTTTCCATGCAATTTGAGATCATCCAATACTATACTTTAGTGGTATTACTGGTACCACTAGAGCTTCATGTTACTTTTGTATTTTAAAGGATAAAATGAAAAGTCCACGAGTGGCCCTTTCAGCTGCAACACAGAAGTCTCTTGATAGGAAGAAGTACATGAAGTAAGTTTTTTTCATGTCTTGTCATATTCTAATTTAATTATTATCAAGCCAATTAATTTTAAGCAACTGTTGGTTTGTATATTCAAATTAGAAATAAAGAATTGTTAACTCTTCTGCAGCTGAGGTGATAGAAATCCCTTTATATAGTTTTATTAAAATCAGGTGGTAAAACCTGATTTTATCTTTAGATAAATGTATTAACTATAATTTTGTCAACTTTCAACTTGTGTAATTGATAGCTAATCAAGTAATCTTAAAAATACTCAATCCTTATATTCAGTGTTAATTTTATATCTTTTAAATATATTCTTTTTCAAATATCCTAAAGACTTCATAGCAGGAAAAACTTAATGCAAATAATATTCTGAAACTATCAAAACTCTTCTTTCTTGAAATTTGTCTTTAGTATGCTTATTACAGGTCTTTCAGTAGTGCACCAACTTTGAAATGATGATTTGTTTCTGTCATCCTGTATCACATTTGTAATCATGTGTTTTCCCCCTTTCTAAATACATTGTTTGTGTGTCCTTATTTTTATATTGTGTTAGAGCTGCAGAAATGGGAATGCCAAATAAGAAATTTCTGGTTAAGCAAAATCCTTCTGAAACAAGGTGAGAAAAATCACTTAGTCTCAGTAAGAGGCTATTTTTTAACTTTTAAGGAAAAGAAAATCTTATAAATCCCAAGCTTGTTTTTTGTTGGCTTTGTTCTACTTTACATCAGTAAATCTCTCCCTGTTGGGGTGGAGGGTCACAGAGTCAGAATCCATCGTAACACCTGGTCATATACGTGGTCATGTGCCAGACCAGATGTTCCTGGAGCGTTCTGTAG
This sequence comes from Kogia breviceps, assembly GCF_026419965.1. NCBI lineage: Eukaryota > Metazoa > Chordata > Mammalia > Artiodactyla > Physeteridae > Kogia > Kogia breviceps. The sequence continues at coordinate 68,086,239 of NC_081323.1, forward strand.
GACATGCTATCTCTGATGGAAATTTGAGCCCCATATGTACTGAGTTCAGTCTGCTGTCCAGGGGGTCTTTGATACTACTTAAAAACCTTAGAAAGCTAGCTTAATGTTTCTGACGTGTTTTCTGTTCTTACAAGAGTGATGTTTTGTTTCTCAGATGTTTGAAAGGAAAAATTCCTTCTGTAAAGTACATAAATAAATTATCTAAAAGCACAAGGATTAATACTTGTGTTAGACATCTCTTTCCTGATTAAAAAAAACCGAGGTTTGTTCTCTTGGTGAGCAAATAAGCACCATATTAATACACTTTAATCAATTTGTTTTGCATTGTGATAATGTATAGGCCAAATCATTGCATCGTTGACTCCTGCCTCACTGTTTCTTTCATCTGTTGAAAGAAAGTGGGGGAAAAACTGAATTTTATCCTATTGAATTAATTTTTTATTTACCTTGTCAACAGAGTCCTTCAGCCAAATCAAGGACAGAATGCACCTGTTCATAGGCTACTGAGTAGACAAGGGTAAGAATTCAACACACGTGGGTATTTAAAAATATTCAAATCAAGATTAGGTTTGAGAGGGATTAGCTTTTTATATAAAGGATAACTTTTCAAATGTGATCTTTTTATAGTATTAGGGAGAGCTTTTAACGTGTTATTCAAAGATAACCCTTTGATGTACTGTTGTGTATTATATTTTAATTATCATCTTATGTTGGCGTGTTTTTGCTTTTCATTTCACACCATTTTGCTCATTAAATAATGTAAACATCCACATAGTAAGTTCAACATCACCAAAGTGTTTCTCCAACAAAGCATAAGTCATGGTTATAGTCTCCTGACGAAGGGAAAGGTATAGTTTCTTTACTGTGCGCATGCATGAGACTTAATTCTTTTCAAGCTTATTTGTGCTTTGAACGGTTGATGCAGTATGGTTGCTTTTTTTGAATGTTGAACATTTAGAACTTAACGCAAGTGACTTAATAACTTTTTTATATTCAATTAGAACCCCTAAGACATCAGTGAAGGGGGTTGTGCAAAATAGACAGAAGTCTTCACAGAGCAGAGTGCCTAACAGAGCGCCTGTTTCAGGTGTGTAGCAAACGAATTCCTGAAACCCATTCAATAGAAAGACGGTGCACAAGCTGCCCCATGACCCAGGCCATACCAGCGGGATAGAGTGTCTTTCCTTGCCACCATAATTTTGGCATATTCACCGTCATTCCTACTAGTGATTGTTTGTATTAGTATTTTGCGGCAGTTAGGAGATCTTAGTGAAACTGTGGTTCCAATCTTGATTTCTGTAAATTCCATGGAGACACTATGTATTTTTTAATCTGAAAACTGTAGAATTATACATGCTTAACTCAGAAAAGTTTTTATAAATGAGTAAAATATAATGATCTGATGTCTAAATCTGTGCATGTCTGTTCAGCTTTGGGGAAGTGTATCACCCAGGAATATTTGTATCTGCACATAAGGGGAAGAATTTCTCTCTGACCACAAGATCACATGTGAATATGCCAAATGGGAGGGGGTGATGTCTTAATCTTTTGCTCAGTAAGAAGCTTGAGCTAAATTTCTGTTTATGTTCATTATTTGAGAATTATTTAAGGGCTAAGCCAAAAAGTGTATTTTAAAATCCTATTTATGGTGGCAAAAAGACAAATTCATTGTTGAGCTAATGCAAAACCCTTAAGCTAATGTTTTAATATTTTTTAGGTGTCTTTGTTAAGACACTATGATAACTCACGAAAAATTATGTGATCCATTAAAAATACTTCCAAAATGCTTTGCTTTAACTAGACTGCTTTCTAAACATTTAAAAGAAACCTAATCACCAGGCAATTAAAATTAAATGTTTAATCAATTCTAGTCTTCTCATTAATACACCATTAGTCATATTTTAGAGCTTTTATTACTAAGTAATTATCTCCGAATTAGGAGGGAATAAGCAACGTAAATTTTTTCATGTTATTCACATAAGTTCAAAGAGGGAACAAGATATTGATCACAACTTTGAATTGATTGCTCCCCTTTTGCATGTATATATAGTGAGTTTAATTCATAATGTTGAATATATAGAGGATAATTTAAAAGGTCATCTTTTGGAATTCACTTGTGAGTGACAGTCAATGGAGTTGTTTTAAAGGGGATTACAGAGCTGAAAATCCTGCTTATTCCAGAGGTAGAATCAGCTGGTTTGAAAGATAACCATTTGGAAGAACTCAGACCAAACACCAGACCTGTTGCTTGTGAAGTTACATGGAATTTTAAGACATTTTAAATTTTTTCTCATGTTAGTGTTCTATATTGTAATAAATCCTAGCTAGTTGGCAAATCATTGAGGAATTAGTATTGTTTTGCCTAATGTTGTCTATTGCCAGCGTGACTACTCTCCATATTCTTTTCTCATGCATTTCATCTCCACTATTTGTCACTTGTGAATCTATAAGTAAAATAGCAACTACTGTTTCTGTTCAGTAATACGCAACAGTATAAAGGATGAATAGGAAGTCATTGCAGTTAATGTGTACAATGAAGTTTAATATTTAGAACTATTGTGGTTTAATTGCATTGCAACATAATTATTAATAAAAATGTACTTACCCTTGAATTTACATGTATAATTAATATGTATCTAAACAAGTACAAAAATTCTTTCCTGTTTTTTCTTAAAGATTTATTTATACATGAGTGCATTTTTAGACAATTGAAAAAGACTAAAGAATTTTATCCTTTTACATAAACTGAAAATTTGGCTTATGACTGACTAAAATTCTACTATGAATCTCAACACAGGGATCCATAGTTGCTTTTGAAAAGATTCTTTCCTCCTTAAATTTTTAATGGCCTGGATTATGTTTCAAACAAATTTGAAATTATGCTTTGATTTGACCTACATGGAGGACAAACCTTTTATTAAGCATTTTATAGAAAACTCATTTTTATGTTGATAGACTATCATATTCTTAGACTGAAGTACAATTCTAAGGCATTAAAGTTTGCTGCAATGCAATTAAAGTTTTTTATAGTTTTTAGAAACTAAATTGCAGTCTCTGATCTCATCTATGTTTTAAAACGTTCATTTGATGTCTTGTGCTTGACTTAAGAGTTTATAGTGAAATTCAGAAACTGCTAATTAAAGCAGAGTAGAAGGTAGTAATGCAAAATGGTTAAGTAAAGCAATGAAACAGGTAGAATTGGGTTCTCAGAGTTTCTACTTCTAGTTCTGTTACTAATACAGGTGACTTACTCTCCTATGTCTCAGTTTTATTATTGTTAAAATAGTAGTGACAATTTTGACCTTGTGATTATTTTACATAAGGATTAAATATAATAATGTGTTTTGCTTATTAGCTCAGTGCTTGGTACATAGTGAGCACTCATTAAATGGTATCATTACAGAAAAACTAACATTGAGAAATAATAATAGTTTTGCTCTATTTTTAGGAGTATATGCAGGAAAAATCCAAAGAAAGCAGCCAAATGTTGCGACAACTTAAGAAGACAACATTCATTAGGATAAAAAAGGGGGGAAGGGTTAGGATCCATATTATTTTCCCTGCTCACGACTTTTTATTTAATTCTGGACTCTGTTTACACAGGCAAAGTGATGTCAAAGGGCTGAAAAATCATCTGGATATTTTGGTCAGTCTGGCTAATCCCATCCCCCCCACCGAATTTTCCTCTTAATACCAGTTTCGGGTGAAGACAAATTAGTGTTTAGTAATTGGTTCATTTCTGTCCTTAACCTGCACAAACATAAGTTTGTTTTATTACTCAGGTGTCTACCGAGAACCTTTTTGTAAACTTAAAGGACATTTGCGTTTATTTCTATAAAATATTGAAAAGGTGTGATAACTTATAAATAAGTTCTGAAATATAAATTTCATTAATCTCTGCACACTGCTTGCTGAATTTGATAAACTAGATACTGTTCTGTTTGAGGGGAAATTATTGCAGAAGAATGTTTTTCCCCGGTTTTGTAACTTTGAAAACTCTGATTAATCTCTCATATTCTTGGACTTACTCTATAACCACATAGGATAGAACACTTGCCTGTTGATTGTGGTCCACCTAAAATTCACCACAGGAGTAGCTGGACATCACCATTTTGGTCACAGGTATACATTCCTCTCAACAACTAGTTGTCTCACAGAAATGTTAGGCTTAATGTATGTTAATAATGTATGTTACCTTAGTACTAGTAGAAACATTTCTATTAAATTATAAAATCTTTCTGTGGAGGGTATAACAAATTTGGGGAAGATAGCACAATCTTCTTAAATGTAGTAGCACTTAGGATTGAATGCATTATTACATCTATTTCTTTAAAATAGAATAACATGTTGCATGCAGTTACATTTTCTATTTAGTCTGTTTATTTCTTCATAGTCTGCTTTTTTTAGCATGCTGGATTTAGGGGAGAATAAAGCGCTATACAATATGACGATTTTCAAATGGGATAATAATACTGTCTAGTTGAAAGTCTGCATTACATAAGAGGCACTAATGTTTAAGGTTTTTCATCACTTACACAATCATTTAAAATATAAACCAAAAAATGTTGCCAAGGGAACATGATTTTATGAAAAAGAATGACACTGTTCATTTATCATGCCATCTCCAAAAGGGCTTTGTGCTTCTCACATAAAATTGGGAACATTTATGTGTACATTTAATCTTTCTAACTTAAATTTTAAAAAGATACTGGTATTTTGAAAATGCAGACTATATATTCTTAATATTCTCTTAAGAATGTCAAGATAAAGATTGTTTTCTTCGATTTTCCGTTCCATTTAAAATTTAACTTTTACATCCAGCTGTAGACAGAAAATAGTAATCTACTCTGGGTGTAAACTTGATATTCTTTATTGAGATGTATCATTTATTTAATGAGTGAATCAGAAAATTAGAAATAGAACACAGTCAAAAATGTCTGAGTTACCAATTTATATTTGTGGGCAAAGTGTATCAAAATTATCTTAATATGATAAATTGTGCTTTATCATTCTGAAAACTCAGGATACAGCTTACTCAGATCTTGTGGGTCTTTCCAGTATGAAAGATAGATGCTAAAAGTTTTGTGTACAGTAATGCAAATTGGCTACAACAAATCGTATGTTTCAGAGATAAAACTAGTTTTAGATTAAGGATGCAAAACTTGAGTGTTTTTTTTTTAAGGATAAAAGCTTGTGTGTTTTACAAATTTTTTAATGTTCACAGCTTTTTCTCATAAAAGTGCCAGACATTGTTTTGTGCTTTTAATGGATTTTTATTTATATATATTATTTTTGTTATTTTTTCTTTGAGTGGAATGTTCATGAATGTAAATTATATTTATTTTTATACTTTAATTTTAATTTTCACTAGTTTTGCTTCTAGGCAAAAGGCAAAATAAACTTTTCATCTTAAAAGAAATCTCATTTGATCTTTTTTATTTATCAAAGAAAGGACTTTTGAAAAGTATGTGGCCAAGACATTAATACTGTAATATGATAATGTTTTACAATTTTAAGACCCATGAAAGGTATGTCCCACTATTTAATATGTAACCTGTAACATTAGCCCCCCAGCATTTGATTTTGCATGAGTTGGACTTTTCAGAGGGCAAAAGTTCACTGAAGCTGGAAATGTCTTAGCCGGATTGAATGGGAGAGAATGCTAAGGTTGAAGTTCACACCAAGCTGCTAACTTGCATAGCGTTAAGAATCCAACCACTGCTGCTGCCTGATCATCTAATGTAAGCATAGTCCAATGTTCCTCATTTTTACCTCTTATCGAGGAGATACTACATTTGATAATCTACAAGGCAGTGTGAGAACAGCCTCTCCCTTTTCCAGTGGCCACCCTTTGCTCTTGTTTATTATGTACATTGGGAATAATAAAGAATATGACTGGGAACTCTTTATTACTCATACTGAGCTGAAAACAAGGACCCATTCTGGAGATGAAGATCTTTTTTTCTGTCAGGTGTCACAGTCCCATGAACAACCACACACAATCCCCCTCCTACCCCAAAATGAAGAGTAATAGTTATAAAAAAAATAAGCAAGTTTAGTTGGAATGCTATCTCTAACAGACCATAGTGGGCATACATGTAGGTTATAAAAATAATTTTAAAAAACAAAGGAGACTTTCAGTCATGGAATGCAGCAAATCAGATTGGGGTATGGTGCAGTGGAGTCACATCGGTTAGGTTCTAAAGACAGCTCTGAGAACAAATACCATGTCTAACCAAAATTATACTTGACAGTAAAATATTACCTTTTCACTTATTTAATCTGTTCCCTTTCGGTCAGTTTCTCTATGGCTCAACTCAGTTTCTTGAGGTGGTTGACAAAGTTGCGTGGTTTTGCTTCTCAGCCTATGGTGGGATGAATCCCCTTTCACACTTTACATAACTTTTAACAGCCTGTTTCAGGATTACCTCCATTATCTGTGTAACACGCCTGACATTATAGAGTTCAGAATCAGTGCGTGTGCCTGCATGTGCTGCGAAGCGCACGCTGTTGCTCTGCCGCTGCTTGCGTTATATGCCCCTCCCCCCTTTTACCACCCACAATGATCACAGCCCCTTCTGCATCCAGAGACCAGCAGCAGTGCCACCCGGGGACTTGTTAGAAATGCAGAAGCCCAGGCCCTGCCCCAGAGCTGAATCAACCTGCTTTTAAGATCCCCGGGTGAGTCTGTGCAATTCAAGCGGGAGAAGCCCTGCTTTATGATACACCGCATCGTCTGTGGCCCTGGAAAGAAAAGCTCTGAAAACAGAAAGGTCACAGAAGTTACAATATGGTTTTTTAGCCTGCCAAGTGAGTGATGTACTGCTTCAACTGAGTGCTGACCATTTGCCGGGCATTTGATAATCATCTCCCTTAACCTCAGTCAGAATTATCCTAACTTCACAGCTGAAGAAACTAGGACTCAGCGTGCTAAATAAACTACGTATTCCATTAGAGGGTTAGGGTATGTTCTATTGCCTTTTCCTTTTTTGAGAATGAGGTTTTCTGACCTCCTCCTGTCAGAAAAGACACTTTAAAGAAAAAGGGAAAAAAGGATCAGATGCTGCCTTGTGATTAACCAACTGTTAACCAACAGTCACCCCCGTTAGATCTCCCCTGTTAAACTATTAGTCAGCTCTGGAGTCAGGTCAAATCCCGGTTGCCGTAATTTCAGAGGTTTGCAGTGAGGAGTAAATGAAGAGTGAACGTAAAGTGCTCAGCACAGGGCGTGACACATGCTTACTATGGCAACTTTAGTAAAATATCCTGTGATTTTTTTGTTTTTTTAATCAGAGAAAACTAGACTAGAGCACGGAAGTTCTGTAGTGGAAACGGACATCCACCTTCATAGAAACGTACGGCTTCGCCAAGTGGGGTGAAATGCTGACCCCGATTTCTCCAGTTAGTTTAGTTCCAGTCGAAAGCTGTCCCATTTGGATCTAGGGCAGCCCTTAGAGACCCAGGTTGTTAGTCCTGGGAGGTGGGTACGGTAAGTGCCTAAATTCCCCGGTGCACGGAGGTGGGCACAGTGTCCTGCAGAGTGGGCGTGGCTTACCCAACCAAACTGCTAATTAGCCGCAAAAGCACGCGCGGGCTGGACGCTCTTCCCACCCCAGCCGCGGTTAGCATCTTCTCTCCGCAGGTGTCTGGATTCTTTACCGCCTTGAGAGGGCGCCGGCTGGCCAGGCGGCCACCTGCCACAAGATCCCGGCTCATGTCAGCACTGCGGCAGCAACAGCCACCAAGCCTGCGACGCCCCTCATAATCATGGCCGCCCGAGAGGCAAGGCCCGTGCCTTGCGGGAGGGCGCCCCGCCCCTCACAATCATGGCGTCCCTGGCCCTGCGGGGGAGGGGCGTCCGCCCCTCACAAACATGGCGGCCGGGTGGGGCGTGGTCTGGAAGGGTGAATTGGGCCGGCGGTCCCAGAACTAGCGGTCATGTGACTGGGAAGATGGCGGTCTTTCCTTGGTAAGGAGGAAGCGGCGGCTGGGCTTAAGGGAGGTGGTGTCCTTGGTAGTTTCTGGGATTCTGTCTCTGTCTTGGTGTGTGTCTCTGCGAGGAAGTGTGTGAACTGCTTTCTGTTGGGTTTGGTGGAGTCTCTCACCCCATCTCCGGGTGGTCTTGACCACAGATTCCCGGCCGCTACCCGGGTTCAGAGGACCTCCCTGAAGCCGGACGGGTGGGATCTTGGTCCTCTTCTCCGCTACCTCTCCCCGTGCCTTCCATGCCCCCCTCTCCATTCATTCCCTAAAAAAAGCTCAAGTTCCCCGGCCTCCGCTTTCCCAGAAGTTGGCGCGGGTTCTGGGGAAGCTGGATGCAGAAAATGGTGGACTCAGCTCTGGTCTGGACGACTCGGAAGACCTGGCTGTTTTCTGAATGACTGGGCTCATCTAGAGGAGACTTGCTTTTCTCATCTGTGAAATGGCTGCCATTCATCCTACTCTGTGCAGGGCCCTGCACTGGGCATTCAGGATGCACAACCCTCAGACGTACTCCTTGGCCTCAAGGAGCTGACAGTTTAGTGGAGCAGATACGCTTCTGAATAGAAGGATATCCAAAGAAGGCATTGGGGATTAGGCACACCTGGAGGCTTGGAGAAGGCTTGAGAGAGGAAGAGCCTTAAATTGGGTTTTGGAGGATGTAGGAGGTCATCAAGAAGAAGATAATGGCGCGTCCCAAGGCTGTCGGGCTCTTGTGGCTGGAGTAGTTAGGAGTGATTGGCGCTTCCGGCTCCAGCTGCTGCTATGAGTGTGTGAAGAACCGGAGCAAGTTGTGGTGGTAGTAGTGGAATTATTTGGGCACGTGAGAGAGGGAGATTATTTTCTGATCTTTTCTCTGCAAATGATGTGAAGTGGTTTACATTGAATGAGTGAGTGAGTGAGCAAATGAAAAAATATACAGCCCTGGACCTTAGAAATAATCAGATACATACTTCTGATTTTATGCTTGATAAACAGCGGTCTTTCTCTTGTTCCCTTCACGTGTCTAACTCTTTAAGAGTCTTCCTTCTAAATTGCGTTACGCAGGCTTCTCACCGTTGTGGTCTCCCGTTGTGGAGCACAGGCTCCGGACACGCAGCCCAGCGGCCATGGCCCACGGGCCCAGCCGCTCCCGGGACACGAACCCGTGTCCCCTGCATCGGCAGGCGGACTCTCAACCACTGCGCCACCAGGGAAGTCCCGCCAGTGAGTTCTTATATGACCTGCCTTGAGTTTTCTTTGACCTAGTCATGCAAAACCCCTTTTAGGGAATCACTAAGGCTTATATGCCAAAACATATAGCTTCAATGCACTTACCTGGCTGAATTTTGTAATCAGAAGATCCAGGAAGATGCTGTTTAATCCCAGTGCATTTTTACCTTTGGTGTACTTTACAGAGAGAGGTGTCATAAGCCCTTTAGCATCTAGGGTCTCCACAGTTCCTAGTCTGACTGTGCTCTAAACATTTCTGTCTGTGTTAGCATGTGTTCATCTTTCAGTTTGCCCACTAGACTTGATGCTTCTTAAGTTAAAGGGGCTGAGTTTTAACCATCATTGTATCTCCAGAGCCTGGCATGGAGCTTGGCAGATAGTAGGTGCTGAGTAATATTTATGGAATGAATGAGGAAACTGAGGAGGCCCTCAGAGGAGAAACGTGTTTCTGTCATTAAATTTGACATTTATCGAGCCTTTATCTTGTGCCAGGCACTGTGCTAAGTGCTGAACGTGCACAATCTTATCTTCTAAAAACCCCATTTTTCAGATAAGCAAGTGGAGACAGAAAGATGAAGCAGTTCATTTAGCTTTATAGCCTGCAAGGGGCACTGAGGTTTGGAACTCAAACCTGTGATTTTTTTTTTTTTTTTTTGGCTGCGTTGGGTCTTTGTTGCTGCACACGGGCTTCAGTAGTTGCAGTGCATGGGCTCAGTAGTTGTGGCTCACGGGCTCTAGAGCACAGGCTCAATAGTTATGGCACACAGGCTTAGTTACTCTGCGGCATGTGGGATCTTCCCAGACCAGGGATCGAACCCGTGTTCCCTGCATTGGCAAGCGGATTGTTAACCACTGCACCACCAGGGAAGTCCCAAACCTCTGATCTTAATCATTATTGTCATGTGGCCCTACAGTCTAGGTTCTGGGCTGAGATTCCTGGGTAGCAGGGTTCCTGAGTCCTGCTGTGTTGTCACGGGTCTCCCCAGCATGTGTCTTCTCACCCACACTTGTTATTACTGACCTCACCTGTGAGATGTACAGTGCACTGTGGATTACATTTCCTGTTCAGTCCTATGGTCATAGCATTGTTAAAAATACCATTCTTTGGAGTCAGAATTTCTACATCATTTTAAGACTTTATTGGGGAGGGGGAGTATATTGTGATTGGGGGATAAAAAACTTTGTGGCCAGATTATGCCATTAGTAATTAAAAAGTCACTTGAGAATTAACAAGCCGTTAGTGGATTTCGGTATTTCCAGTATAAGGAGATTAATTTGGTAACTGGTAATAGGATTTCTACACATGCATGTTATCCAATGTAAATAATTTAAAAATAGGGCAGTGTTAACCTTTAATGTGCATATCAGTCACCTGCGAATTTTGGTGAAATGCAGACCCTGATTCTGTAGGGGTATTTCAGTACTCCCCAGGTGATGCCCTTGTTGGTGATCTGTGACTCACACTTGGAGTACCCAGAGGCCAGACCAAGCTAGGAGTGGAGGTATGAAATGTTGGTCATTTTTTCCTGTGGCGGCTGCCAGGGAGCCAGACCACCCTTTCGCATTGCTGGGAGTTGGGGGTATTTTTACCAGCTTATCAGCTATGTTCACAGGAAGAAGAGTAAGGCTTTTTGAGAAAATGCCCACTAGAGGTCACTGTTAGCCTTACCAAAGACCCAGGCATTGAAGAAAATGCTTTTTACATCTCAACCTGTAGGAAACACTAGGGAACTGAGAGCAAATTTGAGGAAATAATGGAAGAAATGATTGAAAAACCAAAATAGCAACTTGACATGGACTTACAGCAAGGGTAAATGTTTCCTTCCCTTTCTTTTTTTTAAAAAGGTTTTTCCAGAACAAGTATTTTTCCCCAAAAAACTCCCCCCTCACACTTAAAAAAAAAAAATTCATTTCAAAGCTGTCCTTAAAAAAAAGACAATTGCTTTTTCAAATTCTCAAGTTGACCTATAGATGATCTGTAGAACTCCTGAATCCTAGAGGCAGGCTGCCTCAGTTTGCATCTGTCTCTATCACTTGCTAACCTCTCACAAGTTACCAACAACCTCAGCTTCTCCATCTGAGAAATGGGCATAATCATAGTACCTACCTCATAGAATTGATTAAATGAGGAAATAGAGGTAAAGGGCTTGTCCTGTATCCTGGTATATGGTGTCAGGGAGAGGAAATTTCCCCTCCTACTCTCTTGAGTTCTTGTGGCTGGACCAATAATAAAATTGACACAAGGTAAATTAATGGGAGAAAAAGAAATTTTAATTGGTGTGTTCTGGAGGTCTCATAGATATGGGACCTAAGAAGTGGCTGAAACAGGCAGCTTTTATACTTTTTAGACAAAGAAACTATAAATTTGTGAGGAATTGACAGAACAAAGAAAGTTGGGTTTTGGGTGCTTAATTAGTGAAGAATCTAAACAGCAGGCTTGTGGTATTAAAGAAATAACAAGGTTCATTTATATCGGCTTCTTGGCCCTGAGTTCTCCATCTCTGGCGACAAGGGTGTCCTTCTACCTCCAGATGCAGGTGGGCACCTTTCACAGGGGAGACTTATTTCCTGCCTTCAGGGGGACAGAGAGGAGGGTCAGAGTGTCCCTCTACATCAGCTCTTTCTTAAGTTTCTTAAGTAACTTTAATTCAAGATAATCAATATGCCATATTTTGGGGTGGCCCGCTGTGGCCCCCAACAATAATAAGCACATAATAAATGAGAACTGATATTTGGTTGTTGTATATCAAGTCATATTGCTGTTTTGATATTGTACTTTTTTTAGCTGTTGATTTGTTAATAATTATTATGGCGATGAAAAACACATTTGCAGTTGAATTTCAGGTCAGATTACATTTCTACTCATTCTATTAAATTAACTTTTCAAAATTCTATTGATAAAGTTAAGAGTGATCTGAAAGGAAGAAAAGTATAAGTTGATTTTTTAAACTCCATTATGGCTGTTGATGACTAGACTTCCAATTTATTCTTTGGGGTTTTGTTTGTTTTATAAATCAAGGATTGGCTGGTAGCATATTAAAAGGAGTTTGGAAGAATATTTCATAATTGAATTCAACTGAAATATTTTTGCAAGACGAAGACAGTATATATTTAGTAAATGTAACCCAAAGGGACTAGGCAGTGTATCATGGTAGGGGTTTTCCTTTAAAAACAAAAAACAAGTAGAGGCCGGTCTATATTGTTAACTAGCTTTTCTCCTTTCCTATACTCGAAGCGAAATTTATTTAGAAAGGGATGAAAGCGAAATTACATGGGATCTCAGTTCTTTTGTACTGTGTTAAGTGTCTGGGTAGGTGGGGCTTATTGAGTAAAGCTGATTAATTGCACAGCACAATTAGATTTGGGGGTCATACACATATTAATGAAGTCAAAAAGCTGAGAATGGGGGTGGGAGTTGGGGGAGGCATGGAAGGGATGAATTCAAGGCATCTGGAGGCCAAGGAAACAAAGGGGCCAGCTTCCTGTGCTCTTTGAAACTGAGAGTTTTGGAGGTTTTTTAGTCTGTTTGCTGTTTGGTCAGCCATTTTGTCTTTAAGTCATTCCTCTCTTGAATTTTACTGTAAGCATTCAAGAGAAGCCAAGCTGCTCCTTTGACACTTTGTTTAGAAATTTCTTCAGCCAAATATCCAAATTTCATGGCTCACAAGTTCTGCCTTCCACAAAACACCAGGACACGGACTAATTCAGCCAAGCTCTTTGCTACTTTATAACAGGATTGCTTTCCTCCATTGTCCAAAAAGCCTGTTCCTCCTTTCTGTATGAGGCCTCATCAGAATGACCTTTACCTTCTGCAGTTCTACCAACATTCTGTTTACCACCACTTAGGTTTTCTCTGAGAAGGTTGAGGCTTTCTCTACAGCTTTCCTCTCTTCTTTCTGAGCCCTCACAATAATCACTGGATAATCAGTCCATTCAGGGTAGTGGCTTTTTCTAGAACATACTTCAGAACTTTTCCAGCCTCTACCCATTATCCAGTTCCAAAGCTGCTTCCGTGTTTGTTATACTGGCACCCCACTCTGGGTACCAGTTTTCTGTCTGAGTTTGTTTGGGCTGCTGTAATGAAATACAACAGACTGGTTTAACATTTTTTTTTTTTTTTGCTGTGCTGTGTGGCATGTGGGATCTTAGTTCCCCAACCGGGGATTGAACCCATGCCCCCTGCACTGGGAAAACAGAGTCTTATCCACTGGACCACCAGGGAAGTCCCCCAGACTGGTTTACTTATAAACAACAAAATTTAATTTCCCACAGTTCTGGAGGCTGGAACTCCAGGATCATGGCACCAGCATGGTCAGGTGAAGGCACTCTTCCTGGTTCACAGCCAGCACCTTCTCATTGTGTCTTCACATGGTGGAAGGGGCTAGGGAGCTCTCGAGCCTCTTTTATAAGGGTACTAATCCCATTCATGAGGGCTGTACCCTCAGGATGTAAGCACCTCTCAAAGGCTCCACCTACTAATACCTTTTGTGGGTGAGGATTTCAACCTGTGAATTTTAGGAAGACACACATTCAGATCGTAGCACCTCTCCTGCCTTTTATGTTCTAGTTCTCATGCATTTTAATTCTATATATACTTTAAACACCATAAGAAGTTATTTTTTGTAGTTGATATTTAGTTTTACCTACACCTTTATCTTTTGTATGCTCTTTAGTATATATATAGTATATATGCATATGTACACACATAATGTGCATATATGTATATATATACATGTTAACATATATTTTTTACTTTTAGCTGGGATCATTTTCCTTCTACTTTCAGCATTAAAAAAAAATGTAAGGTGTGCTTCTGCTGCTGCTGCTGTTCTCCTTTTTCTTTGACTGGAAACTTCTTTCTTTTGCCCTAATGTTCACAGAGTAGTTTCACTAGGTCTAGAATTCTTGGTTGGCAATTATTTTCTTACAGTACTTTAAAGGTATCATACCTTTGCTTTCATTTCTGTGCTGAGATAATAATCTTACTGTTGTCCTTTGAAAATAACGTATCTTCATTCCTTTTAAGAAATCCTCTCTTTTTAGTTTTTAGCCATTTTACTTTGAAGGCTCTAAGTATGGTTGTTTTTTGTTTTGTTTTTGTACTGGTCTTGCTTGGGGCACAGCATTTCTTGAATCTGTGAATCAGTGTCTTTCTTTAGTTGGGGAAAATTTTTAGCTATTATCTCTTCAAATACTGCTCTGCCTATTCCTTCTCTCTTCTTTGGAATTCAAATCGTATGTGCGTTAGACCTTTCTTCATGTCCCTTATGCACTCTGCTGTTCATCTTTTTTCCTCTCCATGCTTCAATGTGGGTGATCTCTCCCCTTTTATGTTCCTTCTCACTAATCCCTTCACTTGTTAAGCCTCCGCAAGACTGATGAAAACTGTCTGCTCTTCATCTACTTGGCTTATTCCTCTTGCTCTTCCACAGCTTAGTTGGAGAATACTTTGAGGGGAAACCAGGACTGAATCTCTCACTTCTCTGCACTGCCTTCTCTTCAGAATCTCTTCCTTCAAGCCCTGGCTGTCTCCATAGCCCTGAACCCTAGTTTATCTCTACAGCCCTGTGAGTTTTCCTTAAAGCTTCTTTGGCTACTCTGCCCCCTAGCGGCTGCCCTCAGCCTGGCTTTAGTCTCTTGTCCCATGCCAAGTATCAAAATGCTCTGTGAGAGATAGCTGGGCAAGAAAGTTGGCTTCACTTCAGTGAGCTTTCCTTTGTTCTCGTGTCTGTCCTCGCAGGTCTTATTTGCCTCGGCAGCTCCTTATACCTTCAAACTGATAAAATGTTTTTTTAAAAATTTACCACTTCTTATTGGTCTTGGGAAAAATACTGTTCCACTGTAAACTGTCTCATCAATGAGGAAGTCTCAGCAAAAAGTTTTTAGTGTGTATGCATCTCCAACTAACTGGTTTCTGGGTTCTGCTGTTTACCAGGCATTCCAGGAACAGGAACTACAAGGCTGAGTTTGCATCATGCCGGTTGGAGGCTGTACCCCTGGAATTTGGGGACTATCACCCACTGAAACCCATAACTGTAAGTTTTGTCAAGGGTCCCTCTGTGACATTCTTATTCCATAAAATTATAGACAGTATTCCTGGGTCTTTCTCATTTTGCCAGTGGTAGGTGCTTTTGCATATTTAAATCAACCAATCTGTTCTCTGCCCCATTTTTTTTTGTGATGTTGGTCTCACCCACCATCATTTTTATTCCCTTTCTCATATTAGTGGGGTGATCATGCATATGGGATGCCTTTGTTCCTGATTTGGAGGTGTGAACAAAATACTTCTTAATTTGCCTATCTGAAATATTAAGATCACTCTAATTACTAATATAGGGTGCTGTCCTGACTAGCATCTTAGTCTGTCTGTGAGTTTATCTAAAAAACAAAGCAAAAGGCAAGCAGGAGTCACAGATTGTCTCATCTGAGTTAGCACTTTTTTATTAACAAGTAATAGAAGCTACGTGGTTGTCATCATAGGTGGGATATGAGGTTGACAGATGCCAGTAGACACTGAGGACATGACGTTTCTGAACGGCAGAGAACCTGAGAACACACAGAGGTGATTACATAAAGCAGGAGGTCACAAGAACACGCTTCAGCCTCCCAGGGCCCCTCAAATCCCCACGGGCTCGAGTGGCTGCGGCTGACCCACCAGTGAGTTGCTTCCAATCTCAGGAACTCAAACCCAACAGCAGGGAGAGTGTCTTCTCTGCATTTTCTGTTTGCCCCGTTGGGTTATGTGTCCTTCCCTGAATCAACCCTGGTGACTGGGGTGTAGAATATGCTGATTCGTTGGGTTGGGGCTCCTGCCCACCCTGGGAACCAGGAGCAGAGTCCACTCCACCAGGCCTTTAAGAGCTGAGAGTCAGGCAAGGCTGCCTTCCCAAAGAAACTTTGGACTGTTGAGAGCCTGGGAGATGGAGGAATGGATGCCAGGCAGACAAGAACAACAAACATGCACCAGTGGGAGGCACTTCACCAAGTTACCCAGGTTAGTGTCAGACCCCACAGATTGAGGGCATGGTCTTCAATAAAACTGCCCTAGCTTCAGACTCCAGCTGTAAATTCGGGGGTCCCCAGGCCACCTGCACGTCTGACCAACTGGCTACAAATCCAAGGGTTTCCGGAGACCTCCCTCAGGTTTGATAATTTACCAGAACAGAACTCAGGAAAGTGTAATACTTATGCTTATATTTTTATTATAAAGGATGCACATGAGGACCAGCCAAATTAAGAGACACAGAGGGCAAGGAGGAGGGTCCCAAATGCAGAGCTTCCTTGCCCTCTGCCTGTGGAATCAGGGTGTGCATCACCTCCCAGTGCATCATGTGTTCAACTGGAAAGCTCCACTGAGCTTTGGTGTCCAAACTTTTTATTGGGGTTTTATGACACACATGATTGATTGATTCCTTGGCCACATGATTGAACTTGATATCTAGTTTCCCTCTCCTCTGCTGAAGTGAGATCTTTTTCATCTTTTGATAGGTTTATTGTCCATCTGTGGTGAATTGGCCTGAAATTTTTTTATCATAGTAAAACTTTAGACAGATCTGTTATATTCTACAGTGAGAGTTATCACCTGGCTGAAAGTCCAAACCCTTTAATCACGTTTGGTCTTTCAGCATCCTCTCATTAGCATAAACTCAGGTGTGATTGAGGGGCTCATGAATGACGGATGCTCCAAGGACTTGGAGTCTCCTTTCCAGGAACCGGGGACAGGGGCCAAATTCTCTTTTATCCAACACCCTCTCTCCTTCATTCTGTTACATCCCCACTGCCCCCCGAAGAATCGTTCTGGGTTTTTATAGCTTCCTCATTTAAAAAGGAGTGGAGTCTAACTAGCCCTTCTGGATGTTGATCCTAAACTTTCAGCAGACAGACTCTGGCTCTGGTTGGATCCTCTTGGCTTAGGAGTTCACCATGGTCTGGTCATCTGAAGTTGGGGAGGGTTGGGGGCAGTGGAACAAGAACATGGCTTCACACCCCAACACCCCCGCTTGCTCCTTAACACGTACACAGTTCTCCTGAAAGGGAGGAGTTGGGCACTCACTGCTTTGTGATGATGAGCTGGCCGCACAGAGCCACTGAGACCGTCTTCGAGTATGACGACTCTGGGATCTTTCGTATGCTGGTTCGTTACCCTACCTAGACCGTTGCTGCAAGATGCAAATTCTGATGCAGTGGGTCCCGGGTGGGGCTTGCGAGTCTACAGATTTATGAGCTGGCAGGTGATATGGATGCTGCTTGTCCAGAGACTATACTTTGAGTAAGAAGGCCCTACAAGAATTCAGTTATAGCATCACCTTCTAAATCTCAAAGACCCTGTCTCTCCCTTCCTAACCCCAATTTCTCACCTTCCCTTCCTCATCAGCTGGGGTTCCGAGTCATGTCAATTTGTCACAAAAATAAGTGTCCCTGCTGCAAAGGAATGGTCAGTTCATAAGGGAACAAGGGAAAACCCATTTGAGTGTTTCATTGGGAAAAGTCATAGGAGACTACCATTTTACCTCCACACATTTTCCCCACAGGTCACAGAGTCAAAGACAAAGAAAGTGAGCCGGAAAGGAAGCACTTCTTCCACGTCCTCTTCATCCTCCAGCTCCGTGGTGGACCCGCTGAGCAGCGTCCTGGATGGGACCGACCCCCTCTCCATGTTTGCGGCCTCTGCTGACCCTGCAGCCCTGGCGGCTACCATGGTAATGCTCCTAGCTATGGTCAGTCCTGTGGGTGCAGGGTTGGGGATTTTCACTGGACGAGTAATACGCAGTGCACTCGGGTTGTAACAATTCAGATAATCCAGACTCAATGACACTGCACAGCGTGTAGATCCTGGAAACTGCTGCTTCTTCTTTTTTCTTAAAGCATTTAAAAATTCTTTCTTTTCATTTGACTCTTCTCATACCCTTTATTTTGGATTTATTTTTATGTAATTACATAACTAATTTACTAATTTTTCATGTAAAAAATCAAACATTACAGATGAAGTCCAGTTGACCAGTTCTCACTCTATTCTCCACTCTGGAGGTCATCAGTGTTATCAGTGTAATGTATATTCTTCAACTTTTTCTTTGTATTTTCATAGATATTTATGACAACAATTTCTGAACATTTACATACATACTCATATATAAGTAACAACAACAGCAATAATAAGAGTATCAGCTAACTGCATAGCAGGTATTTTCCAAGTGCATTCCAGGTGTAGTTCTCATACAGCCTAAGCTTCATTTAAAGAGGTCCACACAGAGGAACAGAGATGTTAAGTGACATGCAAGCTGGAATTCAAGCCTGGCCAGTCTGACTTCAAAATCCACCATCATTCTTTGCTGGCATTGCACACAGCTATTTACTTTATTTTTTTTTAACGTATATACTTTATTTTTTTAAACTTGACAATATGTCTTGGAGAACTTTCTATATTAGTACTTACAGAACAACCTTCTTATTTTGAACAGCTGCATTGTATTGTAAGGAACAGGACATGATTTTGGTGTTTTTTTTTTGGCCGCACTGCTCGGCTTGTGGGATCTTAGTTCCCCAACCAGGGATTGAACTCGGGTCCTCAGCAGTGAAAGCCCAGAGTCCTAACCACTGGACTGCCAGGGAATTCCCAGGGACATGCTTTAAATTGCCATGATGGACACATAGACCATGTGTGGTGTTTGTTGGTATAGGCAGTGGCGCATTTGTCCTTGAACATACATAGGTCTTGGTGCCTACGTGCAAGGATTTCTGCAGGGTTACTTCCTAGGAGTTCATTACTGGGTTAAGGTAACATATACATCAAGTTTTATGTGGACCATTTTCAAAGTCTTTATTGAATTTGTTACAATATTGCTTCTGTTCTATGCTTTGGTGTTTTGGCCCTGAGGCGTGGGATCCTAGCTCCCCGACCAGGGATCAAACCCGCACCCCCTGCATTGGACGACAAAGTCTCAACCACTGGATGGACTGCCAGGGAAGTCCCCATATACATAAGGTGTTTTTTTTTTTTTTTTTTTTTTTTTTTTTTTTTTTTTTTTTTTTTTTTGCGGTACGTGGGCCTCTCACTGCTGTGGCCTCTCCTGTTGCAGAGCGCAGGCTCCGGACACGCAGGCTCAGCGGCCATGGCTCACGGGCTCAGCCGCTCCGCGGCATGTGGGATCTTCCCGGACCGGGGCACGAACCCGTGTCCCCTGCATCGGCAGGCGGATTCTCAACCACTGCGCCACCAGGGAAGCCCCCTACATAAGGTTTTGATGGCTACTGCCAGATTGTTCTCCAGAAAGCGTTCACCAATTTACACTGCCATCAGCATAGCAGTATTTTGGAGTGCCTGTGCCCTGCATCCTTGCCAACCTGGCTACTATCAGTCATTTTAAATCTTGCCATTCTGATTGTTGAAAAATGATCTCTTTCAGTTTGCCTTTCCTTGATTCTTAATGAGTTTCAGCATCTTTTGATAGGTTTATTGTTCATCTGTGGGGAATTGGCCTGAAAATGTTTTAGCATAGTAAACCTTTAGACAGATCTGTTACATTCTACAGTGAGGGATTGTCTGCCTTCCGCTCATACTTTTCTTTAAGCTTTACTGAGGTATAATTGACAAATAAAATTGTAAGATATTTAAAGTGTGCGACGTGATGCTTTGATACACATATACATTGTGAAAGGATTCCCTCCGTTGCGTTAACTCTTATGTTACCTTACATACTTACCCTTTTTTTTGGTGAGAACATTGAAGTTCTACTGTCTTAGCGATTTCACCTATACAATACTGTGTTATCATCTGTCATCACTATGGTCGCTTATACTTTTTTAAAAGATTCAAAAATTGCTGCTGAAGAGATTGTCTTGCCTTTTCTTAGGACAACTCCAGAAAGAAACGTGACAGAGATGATAACTCCATTGTAGGATCAGATTTTGAGCCTTGGGCCAGCAAACGAGGAGAAATCCTTGCCCGGTACACTACCACGGAAAAGCTCTCTATTGTGAGTACCAGTATACTTTTCTCCCAGTGCCTGCTTCAGACTTCGTAGTTCTTTTTGTTATTACGATCTGCACCCGATTCCAGTTTGTAGGTTCCCCCCTACACACCAAGCAGTTCTTCAACACCAGTGGGATGTCCTATAAATCACCTCAATTCTGACATTGTCTACCTGGAGAGAGCACCAGATCCCACAGCTTAAGGGCTCAGTCCCCACATCAGATGCTAATCAAAAGTCCAGGTTGTTACCTGGCTTCTGACCAACTAGCTATAAATCAGTTTCCCATGACCACCTCTTTGGGTTCAATTAATTTGCTAGAGTGGCTCACAGAACTGACTAGACTACTGGTTTATTACAAAGGATATTAAAGGATATGAACCAGTAACTAGATGAAGAGATACCTAGGGTGAGGTCCTGAACAAAGGAGCGTCTGTTTCCGTGGAGTTTGGGGTCCAGCACGGCAGCATGTGGATGTGTTCTGATTCACCAACCCGGAAGGTTCTTGAACCCCGTCCTTTTGGGTTTTTATGGAGGCTTCATTATATAGATATGATTGATTAAATCATTGACCACTGGTGATTGATTCAACCTCCAGCCCCTTTCCCCTCCCTAGAAATCAGGGAGGTGGGACTGAAAGTTTCCACCCTCTAATCATGTGGTTGGTTCCCTTGACAACCAGCCTCCATCCTTAGGTGCTTCCAAAAAATCACAGGAGAGTGCATCCTAAAAAGAACAGAAGACTCCTGGATTGTTCTCTCACTTAGGAAATTCCAAGGGTTAGGAGCTTTGTGCCAGGAATTGGGACAAAGACTAAACATATATTTCTTCTTATAAATCACAGTATCACAGTTATGTTGCCCCAATGCCGAGGTTCTGTAAGTTTCAGTTATTATGTCAATGTTAGTTGGGAGAAAACATGCTAATTGGTTCCTCAAAAAATGTGTTAAGAATCGGGGGTCAGGCACAGTTCAGAGAAAGAACTGGAGCCGCAGAGTCCTGTCTCTGGGGGAGGTGAGAGTTACGAGGGGAGGAGAGTGCCATCCTGAAGAAGGTTAACTTCTTACTATTGCTCAGGGAGTCCCACTGGTGGGTTTTCTGCCAGGGCTGGAAGTTCACTGTTTCTTTGGGTGGCGCTCAGTAGGTCAAGTTGTTGGCTAGTGCCCGAGGCCTACCTTGTACTCTGCAAGTTGCTCAACCGGGGAAAGCAGGTTAATGCTTATGTCGTCAAGGACTAGCTTGTAACCGAAGCCCTCCCTAAAGAAGAGAGATGTTCGTCTCTCTTCATACTGGAAAGAGGTCTAGAGGCAGATAGTCCAGGACTATGTGGCAGCTCCAAAGTCATCAGGGACCCAGCTCTTTCTGTCTTGCTGCTCTGTCATGTTCAGTGTTACCTCATGTCCAAGTTGTTAGAAGGTGGAAAGGGGAAAGTGGGATGCACCCTCTCTCATTCAAGAACACTTCCTTGGGACTTCCCTGGTGGTCCAGTGGTTAAGATTCCACACTTCCACTGCAGTGGGGGCTCGGGTTTGATCCCTGGTCGGGAAACTAAGATCCCACACGCCGAGTGGTGCCGCCAAAAAAAAGAACACTTCTTGGAGTCCCCTCAACAGGTCCAGTTACATTTGTCTTTAAGGTAGTCATGGGCTGTACACAGTGCACCCATCAAAACTCGGGACTGTGAGCAGGGAGGAAGGGGTGAACTCAGTAGCGACTAGGAAGGTTCTGCTCCCTTCTCCCAGAGTCTGTACTTGTTAAGCAGAATGGTGGCAGAACTGCTGGACTATTTAATTCTTTTTCTTACTGTTTTCTGATTGCACTGATTTAATATAAAGCCGTGATTCTCAACCAGGAGTAATTTTACTCCCCAGGGGACATGTGGCAATGTCTGAAGACATGTTTGGTTGTCACAACTGTGGGAGTGCTACTTGGCATCTAGTGGGTAGAGGCCAGGGATGCTGCTAAACATCCTACAGTGCACAGGACGGCCTCCCACAACAGAATTTTCCAGCCCATAATGTCAATATTGCCGAGGTTGTGAAACCCTGATTTAGAGTAAGCTAATTGCTATCACATTGTCACCATTGTCTCAAAATTTTGCTTTTTGTTGGCTCATTTTGAGAGTCCTGAAATGAGTAGATATTTGAATCTCTAGTTTCTAGTGAGCTGTATTTTCTTCCTTTGAATAAATATTTCTGTTTTTCATTTAGATAAATAAGTGGCTTTGTTGGAAAACGATGGATCGTGTTGTCTTAGTGCTGCTTGAACAATAAGTAAAGTTTTTGTTACAGGGTCCAGTAAGTTTTAAAAAATATTAACATATATTTTTTGCCTCTGCAGAATCTTTTTATGGGATCTGAAAAAGGTGAGTTTTTGCTGTTGTTACTGTTTTGATGGGGAATTCTCCCATTACCTTTAATATAATTTTTCAAAGGAAAAAAACATCCAATCCTGATGTTTAATTCAATTGAAGCTATTATTTCCTAGATTATATATAGACTTAGTAGAATCAAAGTACATATTTAGATGACGAATGAAAAAAAAAAGACCAAAGAGTTTACTAGGAGGAAAACAGAAACTTAGTGCTTGATTCTGGGATTACAGAGCAGTAGTCTCCTGTCTGTGTGCCTCCTCACTGGCTGGGAAATGGTTGAAATTCTCCTTTTTATAGATCCTTTCCTTTGCCTTAAGTCTTTATCCCTTGTGAAAACACAGATGCACCGGTGAGGGGAGTCACACACTCAGTCTTATCAGCCACTGGTCCCTGAATACGGCAGTTCTCAATTTCTTGTGCCAAGACACAGTCTGGACCAGGGTGTCTCAAACTAGCTCTTCAGCAGAGTCACCTGAGGAATATATATATATATTTCATAAAAATACAAACCACTGGGTCCCACCCCACTTATTGAATTAATCTTGAGGAAGGGGACCCAGGAATTCTGTTTTTAAAGCTCCTGGGTGATTATGAAGCCACTGTCTTAGATCCTGTATCATTGGGGTGCAGAGGAGCACAGCCGCGGTTTACGTGCAAATTGCTGGTATGGCAGCTGCAACTCTCCTCGTTCTCTGCAGGTTGAGGCAGCACGTTAGAAATCAAGAGAGCCAGAGCACCTTTGTCATGGGCATAACTTTGACCCCAAACCATAAAAAAGTAAATCATAGCATATCTAGCATATCTTCCAGTTTGGAGAGATCAGAAAGTGACGATATCACTTGCTGGTGAAGAACGTAGAGCAACAGAAACGCTCATGTGCTGCTGGTGGGAGTGTAAAATGACACAACCACTGTGTAAAGCACTTTTGCATTATCTGTTCAAATTGAAGATGGGCCAACCCTTTGACCTAGCAGTTCCACTATTAGGATATACCCTAGCTCAGAAATTGGCAGGCTATATCCTGGAGGCCAAATCTGGCCCACTGTTTGATTTTGTAAATAGTCTTATTGGAACACAGCCATGCCGGTTTGTTTACATATTGTCTATGGCTGCTTTTGCGCTGTAATGGCAGAGTTGAGTAGTTGTGACAGAGACTGTGTGACTCACAAAACGTAAAATACTTATATATGGCCTTTTATAGAGTGCATTTTTTCAGCTCTGCCCAAATCCATGTTTCTTAAAGTGTGGTCCAAGGACCAGCAGCATTGACGTCACCGGGGGCTCATTAGAAATGCAGAGTCTCAGACCCTGCCAGACCTAGTAAAAATCAGAATCTGCATGTTAACACATCCTTAAGTGATTCCTATAAAAGTTTGAGAAACTACCCTGAAGAAATGCATGCATTTATGAACCAGGAGACATGCACAGAAATGTTTATAGCGTATTGATCATAGTAACCCCAAGCAGGATACAACCCAAGCATCCACTGACGGTAGAATAAGAAATAAACTGTGATGTAGTCACACAATGGAAAATACTAAACAGTGGTGAAAATGTGTGAGCTACAGCTTTATGCAATGACGGGTAAACTTCATGAACTAAAGTCAGTGGTGAATGAAAGAAGCAAGACTGTACAATCTGGGTGGTGGCTACAAAGGTTTTATAATTATCTGTTAAAATGTACATATATGCATGTTCTGTACTATATTTCAAAATGAAGGGAGAAGTAGAAGTAAAGTAAAAAAAAATCAAATTATTTGGAAACTTCTTAATTTTAGTAGTTGTTATTAATTAAATAATTGTACCATGCTCTCAGCTGATCCCAGACAAATCTGTGAGTTAACACCAGAGCTAAGAAACCAGTGCCTTAAAAGAGCAAACTTTAGTTCCTGAGAGTGAGTTTGGCAGGCAGGAGCAAGGAAACCTCTGGTCTAGAACAGAAACACCCTTAAGATGGAGAAAGGGTTCTGAAACAGGAGGCTCTGGAGGGCAGCAGCCAGCTGGCCAGAGAGCCCTGTCCTGTGACCGGCCCGTGGCCTGGAGTCCTTTCCTTCTCTCCCCGCCAGTCCCTGCTGATGGGAAGAGTTGTGCTGACGGATGATGGAAGGAGGCTCACTAGTCCTGTTTGCTTGAAGAGACAGCTTTTGAAGCCCTAGTGTTTCCACCTCTGGACAGACAGTGGGATTGTTGTTTTGTTCGTTGTTAGTACCACAGTTCTGCACTGTGAATATGAGCCTGAGAGGGCCTTTTGTTTGTGGAAAACAATTAAATGACGGATTTTTGGCATCCTTATCCGGACCGCCTTTCTTTAGGAATAAACAAATGATTCAGTGAAAAGTTTGTAAATATCAAATGTCGCAGAACCTTTTTGAGGCTGGCCCACTGCACTCCCACAGGCAGCTCCTAAGCAGAAATGTTTCTGATGAAACTTTGGTTACGTAAGGAAGTTGCTTTCAGAATCTCGGGGAGTTTTCTGTAATGAAATTGTTCCCCAGCCTCGTTACTCATGATGAAGTGTAAAGTGAAAGATGCCTTCCTTTGGGGGTATTGGTGACAGAGGAAAGCCAGCTGTGTGACATGAATCCATTCTGTTTAGGCAAAGCTGGGACTGCCATGTCCGCAATGTCGGAGAAGGTTCGGACCAGGCTGGAGGAGCTGGATGATTTTGAGGAGGTGAGCAAGTCAGTTGTTGAATCCAAGGAGCGGGGGGGCTTCCCGTGCTTCTGCCAGGTGAGGTCAGTCTCGGTGGCTGCTCTCTGATTAATTCTCGAACTGTGCATTGTGTTCAGTCCTCCTGAGGCACCAACTGATCCAGGGAAAGATGCCAGTGGCGCAGCTGGCCAAGCTCACAGGAGCCTTCCTTGGGCTGGTTTTCTGAAGGTGTTTTTCTCACTGCGATGCTTGAGCAAACCCCGGGTGTCTGGGGACAGGGTTCTAACTGTGAAAGCCAATGGTAGCCACCTCCCGGGGAGCCGCCTCGTATAGTGTAAAACGGTCATGCCTGCTGCAGAGGCTGTGCATGGTCACTCAGCTGCTGAACTCTTTCAATTAGCCTGCACGTGCTTTTAAAGAACATGACTCTTGCCAACTCATAAAAATTAGTAAATTTAATGTATAAATCCAGATTTCTGACTTCTCTTAAATTCCACCTAACTGTGGGCTCACATGCTTGTATTTAACCTGGGTGTGTACTGTCCAGGCTGCATGGTCCTCCCTGGCCCAGTTCACTCATAAACATGACTAGCCTGGCCCCTGGAGACGGTGAGTTTGCATCCTCTGGAGTATCATTTAGAGAGGCAGCATAGCATGGGGGTTAAGAGGGCAAACTCAGGAGCCAGGCTGCCTGGGTTTGAATCCTGGCTCTACTGTTTGGTAATTCTGTAATTTGGGACAAGGTACTTAAGAGCTTGAGCTCTGTGCCTCAGTTTACTCATCTGTAAAGTGGGGGTGCTACCTAGTACCTGCCTGTTAGGGTGATTGCAGGGGATTACATGAGTTAATGTATGTGAAGTGCTTAGACCAGCACTCAGCACATGGTACATGCTTTGCAAGTGTTAGCTACTGTCACCGTCACCATTCTGAGTCTAGAGGCCTTAGCTTGACTTGCTTATTAACAGGGTGCCCTTGGGCATTCATCTTCCTATACCCATGTCCTCATCTGTAAAATGGGGATAAAAAATATAGTTGTGGGGCTTCCCTGGTGGCGCAACGGGAGAGGCCACAACAGTGAGAGGCCCGCGTACCACAAAAAAAAAATATATATATATATATATATATATATATATATATATATATATATATATATATATATATAGTTGTGTAGGCTGAATGGGAATGCTTTGAAATCCACAGAGGTCCATATAATGGCAGTTGCCATTGCTCTGTCCTGCATCTTGCCCCAGTTTCAGGGTCCTTCCAGCTCTAAGACCAGAGTTGTTAGGTGCTCAGCAGAGTCTAATAGTCCAATATTTTATTTTCCAATTCAGAAATGACATATTTTGAGTTAGGGTGCCCAAGATCCTCAGTCTGCATGTCATTGGCTGGTAGGAAGGGAATTGCTAAGGGTTTTATCAAAGCTCTTTTGTCTGTTGAGTATCTGAAAGTCACTTGAGCTGGCTTACACGGAAAATAAGGACTGTATTGAAGGATACTGGGGCACTACCCTGAACCCAAAGGCACAATGGCCTGGAATCAGGAACTGAAAAACCACTCAGAACCCCAGCAGCTGTCCTCTGTGTCTCTTGCTTCTGTGTAGCCTCCAGACTCTTTCCAGTTCTCCTTTTTTTATTTTTTTTTCTGCAGACTGGTTTCCTTGCTTCCCCCTGCTCACAGGAGCACATGGCTGCCCCATGGCTTCCAGGTTAACATAGCGTATTAGTCAGGATAAGACTAGTTTGTGCTGTGGTAACAAATGAACCCCCATATCTCAGTGGCTTAATATAACAAAGGTTTATTTCTTCCTCACATTACTCGTCCAGTGTAGGTGACAAACATACCACCATCTCATGGTGCTGCCATCTCAACATATGGCTCCAGGGTTGTCACAGCAGAGCTGAAGAAAGGGTCACTTTTCACCGCCTCAGCCCAGAGGGGACACATGCCACTCTATTCACCACCCATTTGCCCAAACTAGTCACATGGCTCCTCCTACAGCAGAGGGGCAGGGAGGATCCTATCTCACAGTTCAAGTGACCAGTTGGGATCAGTTCAGATTTCCTGAACCTCCTACTCGTATTCCTTTAATAAAGAGTTCTTCCAGAAATCCCACTCCTGGGCATATATCCAGAGAAAACTCTTAATTCGAAAAGATACATACACCCCAGTGTTCATAGCAGCACTATTTACAAAAGCCAAGACATGGAAACAAACTAAATTTCCATTGGCAGATGAATGGGTAAAGAAGATGTGGTACATACATACAATGGAATATTGTTCAGCCATAAAAAGAATGAAATAGTGCCATTTGCAGCAACATGGATAGACCTAGAGATTATCATACTAAGTGAAGTAAGTCAGACAGAGAAAGACATATCATATGATATCACTTATATGTGGAATCTAAAATATGATACAAATATTTACAAAATAGAAACAGGCTCCAGACATAGAAAACAAACTTATGGTTATGAAAGGGGAAAGGGCAGGAGGATAAATTAGGAGTTTGGGGTTAACATATACACACTGCTATATATAAAATAGAAAAACAGCAAGGACCTACCATATAGCACAGGAAACTATACTCAGTATCTTGTAATAAACTATAATGGAAAAGAATATGAAAAAGAGTATATATATATGTATAACTGAATTACTTTGTTATACATCGGAAACTGACACAACATTGTAAATTAACTATAGTTCAATTAAAAAAAAAGTTCTTTACTTTGGATTCTAGGCAGCATTCATATAAAAAAGATTTGGTTCCTGGTCTCCTCACGTGGGTTAGCATGACCCTCACTCCTGTGAGCTGTGCAGTCAGCATCTTAGCAGTAGGCAAGGATTAGTGAGCGTGTACTGTGTGCTGGGTGGTGCCCGGTCTTTACATATGTTATAATATTTCATCCATGTGATGACCTTGCCCTCTTCTGCCATGGGTTTTTGCTGGGTCTGCTCTCTGTCCTGAATGCTCTCTCCCTGGTCTAGTTAACAACCCTCCATTGCCTAGTTAACACCTGTACACCACTGAGAGTTTGTCTCAAGCATCACTTCCTCCAGGAAACCATTCTTGACCACCATTCTAGAGTCCATTCTGAGATGAACCTTTCCCCCAACATTTGAATATCCCTGAACTTGGACTGTGCCTCTCAATTGGTGCATGTCCGTGATCGACATTTTTTCTTCCTTAAGTGGTACATAAAACAGTTGTGCTTCTTAAAACGGGCACCTCAGATTCAGAGAACTATGATATGTGTCTTTGTAGAATTGTTTCCCCGAGCATTTGTCTCAGTTTGTATTAATGTCCATCTTGTCCTTTGTGCCTTAAACGCCATTAGTGCTGAACCAATGTCTTTTTGCTTACGTTTGTATCTGGGGCATCTGGTATACCATACTTGCCTGGCACACAATACCCCCCAATAACTATTTGTTGAATAAGGTAAGTCCTGTTATCACTGTTCACAGAAGAGACTCAGGGAGGAAAGCAGCTCACTTAGAATCATACGGTTAGAATGTGGCTCAGCTGGGAATGGGCTCAGGTCTGACTTGTGTTGAAGGCCAGTTTTTCTATCACTGCCCTCTAGCCGTCTTTGCAGAAAACTCAAAGAACCTCTTTGATTACAAGACAGAACTATCAATCCTGGTCAGGATATGAGGAAAACTTAGAAACCAAAACTCAGCTAATACTCAGTATTGTTCATGGGGGCGAAGGGGGAGTCCAACAATGTTTTTTCTTCTGTGCCTGTATCTTTCTACTTTCTGCCCACAGGGATCCCAAAAGGAGCTGTTGAATTTGACTCAACAGGATTATGTGAACCGCATAGAAGAGCTCAACCAGTCGCTGAAGGACGCCTGGGCCTCGGACCAGAAAGTGAAGGCTCTAAAAATAGTCATCCAGGTCAGGTCGAGTGATTTTTTCTTTCCCCAGAATTTCCTTTGTAAAACTCCTTTGTGGATAATTAAGGTTTTCAGAGGCCTGCCTTCAGGGTCTTACCCTAATTTTTTCATCTGTTCTATTTTCACGTACTTCCTGTGAAAGGCCATAATTTTGAATCAGTGCTTTTATGAGATGGCTAATCCCAGGGCCACCATGTGCAGCTGCATAGGTTGTGCACTGTGCAGTTCCAGGAAATTCACCCTAGATTACAGCATTATTGATGTCCCCCCCTGGGTTGTGCAGTTCATTGGCCCTGTTATATCATCTGACACATTTATGATTTGTGTAGACTAAAGAATGATCAACTGTCTTTTGGGTTTCCTTGACCAGATTTTCTTTGTATCTTTGGAACTAATGGTTGTGTGTCCCTGATATATGCATTTTGGGGTCATGTTCTGCATAATGATGTGACCAAGAAAATGTATATACAGTGTTAAGAGAGGTATGTTTATTGAATCCTGTTTATTGATGAATTTGTTAATCCATGACAACTCTTGGATCACAAGAGCAAGCTCCACAGGGAAAACAGCTTATTCTGTTTCTTGACTCTTAAGATCATCCTGTCTTGTCAAAACATGCTCAGAAGTACACTGTAAAAGGAATAATGTAAGCATTATGCTTTTCAGAGCAGAGTTAATAGAGAATTTCTGAACAGCCATTTTAGTTCACAAGGACAAGATTTCATTCTTGTTTATTGTCACGGGAATGTGACATTTGTTTTCTTACTCTGGGAGTCTTTACACTGGGTACTTGAAGTCTTTTAAGATGTCACTTTGTGTGGCAGGTGCTATTTTTTTGGTGTTCATGACAGAGGCAAGCCCAAGCCCTTTTCCCTTCCATCACTGTTGTTAGTTGACAAAGCAAATACTCTGAAGAAGGGTTCTCTCATCCTGCAGGAATGTGATGGAGGCTGCTTGCTGAGTGGCTCAAGTGAGAGAATATCTAAACTAACAAGAGCTTCTTCAAAATATTTTTGTTGGCAACATCTCTCCATAGAGTATTGTGGTATAGAACTGTGACTTCTAAGATTTTTACATCTGGAGGAGATTTGATTCATGTCTTCCCAAAGAAAATAATCATGAAACTGTTTAATTAACTCCACATCTAGCTAATAGTAACAATTTGACTTTCAGTACTTTAAAGACTGCCTCCTTTATCCAAAAAAGCTAGTCAAGGTACAGAATATGGAGAAATGAGCAGTTTCCCTTATTTGCTCTGCAGTAAGGCTTTACTTTGTTTTTTCAGCTTTATTGAGGATATTTTACATATCCTAAAATCCACCATTGTAAATGTACAGTTCAGTGATGTTTTTAGTGAGTTTACAGAGTTGCCCAGCGATTACACAATCCAGTTTTAGAACATTTTCATAGCCACTGCCCACCCCCCCCACCCCACCCACTGCCCAAATTTCCTCAAGCCTGTTAGCACTCAAACCCTGCCTCCACTTTCAGCCTCAGAAAAACCACCAGTCTGCTTTCTGACTCTATGAATTTGCCTTTCCTGGACGTTTCATGTACATGGGGTCACACATTATGTAATCTTTTGCATCTGGCTTCTTTCACTTACCATGTTTTTGAGGTTCATCCATGTTGTAATATCAGTACTCTGTACCTTTTTTCTGCTGAATAGTATACCACTGCATGCATAACCACATTTTACTTACGCATTAACAAGCTGATAGACATTTAAGTTGTTTTCACTCTGGCCATTATGAATAATGCCGCTGTTCACAATTGCATACAAGTCTTTGTATGGTCGTATATTTTCTTTTTTCTTGGATAGATTCCTAGAAGTGGAATTGCTGAGTCATATGGTAAGTTTATGTTTAACTTTTTGAGAAACGGCCAAATTGCTTTCCAAAATGGCTGCACCATTTGCATTCCCACCAGCAATATATGAGGGTTCCAGTTCCTCTGTATCTTTTCGATCACTCTTTCCGTTATTGTCCATCTTTTTTTGTTTTGTTTGTTTGTTTGTTTTTGCGGTACGCGGGGCTCTCACTGTTGTGGCCTCTCACCGGCTCCAGACGCGCAGGCTTAGCAGCCATGGCTCATGGGCCCAGCTGCTCCGCGGCATGTGGGATCCTCCCGGACCGGGGCACGAACCTGTGTCTCCTGCATCAGCAGGCGGACTCTCAACCACTGCGCCACCAGGGAAGCCCTGTCCATCTTTTTGATTATAGCCATCTGAGTGGGTGTGAAGTGGTACCTCATTGTGGTTTTCATTTGCATATCCCTACTGACTAACAATGTTGAGCATCTTTTCATGTTTATTGGCTATTTTTATATCTTCTTTAGTGAACTGTCTATTCAAGACTTGCCCATTTAAAAACTCAGGTTGTTTGTCTTCTTGTTGAGTTGTAATAATTCTTTATCCTTGATGCGAGTTCTTTATCAAATACATGATCTACTTGTATTTTCTCCTAGTCTGTGGCTTGTCTTTGCATTTTCATAATGGTATCTTCTGAAGTGTAGGAGTTTTTAATTTTAATGAAGTCCAGTTTATCAGTTTTCTCCTTTTTGGCTCATGCTTTTGCAGTTGTATCTAGGAACTCTTTGCATAACCCAGGGTTGTGAGAATTTCTTCCTGTGTTTTATTCTAGAAGCTTTATAGTTTTAGCTCTTACATCTAGGTTATATGGTCCATTTTGAATTATTTTTTTGTATGTATGGCGTGTCTAAGTTTATTTTTTTTCCATATGGATATCCAGTTGTCTCAGCAGCATTTGCTGAAAAGACTTATCTTGGCACCTTTGTCAAAAGTCAGTTGGCCATGGGCTTCCCTGGTGGCACAGTGGTTGAGAGTCCGCCTGCTGATGCAGGGGACACGGGTTCGTGCCCCGGTCCGGGAGGATCCCACGTGCTGTGGAGCGGCTGGGCCCGTGAGCCATGGCCGCTGGGCCTGCGTGTCCGGAGCCCGTGCTCTGCAACAGGAGAGGCCACAGCAGTGAGAGGCCCGTGTACCACAAAAAAAAAAAAAAAAAAAAAAGTCAATTGGCAATAAAAGTAAGGGTTTATTTCTGAACTCTCAATTCTATTCCATAGATCTATAGGTATATCCTTATGCCAGTATCACACTTGATTACTATAGCTTTATGGTAAGTTTTGAAACTAGGTAGTACAAGTCTTTTAACTTCGTTCTTCTTTTTCAGAATTGTTTTGGCTCTTCTGGGTCCTTTGCATTTCCATATGAATTTTAGGATCAGCTTGTCAATTTCTACCAAAAAAAAAAAAAAAACAAAACAACCTTTGGGATTTTGATAGGGATTGTACTGACCCTATAGATCAGTTGGAGAGATTTGCCATCTGAAGCAGAGTTAATCTACTGATGCATAAATTATGTATCATTCATTCTGTTGATGGGCATTTGGTTCTTTTCTTTTTCCTTTTTTCATTATTATGCACGATGTTGCTGTGAACGCTGGTCACGTCTGCTGGTGACCATATAAAGTGTTTCTCTAGATGAAGGCCTGTACCTTAAAAGTGGAATTGCTCGGTGTAGGACGTGTGCCTTGTCTGCTTTTCCAGACAATGCCGAGTTATTTTCCGCAGTAGTTGTGCCAGCCTGCGCTGTAGTAGCAGTGGGAATGGGAGAGTGTGTGCTGTTCAGTGGCCTACCAACATTTGGAATGAGCAGACTTTCTATTTTAATTTTTCCAATTTAGGAGGTAATACCATCCTATTTTATTATGGTTTTAATTTGCAATTCCCCAATTATAATAAGATTGAGCATCTTTTCATATGTTTATTGGCCATTGGGGTTTCCTTTCCTGTAAAATGCCTTTTGTTGATTCCTTTTGCTCATTTTTTTTTTTCTTTCGGTACGCGGGCCTCTCACTGTTGTGGCCTCTCCCATTGCGGAGCACAGGCTCCAGACGCACACGCTCAGCGGCCATGGCTCACAGGCCCAGCCGCTCCGCGGCATGTGGGATCTTCCCGGACCAGGGCACGAACCCGTGTCCCCTGCATCGGCAGGCGGATTCTCAACCACTGCGCCACCAGGGAAGCCCCTTGCTCATTTTTCCATTATGTTATTTGTACCTTTCTCACTGATTTTTAGGATTTAAAAAATATATATTGTGGGCAGTAATTGTCCTCTGATTAATTAGTCTGCTTCCCTCCTTTCCTGCCTTTCTTCTATCCATCCATCTAGTCATACTTTCTTATACTGAACCATAGATTATCTTTTAATTTATCCATTTGCTTTGGTTCAAATGTTTGGTTTTTTAATTCCAACTTAATTTTAGGAACTGCTAGTTTCCTTCTAGAATATTGCTAATTGGAAACAAATGAAAAGCATTCTTGTAATATTTTTTCCGCAGTGTTAATAACTTCAACAGCAAGTATTTTAGGCAGAGTAATTTATCAGTTAGTTGCTCAGGAAATGTTTATAACAATGGTTCTCAGCCTTGGCTGCACATTAGAATCGCTTGGGAGCTTTAAGAAATCCTGATGTCCAAGCTGCACCCCAGACCAGCTTAATCAGAATCTCTGAGAGTGGGATCCAGGCACTGGTATTTTACAGAGGTTCCCAGATGATTCCAAAGCTGAGAACCCTTGGTTTGTAGAATGCTCATTTCATTCAGAACGTGGTACAGATTGTGGATCTCAGGAACCCAGTGTGTCCTGGGCTTGTTTCAGTGCAGCAGTCACCTGGGGCCCTTGTTGAAAATACTGATTTTGGAGCAGGGAATCTGTTTTTTTAACACATACCCTGGGGTGCCTGATTTTTATTGGTTTAGGAAACTGCACCAAAGCTTTACAAAAAACTGGGGAATCTTCAAAATAGTGATTTAAAAGGTAACTTCAATTTATGACATTGTTATGATTTTAACTTTGGATTAAACATTTTTTTCTGCTTCCTATTGTCTTTATAAGATACATGTTTTGTGACACCAGCTTGGGATACAAATCAATGCACAGGTGTTGGGAAGCGCCAGCTGTGTTTAATTTGAAATCTTCTGTTTGAATTCTCTCTCTCTCTCACCTCACCAGTGGGCAGTAACCCATCTCTGAGGCGCTCTGGGTAGGAACTCAGGAGATGTCACATCCCTAGGAACCAAGAGCTGTGTATTGTAAACAGTCTCTAGGATTCAGAACTGTTTGTTTTTTCCAAGCCCTGAAATCTCATGGGGTAATTGTTTAAGTTGGAGCTCTCATAAAGGGCATGTGAAAAACACAAAGCAGGGTGTCAGGAAATGGAGTTCTGTGTACATCCAAATGCCACATTTGGTGTCATTGCCACTGTTTTAACAGTTTACATTCCCCTCACCTCCAATCCCCAAACATGTGGGCTATGAGAGGATGTTTTACAAATTAGACACATTGTTCACTTTTAGTTACATAATGCTAAGGAGAAACTTGATGAATGTAATAATTTAGATATTGTGTAACAAAGCCAAAATGAAAACACATGTCCGCCTACATCTTGATATGATGAACATTCTAGCCATTCTGTGCACATCAGAAGCACGTACATATGAAAGGACCCTTTCTTTTTTTTCTTTTTTTTTTGCGGTACGTGGGCCTCTCACTGTTGTGGCCTCTCCCGTTGCGGAGCACAGGCTCCGGACGCGCAGGCTCAGCGTCCATGGCTCACGGGCCCAGCCGCTCTGCGGCATGTGGGATCCTCCTGGACCGGGGCATGAACCCGCGTCCCCTGCATCGGCAGGTGGACTCTCAACCACTGCGCCACCAGGGAAGCCCTGAAAGGACCCTTTCTAAGTGTCCAAATAGTTTTTTTTTTAAACGTGACATTTTTCCCGTCTGATAAAATATGGCAAGATTATCTAGTTCCTTATCCAGACTTCTGAATTTGCAAAGATTTCAGGGTATTACTACTAGTTCTTCCACGTAGAGATAGATTTTTGCTTCTGATTATACAAGGTGACGTCATCTGGGGCGTTCCGGGCCACGTTGTGTGGCTGCCGTCTTCCGTTATGAGTCCTGAACACGTCGATGGCCCTCTGGCGTGAGCGATGGCAGCGGGACTAAGGAATTCCCTGCAAAGCCAAAATGTTCCTGGCTTGCAGAGCACAGTTCCAGAGAAACATGTAACTCTTTGAAGCTCATCACGTTTCCTTTTAGAAGGAAATGTAAGAGTGAGTATGAATAATAGGTGCTAGTTTAAGAAACCCTGGAGATTTGCCTATGGGGTCATTTCATAGAAAAGAACATTTAAGAATCAAGACCATTCTGAAATAGACAGAGGAGGCAATGCTGAAAAGATGGAGTCACGTGCAGGGACGCTGGTTGACTTCTCTGGTGACCGAGTGCTGACCCTAGTTCAGACCCTCTGGATAAGATTCCTGAGTCGTGGCTTTCCTGAGGGAGGTGATGGTGCCTTTCATTAAGAGGCTGTCTTGTGAGCAGAGTTGACTCCCTTTGTCAGAAGCACGGTGGTTTTGCTTGTCATTGTACCTCCAGTGCCTAGCACCAGGCCTGGCACATGGTATACACTTGCACTTGTTTGTTTGTTTGTTTTTTGTGGTACGCAGGCCTCTCACTGCTGTGGCCTCTCCCGTTGCGGAGCACAGGCTCCGGACGTGCAGGCTCAGCGGCCATGGCTCACGGGCCCAGCCGCTCCGCGGCATGTGGGATCTTCCCGGACCAGGGCACGAACCCATGTCCCCTGCATCGGCAGGCGGACTCTCAACCACTGCGCCACCAGGGAAGCCCTGTGCAGTTCCTTAATTTTCCAGGCCTGGAGTGTTCCAACCCAGTCAGACATGACAGTGACTTTTCTTTTCTCTTCTCTTTTTCCAGTGTTCAAAGCTTCTTTCGGACACAAGTGTTATTCAGTTCTACCCAAGCAAATTTGTCCTTATCACCGACATACTTGATACATTTGGTAAGTACTAGTTTTATTTATCTCAAATCTAAGAAGTGCGTTTGTTTTGCCAGAAGTTGGATGGTAGAGTTGCTTTAAATTGGGTTCTGCTGTGGTTTAAATTACTAGGTAAGTCACGAGGGAGACCCAAACTCCCACCCCTACCCTTGCTCCCCTGCTCTAATGAGGGGAGTTAGGGGTGCGGGTGCTGTTTTTGAAAGAATTTTAAATTGTGTGTTTCTAACCTTCTGATAGGCTAGCGAGGCGAGTGAGTGAAGCAGGGCAGGCCGGGGAGCACACGTCTTATACAGAGCAGCCTCGGTCCGTCGCCGGCCGGCTCACGGCATCTGGAACTCACTTTGTTCAGAACTGAACCTGGCATCTCCTCCCAGCCCTTCCCCACCTGCGCTGGGTTTCTGTCTCAGGGGATGGTGGCACCATGTACCCCCGTGCCCAAGCTGGAAATCTGAGTCTTCTCCCCCATGCCCCATGTCCAGCCCGTCTCCAGGTTCTTCAATTCACCCTCCTCCATCTCTCCCCAGTATGTCCATCTTTCTGTCTTCTCTGTTAAAACCTTAGTCCAAGCCACTGTTCTCTGCCCCATGGATGATGGCCGCAGCTCCTGTGAGGTCTTCCTGCATGACTGTGGCTGCCCCTCGTCCCACACTCCACCCCTCAAGCCGAATGATCTTCAGGAGTGCATCGGAGAGGTTTAGACTGAAGAGATTAACCAGGAGCCCCTTGGAGAAACAGGAGGTCTCCATGCTGCTTGGTGATGCTCAGTGGCCAGAACATCATGCCCTTAGCAGTTTGCCCAAACTGTGCAGCCTGTAGGCTGTACGTGATGTTCAGCAGAGAGGTGCCCCACCAGAACTAGGAGACAGTCATCTTCTGAGAGCTGAACACGTAGGGGTTCGGAACAGACGTTTGCTGTCTTGCCAAGGAAGGACCAATGGGCTCCCAACCTGGCAAGTCTTGTCTGTGACCCACTGAAAGGTCAAATGTGTCAGAAAATGAAATGTCATTCAGAGAGACCCATTTATTTCTGTGCAGGAGACCGGGGACCTGAGTGTTATTAGCTAGAATAAGTGATAGAGAACCTAACTCATTCATTTCCTCTTGGAAAAGGGGGGAGTATTTATTGGCTTATGTTGAAAAGGCCAGGGGTCGTTTCTGGCTTCAGGTATAGCTGAATTCAGGAACTCAAACAGTATCTTCAGGACCTTGGCTTTTTCTAGTACTTTTTCTTGGGTTGGCTTCATTCTTAAGCTCCACAAGGTGTCCTCAGCTTTTATCAGCTTTGCTGCTAGTAGTCCCAGGACAAGGAAGGAATTTTTATCCTCGCTTTCCACCAGAAGTCCTGGAATTCCATCTCATTGGCCTGGCTTGGATCACACGTCAGTCCTTGAGCCAGTTATGGGATCTGGGGGATGCAATGCAGGTCATCCAGAGCTGGTTGCCCCAAAGGAGAAAGGGTGATGCTGTTGCCGGAGGAAAGGGGAATGGGAGCTAACTGGGCTAAAGGAAGAGATGTCCTGGCCAAAAGACGGGACCTTCGGGTTCAGATGAAACAGGAAGGTGGCATTGGGCGCTCTGCTGGGTGCTGAGGTTGTGTCAGCAAATAAGAAACAAAAATCCCTGCCTTCGTGGGCTGTGCCAGAAAGAGAGGATTTGCAGAACAAATAAGTAAACCTGATTGTGTGTTAGACAAGGATTGGTGCTATGGATGAAGAAAACCCAAACCAGAGCAGCGTGAAGCGGGCAGCGCTTTTATTTCAATGGGGGGGGGGGGTCGGAGGAAGCCTCGCTGGGAAGTTGGTGTGTGGGCAAGTACTTGAAGGAGGTGAGAGAAGAGCCGTATGCTGGCAACGTGGGGCCGGCTTATGACCAAGGAACAGCCAGTGCAAACACCCTGGGGTGGGAGCAGGCCTGGCAGGTCTGGCGAACTGAGAGGCCAGGGTGTCTGGAGGGGGGCGGGTGGGGTGGGGATGTGGCCAGAGATCCTGGTGGGCCATGTAGGCCATTGGAAGGACTTGGGCTTTGAGCCCGAGGGCGTGAGGAGCCGCCCAGGGTGTTGAGCAGAGGGGGCGCAAGTTCCAGTTTGGGTTTTAATGGGCTTCCCTCTGGCTGCTGTTTTGAGACTAGACGGTAGGGCGAGGGTGGAACGGGGGGCCCAGTTGGGAGGCTGGTGCAGCACTTCAGGTGAAAAATGAGGGGGGCATGGCCCCGGGGAGGTGGTGGGGATGGGGGAAGGTGATCCAGGACAGATGGGTGCATGAGGCTCTCAGAACAGATGTCCATCGCACACCCCTTGGGCCTTGACTTGTCCTCACACCCAGCTTGCCTTCAGGGAGTGAGGACGTCAGTCAGCGGGAGAGGCCAGTGGCCATGTCTGGTTCTCCCGACAATTCTGTTTCTCATGGTGAGCGGACACACTGGCCTTCTGGTTTCCCTCGCCAGCCTCCTGTGAGCTTCTTTTGCATGAGTCAGCACCCCTGGGTGAGAATAGCTCTGAGATGCTGATGAGCCTGCAAGCCTGGCCAGAGCCAGACGTTAACCTTGTGAGAATGTGGGGCGGCCATTCTGTCAGCCTCTGTGGTGGCGGCCCAGTCCGTCCCATGCCTCGGCCGGCCGGGAGGCGGTGTAGATGCCTGCTGTCCTTGCTGTGTCCCAGAAATCAGCTGGGCTGGGAGTTGAGAGTAACGGTGATAAGTCCTCAGCAAATAAGGGTTTTCCTTGGGCCTGACTCTGTTCTAGGTGCTTTAGTGATCTATAGTCATGCCGTCCTCATAACAGCTCTGTGAGGTGGGGTCTGTAATTATCCCCACTTCACAGATGAGGAGCCTGAGGCTCAGGGAAGTGAAGCAGCTTGTCCAAGTCCCCAGGGTAGTGAGTGGAGAGCTGGGACTCAAGTTGAGTTCTCTCTGCAGCCAGAGCACCTGCTTATTTCTCTTGTGCTTGGCTCATGGAGATTGTCTCTACAAAACTACAAATGCATGTATCTTTGACCCAGCAACTTTGCCTCTGGGAATTCATCCAGCAACCCGAGTGACTGTCCGTAGGAGACCAGTTAAACAAACGATGGCACGTCTGTATGCTGCAGTACGAGGAGGCCTCTGAGAGTGAGGACGTGCTGTGTTCCAATGTGGAAAGATCCCCAGGTGAAAAACTCAAGATGCAGATCTGTTATAGAGTATGTTCCCTTTTGTTTACGAAAGGAGGAAAAATTAGAGCGCTTGGTTGTTTTCACTTGCGTAAGCCTAAAGAAACATTAGAAGGATCCCCAAGGAGCTAATAAAAGCGGGGACCCTCAGAGGGTGGCTCGAGCAGTGAGCTGGATGGGACGGGCTGAGAGAGAACCTTCACTGAGTACCTCCTGCGGCCTTTTGAATTTTGAATGGTGGGCATGTTTTACGTATTCAAAGCGTTCCCAGAGGTGCCCTTGTCCAGATCTGTTGGGAATAGCTTTCCTCAGGAGTGCGAGGCAGCTCGAGGACACTGTGTTGTGCTTTGGGGCTAAAGAGCAGCTTTCACCTTTTAGAAAGGGGGCAGAACTGGCCTTGCTTGGGTGGCACCTCGGAGTGCTGAGGTCCAATGTGCGTGTGTTGCTGTTAACTCTCTGCTCCACGGGAAGATGTGCTGCTGTACGGGGGCAGGTGGTCAGTGGTTGTGAAGGAGGCTGTCCGAGGGCGGGAGCGTCTTGCTGGGCAAGGATGCGGGACATGGCCCCAGGCATCTGCAACTGCAGCGCTTTAGCTGGGATTTCCCTGGAGGCAGTGAGCGCAGAACTGGGCTCCGGCGTCTCTCTGCCTGCATTCCTTGCCTCTCCTCCTACAGGGCTGTGTGAACTTGAGCCTTGGTTTCTTCACTTGTGAAATGGGTATTATAGGCCTTACCTCTGGGGAATTTCTGGAGAGAATTAAATGAGAGAATGTGTAGGAAGCACATGATGTCTTTCCTCTTCTAGAAGCTGGCAGGGTCAGTGTAAACAACTTAGAGCCGTGCCTGGCACAAAGTAAGGTGCTCAGAAACTGTTAACTGTTGTCACTGTTGTTATTGATCTATATTAGTGTCCTTGATTTATAAGAAAGTGAATCAAGAAAGAAAATCTAGGGTCGGGTATTATTTCTCAAAATAGTTGTCCACTAACTTAACAAAGGAAAACAAATATTCACCAAACTCTTTTGGCCAAAAATGGTTTTGTGGTTAAAGGCCTTGAAGGATATGAAGGTGAAATATAAAAATTGTGCTTTCGTTTTTAAAAGAAATCTAGTTTTGGAGAGATGGCAAGCTTTTTGTGGAGGAAGTAAAGGCATTGGGTTCTCTTAAGCCCGGTCCATGCACTCGGAGGTATGAGAAGTTACGTGGTTGCCCAGCGTGGCTTGCTGTGCTGTGTGATGGCCAAGGTAAACTGCATGTAGTTCCAATGCCGGGGGTTCTGTGCTCATCTCAGAGGAGGCCTCTCTTGGCATCAGGTGTGCCTGCCTTGGGGAGCCCGTGACTGCAGGTCACTTCTGCCGGGAAGACAAAGGCAGGTGGCTTTGAGAACTGGAGCTTGGTCCCTGAGGCTTCCTGGGAACTTCTAAATTGAATCCTCGGGTTGGGGCAGTGATTCTCATCCTCGGCTGCATACCTGGGGAGCTTTAAAAACACTTCTGATGGTCAAGCTGCGCCCCAGATCATTTACATTAGCATCTCTGAGAACAGACACAGGCATCAGCGTATTTTCAAGTGCCCCAGGTGCTCTGAGTGTTCAGCCAGGGTTGAGAACCCCTGGGCTAGAGGGAGGAGGGAGGCTTATGGCAGTTGTTAGAGATTCCCACACCTAAGGCAAGTTTTAGCTCAGAGACCCACAGTGCCTGCCTGAATCAATGGTTCTCACACTTGAGTGTATATAAGAATTTCCCATTAAGATTATTCAAAATTCATATTTCTAGTCTTCACCCCCCAGAATATTCTTTTTCACTGGCTCTGAGGTGGGCCCCAGGAATGGACATTTTTAACAAGTGTCTTTCGGTGATGGTAATGTAAGTAGTCCACACTGGGAGAGGCATCTAGGGCTCTTCTCAGCTTGGCTGGCTTCCTTCATATTAACCTAGCATTCTGTCATTTCTTGATGATGTCATTTGATCTCATTTTCTTTGACCAGAAATGATCCCATAACTCTCCTGTCTTTTTCTGCGTATGGACGAGGGGTGTGGTTCTTTGTAGCCCTGAACGGTGGGGTTGTGCGGGGGAAAATGGGCATGAGAAAATACTTTCAACATCAAAGGTGATTTGGAAGGTCCAGAAAATGAATAGAACTGTAACTTTTATCCTTTGAATTTTTTTTTTTTTTTTCCAGTACACGGGCCTCTCACTGATGTGGCCTCTCCCGTTGCGGAGCACAGGCTCCGGACGTGCAGGCTCAGTGGCCATGGCTCACAGGCCCAGCCGCTCCGCGGCATGTGGGATCTTCCCGAACCGGGGCACGAACCCGCGTCCCCTGCATCGGCAGGCGGACCCCCAACCACTGCGCCACCAGGGAAGCCCTATCCTTTGAATATTGATAGCATTTTCCAAAATAACATTTGAACAGAATACATAAAACTTTTTGTGCTAGGCTGGCCTGTAGACCAAGTCCAGACTGCACACTTGTATTTGTAAGTAAAGTTTTATTGGAAACAGCCACATCCATTTGTTTACCTATTGTCTATGGATGCTTTTGAGCTACATTAGCAGAGTTGAGTAGTTGTAATGGTGGTCTCTGACCCACACAACCTAAAATATGTTCATCTATCCATCCAACAAAGATGAAGCACCTACTATATGTCAGGCACTGATCTAGGTACTGGGAATATGTCAGTGAACAAAACAGGTACAAATCTCTGCCCTTGTAGAACTTGAATACCTAGATGAATCTCAAATTCCAGTGCTTCTAGGTACCAGGCAGATTACATAAGTGTGTGAAACAGGCTGTTGATGAGAGACAGTAGGGAGCAGTGGAGACTGTGGCAAACTGGGTAGTTTTCAGGGGGCAGCTACTAATCTGTTCAAGCTCATTTTTATCCTATAGGGATGTGGGTCATTTTTGGCACATAGTATGTGAAGAAGCAGGAAATCTGGGGGTTTTTTCTTCCAGTTTAATTGAGATATAATTGATATACAGCACTGTATAAGTTTAAGAAGTACAGCATAATGACTTACATACAGCATGAACTGATTACCACAGTAAGTTCAGTGAAAATCCATCCTCTCATATAGATACAAAATTAAAGAAATAGAAAAAAAGTTTTTTCGTTATGATGAGAACTCTTAGGATTTACTCTCTTAACTTTCATATATAGCACACAGCAGTGTTAATTATATGTATCATGTTGTACATTACATCCCTAGCACTTATTTATCTTATAACTGGAAGTTAGTACCTTTTGACTGCCTTCATCCAATTCCCCCTACCCCCCACCTTTTTTTTTTAACATCTTTATTGCAGTAAAACTGTTTTACAATGGTGTGTTAGTTTCTGCTTTACAACAAAGTGAATCAGTTATACATATACATATGTTCCCTTATCTCTTCCCTCTTGCGTCTCCCTCCCTTCCACCCTCCCTACCCCTCACCTTTGATAACCACAAATCTGATCTCTTTTGCTATGAGTTTGTTTGTTTCTTTTTGAAGTATAATTGACCTATGTTAGTTCCTGTTACACAGCACAGTGATTTGATATTTCTGTACATTTCAAAATGATCACTACAATAAGTCGTTACTATTTGTCATTATACAAAGATCATACATAGTTATTGACTGTATTCCCCGCACCATATATTTCATACCCATGACTCATTTATCTCTCTCACCTATTTCTCTCCTCCCCTCCCCACTGGTAACCACCTGTTTGTTCTCTGTATCTATGACTCTGTTTTGTTATGTTTGTTCTTTTTGTTTGTTTTTTAGATTCCACATGCAAGTGAAATCATACAATATTTGTCTTTCTCTGTCTGACTTATTTTGCTTAGCATAAGTGAAGGATCACTTTTCTGCCTAGAGCAGACCTCTTAATTAAAAATCTAAAATTAAAAAAGAATCATGGCTAAAAATTTGT
Source organism: Kogia breviceps (assembly GCF_026419965.1). Taxonomy (NCBI): domain Eukaryota; kingdom Metazoa; phylum Chordata; class Mammalia; order Artiodactyla; family Physeteridae; genus Kogia; species Kogia breviceps. The sequence continues at coordinate 68,129,273 of NC_081323.1, forward strand.
CCCACTAGGTGGCAGCATACTATCACAAGTAGAAGCTCATATGGGAGATGCCACCATCTCTGTCCCAAATTAACAAACATTAATTTATTGTTTGCTCCTGAAGGGCACAATGCTGACACCATATGTCCTTTTCTCCCCAGGAAAGCTGGTATACGAGCGCATCTTTTCCATGTGTATGGATAACCACAGCATCTTACCAGGTAATGTCTTAGCTTTTCCATGGGTTTCATGATGCCCTCAAGTCAGGATTAGAAGGTTTATATCAAGTCAGGATTTGTTGAGACCTGAAATAAAGGTTTCGTTTGTTTGTTTGTTTGTCCTGGTGTGTTAAAGAAACGACTTTATGGATTTCTGATCATCTGAGTCTTCAAAAAACATTAGATTTTCCAACAGCCCAGCTAGGAATTTGGGCAGGTAATTTGCATCTGCAAAAATGAAGAGGTATTACAATTAGATTCAACTGAACTTTTATACCAACTTCAAGTTCTCTGCTGCTGGACGTTTAAATATTTTTCCTATATGTTTCTCCTAAGAAACAAATTACTTTATAAAACCAACTATATTAAGGAACAATGTCAAATAAATCAATAATAACAGATGCTTTGAATCTACATTCTATGCCCAAGTGATGTTTGCATTACATTTATTGCCACTCAGTTCTAAACTCTCAGGAGGTTATAATGGGACAGCTAGATCACACATTTCTTTTGTCACATAAATGATGATGATGGGGCCAGCAGCATGGAACTCCCAGCAACAGCATCCTTTCCCTCTTATTCCTCCTTTCAAGTTCCTAGCACTGCTGAGAGGAAGCGCGCTCATCTGTACCAGTTAGAACAAGCTCACTCCACCTTCATCCCACCTCCTTCTGCTTCTAGCAGCGGCACTTCCCTGGAGGATGAACTGATGGCATGTGACAGTACCCGTAATTTGATCTCTTTTCTGTTTGTTTATCTGTCTTACCTTTCTGTCTCTTTCTTTCCCCCTTCCTTCCTTCCTTCCCTCCTTCCTTTCTTCCTTTCTTTCTCTTTCTCTCTTTTGCTCTCTTTCACTGTGTCTCTTTTTTCTCTCTTTCTTTCCTTTTTCTCCTTTCTTACCTTCCTTCCTTCCATCTATCTATATTGTTAAAAACTATTTAATATGTACATTTATCCGAGAGAAAGACAGAACTCTACAGACCTTTAGGATTAGAAAAGCTCTTAGGAATCACCTTGTCTCATTGTAGGTGGGCAAACCCAGTGGGGAAGAGTCAGGGACTTGCCCACAGCCCTGCCACCAGCTCGCAAGAGTCTGGTTCTTAGCACTGGGCCTGCGCCATCCTATATGGTGGCCACTGGTCACGTGGGGCTCTTGAGCACTAGAGATGTGGCCAGTCCAAAATGAAATGTGCCGTGAATATAAGAAAAAAAAATACCCTGGATTTCAGAGACTTTTTTTTTTTTCTTTTGGGCACGCTGAGTGGCATGCGGGATCTTAGTTCCCTGACCAGGGCTCAAACCCAGGCCCCTATAGTGGAAGCGCGGAGTCTTAACCACTGGACCGCCAGGGAAGTCCCTCAGAGACTTATACAAATAAAAGACCATGAAGTGTCTCACTAATTTTTAAGTTGATTACATGTTGAACTGATATTTTAGATGAATTGGATTAAATGAAATATATTGTTAAAATTTCACCTGTTTTGTTTTAGCTTTTTGAATGCTGCTCACATGATATTTCCACTGGACAGTGCTGCTCTAGACCCTCCCCGCCACCACATCATACCTGCGATGTTTTTTGTTTGTTTGGTTTTTTTTTTTTTTTTTTTTTTTTTTTTTTTTTTTTTTTTTTTGCGGTATGCGGGCCTCTCACTGTTGTGGCCTCTCCCGTTGCGGAGCACAGGCTCCGGACGCGCAGGCCTAGCGGCCATGGCTCACGGGCTTAGTTGCTCCACGGCATGTGGGATCTTCCTGGACCAGGGCACGAACCCGTGTCTCCTACATCGGCAGGCGGATTCTCAACCACTGCGCCACCAGGGAAGCCCCCTGCGATGTTTTTTAACAGCTCCTCCCACATTCTAGGCTTCTCAAGACTTGGAGGCAGGGACCAGCCTGATAGCAAGGCCTTCTCTGTCAGCTTAAGGATTTGGGAAACTCGGGTGCATTTATTTTACACTTGCCAACTTTTCTTCCATATGCTATACCAGCAGCAGTAAATTCTTAGCCTGCAGGCACAAATAAACCCAGATAGGTGTTTTCTTTGGTTATAACAGTAATTTTTTTTTTTTTTTGTGGTATGCAGGCCTCTCACTGTTGTGGCCTCCCCCCATTGCAGAGCACAGGCTCTGGACGCGCAGGCTCAGCGGCTATGGCTCACGGGCCCCGCCGCTCTGCGGCATGTGGGATCTTCCCGGACCGGGGCACGAACCCGTGTCCCCTGCATTGGCAGGCGGACTCTCAACCACTGTGCCACCAGGGAAGCCCAACAGTATTTTTTAAAATGCTTCTTCATATAGGTTCTACTTCTTCATATTGTTGTATACCTAACTGCTGAAAAATATTTATATTACCTGACTGGTCCCTAAGGGCATTTGTGTTTGCACATATTGCAATAGTTTTCCTTCCTCTCAGTCTTCACTAACTATACAAACAACATTTTAGGGCTAGTTAAGGAAGAAGTACTAATAACTTTCTCCCTACCTAAACTATAAAAATTCAAAACAAAAGGCTACTTTCATGTTCACTTTTAGTTCTTATCTAAATATACTAATTAGCACGTTTATCACTAACTTCTTCCCTCCCAAAATACCTTTTTTTTTTTTTTTTTACCTTGAATCAGGCTTTTGCTTTCTTGAAAATAATTTCATTTTTCCCCCTTTCAGTTAAAATCTTCATCTGCATGTGTTTTTTGCTTCCCAGAACCTGAAAGGGAGAGGGGCAAACTTTTCTCAGAAACGTCAATAATGATGGGGCTGACTCTTAACAGTAATTATGAAGAAAGCTTTTGAAACCTACTGTGCAGATTTCTGCCTAGAGAAATTATGTGGAGAGAGAAGTCTGGTGGCATGTGCACTCATTCTTTCCATTTGAATCAAGTTCAGATTGTAAACTTAGTATTTGAGCCCTTTACCTTCAGGAGTTTTAACTAAGGCATAGCTCTTATGAGCTCAGAAAGATACCAGTGTCCTTTGGGTTCACGGAAAGTACATTCTACTAGTTGTGGTAGTTTTTCCCCAGCATTTCTTAATCCAGCATATGAGTGAAGAGGCAGTGTACTCTACATGATAAAACAGTTTTATTTCCATGTTGGGAGAAATAACTTGGATTTATTGTGTTGTGGTTCTCCTCATCAACTGGGGGCATTCCTATCTTCAGTTTTTCTCCATGGCTGATGTAAGCTGCATCTGGATAAGCAACGTCCCTTAACTGACCTGGCCTTTCAGGCACATATTAAGATGATGTGGCACCCCTGAAAGCCTTGTTATGTAAAGAGACCTTTCACTGCCAGGGTAGAGACCCCTGAAAGCCTTGTTATGTAAAGAGACCTCTCACTGCCAGGGTAGAGACTTGGCAAATGAAAGAGAACTAGAGTCGCTGGTGTCCTCCCTCCTCCTAAAATATCCACAGAAGTTAGGGTTGAAAAAAGAAGCACCATAAAAGAAAAATAAGTGAGAACTAGAGGAAAATATCTTTACTCTTTGTTACATCAAAGCCTCTTCTTAATTAATTTCCATATTCTGAATTCATTCTCCATGTAGCAGCTCAAGCACTGAAGTATAAGTCATGTCATGTCATGTCATGTCATGCCATTCCTCTGCTCAGAACTCTTCAGGGAGTTTCTGTCATACTTAGAAAAACTCTCAGACTCCCCACCAAGGCTGTAACCCCGTGTGACCTGGTTTGTGATGCCTGCTTTCCCCCTTCTTGCTCTCACCACTTTGGCTCCCTTTTCTGTCCTTTGACCACGCCAGAGGTCATACCTACCACAGGGCCTTAACATTTCTGTTCCTTCCTCCTGGAATACATTTCCTCCACATCTAAGCATGGCTAGCTCCTTTTTATAATTCAGGGCTCAGCTCAAATGCTACGTCTGCAGGAGCCTTCTCTGACTGGCACCCTGTCTAATGAGCGCCCCCCCCCCCCCCCCCCGCCGCCAGATTAACTCAGGTCACTCTCAATTCCATACCTGGTTTTATATCTTTCATAGTGTTGACTGCTATTGGATGTTATCTTGTTTGCATGCTTATTCTTTTCTGTGTTTATTGTGTTTCTTTCCCCACTGGAATGTAAGCTTCACGAGAGCAGGGTCTCTCTTATGTGCTGTTATCTGCCTGGAGCCTAGAATACCACTTTTAGTTGGTTCCTAAAACGTTTGTATTGAGCAAATGAAGTAATGTAATATTGAGTTTTCTGTAACATTTTTTTTCTTTTGTTTATTTACTTTTTTCTATGATATTTTAAAGTCCTGCATAACATAATCCTTTTCCTGAATTATCCCTTGAGCTGGAAGGAAAGCCTAAAGCCTTTATATTGCATGTGCAGATTATTGTATAGCTTTCAGTCAGTGTGTACATGCAGGGCAACTTGCCTTTGGTGTGATGTCCAGCTCTCTCTGGCAGCCTGAATCCCTGTCATCCCACCCTTTGCTGCACTCCGTTCCCTCAACTGAAAAGCAAGAGTTTTTCTTAGATGACCTCAGAGCCTTATTTTTGCTTTTGGGTCTCAAGTCACATGATTTGGTCATATGAAGGGAAATTAACCCCACCTCTCCCTTTTCCAAAAGGCAAGATTGACAGATGAATTTAAGAATAACCCTTATCTTTTCCTGTCTGGATCTCTTGGAACTTGAAAAAAAGTTACTTTTAAGTGCATGGGTTCAGGCCAGGAAAAGGAAAATGGTAATTTCCCTTGCCTTTGAAAATGGCAAGTGAAAAATTCTCGAATGAATGAAGCATGCCAGAACGTCCAAAAATAGACAAATCCTTGAGATTGCAATTCCAAAATATCTGCAGTTGTGATTAGTGACTGTTCTCTGCTCGTGAAGTACCTAGAGTTTTATCTTTTTGCTGATTCCATAGATATTTTGATCACCTTAGTGGTGTATCACCAAGTAGCAGAAAGTAGAATCAGGGAAGAAAAATGACCCACTGAACAACAAGATGAGACCAACAAGCTAATGTTCATCTGTTATGTTCTATAGTAATTAATTTCTCCTGTTTTGATTGAACCCTGAAAGTGTCAAGCACACCCATTGGTGGGATCGGGCTCCAGTTTGTGTGGAAATCATTTAGAAGAAATCATTTTCATGTGAGAGTTCACCAATGGCCTTCTTGGTGTTGATGAGTTTTTTGTTGTTTGTTTTCGTTTTCATTTTTCCGTACTCTTTTCCCTTCCTTATTAAGATGTATGTCATGATTGGGCTTGGTTGTCAGTGCCAGAAAACTCAAAATCACAATAAGCAAAATCACGGCTAGTTGGGCAGCCAGCCCGTGGTGCCAGCAATACTGACTTCTGTCTTGCTCTTGTGGTTCAAGACGGTTAAGGAGGTCACAGCCGTCGTATCTGCATTCTAGCCGGCAGGAAGGAAGAAAGAATGAAGATCAAGCTCTTTCCCTTACAGCTAATTCCCAGGCCTTGCACTTTTGTTTCTATCCTGGGACCAGAACTTGGTCACATGGCCCAGCAGAAAATGAGAGTTCTATTAAAGAGGAAGAGAGTAGATAACAGGGGAAAGTGGCAGTTTTGTCACAAGGTGACTCAAGTCTTAGCGCCATATTGAGCTGGCAGCCTAACTCTGGCTGCTTTCTTGCCTCAGGGTCTTGATTTACCTTTCAGGTCTGGTCCATGTGATAATTTAGAGCACAAACACTGATCGATCACATTTCACATTACAGTTGCAGATTCCTCAAGCATCTGGAATTCTCAGTAGTATCAGCATAATTACTGGTGGGTACACCAAGAACCTCTGGATTAAATTAGAGGCAGTGGCTAAGAATATAGGCTGCGGAGCCAGACTGCCTGAGTTGAATTCGAACTCTTATGGCTGTTTTTTTTTTTCTTTTCATTAGTTCATGTCTTTTATTAACCAGTACACAATTACTTGTCTTCTGGTTTGTTGAAACAATAGCTCAGACAACATTTGCCACAATAATGTCTGTCAAAGTGGCCGACCATGAAAACTCCAGCACCACGTTTATCCGAAGGGCACTCCCGACGGAGGCGACTGACTTTGCCATTCTCCTCCACCTTAGAGTATTTCAGGACAGCCGGCTGAACCTTCTTTCTCTTATGCTTGTTCTTCCTGGGAGTGGTGTAAGACTTCTCCTTCCTTTTCTTAGCACCACCATGCAGTCTCAACACAGGATGAAGAGCGGACTCCTTTTGAGTGCTACAGTCAGACAAAGTACGTCCATCTTCCAGTTGCTTGCCAGCAAAGATCAGTCTTTCCTGGTCAGGAGGAGTTCCTTCCTTATCCTGGATCTTGGCCTTTACATTTTCTATTGTATCTGAGGGTTCGGCCTCGAGAGTGATGGTCTTCTCAGGGTCTTCACGAAAATCTGCATATTGGCGGCAGTGCCACCGCAGATGGCGGGTCCAAAAGGAACTCTTACATCGGTTTCCTGTGTGCCCTGGGCAAGTCCCTCAACTTCTCTGTGCCTTGCCCTCTGTGTCTATGAAAGAGGACAATAAAAGTATATAATTTGGAGGGTTCTTGTGGGGATTAGGTAAGCTGATGTCTGTAAAGCACTCTGAACGGCGCCTGGCACTGAGAAAGCCTTTGTGTGTCAGCTGTCATTGTCACCAATTGTTTCCTAATAATAATGATATTTGGAAGGAAAAACATAGAGGGACTGGGTGCCCCACCCCTTCTTCTGCTCCAGTGTAACTTTTTTTTGTCCTAGGACTCATAGCAGCTCTAACAGATCCCCCCAATTAGGGGGCTGATAGATATTATTTTTGTTTTACAGATCACTTCTCTCCAGAGAATGTAAATGACACAGCCAAAGAAACATGCTTAAATTGGTTTTTCAAGATTGCTTCCATCAGGGAACTCATTCCGAGATTGTATCCTTTTTTTTCTGTCTGAGGGTTTTAAAGATAGGCTGCAAGAGTTGCACTACTGTTAGAAGCCATGTAATGGGCTGCCCTGAAATTCCTGTTGAAAATGCAGTTCTGTTACGGTTGCTAGCCTGGAAGTACAGGGCCAGCCACATTGTCCACGACGTCCTTGGACTCTGGCTCTCCCCAGTTTTCTGTTTTTTTTACTTTGACCATAGTGCCATGTACCAGGCTTTTGTTTCCCTGAGGAACATTCCCACATTAATTTTCTCAATTAAAATGCTTCATCTTTTTGTGTTTTCTCTGGTCTCAAGAACTTGAAAGGAACAGGGTCAAGCTTCTCTGCACAAACACCAGTGTTGAAGGACAGAGAATTCAACTTACACACAAATGGAATCTTAGTTCTCTAAGTTTCATCCTTTTCCCCATAAAGCCTCGATTGGAAATGCTCAAAACCCAGTTTAAATTTCAGCATGCAACCATAAATCAGTGTACAACGTTTTCCAGATTTTATTTTCAATAAATATAAAACCTTGAAAACCAAATATAGAAACCACAAGCCACTCGCTAATTTAATTCTCTGGATTGTTGAGAGTCCCTGTGGCCGCCTGTCCTGAAGACACACCTAGTTCTCGGCATGAATAGTTTAGTCTTTTCCCCATAGGGAACAGACCATCTGGAAAATGTCTTCCTTGACAGAATGTTCTTGTAGCTATGTGGAAGCATCCATCCTGAAGTGCAACAAGTTCCTCTCCAAAACGTAAGGCTCTTCTTAAAGTCCGGGACCATACATTCCCAAAAAATTTCTCTCTCGTATATGCCTGTGCACACACATACACACACATGCTAATGACGATGTAACAGTAGCTGGCATTCTTTGAGTACTTAGTGTGTAGCACATCTGGTGTTAAGCACCTTCCATCCATTTTCTTGTTTAATCCAAATGAAAACTTAAAAGTAGAGATAGCTTTTTAATCTCCATTTTACAGAGAAGAGAACTCAAGCTGGGAGTGGTTGGTAGACTAACTCATGGAGGTTTCAGCTCGACTGTATTTGAATCCTAGCTCTGCTATTACTAGCTGTGTGGTCTTGAGAAAGTTACTTAGCATCTCTGACCCCCAGTCTCCTCTGTGAACAAGGCCCTAAGGAGGGGTCTGTGAGGGTCTCGTGAGCTGGACACACCACACTGAGAGCGACACCCGTGGTCCCTCACTCATTGTCTTTGCTGCTGCTGTCCAAGGTGATGGCAGAATGAAAACCCTTTGTCCCTAAGCCCTTTGCTCCTCTGGGTCACCTCGGACATTGTACGGAGAGTAGTTTTGCAGAGCCGGGAGAAACCAGATCTGCTTTCTGCACAGCTGCTGAAATACTGAGTGGTGTTGGATACCGTCTAGATAATCAACTCCTCAAAGCCATGGGCTGTCTCATGGTGCTCTGAGGAATAGTTGGGTTGGATTTAGAATGTGTACCAAACGTGTTTGATTGGGATCTGGGGATGCCTGGGGGAGTTTGGGGGGACAACGGTGGTGCTGAAGAAAGAGTTATTTTGCCTCACCAGCTGGGGGAGAATAATGCCCAAGGCAGATGAAGTCCCACGTGGCAGGAGGAATAAATAAGTCACAGTTCACACTGAGGGGGATGCTGATGTTAGCCTGAGGTGCTAGGTGTCAGGTGCTAGGAAGGGGCGGGGCACAGGGCAGCAAATCGGTACCAAAGAAATATAGATAGGGCAAAAATATCAAGAAGGTCAAGGAGTGACCTGTCAATGGAAAATAATTGGGGGACAAAAATCGTTAAATTAGTAAAATAAATGTGACCTCAAGCAGGAAGAGAATGAAGGTTAGACTCCAGCACTGAGCAGACGGTAAAGATAAACCATTCAAATAATGAATCGTGGCAAGAGAGAAAGACTCTTGTTACATGGCCTTAGAAGACTCAAACTTTGACCTTGGTTTCGTTCTGAAGCTTGATTTCCCCCCCTGCATTTAGGAAGTCTAGCTTTATATTTATTAAAAAAAAAAAAAGAAAGAGCAGAGAGTTCTCCCACAGGGTGTAATGCTGTTGTCTTTTTGTCTCTAACAGGGGGATTTCGGAGTGTCTGCCCCGGCTGACTTGCATGGTCCGAGGGATCGGGGACCCTCTGGTGTCGGTGTATGCCAGGGCCTACCTGTGCAGGGTAAGCTGCGTCCCTGCACTCGCGCCTGTGACCGTGTCCTGTCTCCTCTACTGTTCACGCTTCTCCCTCCCCACCACCTCACCAGTCACTGGAAGAAGGACTTTATTAGCTGCTAATTTTAGAGCACAGTTTGTTCACAGAAAGCAGAGCTGTAGGATTCCTTTTAAAAATTAATTTCAAAGTAGACCCACTTACCAGTAACTCTAATTAGGGGGTGTTTAAGGTCATCTTCTTACAAACGAACTAAGTTTCAGAACTAATTATTTCTCCCTTCTCGCTGGGAAGGAGGCTCCCAAAGCCTTTCGGCTGATAGGTTGCTTTTCATTGACTTGAAACATGCTTTCTCTTTGTCTTTGAATTCGATTGTTTTATTAGTTTTTTGGTCTCTGTATTAAAGAGTTGGATCGGAGTGCGAGTTGGTGAGGGCTGTCTGGCAGGGAGAGGTGCCCCTGGTGGCGGCAGGCATCAGGGTCTGTGTCGCCTGGCCTTGGAGGGCTGCTCTGCTGGTGAGGATTGTAAATCACTCAGCCTTTCTCTCCTTTAAAGCACCGTGAAGCTCCTACTTAAAACTAGTAAGTTTTTCATTTATGAAAAATGCACCCTGTGGAGAGTTTACAGTCATTTTTCTTCAACTCACATGGGGCCTTTGCCTCTGTCAGCTTTCTGTGGGAGTCCCCCTTGCTAGTTCCATTGCTATTGTTCACCTTTAGAGAGGGGTTATTGCCCCTGTTCTGTAGGGTCCTGATGAACCGCAGACTTCCAATACCAAGGAATCAGAAGGCGAGGACCGTAGCCTTTGATCTGCTTCTTTTATGTGACGTCTAACAAATGACAAAAGCCCTGTGGTCTCCAGTGTCACAAAGAAATCAAACAGTCATTGCCCTCAGAGTGAGTAGCAGACATCCTTAGGAAGGATACGTTTTATAGGTCCACTCCCTGATAAGGGAGAAAAGAAAAAAAGAAAGAAAAAGCTTTCCATTTAAGGGCACTTGCTCCCTCGTAGTAACCGAGGCCAAAGTATTTACGCATTGCCATCTGCTTGAAACTTGGCGTGGGTTTTTCATACAGGAATGTCATATAACGTTTCCTAGAGCTTCAGCTTTGGAATATCGGGAGCTTGAACACTCCAGCCATGTCAGTGTTTGCTGAGGGCCTATTCTGTGCAAAATGCTGCTGGATCCTGCGGTGGGATGTAAGGATACTATCACTTGTGTACTTGTGCTCTGCTGTCTTTCTCCTTGTAGGACACGTCACGTTCTTTGAACTCACCTTGATGTCAGTAATAGTAGAATAATAAAGATCTAGAATCTCAGTGTGTTTTCTGCCACACAGTTATTAAACAGAAATCAGAAAGTGGGTGGAAATATTCATTCCTTACAAACCTGTTCCAGTTTTGAAGTTTGAAGTAAAGTACACAACCTAGTGAAAGATGATATTTGTTGCATATAACGTGCCTTTGCATGACAGATGCAACTTTAAAACTCAGTGGCCATGAGGAGAGATTACAGACCCACCCTAGGAAAGCTGGTGATGAGATGCAGTGTATCCGAAATCATTTGTGTCAATTTATGCAAAACACTCATTTCCCTGGTTGGGTAGTTACTGCAAATCTTTTGATATAAAAAGAAGGAGACAGTGTGCATTAGTAAGGATTCTTTCAATTGCAAGGGACAAAACCCCAATTCATAGTACTTTGAAGCAAGAGGGGGGAAATTGTTGGCCTTTGTGTGTCTGAAGAGCCTGGGGTAGTGCATGCATGGCAGGTCCAGAGCCCCCAAACCATGTCAAGCATTGTCTCCTCCCTCATCGCTCAGCTCTGCTCTCCTCTGTGTGACTTCACTCTGAGGCTTTCTTTTTCCATATGGTGGAAAGACTTCCATCCTCTTGACTTAGGAACTCCAGTGGCAAGAGTGCCTTTTCTGCTGTAGTTCCAGCCAGAGTTTCAGGGCAGAAACTCACTGCACCACCTTGGGTCCCTTGTCCATAGATAGGCCAGTCACTGTGGCCATGGGATGGGGTATGCCTACGGACTGAGCCTGGGTCACGTGCCCACCCCTGCAGCTCAGGGTCAGCTGGGTCCGGCTCTGCCACAGACCTCCTGGTCTGAGAGGGAAGTTTGATTCCCCAAAGACAAATCCACTTTACTGATTCCAGAAACAAAAGGAATGAATGCCAGGCAGGCAGAAACAGCAGATGGAAATCATGAATAACTACCCTTGCTACTGTAGGTAGAAATCTTTTAGACCCAAGCAGATTTCCAAGCTGCTCATGGCTTTATGGGAAGAGATAAACAAAACACAAAGGCAGTGAGTAGGCAGGACATGGGGGGACCTCAAAGCTGTTAATTAAAGGAAAGTATGATTAACTCCTAAGTCATAGCCCCTTCAGTTCCTCTCCACTGCTTGTCCACTGGGCTTTTTTTTTTTTTGCTGTCACCTAACAGATAATTATTGCCTTTTCTACAAAATGATTAGTGAAAGGAAAGACAATAGAATCAGAACACAGTAGAAGTGGATCTGACATTTGTTGTTAGTATTTTTTTTTTTTTAATCTCTGTGCCTGTCCTTGAAAGCATCCCCAACAGCCATAGCGCTTGTCCTTGGAATTTACCGCCCCAGTGGATCTTGCATAATTCTTCTCAAAGGAATTCTTTACAGACATCTAAAAAACCTCATTATCATGAATCTTCATGACCTCTGGGTAGGGGGGGAGGTGATTAGCAGGAATCTGTCCCCCTTGGAAGGAACCAGGTCCCAGAAAGCAACTCCCCTTACAAAGTTGTTTTTGTGCCAAAGCAGCAGTGTGGAATTGAGGTGTATTCGAGGAGCTCAGTTTAAGGAACATTATGATGCTTTGTTTTGTTTTAAATACTTGTACTCCCTGTGGTAGCTGAGACCTTCACTTTTCCATCCAACCCTAGGGCTCTGGCCACCTTCTCTATGATTAGCAAATTTTTTCAGCTGAAAATGTTACCATCGTTTTAAAACAACGAACGAAGGAACCAATGGATTACCGCATTGTTAGACTTCATGCTTGTCTAATAAAATACTGGTTAAAATACATCAAAATTTATGTCTGCATCCATGACTGCCCAGCAAAGAATGAACCCATGTATTTTAACAATGCAACAGTGAAGTCCCAGCTGACTCTCTTACATACCAGAATCTTTTTGCTTCATTTAATAAGTACAGCCACATGTGTGTTTATCATTTTTTAGAGAGGAAGAGAATATCGTATACATGATCTTGAGAGTACATTTCTCCTTAGTGCTGTATTGATTTGTTCCCTTGGTCATCTGTTCAGTAATACTTTCATTACCTTTGGGAAATTGCTAAGATGATTACTGCAAATATTGCCCTTTTTTCATTAAAAATAGCTTCTGTGGTTTTTCTTATAAAAGCAAGATACGCTTATTGAATAAGAAAACAGATAAGCAAAAAGAATAAAAGTTAACTTTTTGGACCTCTCTGCCTATATCTATTTATATGTATATTTTTAATTTACAAAAATGACATGACATTGTATATGTTATTTACAACCTGTTTTTCCATGGTCAAGGTAATTTCATTTTGATTGGCTACAGGTGGGCATGGAAGTGGCTCCACATCTCAAAGAAAGCCTAAATAAGAACTTCTTTGACTTCCTCCTCACATTCAAACAGGTAAGAGTACACCATCAATCAGAGCAGCTCATTGATGTAATAGCTACATTATCACAAATTCATAAAACCCAGTTGGTTTTCCAAGTCGAGATTGCCTTAAAGTTCTTTTAATGTGTAAACCCTATAAAATTACACTCGAGTCTGTTACACACAATTAAAACGTGCTGATTGTACTGAACAAGCAGAGAGGATTAATATGCATGTGTTAACAGGAAACGTCTCCTGTTGATCAGCCTTTCTTCTTAGCATCTGCTGGCTCCATTTTTATCAGGTTACTTCTCTGCACAGCACACATTCCCGGAACAGCTCAGCCTGGTGACATGGGAAACTTTGTGTGTTTTTTTTCTAGTTTAAAAAAAACCTGAGAAACCGGGATATTTCTCTCGGGGCCATCCAAATGCTTGCAGATATGCACAGTCTGTGAGTTACATGCGCTCTGTTTATGTGACTTCCCCTTCTTTTGAGTGTTTATTTGGTCTCCTGTAGATTCATGGTGATACGGTCCAGAACCAGCTGGTGCTCCAGGGAGTGGAGCTTCCATCCTACCTCCCCTTGTACTCGCCTGCCATGGACTGGATCTTCCAGTGCATTTCCTACCATGCCCCCGAGGTAACTGCCAGGTGGCTTCAGTGTGAAGCTCACCACCAAGGAGGGCTCCTCTCTTCTGTGTCATAACAACCCCTACACCTGTGTGCCCAGTGACATAACCAGGGCCCTTTCATAACGGCTCACTGTTGTGACTGGTTCTGCGCTCAGCACTTTTCCTGCCTTGCTTTGTTTACCAACTCTGGGAGGGGGATGTAGGGGCCCAGAAAGGCCACACACCTACGTAAGGTCACACAGCTAGAAAGTGGCGGTGACTGGACACAAACCCATTGAATCCAACTCCAGGGCCAGCAGGCTTCATTGCCTCTTCACTAACCCTCATGCACTCCTTTTGTGTTGATAATAAGTTAATGAAGTCATAAAGCAGATAATAGTTTCTCCATTTTATGGAAGGAAAGTGAAACTCAGATACGTAATTGCTCTTATAAATTTCTTTTCTTTTCTTTTTTGTCTAATTGAAGCATTGTCAGGGATTAAAGTGAAGTCAGAATCATAGCAGAAATACTCTTTTTCTTCCCGAAGACTGAGAAGCAATTTCAGCGGAACACCAGTTTCAGGTTGTCATAATAACTGTGATAGATGAAGCTTCTGTTGTCTTCTTGTTGATGGTTGAGAATTTATTCTTTGTGAGGGAAAAAGAGACCTTGCTATAAAACAAGAATATTTGGAGTAAAGCAAAATTCAAATCCACCTGCCTTTTCCCTGTATCTGCAAACACATATTGACAGCTATTAAGAAAAAAAACATACGACTTTGACTAAGCAATCCACTTTTAAAAATATCCAGTAGAAATAACTTGATGAGTGCATAAACACACACACACACATGTGTAGCTGCGTTCACGCTAGTGAAACAGTGGAGACAACCGTCAGAAGGGGATTGGTTAAATTATGGTCTGTGTACTCAGTGGATGATGGAGACCCACGATGGGGTACACACTGATGTAAGGGGTGCTCAAGTGAAAAAAAGAAGTTACACCTGTTACTGTGTGTGTCCTAAGTGGTAGTGTGGCCTCGTGTTCAAGTGTGGGCCCTGGAGTCGGGGTGCCTAAATCTGAATCGCAGCCCTGTTGTTTACAGCTGTCGGACTAAAGCAGAGGCCAAGTCACTTGTCCCTAACCACTCAGCTTTTTTCTTTATCTGTGAAATGGGAGCAGTAATAATTCCTGTTTTCTAGTCTACTGCATGGATCAAACAAGACAGTCCATTTACAGTGCTTAGTAGAGAGCCCCCCACACAGCGCTTGAATGTTTGTTGTGTCATTGGGATTGCAAACGTGATTTTCATATCTGCACAAGAGAATTGGGAGACAGATATGACAGAATATCGCTGGAGGGCAAGATTTTGGATCATCTTATTTTTCTTGCCCTGTTTTTTAACTTTTCAGCAAGTATTATGTCTTACGTATATTTAAATTCTTCCAAATCCTAAAGTATGAGGAGAAAAATAGGGACATCTCATATTTCAGGTGAATTTTTTACCATTGAGTAAATTGATTTTAAATCAAGCCAGTTTAACGGAAGATTCTTTGAAAACTTGCAGGCCATTCTCTGTGATCTTCAGTGTAGCCTCAGCCACCACACGCTGGCCCAGGCTCCTGGGAAGAGGTATCATGAACTTGACCAATTCAGCTGAATGACTGAAACCTATGAGCAAGACGGAATCATTTGAAAATGAGAACACTTATTTTTTTCTCCTTACTTTAATGAAAAGCAAAATTGGATTTAAAACAAAAAGTACATGTCATAAGGCATTCTTCCTTTTAAGTTAAGTGCCAGTAATCTCAAAGGATGGCAGAAGCTGGGAGTAGAGCTTTCCTGGGGAGTAAAACTCTAGGAAATCATTACTGCACTAGAAGAAGTGATTAAAAAAAATTAGGTCACCTGAATAATAATAAACTCTGATTCTTGGGGCATTTAAATAAGGAACTTGCAGTGTCTCATAAAAGAAGTCCTTTTCAAAACGTGGAGGAATTGGTGTCCACGTGCAGGGTGGTGCTGAAGATGTGTGTGGCAGTACGTCACGTGAAAGCTCTTTGACAGTGGCTGCATGTGTCCACCGGGGAGGTGGAGCTGTGTGTGTCTGTAAGAGGCCACGCCTCCAGAATGGAGGAGTTTGTCTGCAGCAGCTGACAATACACATGACAGGTTAGGTGAGAGAGACGAAGGGAGAACTATCTAGATGAGAGAAGGGAGAAATATGCCTTCAGCTGCAAATATCTGACATATGAAATTTCAGATAGAAATTGAAATACCAAATCCATTCCCCCCAAAAAAATCAAGGAGTGTTATTCAAAAAGGCTTTTTTGTTGTTGTTTAAGGACAGGGTTTTTCCCCTTATACAATTAAAATTAGAGTTAGTAAAAAACATTTATGCCCCCAATTTTAGGCACATTCTGCAGAGAAAAAAGCAACCGTTTCATAAAACCTGCTTTGGGGCAATGAAAACGAATCCCTTGATAAGCTTCTCATCATTTTCACAGCTTTTAATCTTGTCTGGTATGGAATCCCATGATCACTTGCTAAGCTGTGTGATGCAGGTTGTCACCATTGAAGGAGGGAAGAGGAAAGTGGTAGAGGCTGGGGCAGGTAGTCGGGCAGACCTGGGTTCAAACTGTGGCTGTGTTGCCTTGGGCTGCTTTACCTCTTTGTGTTTCAGTATTACCAGCTGTAAAATGGGGCTAATAATAGAACCTTCCTCGAAGGGCTCTTACGAGATGACTGATAGTGCGCGTGCGTGGCCAAGAGCTGGTGCGTGGTAGGCAGCAGGCAGATGGGGGTGGTTACCATTGTTGTCTTTGACCTTCACAGCAGATGGGAGCCTGCACTGACTTGAAGGCCAGGAGATGAGCAGAGGGACAGTAAGGAGGGGTTGAGGGACGGGACCTGTATAAACGGACAAGTAAGAGGCATAATAAGGAGACAAGCATTACTGGAGAAGAGTGAGGGACTCTAGGCTGACTGGGAGTGGCACAGGCAGAGGTTGTTGAACATCGTGTCGTGGAGACCAGGCAGCGCTTGAAGATTTTTTTTTTTTTCTTGCGGTACGTGGGCCTCTCCCATTGTGGAGCACAGGCTCCAGACGCGCAGGCCCAGCGGCCATGGCTCACGGGCCCAGCCGCTCCGCGGCACGTGGGATCCTCCCAGACGGGGGCACGAACCCGCGTTCCCTGCATCGGCAGGCGGACTCTCAACCACTGCGCCACCAGGGAAGCCCATCCGCTTGAAGATTTTTGATCGGGGATAATTTGAAAAAAGTGGTGCTTAAAGATCAAACTGGCAGAAGCATATGAGATGGATTAGAGGAGAACTGTTTGGTAGCCATGGATAAAACAAGAGGCAGGATGGATGAGAGAGTCAGAAAGGTTAAACGGAGAAAAGGAGCCACCTAAAATTCTGTCATGAATAACTGGTCACTGTTAACGTTTTGGTGCATTTTCTTTTTAATATCTCTCTCCACTTTCATTCTTGCTCTGTAATTGTGTTTTGTAGATGAGAAATATTTCCTGTATGATTTTATGATGCTTTTCCCTCGCTTAACATTATAACAAATACCTATTGCTAGGAAAATTTTGTGACCTTTCAGGAAGAGTTGAGAAGGTGGTGTTGGTTGGCTGTGGAGAATGGAGCAGGGAGATGGGGCAGAGATGCTGCTGAGCTTTGAGCCCTTAACCACCTCTTTCTGAGGCTCCCCTCTGCCATGCGCCCCACAGGCACCCCTCGTTTTGTTGTGCTGTGCTTTATGAGCCCTTCGCAAATAGTGCATTTTCATAAATTGAAGGTTTGTGGCAACCCTGTGTCGAGCAAGTCTGTTGGTGCCATTTTTCTAACAGCATTTTGCTCACTTTGTGTCTCTGTGTCACAGTTTGGTAATTCTTGCAATATTTCAGACGTTTTCATTATTATGGTGACCTGTGATCAAAGATCTTTGATGTTACTATTGCAAAAATAAAGTACAACTCACTGAAGGCTCAGATGATGGTTCACGTTTTTTAGCCATAAAATATTTTTTAATTAGGGTACATACATTTTTTTAGACATAATGCCATCGCACATTTAATAGACTACAGTATAGTGTAAACATAACTTTTATTTGCACTGAGAAAGCAAAAAACTCGTGTGAGTTGCTTTATTGAAGTATTCACTTTATTGCAGTGGTCTGGAGCAGAACCTGCAATATCTCTGAGGTCTGCCTGTATTCGTTACTTTACTCGGGCTATCTTAATTCACTCTCAAAGCTCCCCCAAGCTAGGTGTTGCTGTTATCCCCATTTTACAGATGAGGTACCTGAGGCTTACAAACTTCTTACAGTCACACAGTTAGAAAGAAGTCATGTAGCCATTTTGGCAGTGCCTGAAACCAACAGATTTGTTCCCTTGACTGCTTTAGACTCTTTCTTTCTAGGTGTCTCCTGTTCACTGCTACATTTCAAGGTGGGACTTGAACAAATTGACCCGTGGGACTGCTACTCTGATGGTCATACTATAAATTGCCCTTTAAGCATTCTAATATATAATTAGGCTAGTAATGCAAATCTAAGACTAGTCTTGGTTGATGATAAATCCCTCTCAAGCGTATAGGTGTGTTATTTTCATTCTTTTGAATTAGGGGAAAATCCCCAGAGAAAGATAAATAAAGGAAAAATTTTAAATTTCTCCTTTTATTACCTGGGGTATAAAATTTCTTTTTATTCACACTGAAATATTTTATTTCTTTGAGACTTGAGCCATACTAACTCTGGATTGGAGGAAAGGTATTAGCTTTTTTTTTTTTTTTTTTTTTTGATATGCGGGCCTCACACTGTTGTGGCCTCTCCCGTTTCGGAGCACAGGCTCCGGACGCGCAGGCTCAGCGGCCATGGCTCACGGGCCCAGCCGCTCCGCGGCATGTGGGATTCTCCTGGACCGGGGCACGAACCCGTGTCCCTTGCATTGGCAGGCGGATTCTCAACCACTGCGCCACCAGGGAAGCCCGGTATTAGCTTTTAAGATTAGTTTATGATTTTGCCTACTGTTTTACATGTTTGTTTCATCTAGAGACATAAGGAAAATGTGATATGTGTATCATTTAGTTCACCTTTTTTATGGAGCAATAATTGTAAATGCTGATTGGAAGGCTATTTAGTAAAAGTATAAGTACATATCTTCTGAGCACTCTGGGCTGCATATGAGTTAATCTCAGCTTAGAAAACAGAAAAGTGTTATTGACCCAACTTCTTTTTTCTTTTCCTATACTTTTGAAGTGGGTAGATAACCCTAATCTGGAGATAACCTGAAAAATCCAGTAGTTAAATGTGATGGTGGCTATACAAATCCAAATATGTTAAGGAAGTGTCACAAAAATATACCCTTTACCCCACAAAAAAAAAAAAAGGTGCATGAAAAACCTGGTGAAATAGTCTAGTTAATTATTTTATACCAATGTCAGTTTCCTGATTTTGACAATGCACTATAGTTATGTAAGGTGTTACCACTGGGGGAAGCTGGGTGATGGTACCCAGCACCTATACTATTTCTGTAATTTCTCATGAGGCTATAGTTGGTTAAAAATAAAACATTTAAAAAACGTCATCAATTTGGAGCAGTTTGAAAAATGGTTACATACATGATGTGGATTCCTCAGGCATTAAAAAGAATGAGGTAGATTTGTGTGTACTGACATGGGAGGAGGGAGGCCCTTGCTAGATTCTTGAGTAAAAAAGGCAAATTGTAGCTCAATATGTATAAGACTATCCATTTTTGTAAAACAGAACAGAAGTCTTCTACAACAAAAGCTATGTATTCACAGGGCATAGACAAAGGCCTAGAAGGATAAACACCAAATGTTGACACTGGTGATCCCTAGGAAGTTGGAGTTGGGAGGGAGGGCACTCATAATTTACTTGATACATGACAATATTATTTGAACTTCTATCCATAAGCATTTCTTATTTTTATAATTTTTATAAAAAACAAATATATAAACAAACGAAATGTAGGGGCCTAATGAATCTTCAAGTTCTGATGTGTCTGTGAACATAAATTCGGAGCTGCAAGTTTTTCAATGGTTTATCTCAGCCAATAGGCTTTTTTCGGTCTCAGTCTGCTTTGAACTGTTGTTCATCTTGTTCTTGCCAAAGATAATCAATCCTGTCACTTCTCAGAAAAAAAAAAAAAATTAATAACCTCTAACAGACCTTCCTGGGATCTATATAGCGTTTGGCTCCTGGACACTTAAGGGTAATGGCAGTGAGCCCTTTTTTTTTTTAAAGTTATATTCTTGGATTCATTTTTAATGCA
The DNA here is from genome assembly GCF_026419965.1 of Kogia breviceps. Classification (NCBI taxonomy): domain Eukaryota; kingdom Metazoa; phylum Chordata; class Mammalia; order Artiodactyla; family Physeteridae; genus Kogia; species Kogia breviceps. The sequence continues at coordinate 68,149,026 of NC_081323.1, forward strand.
TTCATCTCCTGTGAAAAGAGAACTTTTAAAGCATTTGTCTTGTCTTAATGGCCAGAACACTTTGTCCATATGTTAGCATTTGCCCTATTTCATCTTTTCAGAAGTGGTGGGCCAAGATAGCTCATTCATTTGTGCATGTGTGTGCACATGTGCACTTGCATGTGTGTGTATGAAAGAGAGACTAAGCATCCAAGGTCATGGATTTCTGTCTGATTTCCTCACTGCTGTTCCCAATGCCTAAAATAGTGGCTCGTACATTAAAGTTGCTTCACAGGCAGGTGTTGAGTGAGTGATTATTTGTGCATGTTAAGGAGTATCAATGTGATCATTATAAGAATATCTCTTTCCCAGTCTTCCCAGAAACCACTTTGATATTGGTCTTCACGAATGACTTTTCAAATATTAAATCGCCATGAATGGGTTAGGTGTGGCGAGCATTGCCCTCTGAGGAAGGCACCATTAAGACCCTCATAAACCTCAGGGCCCGATTGTACTCTCCTTGGTATGCATCCTGGACTTCATGGTATGAACGTAAAAAGGGAGATGGCCTTTGGCCAAATCGCTCCAGGGACCTGCTCAGTTACTGGGAGTTCCTGGTTGTTCCCTAAAGCTAGGAAAAGCAACCCTGGAGGGGAAATTGGTGCCTTTGAGGGAGAAGCCGAGAAGCCAATCAACCAGCTGATGCCGATAAGTCGTGACTAAGCTGAGAAGCCAATCAACCAGCTGATGCCGATAAGGCATGACTAAGCAAATTCCCTGCTTTAGGGGTATATATACGGCTACGCTTTGTTGTTAAACTTGCCTTGCAGCCATCAGTTGCTTCGCTTTGTTGTTAAACTTGCCTTGCAGCCATCGGTTGCTTGTGCCCTTCTGATCCCATACCTTGGTGCGTTCAGTTCCCTACCCCCTCTCGTCGATTGTTGCTGCACTTTGAGGACCTGCTGCGGCTGGCGGCAAGTGGCGCCCGAGCAGGGACTTGACAAGAGGGACATCTGAATCTCGGTAGGTGAATCCCCGGAGTGAAGAGTGAAAGTGTGGCCACATAGTAAAGTTGATAGTAAGTCGGGGCAATAGTCAGAAGTAAAAAAATATGGGGCAAAAAGTATCCAAGAAGCGACCAGAGATCACTGATCTAGAGAAGGAGTTGTCCACCAGTGCTTTCCAGGCTTTTACAGCTGGAAATTATGATGTCTGTCTGCAACATCTTGCCTGCCTACAAGATACAAACAAAGACGATTATAAAATAATTTTGAATACGGCAGTAGCTGAGTTTTTCAAAAGTAACCAGACAACAACAGATAGTTTAAGACAGACACTTAACCAGTTGAAGAATCAGGTACACTCGGCTGTTGAAGAAATGGATGGACTAGATGATCTTGAAAACAGTATGTTGTATTACAATCAAGCAGTCATCCTGTATCATGTCCCACAGTATACAGAAGCCATATCCGTTGGTGAAAAACTTTATCAGTTCATAGAACCTTTTGAAGAAAAATTTGCCCAAGCAGTGTGTTTTTTGTTCGTAGACCTGTATATATTAACCTACCAAGCTGAGAAAGCTTTACATCTTCTTGCTGTTCTAGAAATAATGATTTCACAGGGCAACAATAACAAACATGGAAAGAATGAGACTGGTAAAGATACTATTTTTGTGTTGAAATATATGTAGGAGGACAAGGGACTTTACTGGCCGGCCATAGTTTAAAGCTAGTTAAAGCTGTTACAAGTTTGAAGTTTCCCTCCTTTTTTCCTTCTGATTTTCCCCAATCTGATTTTGAACTCTCAAATCCGGTGCACCTTAAATTATAATAATGGTACCATTTTAATTTCTTCAGTTTCTGTTACTAATAATAGTTTGGTTTTTTATAAGCATTGGGATTTGAGGAAGTTTGCATTGTCTTATTCTTATCAACCGGTTATTACTTGTGTTACACCTTCATATGCCTTGCTAATAGGAGATTTACAGATTGAGTTTACTTCTGGTTCCTTGGGATATAATATAACTTGTCAGAATTGTATTTTTAGTACTTGCATTCTGCCTATGAAAGGAACTTTTTCTGTTATGATGTTAAAACAACCTTCCTATGTAATGCTGCCTGTAAATATTTCTGAACCATGGTATCATAGTACTAGCATGCAAGCTTGGCTAGAATTATCTGAAGTTTTAAAAAGACCTAAACGATTCATTGGAATATTAATATGTAGCATATTAGCCTTAGCCGCTTTAACAGCCACAGCTGCTACCGCCGGTTTAGCATTAAGTAAAACTGTACAACAAGCATATTATGTTAATTGTCTAAAAATACCAGTATTGCATTAGCATTACAAAGTCATATTGATATACTCAACTAAAAACTGAGGTTGATGAGTTAAAAAATGCTCTCATAGATTTAGGAGACCAAATTATGGCTTTAAAATTGAAAATGCGTTTGATTTGCCATGCTAAATATACTTGGATTTGTGTGACTCAACACGCTTATAAAGAAACTGACTGGGGGCTTCCCTGGTGGCGCAGTGGTTGAGAATCCGCCTGCCGATGCAGGAAACACGGGTTCGTGCCCTGGTCCGGGAAGATCCCACATGCTGCGGAGCAACTAAGCCCGTGAGCCATGGCCGCTGGGCCTGCGCGTCCGGAGCCTGTGCTCCGCAACGGGAGAGGCCGCAACAGTGAGAGGCCCGCATAACGCAAAAAAAAAAAAAAAAAAAAAAAAAAGAAACTGACTGGGATTGGAACAAAGTAAAAATGCACTTTAAGTGTATGGACTGATGGACACATTAGTTTGGACATACAAAAACTTAATGCGGAAATACAAGCAGTTCAAGAAGCTCATCTACAAGAAGACAGGCCCTAACAATTAATTCAAGGACTCTTGAATCAGCTTCAATGGTTAAATCCAATGCATTTGGTTTCAAAATGGACTCACAGGATTGATTACCGTGGGGTCATGTGTACTGTTGATGTTAATTGCATTACCTTGTTTATTACGCTTTATTGTTGGCCCTTTCGCTGCTCTTTGTCAGGAGGTGTATGGGTTGAAATTGCACTATCAAGCTTTAAAAAATAAGATGGGGGAATGTGGCAAGCATTGCCCTCTGAGGAAGGCACCATTAAGACCCTCATAAGCCTCAGGGCCCGATTGTACTCTCCTTGGTATGCATCCTGGACTTTATGGTATGAACGTAAAAAGGGAGATGGGCTTTGGCCAAATCGCTCCAGGGACCTGCTCAGTTACTGGGAGTTCCTGGTTGTTCCCTAAAGCTAGGAAAAGCAACCCTGGAGGGGAAATTGGTGCCTTTGAGGGAGAAGCCGAGAAGCCAATCAACCAGCTGATGCCGATAAGGCATGACTAAGCAAATTCCCTGCTTTAGGGGTATATATACTGCTACGCTTTGTTGTTAAACTTGCCTTGCAGCCATCAGTTGCTTGTGCCCTTCTGGTCCCATACCTTGGTGCGTTCAGTTCCCTACCCCCTCTCGTCGATTGTTGCTGCACTTTGAGGACCCGCCGAGGCTGGCGGCAGTTAGGGAAGCCATTTGTGACATTGTCAATTTTATCATCAATTGGGATGCTGGCTGCAAGGAACAAACACCTAACTGGCCCTTCAAAAATAATTCAGTGTGTTCTGTTGAATAACAAGTGAAGGCTCTGGGCCAGGCAGTTTCTGTTCTTTTCTCTGCTCTGCCATCCCCAGATAGCAGCAAACTGGCTGTAGCCATTCCATACATCATGTCCAGACATGGCAGCATCCGAAGGCAGAAAGATGGGGAGTCTTCGATTCCTCTTTAAGAACAACTTTGGGAATTCCCTGGCGGTCCAGTGGTTGGGACTCGACACTTGCACTGCTGAGGGCCTGGGTTCGATCCCTGGTCGAGGCCACGGGCCGTGCAGTGCGGCCAAAAAAAAAGGAAACTTTTCCTCTCAAGCCCCCATCTAAGTAGCAAGAAATGGGTCATGTGCCCTGTCTAAACTCACCACTGGCAAGGGGAATGGGTCCACCGTGACTGGCTTGGGCCTGTATTACTTTGCTTAGTATGTTTGGGCTACTCTAAGAAAACACCACACACTGGGTGGCTTATAAACAGAAGAAGTTTATTTCTAATGGTTCTGGAGGTTGGGAAGTCCAGGATCAAGATGCTGGCAGATACAGTGTCTGGTGAGGGCCTACTTCCTTGTTCATTGACAGCTGTCTTCATGCTGTGTCCTCACATGGCAGAAGGGACAAGGGAGCTTTCTTGGGCCACTTTTATGAGTACTAATTCCATTCATAAGGGCTCCACCCTTAAGACCTAATCACCTCCAAAAGACTCCACCTTCTAACACCATCAATTTGGGAATTACGTGGCTATTCAGACCTTAGCAGGCTTCCGTAATAGACTGGGTGGCTTAAACAACAGAAGTTTATTTTCTCAAAGTTTTGGAGGCTAGAAAGTTCAAGATCAAGGTGCCTGCAAGGTTTGTTTCTGGGGAGGCCTTTCTCCTTGGCTTGCAGTCCACTGTCTTCTCACTGTGTCCTCTCCTGGTCTTCTCATCTGTGCATGTGTGTCCCTAGTCTCTCTTCCTCTTCTTATAAGGACACTAGTCCTGTTGGATTAGGGCTGCAGTCTTCTGACCTCACTTAACATGAATTAACTCCTTAAAAGCGCCATCTCCAAACACAGTCACACTGGGGGTTAGAGCTTCAGCGTATGAATTTGGATGGGACATAATTCACTCCATAACAGGACCTAACCTGATTTTTGCTGGCAGAGACAGAAATCTGAATAAAATCAGGGTCCTGGGGTTAGGGGTACTGACAGTATCTCCACAAGCAACTATCACCTTAATTATTCAGGCAACACCCAGCATACAGAGGGACCCAGCTGGAAAGGGTAGAATTTCACTGAAGAAGACTGATTTTATCTTTTGCCTTCTGGGCCAGACTTAGGTACAAATCTCATTTCTACCACTTAGGAAGTGGCTTAACCTAGCTGAGTTTTGGCTTCCTGGTCTGTAAAGTGGTGATAATTGACATGGGCCTCAAAGGCTATCGTGAAGAGTAAATGGGAAAAGGTATGTAACGCGCTTAGCTCAGTGCCTAGTGCTGTGTGCCTGGTGAGTACTCAGTGTCGATGCTGCTGTTATCAGCTCTTTTGTCTTGGGATCGACCTTGCCTGTGCCATTCAAAACCTTCCCCAAACCACTGCCCTGTTGAATATTTCTTCCATTGATTTTTTTAAAAAATAGGAGCTCTTTTAAAGGTACGTAATTGTCTTAAGATAGCTCTAAAGCCATTAATAGTATCCCAGTGAGTAAAACATTTACTTCATTTTGGGGAAAAAAATGTCCTTCAAAATGCATGGAGAGGAAGTATAGTGAAGAGCATGGCCCTTGATGCCCGACTGCCCAGGTCACATCCAGCCCGCCGTAGCTAGCCGTGTCACCTTGGCCCAAGCACATCACTGTTCAGTGGCTTGCTTTCTCATCTGTGAAATGGGAGCATAGAGAGCCTGCCTCATGGTGGTTGTGAGAAGTGACATCATGAGTGCCAAGTGCTTCTCACCGTGACTGGCTAGCACCAAGTACTGGCCCAGTGTTTGTTATTTGTTTTACTGAGAATTTCACAGACACCTCGTGAAATGGGGAGGAACAAGGGGGGTCTAGAGGGGGTGAGGAGTAAAGCAGATTTCATTTTTGGTGCCCTAGAGCATAGGAGGTACCACTCTCATCATCCTGAAGTAATCTGTAGGTGGGGTGGTACCACTGGTATCATCTACCTGAGGAAGAGGAAAAGTAGTTGGTGAGACTGGATTTGAACCCAAGTGTGCCTGAGCCCGGGGCCTCAGCTCTTATCCATTATACAAAAATGCCACAAGAGTGAGCTTGTTTTCTCCTCCATCCTCCCCATCCCTGCCAGGCACTGAGATAGAACTGGGCATGTGGCTGTATTTATTTTAGAGTATTGCTTTGGAAATCTGTTCATGAGAAGTGTTGCTTTAGATCCTCCAACTTGATGGTTTTTATTATTTTTTTGACTAGGCTCTGCTAACTGAAATGATGGAGAGATGTAAGAAACTAGGAAACAAGTAAGTATTTTGAAATTCATAAAGCCTGTGTTTGAAAATGGAGTTGGTTGCTTTTTTTTGAGGTTGGCATGCTTGCATGAGCAAGAGGGCCAACAGAGAAGCAGGATAACATGGAGGTAGAAATGCTGGAGTCCAGTTGCTTGGCTTCAGATCTTGGCCTCACTGTCTCTTCTTAGCTTTCTGACCTTGGGTCACTTACTTTGACTCCTCTGTGCCTCCATCTCCTCAGCTGTAAAATGGGTATAATAATAGTTCTTTCCCTATGGGGCTGTGATAAGTGATAAGGTCAGGATAAACTCAAATTCCTGTCTACCAAGCATAAGAGGTTTCTCCTCTGCTCTCCTTTTGGTGGCAGATGTGTGAGCAGCCTGGAGTGGGTTTTGTTCACCACGGTGTCCCTGGGTCCTAGAACAGTGCTTTTCATAAGAGATGTGGGGCCTCCCTGGTGGCGCAGTGGTTGAGAATCCGCCTGCCGATGCAGGGGACACGGGTTCGTGCCCCGGTCCGGGAGGATCCCGCATGCCGTGGAGCGGCTGGGCCCGTGAGCCATGGCCGCTGAGCCTGCACGTCCGGAGCCTGTGCTCCGCAAAGGGAGAGGCCACAGCAGTGAGAGGCCCGCGTAAAAAAAAAAAAAAGATGTGGATATATATTTGCAGCTTGGATCAATATTCTTACTTAATATTTAGTTTTATTTGTGCACTGAAGGCTCAGTTTTCTTCCATTTAAATGGATTTGATTACTTTCTTATTTACCTGTCCATCCATTGATCCATCTACCCATTCACTCATCCATCCACCCATCCATCCATTCTTCCAGTCAGTTAAATATTAAGTTCTGAATATGCATATAACACCAAGTTAGTCTCTAGAGGTTGCCTTTTTACTCCAGTCTTCTTATTTTTCCACCCTTACCATTAAAGGGCTGTCAGTCATCTTTCCCAACAACATACATCCTAAAATGAAAGCGACTTTCATTAAGGGGAAGCTCTGCTGACGTGGGGCATGTGTGTTTGTCTTTCAGCGCCTTGCTGTTGAATTCCGTAATGTCAGCTTTCCGGGCCGAGTTCATCGCCACGAGGTCCATGGATTTCATTGGCATGATTAAAGAGTGCGATGAGTCTGGTTTCCCCAAGGTAGGCTCTTGACTTAATGCTTAGCCAAGAACAAATAGGCAATGTTTGCCCAGTAGCTCCCCAGGGAGAGAGAGTTCGGAGTCAGAGGCAGTTCCAGCCAACGGGAAAACAAGCGGAGGCTCTGTTTCTGAAGAGTACGATGGAGAATGAGTTAGCAACTGGGGTTGTGAGACACTTGTAATTGCCACGAGTCAGGCCTCCTTGAGTCCTAAATCTGTCAAATTAGCTCACTATGAAATATTTAGGAAGAACTTTGGTCTTACATCCTTAAAACTATATCTTCACTCCTTATTTATGAAAACCTTTGTCCAGGAGAATCTTATGGCCCACAGGTTGGACCAGTACACAGAGCCAGCTCTCTGTTTTGAGCTTCTCAGTCTAACTTGCACAGGTCTGTGGTAGAACTTCAGAAAACGGTCGTTGGAAGATTAACCTCAAGACAGGCCAACTATTACACCCTTTTCCTTTATTGCCTCAAGTTACTCTGATTGTACATCTCCAGAATCGTAATGGTTTGCTCTATTTCTTAGCATCTTCTTTTTCGCTCACTGGGGTTAAACTTGGCCTTGGCTGATCCTCCTGAGAGTGATCGACTTCAGATTCTCAATGAAGCTTGGAAAGTTATCACTAAATTGAAGAATCCACAGGTGGGTGACCATTTAGACCTTGTATTGACTGCTTTTTGTCCAAGTTATGCAGTATACTCTTTCTTTTAAAAAATTTCTCTTTCAACTAATCATCATTTTTTAAAAGAAATCTACTTTTAATTGTATTATTTGTTAATCTGTAATGGAGAACTTATAGCTTTAAAGATGTATTTCTTTGATTTTTGTATCCCTATCATGTCTTATTCTTGAGGCCTTAAGATGCACCAAAAGTGTAAAATTATAAATACTTGAAACTTTGATAGACCTGTAGCTTTGCAAAGAGCATTCGAAGTACAGCAGTCTGTAGCACAGTTGACCTTTGAACAGCATGGGTTTGAGCTGTGCAGATGCACTTATACATAGAATTTTTTTTAATAGTAAATACTATACAGCCTACGGTTGGTTGAATCCACACAAGTGGAACCTCAAATACGGAGGAGTCGTGGATACAGAGGGCTGACTATAAGTTATATGCGGATTTTTGACTGCGTGGAGGATCGGTGCCCCTAACCCCTGCGTTTTTTAAGGGTCAAGTTGTATTTGGATTTGAAAAAACCAGTTTATTGAGATATTCCTAAATTGAAGATCAGTAGTCAAGCCAGTGATTAGCAAAAGGGAATTCCAGTTTCCTTCCCTTGACTGGACAGCTGAAGCCTCTTTCTCCCCCTACTTCTGACACAGGAAGTCTTGGGAAGATGGACCAACTGATGTTAGTTTCTGTAATGCATGTAGTGCTGGTCATCATGTTGTAGGTTTGGGCTTTATGCCGAAAGGACAGTGTGCCAGCAATTTATGTGGCTGCCACTAGGGAAATGCTATTGGCTGTCTTTGTGGCCAAACTTCACCACACCCTGCACTGTTCCTCTCCTACTAGCAGCATGTCCTTGTTCATTTAGTTTGTTGTAACAGAATATGATAGATCATGTGGCTTATGTACAATAGAAATTTATTTCTCACATTTCTGGAGGCTGGAAGTACAAGATCAGGTGGCCAGCATGGTTGGGTTCTCGTGAGGACCCTCTTCTAGGTTGCAGCCTGCCAGCTTCTCCTCACATCGCAGAAAGAGGGAAAGAGACCTCTCTAGGGTCCCTTTTATAAGGGCACTAATTCCAATCGGGGTCTCCACCCTCATGACCTAACCACTGCCAAAGGCCTCACCTCCTAATACCATCACATCAAGGGCTAGGATTTCAACATATGCGTTTTGGGGGGATACAAACATTCAGACCATAACACAGAGAATAAGTGAATATGTGGCATTTGATATGATCATTTATTGAGAAGGAAATATTAAAGTGAGCCCAGTTATAAACCCCTTGCTAATCACCACACTTGTGATAGTGTATTAAGAACAGTATAATTAAGAAAAATTAGAAACTTTTTTACAAAATCGTATACCTATGTTAAGTTCAGCAAAATTCTCACTAAACTCTAGCCGTTGAAATTCTCTATTTAACTCTGATTGCCTAATGAAAACAGCTTATTTAGGATATTTAAGTCAAAAACCTCTGGGCCTCTGGTGCCTGTATTTCAGTGCTTCAGAGCAACCTTGCATGAAAAGCTAATAATAACAGTTTTCTCCAGTCTTTAACTTCACACTCTCCTCGTTAAGTCCACCTTAGCATTCCTGTTAGACTTTAGAATGTTCCTGGCTTTTCTTGTGTGAATGAGATAACCGTTTTCTTCCCTCCCCATTTTTTCTTTCTTTTCCTTGAAGTGTCAGAACAGAAAAGGTATACTTGCAGACTCTGTTTTTCCATGACAATTTTTCCCATGTGCATATTTTCTGGGGCAGACAGCCTTACCAAGTTGGTCATTGCCATTTCCGTAGCCATCTCATTGTCTCTTCTACTTGAATCTAACACCTCCTTTCCTACCTAAAACCTTTTTTTTTTTTTTTTTTTTTTTGTGGTACGCGGCCTCTCACTGTTGTGGCCTCTCCCATTGCAGAGCACAGGCTCCGGACGCGCAGGCTCAGTGGCCATGGCTCACGGGCCCAGCCGCTCCGCGGCATGTGGGATCGGGGCACGAACCCGTGTCCCCTGCATTGGCAGGCGGATTCTCAACCACTGCGCCACCAGGGAAGCCCCCTTTGTGCTTTCTTAACCTTTTTACAACTTATATGCGTCACCCCTCTCTAGGACAAACGGTTTGTTTTTAAAGTCAGGAGGCCTGTTTTTTCTCAGAACATTCAAAAGTCACATCGTAAACACTACTTGAATTTTCAGTGAGATCTGTGGTCATTGTCTCCACTGAGGTGTGATGAGGTCTCCCCACTGTTATCTCCGCTGCCCTTTGGTTCTTCACATTCTCCAGGCATGGCAGAGCTTCCCAGATTTCTGTCTTGACCCAAGTAGCAATTCTGGAATGACAGTCTGATAAGTTTCAGGAAACTTATGTTTTCTCATGTCACCTCTCAGGGTAAAATCTGTCAGTGGGCCAGAGTTTTCCGTACATGAACCACTCTTGAAATCCCCATCACTTACCAACTCTTAGTTTTCAAAGCCCTTGAAGGGATTTGTACACTATGAGCTTTTGCCATAAAGTCAATCGTGGCATTCTTATTGTAAAGACATTTTTACTTTTTCTTTGTAGGACTACATTAATTGTGCCGAAGTGTGGGTAGAGTACACCTGCAAACATTTCACGGTATGTGTGCTGTGGTATTGTTTTTGAAAGAATTACTATATATTTTTTTTCATGTTCGTAATTGTGAATAAGTCTAGCTTAGACATTTAGGTATTTTATGATGGTAATTATTCCTAATTTATGAAAGTTGCATCCTTTATGGTGTAGTGTGATGGAGCATTAATATGTGACCTATAACAAAAGTGTTCCACACTCACGGGTAAGTTTGGGAAATGCTGCATTATACAAAGTTAAGCAGGTTTTTTTTCACCATAATACACCTTAGATCCTTATTGTTAAAGTATATTGGGACTTTCCATGGGAGTCTACTCAGCAGCGTTTTCCAAACATATTTGATTTGCATGTAATTTAATTTTCTTCTAAGCAAACAAAGATACTTCTTTTCCTAGGCCCAAACTAGAACCCCAGTTAGGGAAATACTGGTCTTGTCAATGAGCAGAGAGTTTTTTTTTGATCAGAGACTTTAGAAGCATGTAGAAGTGGTTTCAAATCCTGTTGCCAGGTGTTTATTTTAATCAATCAACTTTAAAAAAAATCGAAGTTTAGCCTACATGAAGAAAAGCATATATATCATAAGTTTGCTGTATAATGAATCTTTACAAAATACACCCATGGAATCATGGTCCAGATCAAGAAACAGGAAATAACTCCCCACCCCACCCTGAAGCCCCCCATACTCTCCTCCCAGTCATAGCCTTGGAAGTTGAAGGTAGGCACCATCTGGTCTCTAACTCCAGAAATGGGTTTTGCCTTGTTTTGAGCATTATGTAAATGTTGGTCTGTTAATTTTCTTTCTTTTGTCCAATTTTTGTTTTATTATGGAAACTTCAAACATATGATCTCCCTTGTACATATCACCCAGAAATGATCAACTTATGACAGATCTTTTTTCGTGTCCTTACCTTTTCTCCCCACCCTTGGATTATTTTGAAGCACAGCTCAATCACCGTGTTTCACCGTCAGTATCTCTGCACATATCTCTAAAATAGAATTCACTTCTCTGAAACAAAATCTCAAAACATTATCGTAACTAATAAAATTAATAATGTTTTAATACCATTAAAATCGATAAATTTTCAGATTTCCCCAATTGTCGCATAAGTTTTTTACAGTTTATTTGTTCAGTCAGGATTCAAATAGGGTCTATACGTTGTAAAATCTTTAGAGTTGTCTATTTGTTGAAGAAATTGGGTCCTTTGTCCTGTAGAGTTTCCCAGGCTCGATTGGCCAGATGTATGCCTGTGGTGGTGATTAAACATGCTCTTCTGCCTCCAGTATTTCCTATAAATCAGCAGTTCTGGAGACAGGAGACTTCATCAGCTTCAGATCTGACTTTTTGGCACCCTGGGTGCTGGCATGGTGCTTCTCCTGGGAGGCTCATGGTATCTGGTTGTCTCTCCGTGATGTGAGTGACCACTGAAGTGCGTTCATCTCATGGTTTATCACGGGTTGCAAAATGGTGGTATTCGAAGTTATCATTTCTCCTTTATTTGTTAGCTAGAATACTTGCATGAAGAGAACCTCTTTGCTGCACGTATTTGGTTACCCCGAGGTACAGTTTGTACAGAAAAGGCAAGATGCTCATTTTTGTCCCTGTTACTTACTAGTTTTTAGAGTAAAGAGTCAATTCCCCAGCATCCCCAAAGGTGACCAGTGAGTAGTAGTTGCTGTTGGTATCTGTAGGAACTCACTAATTGAACCATATTTGATATGTATCAATCATTGCAATTGTAATATTCTTACTGACGCTCAATTGTCCCATTTTTGTCCAGTGGGTGCTTTTTCAGGTTGGCTTCTGAGTCCTGACACATTCTTTGTAGTCTTTGATGCCTTCCTTGCTTTCTGTTATAAGATGCTCCAGCCTCCCTTGTATTTTTCTTTTTTTTTTTTTTTTGCGGTACGCGGGCTGTTGTGGCCTCTCCCGTTGCAGAGCACAGGCTCCGGACGCGCAGGCTCAGCGGCCATGGCTCACGGGCCCAGCCGCTCAGCGGTATGTGGGATCTTCCCGGACCAGGGCACGAACCAGTGTCCCCTGCATCGGCAGGCGGACTCTCAACCACTGCGCCACCAGGGAAGCCCTCCCTTGTATTTTTCTTATCTTAGATTTGGAATCAGCTCTTTCTCCAAGAAGCTTTGGTTCCTTTTAGTGCCATTGTCAGATTTTTTTTTTTTTAGCTCTGTGACCCTGGCTAAGCCGCTTAGCCACTTAACTTTTCATGGGGATAATGATGTCCATGATGGGGAGTTGTTTTTTAAAAAGTATTTATTTATTTATGATGGGAAGGTTTTTTTAAAAAATTTAATTATTTATTATGTATGTATTTATTTATTTGGATGCACCCGGTCTTAGTTGCGGCATGCAGGATCTTTGTTGTGGCATCTGGAATCTAGTTCCCTGACCAGGGATTGAACCCAGGCCCTCTGCATTGGTAGCACGGAGTCTTAACCACTGGACCACCAGGGAAGTCCGCGTGCTGGGAAGTTTAATGAGCATTCAGTGAGAGAGTACATAATGGCAACTATTTAGATAGTGTGCTATGTGCCAGGCACTTGACCTGTAAGCTGCACAGCTTCATAGTGACCTTGCCAGGAAGTTTCACTGTTCCAGTTATATAGACCAGGGTTCAGCACACTTTTTCTGTAGAAGTCCACTTTTTTCTGTATTTGAGGCTTTGTGGACCATATGATCTCTGTTACAAGTGCCCAACTCTGCCACTTTATCATGAAAGCAGCCGTAGACCATACAGGAGTGAGCATGCCTGTGTTCTAGTAAACCTTATTTATGCATGCTGAAATTTGAATCTCATATAATTTTCATTGTCACCAAATATTATTATTCTTTTGGTTTGAATGTAAAAATCATTCTTGGCGCCTGGACTGGATGAAAATAGGTGCTGGGCTGGTTGGCTGACCCCTGATACAGCTGACAAAAGGGAAGTGGGCATTGGGTCACCCAGCTTGTAAGTGTTGTCTGTGCTCTTCCCACAATGCTTCACTGCTCTCTGCAGTGCCTGGGGAGGGGCCCGGGACTGGCAGGCAGAAAGTGGCCCGTTGGATTTGCACCAGCACTCAGAGAAAACTGGGACAGGAACCTTTGAGAACCATGTTTTAGTCCTGACTTGGTGCAGACATAGCCATCTTTAGGGCTGCGGTATGGGTGGGATTTCCCCCCTTACATTATTTTCAGCAGAGTAGTTGAAACTACTTCCTGGAAAGTGTGTGCTATATTCTGAAAATGTTAGTTCTTTCTATCAGAAAAATGGTCAGTGACTACCATTCAGTGTCTAATACAGGTCTGATTTTTTTCCCACTTAGAAACGAGAGGTGAATACTGTTTTGGCGGATGTCATCAAGCACATGACTCCAGATCGTGCATTTGAAGACTCCTACCCTCAGGTGACAGATTTTCGTTTCTCATTTCCACACCGTAAGGACTTTTATTCTGTTGAATTGAATAGGTATGTTGCATGGGTCAGGCTGTAAAATCAGATGATCCTGGGTTTGAATCCTGGCTTTGCCATGTCTTAGCCATGTGGCCTCTAATCAGTTACTTAGTCTTGTTGTGCCTCAGTTTTCTCACTGTAAAATGGCGATAATAATGGTCCTCCTCAGAACGGTGGTGAGGATTCAGTGAGGTGTGATGTGAAAAGCCCTGTACAGCTGCTTGGCACCAGTAAGTAAGATGCCTATGTCTTTCGGTTAAGCTAACTTTTTATTTGGAAATAAATTCAAACTTTATTGGAGAGTTAAAAGAATAGCTCAGAGAACTCCCATTATTTTTTTACCCAGATTCCATGTTTTAAGAGATTCCATGTTTACTTTATCATTATCATCATGTGTGTACATACACACACACACACACAGACATATATATTCATACATACGTATGTACATTTTTTTAAAAACAGTTGAGGATAAATTGCATACATCATGCCACTTTTCCCTCTAAAGAGTTCAGTGAGTATTTCCTAAGAACAAGGACATTCTCCTTTATAACCACAGTTTAGTTATCAACATCAGGGAATTTAATGTTAATATATTACTTTTACCTATCCCACAGTCCGTATTCCAGTTTTGTCAGTGGACTCAATGTCCTTAGTAGCAGATTTTTTTCCCCTCTAGTACAGAATCCAGCTCAGGATCACTTACTATAAAGTAACTTCAGAGCTACTTAAGATTTTATTTTTTATTTAATAACATGATGTTCTGGCACTTACTGCCTATGATCAAGTGATTTCTGGGCTCACTTAGTATAAGAAAATTAGTTACATATTCTTTTTTTTTTTAAATAAATTTATTTATTTAGTTAGTTAGTTTTGGCTGTGTTGGGTCTTTGTTGCTGCACGTGGGCTTTCTCCAGTTGCGGCGAGCAGGGGCTACTCTTCGTTGTGGTGCGTGGGTTTCTCATTGCGGTGGCTTCTCTTGTTGTGGAACACGGACTCTAGGTGCGCGGGCTTCAGTAGTTGTGGCACGTGGGCTCCGGTAGTTGTGGCTCGCAGGCTCTAGAGCACAGGCTCAGCAGTTGTGGCGCACGGGCTTAGTTGCTCTGCGGCATGTGGGATCTTCCTGGACCAGGGCTCGAACCCGTGTCCCCTGCATTGGCAGGTGGATTCTCAACCACTGCACCACCTGGGAAGCCCTAGTTACATATTCCTGTATAAATTTTAGAATTCTTACATTTTACTAATTTAAGAATTTTTCACCATTTGCCAATTAAAATGGTTCATCATTACAATTTATATAGCAGCCACTAACTATCTGACATTTTTCTAGATGGAATGAAAAAAATACAGTCACACACAGCAGGCTCTTGGTCAATATTGCAGGGTAAATAAAATGTGTAGAGAAGATGGGTCATACCCTTGTGGGTGGTCAAGGTCTTGGCCTTATATGAAGACTGATGTGCAGAATTTTACTTGGGGAATTTTCAGTAAGGCCTTGACCGCTAGTGACCCAATCAATTGAAAACTTTAAGTAACATAATAATTTTAATGCAGTCCATTCCTAAGTGACAAGGGAACTATACTATACTGTAATTCTGTCATATCTAAGAGCAGCTTATAAAAGATGACCCGGCGTCAGCCTGCATTCCAGACAGCCACCCATATTGGTTGTGAGCCCTTGGTCTTAAGTGAGGGCCACATCAAGAAAATAAAACTGCGGGGATCTGTGAAGAATTAGGTTACTCCAGTTCTAGGATAGGGAAGATATAAGGTGAGCCTGGAACATTTTCTTGTGCCAGGAAGTAAGGAAGTACTGCTGGGGGCACATGAAATGGGCACAGGAGCAGCTTGGAAGGGGCTATCACAGGCCCCAATTTGAGCATCAAAAGAAATAAATACAGTGATGGATTATAATCCACTGAGTAAAATAGGAATCCAGGAGTCAGCCCTTAAGACGAATAGATAAATAAATAAATAGATGAGGGGAAAGGTGGACAGGGGTGCCATTTGAGAAATGTGGAAGAAATGGTAGAGTTGAAAAAAATCACCATTTGCAGCCATCACAGTAAAGACAAGAATCATCAGTCTTCAGGCAAGAATCATCAATGGATGCTAAATCTGGGGGGGAATGTTTGATGAGGAGCAGGACATTTTCGTATCTCTTCCCATAGAATGAGTATTAATTCCAAGGGGAAAAATAGTGACTCTACAGTGGAGAATTTGGACAGTCATTGACGGGCTAATCAAAATCCTTATCACTATTGAGGAGCAAGTGGATATCGTGTGCCTGCAGATATGGTACCCCCCCAAAACAGGAAAGACACAGCATCATCTATGTAGCATTCCAGTAGAGTATGCATGATTGAATCTAATCATGAGGTAACATTAGTCACGCCCAAATTGAGGAGTATGCTATAAAGTAATTGGCTTGTAAAAAAAAATCTTTGCCATCAGTGACAAAGAAGGTTAAGGAACTGTTCCAAATTAACACAGACATGAAAACAAAACGCAATGCATGATCCTGAACTGAGTCCTGTACTAAAGAGAGGAAAAAGTAATGCTGTAAAGAATGTACTGAGACAGTTTGACAAGATTGGAATACAAATGATAAAGTATTAAAATTATACCAGTGTTAACTTTCCTGAATTTGATAACAACAGAGTAGAAATGTCAGAGAATATGACTATTCTTAGGAAATACAAATGAAGTGGTAAGGGGTGAGGGACATGATACATTCAATCTACTTTTACATGGTTCAGGAAAAATATAATATGTCTTTTTACAGAGAGAGGACAATGAAACAAATTTGGCAAAATACTAAAAATTGATGACTTTGTGTAAAGAGAATATGGGAGTTTTCTGTACCGTTTTTTCAATGTTTCTGCAAGTTTGAAATTATTTCACAGTAAAAAAGTTGGCAACACACAATCAACACATATTTTTAAAGTTCTGCCATTGGATCGATGGATAGGTGAGGAGATAAATATAGCAAAATGTTAGCCCTTGTAGCATCTAAGTGGTGAGTAAATGGATGTTTGTTATTTATTCATTGAATTTTCTTACGTATCAGCATTTCATAATGAAACGTTGAAGGGAAAAATACCATCTTTTAAAACCAGGAAAAGCATTATTTGTAAGTGTACTTAAATATTTAAAAAAATTTCCTGTTCTACAGGGATTAGTTGCAGTGGATAAGGTTTCAGGAACTATTTTAACTAGACAGTATTGCAGTATCTTTGAATGCTCTGCCTTGGGGCATTGTCATGACATTTTGAAGTCCTTTTGCTTGCTGACCTAGTAAACTGCTTAATTATGAAATGGGGTGTGTACCTCTTAATATTCCATATTTTGGACATGAGCCATTTCCTTTGCAGATGATTTAAACAGTGATGTTTTTATTATAAACAAAGTACTTGTCAGTAAATTTTCCTTTCTTGACAGCAACCAGGGATAGGGGTTTATTTTTTTATTTCTTTTAAACATCTTTATTGCAGTATAATTGTTTACAATGTTGTGTTAGCTTCTGCTGTATAACAAACTGAATCAGCTATACATATACATATATCCCCTCCCTCTTGTGTCTCCCTCCAACCCTCCCTATCCCACTCCTCTAGGTGGTAACAGAGCACAGAGCTGATCTCCCTGTGCTATGCGGCTGCTTCCCACTAGCTATCTGTTTTACATTTGGTAGTGTATATATGTCAGTGCTGCTCTCTCACTTCGTCCCAGCTTCGCCTTCCCCCCTGTGTCCTCAAGTCCATTCTCTACGTCTGCATCTTTATTTCTGTCCTGCCCCTATGTTCTTCAGAACCTTTTTTTCTTATATTCCATATATGTGTTAGCATACGGTATTTGTTTTTCTCTTTCTGATTTACTTCACTCTGTATGACA
Source organism: Kogia breviceps (assembly GCF_026419965.1). Classification (NCBI taxonomy): domain Eukaryota; kingdom Metazoa; phylum Chordata; class Mammalia; order Artiodactyla; family Physeteridae; genus Kogia; species Kogia breviceps. Next base: position 68,166,851 of record NC_081323.1, read on the forward strand.
GACTCTGGGTCCATCCACCTCACTACAAATAACTCAATTTCATTTCTTTTTATGGCTGAGTAATATTCCATTGTATATATGTACCACATCTTCTTTATCCATTCACCTGTCGATGGACACTTAGGTTGCTTCCATGTCCTGGCTATTGTAAATAGTGCTGCAATGAACATTGTGGTACATGACTCTTTTGAATCATGGTTTTCTTGGTATATGCCCAGTAGTGGGATTGCTGGATCGTATGGTAGTTCTATTTTTAGTTTTTTCAGGAACCCCCATACTGTTCTCCATAGTGGCTGTATCAATTTACATTCCCACCAGCAGTGCAGGAGGGTTCCCTTTTCGCCACACCCTCTCCAGCATTAATTGTTTCTAGATTTTTTGATGATGGCCATTCTGACCTGTGTGAGGTGATACCTCATTGTAGTTTTGATTTGCATTTCTCTGATGATTAGTGATGTTGAGCATCCTTTCACGTATTTCTTGGCAATCTGTATATCTTCTTTGGAGAAACGTCTGCTTAGGTGTTCTGCCCATTTTTGGATTGGGTTGTTTGTTTTTTTGATACTGAGCTACATGAGCTGCTTACATATTTTGGAGATTAATCCTTTGTCAGTTGCTTTGTTTGCAAATATTTCCTCCCATTCTGAGGGTTGTCTTTTCGTCTTGTTTATGGTTTCCTTTGCTGTGCAAAAGCTTTTAAGTTTCATTAGGTCCCATTTGTTTATTTTTGTTTTTATTTCCATTTCTCTAAGAAGTGGGTCAAAAAGGACCTTGCTGTGATTTATGTCATAGAGTGTTCTGCTTGTGTTTTCCGCTAAAGGTTTTATAGTGTCTGGCCTTACATTTAGGTCTTTGAGTTCTTTTTTTTTTTTTTGGCAGTACGCGGGCCTCTCACTGTTGTGGCCTGTCCTGTTGTGGAGTACAGGCTCCAGATGCACAGGCTCAGTGACCAGGGCTCACGGGCCTAGCCGCTCCACGGCATGTGGGATCTTCCCGGACTGGGGCACGAACCCGTACCCCCTGCATCGGCAGGCAGACTCTCAACCACTGCGCGACCAGGGATGTCCTTGAGTTCATTTTTGTGTATGGTGTTAGGAAGTGTTCTAATTTCATTCTTTTACAAGTAGCTGTGCAGTTTTCCCAGCACCACTTACTGAAGAGGCTCTCTTTTCTTCTTTGTATATTCTTGCCTCCTTTATCAAAGGTAAGGTGACCATATGTGCGTGGGTTTATCTCTGGGCTTTCTATCCTGTTCCATTGATCTATATTTCTGTTCTTGTGCCAGTACCATACTGTCTTGATTACTGTAGCTTTGTAGTATAGTCTGAAGTCAGGGAGCCTGATTCCTCTAGCTCCATTTTTCTTTTTCAAGATTGCTTTGGCTATTAGGGTCTTTTGTGTTTCCATACAAATTGTGAAATTTTTTTTTGTTCAAGTTCTGTGAAAAATGCCATTTGTAGTTTGATAGGGATTGCATTGAATGTGTAGATTGCTTTGGGTAGTAGAGTCATTTTCACAATGTTGATTTTTCCAGTCCAAGAACATGGTATATCTCTCCATCTGTTTGTATCATCTTTAAGTTCTTTCATCAGTGTCTTATAGTTTTCTGCATACAGGTCTTTAGCCTCCTTAGGTAGGTTGATTCCTAGGTATTTTATTCTTTTTGTTGCAGTGGTAAATGGGAGTGTTTCCTTAATTTCTCTTTCAGATTTTTCATCATTCGTGTATAGGAATGCAAGAAATTTCTGTGCATTAATTTTGTATCCTGCTACTTTACCAAATTCATTGAATAGCTCTAGTAGTTTTCTGGTGGCATCTTTAGGAGTCTGTATGTATAGTGTCATGTCATCTGCAAACAGTGACAGTTTTACTTCTTCTTTTCTGAGCTGGATTCCTTTTACTTCTTTTTCTTCTCTGATTGCTGTGGCTACAACTTCCAAAACTATGTTGAATAATAGTGGTGAGAGAGAGGAACCTTGTCTTGTTCCTGATCTTAGTGGAAATGGTTTCAGTTTTTCACCATTGAGAACGTTGGCTGTGGGTTTGTCATATGTGGCCTTTATTATGTTGAGGTAAGTTCCCTCTATGCCTACTTTCTGGAGAGTTTTTATCATAAATGGGTGTTGAATTTTTTCAAAAGCTTTTCCTGCATCTATTGAGATTATCATATGGTTTTTATCCTTCAATTTGTTAATATGGTGTATCACATTGATTGGTTTGCATATATTGGAGAATCCTTGCATTCTTGGGATAAACCCCACTTGATCATGGTGTATGATCCTTTTAATGTGCTGTTGGATTCTGTTTGCTAGTATTTTGTTGAGGATTTTTGCGTTTGTGTTCATCAGTGATATTGGCCTGTAGTTTTCTTTCTTTGTGACATCTTTGTCTGGTTTTGGTATCAGGGTGATGGTGGCCTCATAGAATGAGTTTGGGAGTGTCCCTCCTCTGCTAGGATAGGTGTTAGCTCTTCTCTAAATCTTTGATAGAATTCACCCATGAATCCATCTGGTCCTGGGCTTTTGTTTGTTGGGAGATTTTTAATCACAGTTTCAATTTCAGCACTTGTGATTGGTCTGTTTGTATTTTCTGTTTCTTCATGGTTCAGTCCTGGAAGGTTGTACTTTTCTAAGAATTTGTCCATTTCTTCCAGGTTGTCCATTTTATTGTCATATAGTTGCTTGTAGTAATCTCTCATGATCCTTCGTATTTCTGCAGTGTCAGTTGTTACTTCTCCTTTTTCATTTCTAATTCTCTTGATTTGAGTCTTCTCCCTTTTTTCTTGATGAGTCCGGCTAATGGTTTATCTATTTTGTTTATTTTCTCAAAGAACCAGCTTTTAGTTTTATTGATCTTTACTATTGTTTCCTTCATTTCTTTTTTATTTATTTCTGATCTTTATGAATTCTTTCCTTCTGCTAACTTTGGGGGTTTTTTGTTCTTCTTTCTCTAATTGCTTTAGGTATAAGGTTAGGTTGTTTACTTGAGATGTTTCTTCTTGAGGTAGGATTGTATTGCCATAAGCTTCCCTCTTAGAACTGCTTTTGCTGCATCCCATAGGTTTTGGGTCATCGTGTTTTCATTGTCATTTGTTTCTACATATTTTTTGACTTCCTCTTTGATTTCTTCAGTGATCTCTTGGTTATTTAGTAGTGTATAATGTTTAGCCTCCATGTGTTTATAGTTTTTATGTTTTTTTTTCCTGTAATTGATATCTAGTCTCATAGCATTGTGGTTGGAAAAGATACTTGATACAATATCAATTTTCTTAAATTTATCAAGGCTTGATTTGTGACCCAAGATATTATCTATCCTGGAGAATGTTCCATGAGCACTTGAGAAGAAAGTGTATTCTGTTGTTTGTGGGTGGAATTTCCTGTAAATATCAATTAAGTCCATCTTGTTTAATGTGTCATTTAAAGCTTGTGTTTCCTTATTTATTTTCATTTTGGATGATCTGTCCATTGGTGAAAGTGGGGTGTTAAAGTCCCCTACTATTATTGTGTTACTGTCGATTTCCCCTTGTATGGCTGTTAGCATTTGCCTTATGTATTGAAGTGCTCCTATGTTGTGTGCATAAATATTTACAATTGTTACATCTTCTTCTTGGATTGGTCCCTTGATCATTATGTGATGTCCTTCTTTGTCTCTTGTAATAGTCTTTATTTTAAAGTCTATTTTGTCTGATATGGGAGTTTGTACTCCAGTTTTCTTTTGATTTCCATGTGCATGGAATCTTTTTCCATCCCCTTACTTTCAGTCTCTATGTGTCCCTAGGTCTGAAGTGGGTCTCTTGTAGACAGCATATATACAGGTCTTGTTTTTGTATGCATTCAGCCAGTCTATGTCTTTTGCTTGGAGCATTTAATCTATTTACATTTAAGGTAATTATCAATATGTATGTTCCTATTACCATTTTCTTAATTGTTTTGGGTTTGTTATGGTAGGTCTTTTCCTTCTCTTGTGTTTCCTGCCTAGAGACGTTCCTTTAGCATTTGTTGTAAAGCTGGTTTGGTGGTGCTGAATTCTCTTAGCTTTTGCTTGTCTGTAAAGGTTTTAATTTCTGCGTGAGATCCTTGCTGGGTAGAGTAATCTTGGTTGTAGGTTTTTCCCTTTCATCACTTTAAATATGTCCTGCCACTCCCTCTGGCTTGCAGAATTTCTGCTGAAAGATCAGCTGTTAACCTTATGGGGATTCTGTCTTATGTTATTTGTTGCTTTTCCCTTACTGCTTTTATTTTTATTTTTTTAATTTTAATTTTTATTTTTTAAAGAAAAAAAAAAAACACCATGATTTCCTTGTGAGGAGAATTCTTAGTCCCTTACTGCTTTTAATATGTTTTCTTTGTATTTAACTTTTGATAGTTTGATTAATATGTGTCTTGGCATGTTTCTCCTTGGATTTATCCTGTATGGGACTCTCTGTGCTTCCTGGACTTGAATGACTATTTCCTTTCCCATATTAAGGAAGTTTTCAACTATAATCTCTTCAAATATTTTCTCAATCCCTTTCTTTTTCTCTTCTTCTTCTGGGACCCCTATAATTCGAATGTTGGTGTGTTTAATGTCCCAGAGGTCTCTGAGACTGTCCTCAATGCTTTTCATTCTTTTTTCTTTACTCTGCTCTGTCATAGTTATTTCCACTATTTTATCTTCCAGGTCACTTATCTGTTCTTCTGCCTCAGTTATTCTGCTATTGATTCCTTCTAGAGAATTTTAAATTTCATTTATTGTGTTGTTCATCATTGTTTGTTTGCTCTTTAGTTCTTCTCAGTCCTTGTTAAACCTTTCTTGTATTTTCTCCATTCTGTTTCCAAGATTTTGGATCATCTTTACTATCATTACTTTGAATTCTTTTTCAGGTAGACTGTCTATTTCCTCTTCATTTGTTTGGTGTGGTGGGTTTTTACATTGCTCCTACATCTGCTACATATTTCTCTGTCTTCTCATTTTGCTTAACTTACTGTGTTCGGGTTCTCCTTTTCGCAGGCCGCAGTTTCGTAGTTCCTGTTATTTTTGGTGTCTGCTCCCAGTGGGTAAGGTTGGTTCAGTGGGTTGTGTATGCTTCCTGGTGGTGGGGACTGGTGCCTGTGTTCTGGTGGATGAGGCTGGATCTTGTCTTTCTGGTGGGCAGGACCACGTTTGGTGGTGTGTTTTGGGGTGTCTATGAACTTATTATGATTTTAGGCAGCCTGTCTGCTAATGGGTGGAGTGTGTTCCTATCTTGCTCGTTGTTTGGCGCAGGGTGTCCAGCACTGTAGCTTGCTGGTTGTTGAGTGGAGCTGGGTCTAAGCGTTGAGATGGAGATCTCTGGGAGAGCTTTCGCCTTTTGATATCACGTGGAGCCGGGAGGTCTCTGGTGGTCTAATGTCCTGAACTCGGCTCTGCCATCTCAGAGGCTCAGGCCGGACCCCCAGCCAGAACACCAAGACCCTGTGAGACACACGGCTTCAGTCCTGGGAAGCTTCTCAATGGCAGTAGTTTTGCTGGTGATCCACATAGGGCTGGTCCTTGCAATGTCTGAAGCAAGGCCTAGAGTGACACCCCATTGTGTGTGGCTGTCGGCAGGTAGGACATGGGGGTAGGCTTCGCTTCTGGCTGCGGTTTATATTTTATTTAGAGAAAGTGCCTCCTTGGTTCTCCCATGCCAAGGCACTGTGAACTGGACTCTGTGCCTGTCAGGGTGAAGGGTGGTGGACATCAGTACCTGGCCATCTAGGACAGACCTCACAGACTGTGCCACCATCCTCGGGTAATGCCAAGGCCTTTCACTCCACTGACAAACTCAGTCCAGTGCGTCTCCACTGAAGTAGTCAAAAAACACAAGACCACCATGGGCTAGAATAGGGATCTGTAAACCACGGCCCATGTAGCCCACAACCTGTTGTGAATAAAGTTTTATCGGAACCCAGCCATACCCCTCTGTTTACACATTGTCAATGACTGCTTTCCAGCTACAACAGCAGAGTTGAGTAGTTGTGGTGACTGTATGGCCCTGTATAGAAAACGTTTGCCCACCTCTTGAATATTCATACCTGATTTGAACAGAGAGCTTTGAAGGGCAGGCATTGCTTTAAACACTGTAAGCAAACCATCCCATTTAATCCTCACAATGAGCGAGATACTACTTTGCTCTCCAATTTTACAGAAGAGAAGACTGAGGCCAAGTTGTTTCTCCAAGACTGGAGTATGATGGGCAAACTCAGATTGAGACTAGGTTTAACCTAACCCAGTAATTCCCTGTTCCTTGTGTAATCCAGGTTTCCCTTATTGTAACTGTGATTTCAAACTATGGGCAGGGTTGCCTTTTTAAAAATATCAAAGTTTTATTAAAGATGTGTTTTTCATTTTGTTTTGCAGCTTCAGTCAATAATTAAGAAAGTAATTGCACACTTCCATGATTTCTCAGTTCTTTTTTCAGTGGTAAGTAACTTTCCTTAACTATCTTTGGAAATTTGTATCTGACTCAGAGGTTCCTTTAGTGTCTCAGTAATTTTTTCATGGTGTCCTAGACCAAGAGAAGTACTTAACAGTTCTGTTTTTTATTAAAAAAAAAAAAAACTAGTAAGGTTTAAACAATTTAAATATTTATGTCATGACAACTTAAGCAGCACTTGAGAATATAATACACATAGACTGATAGAAAAGTATTGTCTTTATTTCATTCATTACTTACTGTGGGATATGTGTACCTACTGGGTATCACACAACTTCTCAAACCTTGGAATCAAATTGGATATCCTCTTCCTCATTGATTTTCGCATGGTACCTGCTTTTTATCATACAATCTAATGTTGAAACTATGATATACATCAAGCTAATAGTTGTCTCAGTGTCTGACAGAGTTGAAATTTATTATATTTCCCTCAAAAATTTTAAATATCCTGTGACCCCCTTCTCATTTGCTGCAGTGCCCTGGTCACATACCAATCTAGGTGATTCTCTGTGTAGTAACACTCTCTGCCCTGCCTTCAACTTTCCTTTTCCCTCTTCCTGCTTCTGTTTCCAGTAAGCTTTTGTTTATTTAATAATAAAGGCTGTTATTTATTGGACTTTTGCCATGCCCCAAGCACTGTGCTAGAACTTTTTTTTTCTTTAATTTTTATTGAAATATAGTTGATTTACAATGTTGTGTTAGTTTCGAGTGTACAGTAAGGTGATTCAGTTATATGTATATATATATATATTCTTTTTTTACATTCTCTTCCATTATAGGTTATTATAAGATACTGAGTATAGTTCCCTGTGCTATACAGTAGGTCCTTGTTGGCTATCTATTTTATATATAGTAGTGTGTATATTTTAATCCTAAACTCCTCTAATTTATCTCTCTCACTTACTCCCCTTTGGTAACCATAAGTTTCTATGTCTGTGAGTCTATTTCTGTTTTGTAAATAAGTTCATTTGTATCCTTTTCTTAGATTCTACATACAAGCAGTATCCTATGATATTTGTCTTTCTCTGTCTGGCTTACTTCACTTAGTATGGTAATCTCTAGGTCCATCCACGTTGTTGCAAATGTTATTATTTCATTCTTTTTTATGGCTGAGTAATATTCCTGTGTGTGTGTGTGTGTGTGTACACATATATACATACACACCACATCTTATTTATCCATTCATCTGTCAATGGACACTTAGGTTGCTTCCACATCTTGGCTGTTGTAGATAGTGCTGCTATTGGGGTGCATATATCTTTTCGAATTATGTTTTTCTCCAGATATATGCCCAGGAGTGGAATTGCTGGATCATATGGTAGCTCTGTTTTTAGTTTTTTAAGGAACCCCCATACTCTTCTCCATAGTGTCTGTATCAATTTACATTCCCACCAGCACTGTAGGAGGGTTCCTTTTTCTTCACACCCTCTCCAGCATTTATTATTTGTAGACTTTATGATTATGGCCATTCTTTTGGGTGTGAGGTGATACATCATTGTAGTTTTGATTTGCATTTCTCTAATAATTAACAATGTTGAGCATCTTTTCATGTGCCTTTTGGCCATCTGTACATGTTCTTTGGAGAAATGTCATTTTAGATCTTCTGTTTATTTTTTGATTGGGTTGATTTTTTGATACTGAGCTGTATGAGTTGTTCTGTATATTTTGGAGATTAATCCCTTGTTAGTCACATCATTTGCAAATATTCTCTCCCATTCTGTAGGCTGTCTTTTTGTTTTGTTTATTGTTTCCTTTGCTATGCAAAAGCTTTTTAAGTTTAATTAGGTTCCATTTGTTTATTTTTGTTTTTTATTTCCATTACTCTAGAAGACAGATCCAAAAAGATATTGTTGCAATTTATGACAAAGAGTGTCTTGCCTACATTTTCCTCCAGAAGTGTTATAGTATCTGGTCTTTCGTTTAGGTCTTTAATCTCTTTTGAGTTTATTTTTGTGTATGGTGTTAGAGAATGTTCTAATTTCATTCTTTTGCATGTAGCTGTCCAGTTTTCCCAGCACCACTTATTGAAGAGACTGTCTTTTTTCCATTGTATATCCTTGCCTCCTTTTTTGTAGATTAACTGACCATATGTGTATGGGTTTATCTCTGGGCCTTCTATCCTGTTCCATTGATCTGTATTTCGGTTTTTGTGCCAGTACCATACTGACTTGATTACTGTAGCTTTGTAGTATAGTCTGAAGTCAGGGAGCCTGATTCCTCCAGTTCCATTTTTCTTTCTCAAGATTGCTTTGGATATTCGGGTCTTTTGTATTTCCATACAAATTAAAAAATTTTTTTTAGTTCTGTGAAAAATGCAGTTGGTAATTTGATAAGATTTGCATTGAATCTGTAGGTTTCCTTGGATAATATAGTTGTTTTGACAACATTGATTCTTCCAATCCAAGAACATGGTATATATCTTTCCATTTGTTTGTGTCTTTTTTTTTTTTTTTTTTTTTTTTTTTGCTGTACGCGGGCCTCTCACTGTTGTGGCCTCTCCTGTTGCGGAGCACAGGCTCCAGTTGGGCAGGCTCAGTGGCCATGGCTCGCAGGCCCAGCGGCCATGGCTCGCAGGCCCAGCTGCTCCGTGGCATGTGGTATCTTCCTTGACTGGGGCACAAACCCATGTCCCCTGCATCTGCAGGTGGACTCTCAACCACTGCTCCACCAGGGAAGCCCTGTGTCATTTTTTATTTCTTTCATCAGCATCTTAAAGTTTTTGGAGTACAGGTCTTTTGCCTTCTTAGGTAAGTTTATTCCTAGGCATTTTATTCTTTTTGATGCAATGATAAATGGGATTGTTGCCTTAGTTTCTCTTTCTGACCTTTCATTGTTAGTGTATAGAAATGCAACAGATCCCTATGTATTAATTTTGTATCCTGCAACTTTACCGATTTCATTGATGAGCAAGCTCTAGTAGTTTTCCAGTAGTGTCTTTGGGGTTTTCTATGTATAGTATCATGTCATCTGTAAACAGTGACAGTGTTACTTCTTCTTTTCCAATTTGGGTTCCTTTTGTTTCTTTTCCTTCTCTGATTGCTATGGCTAGGACTTCCAAAACTATGTTGAATAAAAGTGCTGAGAGTGGACATCCTTGTCTTGTTCCTGATCTTAGAGGAAATGCTTTCAGCTTTTTGCCATTGAGTATGATGTTAGCTGTGGGTTTGTCATATGTGGCATTTATTATGTTGAGGTAGGTCCCCTCTATACCCACTTTCTGGAGAGTTTTTATCATAAATGGATGTTGAATTTTATCAAAAGCTTTTTCTGCATCTATCGAGATGATCATAGTGGTTTTTATTCTTCAATTTATTAATGTGGTGTATCACACTGATTGACTCGTGGATATTGAAAAATCCTTGCATCCTTGGGATAATGATCCCATTTGTTCATGGTGTTTGATCTTTTTAATGTACTGTTGGATTCAGTTTGCTAGTATTCAATATTTTGTTGAGGATTTTTGCATCTATGTTCATCGGTGATATTGGCCTGTAATTTTCTTTTTGATGGTATCTTTGTCTGATTTTGGTATCAGGGTGATGGTGGCCTCATAGAATGAGTTAATTTTTTGGAATAGTTTATTAACTCCTCTCTAAATGTTTGATAGAATTTGCCTGTGAAGCCATCTGATCCTGGACTTTTATTTGTTGGGAGTTTCTTAATCATAGATCAATTTTAATACTTGTAATTGGTCTGTTTTATATTTTCTATTTCTTACTGGTTCACTCTTGGGAGATTGTACCTTTCTAATAATTTTTCCATTTCTTCTAGATTGTCTGTTTTGTTGGCATATAGTTGCTTGTAGTAGTCTCTTACAGTTCTTTGTATTACTGGGTATCAGTTGTTACTTCTTTTTCATGTCTAATTTTACTGATTTGGGCCCTCTCCCATTTTTTCTTGATGAGTCTGGCTAAAGGTTTATCAATTTTGTTTATCTTTTCAAAGAACCAGCTTTTAGTTTTGTTGATCTTTTCTATGGACTTTACATGGATTTCCTCAGATCATTTTCAGAACACCACTGGGAAGGCAGGAGTAGTAAAGAGTCCCACTTTACAGATGAGGAAACGGATGCTGGAAGAGGTGGAGTAACTTGCTTAAGGTCACACAGCCACTGAATGAGGGGTCAGGTTGCAGAAGCTGCTCTGAACAACTCTGACTCTTCTTTCTCTGTTCCTCTATACAGTCATTAAAAGATTGAAGCCCCCTTTGCCTTCTGCTACCAAGAAGAGCTTATGCTCATCTAAAGGTTGTGCAGATGATTCGCCAAAATGTTAACTGGTCCGAGCCCTGGTCCTTGGGCATGTGCAATTTGTTTTAATAGTAATAGTTTTAAAATCCTCAGAGTTCTCTCCTTGCTTTCATGTGAGTCCTGATCAGATCTGCCTCAGAAAGATGAACAACTCGTCCTCCCTTTTGCCCTTCAAAGAAAAAGTAACCCACAAATTCCTGCCAGTAACTTGTGTAAATTGCAGGTAGAGTGCTTTTATTATCTTTTTTAGGAAAAATTTCTGCCATTTCTGGACATGTTCCAAAAAGAGAGTGTGCGGGTGGAGGTTTGCAAATGCATCATGGAAGTTTTTATCAAGTAAGTGTAACATGATGTAATCAGAAGCTTCAATTCCTGCTGCCCTTGTAAAACCTGTTGATAAGAAATCAATTTATGTATTTTGAGGGCCTGTGGTGTAGTGATATATTTATACGTAAAATAACATTGAGAGAAAAACCACATTAAAAAGAGCAGTCATGATAAAAGTTTATAATTAGCTTAAGAAGACAAAGTAATAAATGTTAACAGAGCCTGACCATCACCCATGTCTCACTCCTGTGATTTGGGAAGGAGCAATCTATTGATGTACTATTTAGGAAGTGTCATTTTAAAAGATAAAGTCATTCTTCTCAAGATACCAGAGGTAGAAAGGTTTCTATCTTTGGTGTGTAGATTTGTGATCAGTTTTCAACTTAGTTCCTTTCATTATATTGATTAAATCTGTTTTCCCAAAACTGCCTACTGCTGATGGTACATGAAATACTTTCAGGTGGTACATGGAAGAGAGATTTTTATTTTAAAACGTGTATTTTTTTTAAAGTATGTTAGATAATATATAACTAGTTTAATCAGTGACTTCAAATGTATTATTCTTTAGGACAAGGTTAAGTTAAAAGTTCAAGTCCCTTTAAATATTAAGTATGTAAATATGATTAAAAAATATGTTAAGATGGAACTCAAGTAATCAGAGTTTGGAAAATTGAGTTAGAAGTTGCTGGAATGTATGTTTTAAGCTTTCCTTGTATTACCTTTCTAGAAGGTTAATTACATATGCTTGCAACAAGTATACCTACTTTACTTACATAAAGATTTGTTGGGACTTCCCTGGTGGTCCAGTGGGTAAGATTCCGTGCTTCCAATTTAGGGGACCCAGGTTCAATACCTGGTCGGGGAACTAGATCCCATGTGCTGCAACTAAAGATCCCAAATGACGCAGTGAAGATCCTGTGTGCCACAACTAAGATCCGATGCAGCCTGATTGATAGATAGATAAATAAATAAATAAATATTTTTAAAAAGAGAGAGAGAGAGACTCCATGCCTCCACTGTAGGGGGTGTAGGTTCCATCCCTGCTTGGGGAACTAAGATCCCATATGGCACGTGGTGCGGCCAAAAATAAAAAAGATTTGTTATAAGAGCGTGTCCTTTTATGTTATTTGAGAAACCAAATTAATAATTTTGCCTGGCACTTAACACAGTTAGGGACAGGTTGTTGGACAGCTTTAGAAGTTCAAGAAACATGGTAAGAAAACAGATTTGCCCTTTGCCTGGCTTAGGAAATGTATCCGTTTTACCATGATTTTGTAGTTAGGAGAAGTTATGATATGTTAGAAGAGCAAACTTGTTATTTAAAGGAGAATTAAGAGAAAACTAGGTCATTGCCCATTGCTGATGATCTGGGCCATGTTAAATGCCAACCAGATAATTTACTGCTTCTCACATATGTATCATAGATGAGAACTAAATCTGTGCTTTCTGTGGTCTCAGTGGACATGGCTTTTACTGTTATCTCTAAATGTCTTCTAGGCATCAGCAAGAGCCCACTAAGGACCCTGTCATTCTGAACGCCCTTCTGCACGTTTGCAAGACCATGCATGACTCTGTGAAGTAAGCCATGTTTAAGGCTGAAACGAGCCTGGATTGGGTCTTAATGCCACATAATAGTACATTAGGGAATTACTGCTTTAAGCTGCCACTGGGAATAATATTATTTTATGGGGTCTATTAAGATACATGTTAACAAGGACATTCCAGTCCAAGGGAGAAGGGAGGCTGAGCTGAGGGTAACCTTCCTGAGAAAATGAGATGGCAGATGTTTTTACAAAGGGATTTCTGTTGGGAGGAAAAGGCTGGTTTCATCCAAGTGAACTCATACTCCATGTCTCCTGGAGATTTCTGAGAGCAGCAGATAGTATAATAATGAGTTCACTCATCCAGTAACATAGCCGTTAAGTTTTTTCTCAATATTAGCCAATTTTTAAAAATTCAAATAAAATTGCTTATATTCTTTACATGAAGGACTTTAGTTTGTTGAGTATACTTGAGGGTCAGACCTACCCATGGGCCTTACTTTTGGGTCAAAAGCCAAATTATCTCCTCTGCTTTCTAGTTTTGTCTTATCTTTTTTTTCTTTTTTATTACATGTTTCCATTTGACTGTGCTTGAGGCAGTTCCTGCTTATTTGTGGCAGAAATTTTGGTCCCCAAAGGATTTTTAAACACAGCAGCTTGATTCACAGGAAAATGTTACAAGAAATGAGAAAATTGTTTTGGAACTTAACCATCAACAAAGATGAATTGTATTTCTTTTTTTTTTTCCCCCTGAATTTTAGAATCTTTATTTCATGACTTTGTGCTTTCAGCTTCACAAGTAGTTTTCAAAATTAAAATATCCAGACTTTTTATAATAAATGGAACTGATAGACTTTAGTTGCACAAAAATAGAAATAAAGACACAAAAAACATTTAGAAAGGTACTTGTATTAGTAGGACATTGGTTTTTGGCCTAAGCGAAATAGAAGATGTATTTCTGTTACGGGAAGTGTGAAGCCAAAAGGTGGTGGTGGGGTAGCTCTGCTCTAGAACATCATCCAGGAGCCCAAGTTTCTTGTCTTACTGCTCTGCTATCCCTCCGGGGTGTTGTCCTTGCTTCCTGGTGGAGGTGCCTTACCTCAGCTGTGTCTGTGTTGCAGCCTGCAGGCATTGGAGGACAGCACCCTCCTTGTAGGGACACAACTTGGGAGGCTCATACATCACTCGCATTCACATCCCATTGTCCAGAATTGTCATGTGACTACTCGTAGCTACAGAGGAGTTTGGGAAATGTAGTCTCCAAGAATGAAGGGGACACTGCATATTGGAGGACAGTATGTAGTCTTTGCCAATACAGACTTGTTTTCCCTTAGAACAAACCAATAAACAGGAGCCTTGGTCTTTGGCTCTTAAAGTTTTTTAAAATAAATTTGGAGAACTCTTTATAAACCTTTACATGTATTATCAAAGCTATAAGGACTTGACATTTTTTCATTTATATTTATATTAAATTTGCTATTAAACAGTAGCACCTGAGATCTGTGACTTAATTTAAGCTGCATCTCCAAAGTAAGGTAGATTGATGGATGGAGAGAGTGATGGAGAGTTATATGATAAAGCAAATATTGTAAAATGATAATAGTAGGGTGTATTGGTGTTCACTGTATAATTTCAACTTTGCTATATGTTTAAACTTTTTATAGTAAAATTTTGAATGAAATTTCTCTGAAATACAAAATTTGAAGTTGGACCTGCCTATCCAAATTCCAAAGAAGAGAGTTACCTTCTCTTTTGCTGTTAATAAATATATCTTGAGAACAGCATCTTTGAGAGAAATTAGAAACACATTTAAATTATGTTAATTTAGATTACATATTTTCATCAAAAGAAACACATACATGGAAGTTTTTTAAATCTAGAAAATGCAAAATGTTCTTACCTGTTAGGTTGCTTACTTCTAATACTTTTTTTCCCTTTGGAAACTTTCATTTATCATCTCAATGTTAATTATGTACAATTATTGATTTTAGTGCACTCACTCTTGAGGATGAGAAAAGAATGCTGGCATATTTGATTAATGGATTTATAAAAATGGTAAGTATTGGGGAAGAAGTTTCAGTGTACTTGGAAATGTGATGTAATTGTTTATCCTTCCTCTGGTGAAAGCAGTTAACATTATGTTCCCTGGTGCTTTTCATTTTTATTGAGATAAGATGAAATTAGAAAACAACTTATATTAGCCAGCACTCCCCTGGGGGCAAGGAGAGCCAAGACAAACTGGCTTAAGGAAAAAATAAAAAGGGGAGGGTGGGCGGGGACTTGCTGGCTGATGTGACACAAAGTCCAGGAAGGGACCTCTCAGAAGGGCCATCTGGGCTTGGGGTCTCTGTGGTGGTGTCAGGACCTGCCATGTGTGTGTCTTTGGCTCGTGGCTCTTCACTCTTGGCGCCCTTCCCAGGCAGGCTCACTCCCCGTAAGAGCTCCGGGTTTCCATTCCTTCCAGCTCCGCAGCCCAGCCGGAAGGGCTCCAGCAGAAGTCCCGGGGCTGAGTCTCTTTGGATTCGTTTGGATCACCAGCTCATCTCTGAGCAAATGCTGCTTGAGAAAGAATGAACACGCTGATCGGCCAGGCTAGGGAGACAGGCATACCTGGGCAACCGAATCATGTGGACCAGGAGTGGGAGAAGGGGCTTCCTTTTTTTTTTCTTTTTAATAAAGCCAGTTTAGGGGCTTCCCTGCTGGCGCAGTGGTTGAGAATCCGCCTGCCGATGCAGGAGACACGGGTTCGTGCCCTGGTCCGGGAAGATCCCACATGCCGCGGAGCGACTAAGCCCGTGAGCCATGGCCGCTAGGCCTGCGCGTCCGGAGCCTGTGCTCCGCAACGGGAGAGGCCGCAGCAGTGAGAGGCCCGCATACCGCAAAAAAAAAAAAAAAAAAAAAAAAAACAAAATAAAGCCAGTTTAAATTTTTTCTTTTCTTTTTTTTTTTATTTATTTTGGCCATGCTGTGCGGCTTGTGGGATCTCAGTTCCCTGACCAGGGATGGAACCTGGGCCATGGCAGTGAAAGCCCAGAATCCTAAGCCCCAGGCCACCAGGGAACTCCCTGGAGAAGGGGCTTCCTGAAGCACCTGATGTGCTGCTCATCAGATGCTGGTGAAAACAATTTGGGGGTCAGGTCGGGGGGAGAAATGCCAAGTGTTCACTCTCCATGCATCCTAGTTACCAAGTGCTGTATAACAACTCACCCCAAACTTAGTGGCTTAAAATAACAGTGTTTTATTAATTCTTACAATTCTGTGGGTTGGCTGGATAACCAGGCCGCTCTGTATGATGTCAGAGGTATGGCAGAACTGGGGCTGGAGGATCCAGGACAGCCTTGAGCACGTGTCTGGGGTCTTGGTGGTGGCTGTCGGCTGGGGTGGCTTATTTCTCGGCCATGTGACCTCTTTCTCTCCATCATTGTCTCATCATTCACTCATCTCAGTGAGCTCTTGTGCGGTGAGGGCGAAATCAGAAGCTGCGGGGCCTTTGGAGGTTCAGAAATCACACAGTGATCTGTGCTGCTTCCTGCTTCATTCTGTTGGTCAAAGCAAGTCCCAGGGCCAGCCCTCTGGAAGTGGGGGAAAGCAGGCTCCACCTTCGGATGGGAAGAGTCTACAGGGACACTGCGAAGGGACAAGCAGAGCAGGAGGCATTGTTGCAGGCTTCTTTGGGAATAACCCACCAGTCCATCCCCACCAGAACAACCTTTGCCTTAATTCTCAGGGCACAAATCTAAAATACCCACTGCTGCCAGTATCTGCTGTTGGAATAGGAAAATCAAGACAAAAGCTGACTGAGATGAAAGTACCTAGATCACTTTGAAAATCACCTTGAAAATGTGACTCATTCAACATCAGGGGTCAATTTAACTGTGGGTAAAATACCAATTTTGATGAAAATTCAGGATTAGCCTTTTTATGTATTGAATACCTATGACTGTCACCAGGTGCCTCTCTTGTTCCCCTGAGTTATATGCTGATCACGTGGTATTTATCCTTTTATGGGTTTATCTGAAAGCCACCCAGTTATAATGGAAAGGAATATGAGGAAATAAGATGTGAAACCTGATAGCTATAATGGAAAATGTGACATTAAACCTCCTCCAGACAAAAATGATTGCTGTAGCAGTAAACTTTGTCCTACCAACCAGCTGTTCATAAATTTGAAGAAATAGGAGTAGAGGGGATTTTTTAATGGTGGAAAAACATCCATCTATGGCTCTAGCAGCCACCAGTGAGCTGCTGAGGTTGGAATCCCCTTCAGGAAGCAGAAAGGTTTGGCCCTTATGAGGGAACATAAGGGTTCATAAGGGAACCTAAGCCCCTCTGACAAATGGCTCCCAATCACCAAATCTGTGTTCTGTCAAAAGGCCACAGCTGATAAACAAAATTCTATCATTTCCATTCCATTGGTTTCCTTCTTGCCTGGGAAATCCTCTTTACATTTTGAGATTCTGTTTTATACCCTTTGGTCTTTTTGTGTTCTACAACAATGCCAATGTCATGAAGATGAGGTGGTAATAGTAACGTTTCCGCTGTGTGCTGGGTGAAGTCATGGGAAGTCTAACTAGAGTATATTGCGGTGCACGGATGTGTGTGTTTGCTTACATATGACTGAGATAGCCACCATTTATAGCTGTGGGATTTGGGGTGACTTGTCATCACAGCATCTCCCCTGCCCCCACGAGCTCAGGCAAAAGCTTTCCAATTGTGTGCTCACAATGGAGATAACATCATCAGCATCTTTCTCCTTGACTCTAGGTGTCCTTTGGCCGTGATTTTGAACAACAGCTGAGTTTTTACGTTGAGGCCAGGTCGATGTTTTGCAATCTGGAACCTGTTCTTGTGCAATTGATTCATGTAAGGATTTTCATGCATTCATGTGTTCTCTCAATACATATTTATTGATCATTGAGGCATGCATCAATTTTAATCTGGGATTCTTCTGGCTCCATATTGCTTCTGTTCCCAAGGCATGAAAGGTGTTTTCTCAAAGGTTAATAAAATCTGCAACTTTGCTTAAGCCTTTGAGTGGTTTTATTGGCCTCTTTTTCTCTGAAATTTTCATATTCTCATTCCTGCGTGCCAACAGCAAAGAGTTAAGTGAGTTGCATTGATTATTTAGTTATAGAAATACTAACCTCATTAGAATTTCTTGTTGCCTAACCAGAGTCCCAGCTTTCTTGGATCATGGTGCCTTTCAGTAACTTTTCATGGTGCCCTTAGGCCAAAAGGAAGAAATAACAGTTCTGTTATTTAAGAAATTAAGTTCAAACAACTTAAGAATTTGTGTCCTAACAACTTGACAGCCCTCTGAACCAACAATATACATAAACTGAAAGAAAAATAATGTATTTTCATTCCATTCTTAAATCATCATACTTACTTACTAATAAAGTATATGCATCTATTGAACACTGCACAACTTCTTAAACCTTGGAATCAGATGGGACACCACTACTTTATCTCCCATTCCAGATAGATTTTTTTCTCCGCATTAATTTTTGCACAGTGCTTTTTATCACAGCATCTGCTAAAAACCCAATTTTGCAAAGATATGAAATGACTGCAAGGAATGTACCATGGTCTATGAGCTCCCTCACACTAGTGCTTTGCATAGTGTTCAACCCTTGAGCCTTGCTGCGGTTGTCCAAAAAATGTGGTGCCCCTGTGATTTTTCTGCAACACCCTGGGATGTCATGGTATACAGTTTGGGAACCATAGGTCCAAAATTTTTATATTTGTGTAAAGATTCCCTAAGGTCCTTGAGTTGCTTCGTGTAAATTCAAGGAAAATAACCTTTTTATGTGTGTTTGTCTGCTGGTTATCAGATTTTGTAGCATTACTAAGCTTCAGACCTATTTATAAGGATTAAATATAAGACTTATAAGGATTAAATGAGCTCGGAACATGTAGCTCCTAGAACAGCACCTGATTTTCTATAAGTGATGATGTGGCTGCTATTATACTGTTCTTACGGTTACTGTTAGTGTTGCAGAGCTACTTTGTATGGTCTGCATCCAGTTTTGGAGGTTTCTGTTAAGATCTCTAAGATCTTAAGCTTAGTGTGTGGGATTTCTGGAAATGGAATAAGTGAACCCTAGCTATTCATTAAACCAGAAAATATTCATTTATTACGCCGGTTGATAGGCATGACTTAACTCAGCGAGTGTCCCTTGGAGATGTTTGCTGAAGCCGAGATTGAATCTGGCCTGATGACCCCTTTGCCATTTCAGGGTTTGGTGCTCACTAGTCTTGGTTCCGGTTAGCTTGTTCTCATTGACTTGTATGCAGTTAATGTCTAAATCTTTCTGGAAGATGTTAATCTGAATCAGCCAGCATTTCATTCCCATTTCTGTTTTACTGATTAATCTAGAGTGTGAACCGGTTGGCAATGGAAACAAGAAAAGTAATGAAAGGAAATCATTCCAGAAAGACGGCTGCATTTGTCCGGGTATGTTCTAAAGATAAGACTCACAGACTTTGAACTCCAGTGGGCTGTTCCTTTTTCGAGTTTCTGAATTGCTATTCCCAGAAAAAGATTAAGGGTGGTTTAGTATTGATTTTCCAGATTTTTCCTTGCATATCTCTGACTGACCAGTTTTCTTAATGCTTTGAAAAGAAATGATCAAAGGAGTCTGACTTTTGATACATGTTACAGGGAGGGGGTTGAGAAATGGATTTGCAATTTTGTGTGCCAGCTGAGCTACCTCTGGCTTGTGCCTGTAACTGGAAGGCCTAGTACCTTTTTTCCCTCTTGATAAATTCCCAACTTTGAAAGAAATTTGTTTCTTGAGTATGCTGCTCAAAATATTATCAAAGCAATACATATCCATGCTTTAAAAATAAAATCATACTAAAAAGATTACAGTGAAAAAGAAAGCCTCCCGGCCCTGCCCTTTCTCACCATATACCTCTCTCCTCAGTCAACCACCTCAAACCCTTTTTAGCAATTTCTTCTTCAAATTACCTATGTATTTTTTAACTAATTGGTTTTAACAGCCGCTCCTTTAACTTATCAATATTAGGTGTTATCTATTTACTTCCTGCGACGATGGATGAGGATTTATTTTTCATACACCATTACTCTCCTTGGTTGCCCCTCCCCCTCCTCCCAAAGAAGCAAATACAGCAGAAGCCAGGGGGAGAAATTGGGGTTCCTAATGGGGAGATTAATTATTTTAGCATTTTTACTTGAAAATATATGGTGGATGAAAACAAGAGTGTTAATCCATTGTGATGGCATTGCCATGTAACCTGCTGCTTCTTCCCTTTCTTCTAGGCCTGCGTTGCCTACTGCTTCATTACCATTCCCTCCCTGGTGGGAATCTTCACCCGCCTCAATCTCTACCTGCATTCTGGTCAGGTGGCCTTGGCCAACCAGTGCCTCTCCCAAGGTGAGCCCATCACTCACTTTCTCCTCTCCTCTGCTCTCAGACACTTCCTGGCTCCTTAGGAAAGCAGACTCAGCAGTATGTGGATATGCGTATGTGAGTGTGTAGAGAGAATCCTTAAAGGAGGAAAGAAAGAAAGAAGTGATCAACAAGTGACGAGTTGTAAATCTGTTTCTTTAGTAGGAAGCGCCTCGGACACACACACGTTTATAGCGTCAGACAGATTACAGAGCATGGGTAATTTGTTGTAAGGACCTTCCTAAATCTGTCTCAGGCAGGCCAGGTCAGGTGGCTCAGACCTCCCTAGAGAGTTTTAGAAGTTAGGGCTGCTTATTCACAGCAGATTCAAGTTTATCTGTTGTTTTCAATGTGCATTTGTTTAAAACCCCAGAGATACAGTAGTAGAATCTAATCAGTAGAGAATGAAGACTCTAGATAGCTTGCTATTAGGTATAAAAATTCTGCCCAAGACCCGTTTCCGTACGAGGTACAGAGCCCTCCTGGAACCAGGATCGTGCGATTGGTTTATTTAGGAGGCGATCCCAGTGAGTGTCAGTAGGGGGAGGGGGAGGGGAGACCAGGAAGGGAAGGACGCCAGTAAAGGGTGCGCTGGTGGGTGGGTTAGCACTGTGGGAAGCTGGGGTCCTTCCCACTGAGGCCTCAGTGTCACCAAAGTCCTCAAACATGATTGCTATCCAGGAACCTTTTCAAACTCTGCTTGGTTTTGCTGTAGACTCCTGGGCGCTCTAGTAGCCTCCTAGCGCATTTGGAATTAAACCAGCCGCCTTGGCTAAAGTCCCTGTGTGGTCTGGTGCCTTCCGGCCTTCTGTCCTCATCTTACACCACGCTTTAGCCACACCGGCTTTTTTCTGTTCTTTGAACATACTAAGCTGTCTTCCAGTTCAGAGCCTTTGCACTTGCTGTTCGCTCTTTCTAGAATGATCTCACCCCCAGATATTTGCAATTTTTAAATTACTAGGCCAGAGATGAGAATCAAGCCTCACCTCTTCCAGGGTCCTTTCCTGTCCACTCTAGCTAAAGTAGCTGCACCTCCCCAATCACGCTCTGTGGCATCCTCCTCTTGTCCTCATTGCATTTACCTTGTTCTGATGCTTTTTTACTTGTGTGTATTTGTTTACTTATTGTCTGGACACCCTCTTTCCCCACGAGGACTGCAAGTCCCACAAGAGCAGGTATGTCCTCATTATTTGTCAGTAAACATGGAACTTTCTCCTAGTGCCTGCTTTGGTAAGGATGGTGGGTTTGCAGGAAACAAAACAAAAATTAACGGCCACTGCCCAAACTCCAGTGATATGCAAAATGAATGTTAGATTAGCTTAATTAATTAGATTAAATTAATGTTAGGAAATTTTAAATCTTATAAACTGGTTCCCTCTTAAAAAGGTCAGGAGTAGTAGACCCACGTGGGGATCCCTGAGTTTGGTGTCACCTGTAACACTAGGAATGGGTTGTGAGCTGCAGATACCAGAGCTGTGAGCTGCACGTGGAGGCCCCGCAAGCCTAGATCCTTCTTCTCCCAACTTGCTTCTTGCTATTTTTTGTTTTCAAAAAAGCAAAACAAATTCTTAAGCTAAATAAAGATTTGCTGCTCCCAAGAGCTGTTGGAGGAGAGCTGGGAATGACAGTTTCCCTGCTGGGATGCCCTCGGTCCACACCTGGAGATAAGTAGCATCAGAGCAGACTGGTACCTGGGTGTGGGCAGTCAGCGCGCCCTGTGTTAGAGCTCTGGACTCCTCCTCTACCTCCCCTGCACTTTAAGCTGCAGCAGGGTGGGCAGGAATGTGGAGTCCACTTCATGCTTAATAATTTATCTGATGGTTTTGCTCAAGTCTCTAAGTGCTGTGGTGCTAAACCGTAAAAGGCTGTTGTTGTTTTTCTGAAAGCCACATGCAGCAATTGCTGGCCAAAATAAATAATACATTCAATTACTGAGAATGGGAAGGCTAAATGTAAATTAAATGAAGCTTGTGGAAGTGGGCCACTTTGGTTTGTTTGCCTCCTTAAACATCCCCCCTCTCAGCTGGTTATAAAACATCCCCTCCCTGCTATTCATTTTCCAGCCTCCCTTGATCCAGCCTCGGCTGTATCTTTTTTTTTTTTTTTTTTTTTTTTTTTAGCGGTATGCGGGCCTCTCACTGTTGTGGCCTCTCCCGTTGCGGAGCACAGGCTCCAGATGCGCAGCCTCAGCGGCCATGGCTCACGGGCCCAGCCGCTCCACGGCATGTGGGACCCTCCCGGACCGGGGTACGAAACCATGTCCCCTGCATCAGCAGGCGGACTCTCAACCACTGTGCCACCAGGGAAGCCCACGGCTGTATCTTCTT
Source organism: Kogia breviceps (assembly GCF_026419965.1). Lineage (NCBI taxonomy): Eukaryota > Metazoa > Chordata > Mammalia > Artiodactyla > Physeteridae > Kogia > Kogia breviceps. The sequence continues at coordinate 68,189,146 of NC_081323.1, forward strand.
TATCAGGCTGTGGCTTTGCCAGGGCTGGCTCAGCCCAACAAGTAAACTCCCATTGAACTCTCAGCCGGGCCACCGTGGAATGCTGACGAAAGCTTATTATGGGGAGGCCCAGTTCTGGTCCTTTGGACACACTGGTTCAGTGTGTAGACTGGATCATGTGGGGATTTGGTCTGGGGTCACCCATTGCCCCAGATATTTAGGAGAAATGAAGGACTTGCAAATCAGTTGTTTGATCAAGTGCTTCTGACCTAGATGTGGCCCAGAGATGCCTGTTCACTGTCACTGGATAGCTCCTTGCCCTTGTTTATCAGTGGTTCTTTCTGGAAGGTTACCACCAGGCCACAGCAAGAGCAGATTCTTTCTCCTTTATTTTTATCATGGTTCCTTTATCTTTACAGTTTCTAACCTCAGAAAGGAGGATGTTTTACAAAGGAAGTAATGTTAAAGGTGGGTCTTGAAAGAAGAGCATTTCTTTATCAGGGAAGGGCTATGGGGAAGGGAAGAAAGAATAGTTGGCCTTCCAGGTAGAGGAGATGGCCTGAGCAAAGGCATGGATGTGTGAGATTACATGTTATGTTAGGGATAAGGCCCTGATGAATGGTGAGTTTCAAGCCTTCTGAATGCAGTGGTCCCAATCCTGATTCTGCTACTTGTGAGTTGGATGCCCTTGGACAGATTGGCCATATGGTGCCTCAGTTTTTCCATCTGTAGAGTGGAGATGATGGCAGTGATTCCTGTCTGTGGTGGATTAGATGAGATAACATACTTGGAGCACTTGGCCCACTGGCACACAGTAGCGACTCAGTAAATATTAACTTAGTATAACCGTCTCTCAAAAGATGAAAGTATGCCTTGGAGTTTAGAAGCTAACTGTAGACAATGCAGCTCTGCAATCTCTGAGTTCTGAAAGCCAATTCTTATACGCAGAACCTTGGAAAATCTGCAGGAAAGCTGATCTTCATTTCAAGATAAGCCTGCTGAATTATCCTGAAAATAACAGATCTGCAGTTCCTTTGAAAATGAAACAATAGTGAGAACAATTAAAGCAAAATAGTGGTAAAAAGAACGGTTTTTGTTCTTATCATTAATAATAGTGCTTTTCCCTCCTACAGAATTCTTTTCCCCTCCGTTTATTTGAAAATTTTTTCTTCTTCCAGTTTTACTGAGATATGACATACACTGCTGTATAAGTTTAAGGTGTACAGCATAATGATTTGACTTACATACAGCATGAACTGATTATCACAGTAAGTTTAGTGAATGTCCATCATCTCATATAGGTACAAAGTTAAGGAAATTTTAAGAAGTACCTTTTCCTTGTGATGAGAACTCTTAGGATTTACTCTCTTAACTTTCATATATAACATACAGCAGTGTTCATTATATTTATCGTGTTGTACATTACGTCCCTGGTACTTAGTTATCTTATAAGTGGAAGTTTATTCCTTTTGACTGCCTTCATCCAGTTCCTCCTCCCCCCATCCCTCACCTCTGGTAACCACAAATCTGATCTATTTTTCTAGGAGTTTGGGTTTTTTGAAGTATAATTGACCTATAACACAATATAGTGATTTGACATTTCTCTACATTTCAAAATGATCACCATCATAAGTCTAGTTATGATATGACACCATATAAAGATATTACATCATTATTGACTATATTCCCTACACTATGTATTTCATACCTGTGACTCATTTACTTTGCATCTGGGAGGTGGTACCTCTTAATCTCCCTCACCTATGTCTCTCCTTTCCCGTCCCTCTTCCTCTCTGGCAACCACCTGTTTCTCTTTTATGTTTGTTCATTTGTTTTAGTTTTTAGATTCTACCTATTCCCCCCCCCCACTTTTTAAAAATTAAATTAAATTAAATTTTTTTTATACAGCAGGTTCTTATTAGTTATCCATTTAATACATATTAGTGTATAGGTGTCATTCCCAATCTCCCAGTTCATCCCAGCACCACCCCCACTCCCCTACTGCTTTCCACCCTTGGTTCCCTCCCTTTAAAAATGTACTTTCTTTTACTTATTTTTTGCATCTTCATCTTGGAGAGCTGTGCTCACAAGCCATGTCTTAAGGAAAAGCCCCAAACAAAAGTTAGGTAGGGTTCTCCTGTAAGACATATTATCCTCACACTGTACACTTTTCCTTCGATAATCCAGTGTTTTATTTCTAACCCTCGGTGTGTGTGGTTGCTAGAGACCAGTTATTATAGATTGAACATTAGATAAACTTATTTAGGAGGCAATCAGAATTAAGATAAGGAATGCCTAATCCTTTCTGCTTAGGGAAATCTAAGCTTAATATCCACAGAAGAACTTCACAACCTCCTGTGAGCTGCTGCAGGGACGGCAGGAAGGTGTATCATCCCCACAGTATCCCAGAGATGTGAGTCACGTGACACATGGGCTGAGCATGCTTGGCTCAGAGAGGCCTTGCTGATCAGAGATAAAAGGAGAGCGTACAGGCACCTCTTATGGTGCTGCTGAAACTGAGAAGTCATCTGTACGTCTGAGTGGACTTTCCACATTAAGTGTCGACATTCTGCATAAATCAGGTGGCAGAATCAAGGTTAGATTAATGCTTCATTGTTATCAGTGACAGCTTAATGAATGAGGTATTGTCCCTAGGCATTCATATTTCTTTAAATCTTGCTCTATACACAAATCACCAAAATAGTGGTCCTTAAATCCTCAAACTTAATTCCTATAATAACAAGCTCTGTTATAAAAACACAGTTTTAGTAATAAAGAGTATTGAGTCTCTATGAATAACTTGCTTATGGATAATAACTTGGCCATTTAGACTATGAGGCTTTATCCAAAGACACCCCTATCACTTGGTGACAGCACATCTTCATGGCAGACTGCCTTAGTCTCTTTGGGCTGCTATAGCAAAAATACCATAGACTGGGGGGCTTAATCAACAGACATTTGTTCCTCACAGTTCTAAAGGCTGGAAGTCCAAGATCAAGCTACTGGCAGATTCAGTGTCTGGTGAGGACTTCTAGTTCACAGACTGTCTTCTCACTATGTCCTCACATGGCAGAAGGGATAAGGAGCTCTCTGGGGTCCTTTTTATAAGGGCACTAATCTATTCAAGAGGGCTGCACCCTCATGACCTAATCACCTCCCAAAGGCCCCACCTCCTAATACCATCACATTGGGGTTTAGGATTTTAACCTATGAATTGGTGGGGGATAAACATTTAGTCCACAACACAAAGTTTGAGAGAGTAGGCTGTGCCCTGATGTTGCATTTTATACAGTACTTTCCACTATATAGATATAGAATCCAAACCTAATGGAAAAGGTTGAAAACTGGTGAAGATGTTTCGCAGTGGGGTTGATAGAACTTGAGAGAGTGAATAGTACTTGTAGCCTGAACCCTGCTTTAATGAGGTATATTCAAGGGATGGGAGACTTTCAACCACTCATGACATTTTGTTTTAAGAAATGTGATGTTTCCTTTCCTGGAGTTCCCTGGATTAGGACAGTTGTCCTTCTGAGTTGTCCAGGAGGGCATATGATGGCTGAAGGTCTGGGAATGGGGTGGAGTGGATTACTGTGAGGTCTTGTTTAGCCTGGGAGTTTATGACTCTGACAAGTAGTAAAGATTTCCATTAGCACTGACCTAATGCATTATTTAAAAAATAAAAAGCTACCTCTGAAGCTGGTCTGGGTTATCACTTCTTGACAGTCTCTTATGATTCATGTACTGAATCATCTTCTATATCACAAATGCCAAGGACACAGAAGGATGAACTTACTCTCAGAGATCACAGTTAAATCTGAGTTTTATCATGTATGGAGTGCATTTAAATCTTAATGATTTTTATTTTAATATTTCGTGCTCATTTGAAAAAAATTCTAACAGTACAGAAATATAGATCTTAAAGAAAATAAAAAACCTTCAAATAAAGTCACCAGTAATCCACTCTGTCTCCTCACCTCTAAAAAATATCCACTGTTCACAGTTAGTATATTTCTCTTGATTTTTTTTCTTCTATATATACATTAAAAAATACACTTTCATTCTCATATGCTGTCTGCCTCTGTCCTCTGCTCTTCTCTCCTACCCGTCTGTCTATATTCTTATATAAATACGCACTCCCCCCAACCTCAGAAACGGGAATGTGTCTTCCCTAGTGTTTTTCAATTTGCTTTTTTTGCTTATCTTGGCTTCTCTCCTCATACCCCCTTCCTGCCCACCATGTTAATACATGTATTAATAGATCTACCACTCTATTCTTTGTAATGACTGTTCAGTACCCTTTTTCTTTTTTTTTGGCAAGGGGATGGGCTGTAAATTATTTCCCCAACCGCCCCCCCCCATTTTTTCCCCAAACTCTTACTGAAAAATATTTGGACTCTTTCTAGTTTTTTGCTCCTACAGACAGTGAGCAACCGTCATCTTAATTCTGAGCATTTTGAAACTGACAGTTGTCCAATTGACTGATATTTTTGTCTCTTAGAACATGGAACCCTGTTGTTCAGAGACATATGCAGAGCTTCAGCGCACAACAGATAGCAGTCAGGCTCCTCAGGTGGGCATGTGTGTGGGAGGCCGCTGGCCCCTCAGTTTTCTACGGGAGCTGGAAGAGAGCTCAGAGCACAGGGTGAACAAAACCTTTTCAAGCCTTGAGAAGAAGGTTCCATGCAAGTGAAGCTTTCTAGAGAGCTATGTATGACTCCATTTGTAGAGCAGATGATCAGAGAGGAACCTTCCTGGCACATTGGCTGTGGGTTGCAGTGCAGTCCCTGGGGCCCTGGAAGATGTGTGCCACCCTCAGCTTAGTGCCTCGCTTTATGCACATGAGCAGGGTGGGCGTCCCTGAGGGCAGCAGGAGTGCCAGAGTCCACAGTGGCCCTTCCCCAGTCTCATGCCCGCCTGCCCTGCCCTGGTAAAGAAGGAAGGGGCTACTCCTCAGAAACGCCCTTTGACCATCCTGCCTATGTATCTCACTACCCTTTCTGTTTTGTACATTTCTGTGACTGAAAATTTTATAATAAGCTTGTATTGACTTTGCTAAAGAAAAATTAGTTGGGGAAATTTATAAATAAAAATTCCAAAATAGTAACCTAGCGGTACATGAAAGATCCTGGTTTCCTTCACTCTCAGCCACCACTCTGTAACACGCTTAATAGCTTGGCATTATCTTGCCTCCCTTTCTTTATGCATCTACCTAAATATATATATGTATATTTATTCCTGTAAAAATAGGATCATACTGTATGCAGTTGTATAACATTTTGTACCTAATATATCATAGGTATCTGTATTATACATCAAAACATATCAATGTACCTTATTTTCTTTATTAGCTATATCATTTCTATGGTGTGGCACCACAATAATTTCTTTAGTCTCTTACGGTCGGGTTGTTGTCAGTTTTTCTCCAGTTGAGCTCAGTTGATACAAAATACCTTCATCTAAGGAGAACCATTGGCCCAGTTGTTTACAGCAGCCAGGCAGCATGGGTAATCCAGATAATCCCAACATCCCTAGTTTACTTAGTACCTTCAACTGAGCCCTTATTTTCAGCTCTTCCCAGGGTTTGCTAGTGACATCTCTTGGTGACCATTCTGTAGTTTTAGTGGCTTTGTGTGTTTGATTTCCTCATGTCCTGAGGCTTCTAGAATATCATCCTCCTTTCATGTTCTGCAGACTCTTTGAAACTGCCCAGATTGGGAAACAGGAAAACCTGAAATCTCAGACAATTATCTAAAGTTCCGTGATAATGGTCTAACAAGCCTCCCGGCCCTTACTCACTGTATATGTGAAATGATGAGGTAGCCTGCCCTGGCTGAATTTCATTATTACCGACTACCTCTGTTTGCTTCTGGCTGAATGTCTCCAGATTAAAGCTTTCAGAATGTGCCATTTGCTGTTGGAAAGTCATATTCTGCATTTAGCTGAAGGATTTAGAACAATTGTTCTCAAACCTGTTGAATCATAAAATTCGCCGGAGAAGCTTGTTTAAAAAAAAATGGATCAGTTGATTAAGATGGTAAATTTTATGTTATGTGCCTTTTACCTCTTAAAAAAAAATTGGAAGAAAAAAGGAAATGGACCAGATTCCACTTTGTAGCTATAAAAGAGAATGAAGATGTACTTTATATGCATGATAGATTAATCTCCAAGACGTGTTGTTAAGTGGTGGGGAAGGAGTTGCAAAATGGTGTCTACCATATATTGACTCTGCAGAAAGAGAAGGAAGGAAAGGGAAAATGTATTTGTTTCTGTGCACTTAGAAGCATACCCAAGCAGCAGGTAATCCTCTTTGCCTCTGGGAAGGGAAACTGGATGGCCAGGGACCAGAGTGAGAAGGAGTGTTACCTCTGGAATTTTAAATCACCTGACTCTGTTACCTATTCAAAGATAAATATTTTTTTAAAGTTAGATTTCCGAGTCTCTATCTTGGATAGTCTGGTTTAATACGTTTAAGGTGGGGCCTGGGAACCCATATATATTTTTTAAATAACAGCTTTATTGAGACCTGATTCATGTATCATAAAATCCGTCCTTTTAAAGTGTACAGCTCAGTGGTTTTTAGTATATTCAGAGTTGTGTGATCATCGTCACTAATTACAGAATGTTTCCACCTCCCCAAAAGAAAACCCCGAATCCATTAAGCAGTCACACCCTGTTCCCCCTCCCACAAGCTTCCCCCAGCCACCAATCTGCTTTTTGTTTTGATGGATTTGCCCATTCCAGTCACTTCAAATAAAAGGAATCTTACAATGCAGATCTTTTATGACCGGCTCCGCTCATTTAGCATAATGATGTCAAGGGTCGTCCATATTGTCGTGTGTACCTACGCATATATGCCGCATCCATGTAGAATTGGAGGAGCTGCCAAATCAGTTTGCGAAGTGGCTTTACCGTGTTCCATTCCCATCGGCAATGTTTGGGGGCCTGGGGGTCTGTGTTTTCACACGGATCTTGGTGATTCTTACGCTCAAGCAATTTTGGAAAACACCGTCTCCAGTAGTAGCCCAGTCCCTTTTACCGTGGCTGTTTGGCTTCCACCCAGTGCCCAGAAGCACTGAAGGATGTGTGGATCGCTGTGCAGAGAACAGCAGCAGAATGCCTCTCTGCAGAGCAGTCAGCACCCCAAGAAAAAGGATCTTAAACAGAACGATCTCTGGGGTGAGGTCAGCCAGGCTTGAGTGGGGTTTTTTGGTTTGTTTTAATTTTTTTTAAGATGGAATATGGAAAAGAAGTCTAGCCGTTCCTTGAAACCTCGGAAGATTCAGATGGAGGGATGCATAGGATGGGGAAGCGAGTGCATAGGTTGGTACATGCTTTTTCCTTCCCCCAGTGGAACAAGGATCATAGTCTTTATGAATGGGAATCTGATTTCTCCTTTTTTCTAGAAGTCTTTTTTTAAAAAAACAGTGTAACCCATTTTATCTGTAATGGTCTTCTGTGACTTTTTAAGTTTTTCTTCTGTGACTTTTAATAGCCACAAATAAAGTGTTATGTGCTGTAGGGTATATAGAAATAGAAATATAATATTGTACACGTGAAACATATAATGTTTCAATTTTTAAAAAAATGTTATATGATATTGGCATGATTATTCTGAACTCTCAACTATGAGGAGAAACTGTTTTCATACACAGTAGGATTTGAGTTCTAATTACTAAGACAAAATTGAAAGGTCTTCCAGACAAGATTTTATATATGGGGCAAGTCTTCCGAGGATAGAAATAAAAATCTGCTTTGGAACATTTCCTGCCTCAACCCTTAAATATCTGTTTCTTTTAGCTCCCTCCTTTGGAATGGGAACTGAGCAGGGTGGCCGAGAGGAGTAGGGCACCCGGCACAAAGTGGGTCCCTCTTTAATGAGCCATAAGAATAGGTACTTTTCTCAGGGCCACTTGGTAACAAACACATAAATAGAATAAATAAATGGTCTTTCAGGTTGTTCTGAGCAGAATTTTAATTTCCGCCGAGAAAGCCTCTTCACTTTGTTTGATAATGGACTTAATGTCTTCACCGCAAAGCAGTGCCTACAGAGCCAAGAGGAAGACACCAGACCTGCTGGAGTCCAAGCCTACCTGTGCTCTAGGGGGTGAGGTCAAGGGTAGGCTCAGCTCAGTTTCTTATTTTTGTATTGTGGTTAAGTTTACACAACATAAAATTTACCATTGTAACCATTTTCGAGTGTACACTCAGTGGCTTTAAGTACATTCACAGTGCTCTGCAACCATCACCACCATCCATTTCCAGAACTTTTTCATCATCCCAAAGAGAATGAAACCCTGTACCCATTAAATAATACCTCTGTTCCCGCCTTCCCATTCTACTTTATCTCTCTGAATTTGACCACTCTGACTACCTCATACCAGTGGAGTTAGGCAGTGTTTGTCCTTTTCTCTGACCTGTTTCATTTAGCATAACGTTTTCAAGGTTCGTTCATATTTATAGCACATGTCAGAATTTCCTTCCTTTTTAAGGCCGAGTAATACTCCTTTGTATGTATATACCATGTTTTGCTTATCTGGTCTTTGATGGACACTTGCGTTGTTTCCACCTTTTGGCTCTTGTGAATAATGCTGCTGTGAGCATTCGTGTACAAGTATCTGTTTGAGTCCCTGCTTTCGTTTCTTTGCGGTATACACCTAGAAGTGGAATTGCTGGCAGATGGTAATTCTGTGTTTAACTTGAGGAACCACCAAGCTATTTTCCACAGCAACTGCACCAGTTTAGATTCCCACCAGCAGTACACAGAGATTCCAGTTTTTTTACATCTTTGCCAATATTTGTAAGTTACTTTTTTTTCATAGTGGCCATTCTCATGGGTGTGAGATGGTATCTCATAGTGGTTTTTCGTTTTTAATAAATTTATTTATTTTATTTATTTATTTTTGGCTGCGTTGGGTCTTCGTTGCTGCATGCGGGCTTTCTCTAGTTGCGGCGAGCGGGGGCTACTCTTTGTTGCAGTGCGCGGGCTTCTCGTTGCGGTGGCTTCTCTTGTTGCAGAGCACAGGCTCTAGGTGTGTGGGCTTCAGTACTTGTGGCATGAGAGCTCAGTAGTTGTGGCGCATGGGTTTAGTTCCTCCGCGGCCTGTGGGATCTTCCCAGACCAGGGCTGGAACCCGTGTCCCCTGCACTGGCAGGTGGATTCTTAACCACTGTGCCACCAGGGAAGTCCCTCTCTTGGTGGTTTTGATTTGCATTTCTCTCATGATGAATGATGTTGAGCATCTTTTCATATGCTTGATGTCCATCTGTGTATTTTCTTTGGAGAAATATCTATTCAGGGTAACCTTTAGTCAGGTTACCTGTTTTTTTCATTGTTGTAGAATTTCTTTGTGTATTCTGGATATAAACCCCTTATCAAATCTGTCATTTATAGACTTGTGTTTCTTTTTTTTTTTTTTTTCCGCGGTACACGGGCCTCTCACTGTTGTGGCCTCTCCCGTTGCGGAGCACAGGCTCCGGACGCGCAGGCTCAGCGGCCATGGCTCACGGGCCCAGCCGCTCCGGAGCACGAACACGCGTCCCCTGCATCGGCAGGCAGACTCTCAGCCACTGCGCCGCTACGGAAGCCCTTGTGTTTCTTTAAAAAAAAACACAAATCTGATTGTGTTCCTCAGTGCTGGTGATGGCCTTTAAACTCTGCTCAGCTCAGTCTTTTACCATCCCTGGGCTACTCTCACCTGGCCACTCAGCTTTTGAGCTTTGTTCATCATCTGGGCATGGAAATAATTGTACCTTCCCCATAGGACTGCTCGAGGACTGAGGATGTTAATTACCTTAAGATAGGGCCTAGGAGTTCCTCTGGTTTCCATGAACAGTGCCATTTACTACTGTGTGTAGGCCAAGACAGAAGACCCTGCAGCTTCTGAACTCTTTCTGGGAGGTTTATTCTACCAGAGCCCCTATATCAAGACAAGATCAGCTGCTTCGTGTCCCCCTTAGAACAGAGCATACGACAGGCTCCCAGCAGATAGATATCAATTAGTGTGGTCACATTGGGCTCATCACCACACTTACGTTGTCAACTCTTGCCCCCTCTGTTTTCCCATGCGTGCCCACAATGCCCAAGAGAGTGCCGGTTCACAGTTGGCGCTTAATAACTTTGCTTAGGTGAATGTGGTACGGGTGTGGGTCCGGGGTCCTGGGAGGGAAGCTCCTGGAGCAGAGGTAACTTTATGTAGTAAACCCTGATATCAGTGTCTTTCCATACTGTGGCTTTTTCTTTGGAAGAAGGAAGAGAAGGCACTACCCCACTCTCCAGCCTCAGTCGCAGACTCTTCTCGTTAAGGGCCAGCCTCTGTTTCAGGCTGTGGCCGTTTGCTGTTGCATCTGCTCCTCTGCTGTGCTGGAGGGGCTTCCGGTTTTAACTCAGGGTGCTGCAGACCGGAGCACTGTTCTGTGTGCATCACCGCGAGCCGTTGCGGAGTGGAAGTGGATTTGAACCATGTAAACGTTTGATCTTGTCGGGTAGTTTAAAATTTCATTTGTCAGGTCAGTGTTCTATCTTGTTTTGACCCTGAGGCTCTTTCTCATGGTTAGCACTATGGCAGTTCTAGAAAGAACTCTCCTTCTCCCTCTCCGTCTACGGTCCCACCGACACACTAGTTCCTCCCCCCACCGGCTGTGTCCTCCTGTCTCCCTCCTCCCCCTTCCTCTCCATCCCTCCTCTCTCCCTCCTTCTCTTTCCTCTCCATCCCTCTCTCCCTCCTCCCCTTTCCTCTCCATCCCTCCTCTCTCCCTCCTCCCCTTCCTCTCTCTCCCTCCTCCCCCTTCCTCTCCATCCCTCCTCTCTCCCTCCTCCCCTTCCTTCCTCCCTCTCACCCTTGGAGGTCTTCTTGTTTTATAGTCTATTTCATAGTTCTTAAAGTATCTTCATTTTCCAAATGATTCTCTGGAACTGTCACCTAACCAGAAGTCTTTAAAAGCCGTGTGTGTGTGGGAGGGGTGTGGGTGTGGGTGTGGGTGTGGGTGTGTGTCCACCCGTGAGCGTGCACACCTTCCTTCAGGCATTTCCACTATTATTTCTTTAACAAATACAGTGTGCATTAGAGTAGATTCAGACAAACCAGAACTTGAGCCTGGGCTCCACCACCACGGCTGGACCATCCCGCATACACAGGCCCTATGGTAGGACCGGGCACTTCTCATTCCACCCCTCATTTCCCACCTGTGAAGTAGGCTGCCCACAGCACTTTCCTCCTGTGGTGAACCGGAGGGTTCACTGAACCACTTCAGGTGAAGCCTTCAGTACAGGCAACTGCGACATCTATGCCCTCTGTAACAATTTGCCACGTGCTTTCTTCACGTATTATCTGAAGTCAGTTTGAGGTTCTGTAAGCCAAATTGCTCAAAGGAGGAAGCGGGGGAAGAGGAGAGCTGGGAGGCGGCAGCACTCTCTCAAGCGAATGTTCCAGTGAGTCGATCACAGTGCAGAAACCCTCTTCCAGGACCTGCCAGCTGTCTGGAGCCCTCGGTGAGGCCTGACTTCCAGGCCGTATGAAGAAGAAAGCAGACCCTGAAATTTTCAGCATTCTCATACACGGACTTTTCTTCTGTCTTGCAGCTGATGCCTTTTTCAAAGCCGCTATAAGCCTCGTTCCAGAAGTTCCAAAGATGATTAATATTGATGGAAAGATGCGGCCCTCAGAATCATTCCTTCTGGAATTCCTCTGCAATTTCTTTTCTACTTTATTAATAGTTCCGGTACGTTTCCCCAGAAGACCTGTAAGTGATGTCTTTCTTTGTCCTGTTTTATGTACATTCTTAGTCCTAAAAGTGCAGGAATGTTCTATCTATACCTGTATTGGTTTTCTAGTCAGATGTTTGAATTTTTCAATGTGTTTTCTATTCATTCTGTGCCCAGGGTATATAGTCTAGGCTCTCTGTATGGCCGAGGGGGTATCACTTAGTGGTGAGGGCTCAGGCCTCCGGACCAAGACACCTAGGGTAGAATCCCAGCTCCCCTTCCTTCCAGCTCTGTAGTTTCAGGTGATTGTGTAACATTACCAGGATACAGTTTACTCATTTACAAAATGGAAATAATAAGAGTATCTGCATCTCTAGGTTGTTGTGAGGATTAGGCGAGCAAATGTACATACGTGGTTAGAACAGTGCCTTAGCGCATAGTAAACACTTAAAAAGCTAATGGTGGTGTTATTTTGATGGCAAGTACCAGAAACCGCAACAAGATAGTAAAAGTCAAAGGGGATATTGTTGGAAGATGCTGGGGTTTCTCATGGAATATAGGAGATGAGAAATCAGGCTTGGGCTGGAAGGAACCAAGGCCACTCCCAGGATCCTAATAGGACCTTTACCCTAGTTGGGGTTCTTAACCTGGGGTCCACCTACCCCAGGGTTTCTGGCAGGGCAACCACGAATTTAGATGAGGAAAAAAAAGTTTTTTGTGTTTTTTGTTTGTTTGTTTGTTTGTTTTTACAAACCTCAGTGAAATTTAGCCTTTTGCCTCATTATGAATCACAGGCCATGAGCCACAGTACCGGTTGCAGTAGCTGGGACTTTGTCACGAAAATAATCAACAATATGTTTATATCACATTTCAGGTGTGAAAGTTATTTCAGAAGATCGTCTACATGTTTCCTTCCTTTAAAAGTGCAGAAGTTCTTAGGCCCATCATTACTTCACCAAGAAGTAATAGATTACAATATAACAAATACATTGAAAAAATATTTTGACAACTATATTTTAGCATAATTGATTGCCTTTGTAGTCTTACCTATTTTATTTTCTGCATTAAAAATAGTACTCTGAGTTGTGCATAGGCATCACCAGGTTGTAACAAGATCCAGGCACAAAACGGGTCGGCTCGTGATGAAGCCAGATGTACATAGGAATCGGAGATGCTTTTTATTTATTTATTTTTTTTGCGGTACGCGGGCCTCTCACTGTTGTGGCCTCTCCCGCTGCGGAGCACAGGCTCCGGACGCGCAGGCTCAGCGGCCACGGCTCACAGGCCCAACCGCTCCACAGCATGTGGGATCTTCCCAGACCGGGGCACGAACCTGTATCCCCTGCATCGGCAGGCGGACTCTCAACCACTGCGCCACCAGGGAAGCCCCAGAGATGCTTTTTAAAATAGAGTCTTGCTTTGTCCCATCCCCGCCTCCCCACTGAGGGTCTCACTCAGTAGGTGGGATTGGCCTCTGAACCAGCAGTTTTGAAAGCTCCCTCATCAAGTCAGGTGTAGGTGGTCCTAGGACCACACTTGAAGAAATGTCCCTCTGGACCCAGGCCATGAAAGCAGCCCAGCTCCCGTGGGTATGGGGCTCCTTTTTCGGGTGATGAAAATGTTCTAAGATTGACTGTGGTGATGATTGCACAGCTCTGTGAATATACAAGCCACCTATAAATTGTGCATTGTAAGTGGGTGAATTGTTGGGTGTATGAATTATATCTTAGTGAAGCTGAGAGAACAAAAAGTGAGTTGCTCTGAAGTTTCCGAGTTCAGATCCCAAGTTCTTTGAAGAGGGGCTGGGATATTCAGGAGGAGGGCTTGATGCTTGATTTCAGTGTTTTCAGATCTCCTTCTTAGTACTTTATAATCAATTTCTTTCTTTTTTGGATATTCTAGTTATTTGTCAGGTGACGAAATCGGGGTTTCTAATGAGGAAGTTGATCAATGTCATTGTTCATTGATTAATTGGGATGCATTTTCCTTCTGCATGTGGGGTTTTCTCTGTTAAAAATCACTGGAGCCTTGAAGAAAAGCTTGTGTTCGGTCCTGACCCGATGACTCAATAGCCTTGTGGCCTTGAGAAAGTTTTGTAACTTCCAGAGCCTCAGTTCTCACCTTTCTAAAATGTCATCCAAATGCACACCTAGCAGGGCTGCTGTGAGGATTGACTGAAATGATAGCTATGAAAGTGCTTTGTGAACCAGAAGCTTGGTCCCTGGGGTCACAATCTGATGACCAGTGGGTGGAATCCAGCCCGGAGACATACTTGTTGGGCACATCATGATGGAAAACATTTGGAACTAATCACCCACATTTAAAAATTGGTAGATCACAGGAAACCCCAGATATTTAGTTCCTTGTGAAAAATCAGGTCCAGCCTTGTGAGGCCCGTATTCCCCGCCTGGCCAGTTGGCCTCAGCTGGAGAGCCGCTGCCCTTCCCGGGGGGCATGTGCACTCTCTCCAGGTCCCCGGGTGCCTGTGGGTCCATTAAATCCTTTTCTGTTGCCTACCGTTCCCCTAGGCATTCAGGGGAACCCCCTGCCAGGCTTTATCGGTTCCTGGTATCAGTGCAGTGCTCAGGCTTTTGCCAGGATTTACTAAAGATGATGAGATGGAGAACAGCCACCGTTTGTGACTTCTTACTCGGTGCCCCGTGCAGTGCTGCCTCCCTTCGTCAACATTCAGTCTCTAGGAAAATGCCCCCGAAGCCTTGCAAGGTGGGAGTCCTTGTACCTTTTCCGCTTAAGGAGACCTGGAGCCCAAGAGGCTTGCCTGCGGTCGCGCTGCTGTTGACCAGCAGAGCTGGGAGGTCTGTGCTGCCCCAGAGCCTGTCCTGCATGAATTGCCTGCAGCGTTTACTTGCTCAAGGTTGTTGAGACTTAACAACCCTACGTCCCTCCTGTGGGATGCAGCCTAGTAACTACTGGCCGGCTCTCCGGGTGCAGTGAGTTGTTGAGCCTGAAGGGCCAAGGCTGGCCGCTAACGAGCTCAGAAGCCAGAGGACGGGCCACATGCGAGCCCTGCCCGCTGTGAGTAGGTTTAGGAGGAGATGACTCCCATATCCCACCTTTACCTTGTTCACATTTTTACCTTTCATGTCACAGCTTTTTTTAATTCTGTTTTTTAAATTTAATTTTATTGTTGTAAGGACATTTAACATATCTATCTTTTTAACACATTTTTAAGTGGACAGTACAGCTTTGTTGACTCAAGGCACATATTGTACAGCAGGTCCCTGCTATTCATCTTGCTTAATTGAAACTTTAAGCTCATTGATTAGTGACTCCCCATTTCCTCCTCCTCCCAGCCCTTGAATTCCATGCTATGATCCTATGAACATGACTATTCTAGATGCCCTACATAAGTGGAATCATACCGTATTTGTCTTTCTGTGACTGGCTTATTTCACTCAGCATAATATCCTCAAGGTTCACCCAAGGTTATGATAGGATTTCCCCCTTTTTTTTTTTTTTAAGGCTGAATAGTATTTCATTATATGTGTATACCACATTTCCTTTCTTCCATTTATCTGTCAGTGAACATTTAGGTTGTTTCCACATCTTGGCTGTTGTGATAGTGCTACAGTGAGCATGACAGCACTAGTATCTCTTTGAGATCCTGATTTCAATTATTTTGGATAAATACCCAGAGGAGGGATTGCTGGATCATACAGTCATTCCATTTTTAATTCTTTGAGGTCCCTGCATACAGTTTTCTCTAGTGGCTGCACCACTTTGCATTCCCACCCCCAGAGCACAAGACGTTTAAAGAATGGGTTTGGAAAGCTTTGATTCATTTTATTTGTTTAGAAAAAAATTGAAGCCACTTTAGACCAAATAAAATACCTGGCCCACTCTATTCATACTTATAAATGCAGAAGTAAACATTCCCCCAGGACAGCCCTCTCTCCTCAGCAAGCAGCACCACCTCTGGAGCATTTTGAAGCATTCTTCTTTGGCGTTAGTAGCAGTCAGCCCCTTGGTAGACGGCAGAACAGTTTTCTCCATGTTATTGAACTAATGTATTTCTTTTCACAACATTTGGTAGGTTAAGAAAAGTAGAATTAATTGAACAAGTTCAGTGTTACCACTTCAGACGCCTAATTTTGATTCAGTTGAAATTTGTAGGCAATGGAAATGTTTCCCGTCAGTTTTCTGGCGCTGATCACCAGGACACAGCAGGGAAATGTCTTTTCTCCATCGTATCTTTGAGAAAACGTCCAGCCATCAGCATAACATGGTATCCAGGTGCTAAGATTCATTCATTCCATCTACCCCGCAAGTATTTGTTGATCTGGGAATGGAAGAGAGAACACGAGAAATGTGTGCTCCCACTCGAGGAGACAGATGCTAATAAGCAAATAAATACTGTATAAGGTGTCATAAAGAACTACAGGGACCTCTGAGAGCCTCAGATTTGAAGGGAAGTGGGTCAGGGAAGTTCCCTGAGAATGTGTTACCTGAGCCGAGATGCAGAGGAAGACTAGTAGGTCCCTAAGTGCGGGGGAGGGGGGGGAGGGGGGGGGAGGGGGTTCCGAGCCGCGTGGGTAAGGCCTTGAGGTGGGAGGGGTCACCCAGCAGCACTGGAGGGACTGGGAGAGAGCCGCAGTGACGAGCGAGGTGGCGAGTGACTAGAGGGACACCAGGGTCTCGAGCTGGCAAGGTGGGCAGGGGGGCTGGCTGCAGCAAGGCCAGGGAGCTCTGCAGACTCACCCACGGCCTCGCATCTCCGTGGTGATCCGTCTCCTGCCCTCCACCCCCCGCCATGTCCTCCCAGTACCCCCTCTTTCCTTTCTTGCCCTTCCTCCCAATCCCCTTGTGTCCTGGCTCCTTTTCTAAAGGACTTGAATATTTATTTAACACAATTACATACCTTTTACGGCGAGCCAGCCAGCAGTTCACAAATACTCACTGCAAACAAACCTGTTATTATCCTTAGCTCACAGAAGCAGACCCTGGCACAGAGAGGTGAGGTGACTCGCCCAGGGTCACCAGCTAGTAAGCGGCCAAGACAGAATTCAAAGCCAGGGTGTGTGTACTCGGCGCTGTCTTCGCTGCCTCCCGGGTCTCCTGGGAAGTTAGTCGTTTCCCGGGTATTCCTTCTCTCTAGCAGTGACATTTAACAGAAGGGTTCCCGCAGACCACGGAGCCAGAGGGATATTCTGAGTGGTGGAAGGCAGGCCCCCTTTCCGTGCAGCAGAGAGAGAGAGACAGAGACAGAGAGAGAGACAGAGACAGAGAGAGAGGTTTGAGTCCCTCCCAGGCGCCCCTTGGGAGCCGCCTCCTGAGCATTCGTTTGCTGCCGGGCAGCCTTGGCAGAGACCCCAGGGGAAACCTTTTCCCCCTCCGATTGCCAACTGAATCGGGATCTCTTTTTCTTCTTTAAAAAAAAAAAAAAAAAGCTGTGTTTGCCCTTCTTTAGTTGCTGGCACTGGTACAATTTCTTTTGAAAATGTTACAACCACTGAAGCGTGGCTATCATGTGGAAAGTGTTTTCCTTGTAGAGGAGGTTGGAAATAATCTCTTTGTCTCTTTGGTTTAAAGCTAGCAGAAACGGCTGGCTACAAACCTTCACGTCTCCATTACCCCTTCTTCCACCTTTTTGAAGGTGTGTTGAATGCTCTCTCACAATAGTTATGGCAATTTGTATTGAAATTAAGTTACTGGAACATTCAGATTGTCGGCTCTTTCCAGGGCAGATCCTGAAATAGAATATATCTTGAACATTCACATAGCAGAACGAAATAGCCTAGTTAGAAACAGCTGTTAGCAAAGAAAGGCAGTAGTAAGCTGCCATCGGAGACTGACTCTGGCAATGGAAGGTGGACCATGTCACAGGCAATTTTGCTGCATATAGTTTGAGGTACTCAGATTTTGGAGTATCACGTGTCTTCTTTAGTGCCGATACCATAACAGCAGTTCCTGTAGATGTTAGTTAACAGCTGTACAAATCATCTCCCACTCCTCCGCCCTCATTCTTACCCACTGGAAGTATGACTGCTGTGTATCTACACATTGGATTACGTAGCTATTAACTCCCACCCACCTCGGTTATAACACTTCTACTCCATGCCTAATTCAAGATAGCCGACTACGTGTATGCCTTCCCCCAACTAGCCAGCTCCATAAAGTCTAGTTCGTCCCTAATTCATCTGTAGAGAGGCAGTATAAATAGAGTATTAGCAGTTAGGAATGTCCACTCTGGAGCCAGACTCCCGGGGCTCAAATCCTGGTTCCCCCGTGCACCAGCCGTGTAGCTCATTTCCCATCTGTGAAATGCGGGGAGAGGAGGTCATAAAAGCATCTTCCCGGAACGTAGAAAAGCTATGGTCGCTACAATAGCTACCATAAAAGTTAGCTGTTGTTTTTGTAGTCACCTGAGTGCCTGGCACATAGAAGGTGCTCAAAAAATGTTATCCATTCAACATTATTACCTACCAAGTGCCTGCTGTGTGCCCGGCACTGTCCCAGCGAGCAGAGACAGGGATGGGGCACCATTCGCAATCCTGGGCAGTCCTGGCAGCGTATTACTGGCAAACACAACAGATAAAGTACCGGCCGTCCTGGAGGTTATAGGCTAGGATGAAAAAAAAGATGAACCAAGAGTATGTTTGGGTAGTTAGGAATAAATAAGATCACTTCAGATGCTGAGCACTGCTCTGAAAAAGTGAGATGGATGACTTGACGTGAAGAGAGACTAAGAGAGACGGGCAGGGGCTCTGGATTGTCGATCAGGGCAGGAGCTAACATGTAAGATGAGATCTGGAGGCTGTCAAGGAGCCAGTACGGCCAAGTCCTGCAGGTGAATATTCCAGTCAGGGGAACAGCAGGGCTGGGAGGCCAGACCCCCTTGGCATATGAGCTGCCCTCCAGAGCATCCTGTGCCCTTCAGTCTGGTCTGTGTGGGAGACTGGCCTCCGGGGATCGCGCCACCGGGGCTTCCTTCCTTCTGGCTTCCAGCTGGTTCAGCCAGTGTGAGTACTGACGTGGACTGCAGGGCAGGAGGAGAGCGAGGCTGGGGTATTTACCCCCCAACTCTCACTGGGCCGTGTTTGGCAGTGGCTTTGTTCTTCCATCCAGGGCGGCAGCTGCTGCTGGGTAGCCTCCTCCAGCCGCAAATCTCGCGCCCCACCGCGTGCTTTCAGCCCGAGGATGGTAACAGAGGATGGTAACAGTTTCCCTCTGTTGCCAGGCCCTGGGTGCCTCATCTTTCCTCGCTAGTTCTCTTCATTCTGATAATCTTTCATTAAACCATCCTCGTTTAACCCTTGTGAGTGTGTCCTCTGTGTCCTGCCAGGACCCTGAGCGGTCCAGCCGGTCCCAGGAGCCGTAAAGGTGGCGCTGGACTGAGTGAGGGGCAAGATGGACCAGCCGGGTCAGCAGGGCGATGGCAGCAGGAGCTGGGGGAGGAGGGGTCTTTGGAGAGCGTGCGGCAGGGGAGCCACTGCATCGCATGCTCCTTTTTGGAACTGAATTGAAGCTGCTGACTGTTTTGCATCCCAGCACTGGTTCAGTTTAGCATCTGAGAAACACTGTAACAAGCTCTGTGACTGACTGTTGGGTTTTTCCGCTCCCAAGAGAGGATCCTCAGTTTAGCTGTGAGTGTTGCGGAATGCCCTAAAGAGTGAGGCTGTGTTTAAAGTCGGTGCCTTTGGTGGTGACAGTGATCATTTGGGGGTTTACCCGAGGTAGGTGGCTTCTGCTATGCCGTCTGCAACGAGACCTGCAATCTAGCTTTTGTAGTTGGAAGAACAGGGCTTTTTACTGTTATGGACATAAGAGCAAGGCTGTAATTTTGGAAACAGACCATTAAACTGACCGGTAGTTTTGCTTTCTTTCCTCAGACCTAGAGCTCTCAAAGCTTGTCTCCCCAGACTGGAGCGTGTTGTTTAGCGGTGTCAACAACGTTGTGTCACTTTTCTCTCTATTGTTTAACCATAGCTGGCACTTTAATTTCTCTACAGCTGCTAAAGGGAGGGACCTGGGTTTCTGTCTTGATTTTTTTTTTTTTTTCCTCCTGCTTCACATTTAGGATTATTTATCCTTTTTTTTGGTCCTCCACTAGGATCATCCTGAACACGGGGTCCTGTTTCTTGTTCGAGAGCTGCTCAACGTGATCCAGGACTACACGTGGGAGGACAACAGTGATGAGAAAATCCGCATCTACACCTGTGTCCTGCACCTGCTGTCCGCCATGAGCCAGGAGACCTACCTCTACCACGTAGACAAAGGTAGCTGGGTCCCTCCACCAGGCCGCACTGTGTTTGAACTTCAGAACAGCAAGCGCAGGGTTTTCATTTTCTCTTTTATTTAATCCCCTTGCGTTTTACCCACCATGAGCTTCTAGTCCAGGGTCTTGATAAATTTGCCCAGTGTAAGAATTACCTGGGGAGCTCTTAAGAATACAGGTTCCTGGGCCCCATCTGTCTCTTCTAAATTAGAATCCCCAGGAAGAGGCCGGAGAATTTGTATCTTTAACAAGCATCCAACGGGCTTCCCTGGTGGCGCAGTGGTTGAGAGTCCGCCTGCCGATGCAGGGGACGCGGGTTCGTGCCCCGGTCCGGGAGGATCCCACATGCCGCGGAGCGGCTGGGCCCGTGAGCCATGCCCGCTGAGCCTGCGTGTCCGGAGAGGCCACAACAGAGAGAGGCCTGTGTACCGCAAAAAAAAAAAAAAAAAAAAACAAGCATCCAAGATCATTTTGGCAAACAGACGAGTTCAGAGAAGCACTCTCTTGGATCAGTGATGTCTTGGATGTGCCACAGAATAACCTAGAACGGTGATTACATATGCACATGCATGACCTTCGTCCCAGGCCTGTTCCTTACCAGTTTCATGTGGGTCCTGACCCGGACCCTTAGAGCAGGTGCTTAGAAGAAGGGGATGGCCTTGCTCCCCAACATGCAACCAGCCGTCTTGAACTTGCTCCTACAGGTTTGGGGGCAGCCTCCTCATGTCCTTGACATAATAGGGGACAGTCCCAATTCCAGACCTCTGCCCACTGAGCCTAAGCATCTTCCTGCTTGTCAGAGCCCCAGTTCCGATTTTTGGTTTCCAAAAAAATGGCCCTATTACAATCAATTTGGCCAATAAATGAATACTTCAGGGGTTAAGCGACTGTCTCTACACTTGGATATTTTAGGGAACACATTTGCAGTGCTAAGGATGGCCTCCTGTTATAACTCTCAGAGGCTTCCTCTGGCTGGGATTTGGGGGCTGAGGTTACGTAAAGATGTAACTTGGGGAGGTTGGTTCACGTCAATGATGATAACTCCCGCCATCTGAGCTCCTACTGTGTGCCAGGCACGGCTCCAGACTCCATGGGCCTCTTTCTCCTTTAATCCTGACAGCATTATGAGGAGGACGGGCATTTGTGTCCCCATTTTACACACAAGCAAGGGGAGACACCGAAAGACAGCATGGTTTTACCAAGCACGTGTGGTTTCCCGGGCTCAGGGCCAGTTAGTGCTCGGAGTGGAATTCACTGTGGTTACATGCATTATGCTGCCTCCTTGATTACAAAGTAACAATATTTTGATTAAAGTATATCATAGTACACCCATACAATAAACCATAAAGCTCAGCAGATTGTCACAAGGTGAACACACCCAGTAACCACCACCCAGATAGAGGAATCAAACATTACCAGCTCCCCAGAAGTCCCCTGTATGCCCCCGTCCACTCAGCACCACCACTTTCCTCTCTAAAGGTACACTGCTCTCCTGACCTCTAACATTACAGATTAGTTTGCCGATTTTTGACTTTTCTGTAAATGGACTCATTTAGCAAGCATTCTCTGGCGTCTGGCTTCTTTCACTCAGTGTTACGTCTGTGAGGTTCTTCTGTGTTGTGTGTAGCTGTTGTTCATCCTTTTGCATTGCTGCATAGTATTCCATCGTATGAATATACCAGAATTTCTTCATTCCCCTGTGGATGCAGTTCTGAGCTGTTGTGAGGAGTGCTGCTGTAAACATTCCTGAATATGTAACTCTTGGGGTTCATGTCTGTCGGGTATATGCCCAGGGTGGAAATGCTGGCTGGTGGGATTTGCTTATGCTCAGCTCTGGTAGGTACTGTCTCACAGTTTTCCAAAATAGTTATACCAGTTTACACTCCCACCAGGCATGAATGAGATTTCCATTTGTTCCCTTGATATGGTCAGTCTTGTTCATTTTGGCTCTTCTGATGAGTGTAATTTGCATTTCTCTGATGGCTAATGAGGGTGAGCTTTTCCTGTATTCGTTGGCATTTTTACTGCCTCTCTTGTGAAGGGCACGCGGGGGGCTCAGAACAACAGAGAAACTTTTGAGGACGAGATGCTGCCGTGGAAGTGGGTCTGTAAACCTGGGCCCTATGAGAGGGGCAAGCCCTCTCCTCGCTCTTCCCTTCCTTAAACAGATCCACAATCCTGTCTACACAGCACAGCAGGGCGGACTGTAGGAGCCAGAACGCCAGCACAGGGAGCGTGGCTGTGTTTGACAGGCGGAGTCTAGTTTTCTAGCTTTTAGAGATGAAAACAGAAGGGTGGGCTTTCTTTGCTGCCTTCTTGGCCCAGCTGTTGACTCTGGGTGCACAATTGTGACCTGACAGTTGTCTTCATAGCAGAGAGTCCCGGGGCCCCGGGAGGCTTTGCAGGGGTGGAGGCTCCATTTTCCCATCTCTTTCTTAGTCGAGGCAGCTCTTTAGACAGCGCTGACAAAGGTTCGAACTTTTCAAAGACTGGGGTCAGATTTTTTTTTTTGCATTTACGAAGGATGCCTTGGCTGTTTTCTTTCCAGATGAATAAGAAGAGAATGTTCTGAAATGACCTGGAGCCATAACTCCAGTGCTGTCATGCGAGCGTGCGAGAGAGTGTGCTTGCTGTGGAAGGGCAGGACACTTCTGGCACTGAATGTCTATTTATTTAACACGCAGATGTCTAGTTGGAAGAGTACAGCTCAGGGGCCTGTGGGAAGGTGGCACAGCCCCTTCACTCCTCCACGTGACCTGCCAGGCCCTTGAAGCATTTAGGGTTGTGACCCCAGGGCCAGACAGATGCAGAGATTCTGGCTACTAAAAATGGCTATTTTTAGTAGCCATTTGCCAGGGATCTCATTTCTCCCCGTTGTGAGCG
This sequence comes from Kogia breviceps, assembly GCF_026419965.1. Lineage (NCBI taxonomy): Eukaryota > Metazoa > Chordata > Mammalia > Artiodactyla > Physeteridae > Kogia > Kogia breviceps. The sequence continues at coordinate 68,211,945 of NC_081323.1, forward strand.
CCAGTCTGGACTCTCAGGCCTGCTTTACGCTCTGGCCAGGCCAAATTACTTCTGACTGTCAACTTTGCACTTCTCTCCCTCCATCAGCACCAAGTGTTAGCATGGAAACACTTTTCCCCACTCCTGACCCCGTTTTTCACTTTCTCTGTGAATTTTCCACCTTCAGGGTTCAGCCTGGATCTCACTGATTCTATAATTCCATCCCAAGCCTAGATTTTAGGATCCAGGGACCCCCAGGCCGCCCTCTCCTGCCATGCAGCCCATGTGGTCGTGATTGCCCGTTTGCTCGTCTGCACCTCCTGTGGACCGTGTGCTCTGTGAGGGCAGGACCAGGTCAGCCCGTTCCCTACCCACCGGGTCTCTGGGTCCTGGAACCTGGCGCAGAGCAGGCCCTCACCTAGTCGGTGCTCTGCGTGTGTGAGCGGGCTGCTCTGAACGCGGCTCTGACCCCTCTGGGAAGGACGCCTGCAGCTTGGGTGGTTGGCCACAGGTGGTCCTAGGCCTTCTCACTTCTCCCCTGCTGCTGGGCTAATTCGAATGAGAGTAGGTTACTCCATCTCCGAGTAAGACTGGGAATTTATGCCAGGAACTAGCCTAGTCCTCAGCAGCAGGTGTGAGAAATTCTTTTACCAGCTGCATTTTGCCACCCTGCAAAATCAGATGGTGGTGAATGGCTGAATCAAATTCTTTCTCTTCTTACAAGAATAACTTCTGTCTTCCACGTCATGGACAGCAGTTGAAACACAGCAGTCAGAGCCAGAGCCGTCTCAGAAATCCTGGGACGGATGCCTGCAACCCAGGGCAATTCACTACAAACCTGTGTCATAGGAACGACTTCAAAGCCAGCAGCCGACCCAGGAGCGCACTCCCAGAACATTCCCCCCAGAGGGGCAGTTCAGAACCGGAGTAGACGTTGCATGCGGACGGAGAAGCTGGGGAGCAAGGAGCCCAGCTCTTCCCCTCGTCCTCAGGCAGTATGTCTGCAACCTGCTCACAAATGGTTCAGCCAAACAAAATGACGTATATATCATCTGTGTGTACGTGAGAGTGTGGCGAGAGCAAGCGAGAGAGCTTCACAGAAGTGGCAAAACGGCACCAGCTGGTGATGCTGGGTGAGAGAGAGGCAGCGCTTCAGTGTACTGTTATTCCCACTGTTCTGCAGCCTTGACATTTGTTTAAGTAAAAAGCTGGGGATAAAAGGAGTTATTTTTTTCCCCCCGCACTTAGAAACTCAGTAGTAATTTATTTGGAAAAAGATAAGCAAAGAATGGCTCATTAAAAAACACATTTCATAGTGTCATTCTTCCTCCTTCATACTTTTCCCAAATGCCTAATTGGGAGTTAAATATAAAATGTAAGAATTTTAAAGGAATATTATGTACAATTTTATTGAAGTAGAAGAAGGAGTTATTCTTGAAATAGCAACTAGAAATGTACATGAAGCATCCCTGAAATTATTTTGTCAGTCAGTTAGTTACTATATGCTTACACCCGTACCACTCCCCAAAAGATTCAAGACAGATTACAGGAAATATATAAAATAATAAAATATAATTTTTTAATTGAAAAAATTGGTTCTTAGGAAGTTATAAATTAGGAAATATATGCCTATATATGTCTGTGTGTGGTATATAGGTATACTGGTTTGTCACTTTACTAACAGTATATTATAAATATCTTTCAGTAATAGTATATTGTAGCAATAGTATAGTATAGTGTAGTACATGGTAGTTAACAACTATAGATCATATACTTTTATTGTCTTCATAGTATTTTATTTAATGCTAATGCCACAGAGCATTTAATCAAAACTCTTGGTAGATATTTCCATTGCTTCTCCTCTCACCATTATACACAACATTTATAATGAACATACATTGAACATACAATGAACATTGTCCTCTATGATGAAACAATATCACATATATGCATCTTTGTGCAACTGGGGGGATGATTTTCGTAGGATAAATCCCTTGGAGTGGGCTTTCCCAAGTCAAAGATCTGACCTTTTTCTGTACTTAGACTTTTTTTTTTTTCGGAGTAAAATATACATACTGACAAAATACATATAAAGTTTACCATTTTAACTATTTTTAAATGTACCATTCAGTTTTATCAAATATAGTTGCAGTGTTGTGCAACCATCACCATTACCCATTTCCAAAATTTTTTCATCCTCCCAAACAAACTCTGTACCCAATGAACAATAACTTCCCCCTTCCCCTGTCCCCCAGCCTCTGGTGACCTCTATTTTACTTTCTGTCTTTATGAATTTGCCTCTTTTGGTACCTCATATAAGTGGAGTCACACAATAGTTGTCCTTTTTTTTTTCTTTTTTTTTTTTTGCGGTACGCGGGCCTCTCACTGTTGTGGCCTCTCCGGTTGCAGGGCACAGGCTCCGGACGTGCAGGCTCAGCGGCCATGGCTCACGGGCCCAGCCGCTCCGCAGCATGTGGGATACTCCCGGACCAGGGCACGAACCCGTGTCCTCTGCATTGGCAGGCGGACTCTCAACCACTGCGCCACCAGGGAAGCCCCGATAGTTGTCCTTTTTTTTAAAAAAAAATTATTATTTATTTATTTTTGGCTGCGTTGGGTCTTTGTTTCTGTGCACACAGGCTTTCTCTATTTGCAGTGAGCGGGAGCTACTCTTTGTTGAGGTGCTCGGGCTTCTCATTGCGGTGGCTTCTCTTGTTGCGGAGCATGGGCTCTAGGCGCGCGGGCTCTAGAGCGCAGGCTCAGTAGTTGTGGCGCACGGGCTTAGTTGCTCCGCGGCATGTGGGATCTTCCCGGATGAGGGATCGAACCCGTGTCCCCTGCATTGGCAGGCGGATTCTTAACCACTGCGCCACAAGGGAAGCCCTAGTTGTCCTTTTGTGTCTGGCACATTTCTCTTATCATAATGCTTTCAAGGTTCATCCATGTTGTAATATGTAGTAGAATTTCATTCCTTTTTGTGATTGAATAATATGCCACTGTTTGGATAAACCACATTTTGCTTATCTTTTGATCTGTCAGTGGATACTTGGGTTGTTTCCACCTTTTGGCTCTTGTGAATAATGCTGCTGTGAACATTCATGTACATGTATCTGTTTGAGCCTCTGCTTTCAAGTCCTTTGAGCATTGGAGTTGCTGGATCCTGGAGTTGCTTTCCCACAGCAGCTGCACCATTTTACATCCCCACCAGCAATGCACGAGGCTTCCAGTTTCTCCACATCTTCATCAATACTTCTTATTTTCCTTTTTGTTGTTGTTGTTAAATAACAGCCATCCTAACGGGTGTGAAGTGGTACTGGACATTTCTTAAGGCTTTTCTTACTGATTTCCAAACTATGGTACTCCCACCAATAGTTTGCCCAGGCCTACATCAAAACCTGGTATTCTTTCTCACCTTTGTTAATCTGATAGGTGATGGTTTTTTAAAAGTTCTTCTGTGGTTTTAGTTTTCTGTTCTTTGATCACTAGTGAAATTGAACTTTTTTTTCCTCTAAAATTGTAGCCCATTTAGATGTACTTCTTTTTTTTTTTTTTTTTTTTTTTTAAGATGTACTTCTGATACATTGATGTACTTGCCAATTTTCCTATAAGTGACCCTAAGAGGGGTCACTTTCTTAAAAGCTCAGAAGCCGTCCCTGCACATTGTACCTTGGCTTTTCTTGTCTTCATGGCCAATGCCTGTTTAACCTGATCCCCTGGTTCTGTAGCTCGTTGCCAGCAGTCCAGGGAATAGTTCTATGCAGGCCCTGACTGACGGCTGGTGACTTTGACCATAATGGGGCTATCCACTGTGGCTCTGTCAGCCTCACCCATCTATCTGCAAGCTAAACAAGTGCCCCGTGTCCCTCGCTTTTGGTGTCACCTCTTGTTTGCATCACACAACTTCACGGGCTTTACTGTGATCTCATATGTATCATCCCTTTTTGATTGTATATGCCTAGGAGACAGGATCCTAGGGATGGGGACGAGCTGGGCCGAGAAGAGCACAGCAAACCACATTCCCCCAGATGAGCTAAGCTGAACCGGTTTATTGACAACGTCTCTAAACCATGAACTGCACTGGCACTGTGTGTAATGGCTGTGTAAGCCCAGCCACGCCCCCCCCCAAGGCACTTGCACGGCCTCTGCTTTATCAGATGTCACTGCACCTGGGACAGTGGCCCAAATTTTAGGCCTCCACCAGATCAGAAACATCTAAGAGCTGCCACTGCACTTTTCCTCTCCTTGACCACTTAGCGCTGAGGGTGCTCCAGTGGTTTTGCACTGAACTGAGCGCCGCTCATTCACACCGGAAACAGCTATGCTCAGCCACGTACAAGTCGGCATTTGGGAGTTGGGGTGAAAGCAGTTTAAAAAAGGATCTGGTGAGAAAAGGCATGGAGGGAAAGAATCGACTCTGCAAGGCAGAGGTTGTGGTTCCCTTACAGACGCTAAGACTTTGCAGCAGCCTGGCCCTGACCCCTCACCGCCTCCCCCACTAAAAAAAAAAAAAAAGAAAGAGAACCACTGAAGTGTCCGCAGGAGGGACCAACCAAAAGCATTCTGGTCCATCACACAATAGACTACTGCTCAGCTAGTACAAGCAAAGCAGCACATCCATATATGCTGATATGGAAATAGCTCCAGGAATCATTAAATGCAAAAAAACCAAGCGCAAAACAGCACCCTGTAGAGTCCCTCTCCTCCCTTACCCAGAGGTCGATGGGAAGGAGGGAGAGGGGGAGTCAAGCTCAGGCTGTTCTTGCAGCCGCTCCTTCTCTAGACAGGGGCTGTCACAGGAGGCGCCCAAGGAGAGAGGGGACTTTAGTGAAAGGATTCAGGTTTGCGAGAAGACGTAGAGCACCTTCTGTTCCATCTGCAGAAGTTCTGAGGTGGAGTGACAGGGCAGGGGGCTGGGGGCGGTGCTTAATTGCTTAGGCTTTGACGGGAGCCTCCCCGTTTGGGATCCTGGCGGGGACAGGCTCGGAGCCTCAGTGTCTCCATCTGTCATCTCTTGCACGTGCCGGTTATGAGGACTCCACGGTAACACCTGTGAAGCGCTGAGCCCAGTGCCTGGCACACCGGTGCTCAGTACTGACAGCCATTCTGATGGTCACTGCGACGCTTGCTGTCCCCCTCCATGCCTGGGCCGGAGGGGACAGACTTCAGAGTCTGAGCTCTCTGGCTTAGACTGTCTGGAAGGCCAGGTGTTTTCTCCATGATTCCCAAGGCCCCAAGCCCGTGGGAAATTCTGGCCGTTTCCATTTGCCCTGCTGTGATTTCCTGCCACCTGCTGACACCACGGCTGCCTCTCCATGGCCTTGGGCTTGGGAATGTCTCACTGCTCTGCTTTCTTCCACCAGTTGACTCCAATGACAGCCTGTACGGGGGAGACTCCAAGTTTCTGGCTGAGAACAACAAGCTGTGCGAGACGGTGATGGCTCAGATCCTGGAGCACCTGAAGACCCTGGCCAAGGATGAGGTAGGTGCCCCTGCCGCCCCCATCCCCACCGCATGCCCTGAAAGCACGCGTTCCCAGGGTGCTTGGACACTGGTTCGTCCAGAGTAACGCGCCTGTGTGAAGCCTGTTCATCGAGGGCCCGGGGCCTTTGCTCCTGCCATTTTCTCTGCCTGCACTGTGCCTCCCCAGGGTTGCCCTGGCCACCCCTCTCATTATTCGGGTCTCAGCTCAAGTACCTCTTCAGAGTGGCCTTCCCCGAACCCTGTGTCAAGCAGCCACTACGCTCTTGCGTCCCTCTGAACTGTCCCTGTGACGCCCGGGCATTCTCTGAAATGCTCTGTGTGTTCACTTCTCAGTCGCCTGCCTCCCCCACGAGAATGTAGCTCCATGTGGCCGGGACCCCGAGACATGGGTCTCGGAGACCTGCCTGTGCCTGAGACAGGGTCTCTGGGATCCGTCTGTCACCCACCCCGGCGTCCTCACCTTGAACCTGGCATACAGAGGGCGCTTAGTCAGCGCATGTTGAGTAACAGCCTGCACTTTCCACACCTTAGCTCTTTGAGGCCCACAACAGCCCTGTGATGTAGGTGCTGCGTTCACTCTCCTTGGACAGGAAAGAAAACCGAGGCTCAGCGAGGTTTCCAGAGCTCCTGGTTTCCTCTGGTTGTGACGGAACAGGGTTCCCACCCAGATCCCCAAGCGTGAATCCGTAGCCACTTGCATCACCCTCCTCGGTCAAGGCCTTACCACTTACCTTTTAAGAAGCGGCATACGGTGTTGTCCAACCATGATAGTAGGCTATGCTTGCCCAGCCTTTTTCTTTCTTTTTGCCACACCCCACAGCTTGTGGGATCTTAGTTCCCCAACCAGGGATTGAACCCGGGCCCTTGGCAGTGAAAGGTCCGAGTCCTAACCATTGGACAGCCAGGAAATTCCCATCCCAGCCTTTCTTATACGTAAGTGTAGTGTGGAGAACTTTGCGTGTGTGGTTTCACCTAATCCTCACAACAGCCCCATGAGTGGGAACAGCTGTTATCCCTTTACATTTTCCAGATGAGGAAACTGAATCCTAGAGTGGTAGCTATGGAATGTGGTCCAGGCAATCTTCTAGAACCCATGCTCCGATCCACAGAATATATTCCTTTATCAGATGTTGCGTTGTTGCCTTTTCAGAGCAGTTTTTCCCATATTCTCCATATAGATAGATGGTTGACTGATTTCAAAATAAGTTCCAAATTATAGTACGATCTAAATAACTACCTGGTACCCTTCCCCAGTTACTCCATTTTTGCAGCTTCAGCTCAAACATGTGGGTGACAGTTGGATCCCAGAAGCTCCGTCTCAGGCTTGGTGGACATTGGGTTAAGGCTGATTCCTGCTGTGTAATCAGGGTGGGGAGGTTGGCAGTGACTCTGGAGTCAAAGCCCGTGCCTGACCTTTCTCCGCGTCCTTCCCCTGGGGCAGCTCATGTCAGGCTTCTGCCTCCATGTCTGCCCCACCCCCTGCCAGTCTTGCTCTTCGCTGCTCTAAACAAACTGACAGCTCATTCCTGACCTCATGTTGGCAGATTCCTGTTTTCTCTCACTGCCACTCACCCTCCACCCCCTCCAATTCCCTTTCCCAAACCCAGGACAGATTTCAGACTGCAGGGTTCCCAGTGGCTTTCCAGCCCTCCCCTTCCTGCCCACATGCTTCCCCAGCTCCCTCCTTCCCAAACCTCAAGTCTCACATTTTTAGGATTTGCTTCTCTACTCCCCACCCCACTAAATCCTTTGAAGACAAAATAAGATCAAACTGGACTTTTAATTCTTACTCACTTCCAGGACTGTACAGAATGCCACCATTGCCCTTCCCCCCTTCCCCACCCCGCCACAGAAACCATGAGAATATTCTATAGCTGCGGGTGCGCGTGCGCACATGCACACACACACACACACACACCCATACATGTATGTCCCGCGTTCGCATTCTCCCCAGGGTATTCAAGCAGGTCCTGGAGAGAGAGGGATTTTTTTCCAGCCTCCATTCCCCAGCGGCCACTGCAGAGGTCAGGGGCACTGCACACAGGGCCAGCCTTAAGGTTAGCAGGCCAAAGGGCAGATGGAAAACATGGAACCACTGCTGCCCTGGGGGCCCCAAGTGCCTCCCAGCGCCCTCTCTAGGGAGGGAGGATTGTGGGAGGGTCCCACTGACCCTGGGGCCCCCTGGGTACAGGGCTGTAGAATGCTGGGGAGTTAATACTTGGAGGGCACTGGCTGTCAGTGGAGGGGGCAGCATCAGAACCCCACTTTCTTCAGGAACTGGTTTATCAAACCAGTTAGTGTTAGTAAAGGTAACTCCCCTCCTCCAACTGAAAGGCCTTTTTCGAAAGCCTATAAGCTTCGTCTCTGCGGTAGGCAGCTTTCAGGAGAGAGCCCTCATCACGCTGCAGAAGAAATGGAGTCCTTCACCTTCAGCTTGCACTGGTCACTCCCCTGCTGCGAAGGATTCTTAGCACCTTCCCTGATCCCTACGGCCAAGGGCTCTGGCTCTAGCTTCTTGCCAGAGCAGGACTGTGTGTTTGACACGACGTGCCCAAAAAACGTGTGCCCCGGGGCTTGAAAATGCATTTCTTCACTCTGACGCAACAGGCTGGGTCTAATCACAGGTGGCTGCCGACAGCATAAACGACCAGACCACAGTCTAGGACCTCCACGCTCACAACAAAAAAGAGCCCAGAACCATATAATTTGGAACTATTTTAACATTTGTCTCTCTCTTGGGGGAGGAGGTGTTGACTGTGATAACGACTCTGAAATAATTCTGAAAGAGTAGCAGGGCTGGCAAGTTTCTGAAGTGCATTTCAACTCACATAAATACCAGGGACTCTCACTGAAAATGTCTGCCCATATATGCACATTTATTAGAAAAAAGTATGGGTGGACTGAGCTAAGATGGAACATGTCATCCTTCATTTTAACAGCATGCTGTGAGAGTCAGCACAGGCGGCCCTGGGAGGGGAGGCCTCTAGAGCCCGGAGCACTCAGACCTCTCTCCGTCTGCCGCGGAGCCAAGCTGGGCGCTGTGAAAGGCCAACGCTGGTGCCCGAGCTGAGTGTCTCAGCTCTCAGCGCTGGTATCAGCCCTGCTTCCAAAATTGTCCTCTACGTGCACGTGAAGGAGCCAGCCCTGCCCTAGTCAGGAGCTTTATGAAGCTGTTTGTTTGGGTTTGGTGAGGCTGGGAACCATGCCAGTCGCTTACAACTTCCTGCAAATGACAATTCCCCTAGGAAAAGAAACAAAAGAAGCTCTTTTCTATTTAAAACCTCTGTAGGGAGACGAGGCCCTGGTTTGGTCTCTCATAATGTGTTCACAGTTTCCTGGGTCTCTGCACGTCGGCCGCCCGCCTGCTCATCCCCAGACCCGTCTCTAATGATCTCACTTTTTTTAAACTTTTTTTTTTTTTTTTTTTTTTTTGCGGTATGCGGGCCTCTCACTGTTGTGGCCTCTCCCGTTGCGGAGCACAGGCTCCGGACGCACAGGCCTAGCGGCCATGGCTCACGGGCTTAGTTGCTCCGCGGCATGTGGGATCTTCCCGGACCAGGGCACGAACCCGTGTCTCCTGCATCGGCAGGCGGATTCTCAACCACTGCGCCACCAGGGAAGCCCATGATCTCACTTTTAATGGGCTGTGCATTTAAAACACATGCGAACTGCGCTTTTAGGGTAAAATGTTTGAGAAGATACAGAATAGAGAAATAACCAGTAAGATACTGTCTTACTTGTTTGACTTTTAAAAATTCTCCCTTGCTTCAAAGAAATGTAGTTAAAGGGCCTCTCCTGGGAGACTCTTACAGTTGGATTTGAGGGTCTTCTGTTAGCTTGGTCCTCTAGGTCTGAGCAGAAACCAGGGCCCTCCTGTTCCTCAGGCATCAGATGAGAGCCAGTTGAAAAGGCGAGCAGGATGGGCTGGAACCCACTGGATGGTCTCTGCCCCGTTCCCGACTGGGGCAGAGCTCACTGATGAAACAAAGGAACCCAAAGCAGGCAGTTGCCAGCCAATTAATGAGTCTACCAGCCTTCCCTCCTTGTGCCTGCAGGCTTGGGACCCGCCAGCGTGACCCCGCGCCTTGACAGCAGTGCTGGTCAGTCGGCTCAGCTGCTTCTGTGACGGTCACCTGGTCTAGACCGTTGTCCAGGCTCAATTTAGGGGGCTTGAGTCTCTTCACTGTTGTCACTCAGCCACCCTCACCCAACTGCATTCTTAGCTGCTCCTTGGCAGTTTTATCGCGCTGTTTCTTTCTCCACTAAAAGACTTCAAATCGTCACTTGGGAGAGGGCAGCAGGAGGAGGTAACAAAGTTGGCTCCGCAGTTAGCAGTCTGCTGCTCTGGGGGCTCCACACATGGAAGGATGCACGGACAGATGGACAGTTAGTAGGTTTGGGAAAAGCAGGAAAAAAAATATGTATTGGTCTAAACCACATCAAATCGTTCCTATTTCCCTGGATAAAACTGTGTAGCCGCACTGGGCAAACCTGTTAGCTTCTTCAGGATCTGGACCCCTGATGCGATGTTAACCGTGGGTCTTTGGGAACATCTTATAAACTGGGGCGGGACATGGGAGGGTGTGGGTACCAGCAAAGGCTCCAGAATTGGACGACTGGAGCTCAAATCCTCACTCTGCACTTGCTGGCTGTGGTCCTTGAGCAAGTTCCTGACGCTTTCTGACCTCATCAGCAAAATGAGAGCGTACTGGTTTCCTATGACAGCTTTAAGTCACCACAAACTTAAAACCACCCCCATTTATTATCTCACCCGTTTGGTAAGTCAGAAGTTGGTGTTGGCTGGGCCAGTTTCTCTGCTCCTGGTTTCACAAAGCCAAAATCAAGGTGTTGACTGGCTGGGCTCTTACCAGGAGGCACAGGGGAAAATCCACCTCCCAGCTTATTTGAGTTTGGCCACTTCAGCTCCATGCGGTCTAGGACTGAGGTCCTGTTTCCTTGCTGGCTGTTGGCTGAGGGTTGTTCTCAGCTTCTACAAGCCGCCTGCATTTCTTAGCTCTTGGCCCCCTTCTACCATCTTGAAAGCCAGCAGTGGTGGGCCGTGTCCTTCTCAAGCTTGAGATCTTTCTGGTCTCCCCTTCTGCGTCATCTTTCCTTTGCGCTCCTCTTCTGCTACTTGTCTCTGACTCTAGCCTGAAAAATGTCTCTGCTTTTTAGGGCTCAAGTGATTAGATTGGGCCCACCCAGATAATCCAGGATTATCTCCCTAAGGTCCAAAACCTTAATCACATCGGCAAAGTCCCTTCACACTAGCACCTAGATTAGTGTTTGGATAACCAGAAGTTGGGATCCAGCTCTAGAATCCTGCCTACCTACAGAGAGTTGTTGTGAAGATTAAACAAGGTGAGCTGTGTAAAGCACAGAGCTCACACCTGTCACAGTGTAAGGACCCCACACCCACTAGCTGCCAAGGAGCAAAGCAGACGCTCAAGGCTCCTGGCGGCACCGATGTCTGCAGCGCCAGCCAAGAGCACCCGGCAAGGGCCCGGGCGTCAGCTCTCCAGGACCCGCACGGATGTGTGATCTGACCTGGTCCCCTGCTCAGGCCCACCCTGCTGACTTGGGCCTTCCCAGGTGCCTCTGTTTACCTTTGGGAGCTGGTATCTTTTCTGCTGGGCCTGTTGCATTTTGGAGATTTAGTTTCCCTTTTGTCTTACCATTCAAAGCTGGGGTTCAGGTTTGGTCTACTCTTGACATTTTGGTTAGACTTTACACAAAAGAGGAATGATCTGGTGTGAAGAATACCTAATGGTTCCTATAAAAGCTGGGCATGGGCACCAGGCACTGGGGAGCGTTATTCACGGGGAGCTGTCTTTGGTCTTTATTACCAGCACCCAGAGGGTGGGAATAGTGACTGAAACTTTGGGTGGCTTGAGGACACGTCTGTAAGAGACGTATCTTACCGTTCAGTTTACTCCTGTACTTGCATGAATGCAAGACGGCCTATCACTGCTGGGGTAACCCGGGGACGTTAAGCAGCTCGCCCTCCAGAAGATCCGTGGTGGAGCTGGCCTTGGAGCCCCTGGCAGCGTCAACACCGAGCCGGGCCTGAGCCCCAGTGCCAGATAGTAACCTCTTTTTTCTGTATCAGGCCCTGAAGCGCCAGAGCTCGTTGGGCCTTTCCTTCTTTAACAGCATCTTGGCCCATGGGGACCTGCGCAGCAACAGGCTCAACCAGCTGTCCGTCAACCTGTGGCACCTGGCACAGAGGCACGGCTGTGCGGACACCAGGACCATGGTGAGGCGAGGCAAGGCGAGGGGAGGGGTGGGGCGAGTGTGGGCCTTCACAACGCCCACCAAGCATGGCTGTCCTGGCGAGTGACGCAAGCCCACTGGCCAGGCACAAGTGGCCTCAACACAACATCAGGGCCTGGACGTCAAACAGCCCCAGTCTCCCCTTCTAGAAAGGTGCCAGGCCCTACAAAGTACAGATGGCTCTCTGTATCTGCAAGTTTGGCATCCTCAGATTCAACCAACCTCAGATCAAAAATATTCAGGGGGAAAAAAATTCCAGAAACTTCCAAGAAGCAAAACCTGAATTTGCCCCCTATCGGCAACTATTTACATAGCATTTACATTGTATTAGGTGTTATAAGTCATCTAGAGATGATTTAAATATACAGGGGGGGTATGCAGGTGATATGCAAATACTACACCATTTTCTATAAGGGATTCAGTATCCTCAGTTTGGTCCTGGAACCAAGGGACCACTGAGTAGTATTAAGAATTAATTCCCTCTGAATAAAAACCACATGTATGAAAACAGCAGTCATTCCTGGTGATTTTAAGAGCAAGCTATAATCTAAGGAGTCTTATTTAAAAACTGCTGGTTTCTTCCCCTCCCTTCTCTGCCAAGAAAAAAGCCAGAGCTCCCAATATGGCTGATTTGTTGGAGCCTTCAGAGTTATGAACCAGAAAGGAGATGAGTCTTTCTCTTTCATCCTAGGTGAAAACTCTGGAATACATCAAGAAGCGAAGCAAACACCCCGACATGGGGCATCTGACCGAGCTGGCCCTCAGGCTCCCTCTGCAGACGAGGACCTGACGCTAGGGGCTCTGGTGCCAAGTCCAGAAAGACCTGTTTTGCGTTTTTGTTTTTCTTTTTATACACGTACAGATTGGCTTCTCTACTAGATCACTCTGCCACTGAAGTGAACAAAGTGGAAGCTGTCAGAGCATTCGAATCCACTCCCGCTCACTGAGCACAGCATCTTACGAGTTTCTTTGCACAAGTGGCCTTCAGATGGGCCTTCAGGGAAAAACTGAAGAATGTAAGTAACATCTTTCCTTTCTGGAAGGTGTTTTTTAATTGGAAAAAGAACCTTGAAAAGCAGTCCACTTTGACAGACCCACTGTGTACCCTTTCCCTCATTTGCTTTATATCAAAATCAGCTCTTGATTGGATTTAGAATATGCTGGTGGATTAAAGGAGAAAGTGAGGTCAAATCTGAGATTCCCTGTGGCTTCGATGGAAAATACACTGTAACTGAATAAACCTCCTGAAGGAACACTTATGTTCATGACTGTTCATTTAATTACAGTTGACTCACATCCGGAAGAGAACGTGTCTAAACATACCGCCTGGTTTTCTTGCAGCCATAACGCTAAACAGCGTATGATTCTGTCGACTTTATCAGTTTGGCAGAATCTGACTCTTGAATTACCACTAATGAGCTTCCACTGACATTTTATTTTCAATCAGTAAGAGCATTAATATTGGTGGTGGTGGTGACTCACAGCCTAGAACCCTTTGTGCAGGAAAATGCATCCAAGTTGTGGATTAAAAGTGCCCCCAAACTATTGTACTTTTGGAAGGTATACACTGAATGAGATAGATAGACTACATTTCACCTCTACTCTGTGAAAAGCCTGATTACAGTTCACACAGTAAAAGTAGCTAAAATAATTTTGTTTAATTTACACAAACCCATGTTTTAATTGAATAGCTTGGGACCAAGAATATGCTATGGATTTTCCAGCCGGCTTAATAGCGAACCCCACCCCACCCCAATGCAAGGATTCCGTTGAGAAAATGGCCCCCGTTAAGGAACAGTGTGTACTGAAGAATGCACCTCAACTGAACAGAACAGACATTCAGAAAGCATGGTGGTATTGCTCAAATGTTCCCAAGGGGCCTTTATTTCACAACATTATTTTCATTAAAATTATTTCCTATACCACTTTTACTATATGATACTATTCAAATGAAAATCAATCAGCAGACTTACAAATTATGCACTTTTAAGTCGTCTACTTTGAGGTTGTACACATCAGACAGCATCAGTGCCCAAGCCTGAGTCAGTGAATTCCTAATGCTCTTCCTTCCATTAACCTGGAAGTCCATTAACCTTGGACTTGCACGTTCGGTCAGGTATCCGTTACACCAAAGCAGCTTCTGAACCATATGTTACCTGGTCCAGGTGGAAGGTTAGAGTGTCTATGTTCTTGTGTGGTTTCCTCAGCCTGTTACTAAATCAATCAGCTAGTCTCTGAAGACCATGGCCTACACGAGATGAAGTCGTCTACTACTACATGAAGGATGACGGAACAACAACACACACACACACACAAATCAAAAAATTTTAGGAAATAAGGTGAAAGTGAGAAAAACTTCTGCATGAGGCCTGTATTAATTTTCTGTTGCTGCTTGAAATTACTACAAACTTAGTGGCTTAAAACGTCACAATTTTACCACCTTACAGCTCTACTGGTCTGAAGTCCAGTGGGCTTACCTTCAAAGTGAAGGTGTCAGCTGGGCTGTATTCCTTCTGGAGGCTCTAGGGGAGAATCCGTTTTCTTGCCTTTTCTAGCTTCTAGAGGCCACCTGCATTCCTTGGCTGGCGGTCCCTTCATCTTCAAACTAGTGACAGCTTGTTGAGTGTTTCTTTCAAGTCTCTTGACTCTTCTGTCTCCCTCTTCTACTTCTAATCCTGGATTATCTGGGTAGGCCCAGTCTAATCATATTAAGGTCAGCTGATCAGCAAACTTAATTCCCTCTGCTACCTTAAACTCCCTTTTGTTTTGTATCACAACATATTAGCAGGTTCCAATGATTAGGATTTGGACAGGGGGTGGGGGGGGGCGGGGCAGGGGCATTATTCCAACCACAAACCTGAACAGTTCTAAGTTTGCAGAGCTGAACACACAATTTTTAAGGGGAGAACTGTGTCTATCTGGCAAATACTTTTGATGGGCCAGTCTAGTTACAGAAAGGTGGCCTCGGGGAGGGGCCTAGTGGGCTAAGGCAAAACAGCGGGAATCACCCCAAGGAATAAAGTGGTTAAGAATCACGAGGTCTGGGGAACGGCTGGATAAAGGCAGTCATAAGGAGGGAAGGACCTTGCCATAGGAGGGGGGGGTCAGTCAGCGAGCAACCCCCAAGGGAGAAACAGCCGACAAGTTCGAGAACAGGGTTGTTAGATATTCAGCTAAGACCCTGGCTGTGCTTAAATACCAGACCTCCCACCCATCTCTCCCAGATTGTGAGTAAAAATCCAAAAACCACCTTGTTCCAGTGGAGACAGGCTGTGTGCTACACGGAGTCAACAAATGAGGAACAACACGGTAAATCACACCACAAAAACTTGCAGACAGCTTGAGGAGGGCCCAGGACACGGGGGAAAGGGGACAGGTGATTCAAGACAATGTTGTTTAATTTACAAAAGGATGGAGGCCCAGCTAACTGCAGGGCAGGAGCTGTCACTAGAGCAACAGTGGTCTGCGCCTATGAGAGCAGCCGGGACAAGGCCAAGTTCAACCTGAGGACACTTGGCATCCTGCCGTCTTGGCTGCCCAGCCTTCTCTGCGTAGACCCTGCTTCAGGAACAGACTTTAATAAACCTTCCCAAGCCAAGTGGAACTCACTCAGCCACACTGAGCTAGAAAGTCAAATCCTATCACACAGAGACTGAAGATACAGAACAGCAAGAGGGGAAAGGCCTGACCACCACACCCTAATGGGAGCTACCACCGTGGGGACGGGTCAGGGACGATCGATCGCTCAGCCACTCTCCGGAAGCACCCAGTAGATGGCCGAGCACAATCCTTCCTGACAGCCGAGCAGGCCCAAACTGTAGTGGGATCTCTCAGCAAGATAAAAACGATCAGAGAAGCACCGGTTGGTTCCTTTCACACTGGGCAAGTTCCTGTAGTGTGGATCAAGACTGGGAAAGATTTATTCCCCTCTCGGAAGGGGATGAGCCCTGAAGAGCTAACTCAAATGCAGAATCTTACCTTGTAGGCCTCTTCCGTTATGCATCTCAAGGCTGAATCCATGAAGGGCCAAGTTCACCTTCTGAGGGAAGTGGCCCACCCGAATCACTGCTAACACAGACTTGTAGGACCCGAGACCTGGCCAATGCTGTTGGTGAGGGCCCAGGCAGGCCTGCCTCACCTCTGCCCCACGGGGCAGCAGTGGAGCCGCGTGCATCTCACCAGCATCCGCACCTCAGTCTTCCTTCCTGACTGGCCCGAGAGTCTCCCACCACGTGCCAGGGGCTGGCTCAAGAATGGGTACGTGACCCACTGCTGGGCAATGAGTTATGACAAAAGGGCTTCTGGAAGTTTCCTTGAACCACAAGAAGGTTTTTCTTCTTCCTCTGCAATGGTCTAGTGTCTTGATACACTGCCTGGAACCGCTACAGCCATCTTTCCACCAGCCTGATGAAGCCAACACTGAGGATGATGAAGCAGAGAGGAAACATTCGTTTCCTTCATGGAAGCTGAATCAACCCCCTACGACAGGACAGGACTCCCTGCCACGTGAGAGACTGAATTTCCTGGCTGTCTAGGCCTGCCTGAGACAGGATGTCTGTAGCAGGGGTTCAAGCCAAGTGGTGTGAAAAAGGCCCAATCAGAACTTATATTTTGGGAAGCAAAATGCTAGGTGAATGCAGAGAAGGTGGTCACGTGTCACTCGGGTGGCTATACCTGGAGCTCTGTGAGGCTGGCTGTAGCGTCAAGGCTTGGGAATGCCCTGTCATCCCGTCTGTGCCTCCTGGCATTCGACCTCCTCCAGGGAAGGCGCCTGGGATTCTCCTCCTCGTGATTGAAAAGAATCCAGTGAACATGTCCCTGGGAACTAATGTGCCATGGGCTCGCGTGGAGGACTAACCGACTGCTCTCTGAAACGCCTGTTCGGAGTCCAGTTAAAGCAGAAAGATTCAGCGCAGGCTTGGCGCTGCGGATGGAAGGACGGCAGACGCAAAAGGCAAGATGCGGGTCTAGAAACACGTTTCCCAGCAGCAGAGGAAGCTCAGCCACATCCGCCTGGTGGCAATCCCGACGCCTCTCTGCCTGTGGCTACTCCAAGAAGGGGGAGGGAAAGTGAGCTTGCTTCTCCCTGTTGACATTAATCCTGCTTCCTGCTTGAGATTTAGGCATGTAAAAAGCTTCTGTTTCCTCAATTGAGACATTTTAATCCTCAATGAGTATTCTGGGTGAAATTCCCTAGAGGGGACATTCAGTGTGGTGAACAGTGACATAGGTCTTGGGGCACAAAAGTACACTCGGCACTTACTGGTTGGGTGACCCCAGGCCATGTTATTACTTCATCCCTGAACTTCAGTTTCCTCATCTATAAGATGGGGATAATCATAGCACCCGTTTCAGAATCATGACGATTACATACATTAGTGCAAGGGAGACACGTGTGTGCTGGCACACAGTAAGCACTAGACGGGTGTGAGCTACTGCTACTGACACTCACTGTCTTCAACGGGGGCGGAAGCTTCACACAGAGGGCAGTAGGTTTCAGCCACTCACACGTCCTCCTGGTTCCTGAAACGAGCTGCCCTCACCCCAGTCTGTCCGAGCACGTCAACATAGTTGTCCTTTATCTCTGCAGGAGGTCGATTCGACACCACTGTCCCATGGCTTTCATCTGCGTAACAGAACCATTTTGGGGGACAAGACAGGAGAGTTTAATCTTCAAGCTTGATTGACTTGGATGCGTTCCTGTCAATATAAAAGATTTTGTCCGGAGAGTTTGTGGAGAAGCCGAGGCCGGCCCGCCGCCTGTACTTCCAGCCCACGGCCCGGTCGTGGTCCCGCTGCAGGTTCTGCTGCAGGGCGTCGGCCGCCTTCTTGCTGAGGGCCATGTTGGGCCGGCCAACCACGTTAGGGGGGCGACTGAACGAAGGGGACAGATTTTTAAAGCCACCCATGAGTTTGAGAAATTTCACTTTCTGTTCCTCATTTTCAAAGCCAGCAGTATCCCACTGGCCAAACTGAGTTCCCTGTGGCAAGAGAAAACAGGTGGTTACTTTCCTGGCTTCCAAAGCATCTTCCTTTCCCCAGCCCCCAGCCTTGCCGGGGAGGATGCAGATGAGCAAAGGCTTACCGCGCACCAGGCACAGTGCCTGGAGGCACAGCAGTGGATTATCTTAACTCCAGCCAGAGCCCTGTGAGGAATACTGTTGGTTCCCACTCTCCTGATGAAGAAATGGAGGTTTGCAGCTGGACTGGGGGCACAAGCCTGCTTGGCAACGCTGCTGGAACTCCATCTGGGGTCTGGCCCACACCAGAGCCCACCTTTCACACTGAGTTGCCCGTCTGCCTTACTCCTTCTCCCCCAATTCACAGCAGACAGTACGACACACCTCACCAGCTGGCTACCCATCCATCAGCCTAAGGCTTCTGTCCTTTGGAGGGGCGGGGGGGGGGGGGCGGAGGAAAGCAGGAGTCTGAAATGCATTTCCCTTCGCAGAAGCGCTGCACTTCATAGCAGGAAAGGAGTGGAGGCCCCGGGAGGTGAAGGGTCACACGAGTCGTCGGAGGCTGAGCCAGCCCAGGAACTCAGGGGCCCCGATTCCCGCCCAGAGCACTCTACAACCCATGCACGAGTCAGCCATGTTTGAGAAAATTCAAGAGAGCCCCTCAGAGCAGTGGCCCAAGAGAAGACAAACCCAGCTCCCCATGAAGACTGTGACTTCGAAGACTTAGGATTGAGCCCCGCCTGCGTCACCCTGGTCAACTAACTTAACCCCTGAGCCTCAATGTCCTCATCTATAAAACGGGGGTGTAACAGCCCCCGACGGGGCTTCACTGAGGCTCAAATCAGGTTTTACACCAACAACTCAGAGCCCGACGCCTGGTTCGCTTTAAGTCCTTGAAAACTGGTCATCTACCCACCCCACCCCACCAGGATTGCTGACCTCTGTGCCGCCTGGGAACTCTCCGCCTGTGAGCCAAATGCCAGCCTAGCACTTATTTCTAGGTCGGCTTTGGGAGAACAGTAAGAACCAGTCACTGCTACAGCTAGCCACCCTGAGTGAACCGGTGACAAGCTCTCCGAGCTTCACGGTGCCCCCAGTACAGGCGTAACAACTGCTTCCCAAGCCTTCACTTTCTAGGAGAGGCCACCTCTGACAGCCCCGCACTGGGTCTGGAGAGAGAGCTGCCAGAGGCTGACCAGTCCTGTGAGCCTGCTCTCACAGGGCTACTGACCACTGAGAGGGGACCTGGTCTCAAATCCCACCATGTGCCTCAGCAGTCAAGTGGTCCCAGGCCCCAGGAGGCAGGGCCACCTAAAGCATCCCCAGGGGATCCCAGCCCCTATGCCCCCGGACCACGCCCCTGCTGCCAGGTCCCTCTAGGTGCAGCCTCTAGGTGCAGCCTCCGGGCCACTGCTCTGGAGGACGTCTCGCCTTCCTCACCCAATCATGGAATCTTATCAGCTCTGCCCAGTTCAAGAGGATGGAGAGAAAGGAGACACTAGAGGAACGACATAACAAAGCCCCATTCCAAGCCCCTCTGGGCCAGAGCATGAGTCCCATTTTACAGGTGTGGAAACTGAAGCTCAAAGAAGGGAAGTTACTTGCTAAAGTCTCATGACTATAGAAGGTGGCAGAGCCAGGAACTGATCTCAGGTCTTTTGATCCAAAGCAACTGTTCTTTTCTGTGCTACACTAGGAAAGCTTAAGACAGTGTTACAAGGAAGCAAGTCCTTCCGTCATCGGGACCCTCTGTCCCCCTCTCCCAAATCCACGTCTATGAACAAGTTCTCTTCTCTCCCCTCTGCCCTCTCCTCGATCCCAGGCCCCGCTGCCCCACATAAACGCCCTCCAGCAGTCCCCACCGCACCCTCCATCCCTCTCTTCAGCCTGACCTCGCGGTCCCCATGCCATACACTCTCCCATGCCATCTCCTTGGGCCTGGTTTGGAAATTTCCCATTCCAACTGGACCAGAGGCCTGCCACCTCTGCCCCCGCCCCTGTCCCAGCAGCTTTCTGAGGGCACCACCCACTGCTGTAAAGAGCTCGCCATCACGTGCCCCCAGCGACTGATGACTGGGACACCCTGCCCGTCCAGAGCCAGAGACAAGGTCCAGGTTGCTTAGCTCAAGCGGCCAGCTCTCCAGGAGGGAGGCAAGCACCCCTTTCCCAAGAAAGGAAAGTAGCTCAGAATGAGCTCTGTGGAGTAGGGAGCCGGCTGGAGGGCAGGGGCTGCTTCTGGGCCAGATGGACTTGGTCTCCCATCCCTGCAAGGTGAGGAGGAGGCGGGATGCCAGAGCACCCCTCGCAGAGCCCAGCGTGAAACTTACCGTCTGCTTCCTGGTGTCAGAAGCTTCCGTCCTGCCCGACTCACGATCGATCTCTTCTTGCAAGGCCTTTCGCCTCACCTGAGCAAGGGAAAGGAAAGGAAAGAGGGCAATGAGACAGCTGGCGGAGGTGGGGTGGAGGGACTGGAGGGGGATGGGCAGTTTTGTTGTGCTGCAGACCAGGGGAGGCATTTGTCAAAAATACCCTCTAATCATGTGAGGGGCAATCCCTTGGCCTAAAACATGCAGGCCTCATTCACCCTTCTTTTCCATTCCTTAAGAATGAATCTTCCAGCGCAACGCCCTGGAGGTCTAGTGGTTAGGACTCTCACTGCCAGGGCCCGAGTGGTTCAATCCCTGGTCGGGGAACTAAGATGCCGTGCGCTGAGTGGTGCAGCCAAATAAATAAATAAATAAAAGAATGACTCTTCCTAGACACTGAAGCTTATCCACCTTCAGCATTAGAACCTCTTCTGTTTGTAAGAGCCATCTGGGGTGGAAATTTTCTCAAAACACATGCCCAAAGACCTGCCTGTACAGAGGATATTGTAGTTAACTTTCTTGCTGACAGCATCGTCTTCTAGAAAGAACACAGGCTCTGGAGTCAGGCAAAGCCTAGTCTGAATCCTACCACTGCCATTAACTAGTTGTGTGGTCTTGGGTAAGTCAATTAATCTTTCTGTACCATGGTCTATTTATGTGCAAATATCAGATGGAAATATCAGCTACCTTGGAGGATAAATGGGAGACAGAGAACTGTGATACTGTGGTTTATAGTAAGAAATATATGACAAGAAATATATATATATATATAAACTCATCCCCATTCCTGGCACAGAGCTCCAAAAACCCTAGGAATTTCCTAGGGAAATTCAAACAATCAAAGTGTCCTTTGTTATGTTAATTGGGTGACTTGTGTAAGCACCTGAGGATGGGGGCTGGTTGCCAAGAGAACCAACCACTGATGAGAGGGTTGGAACTTTCAGTCCTGACCTCTGGGGAGGGGAGTGGAGCAGGAGACGGAGCTCAGCCACCAAATGGCCAATGATTTAATCAACTGTGCCTCTGTAATAAAGTCTCCACAAAACCCCAAAAGGTCAGGGTTCGGAGAGCTTCTGGGTTGGTGAACACTGGAGATTTGGGGAGTGGAGCTCTCGGAGAGGGCATGGAAGCTCCACGCTCCTTCCCACACACCCTGCCCTGTGCCTCTCTTCCATCTGGCCGTCCCCGAGTTATAGCCTTTCATGATAAACCAGTAATCTGGCGAGTAAAATGTTTCTCTGAGTTCTGTGAGCCACTCTAGCAAATTAATTGAAGCTGAGGAGGAGGTCTTTGGAACCTCTGATCTATAGCTGGTTGGTCAGAAGCACAGGTGACAACCCGGCTTAAGACTGGCATCTGAACGGGGGACACGGGTGGGGAGCAGTCTGGTGGGACTGAGCCCGTCACCTGAGCGGTCTGACGGTATCTCCAGATAGACAGCGTCAGACTGAGTTGAACTGCAGGACACTGCGTGGTGTCGGGGAATTGCTGGTTGGTGTAAGAAAGCCCCCAGCCCCACAATGAATTGCGGTGCAGAATGTAAGACAGAGTTCCCGGCACACAGCAGGGACACCTCACACAGTGTTACCAGAGAGGCTCAAGGCCACAGTCAGTGCACCAATGACCCTGTGGTTTCATACAGAAGCTTCTAGGGCCCAAGGGTTCAGGTGTGACTTTAGCTGCTCCCAGTTTGTGGCCCCTTCTCTTCTCTTCTAATCTACCACAGGCTGAAATGAGGTGACCATTTATATAGTTCAAAACTACATAAAACAGGACTCCCCTGGTGGCACAGTGGTTAAGAATCCACCTGCCAATGCAGGGGACACGGGTTCGAGCCCTGGTCCGGGAAGATCCCACATGCCACGGAGCAACTAAGCCCGTGAGCCACAACTACTGAGCCTGCCCTCTAGAGCCCGTGAGCCACAACTACTGAGCTTGCGCTCTAGATCCCGCGAGCCACAGCTGCTGAAGCCCACGTGCCACAACTACCGAAGCCTGCGCGCCTAGAGCCCATGCTCCGCAACAAGAGAAGCCCGCGCACCGCAATGCCACAACTGGAGAAAGTCCGCGCACAGCAACGAAGACCCAATGCAGCCATTAAAAAAAAAAAGAGAGAGAGAGAAACTGCATAAAACAAATCCAAAGGGCAGCCCTAGGGATGAGAGAAAATGATGGTATATTCCTATGTCAGAGTCATGCTGCTGACGGGGAACGATGTGGATGTGCACTCACTGAAGCGGAAAGCAGCTCACCAGCTAAATGAAAAAAGTGAAAAGAACAGTATACAGAGCATGATCGTACGTGGCTTTAAAATCACACATACAGTTACAAAGGAAAACTCTGGAAGAGTATAACAACGAAGGGTTAACAGTGATTATCATTAGGTGGTAGCGGGGTCCCCAGTACCCAGTCGGCGGGAGGCAAGCGGCAGGCCACTGAAGCCTTACCTGCTGCTCCCTGTCGAGAAACTGGTCCCTGGTGGCAAAAAAGCTGGAGACGGCTGAGTGGACGGATTTCAGGTTGCCTTCCCCCCACTATTTTTTTTTTTTTTTTTAACACAATGAACTTTTTACCAGAAAAAGAAAGGAAGAGTTGGGGCAGAGAGCTTCACTTACATTGAGATCATCTGTCACCCCAAACAGAAGTTTTCTTTAAAACTGTGAAGTATTTAATAGGCATAAATTCATAAGAAGCAAAGAGAAGGCTGGTGGGCCTTGCCCCTGTGAGCGGCGGGACACCTGGGAGAGGCGCCAAGGGCAGGGGCTGGGCCTGGACGGGTCAGGGCCCCACCTCTATCCTCCCCACCAGCCACTGCAGCCCGGGCCCCCTCTCCCCAAACCTGCGCTCTGTGCCAGGCCCTGGACTGGGCCCTGTCAGCATCATTCTACTGAGCCCCTCCCCTCCAGTGAGAGAGGCCCCCAACACCCCAAAGGCATTAGGAACTTCCTCGCAGCATCTTGTAGG
The DNA here is from genome assembly GCF_026419965.1 of Kogia breviceps. Lineage (NCBI taxonomy): Eukaryota > Metazoa > Chordata > Mammalia > Artiodactyla > Physeteridae > Kogia > Kogia breviceps. The sequence goes on from NC_081323.1 coordinate 68,234,968, forward strand.
CCCCCCTCCTTGCAGTCGGCTGACTTGCAAGCACTCCTCCACTTCTCTCTCCTGGAGCAGAGCGGCCACGACACGGGCCGTCCCCACATCACACCCTGTTGCTTCTGTCCAGCAACTACTCGCTGACTCAGCGTGAGGACGCAGGCAGGTGAACGGCCGCCCCTTACAAAGCACAGGTCTCCGGCGCGCCCCTGCTGAGCGCCTCCCAAACGGCCACCTACGTGGGGCTCGCGAGGTTAGTGACTGCCAAAGTAACCTCATTAGTAATGGCCCAAGGCTGTACCTATGTGGTTACTATGCTGTCCTGATAGGCGTTGGGGTCCAGGATCATAAAAATATCCCAATTCTAGAATGTCCAGCTCCCACACAGGATCTGGGCATGAGAGAAGCAGAAGCTGGTCCAAAGAGAACAACTTCTCCTAATGCTCCTGTACAACAACTGCATTTCTATATGCTAGCAATATATACAACAATAAAAATTGAACTGAAATACTATTTACAATAGCATCAAAAATATAAAATACTTAAGGAAAATTTGACAGAAGACGTGCAAGACCTGTACACTGAAAACTGTAAAACAATACTGAGAGAAACTAAGGACCTAAATAAATGGACAGAGATGCTAGGTTTATGGATCAGAAGCCTTCATACTGTTAAGATGTCAATTCTCCCCAAATTGGTCTGTAGATTCAAGGCAATCCTAATCAAAATCCCAGCAGCATTTTTTGGTAGCAACCAACAAGTTAATTTTAAAATTTATACAGAAGTGCAAAGGACCTGAAATAGCCAAAGCAACTTAAAAAAGAACAAATGCTAGAGACTTATACTACCTAATTTAAGACATTATATAGTTACAATAATCTAGACAATGAAGTATTAGTATAAAGATAGACATACAGATCAATGAAACTCAACAAAGAGTCTAAAAATAGACCCACACGCGTATACACACACACACACACACACACACACACACACACATACACACGGTCAACTGATTTTTTACAAAGGTGCCTAGGCAATTCAACTGAAAATTTAAAACGTTTTTAACATCAAAATAACGCTAGAAACACTGGACAGCCAATAACAAGGAACAAATTATTGATACATGCAACAATACAGATAAATCTCAGAATGATTATGCTAGGTGAAAGAAGCCAGTTTAAAAAAGAGCACATACTGTATAATCCCAATTACATACAAATGCTAGAGAACGCAAGCTATGACAGAGTAGTAGCGGTTACCTGGGGATGGGAAAGGAAGGGATGGAATACGAAGGGGCACAAGGAGACTTCTGGAAATGATGGGTATGTTCATCATCTTGTTTAGCTGGTTTCCTGGATGCATACATGTCAAAACTCATCGAATTGTACACCTTAAATATGTGCAGATTCTTGTATATCAATTATATTTAAATAAAGTTGCAAAAGACAAAAAAAAAAAAAAAAAAAAGCTCCTGAATGGAGGCCAGGAGGTGGTGATGCGTGGGCCGGGCAGAGCACGTGCCCATTGCCTGGCTGCAGGTCACAGGGACATGTCCTCTTTTCCCCCTGCAGTGGTTATGAGGAGGACGGCCTCAGCCTGGGATTCTGAAGGACCAGACAGCCCGAGCCAAGGTCAAGGCAATGAACAGCTCTCCCGGCATGAAGTGGGGGAGGCCACAGGCTCCCTGCCACTGGAGGGGCGGCAGAGGCTGGCCTCGTTGCCTTTGGAGTCGCTGACGCCTCTAGGACCAGGATCTCGTGGCCCGTGGGAGGCGAGTGTGCGTCTGGGGAAGGGAAGACGCCTGGGAGGACGAGGACCGGTCATACCTGGTCTATGTGCGCCTCGTCCACGTTGCCCTTCTTTTCCAACACTACCTCCAAGTCCGTGTCGGGCTCCTGCGAAGAGGCAGAAGGAGTAAGGCCCAAGCGGACGATGGCCTCGGCCCTGGCAGCCCCGCCGGATGAGCGCAGCAGAGTCCAGAAGAGACTCGAGACTGGAGCGCTACGCCCGCCCGTCGCCCACAGAACATCTGCCATCCTTTCTCTTCCACGATTCTCCCCAGTTCTGTCCTGAAGACTGTGGCCCTGACCCATCTGACAGACGGAGGCACTAAGGCTCAGAGAGGTGAAGTGACTATCGTGAGGTCACCCCACAGCTCAGGGACAGGGCTGACACTAACCCAGGTCTCCCGACTCAGGCCTAGAGCACAACCTCTCCCGCCAGACGTCACCTCACTTCCCAGTGTGACACCAAACCAGCAAGAAGAGAAAGGCCAAGGCCCCCATTGACAGTGGGGGAGGAGGGGCTGGCGAGGGCCAGGGAATGCAGAGGTGGGGCTGCGGGCCTGCAGCAAACCCGAATCCCCCCGGTTCTCTCCCCCATACCCCGCCCCAGCCCCCCAGCTCCGGAGTTCTGGTCAGTACCTTCTCTCCTGCCTGGACAACCAGGACAGGCTCTAACTCTGCTTCCCCGCCCCCAACACGGGTGCAGTCCACACAGCAGCTCGGGTACACCCTCAGTTTACATCATGTTATATGTCAACGCCGTCTCAATTAAAAAATAATAAAACCACCTCAACTGGGCCACACCACCCATTCCCCAGAACCCTCCAGGGGCTCCCGTCTCATTTACATGGAAATCCAGACCCCTGTGGCCTCCACAGGCTGCCGGGACCCCAGCTGGCCCAGCTCCTGCCACGCCAGCCTCTCTGCTCCTCCCAGGGCCTCTGCACCTAATGCTCCCTCGGCACAGACGGCCCCAGCCCCTCACAGGTCTCAGCTCCCACACAGAATCCATGCTGGGCCTGCATGGGCCATGCTCTCCCAGGCCACCCTCTCTCAGTGGCCTCAGCCCCCGCGGGACCATCTGACAGTAAGATTCACGTTGGCCACTTTCTCCTAGTCCCTCAGCACTGACAACTGCCACGTCCTCGCTTCGGGTGGGCTCTGCCTGGTACCCCACGCCACCTGTGACGAGCCCTGGACGAGCGGCTCTGTTCGCTCACATCGCCTGCCGAGTCCCAGCGCTCAGCCCGCCTCCTCCCTCCCCTCCCCAGTCCAGGAAGCCTGTCGGGGTGGAGAGCACATCTCTGCAGTCTTCACCAGGTCGCCCTCCCCTCCCTTCCTCCTGGTAACAGGGCCCCGGTATTCCTCTCAGAAACCAGCTCCCCCCGGTTTCAGACAGTGGAGTTCCAGTGGGACTGACACCCTCAGCCCCTGCCCACTGGCTTCAGATCTGGGCTTCTGGTTTGTGACCCAATTGAGATCTGGGAGAGCAGTGCTGGGACTTCCCCTGTAATCGTTTTGGAGGGGCCACCCCTCTCCTTTTGGGGGTGACTTAACTACTATGAAGAAAGGCTGGAGATGCTGGGAGCATCTCACCACGGGTTTGGGGTGGGAAGGAAGCTGACATTAAAACCAGCATTGAAAAATACAAAGCCCAGAGCTAGGGAAAGCCTCACAGGCATCTCCTGCAATCTAAATCTATTTGATCCCTAAATTGTGTATCCTGAGCTCAGATAGCTATGGACATCATATTATCTCAAACTATTTGGTTCCTGAGCTTTAAATAGCAAGTGGCCAGAGTTCAGAAAGAGAGGGATTTATCTGAAAAGCTTATTCTAATTAATCCAGATCCTGAGTGCAGATAGTGAGAACTTGGGTAAAGTTTCGATAGCAAGGGATACCTGTATTATTGAGACTATTACACTAGCACCTGGATCCAGCTATACCTGAAGGTAGTAGCTCTCAAACCTTCTAGTTACATGTGTTGATAAATCCCCTTGTCTGACTGAAGTCAGTTTAATCAGGGCTCTGGCAGCTAAAAAGCTGAGTGCCTGTGTGTGCGTGGGCGCGTGCGCGCGCGCACACACATGCGCACACACACACACACACTCCCAACTTCCACCCCTATTCTCCCAAAACAGTGTGCTTCTGAAGGAAGCCTACCTCCTCCCAGGGTTCTCCTGCTACTCTGCTCTCCCGCCTCTTCTTCTTCCTCTTCAGAGCTGGCTCCTTAGTGTCTGCCTGCTCTGCCTTTTTCTTGGACTTCATTTTCTTCTTCACAGGAGCCTTGGGGTCATCTCCTATTGGTATGTATTCTGGAGCTTCAACTTTGACTGACTTCTTTTTACTTCCTTTCCTACGGCTGCTCTCCACAGACCTGGAGACCTCAGGGTGCCCCAGGGGGATATATCCCTCCTGGTGGATTTTCTTTTTCTTCTTCATCTTCATGTTGTGTTCCCTGGGGCTCCCCTGCTTCCGTATCTGTCCTGAGGCTGCCTGCTCAGGGACGCCACCTTTCCCAACTGAGCAAGTGTACAAAGCATCCCTGGCCTCACAGAACCAAGAGTCCCTGGCTGAGAAGGCTGTAGCTTCCTGCACCTTCTTCTCCTTCTTGTGTTTTTTGAGCTTCTTGCCAACTCTGGTCACCTCCTCGCCCTGCCTGGGGTCTGGGGAGGTCTTCACCCTTGAGCCAGGGGACACGGACTTTCTCTTCTTCTTCTTTTCCCTACCAAGGGACTCAGATGGACCAAGTGCCTGCTTCCTGGGGCTGGGCGATGGCTCAATCTGTCTGGCACATAACATGGTCTCAGGTTCTAGGGGCTCCTCACAGATGGTGCTGTGACCCTTCTTTTTCTTCTTTTGCTTCATTAGAGGCATTTCGGGTGCCTGCTCTTGGACCATATTCTTCGAGGGTGATGTGGTTCTTGTGGGACAAACCTCCGCAAAATAACTGTCACTGTTTAAAACCGAGTATTGAGTCTCTGGTTCTTTAACTACCTTCTTTTTCTTCTTCTTCTTCTTTTTCTCTGGGAGCCCAAGGCCCAGGTCTCCTTTGTGAGTCTTAGTGATCATTCCTAAAAAAAGAAATGGTACAAGTTATCCCCATGCCACGCCACCCTGAGTACAATTCCACTAGGTATTATCAAAAGTCACTGGAGTGGATGGTCTGAAAGGTTAGGGGCTGGGAAAATGGGCATGATTCCTGTGGAGCAAAGGGAAATATGATCGAAGAAACAGAACGGAGTTTAAATCCTGACAGCCCCAGGTTGAAATCCAAGCTGCTCTCTCACCTTAAGTCAATCACCTATCCTCGCTGGGCCTTAACTTCCCCAGCTGAAAATGGGGGGAGATAACACTTCCTTCCTCAAACAGCTGTTGCAAAGAATAAACAATAATCCTTGGAAAGTGCTTGGTACATCGATTCCCTTTCCTAACCCCCTTCCTCAAACCTCTTAAGTCATTCTCTCCAGAAATGTACCCTGTGCCAGCCACTGAGGGAACAACTGCACTCAAGCCACAGGCCAGGCACGGCTCCCGGGGCTTACCTTTTACTGGATGAAGGGGACAGAAATCCTGAGGTCAGCTCCTCTTGCTGATTGTCACCAGAGGCAGTAACTGTGACACAATTAATCCATTCCCTTGCTTCATCTAAAGAGCGCTTCAGCTTTGCGTCTGGAAATTAATTGCCCCCACCTGCACCGAGGGTGACTTACTCTTCTAATTACCTTCCCATGTGGCTAGTAATGAGAGCAGTAAGGTATGGTGAGGAGCCCCAGCTGGGGCTGAGGATGCCTGCATTCAAATGGTGACTCACATACTCTTGCCACACAGCACTGGCTTCTCCGGGCCTGAGTTTTCCTATCCATAAAAGAGGCACTGAACCAGATCAGATCAGAGGCTAGGGGAGGGGGAGGGGAGGAGGGGAGGAGGGGGAGGGGGAGGAGGGGGAGGGGAGGGGGAGGAGGGGGAGGGGAGGGGGAGGAGGGGGAGGGGGAGAGGGAGGAGGAGGAGGGGGAAGGGGAGGAGGGGGAGGGGGGAGGAGGGGGAGGGGGGAGGAGGGGGAGGGGGGAGGAGGGGGAGGGGGGAGGAGGGGAGGGGGAGGAAGGAGGAGGGGAGGGGGAGGAGGGGAGGGGGAGGAGGGGAGGGGAGGAGGGGAGGAGGGGAGGGGAGGAGGGGAGGGGAGGAGGGGAGGGGAGGAGGGGAGGGGAGGAGGGGAGGAGGGGAGGGGAGGAGGGGAGGAGGGGAGGGGAGGAGGGGAGGAGGGGAGGGGAGGAGGGGAGGGGAGGAGGGGAGGGGAGGGGGAGGAGGGGGAGGGGAGGGGGAGGAGGGGGAGGGGGGAGGAGGGGGAGGAGGGAGGAGGGGGAGGAGGGAGGAGGGGGAGGGGGAGGAAGGAGGAGGGGAGGGGGAGGAGGGGAGGGGAGGAGGGGAGGAGGGGAGGGGAGGAGGGGAGGAGGGGAGGAGGGGAGGGGAGGAGGGGAGGGGAGGAGGGGAGGGGAGGAGGGGAGGGGAGGAGGGGAGGGGAGGAGGGGAGGAGGGAAGGGGAGGAGGGGAGGAGGGGAGGGGAGGAGGGGAGGGGAGGGGAGGAGGGGAGGAGGGGAGGGGAGGAGGGGAGGAGGGGAGGGGAGGGGAAGGGGGAGGGGAGGAAGGGGGAGGAGGGGAGGGGAGGAAGGGGGAGGAGGGGAGGGGAGGGGGAGGAGGGGGAGGAAGGGGGAGGAGGGGGAGGAAGGGGGAGGAGGGGGAGGAAGGGGGAGGAAGGGGGAGGAGGGGGAGGAAGGGGAAGGGGAGGAGGGGGAGGCGGGGAAGGAGGGGGAGGAAGGGGAAGGGGAGGAGGGGAAGGCGGGGAAGGAGGGGGAGGCGGGGAAGGAGGGGGAGGCGGGAGGGGAGCCACATCCAGCATACAAGCCTGTTTCACTGTTTTTAATTTTTCAAATAAATTGCCAACATTTAATGATTGGAGAAAACACAGAGCAACCTTGAACACTCAGCTTTTTTTTTTTTTCCTTTGTTAGGGTTGGATGGGGGTCAAGGAGGTGTCTACGAGAAGGGGCTGGGTCCTCAAGTACATTTCAGCTTCCAGTTGTACTACGTCTCTCACACCAGTCACCAGCCCAATTCCTGCTCCCTGGACTAGATGACATGGTGACACTCAAGGAATCCAGAAAAAACGGCCTCTCACAGGATCTTTGGACAGTGGGTGGGAAAGGCCAGGGAGCTTCTCCATCCTGCAGCTTTCTTCAGAGCCCAGAGGGTCCATATTGGACCTGCCTCTTAGCTGCTTCAAAGAGCCACGCTAGGCCAGAGCTGTAGCTCAAGTTCACTCATAATTGGCTCCAGGAGCACCTGGAGAGTCAAAGGAACACTCGCTTGCTTACTCCTGTCTGTCTGGTTTTCTGCTGTATCCCCAGGGCCCAGCTCTATACCTGGCACAGAGGGGGTGCTCCATAAATACTCACTGAACAAAGGAAAGAATGCTAGAGACACAGAGGTGAACAAGAGATGACTCTGCCATCAAGAAGCAGGTAGGTGTGGGTGGGAAAGTTATGTGTTACCAATGATACAGGTGATAAAAGCAAGCGCGGTGGTAAGGTCAGGCTAAGAGAGGTCATCTAATCTGGCCTACCAGTTGTCAGGAAACTTTCTGAAGGACAGAGGTTTCCAGCTTGGTGCAAGTGCAGGATGGTGGTGCTAGTCCCTAAGACAAAGAAAATGAGGTGAGGTGGTAGCGGGGGAGGCGAGGGCTGAAGGAGACAAGCTGGTTGGAACAGATGCCTTGAGATATCCATGTGGAGATGTTGGTGGACAGGTGGATGAGGCTCAAAGGTGACTGGGCTGACATGGGTGATGTAAATTTAGGAATATATGGATGGTAAGTAAGCCGTGAACAGAACGAGCCTGAGACAGAACCTCAAGGAATACTAACGTTTAAATGGGTGGGCTGAGGAAGAGGGGCCTGCAAAGGAGAGGGAGAAGGTGCAAACGTGGCGAGGGTGGAGTCAAGGGCGCCAAGGGTGCCTCAAATGGAGGAGTGGTCTAGAGACCGAATAAGAACAAACAAGCCAAGGGGAGGCTGTCCCCAACTTAATCCCCTTCTCTCCACATCTCCGCCGTTCAAATCACTGTAAGATGCTTCTCTTCAAACCTGAGATCCTAAATGTATTCATTCCTTCAAGGAAAAGGGAAGAGGAAATGAACTTTACAGCTTCTCCTGCGAACGCAAATGCTTTCTCCAAAAGCGCTTTTTAAAGTCTCGCGGTAGCCTAGTGAGGCTCGGTGTGACTACCCCATCTCAGAGACGTGAAAACTGAGACTTGGAGACTTTTAATTTACTTGCCCTGTGCCCCAAAGCCACCAAGGGGTAAAACAGGAATTCGAAACCAGCCCGCATAACTTCAGAGCCTGTGCTCTCCGCATAATGGCACCAGCACCCCACTCCCACCGCAGGCTCACTAGCAGGAAGAAAGAGAGCCGGGAGGCGAAAATGCCTCCTCAAAGGCTTTACCGCGCCAAAGCTTCCGCATGAACACAGAAGGAGGGATTACGCCGGGTCCCGGGCCCAGCTCCAAGGCGGGAGAACTTCCTGGAGACTGCGGCCTCAGGCCGGGTCGAGCGCACACCGGCGACAGGGGGTGTGCCGGTGAATCTGAGGGTGCAGGTCGCCCTCCAGTCCCTCGGTTCTCCGCGCAAGTCCCCAGGCACAGTCTCCAGCCCCAGCTCCGTCCTGCCTGGTAGACGCCATCCTCACTCACCCGTAGGCCAAACTTCCCCGCCTCCACGTGAAAGCCCTCTCCACCGTGACCCGGAAGTCAATCTCGACCCGCTGGTCCGCCCTCGTAAGATGCGGTTCCTTCCGGGTTGCGGTCTCGCGAGGAGTGCGGTTGCCGTGGAAACTGCAGCCATGGCGGCGCCGGCAAGGGTGCGCAGCGTCTCTCAGCGCTTGGAACGGGCGCCTTCAACTGAGTCGTCCATCACCGCCAGGACGGCAGGGCCCGTGTCTCCCGTGTCCCTCGATCTGCGCGTCTCGCCAGGGCAGGTTGCGGAGCTTCCCGGCAAGAACCTGTGGGAGCAGATCTGCGAGGGTAGGCAGCCCGGGTCGGCCGAGAGGGGCGGGACTCGGGCGGCCAGGTGGGGCTGGCGCTTCCTGGGCGCCTACGGTGCGTCCGGCGGCTGACGCGCGAGGCCTCCTGGCAGCCTCGCTGCGGGCCCGCCGGGGTCCCCATGTTACGTAGGGGAAACAGAGGCTTGCCCGAGGTTAGGCAGCGCAACCTCCAGCTTGCATCCATAGTCAGGTCGAAGGCAGGGGAAGGCGGAATAAAGGGGCCCAGCTGGTGTGGGCCTGTGGTGCTCAAACCTCATTTAGTGAACAGGAAAGAATCGCTGGGACGGAGATGGGGAGCTTGTTTAAAACATAGGTTCCCAGGCCCCGCCCACAGGGCTCCTAATGGGGTGTAGGGGATCTGCACTTAGAAGGAGCACCGCAGGTAATTTTGATGTAGATAGTCTGTGGCCCACGCGTTGCGCAAGCCTGGTCTAGACAGATTTGGCTTTAATCCTCTTCTTCTAGTCTTCCTTAAAATTCTTAAGTAGAGTTTGTTTAGTTCACTTTCTTTTGTGGGCCTACATGTACCCTTGATCATGAGGCCCCGCAGTACTCTTCACATACGTTGGACAGGTTAGGCATACCTCTGAGATGTTGCAGGTTGTGTTTCAGACCACAGCAATAAAGCGACTCACAGGAATTTTTTGGTTTCCTAGTGCATATAAAAGTTATGTTTACACAATACTGCAGTCTATTAGGTGCACAGTAGCATTATGTCTAAAAAACACTGTATATGCCTTAGCTTAAAAATACTTTATTGCGGGGGAATTCCCTGGCTGTCCAATGGTTAGGACTCCGTGCTTCACTACCCAGGGCTCTGAGGGCCTGGGTTTAATCCCTGGTCGTGAAACTAAGATCCCACAAGCCCTGCAGTGTGGTCAAAAATAGATAAATAAAAATACTTTATTGCTAAAAAATGCTAACTATCATCTGAGCATTCAGTGGGTTGTAGTCTTTTTGCAATACTAATGTCAAACAGCACAGTTCACCATGACAAATGTAATAATAATGGAAAAGTTTGAAATATTTTGAGAATGTCCAAAATGTGACACAGACACAGAATGAGCAAATGCTGTTGGGAAAATGGCACTAATAGACTTGCTTGATGCGGGGTTGCCCCAAATCCTTCAATATGTAAAAAACTCAATACCTTCTAAGCGCAATAAAGTGATGCACAATAAAACAAGGTATACCTGTATTTTACTTACCCTCGGTAAAGTTAGCATAATAATGGCACCTATTTCAAGGTGTTAGGAGGATGCAGCTAAAGGGGCACTTCAGAAAGGGCTTAGCAAAGTGCCCGATTTACACCAAGAGCTCAGTGTATATTGCTCTTAATAAATAATGATGGGTATTTTTTTTCCTCCCTAAGATTGTAAACTCCTTGACGTCAGGAACTCAGATTTTTCATTCTTGTGGCTACCATCATTACTTCAACTGTCTGAAACCATGCTGTCCAATAGAACTTTCAAATATGGTAGCCACTAGCCACATATGGGTATTGAGCACCTGAAATGTGATTAATGCAATTTTGTAACTGAATTTTTTGTTTTACTTCTAATAAGTTCTAATAAACTTACACAGCAACATGTGGCTAGTGAACACTGTATTGGACAGTGCAGGCCAGTAAATGTTTGTTGAATGGAGGAAAGACTGAATGTACCAGTATATGGGACTAGGTAGAGGGAGAGAGAGCCATGAGTTGAGAGAAGTGGAAAATACAAAGGAAGAAGAGAATAATGGACTCAGAGTTGATAGATGCCCTGGAAGGCCATCTATTTCAACTCCTACCCAGTGCTTGAATTCCTTCTCCTGTATTGCATTATACCTAGAAAAACCTTTTTCATCTTGAATGTTCTCCTTGTAACTTCTACCCTTTGCTCCTTACCCTCCTGGTGCTGTGATCCAAGTTGCTAGTCACTCTACCATTATGAAAACACCCAGATAGAAGGTTGTTACTGTGGCTCTCTTTTCCCCAGAGCTTTCACTTCTCCAGGCCAAACAGCTCTTCATAATACAATTGACTAGTGGTGTTTTGTTGAGGAAGCTGCTCAACCTCATCTCTAAGAGGGGATAATCCTTGTACCTACCTCACAGGGCTGTTGTGAGGATGGAATAAGATAATGTATGCAAGGTGCTTGCACAGTGCCTGACATTTAGAAAGCGCTCAATAAATGTTCATTATTGTTGACAAAGAAACATGCTTTGCATTTGTTTTAGAATCATGGAGTTTATTTTTCTCAAACAGGCCTGTAGGGAGAAAGCAAAGACAAAGGGTTTTGTTCCTCTGAAAAGCAAGTGAATTGATGCCACTTACAAAGTGATAGAGTTACAAAATGAAGTTAATGAGGTCAAAGATGGTGAATTTATACACACAGGCACTGTAATGATTATTATAACCTGGATGATAGACCCAGTTTCTTAAAACAAACATTCTAACAAATGCAGTTTTCTATAACAAACATAGTAAATTCAGTTTCTCACAGCAAACATGAAAAACAGGCTTTGTAATAATCCTGTGTTTGAGGTTAAGTATTATATTCTTTTAGGATATTTCCATTTAAAAAGCAAATTATCACAGCAAACAGACCTATCAGAAACTCAATTTCAGGAAAATGAGATACAGAATAGGTATTATTAAGACCTTTATTCTACCTGGCTAGTGCTGTGTGTATGTGTGTGTGTGCGCACACGTGCGTGTGTATGATGACTTACTTGTGAACGTTCTTCAGTTTTCTCATCTTTCCAGTGGCAACTAACCCAGGGCTTTTTATTCTCAAAAGCACCTGTATTAGTATCAATAAACGTCTTTCCTGCCAGGGCTTCTAATTAAGCCTTGTAGTTGCTTATGACAATGATTTTTAACTATGGTTTTAACCAGGACTGATTCAAAGTATTTGGAGCTTACAGTCTTTTATTCTGATATTGCTGCTATTACTGCCATTGGCATCCTTATTATTGCCATTGGTTCATCACTCCAAACACTAGTCTCTGGCCTCAGCGCTCAGTGCTGTTGTGAAATCAGGTCCCTTCTTCCCACCTGCCAGATAACAACATGGTCCAGTTCTGAATCAATGCTTGTTCCCCAGCACAGCAGCTGAGCACAGCTGGAGAAAAGTGACACCAGGTGGCTCTCAGCAGTGCTTATCGGTCAGCATCCATAAGTGCCTTCTCCCTTTGCCTGCACCAACTGGTCCCAAGTTTTTACTCCACTCCCCTGACTTGGCGTGATACCACTTGGCAGATGGAGGAGGCATTCCCTGAGAATAGTCAGGCGATCAAGAGTGGGGAGGGGGCTTCCCTGGTGGCGCAGTGGTTGAGAGTCCGCCTGCCGATGCAGGGGACGCGGGTTCATGCCCTGGTCCAGGAAGATCCCACATGCCGCGGAGCGGCCGGGCCCGTGAGCCATGGCCGCTGAGCCTGTGCGTCCGGAGCCCGTGCTATGCAACGGGAGAGGCCACAACAGTGAGAGGCCCGCGTACCGCAAAAAAAAAAAAAAAAAGAGTGGGGAGGGAATCCTCCAGCTTCTTGATACCAACAAACACATTTGCATCTGCACATATGGAAGAAGTATTTATCCTGCTACCTGCACAGCTCAGCCCTGCATCTGTGCTTTGGTGCCGTCCTCTCGCTATACCAGGATCCTGCTCTATCACTCACCTCTCCAACATCTATAACTTCTCTACTGGCTTTTCCCTCTAAGCATCCTCTAGTCAGTCATCTTGGAGAAAACCTCTCCCTTGACGCCTGTCATCTAGCTCTTGTCTATCCCTTCTACCGTCTCTCGCCAAGCTTCTGAAAAGAACTCGTGTTTGCACCACTGTCATTCCCATTCCCTTATCAACCCATGAGCTCCTATTTCATGGCTCCAATGAAATCATTCTCATGCATGAATCATCATATCTACCAGTGCTGGGAGTTACTTTAAGTGCTGGACCAGGCATGACCCCAGGCACTGTTCTAAACACCAACAGTTACTCTCCATCATAAACTCCACTGCCCAGTCCAGAAATCAGATTCATCTTGCATACTTCCCTTTCACATTCCATGATCCCTGCGTTCATTCACCAATCCCTATAGATCCTACAGGCTCAACATCTCCTGTAACCCCCAGCTCCTCAGCCCCTAGTTCTCATGGCCCTCACCACTCCCTGTTTGGATTGCTGCTGTAGCTTTTTAGTTGGGGAAGGCTTCCTTCCAGACTGTCTTCTACAGGAACCTTTCTCAAATTCAAATCTGATCACAACATGCCATGACCTACAATGATTTTTACAGCTTTCATGGTAAACATAAACTTCTTTTTTTTTTTTAACATAAACTTCTTAGCTTAACACCTAAGCCCTTTAATGATTTGGTCTCTGTCTCTTTTTTTTAGATTCATCGCCTACCATTTGTCCAAATCATCCTAATGGCTAACATTTATTGAGCTGCCCTTTATGTGCCAGGCAGTGTGCTAGGTGCTTGCTTTTCCTCTTGTTTAAACCTCTCAGTAACTCGGTTTAAACAGATAAGGAAATTGAGGCCTAGAGATCTTAGGAAACTTGCCCAAAGTAGGTGGTAGAACCAGACTCCAACTCATGTGTGTGACACTCAAGTTCAAGCCCTTAAGCAACATAGCAGCGTGCTCCAAAGTGTAGACCTGGAACACCCACATCACAATATCCCAGATACTTGCTAAAGTGCAAATTCCTGTGGTGTAATGATTCACCCCCCTCCTTGGGGGTGAGTCCCTAAGCTCTGCATTTTAAATACACTCTCTAGGCAAGGGACAGGGTATAGTATCACTGTCCTGTGCTGTGTACCTTTAGCCATAAGAAACTATTCCTCCAGCACACCACACTGTTCCATTCCTCCGCACCTTTGCACAAGCTTTCCCTCTTACTGGAACATCTCTGCCTTCTCATCTTCATCTTTCAAGACTCAGCCCAAGCGGCCCCTCTTCTGGAAAGCCTTCTATTGTTCTGCACGCTGAGTTTGAAGCCCCTCCTCGGTGCTTCCTGAGTGCAGCCCTCTACGGCCTCACTTTCACATCTTATAACCACTGGCTCTTACTGTCCATCCCCTCACCAGGACACAAGCTCTTCTGCCTTCTTCATCTGTCCCCCCAGCACCTTGTACATCCCCTTGCCGTAGTATATGCTGGCTAAGTGTTCGTTAGTTTCACTTCCAGCCTCCATCTTCCTGGTTCATCCCTTTCCAATAGTCCACTGTTGGTGAACACTGCATTTTAATTGCTGTTTCATTTAGGAACATGTTCAGCTGCAAATCACAGAAAGCCCGACTCATAGTGGCCTGAGCAGTAAAGACATTTCATCACCTCACGTGCCTGGAGCATGGCGGTGGGGAGGTTCCAATTTGAACACAAGGGCTCTGTTCCCCCGACAGGGATACAGGTTCTTTCTGCTCTGCCTCTTACATAATGTTGCCTTTGTTGTATAAAATGAGCAACTAAGTTTACTTGTCCTTAGATTAATGTTCGTTTAAAATGCATATAACATTAAATTCACCTAACCAATTACAGGTTCTCACTGCTGCCCAAAAGTAGAGAGTTCCTGTGCAAACTTTCGTAAGCCAAAATGGCATAAAGTGAAGAAATGATTACCTTAGGACACATCTTGCTAAAGGATGCACAGAATAAATCGAGAAAAAGTACAGGTGTTCACAGACAGTTCAAAACTATGGTGGCGTGATGCTGAGAGGCCGAGTGTAGTTCCAGGGGAGGGAGCTTGGCAGTGCCACTCTACTGCTCGGAATACACACTTCCTCTGTAACAGTTCGCTGCAAAACAAACGCTGATCGCTCTTTTCACCTTTCACCTTTTCTGTTAAAGCAAAAATGCCTTTTGGATTTCTCTTGGTTACCGAAAACCGGTACTATAGTAGGTCTTTTGTAAAAGTGAAGTGCGTAAAGCAAACTTTCGAAGAGTAGGGGACACCTGGAATCCAGTTTACAAGCTTAGGTAACTAAAAGATTGTAAACATTTGTAAATTTAATATACTTGATTTTCTTAAGAATTTCTAATGCCAAACCAGCAAATTTTTCTTCAGTACTCTTTACAAACTTAATAAATTCATGCAAAATTATATGGCTTTCAATGTAAACAGCATCAGTCTGTAATCAATTATATGTTTTAAATTATATGTTTTGAAATCGTAAGGTGACAGTGACAAATTCTCAAATATGCCAGATTCTCTTAAATCTTACAGAGGCTTGAAATAAAAAACACATCAGATTGTCCTGAAGCAAATGTATTTTCCCATACTTCTACATAATCATATAACTGTATATCTTTTGTGGTTGTAGGATGAAAAAGTTTGTATATTTTCCATCAGATTTCTCCTTGGGAAAAATATAAATGGAAGATAAATCATAATTAAAGAAATATAAATAAAAGTAAAGTATCATTTTAAATATGTATGAGATCAGTTATACCCTAGAGAAACAGACAGACTTACTATTAGGAGTGTGAATTATTATAAACCTTTTGGAGGAAAATTTGGCAATTTGGCCCAAATTTTAAATTATGTTTTCCTTTGAAAGAACAATTCCACATCTAAGAGTTAATCCTACAAAAGGACCTCCTTTCTGATCAGTGATGTATGTATAAAGATGCTTACAACAGCATTGTTTGTAATAATGACAAATTGGAAGCAACCTAAAAGCCCACTAAGAGTACACTGGTTAAATAAATGAAGCACATCATATAGTAGCAGCATTGAACGAGCTCCATGATTCAGCACCTAGAATGGATTCTGGCACATAGTGGGCTCTCAATAAATATGGATGAATGAATTGATAAAGAGTCAAAAGTAACTTGCTGTAGTGTTTGTTTTGTTCATTCATTCATTCATTGCTTCATTCATTCAGCTTCTGACTTCCCTGGCGGTCCAAACGTGATTAAGACTCCACGCTTCCAATGCAGGGGACGTGGGTTCAATCCCTGGTCGGGCAACTAAGATCCCACGTGCTATTCAGCCAAAAAATTTAAATTAAAAAAAAAAAGTACATTCATTCAGCTTCATATTCTTTGGGAATGTGATGCTGACAAAAAGACCCACGTACATCCACACCCACCCCCCCAAAAAAACACAGTCTTTTAGAAGAGATACTCATTAATTTTTACAAATTTCAAATAAAGGTAAGACTTGATATGAGTTATGCAGAATAAGGACACAGTGTTATCAGGTTCTATGCTTGGATGATTTGACCTAGTCTAGGAGATCTAAAGTGAATGAATGTATTTGTGAATTATATACAAATGTTAGTAAATGCATTGAAAAAGTTTTGGTTGAATCTATGCCAATTCCAGCAATGGTTATGGGTTGTAATGGGATTAGGTATGACTTAGATTCTACATAAGTCATCTCTGTACTATTTGGAATTTTTCTCATAATAAGCATGTATTGCTTTTGTAATCAAAGCTATAAATGTATATGTATCTTAAATCCAAACGAATAGTTTTCACACCGCGTTGGTGATTTTCAGTGTGTTGGGGAAGAAGGTGAATTTACATTTTTGCTTGAGAGGAAAAAATAAAGTGGTAGAGCTAGAGTTGCTGTGGTGGGCAGAATTCTCAGATGGCCCCTGAGATTCCTGCCCCTAGTGCACATACCTCCCAGTTATCCAGTCAGAAACTAATTTAGGCACTGCTGTCAAAGGATTTTTCAGATATAATTAAAGTGTGTAATCAGTTGATTTTATTTTTTTTTCTAATTGAATCTGTAGGGTTTTTGTTTATTTGTTTTGTTTTTTGGCCACACTGTACAGCTTGTGGGATCTTAATTCCCCAACCAGGGATCGAACCCAGGACCCCAGCATTAGAAGCTCAGAGTCCTAACCACTGGACTACCAGGGAATTCCCTCAATTGACTTTAAATTAAGAAGATTATTGTAGGTGGGCCTGACCTAATCAGGTGAGCCCTTAAAAGAAGTCAGAGAGATTCAAGCAGAAGAGACTACTGTTGCTTTGCAGTAGCAAATATCCAAGAGTGAGCTGCCTGGACCTGAGGACAGCCAGCCTCTTGGTGCTGAGAGCAGTCCCCATAACAACCCAAAAGAAAATGGGGACCTCAGAGCTACATCCACAAGAAAGTGAATCCCGCCAACAATCTGTGAACTTGGAAGAAGACCCCAGCCATCAGATGAGATCACGGCCATGGCCAACACGTTGATTTCAGCTTGATGAGACCCTGACCCATACCCAGACTCCTGACCCTTGGGAACTGTGAGATCATAAATTTGTGTTAAGTTGCTAAGTTTGTGGTAATTTGTTACACAGCACTAGAAACCTATTGTAGCTAGTATTGGGAATCAAAATTGCTTAAAACCTGCATCCTGACATACTAGTTCCCAACCTGATACCTAGGAATTGAAAAAAAAGTTGAGAATTGCTCTGCCACCTGATAGGGAACTAGGTAATGGAATAAAACTTGCCTGCAGTACAAATGCATCAACCCCATCTCACCCAGAAACTTCTTCCCTCATCACTGCAAAGCAACTATGCAATTGCCTTTGAAACATTGACCTTTCTGGAAATATTTTTACCAGTCTTTCCCTTAGGGGTGTAACCAATATAGTCATGGGCATTTTCTGTCTCTCTCTCAGCAATAGTTGTTGTTACGCTGTAGAACTTATGTGGAATATTCTTTGCATTAAGCTCCCCAGCAGGTTGACAGTGATCAGTCTTGAAACCTGGCAATTGTTCTCCAACTCATTGCATGTTAGAATCAGCTGGAGGACTTAAAAAATATTGATTCCCAGCCTCTTGCCCCAGACCTATTGAATCAAAATTTCTGGGGTTGGGCCAAGACATTAGCATTTTCAAAAATCTCCCGGGTGATTATAATGTACAGCCAAGATGGAAACTTACTGGAGCTTATAGTAGAACCTCTCCAATTTTAATTGCATGCAGGTTACCTGGGGGTCTCGTTAAAATGCAGATTCAGATTCAGCAGATCTGGGGTGGGGCTTGAGATGTTGCACTTCTAACTCCCCAGGGATGGCGATGTTGCTGGTCCGTGGGCAATGCTTCGACTAGCTAGGGTTTACGGGATTGCTTTTCCAGCTGTATACCCCAATCTGGCAGCCTTAACTTCACGCCCATCCCCATGTCTGCCTGAGATGGCTCATCTTGCCTCTGTCTCTTTTATTCTGTGCCCCTATACGTAACGTTCTCCTCTTCATCTTTTTCTCCCCTCTCCTTCCTGTGTGCTATTGGTGTCTTCCCTTAACCACCCTCCTCATTTTCTTCCTCTTTTTATCCCTTGTAGTTATCATAATTTGGTGGACAACATCTAAATCTACCTTCTTGGAAAGAGTCTCAAACTCTTACATAAAGCCTGGAGTCTTTAATGCAAGAGAAGCATCATCTCTTACCCATTTAAAATAAACACCCTGTAATGGCCAATTGTTTTTGCATTTTTGAAAACCACCAACCAAAATAAAATTTAAGGATATTTTATTCAGAGGAAAGGGAATTTTCCACAAGCTGTAATGAAGTATGGAATTGAGGGGTTTTTTTTCCCTCCACTCCCTTCAGAGTATGAAGCTGAGCTGCCTCCCCTTCCAGAAGGATATAAAGTCAAACAAGAAGCTGTGGTTACTGTGAGTATCACCCAGGCCCCAATCTAACTGAAAGGTTCTTACACGAAAACAGCACTGATGGCTGGTGAGCATTAGACAGTGTCATGAATCAGGGAGGGGGAAAGGAAAGGCATTGGAATCAGAAACAGGGCCAGTCATACCTCTGCTGCTAATAATGTGACTTAAAGGGCATCACACAACCACTGAGCCTCAGTTTCTGCCTCTGTTAAATGGAGCAGATAATCCTTGACTAACTAACTCACAGGGCCTTTGTAGGGCTCAAATGAGATCCTAGATGAGGAAGGCCTTTGCAATGGATTCAACATCATGTCCATGTTGGGGACAGTTTTGCAGATGGCAGATTTCTTTTTGCATAGCTGGGTGGGCTAAGACTGTACTAAGGAAGGAGAGAGGGCCAAGGACAAGGCAGCCAGGAATGGAGGCCCTAAGGCAGTATGCTTGGAGTAAAATAGGGACTTAATGGAGTTTAAAATAAAAGGTAAGGCTCTGAGAAATGAAGGGACTTGAGCAGGGTCACAGGGATGGGACAAAAACCTAAGTCACTAGACTTCAATATGTCACTGCAGCTGCCCCCATTAGAGATTCTGTGTTTGAGAACTTCCTTGGCCTGTGATTGTTCCTTTTTCATAGCATCCTGTTCTTGCTTTATGAATGCAATGCTTTCTCAAATTTCTTTGCAGATACTAATTACAGTTCTCTCCCTTGAATTATTTTTGCTTCTTCAGGGTCAGTTGTTCTTTATAGATCTTGATCTTTGTCTTTTATGCTGTTGATGTTCTTCATCTATGTAGAAAGTTTTGATTATTTATTCAAAGTTTAAAATGCAGGCCTGAGTGGATATTTCTACATAGTTGGTATAGTTTTCTTCTACTGTCATACATGTTGGTTTGTTTCTGGATGGGTCTCTTCCATGAATAGAAACACTGACTGGGAGCTCATGGGGAGTGATTGTCCACTGGAGGACTTTTCTTCAGGGTCAGCAGACAGGGACTCCCTATTTTGGGACTGGGCTGGGAGCCTCCAAATCAATGTTGAGGTTTTTTTTTTTTTTCTCTTGACTGCCAAAATGGCACCCTGAGTAGTTCTACTCCTTCCCAGCTGTTTGTTTAATTTGTTTACAGAAGATTCATTGGAAAGGAGGGAGAGCAGGATATAAAAGGCTACTGTGAATGCCAAAGGGGGCAGAAGCAGGAGTAGGGAGGATGGGGCAGCAGGCCAAGGGGTCCCCAGCCAGATTTTCACTTAACCCCTCCTGTATATTGTTTCCTTTCTCATTCCCACACTCTGAGGAACTGAACCTCTGAAGCCCTTTGGAATTCTGGTGGGAACGTGGATTCTCGTCTCCTGGGAGCAGTTTCCTCCTGTGGATTCTGACCTGCCGCTCCTCATCTGACAACAGGCTTTATTCTGTTTTCTTTTGTAAATTTATTTATTTATTTATTTATCTTTGGCTGCATTGGGTCTTTGTTGCTGCGTCCAGGCTTTCTCTAGTTGCAGCGAGCAGGGGCTACTCTTTGCTGTGGTGTGCGGGCTTCTCATTGCGGTGGCTTCTCTTGTTGTGGAGGACGGGCTCTAGGCATGCAGGCTTCAGTAGTTGTGGCACACGGGCTCAGTAGTTGTGGCACATGGGCTCAGTAGTTGTGGCTGGCAGTCTCTAGAGCGCAGGCTCAGTAGTTGCGGCGCACAGGCTTAGTTGATCCGTGGCATGTGGGATCTTCCTGGACCAGGGCTTGAACCCATGTCCCCGGGATTGGCAGGCAGATTCTTAACCACTGCGCCACCAGGGAAGCCCTATTCTGTTTCTTTTGGAAATGTCTGGAGATCTCTCATCCACTGACAGCCCTCTCAGTCTTTGTTATGGGTTTATTCCTTGGTTGTCCTTTATAGGTGTCTTGGGAGAGAAGAGAAAGAAAGATTTGTGCTCAGTATGCCCCCTTGAACCTAAATTCCGACACAGACTTTTATTTTTGTTATATTGTAAAAGAAAATACAATGATTTAAACTACATGAATTGATTTCCCTCCCCACCGCCACCCTAGGCGTCGCCATCAGAGGAAAGGGTTTTCTACGGCTTCAACACAGAACACCTTCACCCAGCTGCTCTTTTAGCTGTGGTCCCACAAGTATCCTGTCCTCAAGCTAAACGGGAAACAATCGACCCAAAAACATGTACGTAAGGAAGTGCGATCTCAGCTCTATCGTTCAGGACTTGTAACATTGCAAAACCATGGGGTGGGGACAGGGTGGATAGATAGACCTCAGGGAGACCAAGTAATAAGAAAGAATGTGTTCTTGTTTTAATTTTTATTTTTAAGAGAAGTAGCCTTTATTCCACTGATGTATCTTTTTTTTGAATTTTTGAATTTTATTTTATTTTTGTATACAGCAGGTTCCTATTAGTTATCTATTTTATACATATTAGTGTATATATGTCAATCCCAATCTCCCAATTCATCACACCCGCCCTCCCGCTTTCCCCCCTTGGGGTCCACTGATGTATCTTTAAGGTTGAAAAGGAAGAAAGATGATCAATAACAAGCATACTTAAGGTCTACATTACATACAAAGGGGGAAAATGTAAAGAGTAAAAGAAAATATCATGCTGTCTTGCTTTGTGTGTGGAAGCCAGAGAGGCAGGCGTCCTCGTCTTCCTCCCTGAGTCCCTGTTCCTCGCCCTCCCTGGTGCCAGGCCCTCTCCCGCTGGCTTGTTCTGTTCCCTCCGCTAGTGGGCTTTGGGCTTTGGTAACCACTATCACTGCACCCTTAGGTCCTTGTACCTCCGCCCCGTTCTCCTCTGACCTCAGTTCCTACCACACTCCCCTTGCGTATTTCCCTCCAGCTACACCGGCCTCCTGGCTGTGCCTGTGGCCCCAGCCCCGTGTGGGACCCCGTCTACAGCCCCACCAGACTACAGAGGCTCAGAGAGAGATTTTAAGTTTCGTCGGTAGTCAGCCCAACTCAGCAGTCTAGAGTAAGATATAACATTTATGGTCATGTTGTTTAATGGAGAATACCTTTTTTTGTTCAGAAGCAAATGTTTCTCCCAAATTAACTTGAGCCATTTTGGATTTTCGGTGGGAATTTTTTGTTTGTTTTAGGTTCCCCCAGAGAATATTTGGAAACATTCATCTTTCCAGTTCTGCTTCCTGGAATGGCTAGCCTGCTTCACCAAGCAAAGAAAGAAAAATGTTTTGAGGTCAGTTGTTTTGTATCTTTATTCCTAAATGCTCAGTAATTCATTTTTATCAGGTGGTAGCTCATTATCTTAGTACCATCAAGTGGCTGTTTTCAAAACGATCCCTTTGGGAGGGAAAGCCTTGTTTCAGTCACTTAGCCAACTCCGGCCGGGACATCTAGTTGTGCACACACACGCACTGCCATCTGTCTGGCCGCCTGGCCCTGGGGAGGTTTTCTGCCTCGCTTGGCCTCCCTGCCTGCCCTTCTCCTGGGCAATTGGCATCTGCCAGGTTTCTTGCATCTTGCTGCTCCCGTTATGACATGCACAGATTATAGCTCTCCTTCCCTCTTACCCAGCTCCGGATTGACCTTCCCACCTCGGGCCTCTCCCTACTCCACTTCATGCCAAATGCCACGAATGTAATTGCTTCAGGAGAGGCCTGGCCCATGGTGAGTGCTCGGTGACTGGTCATTATCATACTGCAGCTAGTTATCTGTGTGAATCGAGTTCCGGTCCTGGTGCACCGCCATGTGAATACCCCAGAGGCTCCCTCTTTTCTGCATTTGGCAGTATACATCGGGTGTGTGTCTTCCCTGCACAGTACTAGAATTTTGGATGACCTATACGCAGAGAGTAAAATAGCAACAACATTTCACGTTGACCAAGTGCTTGCTCTGCTGGGTGCTTTGCTTAGGACTTTATCATCACTTCCAACAGTCCTGTGAGGTTCCTCTTGATTCATATTGTCTGCATTTTGCAGATGAGAAAACGGACGAAGGGATAGATTCAGAAAGGTGATCAAGGGTGAATGGCAGGGCTAGGATTCAAATCCACATTAAATGATTCAAAATGATCTTTTAAAAAGTTGGCCGTAACTACAGTGCAAACCCCAATTTGTTTGACACATGTCTTTAAAGCATTCACAGGTAATGGTGTCACCTGCTTGGTTGCCCTTCAGCACAGGATCTCTCTGTGAGAATAGGATACTGTCCTGATGCTTTTATATACTGAAGAGACAACGTTTTCACGTGCTCTAGCAAACACTCAACTTTCCTTTAGCGCTGCCTTGACGTTATACTGACCCTCCTGTCTCTTAGTCACCCCACTTTATACCTCCCCCTAATTCACTGCCACTGATCCATTCAGCATAACATTCTTTCTGACAGGCCTCACCGTGACAGTTGTTTCTTTAGTAGAAGCAGAAACGAATTATGAGACGTTGATCTGAAACCAGGCAGCACGCCTGTGAAGGAGGTGTTTAGGGTACACTGCTGGGCCATGGTACACTGTCTGAGAACCGTGGATCCACATAAGGATTCCAAGACCCCTCAGCCTGGCCTTCACGGCCCTCTGCAGTCTTTTTCCTCCTTCCTTAGAAGGACATCTCTCTCTGTTCTCCTTCCTGGGTGATACCCTCCAGCAGATAGAACCACTTGGAGGTCCCTGTACCTGCCCCACACTTCACGGCTTCTGTGCATATGTTCCTTCATTTTTTTTTTTTTTTTTAAGAAAAAAATCCTTGAGTTCTTCTCTGCATATTTAAGTTCTATTTGTTTTTTCTTCTTCTTTTTTTTTTTTTTTTTTTTTTGTGGTACGCGGGCCTCTCACTGTTGTGGCCTCTCCCATTGCGGAGCACAGGCTCTGGATGCGCAGGCTCAGCGGCCGTGGCTCACGGGCCCAGCCGCTCCGCGGCACATGAGATCTTCCCGGACCGGGGCGCGAACCCGTGTCCCCTGCATCGGCAGGCGGACTCTCAACCACTGCGCCACCGGGGAAGCCCTCTATTTGTTTTTTCAAACTCAGCTCTGTGGCTTCTCTTTCAGGCCTACTCTTCCCAAACTGGAAGCAACTGAACCCAGCCCTCAGATTTCAGAGTATTTCATCTATTCTTCTAGTGGCAAATTAAGACATCCTTAATTAAGACATTCTTGACCCACAGATACACTTCATTTTCTACATGTCTGTCTCCCCCAGTATTTTAAGTTCCTTGAGGACAGATTCTCTGATTTATTTTTGTATCTCTATTCAGTGCCTAGTATATTCTACCCAGTACCTAGCCCCTGGTGAATGCATAGTTGGCCCTCAATAAATGAGTGCACAGTTGGACATCAGGGGAGCACCACCCCACCTCTCCTTGACCAAAACCCAGCTTTCTTCTACCTAGGAAGGCTGTTCTCTTGGGCTCATCCCTGGAGGGACGCCATGAAGGGGGTTGAGAGAAGAAGACATCCATATATTTCATGAGTTAGTTAATGTAAGAGAGCAGTGGGTGGCAAATTCCACTGCCTAACCCTCCTTATCTATTAATTATGCAGTTAACTAATAAATTGGGCTTTGGTTTATGGCATATTGATTAAGAACGCATCTCTGGAGTCAGGGTTACCTGGTTTTGACATCTCCCTCCACCCCAACTGCCTGTACAGCCTTGGGCAAGTTATCTCATCTTTCTGAGCTACCATCTTTTCCTTGTGTATAAAATGAAGATGATCATAGCACCTGCTCATGGTGTTACTGAGCCAGGATCATTTGCCTGATGCACAGCAAGCCAAATACTAAGACACTGAGGTTTGCAGCAGAGAAAGGGTTTATTCACCGGGCAGCCAAGTGAGGAGCTGGGATAACAAGTCTCAGGTCCACATCCCCAAAGGCAAGGGGCTTGGGATATTTATGGGTGAAGAGTATAGCGCCCAAGGTCCAGGGGAAGGTGATTGGAGGCAGGAAAAGGGTGAGGTAATCACTGCTCTGCACGAGTATATCTGAGTTACATGCTTCTTTCTTCATGGGATGCATGTTCAGAAAATAGAGGTGCTAGCATGATCTGAGGGTGGAGTTTTTGGCTCTCTGACGTCACAAGGTCATTCATCGGACAACTGTGTAGGCCCAGTTTTAGGGTCGGTGGTCCCAACCAGTTTTAGCCTGCTTGAACTGGACAAGAGCTGACTCCAAGTTTCTGAAAAACAGCTTAAGCCACCGTTACTATAGCAACCCATACGTCAGAGGTGTTATCTATAGGAGGCAGTTACGGAGTCTTGTGATGTATTATCTAGGCTACATGAAGCTTGGAGGGTATGCAATTTGCAAAAATAATTAAGGCATACTTGATCAGTGAAAGCAGGTTATAAGCAGAGGGGCTTTTAACAAGCAGTTCCCTTATCTGCTCAAGACAAGCTCAAGAATTTCTGTTAGCCACCAGTTTCGGTTAACCCTATGGGGCACAGTTTCAATGGGATTATCATGCTGATGAAATGAGGTAGCCCATACAAAGTACTTAGGGCAGTCCCTGGAATGTAGGAAGAACTCAGTAAATGTTAACTTATTATTTTTTGTTGTTGTTGTTAACTTATTATTGATCAATAGTATTACTGGGCTGCAGGTTCTCCCCAGGTAGGGTGGGTTACACCCATGACCTGAGTGGGCTTGCTCTTGTTCCTTGGCTACCCAGATGCCTTATTCAGCACTTGGTCCCCTCTCCCCCCCAAACATCTGATTGCACAAGGACTTCATGAAGAAGGTTTATTTTGCTGATACTTTCATAAGGAGGTGGGAAGAGGGCTTTGTTGGCATCTATCAAGCAATACTTCATTAATTCTCTCTAGAACCACGTCTGTCCTCTCCAGCCACCTCCTCCCACACAGCCTCTCCAGACCCCTTTTGGGTCCTGAACAGTTCAGCTCTGGCTCTCAGCCTGCACAGCCCACTCAGCAAAGAAAAGTGCAGCATTCGGCTTACCCTTCCTTCCTCAAAATGCAATTCATCCGCCATTCATAGCTTTTGGTGGGTGGGAGTGGTGGTAGGGGGCTTCACACCTCTCACCCCAACAAAGACAGAATCACAAGGTTTTCTTCATATTGCTCTGGCAGAAATTCTTAGTTTTGAGACACAGGCCTGGTGAATTCAAATCTGGGAAACCTTAATCCTGCTATATTCTCCTGACATTCTGGTACAGACCAGTTGTTCTGATTGAACCAGAAAAAACCACAATGATCAGATCCCCATTTTCATTCACATGAGAAGCTGCTCTGCTGACGGGGACTATAAACAGAAAAAGCTGTCCATCCAGGTCATGGCGGTCCCCTCACTTGTGGTTTGACTGCTGCTATCATAATAGTTAGTGATCGTGTTAATGGTCAGAGAAGCTATCTCAGTGGTTAGTTGTCTGCTGTGTGTCATCACTGGTCAAATTGCTTTATACGCATCATCACATTTCACCCTTACGACCAACCTCTAAGCCAGATCCCCTTTGCCATCAACCGCTTTTTACAGAGGAGGTCCCTGGAACTCAGAGACGTTGAGCATTACCTCAGACCACTCAGCTAGTGAGCAGTGGAGCAGGTCTTCAACCAAGGTCCAGATGCTCTGAGAGCCTGTGCTTTCATCCCTCTCAAAAAATGGGGCTTGGAGGCTGTCCTCTAAATAGCTCCAGGAAATACAAATTTTTTTCATTTGTAGTTCTTTTCTGGAGAACAGATTGCTACTTGCCTTAAGTTATAAAATCTAAACTGCTTCTATTCTTGTGTATTTTTCATTTGCTCATTTGGCTTCCCCTGACGACTTAATTCTTGTCCCCCATTCGTAACTGAGCTTCCCCTCCTCTGTGTGGTGTTAAACAGGGCAAGGTGTGGCCAGATGGAATGGTAGTGAGGCTGGGGGCCAGAGAGCAGAGCCCTTGGCCTGACCCTGTATGTGTCAGATGGCCTTCCCTCTCTGGCTTCAGGTCCTGCTGCTAAATGAGAGAGACCAGACAATCCTGCAAGTTATATTTCAAGGATCTTTGTTTTTAATCCTGCTGTTGGCCAAAGTATATTCAGTGTACCCTGCCTTTTATTAGCTTGATCAAAGGATGGAATGCAGTGATTAAACAATGAAATGAGAGCACAATGGAATAAGCTTTGTTTGGATATGTGTGAGAATATCTGCAAACAGATTAAGCCACCCAAGTTCAGTTCCTTTCAACAAACATTTATTAAGCCCTACTATGTGCTGATCATGGGGCCAGGCCCTGGGGACCCAGAGAGGACAAGTCTGGCCCTGCCCTTAAGGAAACCACGGATGAGTAGCAAAGCCCTCGGTAGCTGAAAGATAAAGGTAGCTTTTATTTTCTTCCCCTTTGTATCTGTTCTCTTTTGCTCCTCCAAAAGAAGAATGAATATGGAGCAACAGCGAGCGTGGATCTGGTGCTAGACATTCACTTCTAGACCTTAAGGCAGCTATATTCACTTGTGTAGCCTTTATTCTAATTTATTCAACTGTTATTCTTCTAATTTATACAAAAATCAGCTAAAAGGACAGTAATTAAGATTTTACATTGAGGGTTGCATGTCTAATTTTTGCCCATAAATAATTTTGTAACGAGGGGGCTAGAAACAGTTTCCAGCCTCCAGGCAATAATAAAATGCTTTTAAAGAATCAGAGAAATTTCTATTTGTATTAGAGAGTAATGAGGCATCCTTGTGCCAACTCATACTTCATCTTTGACATCCCACGGATGAGCTGCCACTGGGACTAAATGAAAACAGATGAAACTTCAAATGCTGCAGGTGCTTGAATGGAGCATTAGACTTTCAATGCTATAATGAATGATCAAAGGATGTAAAAAAAAAAGTGAGTTTTTAAAACTGATAACTTGCAAGAATTGATAAACTTTACAGGCAGCTAGACACCCTGGAGTCCTGTGTGATCACTTCCTTGCAGTGTGACCCTATGTAATCTGTGAGTAATCCTCAACTACTAAAGGGATGACAGGTGCTCTCGTTACCAGGAGGATGACTCACTGAAGGATGCTCACAAGCACCTTCGAATGTTACCTTCCTGCCCCGCCTTCTCTTCAGTCTTTACCTGGAAGTTCAGTATTTGGATGCTTCAAATAGGCAAGATGGGTGAATTATCATTACTTCTTTCATTCCCTGATTCAGGATTTTAGGATTTCTTAATTAAATTTTATTCCCTCCCCACCTCCTCCCCCCCCGCCCCCGACATCACATAGTCTTTTGTGGGTTATTTTTGCTGGCTTAAAAATTACATTATTGCCATCTCAACATTTGTCAGACCCAAGTGGAGCTCCTCTTATCCAGATCTGCACAACAGATTTGCATTTTCTTGATTCAGCTCTTCCTCACATCCTGTCATCGGGAATAGATGCTTAAACTGAATGATAACCAGCCTCCAGCCAAAATTACATAACGGGAGCCTTCTTATCTGTCACCCACAATTGAACTTGCATCCAAATGGCTCTTGAACAGCAGCATAATTCATTGTTAATTAGGGCCATTCAAATTATATCTTGAAACAGCATTTATATTAGGTCACTTAAGAATAATTGCTGATTTGTATTTTGCCCTTAAAATGCTGACTTCTAGTTATTTTTTCGTGCTTTCCTCATTTTCTGTTTTGTCCTGTGATATTGTTCCAGCAGTACCTGGAACGTAGTAAGGACCCACTAATAGTTGTGGGATGAATAAATGAATATGATTCTGCAAAAGTCAGAGCCTGCTTTTAAGATCATAATTAAGTTACAGGAGCACATAGCTGTTACATGCAAGAGGTCATTTACTGATTGTACCTGCACTGTCTAGATTTATTACTTCCAGAGGTAGGTAGACCATGGGGAGGCTGTCCAGATCTGTCGGGTCCCCTGGAGCTAGAGCGGAGGAAGGAACAAATCGTCGAAAACTGAAGGAGCCTCACAGCCAGTGGAGAGCCAGAGAGTTGAAAAAGAGGCTGGAATTCAAGAATAGTAGTTTCTAGCATATTTAGAGCCTGTACTTTGTGCCAGACATTGTTCTAAGCACTTTAGCTGCAGAAACCCATTTAACACTCCCAAGGGTCCTCTGACGTGGGTGCTATTCTTGCTGTCTTACAGATGAGGGCCGTGCGGTACCAGGGTTAATCAACAAGCCAGGTACACAGCTAGTAAGTGGCAGAGCCAAGAGTCAAACGAGCAGCCTGTTTCCTGAGTCTAGGAATTTAACCACCGGACCATGCTGACGGCAGGTCTAATGGCTTTCAAAAGCAGAGGCTAGATTTGGATAGGAAAGATGATCTGGGGATTTCCCTAGTGGTCCAGTGGCAAAAACTCTGTACTCCCAATGCAGGGGGCCCAGGTTTGATCCCTGGTCAGGGAACAAGATCCCACATGCAGCAACTAAAGATTCCACATGCCACAACTAAGACCTGGCACAGTCAAATGAATAAATAAATATTTTTTAAAAAAGAAAAAGAAAGATGATCTGGAGGCTGTAGAGAAGAGGACTAAGATGCTAGGCAGGCCTGGGGCAGACACCTCGTGGGGCAGAGCCTTTCATTAGATTGTCCTGTGAACACCAGGACACCTCAAGGAAAACCAGAGAGAGAGGCGACACCTCATGACTAGGCCATAGAGCATGTGGTCAGTTACTCACACGCCTGGTGTGTGTGTGGGTGTGTGTGTGTCTACGTAAATGAGGAGGTCTGTGGTACATGGTCCAGTGGTTCAGAACCTGGCCTATGGAATCAAACAGACTCTGCCCGGGACAGAGTGTGCAAGCTTGATGATTTTGATTTCGAGTCATAATAACCCAATTTTTTTTTTTTTTTTTTTTTTTTTTTTTTTTGGTACGTGGGCCTCCCACTGCTGTGGCCCCTCCTGTTGCGGGGCACAGGCTCCAGATGCGCAGGCTCAGCGGCCATGGCTCACGGGCCCAGCCGCTCTGCGGCATGCAGGATCCTCCGGGACCGGGGCACGAACCCGTGTCCCCTGCATCGGCAGGCGGACTCTCAACCACTGCGCCACCAGGGAAGCCCCCGAATTTTTTATATATGCCATTTTAGATATTATGAATTAGACTGATGAATTTCATAGCCAAATAGTTTGCTTGTCGTTAGATATTTAAATCTTTCAAATGCTCAGAATAAAATTCAGATTATTTAATAACCAGATATTTTTCTATTACTTAATTTTTAGAGAATACAATTGGAGGACTAAACCATAAATATATGATTTCCGTGAGTTACGTCAGCCTTAGAAGTAAATGAAGACTCTGCTCATTTCATGATATGAATTCAGCAAGTGAAATAGATTTCTTTAATCCTTTCCCAGATGGTTGTTTTCAACTATGTGTAAAAAGGTCTTAGAGAAAATTTAAGTGGCATCTGTGGGGCATTACACTGACCACCTATAAATAAAGTCGATGAGCCTCTTAGTTTTGCTGTGAAATTATCTGGGTGCTAGCACTGGTTTATATGTTGTTAAACAACTATACTCTGTGAAAGATAATGACTGGAAATGGTTAGTTTGTACAAAGAGCTGGTAGAAGCATAACTGTGGGCCGATAATAGATATCGTACAGGCATTTCCCGAATGTAATAGTATCCAAATTGTTAGCCAATAGATGAAAAATCACATGTAAGTTGGGGGAGAGATGACACTTTTGGAGCCTTTGCTCTCCTATATTATATTTCAGTATTTCAGTAGTATTTGAAAATTTTAAAATAATAATGAATTATTTTTATAATCAGAAAAAAGAGAAGTTATAAATAAATAACAATTCCCAGCCCATCTATTTGACCTTGCTGCCCTGTCTAGGTGATTTTCTTTGTCTCCTTCATGGTCACTGGCACACTGTGTAAACCACCTCATCTCCAACTTTTTTTTTTTTTTTTTTTTTTGCGGTACCTGGGCCTCTCACTGCCGTGGCCTCTCCCGTTTCGGAGCACAGGCTCCGGATGCACAGGCTCAGCGGCCATGGCTCATGGGCCCAGCCGCTCCGTGGCACGCGGGATCCTCCTGGACCGGGGCACGAACCCGTGTCCCCTGCATTGGCAGGCGGACTCTCAACCACTGCGCCACCAGGGAAGCCCATGTGCCTAGAGCCCATGCTTGGCATGCAGGCTCAGTAGTTGTGGCTCGCGGGCTCTAGAGGGCAGGCTCTGTAGTTGTGGCACATGGGCTTAGTTGCTCTGCAGCATGTGGGATCTTCCCGGATCAGGGCTCGAACGCGTGCCCCCTGCACTGGCAGGCGGATTCTTAACCACTGCACCATCAGGGAAACCCAACAGTTAATTTTCAAAAAGATTAAACACAACATGCCAAGCAGAGCACATTTGTAAGCTAGATCTCACCAACTGGTGATCTCTGGTTTGTACTCTTAACTTTTCCTATGAGTTCCTGGTCTGCATTTCTTCACTATTTGCTGACTGTCCACCCTGCCCATCAGGACATACTGATCCCCCCCACTAGACCACATCCTTAGGAACATAACTACTACCATTTATGAGGTGTCTCCTTTATGCCAGGTTCAGTGGTGCTCAACATTTGTTTACAAGTTCTCACTGATTTTCAAGATCAGCCTTGTGCTATAGGTGGTGTTCTTATCATTCTTTAAATGTGGAAACTGCAGACTAGAAAGAAGGAACAACTCTACTTGCACACACAGGTTGCTGAGCTAGTTAGAGGCAGAGCCAGGATGCCAACCTGTCCTGACTGTAAGGCTCAGCCCTTAACCACTCCAGGAAATCAATTCTTGACCCAAATCACGGAGGCTGCAGTCCACCCCTGCCCCTGCAGGCTGTTTGCAGTGCCCTTGCTGGCCCCTGCTGGCTCCTGCCCTCCCACCCAGACTGGACTGCATTAGCTCAGTCTGGATCCAGACCCTGAGCCTGCCTCACCTGCCCTTTGGATCTGGAATCTGTTCTTGAGATCTATTGCTTTTAAACCCCACTCCTTTAAAGGACCCTTGGCCTTTGCCCATTTTAAAAAAGAGGTAAGAATGGAATGATTATTATACAAGTAATACTTGCTTTGTGTAGAAAAATTAGAAACTACCAATAAGAAAAACAAAGTCAAACAACCAAAAGCCCCACATCCATCATAATTCTAGCCCTTTTAATGTTAACTATTTTGGTAGGCTTTTTAAAATTCACATATACTCATACTTATATATTTAGTACATACTAATATATATTTTTAACATTATACTCACTGTTTGTAACTTGTACTTTCTCCTTAGCAATATATCAGGAACATCTTTCCTTGATGCCACTTATAACAACTCCCTGGACTTTCATAGTGGGGCTGCACCTTGATGCATTGAACCTGTTGCCTGTTGTTGGGCATATAATGTTCTGATTTCATGGTATGCTAAATGATACTTCATTGAAAATTATTGCTTATATTTCTTTATGCACTTGGGGACTCTAGTTGTGGGCATCCTCCTCTGTCTTCTGTCTGCCTCAGATAGGAAACCTTTCCCCACCATGCTCCCTGGATTCAGCTGCTAAGTCGTGTTGATATGTGTCTTCGGTAATGATTTTTGATTCATCCATTCAGCAAATATTTTTGGACTCTGATTATGTAAGGAAGTATAATGTGGTAGTTAAGAGCAAGGGTTGGGCTTCCCTGGTGGCGCAGTGGTTTAGAATCCATCTGCCAATGCAGGGGACACGGTTTCGAGCCCTGGTCTGGGAAGATCCCACATGCCGCGGAGTGGCTAGGCCCGTGCACCACAGCTAGTGAGCCTGCGTGCCACAACTACTGAAGCCCGTGTACCTAGAGCCCATGGTCTGCAACAAGAGAAGCCACTGCAATGAGAAGCCCGCACACCGCAACGAAGAGTAGCCCCCGCTCACCGCAACAAGTGAAAGCCCGCGTGCAGCAACGAAGACCCAACGCAGCCAATAAAAAAAAGAGCAAGGGCTATTTTATTTGATCCTCTATGCATAGATATTATTTGATAAAATTTTTAAAAATTTTTAAGAGAAGGTATTAGAATCGATAAAGCTGGGTTGGAATCTCAGTTGGGCTACTTACTTGAATAACCTCCTATCACCGAGTCTCAGTTTTTCATGCGTGAAAGAGGGACCATAATGTCTACCTCACCAGCTTGTTCTGAGCATCAAGCTAGATCATGGGGGTAATACCTGGCACATAGCAAGTGCTCAATAAATAACTTGATACTGTTATGATTATTCTTAGGCCCTGTGGGAAGCACACAGAGAATAACAACAATGAATATCGAAGTGGCCCTGATCTCAGGCTCTCCATTTTCTATCTCGTATTGAGCTCTGCCTTTTATTGACTTGACTCTTATCTATTAATCTGTTCTGCCTACTTGCAACATAGACAACAGGTTAGTATCCAGGCTGTAAGGAATTCCTATAAATCAATAAGAAAAAAGAGAACAACACAATAGAACTATGAAATAGAAAAATAAACAAAGGATAGGATCAGGAAGTTCACAAAAGAGGAGACCCAGAGAGCCAAGAGCAAATCAAAAGATGCTCAGTCTCACTAATGTTGAAGGAAATAAAAATAAAACCACAGTGGTATCATGTCTCACAGATTAGCAAAAATATAAATGTTTCACAATATAAGAAATGGATGAAGCTGTGGAAAAGAGAACTTTCATGTACCAGTACATAATTGGTACCACCCTTCTGGAGAAAAAGTTGGCAGAACTTTCTAGTAAAATAGAAAATAAACATACTATTTGACTAGACGTGTCTCTTCTAAGGTTGTACGCTGCTGCAAAAACTCAATAGTTGTACACATAGAGCTCTGAAGAAGGACATTAAATGCAGTATTGTTTGAAATATAAAGAAATGGCAATGATCATAAGGTCCTTTGACAGGAGGATGTACAAATAAAACTTTTTTGAACAGCTTTATTGAAGTACAATTTACATACCATAAAATCCACTATTTATAAAAGTGTCCATCATAGATGAATGGATAAACGAAATATGGTATATCCATACAATGTAATATTATTCAGCCTTAAATGGGAAGGAAATTCTGTCATATGTTATCACATGGATGAAACTTGAGGACATATGCTGAGTGAAATAAGCCAGTCACCAAAAAAGACAAATATTTCATGATTCTGCTTATATGAGTCACCTAGAGTCAAATTCATAGGGGCAGAAAGTAGAATGCTGGTTTCCAGGGCCTGGGGGAGGGGGGATGGGAAGTTGTTTAATGGGTGTGGAATTTGTTTTGCAAGATGAAAAGAATTCTGGAGATTGGTTACACAACAATGTGAATGTACTTAACACTACTGAATTGCACACTAAAAAATTGTTAGGATGGTAAATTTTATGTTGTGTATACTTTGCCACACTTTTAAAAAATGATTTTTAAAAATCCACTCATTTTAAGTGGAGCAAATTTAGAATTATGCACCACAACCTAATTTTAGAACATTCCCATCATCACAAAATATCTCTAGTGATCGTTTGCTGTTACTTCTCATTCCTACTCCTGCCCCCAGGCAACCACTAATCTATTTTTTTATCTCTATAGATTTACCTTTTCTGGACATTTCATGGGAATAGAATCACACACAATATAGTCTTTTGCATCTGGTTTATTTCACTTAGTACATTGTTGTTGTTTTTTAAAGAAGATGTTGGGGGTAGGAGTTTATTAATTTATTTATTTATTTTTGGTGCGTTGGGTCTTCATTTCTGTGTGAGGGCTTTCTCTAGTTGTGGCAAGCGGGGGCCACTCTTCATCGCGGTGCGCGGGCCTCTCACTATTGCGGCCTCAGTTGTCGCGGAGCACAGGCTCCAGACGTGCAGGCCCAGTAGTTGTGGATCACGGGCCTAGTTGCGGATCACGGGCCTAGTTGCTCCGCGGCATGTGGGATCCTCCCAGACCAGGGCTCGAACCTGTGTCCCCTGCATTAGCAGGCAGATTTTCAACCACTGTGCCACCAGGGAGGCCCCAGTACAGTGTTTTTGACATTCGTTTATGTTGTAGCAGGTAACAGTACTTCATTCATTTTTATTGCTGAATAATGTTTTCATTGCATAGACTTTGTTTTGGGGTTGCTTCCAGTTTTTGGCTATTATGAATAAAGCTGCTGTGAACAATAGATTACAAGTCTTTGTGAGCATATGTTTTCATTTCTCTTGGGTAGATACCTAAGAGTGGAGAAAACCAAGTTTTTAACCTGACCTTATTACATTTGATTGAAGGTCATGACATTTAAATGGGTTCAGACAGCAGATCTCAATTTTTCACTTTGGAATCTAGCACCTAAATAAGAAATAGGGCTCAAAGTTAAGGGCTGTTTCATAATGACCTATCGTTACCAGTTACCATCTGTGTGATTAATCAATGGTGATTAATGGCGATCACTGCTAGAGTACTTCCTAAATTCCAGGCATTATTTCACATTGTGATCTCATTTAATCATCACAGTAACACTTTGAATGGGTGATTTTACTGTCCCATTTTGTTGCTGAGGAAACCTGAGGCTGAGAAGTTCACATGACTCCTAAGAGGAAGAGCCTAGGTTTGAAGCAGGAGTCAGGCTTTGGAGCCTGGCACCCAGTTCTACTATGTCAATAAAGCTGCTAGTGCTGAAAAGACTTCCCTTTGAGACTCTTGGAATGGCTGTCAGATCCAGTTTGTAAACCGTGCAAGAAAATCTTATTATAGCTGTATAGTCATGCTTCTTTTCTTTCTTCTTTTTAACAAAAGCAACATTGATCACTTCATTCTCCAAACTTGGCTGGGAGTTGCTTTTTTTTTTTTCTTTTCTTTTTGCGGTACGCGGGCCTCTCACTGTTGTGGCCTCTCCCGTTGCGGAGCACAGGCTCCGGACGCGCAGGCTCAGCGGACATGGCTCACGGGCCCAGCCGCTCCGCGGCATGTGGGATCTTCCCGGACCGGGGCACGAACCCGCGTCCCCTGCATCGGCAGGCAGATTCTCAACCACTGCGCCACCAGGGAAGCCCTGGGAGTTGCTTTTGTTTCTAAAAATCAAAGTCATCCTCAAAAGACAAGGCTTTAAAGAGAAAACCAACAGGCTCTGACTTGAGGATAACCCCATGGTTGTCCTACAAAATAAAGGCAGTGGCTCTCTGATAGGATTTTCCTGCTCTGCTCTAAAGCTTTGTCCTCTTGCTTTCAGGGGCATGGCTCTGTGCCAGGTGGCTATGGTAGCAGTCTCCACTGGCCACTTGCATAACAAACTACCTCAAAAGCTAGTGTCTTAAAACAACAATTTATTTACCTCACTGTTCTGAAAGTTAGCAATTTGGACTGGGCTCAGCTGGGAGGTTCTTCTGACCTTGGCTGGGTTTGTACATGTGTTTGTGGTCAGCTACCAGGTAGGTTGGGTGCTGGCTGGTCTAAGATGGCCTCAATTGGGATGAATCATCTCTGTCCCACTTGGTCTCTCATCCTCCATCAGTTTAACCCTGGATTGCTCACATGACAGCTGGACAGGGTTGCAAGAATTTGAGTAGAAGTCCTCAAGGCTTTTGAACCTGAGGCTTGGAACTGGTACAGTGTCACTTTTGCTGTGTCACATTGGCCAAAGCAAGGCATGAGGCCAGCCCAGATTCAAGGAGTGAGAAATAGAGTCCATCTCTTGTTGGAAAGACATGTATACAGGGAGGGGTGGAGAATGGCCCTTTTTTGCAATTTACTTCTTACACTGCATTAGAAATAAAATGGATTTGGCAGCAGGTGGCAGGTTTGACTTGTGGCTCTAGCCTAGTATCTTCAGGGAGGTTACTTGTCTACAACTTCCTCCCCTCCTCATTTGTAAACCACAGGCAGGGTGACTGAGAGGATTACATGAGGTAATGTGTGAAGGAGCTAGCTCTGGAGTCCAACCGGGTTCAAATTCTTTTCCATTTACTCTTTTTTAAAATTTTATTGGGCTTCCCTGGTGGCGCAGTGGTTGAGAATCTGCCTGCCGATGCAGGGGACACGGGTTCGTTCCCCGGTCTGGGAGGATCCCACATGCCATGGAGCGGCTGGGCCCGTGAGCCATGGCCGCTGAGCCTGCACCGGTCTGGGAGGATCCCACATGCCATGGAGTGGCTGGGCCCGTGAGCCATGGCCGCTGAGCCTGCACGTCCGGAGCCTGTGCTCTGCAACGGGAGAGGCCGCGGCAGTGAGAGGCCCATGTACCGCAAAAAATAAATAAATAAATAAATAAAAATATAAATTTTATTGTATTTTTAAATTTTTGGCTTCATTGGGTCTCTGTTGCTGTGCGCAGGCTTTCTCTAGTTGCGGTGAGCAGGGCTACTGTTCGTTGCAGTGTGTGGGCTTCTCCTTGTGGTGGCTTCTCTTGTTGCGGGGCATGGGCTCTAGGCGTGCAGTCTCAGTAGTTGTGGCTTGCGGGCTCTAGAGCGCAGGTTCAGTAGTTGTGGTGCACGGGCTTAGCTGCCACGCGGCATGTGGGATCTTCCCGGACCAGGGCTCAAACCTGTGTCCCCTGCATTGGCAGACAGATTCTTAACCACTGCACCACCAGGGAAGCCCTCCATTTACTCTTTTTTTTTCTTTTCCTCCATTTACTCTTAAATGACTTTGGGAGAAGGTATTTAGCCTTTCAGTGCCCCTATTTCCTATTCTGTAAAGTGGGAATAATCATAAGAACCTAATAATATGTAGTTGTTGTGAGGATAAATGAGTTAAGTAAAATTTAAAAGAGTGCCTGACACTTGGAAGGCATTCATTACATATAACTGTTGTTGACACTATTAACATTATCTTGGAACATAGCCAGTCTGTGAAAGGAATGTCATTCCCCCATGGCCCCTTCTGGGTGACCAACTGTTGCTTGAATGAATGGAAGGTGGTATCCTTCTTACTACTTTCTGGATATTACACATGGCCAAGGATGGACTTTCCTCATCCTTAAAATACTAGTGCCTAAAAGAAATGATATTTATTTGTAAAAATCTAAACATAACTCTCAGAAGTTATGGTGAGCTCATAACCTGACAGTGCAATATGAAGAGACCTCCAAGTGTTAAAGAGATGCTAGAGTCACAGTTAGTGAGAAGGAAGGAAGGAAGGAAGGAAAGAAGGAAGGAAGGAAGACAGACAGTCAGCAAGTATCCCAGATTTCTCTTGAGAATTTATGTCTAAAGAATAGAAGCCATTTTTTAAAACGAAGGAAAATAAGATTCAATTGATTGGTTTTTTACAAGAACATATCTTAAAATAAGTCATTAAACTTCTTGGTTGTATAGAGAGCTGCATTTCTCCTGCTACTTTTTAGGAAGAGAAAACCCAAGTCATAAACTAGTCTTTGACCTAAAGGATGTTTAAAGTGTTAATCCCTTAGAATAAAGGGTTATCCAGAAAATAGAGACAAGAGGTGAAACAGAGCTTTCTTGAAGTCAAACCTCTGTGTCAGAAACCAAGAACTATGGATTTTTCCATGCTTCCACTTGAAAGAGCATCTGTCTGTTACTGATAATGTTTTGAAGCACAGGGCTGCAAACTGTGGCCCTTGGGGTCCGCCATCTGTTTTTGTGAGTGAAGTTTTAGTGGAACACAGTCACACCTATTGCTTTCCATATTGTCTGTGGCCACTTTTGTACTATAGTGGCCAAGCTGAAGAGCTGGGACACAAGCCTGAAATATTTACTGTCTGACCCTTTCAGAAAAAGTTTGCTGACCCTGGTTCTGAAGTCCTGGAGCTATCCAGACTTTTACAGTAGTAGCTGCTGTTGTCATTACATGGGAGGCTGTCTCAGGGAAGCTCAGCATGGAGTTTGGGGCCATGCTCACCTGAGTTTAAGGCCCAGCTCTACCTCCTCCTAGATATGTGGCCTTGGACCTTGCTAGCATTGTGACCTTGTAAACTTAACCTTCCTAAGCCTCAGTTCTCCCTTTAAAATGGAAATAATGATAACAATAATTGCTTCACATAGGGAATTTATGAGAATTAAATAAGATAATATATTTCAACCATTTAGCTCAGTGACTGGCACAGCTATGGTGAAAAGTAGCAATAAAATAAGAACAAAATTAAATTGGAAAGAAGTTCCTTAGACCTGGAACATAAGACTGGAAATGAGGACAGTGTGTAAGGAAGATGTGGGCTGAATCTGGCCACATGGGGTTTGGGTGGTGAAGATTAGGCTGAGAAAGGTGGATGCTCTGGCAGGACAGGGGCCCTGAATCCCCCTCTGGGCCCCTGGGGAGATTCCTTAAACTCTGTGAGCCTCAGTTTTCTTATCTGTTAAATGGGAGGGTGATAATCATTGTAGCCACCTCCCTACAGCTGTTGGAGGATTGAATGAGATGATGTGAGTACAGCATTTAGCTCAGTAAGGGGTAGCTCTTGTTATTAAGAATTGTGTTTGAAGAAGGGACTCAGAGAGGCAGATGTCAGCAAGTGAAAAACCAGAGAGAGGAGAGATGGGTCCAGGTTGACAGTGAAAGAAAGAATAAATCCAGTTTCAGGCAGGAATCGTGAGACAGATCAGGACAGACATACCATCAGAGCCTCTGCCAGAAGTGTCCTTTTGCACAGGCCCTGACATATCTTCTCCATCCTCTCTAAGCAGAGGGCATACCTTGAAGGGAATGTTCCAGACCCTTTGGTCTCTTGGAGACGTGACTGTGAAGCTTGTTTTGCAAGTAATTTCAATACTGACATAGGAGTTTTAGTGGGAGCCGAATTTTCACGAAGACTTGCCATTACTTACAGAGTCTCTGTTGACCTTGACCTTCCTGATCTTCCATTTATAGTGATATCTGCCTTCCCTTGTGCCCCTGGGCTGCCAGAGTCTATGTGAGTTGGAAGGGGGAAAAGGTTTTAAGGCAGGAAATCAACTGTGCAATTGTTAAGATAGACATTCAGCAGTCTCTTTAGACGGATGGTTGATTAAAAGGTTATAATACCATTCCTGGTCTCTCATGTACTGGGTTGTATTCCACTGGAGTAAATTAAGTTTGAGACACGTAAATATCATTATAAAGATTAGACATTACAGTTGGCTTGATGTCTTTAACCGATCCCCTGACATTCAGCCATGCCTTTAGATTAGCTTAATTGAAACACAAGAGATCAGAACTTAATTAGAACTTAATTGGACTGCTCTGTTAAACATAGCTGGCTTAGTGGCTGTGATAAACTTCACTTGGAAATTCTTTCCAATGCATCTCTGAATATATTTTGGGCACTCAGTGTATAAAGTTAATGCTTTTTACTGTAAGCAGTTTTTGATGTGAGGTTTATTGTTAGCAGTAAAAAGTAGTATGAACTCAAGAGTTTGTTTCAGCTGGATGTATTAAGTATGCAGAGCTAACGTTCCCATATTTGCTGGTGTTAACTCCTTGAGGCAGGTCCTGCAAGCGACAGATAACCCCATTCTAACTGACTTAAGTAGAAAAGGATTTTTTTGTCTGTTTATTTATGAAAACAAGAGGCCCATGGGGAGATCTTCCTTTACAGCTTGATCTGGGGGCCCAGTGATGTCTTCATGACTTGGGTCCCCCTCTGTCTCTTGATTCTGTTTCCTCTGGCTTGGCTCCATCCTCAAACGGTCCCTCCCCTGTGGCACCATCCACGTTTCATAAGGCTCCAAGGGTAGCAGAAGAAGAGAAAGTCTCTCCCAGAGTTTCTCTCTAATCCAGCTGGCTCAGGTCAATGACCTACTTTGGAATCAATCCTTGGAACTAGGGGGATTTAGTGGGCTGTTAGGCAAATGGAAGGAGAGTCTTACCCAAGGCACCCAGCTTTAGAGTTGGGAAGGGTAGACCCCAATAGGAACTCAGGGCACTGTTACCAAAAGAAGGCAGAAGGGATACTGGGCAGCTATCTTGGCTACAGTTCGTTATATTTCAACTAACAGGAAAGTGGCTTAAATAATAAAGGGGATTTACTGGCTCAGGAAGCTAGAAACTAGAAGTTTCTGAGATAAAGAAGGAAGGCTTCAGGATTGGTTTGATTCAAGTGCTCAGTGATATAATTGAAAACCTGATTTTCTTCTGTCTCTCTGCTTGGCCTCTTACAGAGTCAGCTTTATCCTTAAGCTGGCTTCCCTCAAAACAGTAACACAGCAGTGGCCACTGTCCTAAGGTTTTGCCTCAGCAGAAGGAGAGAATGCTCAAGCTCTTTCAGAAAAGCAAATGAAATGGTTTCTCAGAAGCCCCACCACATCTCCTCCCACATCTTATCACTCTGAACTTGATTACGTGTCCATCCTGAGTCAGTGAACCCCTTTGGTCAGGATGAATGTGGACCAGATTGGTTTCGGTGTAGGTGGCAGGTGAGGTGGGATCACCTGGACTGCCTTATCAGGGTTCACGCCCAGAGCTAGAGGTGGGGTTTATTCTCTATACTCATCACAGCTACTACCCAGCTTGG
Organism: Kogia breviceps; assembly: GCF_026419965.1. Classification (NCBI taxonomy): domain Eukaryota; kingdom Metazoa; phylum Chordata; class Mammalia; order Artiodactyla; family Physeteridae; genus Kogia; species Kogia breviceps. The sequence continues at coordinate 68,275,719 of NC_081323.1, forward strand.
GGGTGGTTGCTGGGCGTTGAATTAATAACCACAGTGGGCCATGCCCTACTCATTTCTTCATCTCTAGCATTTAGCATGGGGCCTGGCACATAGTAGGTCCTCAGTAAATGTTTACTGAATAGGGCCAAACTGGAACAGTGTACCTTGCTTAATTTGGAAAGAAATCAAGAGTTTCATACATGAATAAAATGATGGCTGAAAATAAACCTTATCTCAGCTTTACATACAGATTAAATGCAGAGTCTGGATAGAGATGATAAGACTTTTCACCTCTTTCCCCATCCTCTCCCATGCAATGTAAAATTTTCCCTTTCGCCTTTGGTTGGTCATCAAATTCCATTACAGTGAAGAGTTTTGTAAACAACAGTTGGTATCAGGAAACTATTTCTAACTCCTGATAAGTCCTTTGATGATCTCATGGCATTAAAATTTTCTACTATGAATAATTCAGTAAAACAAAACCTTTTTTTTTTTCTTTTTATATTCCTTGCCCATGTAATAGTCATTTATTCTAGTATTAAAAAAATAAAATACCTGAATATCTTTTAAAAAGCGCAAGGGCTCTGGTCAGTGAAGGAAGAAACTCCATCCATTTCCTGGCCTTGACTAATAAGGGAAATGAGAAGTACCATCAGCTTTTGTTTGAAAAAAAATTTCTAAGGAGTGGAAAAAATAGACTCTTGCAGGAAAGGTGTGGTAGAATTACTTGAATGTTACTTTTTTAAACCAAAAACACTTTTAGAAATGGCCACGTGGCTCATGCTGGAAGTCTTGGTCAACATTTTGTGTTACAAGTCCATATTTTTCACTTCTTTTGAGAAGTATTATTTTTCACTAATGAAATTCTCATGCAGTGGTGAAGAAAAATGAAGCCGTTTGAAGTTTGCTGTGATAAGCATTTTGGCATCTGGTTACCGTCCGTGTGTGTGCTCATTCCTAGGATTATAGTTATTGTTCAGTTTTGTCATATTTGGGTGGGAGGGGCGTGGTCTCGGGTATCTGGAAGTTTCTTGTGGGGAATATCTATGTGGGAAGGGCGGCCATGACATTCTAAGTGGGTGCCATGCCCACAGCCATAACTGCAGGCCCTTGTCCCTGCGTCGTCCATGTCCCCATCACTCTGGCCACAAGTGACGGAGCCAGGAATAAGTTTCAGGCCCTGTGGGCAGCCTCTCGGGGGTGGCACGTGGCTGGGAAATGGTCTGGCATTGCTCTGCCCCACAGGGATGGTCCATCCTGGGTAGTGTCTAAGCAGCCCAATCAGATTCTCCTGTCTGGGGCGTGAGGACGTCAGACAACAGAAAGAAAGGGCAGATCATAGTGTGGGTAGAAGGGGAGAAACACCAGAGACAGGAGAAAGCTTGAAAAGCCATGAGTCAGCAGACCTCAAAGCAGAGAGAGGAGGAGAGAAAACCAGTTAGGACAGGGCAGCAGAAAAAGCGGCAGCAAGTTGAGAAAGAAGCCACGGCCAAAAAGTTGAGTTCCACGTACAGCCGGGAGCAGAACTGTTGCTGGGTCACCAAGCTACTGCTGGACGACTCTGGCTAAGCTGTCCCGTGCCTGGACAGCTGTGGACGCTGGTACGCTTCTTCCCGAGACCTGGCTCTGCCCCTGGTGAGAGGAATCCTCACATTCCTTCTACCTTTACAGTAACCCCTGTGCTAGGTTATATTATTGTTCAAAAATCTTTGTGGCCTCTCCCTAAGGGAAGCTTGACCACGTCACTGCTTTGCTCAATGGAATGAATGGACGTGTCATTTAAAATGTGCTTTAAGGGTCAAAGCATAGTTTGCCATATTCGTGTCATTTGCCATGACAACCAGCAACATTTCAGAGAGAGGCTGCCCTGTCAGCCTGAGGCCCAGAATGTAACACGAGGGAGAAACCATCGATGACATAAGCTTCTCAGATTTGGGGAGTGTTTGTTACACCAAAGTCTAGCCTACACGCACTTTTGAAAAAAGCCCAGTAACCAAGGTAACCCGAGCAGCTTTCTCTCCCTTGCAGACCCAGAGAGCCTCAACCAACACCATGCTATAGGCAGCCATGCTTCGCTAAGCTCACAGCCTGTGCTTTTGACCTTGGTGGGGTGAAATTACATTAGTTACTGGAAGAGCGTCAGTGGCTTTCTAATGTGAGTTGTTCCTCTTCCCCATCTTCAGTCCTCCAGTCTGCCTCCTGTATGTGTATTCAACCTAAAAATTGGTACAAAATACTGTCTGATTTCTGCCCTTTCTCTCTTTGGGGTTTGAGTCTTTTATGATTTGTTCTCCTGCCCTCAGTTTTATTATAAACTTTTTTCCAACATGTAGAAGAGCTGGAGGAATCTCAGAGTAAACACCCACATGTTTACCACCTAGATTTCATGGTTACCATTTTGCTTTATTTGTTTCATCATTATCTGTCCACCAGTCTATCAACTCATCCTGCTCTCCACCCATCTTGTTTTCTTGGACGCACAACAAAGTTGCAGATTCATGATGACATGATGATGCCTTATCCCTTGACGCTTAGTCTTTTTCCTTTTAATTCTGGATTTTTAAAAAATTGTTTTTTAACCTCGTATAAGGTTGCCTTAACTGATCACCCTGCTCACCCAGACTTGGACATTTTTACCCTTTAACAATCATGAACTCTGTGTATTTGTCCACATTACATAAACCCCAGAGCCCACACTTGCTTAACCTCGCTCTTTAATTTTCTCTCTATTACTTCCTCTCTTATCTCTTCACTCACCACAACTTTTCATTTGCTTTCCCTTCTCTCTTTCAGCTCCCAGCAGATAATTTCTAAACTAAACAACAGCTGAACAATATCCCCACTGTTCTGTGTGTCTGAGTATGCACGGCACGTCCACACTTGCCCAGGACAGAAGGAAAACACAATTTCTTCAATTTTATTTCTTTGCATCAAAATGATTAAATCTGTCTACATGACCTTCATACATCAGACGATTTGGCTATTTTAAAAGTCTATTTAATAGAGTAAGTCAAGCTGCATTCCCTTCATAGAAGGAATCTTTACCACCAAACAGTGCAGTGAATGCTAAGGGAACAATGCATCTTTTGTAAGGAGAGAGAGAGAGAGAGAGAGACACTGCCATCCTACAACTGCAGGATTGTTTAAATTATTAGACGGCAATTCACGCTAGATACATATTTGCATTGTTGTACAAGTATTTTCTTATTTTGCTTAAAGATAGCTTTTCAAGGGGAATCTTACTCTTGCAATGCAAACTTAGAAGACCCCATTACATGGTCTAGTACATTTGATTTTATTACCATGGCCAGCAGTATTTCAATATTTTAATAAAAGGCTATCAGCAGTGAGGTAAAAGACTGCATCTCCAGCAACTCAGGCACCAATATTTTATTTACTAACAGCTATAATAAAGCTTTCAGTGAAAAATCTTAAGTAGCACTTTCCTTTTTGGTGAGAATCAATTTTACAACAATCCTTTTAACCTTATTTAAGCTTACAAAGCTAATTTAATTTGGCTATTTCAAAGTAAGGGGGAAAAAAAAAAAGAAGAAGAAAATATTTCCCCTAATAAATAAAACATTAGGGGAAGAAAGTGAAGAGAAATTGTCCAGAATTTATTAGCAATGCCTACTTATAAACGTCAGAATTCTTGTGCATGAGTTCCTTCTTGCTTTTTTGCTTGAGAGTTGAATGGTGAGGTCATTCATTCACTTACTTACCACTCATTGATCACCTACTCTTTGCCAGGCACTCAAGCACTGGGAACATAAAGAAAAAGAAGACACATCCCCTGTCCTCAGAGAGTTTATAGTTTGATAGAGGAAATGGGCATGTGGGCTGGCAGTTAGGTTACAGTTACATCTGAGGTGCTATGACAGAGGGACACACAGAACTGGCGGTGGCGGGAGGAGCTTACTCTAAACTGAAGAGGGTAAGAATACTCAGAAAGGCTTCCAAGAGGCATCTTTTTTTTTTTAAATATAAATTTATTTATTTTATTAATTTTATTTTTGGCTGTGTTGTGCTTTGGTTGCTGCGAGTGGGCTTTCTCTAGTTGCAGAGGGCGGGCTTCTCACTGCGGTGGCTTCTCTTGTTGCAGAGCACAGGTCCTAGGCGTGCACGCTTCAGTAGTTGTGGCGTGCAGTCTCGATAGTGCAGGCTCAGTAGTCGTAGTGCACGGGCTTAGTTGCTCTGTGGCATGTGGGATCTTCCTGGGCCAGGGCTCGAACCTGTGTACCCTGCATTGGCAGGCAGATTCTTAACCACTGTGCCACCAGCGAAGCCCCCAAGAGGCATCTTGAAAGACAAATGGAGTTAGCCAATGGGAGAAGAAAGGAATAGTAACTAAAACTCTTTACTGTTGCAAGCAATAAACAACACAAACTGGCTGAGTAAAAAAAAGGAAATATATTGGCTCACGGACCTGAAAGACCCAAGGGATTTTGGCTTCAGGCATAGCTGGATCCAGGGTCTAGCACAGTGTCGTCAGGAATCTGCCATTGGTGGTCTACTCTTCTTCCTTACTAATAGAAGCCCAAATTTGTTCACTCTCATTGGAGTTGTTGTGTACTTCAGGAATGGCTGGGCTTAACTAATTATGATCCAATTTCCAAATAAGGCCACTTTCTGAAGTGTGGGAGGATATGAATTTGGAGCAAAGGGGCTGGGAGGAGACACAGCTCAACCCATTATACCCTGCCTTTCTCTCTTCCCTCTCTTGGATCTCCTGCTGGTACCTCCCAGTGGCTGGACCCAACAACAGAGTAAACGAGCCTGGTTGATATGAACCATAAAATCAGCCTCCTAAGGCACAGAGTGTGGTGGAAAAGGGTGCACCTGGAGGGGCAAAGAGAATTTCCAGCAGAATCTGTCTTGCCTTCATTCCTGGGAAGGATCTCTTCACATGGTAACTAACCAACGACTGGTTCTTAGCCCCTGCTATTTTAACAATATTTATTTATTTATTTAGCTGCCTTGGGTCTTCGTTGCTGCGCATGGGCTTTCTCTAGTTGCGGAGAGCAGGGGCTACTCTTCACTGCCGTGCGCGGGCTTCTCCCCGCGGTGACTTCTCTTGTTGTGGAGCATGGGTTCTAGGCGTGTGGGCTTCAGTAGTTGTGGCACACGGACTCAGTAGTTGTGGCTTGCCAGCTCTAGAGCGCAGGCTCAGTAGTCGTGGCACATGGGCTTAGTTGCTCCGTGGCATGTGGGATCTTCCCGGACCAGGGCTTGAACCCGTTGTCCCCTGCATTAGCAGGCAGATTCTCAACCACCGCGTCACCAGGGAAGTCCCATGACAATCTTCTAAAAGGAGTTAACTGGTTCTGTTTGGGTTACAAGACACTTTAAATGGGACTAGGAGGCAGGATACCCAGTGCTCCACTCCACTGATGTTCTGTGAGCCTTGTCCCCCATTACTCTAGGACATTCTTTCCCTTGTGGCTTACTAGCTATATATCACCTAGGAACTGCATTCAACTTCATGTTATGAAAACTCAAGAACAGTGCCAATAATCCAAATGGAGTTTATTTTTCCTTACGTATCAAGATATCCAGAGTAGGTCAGCCGCAGACTGGTACAGTGGCTTAAAGAAGTCATTAAAGGCCCAGGTTCCTTCTAACCCCCTGCTTTTGGCCTCTTGGCTGGCAGGTGCTGCCCCACTTCCAGCCCCACATCTGTGTTCCAGACTGAAAGAAGTAGAAGGAAACTTCAAAGAAAAGGGCAGCAGAAATCAAGAAAGTAGCACTTGCTCAGAAATCCATGGGACATGCCCATTTCTATCTCAAACAGCAGAACTGTGTCATATGGTTGTCCCTTGCTTGCTACATGGGAGGCTGGGAAATGTAGTTTTTCCCCTGGACTGATTGTCATCAGGTTTCTGGTAATAAGGATGAAGTGGAGAGGGGTTGATGGGTGAGCAGCTGGCAGAGTCAGTGCACTGGCCAGCGGCACCCAGACCCGAAGTACTGCTGTTCTGAGGATCTGAGTGGACTGGGGGAAAGCAATAAATATATTTACTCTGAATCAAGGTCTAGATTTAAATAAATCCTTCTGAGATAAATCCAAAATGCATGTAATAAGCCTCCTACTATGTGCATTGTCTTTTTTTAGGCCCTGCTAATATAGTCAGAATATATGCCTACCCCAAGATGACTAGAGAAATGTTGTCAGAGTTCTTTACATTGCCTGAGTTATTGTCTGTTGTTGTGCTTATAAACCTCACCAAGGACTTATGCATATTTCATCTAACACAAGCAATCAATTAACCCCTCCTCCTTTGTCCAACTTAAACATGGGGGCAAAGAATATAATTTAATTCTCTCTTCTGTCTTTAGAGGAAAAGAACCAAATTCATTGCCTGTGATTTTCTGACCGAATGGTTATACAAGTAAGTTGTTCACGTCTTTGAATATTCCATGACCCTAAGGGTTTAATAGTGTTAATTTGCCAGCAGAATAGCAACAATTGACTTGAATTCTTGCTTATTGTTTTCTTGTTAATCAAAACATATGGCATCGTGACCAGTCAAAATCCAAAGAGGATAGGGGAGACATTCACAGAATTCTTCTCCATTCCATTTGTGGAAGAGTGGCTGAAACTGCAGTAAGTAATGACAAAAGGCTTTGAATAATTTATTCCTAACTTGAAGATTGTGTCAATGATAGTTTCCTCCAATCTATGAGAACTAACTCATGTAATCCATCCAGGACCCTGGATCAGTTATGTATGTGGCTCTTTTCTCTGGTTATTTTTATTCTAGGCTAAGGGCATCCTATCCATGTAGTGATTATTCAAGAAGCACTTCAGAAATAAAACAGAAAACTTAAAAAATTTTCTTATCCTAAGTAATTCATCTCTCCATTCTCTCATCCTCTCCTCCTAGCCCTAAAGTTCATTATGTCTCAGGAAATACGACTAAACTTTTCTAAATATTACTTTTTAGTTATATGCATCATTTACATTTAAAATATTAGAACATGACAGATGACATTAATACTCTCTTTGACCGTCATTCTAATCTGAGTTTTCTCTCCTCACAGAATTAATCAGCTTGGTCTATTCTGCATCCTTCCGTAGTCTTAAAATTAGTTACTTAATTATATAAAATTAGATTATATCATACAAAATTAGTAGTATTACTTTATGTGAACTGTTTATCATCAATGATATAGCAATAATAATGATGACCACTAACATTTATTGAGTGCTTGTATCACGGGTCTCAACATTTAACACTAATGAACTAACTTCATCCTCATAACAATGCTATTACCAGCCCTATTTTGCAGATGAGGAAGTTTATACATTATCCTGCAACTTGCTCTTATTTGACTCAAATACATGCTTTTGAGATCTAGCCATGTTGATTCAGTTAAATCTAATTCATGCCTTTGATAGCTGTATAGCATATGTCATTTCTAGATTTGCATAATTTGTTCATTCATACAATAAATGTTTATTGAGTACTGCTGTGTGCCAAACATCATTCCAGGTGCTGGAGATAAAGCAGTGAACAAAGTAGCCAAAACTCCTGACTTAATGGAGCTTATATTCTGGTGGGGGATGGCAGACAATAAGCAAGTAAGTGCTATAGAGAAAAATAAAGCAGAGAGGGGAGAATATAGAGTATTGACGGGACTTAATTTTATATAGGGTGGTCAGGAAAGACCTCACTTGGAGGATGACTTTTTTTTTTTTTTTTAGTATTTATTTATTTGGCTGCACTGGTTCTTAGTTGTGGCATGCAGGATCTTTGTTGCCATGTTTGGGATCTTTAGTTGCAGCATGCAGGATTTTTGTCGCCATGTGTAGGATCTTTAGTTATGGCATACGGGATTGAGTTCCCTGACCAGGGATCGAACCCAGGCCCCCTGCATTGGGAGCGTGGAGTCTTAGCCACTGAACCACCAGGGAAGTCCCTGGAGGATGACGTTTAAGCAGTGATCCACAATTTTAAGCCATAAGTGGAAGAAAGACAACTCAATTTAGAGAAAGTAATATTTAACTTATTTCTTTGAAAATATTTTCACACCAGCCCTTTGCAAGAACAATGTCAGGAAACCGAGGCACTAGGAAATTAAGTAAGTTTTGTAAAATCCCATATTAAACAGTGTAGAAAAAAAAAGGAATTAGACCCTTAGCCCTCAAATGTCACATCTTTTGCTTAAATCTGCCCTTCTAGGAAATGCCAAGTTGAATAGACCCTTGGCTGACTTTCTCAATTTTGAGAGTTTAAAAGAATTCAGGTATTACCAGTTTTTAAAAGTCTGAAACTACCTATACATTGGAAAGAGAACGATATTAGAAAATCATGCTTCTTATTAAGCTTCTAAGCCTTTGACTAATTTTGTCCACTATGAAAATGGAATTTATAGATTATAAATGATTAATAAGTGAAAGATTAGCATATTTCTCCAGGTTGAAAATGAAACATTCTCCCACTTACAATAACCAATGAAGGGACTTCCCTGGTGGTGCAGTGGTTAAGACTCTGCGCTCCCAATGCAGGGAGCCTGGGTTCAATCCCTGTTCTGGGAACTAGATCGCACATGCATGCTGCAACTAAGAGTTCACAAGCCACAGTAAAGGAGCTCTGGAGCCACAACTAAGGAGCCCACCTGCCACAACTAAGACCTGATGCAACCAAACAAGTAAGTAAATAAATAAATATTTTTTTAAAAACCAATGAAGAGTCTTAAAAATAAGAGAGTTTCTCTAAATAAGAGTTCTCTCAAATCCCTAGTCATTTATCGTAAAAATACCTTAATTTAAAATAGTTGCTAACTTCCACTGGCAGCTCGTGTAAATATACTGCAAAGTAGCAATAACAAGCATTTCAGTTGGACTCCACAAGAACATAAACACAAAAGCTCTTGCTTTAACTGGCATTTGTGTTCTCTGCTTCCATTACCTTTCAAAGAGATGCCCCGAGCATGATAAAAATGTAAATGATACTAATCTAATTTGATGCAATAAATATTTATTGAACACCTACCAAATGCAATGCAAAGAGCTTGGTGCTGTGGAGAAAACAGAGATGAATAAAATATGGCTCTGACCCTTGGAGTGAGAGAGATGTGTTTACAAGTAGCTGTAGTTTCTGTAGTGAGTGTTGTAAAACAGATGTTAATAAAGCATTAAAGGGAAATGAGGATGCACGAGACCATCTATGCCCCACTCTACCACTGGCCTGGAGCCAGTCAGGTTGGGCCAGTGGCCAAGCTGGTTGGTGCCCAGATTTGGTCTTGAAGAGGCAAGAACGCAGGTGCTGTATCCTTCTCGAGAATGCTCTTGAACAGGGAGAGCAGAGAGGCAAGTAGTGCAGGAGCCAAGAGACCATCTCTAACGCACGTTTCCCCAAGCCTACTGACATTTATCACCCGGTAACTCTTTGTCGTGAGGGGCTGGCCCGTAGGATGTTTCACAGCATCTCCAGCCTTCCCCCACTCCACATGCTAGTAGCACCCCCTGTGGTCCTCACCATCAAGAAGGTCTCCAGATACTGGCAAATGTGGGGAGACAGAAAAATCGCCCCTGGTTGAGAACTTCTGATTGAATCCAGAAGGAAAAGTGAGAGGAAATCTGAGGGGGAAGGGAGAAAAGCTGAGAAAGTTCACGGTGGGTACTGTTATTCTGGTCGTTTGTGTGGATGTGAAGGCATCTGCTGAGAGGGAGGCCCAGGTTCTGGAGGCTTGTGGGGGAGGGGAGGAGGCTGCAACAGCTGCTAGGGTGAAACCTATAGGGAATCAACTAGGGATGAGTAGGGATGGCCCAGCTGATGGCCTGAATTTATGATGCATATAAACAGCCTGCTTATGAGATTATTTCCAGCAACCCTGGAAAAGAGGTGGAGAAAACAGATGGTTGGGCAAAATCAGTGTTGAAAACTGGCAATGCTAATATAGTGAAAGGTCTAGACTAGGCCCAGAGGATTGTCTGAGACTGAGAAATTTCCTTCTACCCTTCTAGGTTTTTCTGGACGGTATAAGGATCAAATTGACCTGAGACAGATTAACAGGAGAAAATCAAACAAAAGTTTAATAACGTATACATGGCAGAGGCCCAGGAAAACTGAGTAACTCACCAAAATGTCTGAAACCCTCACCTTAAATACCATCTGCAGTTAAAAACAAAAGAGGATGTTAGGGGTAGGGACCTGAGACTTCAAAGGGGAGGAAAGCAATTGCCATGAAGATGGAAAAGCAAATGTTTGGTAAATAAATATTGGAGGGGCCCTGCAGAGACAGTGGGACAGAGAGTGGACTCTGATCTCTAAGTTTCCCCACCACACCCAACCCACATTCTTTGCCGATATCTCTAGTGATAACTCTATTCCAGGCACAGGCCCTGCATCTAAATTCTTTTTAGGCAGTTAGGAGGAAGGTCAAAGTTTCTTCCTGAGTCTTTTGGGCCTTGATTGTTTTCAGCTTGAGATAATCCACATGGCAAAGAGACATTTTGGGCGGGAAATTTTGTTCCCCTCCAGGATCTTAAGTACATGGAGAAGCATTGTTAACTTTTCTAAGAATGGTGTCTTACATTTTTCTCATAAATTACTATATTTTCTGAATTGTGTTAATGATTTAACAACCAATTTTCAGCAAGAGACAGAAACACTACATTACGTGTTCACACTGGAAGTAAGAAACATAACCAAACTCGGAAGCACTAAAATGGGGATGGTAGGGTCCATACAGTTTTTGAAGTTTCAGTGGATCTTATTTGGATCCTGATTCAAAGAAACAAACCAAAAAGAAAAATTAGGAGACAACTGGAAATTTGAACACCTAGTAAATAATTGATTATATAAAGCATTATTGTTATTTTATTTAAGCTTTGATAATTTCATATTCACAATAAAAAGTTATTGCTTTTTAGAGAAACATGCTAAAATATTTATGAATGAAATATGAAATCATATGATGTCAGTGGATAAGGTTGGGGGAAGTAACATTGAGTGACTGACATGGAGAACAGTATAAATGAAGCTGGATGGTGAACTGGGTTCATTTTTTTTCTGCCTACTTTTTTATTCTTTTTTTTTTTTTTTTCTGTGGTACGCGGGCCTCTCACTGTTGTGGCCTCTCCCATTGCGGAGCACAGGCTCAGCGGCCATGGCTCACGGGCCCAGCCGCTCTGCGGCATGTGGGATCTTCCCGGACTGGGGCACGAACCCGTATCCCCTGCATCGGCAGGCGGATTCTCAACCACAGCGCCACCAGGGAAGCCCCTGCCTACTTTTTTATATCTTTGAAATTTTCCATAATAAAACATTAAAAGGAAAAGAAACAGTAAGATGTTTCAAAGCTCCTCTTGATCAGCTGATTGAATAGCGGATAGGCTGTGAGCAAGGAGGAATCTATTGACTGGAGGTGAACTGGGAGGGCTGTGGGCTGTTCTCCATGGGTGATGCTGGAGTGACAGGCAGTGGAGGAGACTGAGTTTTCACATGATGCTGAGAGGCTCAAATGACATGGAAGGAAAAGGGCCCTGGGGTGTGGCGGGGAGAGCGACAGGTGTGGGCCCAAGTGAGAAGCCTCATGGTGCTGGGGAGGTCTGTGTTACCCCGGTTGAGACCCGGCTCTGAAGCGGCACAGCTCACCAGCCAGTCCCCTCTCATATCAGCCTCATTCTCACTCCCCGCCCCGCTCCAGTGCCAAACCCAATTCTCCCCAGTGGCAATGAGGAGGATTAATATGGCCAGAGCCGTGGGCTTGCCCTAAGAACACGGCTCCAGTAACCTCAGAGCTCCTGGGGAATAAGGAAATGGCTTTCTTGGTCAGGTCAGTGTAGTAAATCTTTTAGGCTTGGCAGGACACGTGCGGTCTCTGTTGCAACTACTCAACTCCATAGTTGTCCATAGACAACACGTGACAAAGGGCCGTGGCTGTGTTCCAGTACCACTCAACTTGCAGCAGTAGGTGATGGGCCAGATTTGACCAATGGGCTCTAGTTTGCTGAGCCCTGTTCTAGATGGACACCAATAACCCAAGTCATAGTCTCACATAAGGGCAAAATACAATATAAATAGAAGTGAGTGGGTGGGAAAGATGAAAGGACAGAGAAGGCTATGATGAGATCAGGAATTTGGGAAGATGAGATATGACAGTCTTTCAGGGACAACCCGTTCTAAGATGTGACTGTCACGAAGGAAGAAGGGGGTCATGGGATCACATGGACTCAAGGCCATGGTGTTGGAGGTGTCATCAGTATGAATAATGAAGTATCTGAGAGGCTTGTGGGGGTGGGTTGAAGAAGATGACTCAAGTCAAATCCCGGAGCTGTCAAGGGAGGTGTAAGAATGTCCTGGACGTCAAAGTGGAGGTAGTGCAGTGTAGGGGTTAGGAACCTGGGCTCTGGAATCACAGCTCTGCATGCTAAATCACGCTCTACTCCTTTTGGCTGTGTGGCTCAGCACAGATGACTTAAGCTCTCAGAGCCTCAGTTTTTCCATCTGTGAAATGGTCTTTCATCTAAACAAAGCTAGTTCCTTACCTAAGAGGAAGTATGGTGCCAGTTTTAAGGGAGTACATTTTTTCCCCACTACTGATACATATACATATATAAATGGGTGTGTTTCAGCTATTAAAGGGAGTTATTTTTAATCTATTTGTTCATCTATTCAGCTAATATTTATTACTTACTTAAATGTGCTCTAAAATTGGAACAGACATATTCATAAACTGACTGGCTGCCATTTACTGGATGCCTACTACATGCCATGGAACCATGACACAAACATGTTCCTTGTCTTCATGAACAGAAAGTTGTGGGGTTTTTTTAAAATTTATTTTATTTATTTATTTTTGGCTGCGTTGGGTCTTCATTGCTGCACGCGGGCTTTCTCTAGTTGCAGTGAGCGGGGGCTACTCTTTGTTGCGGTGCGTGGGCTTCTCATTGCGGTGGCTTCTCTTGTTGCGGAGCACAGGCTCTAGGCGCGCAGTCTTCAGTAGCTGTAGCACACGGTCTCAGTAGTTGTGGCTTGTGGCTCTAGAGCTCAGACTCAGTAGTTGTGGCGCACAGGCTTCATTGCTCCGCGGCACGTGTGATCTTCCCGGACCAGGGCTTGAAGCCATGTCCCCTGCATTGGCAGGCGGATTCCTAACCACTGTGCCACAAGGGAAGCCCAACAGACAGATTTTGTATATAGTTAGATTGCAGTGTATATGGACTTATTTATGCTTGTTCAGTGTTGTGCTCTTCGGGGAAGGAGAAAGAGAAAGAGAGAGAGAGAAATAAAATTTTTTTAAATGCAAGCAATTCCGCCTGAATTGTACACTGGAGGTGAAGCATAAAATGGGACACATGACTCAGCTCTTTCCTTAATTGTCTTCAGTTTTATGTGACACTCACAACATGAGCAGCCCACAAGGGAACTGTTTCCTTCTGTCTGTCTGTCTGTCTACCTACATGACCTACCTACCTACCTACCTACCAACCAAGCATTTATATAGTGTTTACTCAGGTACTGTTCTGAACAATTTATAAATATTACCTAATTTAACTCCCATAACAACCCTACAAAGTAGGAACTATTACTTCCCCATTGTGTTAATCAGGCTAGCCTAGACTGGGCTGCGGTTATAAACAATAGCCAAATACTCAATAACAGCTGATTTCTCATACAAAGACTGATACAGTTTGGACAGCCTTCTTATAAATTATAGCTATTTGGAACATGTTGTTTTTGAAGTCACTGAAGCAAAAGAAGAAAAGAATGGAAGAGGCATCCTAGTTCTTAATCTTCTCACCTCTTCTCACAGAGCCTGGCCCCAAAACAACCACAAGGGAGGCTGAGATATGTGAGGGAACACTGGATAGTCCATGGGTTATAGCTGTGCCGGCCATAGCCATATGTCAGAGAAAGAGCTGAGGCACAGAGGTGTAAGTTTTTTGCCCAAGGTCACAAGCTAGTGAACAGCAGGTGCAGGATTTGAACCAGGCAGCCTGGCTCCAGGGTCCGAGCTGGTAAGAGCATAATGAATTACTTCACTCTTCTGCCTCGCCTATCACTCAGAGTGATCTGTACTAAGACTGGGAGAAAAACTGGCTACCTGAGACCGTTGAAAGATGCTATGTCTTTATATGGGTAATTTAAGGTGTGTCAAGGGGAAATTTTGGCTAAATGTGAGTTTCATTTTATGTGCTCATTTTAGAATCAGCTCCTGTGTCAGATGCCACTCCTTTGTATATTATGTGTACTAGCATTTATTGCCTCAAATAATCTTATCTACCAGCCTGGGGAGTCATCCAAAATAAGAGTTTAGGTTTATTTTAATATTCTTGGTAAGACAAGTTCTACCAGGTCCAGCTGTCTTTTTTGATGCTTGATGTCATCATATTATCAGATCACAGCTCGTAGGTTGCGATCATTTGTCATGGGCAGCTGCCGATTGCTTATCACATAAATGATGGGTCCTTCTCCCACAGGTCTCACAGCATGTGAGATCCTCCTGGACCGGGGCACGAACCCGCGTCCCCTGCATCGGCAGGCGGATTCTCAACCACTGCGCCACCAGGGAAGCCCAAGAAATGCATTTTTATGTAGCTATTTTATATAAACATGGATAACCTTTAAAAAATTCCGTTAGGTTTATAAAAATAATTAAGATTTATCATATATAAAATATACATATTTGTTAAATAAACTACACAGTGAAAAGGAAAGGTTTTAAATCAAGGATCATCATAGAATTAACTAACTCTAGCTCTAAGGTCTTTCAAAAGGATGTTTCACTCCAAATGGCAGGAACATGGCTTTTATTTTCTCCTCTAGATTATTTTGTAGCTTTCATATTATCTATAGAGTTACTTTAAAAATTAAAAACAATTGCAAAACGAAAAGGTATTTATTCTATTTCCTTCTCCATTTTCTTGCTTTCTGTATTAGATTTGTTTTTTCCAGCCCTGCACTGATTTCCCCCTTCTTCTGGTTACAGTACACCCTGTGTTTTTGGAAGGATCACCCCTCTCCCATTTTCTGTTCAAGCAGAAAGTGAGCTGATTCCACCTCTGGCTCTGGGCTGAGTATGTGACCCAGGCCTGGCCAGTCAGAGCAGTGAATCCCCCTGACCACTGTGCTTGCTCCCAAATCGGTAAAATCAGAGATAACCCCAAGATTTTTCAAGAAGCAACCAGGAAAACTTTTCTGTCTTTTCCTCTAGACTTAGAACTTTGAGGTTATAAGCCTCGAGCTGCTGAGGGCAATGCTCTAAAGAGATTGTGCCTGGGATAACAGCAGAACTGAGAGGTGGCCAGAGCCTGAGTCCCTATGGCATTGTTTTGAATCTCTCTATCTGACCATGTTAGGCATGTTAGCCAACTCTACCCCTATTAGTTAAGTGAACCAATAAATACCTTTTTTTCTTTTTCTTTTTCAATAAATACATTTTTTCTTTTTTTGCTTACACCAGTTTGAGTTAGGTGAATGATACTTGCCAATGAAAGAGCCCTGGTATGTTTTCCTACATGATACTTACGCAACTACCCTCCAATATTCTGTGTTAGTCAGCTTTCTCTAGGTTTTGCTGCAGTAACAAACAACTCTGAAATCTCAGTGCCTTATAACAACAGAGATTTATACTTCACCCTGTTTAATGTTGGCTGTGTGTCACCTCTGGCTCTGCTCCATGTCTCTTCTCAGTCTGGGACCCAGGAGGGAGGAGCATCACCATTCCTCAGTCTCACAGCAGAGGGAGAGGAGCTCAACAGCCAACCCATGCAAACAGTACTTCAGCTCACACTTCATTGCTCAATACAAGGCCTATGGCCAAGCTCAATATCGGTACTATGGGAAAGTTGACACCACCCACAGGCAGAAACCGCGTGCTAATGACAAAGAGCAGGGACGCATGATTCTCTTATAGGTAAAGGAATGATAGTTTGGAGCAATAATATAATCTGCGCATGTTCTAATCAGAGCTTAAGGAGGGGGTCTTCTTCCACACCTGTCAGCAGCAGTGGATTACTCATATCTCCTGTTGGCCTTACGCCTATTTATGAATCCAGCACTGTCCTCTTTTGTTGTGTATAGTCCTGACTTAACCAGCCAATCAGAAACAGTGAAATTATTTACTATCATATTAAGAACAGGAAACATTTAGCTTTTTATTTTGACCAAAAAGTATTCATCCAATTTGTTTGCAAAAATAAATCACTGAATAAACACAAGGAGCAAAAGTGCACTGCTGCCTATCTGGTCCCGTGGCCCAGGGGAGAAGGCTCATGAAAGACATCATTAAAACTGAGACCTTCAATGAAACAAAGATTGTGTTTTAGAAGAGAAAAGAAAAGGTTGTTTTGGGCAAAATGTCTTTTCAGCTAAGTTCTACCATTAGATAAAAGAAGAGAAAAGAAGAGAAAAGAAAAATCCACGATACTTTCAGGTCAGTGAAAGGTATCTTATGACCAAAACCTGAGGTGAGAATAGAAGTGTCACTGTGCCGTTTGAGGACAAGTGCCAGCGGTCAGATTTTCTGCGCTGAGCTTGACAGTGGGACCCAAAACGCTTGTGCCTTCAAAACGGCACAGGAAATGGCATACATTCTGCACTAAAGATCAGAGTTGGATGGTAGCCTGGCAGAAAATTTGCTGTCATGCCCTGTTGCAAGGAAAAATATCCTTGCAATTCATTTTGTCTTATAGAAGATTTCTGTCTCAGTAATTCGAAAGGCCAGAGTCTCGTGAGGATAATAAATCGTCTTTGCTCTTTATGTTAACTTTTGTCTTTAGACAGGAAGGAAAGAGACCTGTTTCCTGAATTCAGGACATGCTGGGGTGCATAAATCCTCTGAGTGCCTCCTTCTGCTGGAGGTTTTTGTGTGGGTGGCCCTTTCTCTCGGGCACACGGTACTGCTTCCTCCCCTTCCTCCTGTTGTTTTTAGGTGACTCTTTGGGAACGAGCTCGGGGAGCCTGTGTCAGGCAGCATGGCAGACACATCTGGGCTCCAGTCTTAGCTCTGCCATTTATGAGTTGGAGTACTAGTTTCCTATGCTGTTTAACAAATTACCACAACCATGGTGGCTTAAAACAACACAGATCTATGCTCTTATAGTTCTGGAGGCCAGAAGTCCAAAATCAGTTTCACAGGGCTCAAGTCTGGGTGTTGACAAGGCTGGTTCCTTCTGGAGACTCTAGGGGAATATTTGTTTCTTGCCTTTTCTAGTATCTGGAGGCTACCTCCATTCTGGAGGGCTCATGACCCCTTCCTTGCATCACTCTGACCTCTTGCTTCTGTTGTCACATGACCTGCTTCTGAAGTAGTATCTCCCTCTCATAAGGACCCTTGTGATTATATCATTGGGCCCACCTGTGATAATCCAGGATAATCTCAAGACCATTCATTTAATCACATCTACAAAGCCTCTTTTGCCATATAAGGGAATATATATATATATATATATATATACACACACATATATGTGTGTGTGTGTGTGTGTATATATATATATATATATATATATATATATATACACATTCACAGAGTCTGGGGATTGGTCCATTATGCAGCCAACATAATGTATAACGTTGGGTAACCTGGAACTAATCCCTTCACATCCCTGAACCTTGCTCCTCTCTTCTGTACCATGAGGATGGTGATAAAACCTACATCGTAGGGTTGCTGTGACAGTTAAAGAGGGTATCAGAGTTTTTTGTTACAAGCAACAGAAATTTAAAGGCTGCTTAAGAAAAATGGTATATATTGGAAGTAAAAAGATAACTCACAGACATAAAGGAAAAGGTAAGGACCTGGCCTTAGAAGCAGGTATAGGGACCCAGGGAGCACAGACCCCATCTCGTCTTTGCCAGTCCACTCAAGATTCCTCTTCCAGGGAAGGGGCATCTGCTTGGCTAAGCTTGGATTTCTGAGGCACACCTTGGCCAGGAGAGGGCAAGGCACTGACCCACATTCCCCCTGCTACAGGGAGGGGGAGCTGTCAAAGCAAAATCTGAGGGCTGATACCACAAAAGGGGGGAGGGTATGATAGGCAGATAAAAATGAAAGATATTCACTGCAGAGGGCTCAAAGTCGGTATTCAAAGAATGATAGCTATTATTTTATCCTTAATCTTAAGAGAGTAGTAACCACTGCTTTGGCAAGATGAAACGTGGGTAGCGGAGTGACCAAGCAAGAGAAAGACAGAATATCTTCATTTAACCTCAGCTCTGCCACTGATAAATTCTGACATTAAGGAAAGTCCTCTATTTCCTTATCTATAATCATATTTATTTATTCAAAAATATTTATTGAGTGCCTACTCCCCCCCCCCCCCCCCCCCCCCCGCCGGCACATTTCTAGGTACCATAGAGTAGAGAACAAAAGAGAGAAAGTCTTGGCCCCTGTGGAATTTACATTGTAAAGCCAGACAATAACCAAATTAACAAAGAAACAAATTAACCAAATTAACAAACATCATACATAGTATGATGTAAAGAAGACTCAAGTGCTTTGAAGAAAAATAAAGCAGAGTAAAGTGGATTGAGAGTCACAGGCCTAGGGTGAGAGGTGCTAGCGTTTTAGCCAGAGAAGCCGGGGAAGGCTCACGTTTGCACAGAGGGTTGAATGACATGCAGAGGGTCCATCCCTGTGAAGATCGGAAACAAGAGTGTTGTTCCAGGCAGAGGGAACAGCTACTGCGAAGGCCCTGAGGCAGGAGCAAACTTGGCCGGTGAGGCAAGAAGAGATTACGGAGGGTGAGAGGGTGTCAGGAAAGGAAGCCAGAGAGGCTGGTGAGGCTGCTCCCACCTTGAGTGGGGCCTTGGATGCCATGGTAAAGAGTTTGGCTTTTTCTCTTTTTCTTTTGAGTGTGATAGGAAACTGTTGGAGGGTTTTGAGCAGAAGAGTGAGGTAATCCAATGTATCTTTTAAAAAGATCACTCTGGCAGCTGGAGGGGAGTTGGCTGAAGTCAGTGCTAATAGTGCAAGCAGAGAGGCCAGTGAGCAGGCGACTGCAGGCAGATGATGGTGGCTTGCAGTGGAGAAGGTGAGAAGAGGTTGGATTTGGGATCTGTCTTGATGCTGGATGTGCGGTGACAGAGAGCTAAGGCAAGGCTGACTTGGAGATCTCAGGCCCGAGCAAGTGGCTGAATGGGCAGCCATTTACTGAAATGGATTGGGGAAAATTAGAATTAGGTTTTAAATTTTAATAGGTATACTGAAGAATCACAACTTACTGGGAATAAAAATCTGAAAATCTTTCTCCTTTTTCTTCTCCAGTAACTGCATCACTGTATTACACTGAATCTCTCTTCCATCTGAGAAGTAGCCCTTTAAAAACTTTGTGACCAAATTCCATAACTTCCTGGTCACTGTTTTTAGATAGTCTGATTTCACTGTTTGGATTCATCTTGTTTATTTTAAATCCTTAGTCTTCAGTCTCATCCGGGATGCAAAACTCATCTTCCCCCATTCCCCAGCTCTAGCCGCAACTGTCTATGATTCAGGGTCCCTGACCTTGGAAGGCAGGGAAATTACTTCTTTATTTTCACTAGTCTCTAACTGAAATTTGGCCTCGCTTTTAATTATGAACGTGGGAAACAAACCTCAGTAGTATCCACAGTAACTGTACCTTTGTTACTGATAGCAACCATCAGATGTTTTTACATCCCGTTTTAGTGGTTGCACTGATCTTGAAATATCATTTACACTTGTCTCTTCTTTCAAATTATAGTAGTTAATTGAACTGCCATTAGCTCTTCTTATTTACTGTATGATTTAGAAGCACATATATTACTTTATCACCAACAGTTAAAAAAATATTTTGATAACTGTATTTCTGTATTTCTGTATAATTGGTTTACTTTGAAATCTTATGTACTTACTTTTTTTTAAAAAAAAAAATTATTTATTTATTTATTTTTGGCTGCATTGGGTCTTCATTGCTGTGCGTGGGCTTTCTCTGGTTGGGGCGAGCGGGGGCCCCTCTTTGTTGAGGTGCATGGGCTTCTCATTGCCGTGGCTTCTCTTGTGGAGCACAGGCTCCAGCGCACGGGCTCCGTAGTTGTGGTGCACAAGCTCAGTAGTTGTGGCTCGTGGGCTCTAGAGCACAGGCTCTAGGTGCACGGGCTTAGTTGCTCCGTGGCATGTGGGATCTTCCCGGACCAGGGCTCAAACCCATGTCCCCTGCATTGGCAGGCGGATTCTTAACCACTGCACCACCAGGGAAGTCCCTTACGTACTTACTTTTATATTAAAAAAAATATTATTCAGAGAAGGAATCCAAATTGCCAAAGTGAAAAGGGAT
This sequence comes from Kogia breviceps, assembly GCF_026419965.1. NCBI lineage: Eukaryota > Metazoa > Chordata > Mammalia > Artiodactyla > Physeteridae > Kogia > Kogia breviceps. Next base: position 68,295,943 of record NC_081323.1, read on the forward strand.
TATGGCACAAAAGAAGTTAAGATCCCCTGTGAGCGGTTCGGACGGGGTTAGGAAGGAGGCGTGCTCTTCCCATACACCCCAGGAGTGGGAAGAAGGACAGTGGGGAGGAGGCAGGTCTCCTTAAGCCACATTAGAGAAAACATGTACTCAGTCACAAAGAGACTAAATAACAGAGCAATCTGGGCATATTTGTCAAACAGCAGCAAGTAGCACAGCCCTGGTTTTTAAGATGGTTATACCTGCAGTCCAAGGGTGAACACGAGGTCTTGCAGCTTGTTGTTTAGGGAACACTGTTAACTGGACCCATATGCAGCTTCCGGTGATGGGGCTGGTAAAACAGGACTTGACTCTGTGTTTATCTAGGAGAGTGATTCAGCCTGATGCCGGGGTAATAACTGCTTGTTGGTCTCCCAGAGTGGAGTTGGTGAGGGGGTGAAGCGAGATCACATTCTGGTAACCATGATTTTTAAATGTGCTTTAGGCTGTTAGAGATTAATGCAGCTGGCTCTTCCTTACTGGTTTTCGGAGCTATTCCTTGCATAATGGAAGGCTGGAATTGAAAGAATCCTAGGAGATTCCGTCCTAATGGCTAGTCTGGAAGTCCCATTCCAGATAACCTCTATTGTACTTCTTCCAAATATTTGAAGTTCATTACTCAAGAGTGTGATGCCTCCAACACAGAATGTTTGGGAAACCGGTTAAGGCTGAGGGCAGGGACTGGGTAATCTCTTTTGCTGAATACGATGAGTAGAGGTTATCAAATACCAGCCTCATGAATTGGTAAAAGGCTTTATGAATGATGGTTGATTGAGGGCCTCTGTCATTTTGTAAATGACTTTGCATCTGGGTTGTGCTTTCATGTTACAAGGATACAACTTAATCTTTTACCTAATGAAAATTGGAAAAAAATTGGATTTCAAGATTCAGTTTTCAATATTAAGCAAGCCTTTCCCTTTTCTGCTTTATTCTTCTTAAATGTCATTTCAGATGTTAACTTTTGTCTTAGAACTGAATGGACAAATTAATAAAGACTAACTTCTCAGCGTCTCTTATGTATTTTGTAAGTATGCTGTAGCTTCTTTAGGTCTTGAAATCTTTTACTGGGCATCCAAAAATGGGGGAAGAATTGCCTGTGTGTGTGTGCACATTTATACATACACGTGTATACAGGTAGAAGAATAAACTCCTGTTCCTTCTCAGAATTATAGCAGCAATTGTTGTGATTCAAATAGATTTTTTTTTTTTTTAAAGAAGATGTTGGGGGTAGGAGTTTATTAATTTATTTATTTTTGCTGTGTTGGGTCTTCGTTTCTGTGCGAGGGCTTTCTCTAGTTGTGGCAAGCAGGGGCCGCTCTTCATCGCGGTGCGCGGGCCTCTCACTGCCGCGGCCTCTCCCGTTGCAGAGCACAAGCTCCGGATGCACAGGCTCAGTAGTTGTGGCTCACGGGCCCAGTTGCTCCGCGGCATGTGGGGTCCTCCCAGACCAGGGCTCGAACCCGTGTCCCCTGTATTGGCAGGCAGATTCTCAACCACTGCGCCACCAGGGAAGCCCTCAGAGAGATTTAATTCATGTTTGAGAAAAAGAAGGAGGACATGACAAATGAGCACTAAGAACAGGACAGTTCTTGGAAACACTCAGCAGTACTGTCATTGAAATGCTCAAACCTATTTGCTCTGGGGACCTCCAATTTAAGCCCCAGGGAGCCTCAGCCGCCTTCCCCTGTGACTGATGCTTTCGTTTCCCTTCCCCTCCCCAGTTCCCCCATGATGAGCGGTCGCCTCTACTCAATCTCAATTTTTATTTGACCTGAAGCCAGTTGCACTGGTTCCAAAAGAGAGAAAAGGGGCTGGCATAGCTTCTATCCTTTCTAGTCGACCTGCTGAAATGATTGGTAATTCCCAGGAACTACTCTCCGAAGATCAAGTCCTTTTCATTTGGCCTGATTTACACCGGCTTTCTCATACTTACTCTTGCTTTGGGAACTAGACAGCGCCCCATTATTTAGCCATGAAAACAAGGATGTCACTAAAGGTGGCCTCATATTACTGCTTAAAGGCCTATTAGAAATCTCATTTCGCTTTTTGGAGATGTCATTGTGATGCAAAGCAGTTCAGGGTTTCATTAGTGCTGGAAGCCCTTTGTTAGGCTCGCCTAGCCTGTTGTGTCCCCAGATTTGCCATTCTCCTTTCCTACTGCTATTCCAAAATGGGAGTGCTGATACTTGGAGGATTTCATGACATCGGTACAGAAAAACGTACTTAAAACAGGAAAATTGTCGCTGAACAGAAAGGCGCCATCAAATCTCCCCTCAGATACAAGTGACAAACTCCACTTCGTTCTGCTGTCCTGACATCGGATTTCCCTGTGGAACTTCAGGCAAATGAATACCTGCCCAAGTTATTACTGTAAGGATTAATCAGGACGGCATTTTCTATGATTACGGCTTTTCCCCCTCATTTTTATCTTCTAGGCAAATGGCTGTGTTTTCCTCTATTGAACACTCACAGCTGCTAGACCCTGAATTCCATATGAGTGACCTTGTGAGTTGCCCTCCTCTTCTCTGTGGGCCACTCCCTGTGTTTCCTGGGCAGTTTGCATTCTTAGCAGGAAATAGTCAGTGACCTTGAATGACCCGCTTCACCCCTCTATGCCTGAGTTTCTTCACTCTAAAAGAAGGACAACAACAGCTCATTATTAATGTCATGAGGATTTAATGAAACACTGTGTGGAAAGAGCTTAGCATACTGAGCTAGGCAGAGGCTCATCCCACAAAGATTCACTGAGTGTCTGCCATGTGCCAGACGTTGTCCCAAGTGCTGGAACTGCCAAGAGGAGCAAACACAGGCCCAGTCTCTTCCCTCATGGAGCTTTCAGTCTAGTTGAGGATTTGGGTGTTCTTTAGATAAGCACACAGATTTATATCTCCAAATTGGGCCAAGGACTAGGAAGGAAAATTACACAGAGCGCCAGTGGCCCTGATCTAATCAAAGGACATCATTCCATAACATTTGAGTGGAGATCAGAAGAAATAATAAGAGTGAACTATTGGTGGGAATGTAAATTGATACAGCTACTATGGAGAACAGTGTGGAGGTTCCTTAAAAAACTAAAAATAGAATTACCATATGACCCAGCAATCCCACTAGTGGGCATGTACCCAGAGAAAACCATAATTCAAAAAGACACATGCACCCCAATGTTCATTGCAGCACTATTTACAATAGCCAGGTCATGGAAGCAACCTAAATGCCCATCGACAGACGAATGGATAAAGAAGACATGGTACATATATACAATGGATTATTACTCAGCCATAAAAAGGAAAGAAATTGGGTCATTTGTAGAGACGTGAATGGATGTAGAGACTGTCATACAGAGTGAAGTAAGTCAGAAAGAGAAAAAAAATATTGTATATTAACGCATATATGTGGAACCTAGAAAAATGGTACAGATGAACCAGTTTGCAGGGCAGAAATAGAGACACAGATGCAGAGAACAAATGTGTGGACACCAAGGGGGGGAAAGTGACGGGGGTGTGTGTGGGGGGTGGGATGAATTGGGAGATTGGGATTGACAGGTATACACTAATATGTATAAAATGGATAACTAATAAGAACCAGCTGTATAAAAGAATAAATAAAATTTTTTTTAAAAAGTGAATTGGGAGAAGGAGGTCTCAGCCCCAAGGTGCCCTTGAGCAAATCAGTAAAAGGTGGCCCTGCCCTAGGGCAGAGGTGGCAGAGCATGTGCTGGGGTTTCAGTGCCCTCTGGCCCATCTGCTGGGAGCCCTTGAGCAGAGAACAGCTTGCACGGTGTATGCAGTGACCTGGCCGTGAGTAAGAGGATACTGGAGGCGGAGGAAAGCCCCTCTGCAAAGGCCCTGAGGTGGGAGGGCACGTTGGTGGAGATGAAAAGGGCGCCTCTGGCTAGAGCACAGGGAGCAAGGATGGTGGGAGGGGAGCCGGGGAAGCTCTTAGTACATATCAACTGGTATTGATGCACGATAGCATCATTCTCCTGAATTCACTGCCAGCACACTGAGGTCTCCTTAGAAACACCAAGGTCTCTCTAGAAGCCGTTGCTTTTTAAGGAGTGAAGGAGAATTACTTCAGGGATGTGATTTGTTGGTGTCACGCAACCAAGATGTACAGAATAAGGACAATGTATGAGGAGAGACATTTAATGTGGAAAGCAGGGAGCCAGTGTACCTCCAGAAAAATACAAATGCTCTATTACAGCCCAGAAAACTAGATGTTAGGCAAAAAGAAGTGAAAACAAAAACAGAACAAACAAAAAAAGCAAATAAAAATAAAAGCAGAACATTAGGGAAAGATTTCTAACAATGCTATCATTTGGAGGGTATAATTATCTCTCCAAAGAAGTAGAATCTCCATTTCTTGTTCTCTTAGAAAGGACCCGCCCAGCTGGAGACCCAGAACCCGGCAACACTGCACTCGCTAGAAATTTGTCGTGATAACCCCTTAGGTTCTTCCCGGCTTTGATTTCTTTGATTTTGGAATAATCCAAAAGAGCATTCATTCATTCACACAAATACACTGTATCAAGCGTGGGGGTTTTTGTTGTTCTTGTTGTTGTTTTTAAGTCTGAGTTTAGAAGGAAATAAAACCCCAGATGCTGGAGAACTGTGCATTGTTGCCAGTTAGCTCCGGAGTCTGTCAGGCTGGGCATCTGCAAGTGGTGGCCCAGCCGAGGTCTGGTGTCAGCACGGCATTGTGAGGGAAGCCTGGGCTTGGGGATTGGGTGGATCTAGGCCCAGATCCCGACTAGGCCATTTATAAGCTGTGCGACCCTGGGCAGGTTAGTCAACCTCTCTCTGTAAAATAAGAGTTACTGTAAACTCAAATGATGACTGTCATTAGGGAGAGTCTGGAGGCCAAGACTCTTGGGGATCCCTCACTTGCAAAGTCGTTTCTGGGGATCCTGCCCTGAGAGCAGTCTCCATGTGACCCACATTTGTTCAGAGGTTTATTTCTTTGCACTGTATCTGAGAAGTCTTGACTTTTGGTTTTTCAGAGGTAGCTGTGCTTTGGGGAAACATAAGGAACCAGAATTAAGTCAGACTTGTAAAATCTGGTCAGCAGTTAGTATTTCTAAACAGCTTTTAGGAAATAAACAACAAAAAAAGAGCATTTAGCCATGATTTTTGAATGTGGTATCGATGATCAGGCATCCCACCATAATCTAAGAATCTCTCAAGAGCAGACACTGCTCTTGAGATATTTTATTGCTTAGTAAGATGTAGTAGAAGAACTTAACTTTAAAATGTTCTTGAATTTAAACCACATTAAACTGGAATGTACACTGATCAGAGATAAATTGTAGTATTTCAGGAAAGAAATGGACTACTTAATTCCCCTTTAATAGAAAGTTGGAAAAACAGCCCTTTATTATATCTCAGTCATAGTGTAGTATATAAATGTGACTTCTGCTTTGTCTCTTGCTTTATGTCCACATAGGCTTATATCAATAACATGTATGTTGCACCTTCAGAACTAACACGCAGCTTTCTAACCTGAGCCCTTCAAAGCAGGGCAGGCTAACAGTGATTTAAGATTATGCTGGTTAAAAACAAAAAATCCATCCCAGATTTAAAACAAAGAAATGCTAACTCAAGCCTAAACTTTTCTATGAAAAATGACATTGTTGCTTTCTAAGAATGGGAATAGATGAGGCACTTAATCAGAGAGGCCATTATGTTGTCAAAGGCTCTGCTGAGGCTGAAGGATGGATTCTCATGGGCTTATGACCATTTTATTGCTTTTCAGCCCACGGCCGGTGATCCCACTCTCCCTCCTGCTGACAGACTCGGCAGCAGCGCTCTGCATTCAGTCCTTCTGGAGAGCCTATCTGGTAAGAGTCATGTGCAATTACGTCATTTGGTCTGATGGGGAATTTTTGTACTGTGGAAGACCCAGGGGACAACCTTTAGATGAATTTGGAACATAGGATAGTATAGCTAACATCCAGACCTCAGAAATAAGATTCTCTGTAAAACAGGTCTTAAAGAATGATTTAGAATTTCCACCAAAACTTATGCAGTTATTATTAAAAGTACCCTCCAACCTTTTTTAAAATTTACTTTTTATTGAGGTAACTTCTGTTTATACCATTTTATGGGTTTCATTATATTTCAGTCTCTGTATACATTACAGCATGCTCACCAATAGAAATTTAGTTTCTACCCATCACCCTACAGTCAATCCCCTTTACCCTTTTTACCCTCGCTCCAGCCCCTTCCCCTCTGGTAACCACTTTTCTGTTCTCTGTATCTACATGTTTGTTTTTGTTTGGTTTGGTTTGTTCATTTATTTTGTCTTTTGGTTTGTTTGTTTTTTATATTCCACATATGAGTGAAATCATACAGTATTTGTCTTTCTCCATCTGACTTATTTTACTTAGCATAATACCCTAAAGGTCCAACCAGGCTGTTGAAAATGGCAAGATTTCTTTTTTTGTGTGTCTGAGTAATATTCCATTGTGTGTGTGTGTGTGTGTGTGTGTGTGTGTGTGTGTGTGTGTGTGTGTGTGTGTGTATTACATCTTCTTTATCCATTCATCCATTGATGGGCACTTGTGTTGTTTCCCTATCTTGGCTATTGTGAATAATGCTGTGGTGAACATAGGGGTGTATATATCTTTTCAAATTAGTGTTTTCATATTCTTTGGATAAAACCCAGAAGTAGAATAGCTGGATCATATGATAGTTCTATTCTTATTTTTTTGAGGGATCTCCACGATATTTTCCATAGTGGCTGTATCATTTTACATTCCCACCAACAGTGCATGAGGGTTCCCTTTTCTCCACTCCCTCACCAACACTCATTATTTCTTGACTTTTTGATAATAGCCATTATAATGAGGATGTTGAACATCTTTTCATGTGCCTGTTGGCCATTTATATGTCTTCTTTGGAAAAATGTCTATTCAGCTCCTCTGTCCATTTTTGATAGGGTTTTTGTTGTTGTTGTTGTTGAGTTGTATAAGTTCTTTATATATGTTCCATACCAACCCCTTATTAGATATATGATTTGCAAATACCATCTCTCATTCAGTAGGTTGTCTTTTTGTTTTGTTGATGGTTTCCTTTGCTGTGCAAATGCTTTTTAGTTTGATGTAGTCTCATTTGTTTATTTTTTCTTTTGTCTCCCTTGCCTGAGGAGACATATCCAGAAATATATTACTAAGACCAATGTCAAAGGGCATACTTCCTATGTTTTTTCCTAGGAGTTTTATGGTTTCAGGTCTTAGATTCATTGAAGTCTTTAGTCCATTTTGAATTGATTTTTGTATATGGTGGATACCAAACTACTTTCATTTTTTTGCATGTGGCTGTTCAGTTTTCCCAACAACACTTATTGAAGAGACTATCCTTTCTCCATTGTATGTTCTTTGCTCCTTTGTCGTAAATTAATTGTCCATATATGTGTGGCTTTATTTCTGGGCTCTCAGTTATGTTCCGTTGATCTGTGTATCTGTTTTTCTGCCAACACCATGCTGTTTTGGTTACTATAGCTTTGTAATATATAATAGCTTGAAATCAGGAAGGGTGATACTTCCAGCTTTGTTCTTTTTTTTCTCAGAATTGCTTTGGCTATTTGGGGTATTTTGTGGTTCCATATAAATTTTAGAACTTTTAATTCTATTTCTGTGAAAAATGACCTTGGGATTTTGATAGGGATCACATTGAATCTGTAGATTGCATTAGGTAATATGGACATTTTAACAGTGTTAATGCTTCCAATCCATGAGCGTGAAATATCTGTCCATTTATTTGTGTATTCTTTGGTTTCTTTCATCAATATCTTAGAGTTTTTATTGTACAGGTTTTTTACTCCTTGGTTAAATTTATTCCTGGGTATTTTATTCTTTTTGTAGCAATTGTAAATGGAATTGCTTTCTTAATTTCTCCTCCTGCTTGTTCATTTTTAGCATACAGAAATGAAGTAGATTTTTGTATTTTGATTTTGTACCCTGTAACTTTACTGTATTCATTTATTATTTTTAATAGTTTTTTGGTGGAGTCTTTAGGGTTCTCTATATTTAAAATTATGTCATCCACATATAGTGACAGTTTTACTTCCTCCTTTCCAATTTGGATGTCTTTTATTTCTTTTTCTTGCCTAGTTGCTCAGGCTAGGACTTCTAATTCTAAGTTGAATAAAAGTGGTGAGAGTGGGCATCCTTGTCTTGTTCCTGATTTTAGAGGGACAGTGTTACTGAACCAAACTCAGGTCTGCTCACCAGATGCACAGCAGAGCCATTCTACTGGCACTGGGTTGTAGTGAAGGAAAGTACAGTGTTTAGTGCAGGGTGCCAGCAAGGGGAATGGGCAGCTAATCCTCAAAAGACCCAAACTGTCTGATGGCTTTCAGGGAAAGGTTTTTAAAGACAGTGTTAGGGGTGAGAGTTGCAGGGTGCCTAATCAGCTCATGGGAGATTTTTGATTGGTAGATGGTGAGGTGATGATAGGGTGGTGTTTCAGGAATCTCCATCATCAATTTTCCAGCTCCAAACAGTCTAGGGTCTATGGGTGTAGGGCCAGCAGTTTCTACCTGGTAGGGGTCTAGTTTTTACTACACTTAACATGAAGATTTTTGAAGTTAACAAAAACCTTTACTTGTACTTTCTTAAACACTATGAAGGAAAAATACAGTCTCCCATAAAAATTTGTGTGTGTAGTAAAATATATATAACATAAAATTTACTATTTTAACCAATTTTTAGTGTACAGTTCAATGACATTAAGTACATTTGCATTGTTTTGCAACTATCACTACCGTCCATCTTTCTAAACTGAAACTCTGTATCCATTAACTTCCTACTCCCCCCTTCCCAGCCTCTGGCAGTCACCCTCCTACTTTCTGTGTCTATGAATTTGACTATTTCTAAGTACCTCATGTAAATGGCATCATACAGAATTTAACCTTTTGGCTTATTTCACTTAGCAAAATATCCTCAAGTTTCACCTATATTGTAGCATGTGTCAGAACTTTCTTCCTTTTTTAAGTCTGAATAATATTCTTGCCAGGAAGTTTTAAAATCCAGAAATCTGACAACCTCAGATGTCATAAAACTATCCAGACATTTCATAAAATATTTTTAAACTGACCACATGAACAGAAATGTCACCTGGTATGAAAAGCTATTTGTAGTAAACCATTCTTGAGAGTTGTGATGTTATAATTAGCATTGTAAATAGGTTCCTGAGAGTTAGTTATTTCTTGACATTAAGCACTTCTGTAGAAGTAGACATGTTCTTCTTCTTTCAAAATACTGCGTTAACGGTTAGAAAGCCAGATTGTTTCAACATGCAAAACTGAGTGGGGTTTTAAAAAATCCATTTGGATATTGTGAATGAAATCTGGTCCCCTCACAGTCTCCTTTCTGAAGTGTGTTTGGTGATAAGCCAGACTACCACATTAGTGGTGCTCTTCTGCTTATGAAATACTAGATGTAGTAGGTATCAACTGATGGAGAAGACTGTTCTTTCATGATGTTCATATGAGGTTCTCATGGGCCATAATGATTGAAATTTCTTTAATGATTTAGGAGGCAGAGACCAGATAAATCCACCGAATATTTATTCTGTCTAAATAGGCTCCTGGTGTTTTAAGCCTTCTGCCCATTTGTTTTATTTTATTCTAACTCAGCCTAGACACCAGTGTGGCATGCAATTTTCCCCTCCTCGCAACATCAACTACCCCTCCAGGCATTGTGACAACTGAGAATCACAGTGGCCATCGATTATTAATGTTATTTGATGAACAATACAATGCAAGGTTGCTCCAGCAGCCCCCTTTGTGGCTTTGCAAAGTTTAAAAAAAAAAAAAGTGGAGATCCTGCAAAGAAGGATGAGAATCTTTGCAGTTATCCCTTTGTCAATAGTGAACTGACCTGGGGTAAATGAGGCGCCCTCAAGGAGGAACAGCTTGGTATAAACAAAGCATACAAGGTTTAGAGTTGTGCAGTGTCCCCCTTACCTCCAGCCTGAGCCAGCTTGGATGTGATTCATTTGGTAACATGGACACTCAAATATCACATTCTTCTGGCTACAGGGGTTAGTTCATGATGGGCAGGGGAAGGCCAGTCACACCTAGTGAAACTCCATTCTGGGATTCTCCTAAGAGTTGCTGGGACAGAGCATCTTGATAGCCTGCTGAGAGGCTAGACTATCAACAACCACCTTGCCATTGTTTGAAGAGCCTATGGGAGAAGTGACTGCAGAGGCTAGCGGAGCTGAGAAACCAAGGAAGGGGGCTGAGTCAATAATAATAGTTCCTACTTATGAAGATCGAATCAGATGATTAGTCCACATGAGGGGGCTTAGCACAGTGCCAGGTGCATAATAAATCCAAAATAAATATTAGCTGTTGGTGGTGGTGGTGGTAGTGGTGTTTCTGTTTTCCTTAATAGGGAATCTTTTAGAAAAGCCGGTTAGTGGCCTCAGGCGCATCAGGCACGCTCCTGGCTCAGGGCCTTTGCACTTGCTGTTTGTTCTTTGCGCTGACAGCTGTCAATCATGGTACCCTCCCTGCCTCATTCAGGGTGCTTCTTGGATGTCTCTCCTGGTCACCATTTCCAAAATAGCACCACCCCATCACTCCACAGCCTCTTAACTATGCTTTATGTCCTGCTTATCACTTACCAACTACCTGATATTGTGTTGGATATTCACTTGTCTACTGCCTGTCACCCTGACTAGAATGTGAGCTCCAGGAGGGTAGAAGTTGCTTGACTTGTTCATCCTGTATCCCCAGCCCCTAGAACACTGTCTGGCACATGTTAGGCACTTCATAAATATTTTAGTAAATAATCAAATCCCTTAAATGATCTCTCTAATGAGGGCATTTGAAAACAAAGAAGAGCAAACTGTATTGTTCTATTTTATAAGCTCTTCTCAGAGGTTTAAGCAGGCACTTAAATGTGGACTTTTAAAAAATGTTTTAAATTCCCTCATGCTGCTCGTTTGTAGTTAAGCCCGGCTCCTTTTGGGGAGTTGCTTATGCACCAAGATCCTTGAACTCAACAGCTGTGCTTATTAATTTCCCAGAGGTTACACTTGAGCAAAGTGTATTCATTTTATCATTGGCCTTCATGAACCACCTCTTCACCAAGCCTCGTAATGTGAGGAAATGAAGTTTGCTATGAAAAATTATGATCCCCAAGCAGGCTTTAAAATTTTTTTAATTTTTAAAAATTATTTTTAATTTTTTTATTTTTAAAATTTTATTTTGTACATATATATATATATATATATATATATATATATAGGCTGCGCTGGGTCTTTGTTGCTGCATGCGGGCTTTCTGTAGTTGCGGTGAGCTGGGGCTACTCTTCGTTGCCGTGGCGTCTCTTGTTGCGGAGCGTGGGCTCTAGGTGTGTGGGCTTCAGTAGTTGCAGCGCGTGGGCTCAGTAGTTGAGGCATGCAGACTCTAGAGCTCAGGCTCAGTAGTTGTGGCGCATGGGCTTAGTTGCCCCACAGCATGTGGGATCTTTCCAGACCAGGGATCGAACCCGTGTCCCCTGCATTGGCAGATGGATTCTTAACCACTGGACCAGCAAGGAAGTCCCCCATGCAGGGTTTTTAAAGGAGAACATCAGCTGAAGGCATACTGGGCACGTTTAGTTCACCTGAGAACTGGACAGAAAAGAGGTTCTTCATTTGGAATTTCTCTTCCAATTGCTGTTATCTGCTGGCAGGTGAGCAGACTTTGCCAGGAAAAGTCAGACATTGTATTGTGCAAAAGGAATGCTAGAAATGGGGCATTGCATCAAATTACCACCAGTTTCCCCCTTGATGGTGCACAGCCATTTCTCGCTAGCCTCAGAGGGGCTGGCCATGCCCTTTGTGATTTGATGAGCAGTCTCGGCCTAGGGCTCCCCTACCAGGAACCCCATGTGGAAAGATTTGTCTTCTCTATGGGATCTTCTTGTTGTTTGTTGGCTCATGAATCCAGTTTCAGTCCATTTCCACTGCCACATTACCTTCCCAAGCAGAAGATTCAATCCTAAAGAGATCTCTTTGTTAGGCCATTCCAGAGGTATTTGTGAAACCCACATATTTGAAATTGATTTTGAGCATTTTCTAACATGTAGGAAATATTTATAAGCCATTAGGGAGGCGAAGGCCACCTATACAAGTCCCACTGAACAAGAAGAATAAAACTCCTAAACTTCTCAGTGATGTAGAGGTCCTGGTTTTGGCTGGGAATTCAGAAATTAGACCTGTAATGCTTGAAGTGGAATGCTCCCAAGAATGACCAGTGCCAACCCTTCTGCCATTACACTCAAATAGAGGCCTTACACCTTCCACTGCATGCGACTTCATTTGTTCATTCTTTCATTTGATAAACATGTGTTGAGGGCCTTCTACTTGCCAAGAACTGTAGACACAGAGCTCATCCATTCCTGGAGGAGCCCAGAGACAGCTATACCAAGAAGAATGATAATAATATTAAGAATAGCCAAATCTAGTGTTATTGGTCAGTGCTATGTGCCAGGCACTGCATCAAGCATTTCACAAGCAACATCTCCTTTATGCCTTATGCTGATCCTATAAAGTAGGCAGGTATATACTTCTATTATCCCATGTGTAGATGAACCAACCAAGGCCTAAAAACCCATTGTGACTTGGCCAACATCACACAATGGTAAGTGGTAGAGCCAGAATTCAAGCCCAGGTCTGAATGTCCTCAGAACCCCATCTCTCTCCTTTTTTTGAAAAAGCCATTCCTACCAGCAACGTATGAGAGTTCCCGTTGTTCCAAGTCCTGATCTATTGATCTTGGTATAGTCAGTCTTTTTAATTTTAGCCATTTTAGTGGGTGTGTAGTAGTATTGCATTGTGTGTGTGTGTGTATGTGTGTTTTAATCAGGCTTACTAAGATACATGTTATATACAGTAAAATTTACCCTTTTAGGGTACAGTCTCTCAATTTTGACAAATCCATATAGTCTAACCACTCCCCTAATCAAGATATAGAACATTTATCATCTCCCCAAATTCCCACGCGCTGCCCCTTTGTAGTTAACCCCTGCTCCCACCACCAGGACCTGGCACCCATGATCTGTTTTCTGCCCCTGTGGTTCTGCCTTTCCAGAATGGCATACAAATGGAATCATAAAGTGTGTAGCCTTTGAGTCTGACTTCTCTCACTTGGCCTGATACATATGAAGGTCTTCCATGTGGCTGCGTGTATCAGCAGCCCCTTCCTTTTTATCGTTGTGCAGTATTCTACTGTAGAACTCCAGCACAAGGGAGGCCTTCACCTGGTGATGAATAAACACATGAGAGTAACGTAAGGCTAGCTTATTTATACCTACAGATTGGAATAGTCTCAAGCTCGCTATGTATCAAAGTCATCTGTGGAAAGATTTTATTTTAAAATTCTAATACCCAGGGCCTCATTCTCTGAGATTCTTGTTCAACTGACTATGGTGAGAACAGGAGATGGGCATTTGTTTAAAGCACCCAGGTGACTCTAACATGCACCAGGGTTTAGGCCCACTGATGAACTGGAATCAACTTTGCTACCTTCTAGTTGAATGGTCCAGGACAAATGACTAAACTCATAATCTCAAATTATTTCTCTTTAAGTTGAGCACAGTAATAGCTGCCCAGTCTATCTCACTAGGTTATCAGAAGGATCAAAATGATTTTCAGTGGCAACGCATGAGAAAGTGTCCTGTGAACTGTAGATGCAGAAATGGATGGTATTAATGTGGATGTAATTGAAAGACATATCAGTGTCTTTTCCTCTTGGAAAAGTTCCCAAACAAATGAGAGGTTTTAAAGACCAACTGGAAAGATCAATGTTTCTCTGTCAATTTTGTGTGTGTCTTAAAAGATCGCTTGGTGTATGAGAGTAACTGTAACGCCAGGACACAGACGGAGACAGGAAGTGGTATAAATACACTCCTCAAGACTGTCGTGATATTGGCAGAACTGGGTACCACTGTAGACCTCGGATCCTTCCTGGATGAGTCAAGTCAGCATGTTTGCAGAAAGCAAACACTGATGTAACTAGAAGGACAGGCAAGCAGAGGCGTAGTGCCAAGGATAGAAGTACAGGGTATCTCATGATCCAACCCTTACCTCAGAGCCAGTGAGAGGAGGTCTGCTTCTCAGAGAAGGGCCCCTTGTCACTGGCAATCATCGTGTGAAACAAGATGTCCTTTTACAACCACATCTGACCACCTCTGACAATATTGCAAGGAGCAGCATGTCAGCTCCGGCACAGAAAAAAAAATGGCCGTCTTTGTATGAAAAAGTCTTTTATTGATATTTTTATTGTAAAAAGGCCAATACTCATTGTAAGCAAAAATGCAACCATATAGAAATAATTTCTTAGTTTGGGCTGCTCTAACAGAATATCACAGACTGGGTGGCTGAAACAGCAAACATTTATTTCTCACAGTTCTGGAGGCTGAGAGATCCAAGATCAAGGTGCTGGCAGATGTGGAGTCTGGTGAGAACCCTCTTCTAGGCTTGCAGTTGGCTGCCTTCTCACTGTGTCCACCCGTGGCAGAGAGAAAGACAAGGACTGTGATTTCTTCTTATAAGGGCACTAATCCTACCATGAGGACCCTACCTTTGTGACCTCATCTAACCCGAGTCACCTCCCAAAGGCTCCACCCCCTAATACCATCACATTGGGGGTTAGGACTTCAATATACGAATTTTGGAGTGATACAAACATTCAGAACATAACAAGTATTGTTAAAATAGTTTAAAGTAAAATGTGAAATCTCCCGTCCTATCCTACTCTAAACCTGTTTCCCAGATGCAACCACTGTTGACAGTTTGGTGTGTGTCTTTTCAGTGTTTTTCCATTGTATATACGAACATTTATGTATATGTATTGCACTCTTTATGCATATGGGATATTTTTATAAATATGGGCTCACACTCCACAGCCTGCATCTTGACCTTTCATTTAGCCTTCAGGACAGCTTTCCACATCAACACGCATAGATCTATGCTGAGCATTTGTGTTTTAAGGGAAACACCCTTCTAATGTAGTTGGCAGGTAGGAATTTGGCCAAGTATTTTCTCATTCAAAATACTCCCAATCCAAAGTGCCCCGAGATGGCAGGACTGAAAAAACCTTTAGAATTAGTGTCAGTTTTTATTTCCTCAGCAAGTCCGGACAGTGAGTGTTCTAAGGACCAGCTTCTTTTTTCCTTCTGCTTTCTCGTGAGTGTCGGCTTCCCCAGATTTTCTGATCAGCTTTGCAGCTTTGCTGACTTCCTCTTCCTCGTCTCCAGAGGGGGTGTCTCCTGGTGCAGCTGTTCCATGTGGTGGGGGGGGCATTTCCTCCCTTTGTGTGTGTCGTTAGCCATCTCCCTGGCCTTCCTCTGGGGACAGCCGCCTGACCAGGTGAACCAGTGTCATTTAAAGCAGCACTTCCGTTCTCAGGCAGGGGCTGGCTGTCGTTTCTGGATGGCTTTAGATGTGGCCCAGGTGAAGAGGGATGGCATCTGGCACAGAGAAAATGCAGACACCTCGGTGTGTGTCACATTCTCCTCACGGAGGGCATGCTGCCTGGAACTCCTTTTCAAGACAATTTTTTAAAATACTTTGCAAATTCTTGGACTGCTTTGAAAACAGTCAGGCATAAAAGTTAAGCAAGCAGGATCTACACTGAGAATCAATTCACTCACTGATATTCGTTTATTAGTATTTATTGAGTACCTACTGTGCAGAAGGTGGGCATTGGTCTAGATGCTGGACGTACTGCAGCGAATAAGACCAAGTGTCTGTTCTCCTGGATGTTGCATTCTTGCCATCGACTATAAACAGATATACATCAATCTGTAATATAATGTCAAGAAGTGTATCAGTTAGCTATTGTCACAATAATACTGTTTAACAAACTACCCCCAAACCCAGTGGCTTTCAACATACATTTACATCTTACTCCCATGTCTGCAGATCAGCCAGGGCTGCTCTAGGCTGGGTTTGGCTACACTTGGCTCCAGGAATTTGGGTTCTATTTAGTTTTGCTCTAGGGTCTGTCATTCTTCTGAGATCAGCAGGCTAAGAGGGGCTTGTTCTTTTTACAACGGAGGTCAAAAGCTCTCAAAGGGGTGAACAAAGCACACACACAATGAATCTTAAGGCGGAGGCTGGGAACTGGCACATGCCACTTCCTCACACATTCTGTCGGCCAAAGCAGGTCACATGGCCAAGCCCAGTGTCAATGGAGCTGAGAAGTATACTCCGAGCTGAACATTATCTACTACAAGTAAGTACCGTGAAGCAAAATAAAGCAAACCAAAGGGCTAGAGAATAACAGAGGCTACCATTCCAGATGGTGAGTCTGGTCAAGAAAAGGCCTCTCTGAGAAGGTGTTATTTGAGAAGAGATGTGAATGAAGTTCATTCTAGGCAGAAGGAAAAGCACATGCAAAGGCCTGCAGGAGCAAGAGGATGCTAGAGGTATTTGAGGACCAACCAGAGAGTCAGTGCGGTTGATTAAAGTGAGCTGGGGATGAGGGAAGGGAGGTGAGAAAGTCGTCAGGGACCAGATCCCATGCAGTCAAATGTGAGCTCTCATCAGGATGATGAAACTTTGGATTTTTATGCTGACTCTGATGAGAAGTGATGATGGGGTTTGAAGCAGAGGAGTGACATGACCTGAACTCACTTTTCATCAGGAAACTGGTAGTAATGACCCCCATCTCCTGGTATCCATGTTCCTGGGGGGTCCCTTCCCACAACTGTACCAGAGTAGCTATATGTGACCAGTAGAATATGACAGTATAAAGGTTTGTCACTTCTAAGATTAAGTTGTAAAAGACACTGCAGTCTTAGTGTCTCTCTCTTGGATCATTCACTCTGGGAGAAGCCTGCTGCCATGTCACGAGCTGCCCTACAGAGATGCCTACATGACAAGAACCTGAGGCCTCCAGCCAACAGCCACATGAGTGAGCATCTTAGCTGTAGCTCTTCCAGCCCAGTCCAGCCTTCAGGGGAATACAGGCCCAGCTGCCATGCCGATTGTAACCCCATGAGAGAACCTGAGCCACTACACCCGGCTTCCTGACCCTCAGGAACTGTGTGAGGGAATAAGAGCTTGTTGTTGTTTTAAACCACCCAATTTCGGGGTTCATTTATTATGCAGCATTGGAAACTACCCCAATAACTCAGGCTGCTGTTGAGGGAGCAGATTGCAGGAGGTTGAAAGTAGAAGAAGGAAGACTCATCCTTGCTTCTCAAATTGGGATCCGTGGACCAGTGGTATTATTTTCACGTGGCAACTTGTTGGAAATACAGAACTTAGGCCCCACCCCAGACCTCCTGAATCGGAGTCTGCACCTTCCCAAGACTCCCAGGTGAGTTGCATGCCAAAGTTGGAGAAGCAGTGCTGTAGGTGACAGCCTGGGCAGATGGAGCGCTGTGATGTGGGTTTGAATCCTGGCTTACCAACCCTGTGACCTTCCTTAAATTACTTAATTTTCCCAAGCCTCAGTTTCCTTTCCTGTAAAATGGGGATAATAATAGTGCTACCATCTCAGGGTTTTATGTGAGGATATAAATGAGATGGTACATGTCAAGCGCTTAGCACAGTGCCTGGCTAATTGTTCGCTCTTTATTGACTCGATGTGATCCATGCATTTTCTTCCCTAAGAATATATTCCTGGTCATGGCCTGATGGTTTTCCTTAATTAAAAAAAAATTCTCTGTCAACGAAAATCCTGTTTTTCAAAATGTCCTTTGAGCTCATCAGAAAGACCTCTGTCTGTGCCCAGCATGATTCCAACCACATCCCAGAATGAAAGTGCCTGGTTTCCATCATCAGTTCCAGGCCCAGATCTCAGGGCAATTTTCAGGGCCTCCCAGCAGGCCAAAATAGGCCACAGCACTATAAATAGTGAGTTTGGACTGCTCGGGGCTTAGCTTCCCAGGCCAGGCCCTTTTCCTTCCCGCTGCCTGGTCCTGTCGTTGTTTAAATATACTCTGGGTTTTGTCAGCAAGGGGGTTCTTTTTAATATGGCCCCCCAAATGCTTTGCCAACTTGCCAGACTGTCTGCAAAGCCCCCCTTTGTATTTGCTCACAACGTATCCCAAATATGTGATGAGAGCTGATAAACCCAATTCGTAGGATTGTTGTGAGGAATAAGTGAAGAAGCTGCATTTAGCAGGACTGGCTACATAATCTGCAGGGTCCTTTGTTCAAAGTTATTACGAATTTCCAGATGGCGACAGCAGAGCCTTAGAACAAGCGTGAAGCCCTTTGAAGCACGGGGCCTGTGTGACAACAGCACAGGGCAGTGCCCACGAAGCCAGGCACCCAGCACCCTGCCTGGCAGTTAGGACCAGCCACATTACCAGCCTTCCTAGAGACTTTTGCTTTAAAGGGCTAACCAGTTGCCCTTCAAGGCCAAGTTTAGGGGTAAATTGCACAGCCGCAACTTAGTCCCTGTGCTGCTGAATCGTAATGACTTAAAATCATAGCAGTTGATTATCCTTCACAATTCTGTGGGTCAACCGGCTGGTTCCCCTGCTGCTTTCTCCTCAGCTCGTTCACGTGGCTGCGTTCAGTCGGTGCGTTTGATGGTGAACACTGCATCCACGAGCCTCAGCTGTGGGATGTCCATGCTGGACTCCATGCTGGGCTCTGCGTCCAGCCTCCTCTGCACCCCCTTCAGCAGGTGTTCCTTGGCCAGGATGGCGTGCTCCCCGAGAAGGTCTCCCGGCTGCACTAGAAGGTCCAGGGTGGCTCATGCAGGTGTATGGGATGTCGGTGCCGCTCTTGGCTGGGGCACTTTAGTTCTGCTCCATGTGGCCTGTCATCCTCCAGTCAGCCAGACCAGCTTCCCTGCATCATGGAAGAAACATTCCAGGAGGGCAAAAAATGGAAGCTTCAAGCCTTCTTGAGACCTAGACTCTGGAACTGGCACAGCAGCATTTCAGTTCCCTTCTCCTGGTCAGAGTAATTCACCAGGCTCGCCTAGGTTCAGGAGAAGGGGGGATACACTCCCCTCTTAATGAGGAGAGTGGCAAAGTTTTCAAAGGGGCAGGGATCCGCTGGGGGCACAGCGCAACAATTCTCAAATAGTAGCCTGCATCAGAATTATCTGGAAGGCCTGTTAACGCACGGATTGCTGGGCCCCAACCCCAGAGTACCTGAGTCAGCAGGACCGGAGTGGGGCATTTCAAACTCGTCCTCCAACGATGCTGATGCTGCTGGTTGGGGGATGGCACTTTGAGAGCCACTCGTGGCGGGGAGCAGTAGCCTTCAACCTTGACTGCACGTGAGAAGCGTCTGGGCAGCAGGAATGTCAGCTCTGGGTATCGATGGTAAGAAAGAGATCAAAGCTTTATGCAATAAACACAGTCTGTGGCATAGCAAACTTTGCTGTGATTTAACCCTGTAAATCATTGGAAGGTTCATCAAATACCTAAAATGCTTTTGCAACTTACTCATTCCCTGATTATTTGGGTAAACAAGTACCAAGAAAAGTTGGATGAACTTTATCTCACTGTCATCACTGAGCTGTTGGGGGAAATTCCATTTTTTCCAAGCATGAACTGCGGTATGGCTTTATTATTAAAGGGACTTTAGTAAAAGAAAAAAAAAAAATAGGCGTGGTTTCCTGGGAGAAGGACTTTCTAGAATTGCACTGAAAAGATTAGCCCACAAAAAGCAGCTGCTGTTCATGAGTCACACAGACCCTGCCTCCTGACCACACACTAGGAGGCTGAGTGGTCCTTCTTGACTCTGATTTTAGGGATTTGCAATAATCAATGTGGCAACACGTGAGTAAGGACTGAGACTAAGTGGTACAGCCTCATAACATTAAGTTCATTCTTTGCACCCTCTTCCATGAGAGTGGGTTTCGCAAACTTTTTGAATCACTAGATCACCTGGGGTTCTTAACTAAATATACTCACGTCTTTTTCCACCTCACATGGACTGAATCAGAACCTACAGGGCAACAGCCTGGGATGCTGTTTTTAACAAGTGCCCTAAGTGATCTCAGTTCATCAGGTAGTTGAAGAAATGGTCTTAAAACAATAATATTTATGAAATACCCAGAGAGAGATGGAAGAGACAATTACGGAAGCTGGGGGCTACATTAGAAAACGTCCACGCAAGGATAAGAGCAGGGGTGGGCAAACTATAGCCTGTGAACCAAATCTAGCCCACTGTCTATTTTTATAAAGTTTTATTGGAACGGTCATGCCCATATTTTTTGGCTGTGTTGGGTCTTTGTTGCTCCGTGCGGGCTTTCTCTACCTGCGGTGAGGAGTTTACTCTTCGTTGAGGTGAGCAGGCTTCTCATTGTGGTGGCTTCTTTTGTGGATCACGGGCTCTAGACGCGTGGGCTTCATTAGTTGCAGCACGGGGGCTTGCTAGTTGTGGCTCACAGGCTCTAGAGCGCAGACTCAGTAGTTGTGGCGCACGGGCTTAGTTGCTCTGTGGCATGTGGGATCTTCCCAGACCAGGGCTTGAACCCGTGTCCCCTGCATTGACAGGCAGATTCTTAACTACTGTGCCACCAGGGAAGCCCCCCATGCCCATGTTTGGTTTTTGTTTTTGGTAGGAGTTTATTAATTTTATTTATTTATTTTTGCTGTGTTGGGTGTTCGTTTCTGTACGATGGCTTTCTGTAGTTGTGGCAAGCGGGGGCCACTCTTCATTGCGGTGCGCAAGCCTCTCACTGTCGTGGCCTCTCTCGTTGCAGAGCACAAGCTCCAGACACGCAGGCTCAGTAGTTATGGCTCACAGACCTAGTTGTTCCGCGGCATGTTGGATCCTCCCAGAACAGGGCTCGAACCCGTGTCTCCTGCATTAGCAGGCAGATTCTCAACCACTGCGCCACCAGGGAAGCCCCCCATGCCCATGTTTTTAAAGCAAGTTGTCTATGGCTGCTTTTGTGTATAATGGCAGAGTTGAGTCGCTGGGACAGAGATTATATGGCCCATAAAGCCAAAAATTATTTACTATCTGACTTTTTACCAAAAAAAGCTTACTGACCCCTGGGTAAAAGACATGACCTCAGACCTGGGCAAACTTGGACCTGGAATTAGGGCCCTCAGTGATTATGAGCTCATAATAAAAATAAACCAACAAGAAAGCGGGGAGTCAGTAAATACAACCAACTGGAGAATCCAGGCCCCCAAGAGTGGCAGTTTGAAACTATAAAATAAGTATGTTTAAGATGATTATAGAGATTTACTTAAAAATTTTTAAAAGAATATAAACCTTGCTGAAAGAACAGGGCTATAAGGAAAAAAAAAATCAGGTTTGAAAAAGAACTAAGTACCACCTGTAGAAATGAAAGCAATTTAGTGAATGGGCTAACGCAGTACCTCTCAAACGTCAGTGAACATCAGAATCACCTAGAGAGTTTGTTAAAACGCTGATTCCTGGGCACCACTCTCTAATTCAATTCTGACTTCACAGGTCTCAGGTGGAGCCCATGAATTTGCATTGCTGACAAATCCCAGGTGATGCTGATGTTGCTGATCCCCGGACCGTGTTTGGGGTATGAGTTAAGTAGCAGGTAGACACAGCTGGAGGAGTAATTAGTAAGCTGGACAATAGAATGCAGCAGAGAGAGAGAGATGGGAAATGTGGAAAAGCATTGAGACAGAGACAGAATGAGGAGAAGGTCCAATAAAAATCTAATAGGAGTTTCAGAGGGTGACAATAGAATGACTGGGCAGAGGCAACATTCACAGAGATATTGAGTGAGAATATTACAAAGTTGAAG